>NW_025422060.1:2598750-3898125 GCF_011764305.1 Mustela putorius furo | reverse complement strand
TACTTGTGATCTCTTTGTGTCAAATAAATACATAAAATATTTAAAAAAACAAAAACAAAATCTGGATGACTTTGAGAGTAGTAGGACCATTTCTAACTTTAAAGGAAACCACACATTTCCTGCATAGTTTTGAAGATGATCTAGAATCTTTGTGGGGTCTATTCTGAGTCAGAGATTCAGTCTCAGCTTTGACTGTGTTTCTCAGTGATGCAATGCCTCTGAGAAGAACAATCTCTCACACATGTGGGGCCTCAGGAGATTGGGTAACATGAAGTTAGTCGTCCTCCGGTGAAGAGAAAGGAACACACATGATTTATGATAACGTGGACTGTGATTCACTTGCCAGTGCATCCGCTTCTGGCAAAATAGTACGAGCTCTCATAACTACTAGCTAAGCATTTCTCAACTAAACTTCATAGGCCCATGAACCAACTGCTACCGGAGGGATTAGCTAACACACAAGGCTGAGCGGCCCCATCCAAAATTAGTTCCAAAGATATACCTTAGGGATTCATAGTGGCAGTTTCTTAAATTTTAAAATATAGCACCAGTTTTTAGTAGTTGAGTCCTTTTATGTTTTCTTGTTACTGAATGCTCCTTTGAAACCAAAGGTATTGATATATTCCACCCTGCAGGGAAATCAATAAAAACTTTAATCACAAAATTAAATAAAAACCAAAGCTACTGACATGACACAGTAACACTCACTGAAGCAACGACTCGGAGTTTTATGGTTCTCCTGCGGCGGACTTATTATTTGTAGGAAAATCAATATCATCTTCAGAGTAATTTGGGATGCATCTTGTCATCATAGAAAACAGGTTACAGGTAGACTTGACTAAAAGGTAAGAATGGGGCATTAAAATGGATTTGCCCATGCAGAAAGTGATGATTGTTTGATGGCAGGAAAAATGCAAGTAGGGTGGCCACCAGTGACATCTTCAACTTTGTCTCGAAGCACATCATCGCGCAGGGTGCTGGGCCACGTTCCACAAACACACTCTGCTCTCGTTGATGGGTCACGGGCCTTTTCTGGGATGATTAAAAGCCTGGGGTAGCACATGAGCTAAAACGTCCCCCAAAATGCAGCCTGTGCCTCATAGACTATATATTAGTATAATCTTTGTGATGTTAAGTAATGAAGGATCCTGTTTCACATTTGGGTAGATAGATAGATAGATAGATAAGCTTTTGCAAGTCACAGCATCATAGAATAGGACAAAAACTTAAGAGGCATCAAGTCCAATAAGCCCAGCCTCTCTATGATGCAGAGAATCTTCTAGAGGGTTCCTGAAGGATACAATTCCTCTTAACTCTTACGTTTTCTTCCTCATCATTTGCGGCAATGCATATCCAGAAATATGTCTGTGTATACAACCTTTCATCTTCATGAGCTACGCGTTTTCCAGTTCTGATGAATTATTAGGCTGCAAGCTTGTTCTTTCCCCCCATAGCTGTCTGTGTGGTAAGCCACAGAGTGTAAAGTGAAACCATTGGCAGCCTGAATCATCAAGGGCTTCCCAGACAGTGATGTGGTAACACGCTTTCAGTGAACTTTTAAGAGAACTCCGAGTTGCGGCAAGAGTTTACGGGACTCTAACTCGATATGCTTTCGTCCCCTGTGCCCATGTGTTAGATCTTCAAAATGTCTTCCTCGGGACGTGGGACTGCTTGCTCAGAACAGAAAGCAGAACCTGAAAATGGGGCCTCCTAATGCCACGGCAGAAACCAGTTGAATTAAGAGCAGAGGTTTTGAAAGTCAGGAAATGTAACCAAAAGATTTTGCAAGGGTGAAGACAATGCTAAATCCAGCCAAGGTCAGCGTTTAGAGGCTTGGAGTCATCAATCTTGAATCAACAAATCAGGGCTTAGAATCCAGACACCAGGTATGAGCACTATTTTGGAATGCAAGAGTCAAAGTCTACTGCTGATGATGCCATTCTTGGGAAGCAGTAGAGCTCTTCACATAAGACTGTGAGCTCTGAGGTGTTCAAAGTCTTTATCACGTATTGCAGGGATTTCTGATCAGGGAAGCAGCGCCAGGAATTGGGGTGGCAGGTAGGTGAATAGAGAGTGTGGAACATGCGAGGTCAGTAAGGGCAAAGAAATCAAGGAGGCAATTAGCTGCTTGTTGGCTTCTGTGCCAGTATCCTATAACATCAGCATTTCTGTCCTAATGTTCTTCTTTTTTTGATCAACTTCCCCGATTAAGTAAGTAAGGCCACTTCAAGATAATTTTCTATAGACAATCTGTTCCAGACGGTTCTCTCAAATGCATAATCCACATCTTCATCTATTGCAACCAGGTGTTCTCCAGCAAACCCACCCAGATATGCTCATCCCCACTCTCCAACCCACAGTCTCCAGCTTGAGCTTCCTTTTCTTATGCTACACACAAACAAGCCAACACCAAGGAAAACTATGCGTATTTGTCACTGAGCTTAACAAATTGCATTAAAAAGTAATGCACATGAAATTGCCAGTATTAATCACTTTTGACGTAAAAATGGTAATTTCACGTGGGGACTCAAACTAATATCTGTTTCTGTGGCTATACCCTCAGCCAGATCATTTTTTGATTTTCTGTTTATGTAATCAAATTTAATATGTCTTTGCTCATCACTGGTTCTCAGTCATTGGCAAATGAATGACTGAAAGAATGAATGAATGAATTGAGATCCTGGGCTTCAGGACATGGGCCATCTTCTTGAGGAAGATGGCTGTGGTTGCATATTTGACAATAAAGAAGTTATGTGACCTAGAAACAACCCTTCCATCTCACAGAACTATAAACAGTACATATTTCTGGATAATCTATTTCCTCAATAAAAACATGACCACACTGACCAGTAAACATACTATTTTATGTTCCAGCCAAATGATTTTCCTCTTAGATTAGCAGTTCTTCCAACACCTCACGGGATGGGAGCCAGGTCGTGGGTCCACTCTTTCAACTAGTATGTACATGTTGTCCACTGACAGCCAAAGCCAGGCATTTTGGTCAAAGACATTGAGTTTAAAAACTTTTGCACAGCATTACGTGGGGCAAATCTGGTTCCTGGTTAGATGCTGACATGTGTACAAATCTTATTTCCTTCCCTAAGTGTTCTCTTTATGGAACTCACAATCGTGCTATTTCTCTTCTGTACCTAACTCACTGAGCCTTGGCTAATTTGATATTTGTGATCAGGCTGACTTAATCACTAGCTAGCAAAATTTCTGAGGAATCTTGCAGAAATGTCTTTAAGGCAAGAGATTTTCTTTATGGTTATGTTCACATCTTTTCAAACTCAGATGGAGATGCTCTTCTAACAAAACATATGATAATTTCTACGATAAGGTTTTATCAAGAGCAAAGTCAAATGACCTCAAATTTAAGATCAGCAACCTCTTGGGAAAAAGGTGGAGACAGACAAAGAAGAGAAGTAAAATGTGAGGTGAAATTAGCAAATTTGCTTTTCTTTCTGGTTGTCATCATTTTGTTTTTCTTTTTGGTAGGTATTGTGGGAGGACGTTGAAAAATCCAGCAACTTTGGGAAAAGTAAACAAAAGTTTTTGATCTTGGTGTTGAATTTCCCTCTAAAGTAGATGGGACAATTGTTCTGACTAGACACATTTACATCGACAGTAATGAGACCCGTTCAGAGTTTAAGAGTCAGACACTGTCCAGAGTGGGATGGGGAGGGTGGGGGAGGTGGGAGGGACATGGAGAATAGGTGATGTGAGTGTTGGGGGGTGCGTAGGTGTGCTCAGTTCCTGCTTCTGAAGCTCCGGGCTATGAACATTCCAGATTGAATTTCAGTTTTCACACTGCTTTGGTTCAAAATGCCAAAGAGAAAAATAATTTTAGAGATAAAGCTCCATATGTTTGTATAGGCATATTTCATACCAACCAGCTAATTTGCACTTGACATTCTCATCTTCAACACCTTTCCATTAGGAATCAAATCAGATTAGCAGTTTATTGGTACTGAGAGCTATGAGTGGGTTAAGTAATAAAATATTCAGCCCACTTTAAAGTTTCAAGTAGAGAGTGAAAAACAGAGTTCTGTTTAGGGACAGTTGTCTTCCCTGCTCCTCTGTATATGTCCAACTTAGGGAATCAAGAATAACAGGTGGTGAGATCTGGGATAATGTGCATATTTGTGTTATATTTATGGAGGGATTTAGGTGACACTGTACAATACCTAATTCTTGGTTTCTCAGGCTCTGTCAGTCTGGGGATCATTCAGGGCTTGGGTGACAACCACAGTGGTGTTTGGTGCTGAGACACCACCCAGTTTTGTTACTTGGCACTCAGTATTTGTTCTGAGGACAAAAGACTGGAATCACATTGGATCACACCAACAGCATTCCTTCTAACCACATGCTAATATCTTGGAAAGGGATCTTTGCTCTTCAGATGTCTCTAGCATATGGCAAGTTCTTGGCCTTCTAGAGATAATCTGACTCATCTTCCTCACACTCATTTCATTGAACCATTTTGTGCTTCTCTTTTTGGCCAAGCATCTTAAGAGTCTTAATCGAGTGTCTTTATGAGACATCTCAAAATTCATTTCACCATTTCTTTCTGGGGTGGTGGTAGAACAGACATTTTATGCATAGAAAAATCTTCCTTGCTCTGCTGGAGTTCTTGAATACAGGTGACCTTCCCCCATCCATATATCTAACATGATCTTCAAAACCATTTCCCATCTCAAAACATCCAGTAGAACTCTCTCAGGAATAAAAGCCAATAGCTCTGCTTTATAGAAAAGGAAATGGAAACCAAACGCTGTAGTTATATAAATAGTGAACAATTTGTAAGGATTGGTCATTCATAGAAATTGTCTGGTTAGGAAAGAAGGCAACATGAGTTGCCTGTCATTTGCCTGACACACACCTGCCTGAGAGGAAGAGGACATTTCTAAGATTGGGTAATATCATCTGCAATGGAAGTAAGGCAAGATTGTCACTTACCCTCTCTAAGGAAAACTAGGATTTCCTTTAAAAAATGTTCCAACTTTAAAGAATGGTTTCAGACTTAAGTGACAATCAGTGTAATAGAGACCGCAATCTGTAGAAGATGATATATACAAACGGGACGGTAACTATAAATCAAAAACCAATAATAGATATGCAAAGAATAAAGAAAAAGGAATCCAAATCTATCACTAAAAAAAGCCAGCCGACAATGAAACAGAGCAAGAGAAGAAAGGATCAGAGAAAAACTATAAAACAGAACAAGTGACAAAATGAAAATAAATACATATCTCTAAATAATTACTTTGACTGTAAATGGACTAAATGCTCCATTCAAAAGACATAGGGTGTCAAAATGGATAAAAAAAAAAATAAGACCCATCTATATGCTGTCTACAAAAGACTCATTTCAGACCTAAAGACACATGTAGATTAAAAGTGAGGAGAAGGAGATATATTTATCATGCAAAAGGATATCAAAAGAAAGCTGGGTTAGCAATACTTGTATCAAACAAAGTAGAATTTATTTTTTTAATTTAAATTTCTTAGGTAACATACAGTGTAATCTTGGTTTCAGGAGTAGAGTTCAATGATTCATCACTTACATGCAACACCCACTGCTTATCACAAGCACTCTCTTTAATACCAATCACCCATATAGCCTCTCCCCCAAACACCTCCCTTCAACAACCCTCAGTTTGTTCTCTGTCATTAAGAGTCACTTATGGCTCGTTTCCCTCTTTCTTTTTTTTAAGTTAAAAATAGAACTACCTGTGATCCAACAATTGCACTACTAGGGATTTTCCCAAAGGACACAAAAATATAGATTCAAAAGGGTACATGCACCCCAATGTTTATAGCAGCATCATCAATAATAGCCAAACTACGGAGAGAGCCTAAATGTCCATTGACTGATGAATGAATAAAGAAGACGTGGTGTATTTATATCTATCTATCTATCTATGTGTCTATCTACACACACCCACATATAATGGTCTATTGCTCAGCTTTCAAAAAGAAAGAAATTTTGCCATTTGCAATGACATGGATGGAGCTAGGGTGTATTATGCTAAGAGAACAAAACAGACTTTAAAACAAAGACTGTAACAAGAGTAAAAGGAGGACATATATAATCAGAAAAGAGACAATCCATCAAGAAGCTATAACAATTGTAAATATTTACGCATTCAACATGGGAACACCCAAATACATCAAACAGTTAAAGACAAACATAAAGGAATTAATCAATAGTAATACAATAATAGTAGGGGACTTTAACACACCATTTACATCAATAGATCATGCAAACAGAAAATCGGCAAGGAAACAGTGGTTTTGAATGACACACTGGACCAGGTAGATTTAACAGATATATCCAGAATATTCCATCCTAAAACAGAAGAATACACATTCTTTTCAAGTACACATGGATGATTATCCAGAATAATCACATGTTGGGCCACAAAACAACTCTCAACAAATTAAAAAAGATCAAAGTCATGCATGCATCTTTTCTGATCACAATGCTAGGAAACAAAAGTCAACCACAAGAAAAAAATCTGGAATGACCAAAATGCATGGAGATTAAAAAACATGCTACTAGACAAAAAATGGGTCAACCAAGAAATCAAAGAAATCAAAAATTACATGGAGAAAAATGAAAATGAAAACACAATGGTCCAAAATCTTTGGAATATGGCAAAAGCTGTTCGAAGAGGGAAATTTAAAACAATACAGGTCTACCTCATTAAGCAAGAAAAATGTAAAAGAAACAACCCAAATTTCAACTAAAGGAGCTAGAAAAAGAAAAACAAACAAAACCCCAGACCAGCAGAAGGAAGAAGAAAATAAATATTAGAGCAGAAATAAATGACATAGAAACTAAAAGAATGAGAGACCAATGAAACCAGTAGTTGGTTCTTTGAGAAAATCAACAAAATTGATAAACATTTAGCCAGACTTATCAAAGTGAGAGAGAGAAAACTCAAACAAAATCAGAAATGAAAGAGGAGAAAAAAAACAGCCAATACCGCAGAAATACAAAGGATTGTAAGAAAGTATTAGAAAAAACCTATATGTCAGTGAATTGGACAACCTAGAAGAAATGGATAAATTCCTAGAGACATATAACCTTCCAAAACTAAAGCAGGAAGAAATAGAATATTTGAACAGACTGATTACCAGCAATGAAATTGAATCAGTAATCATAAAACTCCCCCCAAAAGAAATTCCACGACCAGGCCATTTTGCAGACTAATTCTACCAAGCATTTAATGACAAGTTAATACCATCTTCTCAAAATATTCTATAAAATAGAAGAGAAAGGAAAACTTCCAAACTCATTTTATGAGCCAGCATTACCCTGATACCAAAACCAGATACAGACACCAGAAAAAAAGAAAACTACAGGCCAATATCTCTGATGAACTTAGGTGCAAAAATTCTCAACAAAATGCTAGGAAACCCAATCTGACAATACGTTAAAAAAATTAATCCTGACTATCAAGTGGGATTTATTCTCAAGATTCAGGGATGATTCAATATTTACAAATCAATCAAGGTGATACATGGCATATATAAGAGGAAAAGATAAAAATCACATGGATCATTTCAATAGATTTAGAAAAACCATTTGAAAAGTACAATATGCATTCATGATAAATACCTTCCACAAAGTAGGTTTAGAGGGAACATACCTCAACATGATGAAGGCCTTCTATGAAAAACTCACTGGTAACCTCATTCCCCAATGGGGAAAACCTGAGTGTTTTTTTTTTTAATTTTAATTCAAGTAATTAATATATAATGTACTATTAGTTTCAGAGGTAGAGGTCAGTGATTCATCAGTCTCACATAATACCCAATGTTCATTACATTACATGTCCTCCTTAATGTCCAGCTCCCAGTCACCCCATCCCTCCACCCTCCTCCCCTCCAGCAACTTTCAGTTGGTTTCCTATGATTAAGAGTTTCTTATGTCCTGTCTCCCTCTCTGATTTTGTCTTGTTTTATTTTTTCCCTTCTTCCCCTATGATCCTCTGTTTCATTTCTTAAATTCTACATATTAGTAAGATCATATGATAATTGTCTTTCTCTGATTGACTTATTTCACTGAGCATAAGTTTTATCTGCATTATTGCAAATGGTAAGATTTCATTTCTTTTTAATGGATGCATAGTATTCCATTGCCTATGGCTATGCCTCCTTGATTACACCTGTATGGAGTTTCCTCAAAAAGTTAAAAATAAAGCTTCCCTACAACTAAACAATTGTATAAAATACCACTGCTAGGTATTTACCCAGAGAATATAAAAACACTAATTCAAAGAAATACATGCACCCCAATGTTTGTAGCAACATTACTTACAACACAGCATTAGCTGACACCCAAGAATGATAAACAGAACCAGAGATCCTTCACTGCTTGAACCTAAAGAAGCAGTAAGTGTAAGAGCGGATCGGGATGGCACCAAGACCTTATCTCAATCACGCACCCACAGACTGACTTCATGTTTGATTCACTAACTTCCTAGACCTTTCTGTTATCTTGTTTATTGTGTGGTTGTCTTACATTCTGTTCTGTGTGTCTCGTGAGGAGCCAAGTCTAACCATATGGTGATGTGTCATTGAGTTTTGAACCCTGAGCCTGCTGTATCATTGTGATTAACTTTGCTTTATGATTGAATAAAGCTGACATTGTGGAAAGACACAACTCATGTGTGCACCTTCATAGCATGTTCATGATGTAAATATGTATGTAATAGATATAGTACATATATAATATATGTATTTTATATACACAACACAATGGAATATTACTGAGCTATAAAAAAAGAATGAAATCTTGCCATTTGCAATAACATGGATGGAGCTAGAGAGTATTATGCTAAGCAAAATAGGTCAGTCTGAGAAAGACAAATGCTTTATGATTTCTCTCATGTGTGGAATTTAAGGAACAAAACAAATGAGCAAAGGATAAAAGGAAATAAAATGAAAAATAGACTCTGAACTGTGGAGAACAAACTGATGGTTATGGGGGTGGGGGAGGATGGGCGAAATAAGGGAAGGGGATCAAAAGTACACTTATCTGGATGATCACAGAGTAATACATGGAACTTTTGAATCACTGTTTTGTACACCTGCAACTAATGTAGTAGTGCATGTTAACCACACTGAAATTGAAATTTTAAACATTTTTAAAAAAATGATGTTCCAGCGTTCTTTAAGTAGAAAAGATAACTGGTCAATAGGAAATTGTGTTTTAAAACACCTACTTGGTTGTAATATCATATGGCTTTTCATAGATACATCACCCGAGGCTAAAACAACATTTATAATAAAATCTTTGGACAATGTGTAAATGTTCAGTAGGTCATATAAATGCATGGGCTTTTTATGTATTTGACTTTATTTGACTTCTCAGTATGTGGAAAGTTATAGCATGTGAAAAGTTGTAGCTGCCAACCACATTTCACAGTATCTCAGAATACTTCGCTTGAGCTTGGCTTCTAATTTTGAAAAATTTTCTTATAGATGCCCAGACATTTATGAAGAAGTGAGGGCCATGCTTGATCAGGGGTGATAAAGTACTTTCCTACAAATCATACGGATACTTAAGGTCAGGCTCTCAGCATTTTAGAGGGCTCACCAGGAGCTGGAAGAAGCCATAACAGACAGACTGGCAAGATGGAGTGCCAGGGGCTCCAGCCTTGGAACAGCACAGGTTAAGAGGTTCCAAATGTCCCCCGTCCTTGGAGCCAACCCGCTGGGAGTGATGGGGCTCATCAAGGGAGTTGGAACCAAGACTGGCCTTTAGCACGATTATGGAATAGACAGAACTTATACTTAGTACTTCCTTTCTTCATCTTCTTTGTTCACCTGATACCATGAAGCTGTCGATATTTACACGGGCTCTCCTCCCAGCTCTGAGAAGAAAGAATAAAGGTCCTCCTGCGACTTGGACCACGTTTTTCATTCTCACGCATCTCTGCCGCCCTGATGTCCTCTGACCCATCCATGCTCCTGGATTGTCTTCCTCTGAGAACACGTGTTCATTTAAACAAGGGCCCCTTGAGAGAGCTATTTGCCTTCGTGCAAAATGAGTCCGATCACAAACATGTGAGTGCTGGAAACACAGTGTGATGGGGTAGGGGGTCCCTATTTGGGGCAAGTGGAACCCCCAAACCCACATAAGTGGCTCTCTGCTCTGTGACTTGCTTTCACACTCTGAGGAGGTCATTTCTAAATCCCCAAGACACCAGGGATCAATGTCAGCGTGATCACTAAGAGCTGTTTTTGCTCCAAGAGCAAACAAAAACCTTTCTCACCCAGACTGTCAAAAAGAACAATCTGAATTAGTGAAGGGTGGAGAGTAGAATGTGTTTCTACTTTCAAATGTATACAATTTATATATCTAGATTTTTTAAAAGTCTAATAGAGGTCCTGGGGAGCTTGTTTTAATGAACAGATAAGAATGATTTGTAATTCAGGCATTAATTGCTTATATGTAAATAGCTGCTTCTGGAAGGCTTAAGGGTCTGTTTGAAGTCAGTTTGTTCTCTTTAAACCTTGGCCGGCAATTTAATTTGCATTCTCAATGTACTCCCAAACCCCTTATTTTATAGATAATGCAAAGGTAAATTCCAGCTAGCTGATCTAGACATGAGATCCAAATTTCTGTGGTTTTTATAGAGTGGCTGGGTTTGAATCCTGGGGTACCTGTTGTTTCATTATGACTAATGCTCAGTTTTAAGGCATGTTTAAAATATGCAATTTTGCTGTCCTTGCTTCACAATGCTAATTTTAGCCAAGGCTGCAGTGATAAAAATCTACATAAATAAATACATAAATAAATAAAACCTACAAGGCTTCCTGGAACTACCATTTTCTTGAAACAATAGTTTCCAGAAATGATTCTAATTAGTGAGTGTTCCATTGGCTCCAGTGGACAGTTTTATAGATGGTTTTCATTTGCGGGAACTTGTTCACAAGATACATCCCACTTTCATAAACACACACATGTGTGCGTGTGTGTGCGTCTGCGTGTATGCTTTTTGTTAGTTTGTTGGCTTCAGTACGTGCCATCCACAGTTCAAATTATCCTGAAACTAAATATTAAGTATGGTTTCAGTAGGGTCCTGCTGACGTTCCAAGTGCATATCACGGTGGAAATAACGCAGAGCTGTCCTTAAGAGTTCTGGTTCCTGATAAATCTGTAATCCTTTTTATAACATTTCTATACATTGAAAAATAGGGATCCAGGATCTCTGAAATGCACACAATGGAAATCCCAATGGCCACGAAGGGGATATTTTGCAGGTGGCCCCCTTTAGTCTTGGGAAAGAGTCGACTTCCCATGTAGCTCTTCCAAACAGCTGGAGAAATCCAACCCCAGTGTCAATCAGATTCCAGCGAGTGGAGGTCAACACTAACATCTGGCCAGGCTGTCTTACTCCAGCATATCCTCACACTCGGCTCTTTCCTGCACGTGTTCACTCCTCAGGAAATATTTTATTTATTCCACCGTCTGCAAGACAATATGGCCTCTGGAGCATAGATGAGCACTGGACCCCTTCTTCAAATTTATCTTGGGTCAGTGAACAACTGTGCCCCAGAAAGCATTCTTTTTGCTCTGACAGAGTGATTAACAATGCTCACCTCTCTTTTTTTGGAGTTAGAACTTTTATTACGTCTCCTATGAGCAAAGATTAAGCCATGAACTTGTAGTGATTTTCTTTTACAGGGTGAGAGAATGACAGCATCATATCAATTAATGTTGGCATATTACCCGGCACAAGAAAAATGAAACTCCATAGTTTTCTACGTTAAAGCCTCGGGAAAGCACTCGCTGTCAGAGTTTATCCACAAGGCTCATGACGAGCAGCAGCTTCACAAAAGGTCCACACAACTGAGACTTCCCATCACCAGACCTCTTCTGATACAGAGAGAGGGGCTGCCAGGGGAGCTCGGGCTGTAGATGGGCTCCAGGCGTGAGGGACTCTCGAAAGATGTAAATTTCTGTTTGTTTTGGAGGAGTACCCTAGAAATATTGGCGGATCATGTAAGGATTTTTCTTTTGTTTGGGAACTTGTTTCAATTGAACCAAACTCTGCTGGAATTCTCGTCAGAACAGGCGCTCTCTTATGGTTTCTAGAATTTCCTGTCTCTGGCTAGGCTGCCACAATCCGAACAAAGCTTCTCATGGTATTTTATCCTGTTTGGACTCCATTCCAGTACAAACCCGAGATCAAGTTGAGGCGATGGAAAACAGAAACGAAAAATTGTCGAGGAAGAGATTGGCCCGCAGGCTGATCCCTGCTAACAGAGCAAGAAGGTATATTATTGTTGTTGATATTCGCACCAGGCCGAAGGAGGGGGAAGGACACCGTAGTGAAAGCAGGAGACCCTGAGTCCCGGCGCCTTACTTCCTCTTGATGCCAAAGGTTGAATCTGCAAAGCCATTTCCCTCATCTGTAGAGTACAACAGGATTTCTCTGAAAGTCCTTCCAGCTCTCACCGAGCATATTCTGAGGGCCTGGGCATTTCATTCTGAAAATGCTTAAATATTTGGAGAAGCTGATTTTCTCACCTGGTTCTCGACCTCACGTCAGAGCCTTTACTGTTCATGGAGACTGCATGACTAGGCGTTTTCACTTCACCACCAATAGTAAGATTTCAAGCGGGTACCCTGGGGATTAGTTACAAACACATTGTTTCTAGCTGACAGTTTCAGTAATAGAGAAAGACACGCTTTTGTCCTTTTAATAATAAGCAAGTCTGATGTCAGTTTCCCCTTCAAATCTTTTCCTGCATAACAAGAAAAGGGGAAAATAGTATGGATGCCCCTTCCCAAACTTACTTAGCCAGGGCCTCTCTGCTCAGCTCAGGCTGTGCCCTAGAAAATTCCAGAAGATTCTGTTCACGTGGAAAACAATGAAATGTTACCTTTGGGCATCATGCAGAATGATGGCCTTGACCCTCACACCTTCCTGTTCTAATCACAGTGTATTACTTACCTTTCCTGCAACAACTTCCCCGCCTCTGTATCTTTGTCTAAAAGGCTCCCTCTGCCTGAAATACCTCCACTATTGCATTAAAATTATTGCTTTAATCTACTTCCTCAAACACAATGAAATCCTCAGCACCATGCCTCACAGCACAGATCAAGAGAAGTCTTTGGAAAGCATGCCGTCTTGCTGTTTTGCCCTGTTTACATTATCCAGAAATACAAGTAATGAAGAAAGGGAGAGATTAAAGATTAAATGTTTAGTGACATACAATTAAAAATGCCTTGTGGGAATCTACCCAAACACATTTTAACCTGTCTTTTCTTGCTTCTGATTTAACATTCCCAATCCAGTCAGAGTTTGTCTCTCTTCATTGCCTTTACACTAGCTTGTCATCAAGGCCCACAACTTTGAGGAAATTCTAAAGGCTCAATAGCAAGTCCCCTTTTGGTTTCATCTTCCTTCTATTATTCTAGATATTCTCACTGTAAGTGCATTATGGTACCAAACCAAATCAAACCAAAACACGAAAAACAAAGAAAAACCATAAAAGAAAACTCAAAGAACACTAAAATTCTAGAAAGTAGGATAAGACATAACATATAAGGGGGCAGCTGGGTAGCTCAGTCGGTTAAATGTCTGCCTTCGGCTCAGGTCATGGTCCCAGGACCCTAGGATCCAGCCCCACATGGGGCTCCCTGCCCAGAGAAAAGTCTGCTTCTCCTTCTCCCTCTGCCCCTCCCCTGCCCCTGCTCTTGTGTGCATGTGTGCTTTCTCTCTCAAATAAATAAATAAAATCTTTTTTAAAAAAAGACATAACATATAAAGGAGTAAGTGAAAATCAAAGGCACCAGTAGAAGCTTAATATAAGCAAAACCTTTGCAGGGACTCAGTATAGAGAAGCAGTTGGGGCACCTGACCCACCGTTGCCCTAAAATGGGAATAATAGGATTGTCCTAGGATTGAATGTTTTAATATACACAGTTGATTCTCATCATCTGCAGTTATCTGCAGTATTTATATGCTATAAAGTCGCCCAGAACTCCGCATTAGCAAATCCTGGGCCATGGCTCCTAGGAGACAGAGGGTTAGTTTCCTGTGAGACTCTGGTCACACATGTTCATCAATTGACCAATACCTAACCTTATTTTACGTGTATTTTCTATTTGAGGACACCTTATTTCACATATATAGTTGACTCATTAAAATTGAGGTTTTGCCAACAGCCCTGTATCTCATGTACGAACAAAGCCTGTCTGCTACATGTATTTTCTCCGTAAGGCACGTCACAGTTACCTTGTGCTTGGTGTGCTTGGGAACACTAGGCAGCACTCAATGCTATGGTCTTGGGGTGGGCATGGGGGCATCTTAAATAGAAAAAACCACCAACAAAAAGTATGAAATTACAGAAAAGCCTGGCACTAAAGGGACAGAAAGAAGGACACTTGTTTATAGTATGAGAGCTGAAACAAGAAGACAGAATAGTGCTTTGCTCAGCCTTAGTGGCAAACGTTCTGATCAGTGACTCGAATTTTTATGTGTCCTCAAATGATCACCAGAGCACCATAGGTATTGGTCTTGGGGTTACGAACAGACTTTAGTAAGTAGGTGAATTTGTATAGACAGAGTCCACAAATGATGAGGATCAACTGTCTATTTTAAAATCTTAGAATGGTTTCTGGTGCATGAAAAGCCCTACATACATGTTTGCTTCTATTAAACAAGGTGTATTATACAAGGAAGGTACATGTGTACCTACATGATTGCTGTGATGGTTAATTTTATATATCAACTTGGCTAGGTTATGGTTTCATTAAATATCTAGGTCCTAGACATTTAATGAAACACTAACCTAAATGCTGCTGTGGAGGTATTTTGTAGGTGTGATTAACATCTACAATTAGCTGACTTCAAGTAAAAGAGATTAGCCTCAATAATGTGGGTGGGCCTTGTCTAATCCCTTGAAGGCCTTAAAAGCAAATGCTGAGGTTTCTGGAGAAGAAATTCTGCTTCAAAACGGCAGCATCAACTCCTGTCTGAGGTTCCAGCCCATTAGCCTGCCCTATGATTTTGGACTTGCCAGTCCTCCTGGTCACACAATTTCTTAAAATAAATTTCTTGAAATATCTCTTCTTGGTTCCCTTTCTCTGGAGAAGCCTAACTGATATATTTACTTTTTTTTTTAAAGATTTTATTTATTTATTTGACAGAGAGAGATCACAGTAGGAGAGAGGAAGGGAAGAGATCACAGAGAGAAAGGAAGGGAAGCAGGCCCCCTGCTGAGCAGAGAGCCTGATGCGGGACTCGATCCCAGGACCCTGAGATCATGACCTGTGGCTTAACCCACTGAGCCACCCAGGCACCCGATATATTTACTTTTGATCATTTTTCTCTCTTATGGTGATACCATCGAGTGGGCGGGACACCGGGTTGCAAATCAGGAGGTCCAGATCTTTGTCCGGTCTTCTCAGGGATTTCACCAGTCACGTGGCTGGACTGGCCTTGCTTGGTGGGCCTCTCTAGCTCCAGCCTTCCCCAAGCAGAGCATATGGTGTGAGCAAAGCCTCCCCCTCTCCCTACCCTGTCTTCTAACTCTCTTCCTAGAATCATGGAGTGTGAGAGTTGGATAGAACCTTCGAAATTATATCATCCAAGCTCTTTGTTTCTTTATCTTGAAGTACAAATGTAAAAATGCAGGCTCATGTCCTCTCCGCCCCCCCCCTTTTTTTCCTACTGGGCATAAACTCTTACAAGACTTGTTCAGTCTCTTGCCAGATAATCTGAATCCTTGGGAAGTCCTGCCAAGTGTGGCCTCAACAACAAAAAATTAGGAGAAATGAGTGGTGGAGGTGGGGGGACGTGGGGGAGATAGGATTCTTTTAAAGCCCTGAAGTGCTAGCAGAAAATTGATCAAAGCCGAGATGAATTTTGCCCATCTCCTCTAACGAGCTGCTAATAATGCAGTGGCAGCCCTGTCAGGATAATTTGTCACACATGTCCCTGTCTGGGCTGAAGCCCCTTCACAGTCATCTCCCCAACCCACTGCCACAGGCAACTTGTCTGAAACAAAGCTCTGAGACCTAATGGAAAGGAAAATGGGGGGGGGGGGGCGGGGGAGGGCTAATGGCCACTGACAAGTCATCTGAGCCCACTCTCCCAGATCTCGCAGACTCACCCAGAACCACCTTCATTATGCTCGAAGGGCCTACTGCCACTTCCGTTACATTCATGTTGCTGTCACAACTGCAGTGCCCACTGTCACACAGAGGCAGTCCAGAAAGAAATACCACCTCCTGAAAAATAACATGATGTCAACATGAGTTATCAGACCAATAAAAATGGTGATAAGCGAGACTCCTTGCTGAGACAGTCTCGGCAGTGGTCCCTCAGCCAGGGCAAAGATCTCTCCGGGCAGAATGACTGCCTGTGACCCCGGAGGGACCTGTGTCCAAGCATCCGCTGTGGGGGGCATGGCTCACACAGCGAGTCCATCCATCAGATAGGGACCCTGGCACTTGCTTAAGTGGCTCTTGGGCCTACCATCAATTGGTCAACATTCTTGTCACCATCGAGCTTCACAAAGATCCCATTCTTTCTCTCCGCTTTTAACATAAAAACACCAACAAAACGTCTGTTGTGGGTAGACTGGAGAACAAGAAGATAAAACAGAATCCAAGGTGCAGTGGGCGTTAGGGGCAGAAACAATGCCCATGTCATAGGCCAGGTTATACAAAGTCTCTTCCGGACTAAGCCATTCAATGTGGAAAAGAAAAGGCATGATTAATGACATGTTAATTTAGAAAGAAATTCTACTGCCCACCCCCCGCCAGGGGCGTTTTTTAAATTATCTGTATGTTTATGTATCTATTCATATACACCCTGCTCAAAGCAAAATGCATTTGAAGATGCATCATTTCTGTAACAATGTTAATTACATAACCTCTTTATGTGGAAGCCACCTGTCTAACTCAAATTAAAGGCTAGTCACACTTATCCAGGGATGTTGCAGCTGAAAGATGTCTCAAATACCATCCCCCAGGCCAACTCCGTCATTCCTCAGAGAAGCAATTTGCCCAGACTGGGGAAGTGACTTTTCAAACTCATATGCCTGGTGCATGGTGGAACTGTGTTTCCAATCTTGATGTCCTCAAAATCCAGTTTTTTCCCCAGCACTACCAGGTTAATTTTTATAGAACTTAAAAAGAAATGAAAGTCCAAGGAAAGCTCTCTGTGGATAGGGAGGAGTATCTCAGGTTCAAATCCTCATTCAGTGCTCAAAAAGTCATACCACTTGGGCCAGAAAGGCAGCTAGAAAGTTACGCTTAAAGTCATGCTTAAAGTTATGCTTAAAGAGGACCCCCAACTGGAAAGAGAAGTGAAAATGGAAGCAACCAGGAGATAAGATCCATTGAAATAGTTTAGCAGAGAAAGAGCTAGGCCAATGCGGAGTAGTACTTGAAATCTTGCGGAAAAAAAAAAAAAAAAAGAATTATTCAGGGCGCCTGGGTGGCTCAGTGGGTTAAGCCGCTGCCTTCGGCTCAGGTCATGATCTCAGGGTCCTGGGATCGAGGCCCGCATCGGGCTCTCTGCTCAGCAGGGAGCCTGCTTCCCTCTCTCTCTCTCTCTGCCTGCCTCTCCATCTACTTGTGATTTCTCTCTGTCAAATAAATAAATAAATAAATCTTTAAAAAAAAAAAAAAAAAGAATTATTCAGGATATGAGATCACTAATTCCAGCTTAAATGTTACACTGGGGAAAGCTGAGTCCATAACCATGTTGCCTACCCTTAAACTGCAAGCCTCTTCTATAAATCTGTTGAATTGTATCCATGTTAGTCAAGCAGGTTCATAACCTCCAGACAAGAAACTCTGCATACCACTCATGTCCAGAGACTTAGAAGTGAGAGAATATGACATAGACAAGCCCCTATCCGAAGGTGGGTGGTGACAATGTAGGTGAAGAGAGAAGAAAAAAAACTCTGATAAAGTTGTGAATAATCTTCCAGAAGACACAGCAAGTCCATATTCGGCTATAGACATGGCAAAGAGTGAACAAGTATTTTCTTGCCTCCTTTACTCTGTTTCCTCCCTTTTCCTCTTCTGTAGTCCTCTGCCTTTTTTCCATTTAGGTTCTCTACTGGTGACAACAGTATCAGCCAATCGATGGCCTGCCCAAGAACTGCTTAAGGCAGACAAGAGCAGGACAAGTTAATTTGGCAGGTAAGTTTGAGAGGGAAAACTTTGGAGAGCAATGTTCTTCTAACCAGATGTTAGAAGTCAAGTTTACCCATTTTTCTTCTATAGTACATTTTCCCCCTTCTTCTTCCTTCCCAGTCAGCCAAAGTAAACAGAATCTGGATGTAAAAGATCTATGTGGGGGCACCTGGGTGGCTCAGTGGGTTAAGCCGCTGCCTTCAGCTCGGGTTATGATCTCAGGGCCCTGGGATCGAGTCCCGCATCGGGCTCTCTGCTCGGTGGGGAGCCTGCTTTCCTTCCTCTCTCTCTGCCTGCCTCTCTGTCTACTTGTGATCTCTCTCTGTCAAATAAATAAATAAAAATCTTTAAAAAAAAAGAAAAAGATCTATGTGATGCAGAGTTGTAAAGAGGCCCATTCATCATACACCTTAACACCACCTGGGAAGTGGAGGAGTTAGGGGTCAAATGCATGACCTCAGCAGCTGTGGGTCTCCCTGTGTTGCAACTTCCTCCAACAAAAGAAGAGTTGCCGAGGTTCTCAACTCTTCTTGACCCTGTTGCTTAGTTGCTGAATTCACCTGCTACCTTCACCGACCTAAGAATGACCCACTTCCTCAACCACAGAGCACACAGAGAGGCTCCAAGCAGATAAATAAGATAATGATTATAAAGCACTGAGCACAGGGCCTCACTCATAGTAAGCACTCAGTAACAGGTCCCTGCTGTTGTACCCATTATTGTCATCATTTCTGTCCTCCTCTCCTCTTACCCTTCCTCCTCACTATCCTTAGCATCATCTCCAACCTGCAATCTGGCTACTTGGTCACATTGTGTTCAGGTTTTGTTATCAAGAATGAATGAATGAATGTTAAGTCCTGTTATAGTCATGCAAATAACTCTAGGGCCTTTGATGAGTAAGTAGAATGAATTTGAGGAGTAGTTCAGTGTTCCACAGACCCACAGTGATCTTTTTCTCTAACCAAACTTACATTCTGAGAAGATACAGTAAACTGAATATTTTGAACAAATATATGACTATTTGAAATCACACATCCCAATGATAAATTTTCATTTTCATGATATATTTATTATTGTTTTAGTAACCACTTTTGACAACTAAAAGTATGAATTACCTTGCATTTAATATCTTTTCATATTATTTTTACTTTCTAACATTATCGAACTGCATTTTCCACTGTTTTTTTTTATACTCCCTTTCTTTCTGGATGGAGATTATCTCCTTGTAATTTTTTTTCAGAGGTCTATGAATGATTAAAGTTTTTGCATTTTTTTTTTCCTGAAAATGTGTTTTTGTTCCACTTCTTGAAAGACAGTTTAGCTAGGTATAGAATTCTAGCTTTCATGAGTTTGGAATTGTGTTTGGCTACAGGATTACCAATTTGGTCAATAAGGGTGGCATGGGAGGCAAGCCTCTTAAATCTCTTTTTTTGTTTATTTGTTTTTGTTTTGTTTTGCTTTGTTTTTCGTGTAGTAAGAAGCTGGAGTTGGGAAGTCTTAGTTATTGGAGTTGTTCAGGGAAGTCATCAAAAATTCTTCCTACTTCACTAGTCTGCCATGCTCACCATGTGGCTTTACTTATCATTGTCACAATGGTTCATATATCTGTAGTCCTTAGGTCTATGTTCTAGGCAGAAAGCAGACGATAGGATAAGGGCAAGAACAACATGTACAAGTCAACTCTGTCTGTATCTTTTTTTTTTATGAGGAACACAGTAAACTTCCAGGGACTACCACCTAAATAACTTTCTGCTTATATTTCTGTGTCTTGTGGCCAATCCTAGTTGGGGAGTTTGGGGAAGTGAGAATTTTAAGTGGGTACATTGATGATCTCAAATAATATTGGAGTTTTGTTAGTTAGCCAGATGTTAGACTAACAGAGACTATGCAGAAAACTAGCAGTGCTTGCCACACAGATTCACAATTATTGCCTTTCTTTATAAGATATTTTTCTTTTATCAAGTATTTGTAAATGGGACATCTAATGTTGATCTTTTTTTTTTAAGTCCTCTTTTAATTGTTCTATTGACTTCATAGTCTTTTACAAATTCTTCCATGTGTTGATGCTATTGCTTCTCTTTCATAATATTGGGGGATTCTCACTAGAGTACTTATTTCTGTATTGAGATCCCTGGTTAGTCCATTGGTTGTTCTGCTGCTTGATTTGAGCTTCCAGGATAATTTGGGGATTGGGAAGGCCTGCTCTAGCATGGGCACCTAAGTATTTAATCTTCCATAAGGTGAAACCCTGCACTTTCTGGGAGTTGCAAGCTAGGTGAGCCTCTGCAAATTTTTTTTTTCTTAAGATTCTACAGTCACTTCCCATTTATGAGTCAATATATCTGTTATTTCTTGTGGGGCAGAGGAGCAAAGTACAAGTGTAAGCCCACCTGGCCACTCATCCTGATGTCTTGCAACTATCTCTTCTCCCAGTAGCTCTTGGTTACATTCTATGCCCAGCTTCTACCACCTCCTGGCAGGGAATCTGTCCATTGAAGCCTTGTCCTATGTTTGTTCTGGCCTCCAGCTTCTCTATCTGGCTGGTGTCTTTTCTGCTGCTTTCCATTTGCATTCTTTCAGGATTTGTCACAGTTTCTGGTTCCCTGATAGTTCGTCTCTCTTTTCCAAGGAAGATAATGCATATGCATTTATTTCCATGAATTTAGTGTGAGAAGAGGGAGTCTACATTTTTTATTTCTCTTGCCAACCCAAAAACTGAAAACTTTTAAAATGTATTATGAAACACATTTATATTTATTCTTTTACAATATTTTATCTGTTATCCTATGAAGTAGGTTGTGTAGTTATTCTGAGACCCAATTCATGGAGGGGAAACTGAGAGAGTAAGGTTAACCATAATCCTCTGCATCTAAGAAATACTTTTCTGTTTACAAAGCACTTTTGTTTTTACAATTTCATTGCTATCTTTCCTTCTGAGTAGATTTTCACTCCTGAGGTCCACTTGTTGAACCATTATGGAAACATGAAAGGCAAAAAATCAATTCTTTCTTTCCTAAGTGATAAATCCTGGGTCCCTAACCAGCACTTTAAACTATGTGGTATATCAGACCAAGTCTGCCTCACAGCCTTCTCTTAGGCATAGTGTTCTTGCTTCTGCATGGATATTTCTACCTTGATCATCCTAGTGTCCTCTAAACTCTCTAATTTTACCTCTCCTGTGTCTCCAGTTCCTCTCTCCCAACTAAAAGAGTTCAGAAATGTAAGTAGCCTTTGGGTTTTGCACATAGAGTTTTAGTAGCATAAAATCCATGTCCTAACTACTCAAGATAGAGTCAGAAATTAATATAATCCTATCATTTAAAAAGTTAAAAGGAAGAAATTCAAGGAAACTAATAACTGTTGTTAATCTCAAGGGATAAAAGTGATATTAGAGAACTGAAATCAGAGGGAAAGAGGGAGAAGCTAGCAATGAACCATTCATTCATTTAGACCATTCTAGAAGAACAAGAATTAGCAAAAAGCAACAAAGAGAAAAAGAAGAAGAAGGATAAAAAGAAGAAGGAGGAGGAGGAGGGAGAGGAGGAGGAGGGAGAGGAGGAGGAGGGGGGGACAAGGAGGGGGGGACAAGGAGAAGAGAAGGAGGAGAAGAGGGGGAGGAGGAGGGGGGAGGAAGAAGGGAAGGAGGAGGAGGAGAAGAACAACAGGAAGAAGAGGAGGAGGGGGCAGGAGCCCAAGGAGGAGAACACAACCACCACCACCAGCACTATGACCATGGAGAAAGGGCCTTAAGTAATTTTCTCAAAGTGGATTTTAGTGCATGGGGCTCATATGTTCTGGCTCCTGGTGACCTGTTCCATGGGTGGGTTATGTCTGTGTGAAGATGCAGGGTTAGGGTTAGCACCTCTCTCCTTTTCTCATACCCTTTCTCTCCATCAGACAAAATAAGCGATTCTGTGAATTCAAGAGAAGATTAATACATTGTCCTCCTCTCGGTAGTATTACGTAGAAGACCTGAAATTTGAGCTAATTTCAGGTCCTAGAAACATCTCTTTAATTCACCAATGAAATTTGGGGGGTTTGTAAGAATGCTGAAGCAGGTCTTTTGGAAGGTAATAGATAACAGCCCATATTCTTTAGAAATTTGGAATTATTTTGTCCAAGGTGAAACTATCCAAGACCAACAGTGATTATTTTCAACTATACTAGGTCCCCCACAACTAAGTGAAGATGAGATGTGTTTAATTTATTACCCACAATAAATTAATGGAAGATATGTCGACCTGGCTATAAATACCTGTGTCAACATAGGGCAACTAATATCAGATGTAATGATTAGCAGGAAGAAAAATATTAGCCCTTTAGAAGCTTTAATAATACTAGGAAGTAGGTACTGACAGGCAGAGTATATTTTTCTAGTTTCACTGTGAGAGCTGTTTCCTCTTAATTATTACAGACAAAAGCCTAATGAACCCAAAGGGTAGAAGACTGACATAGCATGCTGCGTTCCTAGCATATTCTCTACTAATGATGCCTACTTATAAATCTTGCCATCTTTCCTGGTACACATGACTCTTACCTTCAACCAGATCGAGCAAAAAAGTTTACCTCCTAAGAGCTTGTTTTCTTATCCTAGATCTTAATATTCCTGTGGCGCCCTGAGCTGCAGAGCAAGCAAATGGAAATTAAGATGACAAAACACACTCCAAAGTGGAAAACCCTATTCTCTAGATCCCTGCAAAATCACCCAGCTGCGATCCAGAGAGATGCCCAATTTGCATATTTCTTCAGTAAATTCCCTCAGGTGTACCCTAGCACCACCAGCTTTGTTATGAAATGACCCCATTTTTCCTGCAGGTTCCGGAGAAGAGAGCCTGAAATGACCCAAGGGATAGACTAATGGTCCCAGGAAGAACGTTTAAAGGGATTGAGGTTGCTCCAAGCTTACTTAAATTTCATCTCCTTCATAAAAATGTATCTGACTACCCAACTGAGGATGCTTTTCCAGTTCTCTGAATTCCTAAAACCTTTAGAATATATTGAATATTCTGATTTTTAGCTTATATTCCTAAGCACTTTTATTTTCCTTTGCTGTTGACCTGGAACCTGGTCTCTCCCCTCTCCCAGAAGATCATCTTTCCATGCTTAGGGACCATGAGTCCCAGCCCTCAGGACTGCAGAGTACCCAGTAACACTGGGCATGGAGACTTAGTACACACTGGTTCACTTGACCTCAGAAAAATGATCTCAATTGTCCTCAAGCCAATAGGCTTTTATTTAGAGGAAATGGAGCCATTTTTAAAGTCCACAAAATACTAAACAGAGGACTTTGCCATAAATCCAAGCAGGTCCAGAGTCTATGCAAGACTTCCACAGCTGTGAATGGTGCCAATAGGAGTGCTGTGTTCCACAGTGCGCTGGTGACTAATGGGACATTAGCTGAAAGTTTCTGGGGAGGTGGAGGCCGTGCCCTAACTCTGTTGGTACGAACATACCTAAATCACAGCGTAGAAGCATAAAGGGGACATTAAAATAAATATTTCGCAAATAGATTCAGCAGAAAGACATATATACATATATATATAGAGAGAGAGAGAGATTATTGAGGTTTTTTTTTTTAATTGATTTATTTAACAGAGAGAGACAGAGAGATCACGAGTAGGCAGAGAGGCAGGCAGAGAAGGGGGGGAAGCAGTCTCCCCGCTGAGCAGAGAGCCTGACTCAGAGCTCGATCCCAAGACTCTGAAATCATGACCTGAACTGAAGGCAGAGGTTTAACCCACTGAGCCACCCAGGTGCCCCTATTGAGGTTGTTTTATAATAAAATGGACATACAATAAAATGTATCCACTTAAAGTCAGTTCTGTAAGTTCGGTAAGTTTGGACAAGTAGAAGCATTCACATGTCCAACACCCCAATTAAGATATAGAACAATTTTGAAGTTCTCAGAGATCTCTATTCTTTTGCAGTTAATTCCAACTTGCCCTTTACCTCCAGCTGCCGGCAACAACAAATGTGCCTTCTGTCTCTCTAGATTAGTCTGCTTTCTTCCTAGAATTTCAAATGAATTGAATCATACAGTACACACTTTTTTCTGCAAGGCTTCTTTCATGTAACACAATGGTTCTGAGACTTACCCATATCTTAGTATGTATCAGTAGTCTGTGCCTTTTTATGGCTGAGTGGTATACCATTGCATGAATGTACCACATTCTGCTTATCTGTTCACAATTGACGAGCATTTGAGTGGTTTAGTTTTTGTCTATTGGGAGTAAAGCTGTGATGAACCTATGTGTCCAAGTCTTTGTTTTATTTGCCTTGCATAAATACTTAGGATACAACTGCTGGGTGCTTGGTAAGGGTATTTGCAACTATCAATCTGTTTTTCAAGTGGTTAGACCATTTAGATCTCTCTCTACTCTCAATATATGAACATTTCATTTGCTCCACATTCTTGCTCATATTTAGTATTGCCGGTCTTTTTCATGTTAGCCATTCTAGAGGGTGCACACTGTTATCTCATCATGTTCTGATTTTTGTTTATTGATGACCATATTGAACATCTTTCATATATTTGTTGACGACTTATTTATCTTGTCTTTTGAAATTTCTGTTCAAGTCTTTGTCCCTTTTTAAGTTTGATCACTTGCTTTGTTATTATTGTATTGTACAAGTACTTTGTATATTTTGAATGCAGCTTGTTTAACATATATAAGTATTGCAGACATTTTCTCACAGGCCCTTGCTTTTTCATTTGCTTAGTAGTATCTTTTGAAGCATAAATATTTTTTTTTAATTTTAGTGAGTTCCAATTGTTTATTTTTTAAATAGTGTCTCTTTGTATCCTATCTTTAAAAAATTTTAGTACAAATTCACAAAAATACTTACATGTTCTTTGGGGTCAGCAGATAGCAAAATTTTTCTGCAAATGGTACGAAAAATATTTTGGGTTTTCAGAAACAAATGGTTGCATTACAACTACTCAGTTCTGCCTTGTACCACAAAAACATCCATTCATTATATCTAACAAATGGGCATGGGTAGATTTGGCCTATGGACTGCAGATTGCCAGCCTCTATTTTAGAAGTTTTATAGATTTACCTTTTATATTTAGGTCTGGGATCCACTTCTAATTAGTTTTGGAGTATGATGTGAGTCTAGGATGGAGAATTTTTTTTTTTTTTAACATTTTACCATATATATCCAGACATTCCAGAAGCATTTGTTGAAAAGACTATTTTTTCCATTAAAAGAATCATAAGTCATGATCAAGATGGATTTCTCTCTTGGATGCAAGGATGGTTCAGCATATGCAAATCAAAAAATGTGATACATTGCCTTAACAGAATCAAGAACAAAAATAATTTCATTATCTCAATATATGCAGAAAAAGCATTTGACAAAATTCAACATTCTTTCATGATAAAAATTCTCAATAATTAGGTATAGAAGGAACCTTCTGCAATATTTTAAAAGTCACATATGACGAGCCTACAGCTAAGATCATATTCAGTGATGAAAAGCTCAGGAGCAAGACAAGGACGCCCACCCTCACCACCTCTATTTAACACAGCACTAGAAGTTCTAGCCAAGGCAATTCGGAAAGGAAAGGAAATAAAAGATACCCGAATAAGAAAGAAAGAAGTAAAATTGTCTGTTTGCAGATGATGACATTATATACCGAAAACCTTACAGACTCCACCAAGAGTGTTAGAACTAATAAACAGACAGAAATTGAAAACACAAAATCAATCCACAAAAATCATTTGCATGTCTATACACTAACAATGAACCAATTGAAGGAGAAATAAAGAAAAAACAATCCCACTTACAATCCCATCAAACACAACAAAATGCTTAGGAATAAATTTAACTAAGGAAGTGAAAGACCTATATACTAAGCATTCATGAAAGCATCTGAGGAAGACAGAATTAAATAGAAAGATATCCCATGACTATGAGTTGGAAGAACTAATATTGTCAAAATGTCTATGCTATCCAAAGAGGTCTATAGAATCAATGCAATCTCTATCACAATTCCATTGACATTTTTCACAAAAAAAAAAAAAAAAAATCCTAAAAGTCTTACCCACAGAAGACCCTAAATAACCAAAACAATTTTGAGAAAGAACAAAGCTGGAGACATCATGATTTCTGATTTCAAATTACACTACGAAGTTACAGTAATCAAAATATTATAGTACTGACATTTTACAGAGACCCAAAGACCAATGGAATAGAATAGAACCCAAATATAAACCCACACATACACAGCCAACTAATCTTTGATGAGAGTGTCAAGAATACAGAATGGGGAAAGGATAGTTTCTTCACTAAACGCTATTGAGAAAATTGAATAGTCACAGGCAAAAGGGTGAAACTGGACCCCTATTTTACAACATTGTGTTGGAGGAGGGCTGTAGCTGACATATTAAATTAACAATATGCAGGTTATGACCTCCTAAATGAGGGGGCACAAACTACCCACATGAGGTCAACAGGTAACTCCCTCAGCATCTGAGCTCCTACTTTGGGGAAGTGAGAACCCTGGGATGGTTTTGATTGGAGGCATAGTTTCAATCCACACACACAAAGGAAATAAAGTCACAAGATTCATTAATAGCAGATTCCAGAAAAGGGGTGAAGGGATTGGGAGCACAGTGAACCAGGGAAAGGGCAATCTTTCATCCCAGGTAACTAGGAAGCAGGACAGAGCAGGGTAGTACACACCTATTACTTATGAGGTGGTTGGGGCAAAGGTCACTAATTTTTCGTGGACTCAGCTCTAAGTGGTTATTTTAAAAGGTAACCTGGGAAAATCAAAGTGAGAATTTGGGGCAGGAACCCTAAACATCTAGATGTTTGGCCTCTGGGTGTGAATTGGGTTTTCATATTATAAAATGTCTTGGCAACAACTCAAAATAGCTGTTTTCTCAACACAACTAATCACAAAAAATAACTCAAACTGGATTAAAGTCTTAAGTGTAAGATCTAAAATCATAAAACTCTTAGAAATAAATGTAGAAAAAAAAGCTCCTTGATCTTGGTCTTGACAATGATTTTCTTGGATATGGCACTGAAGCAGAAGCAACAAAAGTGAAAATAACTTAAGACTATATCAAACTAAAATGCTTCTGCACAGCAAAGGAAACAACAAAATGAAAAGGAAACCTACAGAATGGGAGAAAATATTTGAAAATCATATATCTGATAAAGGGTTAATATCCAAAATTTATAAGGAATTTTATAACTCCATGGCAACCTGGTTTAAAAATGGCCAAAAGACTTGAATGGACATTTTTCACAGAAGATCTACAAATAACCAATAGGTACATGAAAAGATGCTCAACATCATGAATCATCGTGGAAAAGCAAATCAAAGTGGTAATGCGTATCACCTCAGCTCTGTTAGTACAGCTTTTATCAAAAAGACAAGAGACAACATGTTGGTGAGAATGTTGAGGACAAGAGAGCCCTTGTGCCTTGTTTGTAGAAGGTAAATTGGCAAGCCATGGAGGACTTCAAAAAACTAAAATAGAACTACTACATGATCCAGGAATCCCACTTCTGGTTATATATCTGAAGGAAACAAAGTCATTATCTCAAAGAGATATATGTAATCCCATATTTATTGCAGCATTTTTCAGAATAGCAAGATATGGAAACAACCTATGTATCTGTCAATGGATGCATGAATAAAGAAGATGTGGTACAGATTCTGATTCAGTCATGAGAAGGAAGGAAATCTTAACATTTGCAACAACATAAATGAACCTAGAAGACAGTATGTAAGTAAAATTAGCCAGCGAAGAGAGGTTCTGTATGATGTCACTTTTTGTGGAATCTAAAACAAAAACAAAACACAACTCAAATCCATATAGAAATTAAATGTAATGGTGGTTTCCAGGGGCAGGGGTCAGGGTATAAGGGAAATGGGGAAATGCTGATCAAAAGGTACAAACTTTCAGTTATAAGATGAATAAGCTCTGGGGTTCTAACATACAGCATGGTGAGTACAGTCAATAATACTGTACTGTGTGCTTAAAATTTGCTAGGAGAATAACCTTAAGCATTCTCATACTGTGCTCTCCCACGCACCAATGGTAACTATGTGGGGTACCAGATGTTTTTACTTGATTGTGGCAATCATTTCACAAACTATACATATCAAATCATCATGTTGTACTCTTTAAATCTATAAGATTTTGTCAATTATATCTCAATAAAGCTAGAAAATAAATTTTTAAATGAATGAATACACAATAAATATGTTTTTATAACAGACTCCTTCCCCATTGAATGACCTTGACACCTCTCAAAATTAGTTAACCACAGAAGGGTGAATATGTTTCTGGAATTTCTATCCTGCTCCAAAACACATGTCTTTTTTCTTTTTTGAAGGTTTTATTTATTTATTTGACAGACAAAGATTACAAGTAGGCAGAGAGGCAGGCAGAGAGAGAGGAGGAAGCAGGCTCCCGGATGAGCAGAGAGCCCAATGCGGGGCTGGATCCTAGGACCCTGGGATCATGACCTGAGCCGAAGGCAGAGGCTTTAACCCACTGAGCCACCCAGGTGCCCCAACACATGTCTATTTTTATGTCATTACCCCGATGCCTTGATGACTGTAAAGCTACAGACATCAAGCTGTAGCTTTACAGTCATCAAGGCATTTACTACCATCCTGAAATCTGGTAATGTATGTTCTTCAACTTTTTTCTCTTTTTTAAAAAATTATTTGGGCCTTTATACTTTGCTTTTATAGTATTTTATATAATATTAGAACTAGCTTGTCTATTGGGATTTTGATTGAGATTGCATTGAAGCTATTGAAAAATTAAGATAGAATTGCCATTTAGACAATATGAAATTTTCCAACTCCTGAACATGGTATAGCTCTCCATTTGTTTTGAGTTTGTTTATTCTCTCAGGTTTGTTTCATAGTATTTGATCTATAGGTCTTGAGTATATTTGTTAATGTCAAGATACTGGATACTGTTATATTTTCTTATTTCAATTTCCAGTTTTCAATGTAGTTTATGATAGAGAAATAAATTTGTTCTTTTATGTTGATCTTATTTTCTGTGAACATACTAAATTCACCTTTTTAATTCATCAGGTTTTTTTTATAGATTCATAAGGATATTTCACATACACAGTCATATTTTCTATTAATTAAAAGTTTGCTCCTTCCTTTTTACCTTACCTTTTTTTTTTGTTCTCTTGCCTTCTAGTTCTGGGTAGGATTTTTAAGATTTAGTTTTGAAAAGGAGTGGTGAGTGGACATTCTCATCTTATTCTTGATCTTAACTGGAAGACATTCAGTTTTTTCCATAAAATATTATGTTAACTTTAGATTTTTCATATATACTATTTATCAGTTTTGAAGTATGTTTCTATTCCTAGTTTGCTAAAAGATCTTATTCTTTATAATCATGAATTGTTTTGTTAGATGAATCTTATATATCTATTAAGATGATAATATGTTTTAAAATCTTTCAATTTGATAAATTCTTTCAGTTGATTTCCAAATGTTAAATCAGTCTTGCATCCATGGAGTAAATCCCACATAGTCATAGAACATTATTCTTTTTAAATTGTGCTAGAGTCTAGTTACTAATATTCCCTAAGGATTTTTGCAGTTATGTATGAGGGATTTTGATCTATAGTTTTCTTTTTTTTGTAATACCATCTATCTCAGGTATTAGGAGAATTCTGAGTTCATAAAACACGTTTTGACAGATTTTCTCCTCTTCTATTTTCTCAATAATTTTTGTGTAAAATGGATATTATTTCTCCCTTAAATGTTGCTTAGATTTCATCAGTTAAACCATCTCCCTGGAGTTTATCTTGTGGAAAATTTATAAATATGATATTAATTTATTTAGTAGATATAAGGACATTCAGATGTTTCTGTCTTTTTTAAAATCAGTTTTGTTAATTTGTATTTTTCAAGGAAGTTTTCCATTATGTCTTGGTCAGGAGCAAGCAAATTTTCTCCGTAAAGAGACAGATAGTAAATATTTTAGGATTTGTGGGACATATAGTCTGTCGCAATAAATCAATTCTAACGCTGTAGCATGAAAGTAACCATAGACAATGCATATACAAATGGATATGGCTGTGTTCCAATAAAACTTTATTTAGCAGTAGTCCAGATTTGGCATATTGCTGTAGTTTGCCATCACATTTCAAATTTTAGCAAGAGTTTTATGTAATATTCCCTTATTATTCTCTTAATACCTGTAGTATCTGGAATGATGCCCCCTCTTTTTTCATAATATTGGTAATTCTCCTTTTATCTTAAATTGTCCAGCTAGTCATTCAATCTTGATTTTTTGCTTGTTTTTTACAAATAACTATCTTAAGATCTCATTGATTTCATTGTTTTGTTTTATTTTTTATTTCACTGGAATCTGCTTTTATCTTTATTATGTCACTCCTTCTTTCTATTTGCCCTGGGTTTAATCTGCTTTTTTTTTTTTTCTAGCATATTAAAGTAAAAGTTTCAATCATTGGCTTTGTTCTTGTTTAATATCTACATTTAAACCTTTAAGTCTTCTAAACACTGATTTAGTTGCAATCTACATTTTTTGTTTTTATTTCAATTAATTAAAAATATTTTTTACCCTTTTTCCACTGTATATTTTTTCCTGCTTTGTTGAAGATTATTTGCCCATAGAGTTGAGGGTCCATATCTGGGCTCTCTACTCTGTTCCACTGGTCTATGTGTCTATTTTTATGCCAGTACCATGCTGTTTTGGTGATCACAGCTTTGTAGTAAAGCTTGAAATCAGGTAGCGTGATGCCCCCCGTTTTATTTTTGTTTTTCAACATTTCCTTAGCGATTCAGGGTCTCTTCTGGTTCCATACAAATTTTTGGATTATTTGCTCCAGCTCTTTGAAGAATACTGGTGGAATTTTGATCGGAATGGCATTAAAAGTATAGATTGCTCTAGGCAGTATAGACATTTTAACAATGTTTATTCTTCCGATCCAAGAGCATGGAATGGTCTTCCAACTTTTTGTGTCTTCTTCCATTTCTTTCATAAGTGTTCTGTAGTTCCTCAAGTACAGATCCTTTACCTCTTTGGTTAGGTTTATTCCCAGGTATCTTATGGTTCTTGGTGCTATAGTAAATGGAATCGATTCTCTAATTTCCCTTTATGTATTTTCATTGTTAGTGTATAAGAAAGCCACTGATTTCTGTACATTGACTTTGTATCCTGCCACATTGCTGAACTGCTGTATGAGTTCTAGTAGTTTGGGGGTGGAGTCTTTTGGGTTTTCCATATAAAGAATCATGTCATCTGCGAAGAGAGAGTTTGACCTCTTCATTGCCAATTTGGATACCTTTTATTTCTCTTTGTTGTCTGATTGCTGTTGCTAGAACTTCTAATACTATGTTGAACAAGAGAGGTGAGAGTGGGCATCCTTGTCATGTTCCTGATCTCAACAGGAAGGCTGCAAGCTTTTTCCCATTGAGGATGATATTTGCTGTGGGTCTTTCATAGATAGATTTGATGAAGTTCAGGAATGTTCCCTCTATCCCTATACTTTGAAGCGTTTTAATCAGGAACGGATGCTGGATTTTGTCAAATGCTTTTTCTGCATCGATTGAGAGGACCATGTGGTTCTTCTCTCTTCTCTTATTAATTTGTTCATTCACATTGATTGATTTGCAAATGTTGAACCATCCTTGTAGCCCGGGGATGAATCCCACCTGGTCATGGTGGATAATCTTTTTAATGTGCTGTTGGATTCTGTTTGTTAGGATCTTGACATGAGACAGGAATCCATCAGAATCCTAGAGCAGTACACAGGCAGTAATCTCTTCGATATCAGTCACATCAACTTCTTTCAAGATATGTCTCCAAAGGCAAAGGAAACAAAAGCGAAAATGAACTTTTGGGACTTCATCAAAATCAAAAGCTTCTGCACAGCAAAGGAAATGGTCAACAAAACAAAGAGGCAACCCACAGAATGGGAGAAGATATTTGCAAATGCAGTACAGACAAAAGGTTGATATCCAGGATCTATAATGAACTCCTCAAACTCAACACACACAAAACAGACAATCATATCAAAAAATGGGCAGAAGATATGAACAGATACTTCTCCAATGAGGACATACAAATGGCTATCAGACACATGAAAAAATGTTCATCATCACTAGCCATCAGTGAGATTCAAATTAAAACCACATTGAGATATCACCTTACACCACTTAGAATGGTCAAAAATAGCAAGACAGGAAACAACATGTGTTGGAGGGGATGTGGAGAAAGGGGAACCCTCTTACACCGTTGGTGGGAATGCAAGTTGGTGCAGCCTCTTTGGAGAACAGTGTGGAGATTCCTCAAGAAATTAAAAATAGAACTTCCCTATGACCCTGCAATTGCACTCCTGGGTATTTACCCCAAAGATACAGAAGTTGTGGAAAGAAGGGCCATCTGTACCCCCAATGTTTATAGCAGCAATGGCCACGGTCGCCAAACTGTGGAAAGAACCAAGATGCCCTTCAACGGACGAATGGATAAGGAAGGTGTGGTCCATATACACTATGAATACCCAACTTTTGTAGCAACATGGATGGGACTGGAAGAGATTATGCTGAGTGAAATGAAGCAGAGAGAGTCAATTATCATATGGTTTCACTTATTTGTGGAGCATAACAAATGGCATGGAAGACATGGGGAGTTAGAGAGGAGAAGGGAGTTGGGGGAAGTAAGTTGGAGGGGGAGGTGAACCATGAAAGACTATGGAGTCTGAAAAACAATCTGAGGGGTTTGAATTGATGGGTGGGTGGGAGGTTGGGGTGCTGGGTGGTGGGTATTGTGGAGGGCATGGATTGCATGGAGCACTGGGTGTGGTAAAAAAATAATGAATACTGTTATGCCAAAAATAAGTAAAAAATAAATTAAAAAATATCTTTTATCTTCTTTTGTATTTTTTCTGATTCATGGGTTATTTCAAAGTTTATTATTTAATTTTCAAATATTTAGAGAATATTTTAGATGACTTTCTAATATAGAGTTCTAATTTAATTCCAATGTGGTCAAGAACGTTCTCTGTATGATCCCAATACTTTAAATTTATTGAAAAATTTTGACCCAGCATTTGATGAAACATTGGAGAATGTTCCACATCCACTTAAAAAAAATAAAAAAATTTATATTCTGCTGTACATGAGCAGAGTGTGCTAAAAATATAAAATAAGTCGAGTTAATTTACGTTGTTCATGCCTTCTATATCCTTACAGATTTTTTGTGTACTTATTACTGAACCATCAGGGCATCCCCAACTGTGTTTACTACTTTGTCCATTATTCTTTGTAGTTCTGTGAAAGTTTGCTTTATTTATAGCTCTGCCATAGGTAAATACACAGCTATAATGATTAATATATACATAGATATACATTTTACTTCTACATACATTATAAACCCTACTTTTTTTTTTTTTTTTTTTTTTTTTTTTTTTTTTTTTTTGCTTTCTTTTCCTCTTCAACCAATCAATTATCATTTTGAATGGCAGGGCAGCTTTTCATTCCTAACATAAATCCTAACTGGTCATAATGGAAAATGATTTTTATATTTTGTTAATCCAACTTGCTAAAATAGTAAATATATTATTAGAATTTTTATAGTAAAATAGCATAACCAAACAGACTATAATAACAGAGAAATAAGTAGGGAATCTATATCAAATTAGGTCATCAGGATATTCCTCTTGGAGGAGATAATATAGAAATTGCATCCTATAAGAAAAAAGGAAGCAGTTATGAATACAGTTGACCCTTGAACAATGCAGGTTTCAACAGTGCAGGTCCACTTAAATACAGACTTTTTAAAATAAATATACTACGGAACACTCATGAAAGAAATTGAAGAAGATGCAAAAAGATGGAAGACCTTCCATGCTCTTGGATCGGAAGAATAAACATTGTTAAAATGTCTATACTGCCTAGAGCAATCTATACTTTTAATGCCATTGCAATCAAAATTCCACTGGTATTTTTCAAAGAACTGGAGCAAATAATCCAAAAATTTGTATGGAATCAGAAGAGACCCCAAATCACTAAGGAAATGTTGAAAAACAAAAATAAAACTGGGGGCATCACATTACCTGATTTCAAGCTTTACTACAAAGCTGTTATCACCAAGACAGCATGGTACTGGCATAAAAACAGACACATAGACCAGTGGAACAGAGTAGAGAGCCCAGATATGGACCCTCAACTCTATGGTCAATTAATCTTCGACAAAACAGGAAAAAATATACAGTGGAAAAAAGACAGTCTCTTCAATAAATGGTGCTGGGAAAACTGGACAGCTATATGTAGAAGAATGAAACTCGGCCATTCTCTTACACCGTACACAAAGATAAACTCAAAATGGTTAAAAGACCTTAACGTGAGACAGGAATCCATCAGAATCCTAGAGGAAAACATAGGCAGTAACCTCTTCGATATTAGCCATGGCAACTTCTTTCAAGATAATGTTTCCAAAGGTAAAGGAAACAAAATCAAAGATGAACACCATACACAAAGATAAACTCAAAATGGATAAAAGACCTCAACATGAGCAACGTAAAGGAAACAAAAGCAAAGATAAACTTCATCAAGATCAAAAGCTTCTGCACAGCAAAGGAAACGGTCAACAAAACAAAGAGGCAACCCACAGAATGGGAGAAGATATTTGCAAATGCAGTACAGACAAAAGGTTGATATCCAGGATCTATAATGAACTCCTCAAACTCAACACACACAAAACAGACAAGCATATCAAAAAATGGGCAGAAGATATGAACAGATACTTCTCCAATGAGGACATACAAATGGCTATCAGACACATGAAAAAATGTTCATCATCACTAGCCATCAGTGAGATTCAAATTAAAACCACATTGAGATACCACCTTATACCACTTAGAATGGTCAAAAATAGCAAGACAGGAAACAACATGTGTTGGAGGGGATGTGGAGAAAGGGGAACCCTCTTACACCGTTGGTGGGAATGCAAGTTGGTGCAGCCTCTTTGGAGAACAGTGTGGAGATTCCTCAAGAAATTAAAAATAGAACTTCCCTATGACCCTGCAATTGCACTCCTGGGTATTTACCCCAAAGATACAGAAGTTGTGGAAAGAAGGGCCATCTGTACCCCCAATGTTTATAGCAGCAATGGCCACGGTCGCCAAACTGTGGAAAGAACCAAGATGCCCTTCAACGGACGAATGGATAAGGAAGGTGTGGTCCATATACACTATGGAGTATTATGCCTCCATCAGAAAGGATGAATACCCAACTTTTGTAGCAACATGGACGGGACTGGAAGAGATTATGCTGAGTAAAATCAGTCAAGCAGAGAGAGTCAATTATCATATGGTTTCACTTATTTGTGGAGCATAACAAATAGCATGGAGGACATGGGGAGATGGAGAGGAGACGGGAGTTGGGGGAAATTGGAAGGGGAGATTGAACCATGAGAGACTATGGACTCTGAAAAACAATCTGAGGGTTTTGAAGGGGCGGGCCATGGGAGGTTGGGGGAAGCAGGTGGTGGGTACTAGAGAGGGCACTAATTGCATGGAGCACTGGGTGTGGTGCAAAAACAATGAATACTGTTACGCTGAAAAGAAATAAAATAAATAAATTAAATAAATAAATATACTACAGTACTGTAAAATATGTGTTAATCAACTGCTTATGTTATGTAGGGCCTCTTGTGAACTGTAGGCTATTAGAATTAAGTTTTAACTTGTTAAGTTAAGTTATACATGGATTTTTTACTGTACAGGGGTTCAGCACTCCAGACCTCCATGTTGTTCAAGTGTCAGGTGTATATTCAACTCAACTCTATCATTCAGTGGTTCTGTGATTCTTGTAGAACTAGAAAAGTCTAGCAAACTTTAATCCAGACCTCTTACTTAATAAGTGAGGTTATAAAGCCTTGAGAAAGTAGAGGAGTTCAGTGACTTGCCTAAAGTTTCCTGGTGACCTACTTGGAGATCTGGATGGAACCAGTCAGTCTCCTAACCTTATGTCAAGCAATAGATCCATGATACATATATTCTTATCAAAAAGCTGGTTTCACCTTGCAGTGCCTATGGCCATTCAAGGATACTGCATTAACATTTGGCATGGTACAGATTGGTTTGCTTTCACACTTCAGAGATGACTTTAGCATTAGCTGGAGTTTTAAACATGTTGAAAAATACTTCCTGACAGAAGAGAAATCTTATATTTCAGGCAAAGAAGAGTAGTTCCAATAGTTTTTTATCTCCCTTCATTTTTTAAATGAGCTGTAACTTCCCCACAGTAAAAAGCACAGATTTCAGTGAACAGTTTGATCTCGGTTATGAACTGAATATTTGTGTCCACCAAAAATTCGTATGTTGAAATCTTGACTCTCAAGGTGATAGTATTAGAAGATGGAGTCTTTTTCTGGAAAGTAATTAAGTCATGAGGGTGGTGCCCACATCAATGGGATTAATGCCCCTAGAGAAGAGACATGAGAGAGTGTGCTTCCTTTCTGCCAGGTGAGGATGCGGAAAGAAGATGACTTACTGAAAATCAAAAAACAGGCTCTCACCAGAACTCAATCTGTTGGCAGTGTGATCTCGGGCTTCCCAGCCTCCAGAACTTGAAGAAATAAATTTCTGCTGTTTAAGCCATCCATCCTATGGTAATTTGTTACAACAGCCGAAACTGACTAAGACAGTTTTGATGAATGTGTATGTTCATGTAACTCACAGTCCTATCTCCCTATTGTATATTTCTAATACTCCAGAAAATTCTTTCCTGCTCCTTTTCAGTTAATTCTCTATCCCTAGAAATAATCACTTTTTCTGACTTCTGTCACCATACATTTGTTTCACCTGTCCTAGAACTTCATGGAAAGGGAACTATGCAGTAATTACTTTTTTGTGTCTGTCATCTTGGACTCAGCATGCATCTTTTTTTTTAATTCCTCCATTTTTAAAATTTAAATTCAATTAATAAACATATAGTGTATCAGTTCCAGAGGGAGAGTTCAGTGATTCATCAGTCTTCCATAACATCCAGTGCTCATCACATCACGTGTCTTCTTTAATGTCCATCGCCCAGTTACCCTGTCTCCTCACCCTCTCCCCTCCAGCAACGCTCAGTTTGTTCTTATAATTAAGAGTCTCTTACGGTTGGTCTCTCTCTCTGATTTCATCTTGTTTTATTTTTCCCTCTCTTCCCCTATGATCCTCATTTTTTTTGTTTCTTAAATCCCATATATGAATGAGATAATATGATATTTCTCTTTCTCTGATTGACTTATTTCACTTAGCGTAATGTCTTCTAGGTCCAACCAAATAATTGCAAATGGCAAGATTTCAATTTTTTTTTGATAGCTGAGTAATATCTCATTGTGTATATATACCATATCTTCTCTAACCATTCATCTGTCAATGGACATTTGGGCTCTTTCCATATTTTGGCTGTTGTGGACATTGCTGGGTGCAGGTGCCCCTTCAGATCACTACACTTGTATCTTTGGGATAAATACCTAGTAGTGCAATCGTCAGCATGTTTCTGACATCCATCCCTCTTGCTACATAGATCAGCAGTTCATTCTTCTTTATTGCTGAGTAGTATTTCATTATAATACTATACCAAAGCTTGTTCACCCATTCTCATGCTGATGGACACCTATACTCTTTCGAGGTTTTCTTATTGATAATGTTATTTGAATAAACATTCTTGCATAAGGCTTTTTTTTGGACATCTGTTTTTGATTGCTTGGATAAACTTCAGGAGTAGCATCACAGGATCATAAATAGATGTATGATTACTTTTTTTGAGAGACTATCCACAATTTTCCAAGGTGGGCATAACATTTTACACACCTGACAGCAATGTATGACGGGTCTGGTAGCTCTATATCCTCACCAGTATTCATGGTTGTCAGTCTTTTTTTTTTTTTTTTTTTTTTCATTTTAGATATTCCAGTAGGTGGGTACTGATATCTCACTGTGGATTTAATTTGCCTTCCCATGATGATTCCTAATGCTGAGCCCATTTTCAGGTGGTTATTTTACTTTGTATAGCTTCTTTTGTGACATGTTTATTCAAATATTTGCCCATCTTTATTTTTAATAGATTATTTATTTATTTGAGAGAGAGAGAGTGAGCATAAGCTAGGTGGGGGTTGGGGGGCACAGAGGGAGAAAGAATTCTCTCTCTCTCTCTCTGAAATAAATTCAAAAAAAAATTTTTTAAGAATATTTTAGGGGCTAGTTAAAATAAGTACTCCCTAGAACTTTCCCATCATTACCACTGCATTCTTTCTTGGATAGGGCTTCTTGGTGAAGATGAAGCAAAGCAGAGCTCGCCTGGGAATGCTTATCAGGATGCCAGACCTGTCTCTCTGTCTCGAGTATCAGAGTGCTCCAGTGTAAAAGCAGAGGGGAGTCACAAAGGACTTGAGCCAGTGAGACGTGGAGTTGTTACCACCTCAACTGCCTTGCTCCGAAACTTGTCTCACAAACTTGGCCCTCTCACCAGCTCCCCACTCTCCTTCCCCATGTCATTCCTTCTAGAATAGTTGTTGCCTCATATCACCTTGTCACCATGGACCACTTGTTCCTTCTTGCTTGACCTTGAACCAGTCTTTCCCCTCAGAATTACCCTATCAGATCAGAACTTTCAAAGCGAATTTTCAGAAGGAAATTTGAAAGAAGTTCACAAACTCAAAATCAAGTGTTCTCCATGTGAGAAAAATCCTTCCCTAAACTGACTTCAAGATCCCTTTTTTTGTTTTTGTTTTTGTTTCTAGCCTTTCCTACCCTCTGGAGAAACTCCTCATGTTCAGGCCTACGGATGTTCTTCCCCTGCTCCTGGCTCCTTTCCCCTTCCCTGTTGGCACTGGCCTGGGCATGACAAGGTTAGGTTCCCCCACTCCTGCTTCTAATACCGGCTCTCATACTTCTGGGTGTTTGTAATCCAGCCATGAGAACAAGATTCTGAATGTAATTGTGCTTTCAGAAGCCCAGAAGCCTGACCATCCTGTCCCACTGAACACTGATCGGCAGGCTTCTTCCTCCTGTCTGAGGTTTTCAATTGCTCAGAAAATTAAGAAGATATTTATTAAATATATCTGCAATGTCTAGATTTGAGTTGTTTTCCAAACAGTGGCTACTAAATGACCAGCTGTGCTCATTTGGATGTGATTGCCCCACACATTTCCAATTCTATTCATTAAAGGGTGAATCATGTGTTTATTCATTGAAGCACAACCCCTGAAGTGTGTTCACATTATTAGTCCCATCTGAAAGAAAAGGAAAACTGACAATTAAATGAAAGGACATCATAAAATGGCCTCCTATTTGCACAATGATCTACACTCTCTCTTGCCTGGTTGCATCCGGTTTTCACGTAAACCCTGCTTGCTAGGTGAGTCCCTTGTTGTTATCTCCACTGCAGCAGATGAAGAGACAGGCAAGGCCTGGGCAAAGCAATCTGCCCAAGATTCCCTGGAAGGTCAGCTGTGGGACAGAAACAAGAACGCTGGCCTCCTCCTTCCTGGCTCAGCCATCCCTCCACTCCCACAGGCTCTTAAGTAAGAATGAGTCAGTGGGATGGCAGGGCAAGAAGAGATTTTGGACAGAAGACAAGGAGGCACTGACATCAGTGGACTGAAAGGAAGCCAAACCAAAGACACATCCTAATTGCCCAGAAGAGGCTGAGGACTTCGTTGACAGTCCCTCCTGACTTGAAGGCATGTCTTTTACTGCTGAGGCACAGCTCCCAGCTCCAGGGCTTCTCCAATCAGGAGCTGGAGAGTCTGTAGCTCAAGCTCTCCTTTCCCACTAGCATCGAAGTTTCTCTGGCAGAAAAGCTGCTCCCTGTGATTTAATATTCTCCCTCCTCCTTCTCTTCTCATTTCTGCCTATTGAGTACATTTAGTGGAGCTCATCATGAGAAGAACTCACTGGGATGCAAAATGGCGTCAGAAGGGTTGTTCCCTTGGGGGAAAGGAATGCCTCTCCTCTTGCTCTTATACCGACCCAGGTTTTCAGGGAGGGGCTGGTGTCCGTTGCTCAAGAGAAGAGAACTAGATTTTTTTTTTCCTAATGCTCTCTCAAGCACTGAGAGAAAACTATTTCTCTAGAGGGGAAAAGGGTGATTATTAGTAGGAAGAAAGAAGTGATACAGAAGCAAGTCCATACATGTCTTGCAGGAAACTGGCTCAGTATTTCCTCTTATTTTCTCCAGTGAAAAGAAAGTTCCGAAGTGGTTCCAAGGTCAGCAACCAACAGCCCCCTCCTCCACTACTCTGAATGAGATTTTGTAGTTCCTCTTATTTGGGGAACACAGGCAAAAGGGAAATTGGCATTTAAAACTGACATGAGAGAAATTACATTTCAGGAGAGGCACAATTAATATTAGTTTCAGGATTAAGATACAAACAGCAAAGGGATCAATAATATTTATAAAAATTATTATTAATAAAGCAGCCACTATGTCCTAGGTGTTCTACCATATCCATTAAGTAGGTATAAATATTCCTCTGTTACAGAACAAAACAAACACACAAATCCAGAAACAATTGCTCAAGCTTGGCAAGGCAAAATGCCTTGCCCAAGGCCTAAGGTTTATAAGTAGAGTAACTGGAGTTTTGAATCAATTCTGGCTGGCTCCCCAGACCACAGTCTTTGCTAAATGCTTGCATTTTTAGTTCTGTGATCAAAATGCATATTATTCAAGCATGACAATTTCAAGGAACTGTTGTCCCAGACTGAAGCTCATAAGACTCAATGGGATCACCATACATTTCACACATGGAGCCTTCAGAAACTCGGCGATAGCCATTCATCCAAGGATTACAAAGCACTGGTGAGTTGATCTGCAGTAGCCAAATTTATAAAAGCCTGTTTTCCATATCAGTATACTGACGGCTCTGTTTTAGCAGAATGACTTCTCCGTCCTTAACTCATTTAGATAAACCCCCTAGAAAGACGAATCTAGCACTTGGAGGTAGGTGGTATTGGAGTGATTAGAAATGGAAGACGAGGAGAACAGTTTGGGATAACAGTACAAGAACTAGCAGAATGGAGCTGGAAACAGAGGAGGAGGTGTTGATAGTAGACAGACCCTGTGGACGAAAAACCCACCTGACTTGGCCACTATCTGGTCTTGTGGGGAAAGAGAAAGAGGAATCAAAGATCTTTGAGGTTCCCAGCCTGACAATGACAAGACAGGTGATTCACTTGATTCACTTCAGGGAAGTAACTAATTAGGGCATGAGATGCATGTAGATTTGAAATGGAGACTTTAAATTTCAAGTAAATCTAAAAGAAGATGCCAACTCAGCCCCTAAAATTGCAGGAATAATTGAGTTTTAAAAAATAGGGTTTTGGGGGAGCACTATAGATGTGTAAATTAAAATTTTACTGAGGATAGGAATTATGACCATCCTTTTGACCTACTATCAAGTCCCTTGCCAACCCCATTCTCAGCTTCCCAAATGCTGCTGTGACTTCATGTGATGGAATTTTAACCAGCTTTGGTTGATTGATACAATAAAGCATGTTTACTATGGTCCCTTTGCAGCACTAGAGAACCATTGTCTGTCTATTTAGGACTGTCATTTTGCTCTTTTTGAGAGGAGGTTTCCCTAATTAGTTTGGATACTGAGCAGTTGCTCTGGGGCCCACCTATAGGCTTCTCTCCATCTCATTAGGGTTGGGAAAAGAAATCCTCAAAGAGGTGGATGCAGCCAGCTGATACATTTGGTTGGGATTCCAGGGACTATAACTTTAGGCACAGCTGGGAGAAGAAAAGAGTCTTAAATACTGTGGGAAGAGGAGAGGACTCTTTTCCCACACAGGAGTTTCCAAACAACCTGGAAGTATCCCTAGGCCAGGCATCTTGCCATTGATAGTATGAGTCAGGTTCCCTAAGGCTCTCAGAATACACGTCCAAAAGCCTTGTTTGGTCCATTCTTTTTTTTTGTAAGCCACTTGAGATGTCTGAGAGCAAATTCTCACCAGGGTGAAAAGCAATAAAGATTCAGTAGATGCTTCTACCTAGAAGAGAGCTAGAAGCCTTTCTTATGACCATACTTTCTAAAGAAAATTGTTTAGTGAGAAATGTTCCTGGGACCTCCAAACCCATTATTCTTTCTCAAGAATAAAAGATTATAACAATAATCTTTTTGATTATTATTTATTATTTAATAAAATAAATAATAATAAATAAATTTATCATTGTATTATTTGAAAAGATTGTTATAAGTAACAGTCACCATCAAATTTAATCTTCATGACACTTTTCCATAATTATTTTCACTAGGTAATTTTTATCCTTATTTTATTTACTATTTTGTAATCCTAGACTCTCAGAAGGGAGAGCTATTTAGAGACTAAACAGGCTAGACTGAGTCATGAACTTGGCTGTCCATGTTATTCCAAGAATAGGCCTGTCTGATTTCCACTTTTTCTAACTTCCTTAAACTTATTTCTCAGTTATATCTTGGGCTCTTTATCACTTGGAATGCCTGCCACTATCTTCATCTCTTCTACTGCCAAGCAACACCTAATCCTGCATCCCAAAGGCCACCAAGATTCTGAAAGTCCTTTTTGTCTAGGCAAAGACATTAAACGTACTTATTTCCATTAATCTTACCCAGTGTGCACCAGAAACCACCGCTTTATTCTAATGAGAAGGCTAATGCTTCCTCCAGATTATTTTGAATTAGAAACAACTTTGTGTACTCATCTAAGTACCCTTTTTTGCTCTACTGGGACATCACTATTGAGTTTTGGAAAGTTCCTATTCTACTCCAACAGTCTCTACCTTGAAAGGATCCGTGGTAATCTAGCCACTCAACAAAGAGCAAATGCTGGCATTGGAAAGTATACTGCATGAAAGTACCAAACACTAGACTCAGAATCTCTTCCAGGTTTTTAGGAACTCTACTAAATAACATAAGAACAAAGAATTTGAAATTTCACATCAAAAATGTTTGCTTAGAACAGATCTGTGTATCTCCTGATACAGATGGAGTTGGCTGTTCTAGATTGTGAGTTTAATGTGATCCAGGTGGGTTTTTACCTGCAAACCCTTTGCCCATAGGAAGCTGGGTTTTGGCTTATGTAACCCAAGTAGGTAATCCGTGGTAAATGACTAACTGGCAGGTGGTATGAGCAGCCCCTACCTCCACAGTGGGTACCATTGTGGGAATTCTCGAAGTGGAATGCAACGAACGAATCTCCCCAAGCATGAACTATATGCCTTCTTTTGTAAGTCGACACTAAAGATGGTATTATGCCATGCATCACACGTCAGCTCTTCACCTGGACTGAGTGAGTCAAGAATGGCCATGACCAATGCTGGCAGTGAACTTCCATTTCTTGAGCACTGAATGCAAAAACTCTCATAGGCATCCCTTTTACTCCCCAATTCCTTCTCAATCCTGGTTCACTGAACCCCATTGATCTATTCAGTGTCTGGTCCTTTTTCTACTAGACTGCTGGAACTTGCCGAGGTAACTAAAGAATGTTATGTTGATTTTGGTGCATTTTAATTGAAGAAATGTGACCTCCTCTTGTGGGTGTTACATTCTGTACTTGGAAATCACAGTGAGTCCACTGATATGCAAATTACCATGGCCAACTTTGTGTCCTAAAGCCACGTGACCTGCAAGAAGAAGGGCCAACTACCCAGGTGTAATTTCTTAAGAGGCATTAACTCAACCTCATCCCAGAACCTGAGAGTTAGGAGTGACAGTGAGAGTGTCCAGCTTTCTGGAAAACCTAGTCCCCGTCTCCCAACAAGATACACCCATGCTTAGTTTATGCACATCTGACTTCTATTTTTTCAAGAATTCACAATTAAACCACTTTTAAGGGCATTATTCAAATATTTTTCAATCTATGGTGGTTTCCGTGTTTTTCATCTCCACTTTACCCATTTTCTCCGCTGCAGAACAAAGGCAGACTTGAAGGGAGACAGATGGGGCAAACATGTGGAAGGTGGGGGCCGCGTTAAATGACAGCTCTGGGGAAGGACAAAAATGGGCTCTCCTCATTATGTTCATGGAACACTAAATATGAAGAAATCAAGCTGCTTTAGGACTCAGACACTTATGGTAGCTCATATTGCATTGGGAGAAAACGTTAACATTAATAGGTTACATAAGAAAAGTGTCCAAGATCAACATATTTGAGGCCAGTATAAATACTAGCATATACATTCAGATATGCAATTACACCATCCGCATGAACACACAGGAAAAGAAAATTCCAATTTGCACAGCTGTGAGGTTTCTTTCAGTTGCCAGCAATTTCGAGAGTGTATTGAAATTTTCAAATTAACTGGGGACATTTTACTCAATTTTATCTCCCAATGCCTTTGTGTCACTTTTTCTTTAAGGTCTGTGCATTTTACTGATTGAAATGCTCAGGCGCTTATTCATTTATCCATTTCAAAGGAACAGATCATCATTACGGATTTTTTTTGAAAGAATAGTGTCAGAACTTTCTGGAATTCCTTTCTGTCTCTTCTTTCCATGTCCTTTGCCTCTTCCTAACCCTGTACGCCCTTTATCTCCACACTCTTCCCCTCCTGGCCCTTGTCTATGACTTCTGTGGGAACCTTGCTCAACATCTGGAAGGTCCCTCCTTATTCCTAAAGCATTCGATGGAGAATCAACTTCCTAAAGTCAGAGCAAAATTCCCTGCACATGCCTGGGCATGGGACAGGGGGCAGGAAAAAGAGAAAACGCTGGTATATAATCTTAAAATTCAAAGGCTGTTCAGGAGCGCCATACCATCTGAGCGAGCGGCAAACGGTAAATAAACCCAGCTTGTAACTTAATGATCCTTGTGTTTGTGTGTCTGTGAATACATTAAGAGCTCTCAAAGAAAAAATTGTGTAATCATAAATAAAAGATAGCGGTGACTCACAGGCAGTCACACAGAAACAGGATGCAATTCTCCCAATGTATCAGTGTGGGTATTGACATGGGTTCTTTCCCCTTTCAGCTTGCTTGGCAGCGTGAAACCCACTCCCGATGCAGTAGCATGGGGAGAGGTTCGAGGGCCTTCATTACGTATTGTCTCCCCTGCAAAAATCATCTGCTTTACTTGGAATTGATTTCAGAACCAGACTCATGCGGTGCCTGCTATACCACAATAAACAAATAAATTAGCCGCTGTGATATGGAAATTTACATGATTCAGTGTACTTAAAAACTGTTAACTGTGAACTTATTAATTGAAAACCACAGGACAATAATCAGCATGTCCTTCAGTGAAAAAACGAATCTCTTGTTAAAGTGAATTTGTAAGGTAATAAAGATGTATTTTTCAAATAAACCTATGCCTCAAGCCGCTTGATGTGATATTTTTAACTTTATCTTTCGGCAGCCCGTGCTTTGTTTGTGGACTACATATTGATTTGTTTCCTGAAAACGTGTAGTATAACTCTACATCCCCACATGGGTTTTGGTTTTTTTTTTTTCGCTGCCCCATGCAGGTTATATTCATTCCAGTCAATCTTGTTTTTCTGCCTCCTGTCTAGAGAACTTTAATTAAAATGGCCTGCTAAATCTTGAATCTCTCAAAGGGAGAGCTTGGAATCCCAAACTGCGTTTTCATCACAGAACTCCCAAGGAACATACGCCTTCCCCCTCAAACATATGTTCCAAGGGGAATGTTTGTCTAGAAGCTAGTAGGTGCACTGAGGACCGAAACATAACAAACCCATCAGTGATTTTTATATCCAGGCAATTAGTCAGGCAAATTCCTGAGGTTCGGCCAGTCAGAGCTGCCCAACCCACAATCCATTATACCCCCCATTTGATCTCAAAAAAGAGGTCAGGCGCAGAATGATGGGTCTGTTCACTGTACAATGGACAGATCCCATGGCTTCTTGGAGCTCATCTTCTAAAACTGTCACGCTATCACACTGAGCTGCTGCTGGACATGGTGATGGGGTTCTGTCTCCTTTGAGACCAAAGGGGCCTGACTGGCAATGTCATGTAATGACAAAAAAAAAAAAAAAAAAAAAAAAAAAAAAACATGAAATCTGGCTTAGACTCTTTAGATGAAAATTTAGACTTAAGATTTTTAAAACGTCTTTGTTTTCCCAATGTTACTGATTCCCCTAAGTATCAAATGGCAATCTTCCCCTTAATGGTTAGTCTTTTCTCCTGTATTTCACTTTCCTGGTTGACTTGCCATGAGCCACTTGTGAAGTGGAAAAGCCATCTATTGATCTTGACGTCTTCCTTCCCACAGAATTAACCCAGAGAGCGTGTGAGTGTTTGAGAGAAGCCTCGGTACCATGAGCCCTCAGTTCTCTCCTGGGACTGAGTAGTACATTTCCCCCACCTATAGTCTTCCCGTTAGCTGCACCTTCTGGCTTCAACAGCAACTCAGCCTGAATGGCGATGCTCAGGGTTGAAAATCAAACCACTTTTTAAAGAAGGCATTAATGAAGTACAGCAATCACACACATGACTCATTAGAGCCTTGAGAATCACAAGCGACTCTAATATACTCAACCCATCAAAGACAATGCTTTTAAATATTCTACTGATTTTTAAATATGCCTCTCACACTTATGTGCTAAAACAAACAAAAACTCCATATGGACTGAGCGTTACAAATACATAACTCTTATGTGTGCTCATTCTTGCTTTCCCTCTCTGAAGAAAACCTTAACACACATATATTTTCATATTACAAGACTGAATAGAAAGAATGGAAGGTTGTCTTTCAGATGACAGGATGTTTTGTTAAAATGACCCCAACTTCCTTGACATGACTTCCATTGAGATGTGAGGTGTAGATCCTCTTCCCTTGAATCTGGGTAGACTTGGAATTGTTTCAATCAATAGAGTGGAATGGTGCATTGTGACTTCTGGGGCCAGGTTAGAGAGGGCCATGCAGCTTCCCCCACCCCTGATTCTCTGGGAACTTTCTCTGCCTGGATGCTTTATCTTGGACCTAGCCCCATGTTGTGAGAAGCCAGAGCTACACAGAGATGCCACATGTCAGTGCTTTGGGGATTGCCCCAGCTGAGCCCATGTGTCTGACATGGGAGTGAGGAAGCCTCCAGATGATTTCAGCCCCCAGCTTTCTGAGTCACCAGCAGCCATTTGCATCTTGCCAGCTGAGGCCCCAAACACCACAGAGCAGAAACAAGCCACCCTGCTGTGCTCTGTCCACATTCCTGAGCCATCATCAGTGAACATCAGCAAAAATGGTGGTTGCTTGGGGGTCATTACTTTTACAGACAACTGGAACATAGGAAATAACAGAGGACAAGGAAGGTGAGTACGTAACAACAACAACAAGAAGTGCCTTGATATATTCCAGCCACATGATCTGAAAGGGGAAAAAGACTCAAAATCTGTTGTCATATCCGGAATGGTAGACTCAGTGACTTAGGTGAAGACATGGAAGGTGGCTTTATTTGCTCTGCGGCTCACACAAAGTTTAGCAGGATAGAAAAATGTAGGATGCACCAAATCTCACAAGAGGAAATATAACAGAGATAAATGTAAAATTTCCCATCTCTGTTAAAAAATAAATAACCTGAACAACGTGGTATGAGGAAGATATCTCTTCGTACCAGCAAAAAGAGAAAAGGTTTGTATGTTGAGAATAAGCTTCATATGAATCAAGAGTGCAAGGAGGTTGCCTTGACAAATAAAGTGGTATGAGGCCACATTAATAAGAAGGGAGTAACCAGTATAAAGAATTGGATGGGGTACCAGATGGTCCTCCTCTGCCTTCTGGAATCCGGGAGTTCATTCTGACCATTTCTCTTCTAGACACTTACAGCATGCTCCCTGGTATACAGGGTACATGTGGAAACATGTCTCAAGGGGAATGGAGGAAGAATCTGGGGTATATGCTCGGAAAAGAGAAGGTACGTGGGTTTCATAATGACTATCTTTGATTTTATGGGGGCAAGTAAAGTGACAGTAGATGAAGAATCCTTCTGTACGGCCCCAAGGATGGGACCAGGAACATTACAGGTGGAAAGTCTGGGAAGCTTCATTGTACCAGCATAAGGAAGAAATTGACATAGTCAAAGTCATCCAAAGCGGGAACCAAGAGCCAAGAATGGCAGTGACTACCTCTAAATAAAAATGTATTCTTGGCAGAGAGGGTGGAGAGGGAGGTTCTCAGATTCTTTTGACAATCATTTATAGTTCAAATTGCTTGAACAAGACATCATTTATTCACTCACTTGTCCACTTACTCAACAATGGCCATGTAGGGGATGGAAGAATGACTAAAATTTCATCCTGCCCTCCTAAATCTCCTGGTATGGTGAATGGCTTGAGACAAGTATGGAAGTTAAACATTGAAAAGAAAACCTGCACAGAGGGAGAATGAAACTGCTTTTGGTCCCATGTAGGGTGCAGGGCAACGTGATACCGATATTTTTCCCTGCTAGATTTTAATGGTCCGCTGAGATAGACACGGATAGATAAATAAATATGAATCTCATGTCACTACCTTATTTGCATCACCTTCAGGCTCAATGTTTGCGTTCTGTTGAAGAAATATATGAAATCTATGTTGACATTCTGTTTTAGAAGCATTCCTTCAGAGTTCCCCGAGTCCCAGATTTTCTGATTCTGATCCCTAGAAGAGGAGGTAGTAATGAATTGGAAAAGTTATTTAGTGTGTGCGTAAGGAGACATGAATCGAAAAGTAGGACAGCTTCCAGGGCATTCAAACCCAACACAGAGATGACAACATTTATTACCATGTTAACAACATGCCCTTCATTGTAACCATCACCTTAATGATAATTATATCGCTGGGCCCACAAGAACTCTCAGGATCATAGAAGTTTAAGAACCTTATTTAAGGTTATTTTAATTTTGAACATATTGTTTGCTTTCTTAGAGCTGCAGCGAGATCTCATTTTCCCCACTCCCAAGCACAGTCTACTGGGTGCTTTGACAGTTGACATCAGGGCTCTCCCTTGGCCAGTTGTCAGAGGTGCCTCTCCCCTGGAGGCAGCATGCATTATGGAAGTGACATATGTGTTGCTCTCCATAGCCCAGCAGCCGTGGCAGGCAGAACTGCAAGTCAGCAGCCGGGGCTTTCCAGAGCAACCAGCTGCTGCACACTTAGCACCCCAACTCCTCCTCTGAAAGGAGAACAAAGAATGTCAGGGAGGGTTCTGGGGCCATCTTAGCTCTGGGCTTAGCAGTTAGTTCCACTCCTCATCTGCGGTTGGAATCAGCTATTAAACGTTGCTGAAAGGTGACCATGCGGACCCCGGGAGATTCCTCATTCTGGGAGACTCAGAGTTCTTTCTGTGAACGAGTTCTCTGTTTATTGAATAAGTTTGGAAGGCCTGTAACATTTCGGGAGTCAGTCACAGTCCTGCCCTCTGTAATCTTTAGAACATACGGGAAGTAGCTTGTTTGTCCACTCCCCCTACCTCCAGTGTTCACCATTGAGGTTGAACACCTCTTGTCTGTTTTGTCATCTCTTACATGGCCTGATTTCCATCTTCTCATTCTCCCTGTTGCCCACTTGAGCACTCCTGATTGCTCACGTGCCTCTGCACATGGTTTCCAGACTTCTAGCACAATACTGTAGCTGAACTTTAACCGCGTTAGTGAGTAGAGAGTTATGACCTCCTTCCATGGGGCCCATCCTTCCTAGCTATGACATATTTATCTCCTATGTCTCCATCTCATGCCTACTCAAGGCCAAGACCAGATCCCTATGGGGTTTACACAGACACACAGGTAGGTTAACGCCTCCCCACCGCCGTCAGCATAGACCTGTTGTTTGAATGACATCATTCCACCTAATGTTATTGTCTGAGTCATTAGTTTTCTATCTTCTTCCTAATATTCTTATTTACATATTAACCACTATTCATTGAGTACTGATTCTGTGCCCAGCATGGTGCTACACTTTGTTAAAGTCTTAGATGAAACCAATTTATGTCAGGGCTGGGGCACTTCCTCCCTCAAAGGAGAAGTAAGCTGGGTCTGATATGGGGGAAACCATGTTGCTCCACAGGTATCCCACTTCTCAAAGTACTCCCAAGCCCTCATGTAAAGCCCCTGCCCCGAGAGGCCCATGGACCCCTGTGAGCTGACCAGACTGGTTGTCATTGCCACCCTTCCTCAGGATGTTTGCTCATTTCTAGCCTCCTGATTTTCAAGCTGTAAGATCTCATGAACTCGATGATGAGATTTCCTAAGCCTAGGGGTCAGGACCCATTGAAAGTTTATGTGACCTCCTTTACGTGACAACCTTTTCATCTTCCTCAGTCCTTAGGGGAGAATATGGAAGCAAATGGGGCCAGGAGGCTCTGTTCCCTGTGACAGCTGCTGACTTCAGCCCATCTTGCTTCAGTCACGGGGCCTGCTTCCTTTCTGCCTTTCCTCTGAACAGAAGGAAAAGTTGCTTCTGATGCCTTTGGTTTCAGCCTTTCCTGAAATATGATGCTCTTTGATAATTTTATTGGGTATATCTTGGCTCCCGTATTTCGTCCATGTCTTGTTATCAGAGAACACTGGGAACAGTGGAAAGGATTTCTTTGGACACCAACTCCTTCCTTTTCTTTCTCAATCTGGTCGTTTCTGACTTTGTTCTTTGATTTTGGTTTCCTTTTAGACCCTGCCCTCATAATGAGCCATAAATATATGTATAGTCTGTAATCACAGGAGGCCAGCACATATTTCCTTTTTTAAAATTTTCATTTCAGTGTAGTTAACATACAGTGTTATATTAATTTCAGGTGTACATTATAGTGATTCAAGACTTCCATACATCACCCAGTGCTCAAGATAACTGCACTCCTTAATTCCCATCACCTCTTTCACCCATTCCCCATCTTCCCACCATATAGTAACCACCAGTTTCTCCTCTATAGTTAAAAGTCTGTTTCTTAGTGTGTCTCTTTTTTTTCCTTTGTTCATTTGTTTTGTTTCTTGAACTCCATATATGAGTGAAATCATATGGTATTTGTCTTTCTCTGACTGGCTTATTTTGCTTAGCATTATACTTTCCAGCTCCATCCATGTCATTGCAAATGGCAAGATTTCATTCTGTCTTCATGACCAAATAATATTCCATTATATACAGTGTGTATATATAATATATGATATGGTATATATAATATAATATATAGAATATATATCTCACATCTTCCTTATCCATTCATCTATTAATGGACACTTGGGACCCCTCCATAGTTTGGCCATTGCAAATAATGCTGCAGGAAAGACAGAGATGCATATACCCCTTTGAATTAGTGTTTTCATATTCTTGGGGTAAATACCCAGTAGTATGATTACTGGATTATAGGGTAGTTCTGTCCTTAATTTTTTGAGGGTCTTCCATACTGTCTTCCACAGTGGCTTCACTGGATTACAGTCCCACCAACAGTGCATGATAGTTCCTTTTTCTCCATACCTTTGCTGACACTTGTTGCTCTTGAGTTTTTTATTTTAGCCATTCTGACAGATGTGAAGTGACATCTCATTGTGGTTTTGATTTGAATTTCCCAGATGATCAGTGATGCTGAGCATCTTTTCAGGTTGGCCATCTGGCTGACTTCTTTGGAGAAATGTCTATCCATACCTTCTATCCATTCTTTCATTGGATTATTGGGTTCTTTGGTGTTGAGTTGTATAGTTCTTTCTTTATCACATATTTTCTTGAAGTCTTTGAAATATACTTTCCTAAAATCCAAGGACTATGCTTAACTGTTGCATATTTAATTTCCTTGCTCCTCTGGACTCCTTCTTGATACTTTCATTTAATTCCAGTGTCTCAGTCATGTCTCAAAAGATTAGAATAAATCTTGAATAGACTGTATATTCTGAACTAGGGAATTATCAGCTAGGAAAATCTGGACTTTATTAGACCCCTCCATTGCAGTAATAATAATGGTAAAGTAATCTAATTCTAAAAACCTATTGATGGTGCAGATACAATCATTCCCATTTTGCAGATAAAGAACTGAAGTTATTAAGATTAAATTACTTGCATGGACTCAAGGCAGGTTGTTTGGTAGAGACCTGTTCTTAGACCTCTTCCTCTTCTTTCTGGGACTGGCCACATTTCTCAGCCTTCCTTCAAGTTCAAGCCATGGAATGTGCATGGGAATAATGCATGCCATTCTAGGTCTGACCCATTAAAAAAAAAACCCTTGTCTAATCTCTCATGCTCTTTCTTTTACACTGGTGTGATACAGAAGCCAAATGTGGAATATGGCAGAGCTATGAGAATATGGAAGCTAGGTTACCAAAGCTGTGCTTGAAAAAGAACCTCCCATTAATTAAGAACAGCCTTTTGAACTTAACATAAATCAGAATAAATTTTTCATAAGCCATTGAGATTTGAGATTTTATCTGCTACTGTCACCAATGTTACCCCAATTAAAGCAGTAAGAGAAATTAGAACTATCTGGAATGAATATCCATGTTTAGTTACTTAACCTTCAGTGGTAAGGTTCTCCCCTCTGTAAAGTAGGGATGATAGCAGTGGCCACCTCATAGGGTTGCTGGGGAGTGTCCAATGAGATGATGCTGGTAAGGGCAGAGCAGCAGAGGGCCTGACATTCGCTATCCACTCAGTAAACACACTGCAGTGACTAGTATTATCATGACAGTGTACCTGCCTGAAACCATGTCAACCAAACTACTTTGTCATCTCTTTATAGTGATATTATCTATGCCATTTTCCTGGCTGAGTGGTGTATAGCATAATCCCAAATTCTTTCCTAATTCTCTTTCCTTTCCCTACACCTAGATGTTCTTCCCTGTGATTCTCACCTTTGGTGAATACAATCCTATATAGAATCATGAGCCTTTTGTAGTGATTACTACATGTGTCATTTGTTTATTTCAAGATAAAGTATAGGGCACCTGGGTGGCTTGGTGGGTTAAACTTCTGCCTTCGGCTCAGATCATGATCTCGGGGTCCTGGGATCGAGCCCTGCATCAGGTTCTCTGCTCAGCAGGGAGCCTCCTTGCCCATCTTACTCTGCCTGCCTCTCTGCCTACTTGCAATCTCTCTCTCTGTCAATTCACTTATTTATGTCTATTCATTTTTCTTTAACTAAAAAAGAAAAAAATAAAATATACTCTTCCTTCTTTGTCATCATCTAAACTCATGTTACCAAATATAAAATAATCTTGGAGAAAAAAATCTGCTTGGCTAAAATTTTGCAGTAACTTTAATCCAGCTTCTAAAATGATCATTCCATTTCAGGGCTGAGATGTTCTTTTAACAGCAGCGCATCTCGGGTTTTAATTTGTGCACAAGTCACCTGGAGATTGCATCAGGATGCAGATTCTAATTCTGTGGAGCTGGGAGGGAGAGAGATTCTGCCCAACCAGCCAGCTCCCAGGGATGCTGCTGACCCAGGGCCCCACCTGAAGTAGCAAGACTCCAGAGTTTTATAAAAATATTCATCAGCCACCTATTAGGTTGCATTTCATTTCATTCATGCCAGGTGATAAACTTATTCTGTGAGAAAGCCAGAGAAAGAGAAAACTAAGCTCTTCAATAAAGAAGAAGAGAAATTAATAGGCCTTTCAGGGCCAGAATAAGAAGTCAAATGCAGAAAATAGAAACCCACTTTCAAAAGGTTTAAAGAGAAACAACCTCATAGTCTTTTAATGCATTACATGAGAAAAGGAAATAGGGACGTTTATTAAGAATGAGAAGGGCAAGAGGAAAATGTTGTCTCTTATTAGAACAGTAGTTCTCAAATTCTCAAATTAAGCACACATCAGAATCTCCTTAAGGCTCGTTGAAACGCACACTGATTATTCTGCGGTCTGGGACTGAAAATTTGCATTTCTAACAAGGTCCCAGATCATGCTGCTGCTGGTGGTGGTCAGGGCACCGCACTTTGAGGATCTGGGCATGAAGGGACGGGGAAAATGGCTGCGGATGACACCACGACGTCGGTAAGCTCTGTTTTACTCCACATGCCGTGAAGCCCTGTGATCGAAGGGAGGAACACGAGGCAAAAGGAAGAGGAACGGTTTAAATCCATTCCAAGCCCTGACAACTTGAACTACAAATACTTAAGAACATGTCCAGAGTGATTTCAGGATCATCAGCTATCATTTTAAAGATTTTTTGAAGGGTAAACGATTTGACCGAAGCAGGAATGGAGCAACTTAGTGTCTTTTTCTAAATGGAAAAAGGAATGACCCTGAAAAACCCTGGACTTCTAAGTTTAACTTCTCTACATAGGAAGCTAAGGGGAAAAGACAGAGGAAATAATCACAAAATCTATTGTCAAGCACCTTGAAAAAAAACAGGGCACTGAGTAATAACAAGGCTAGCTTTCCAAAGAAAACGTTTTCTCATACAGTTTTAGATTTGGAAAGGATCTTAGAATCACATGACCTGAGCAGCTGATTTTCAAGATAAGAAAACTGATGTACAAAGAGATCTTTTGAGTCCAAGGTCATAAAGTTAGTGAGCAGCAGATAAATGACCTGGGTTATCCCTGAAGCTGCTGTGGGTTCTGCTGCCTTTAACCCTTAGGCTCAGTTGTATCTAGTTTTTGAGCCAGTCTGATGAGGGAAGGCAGCATATCGGGAGCCCCAACCTGCGTCATGGCCAAGTTCAAGTTCAGTGTGCTGAGTCCTGGTTTCCTGAGCTTTGTCCTACATGCCACACAGCCACTCAGACGGTTCTAGTCACATAGGACAGAGGTGGCAGCGAGGGAGCTGGCTGGCTGCCCAGAGAGATGCTGGATCTGACTGTCCTCACTTGAATAAGCCCGCTCATTTTGTCTATAAAATTGACTCATCGGTACCCACAGGAAGAATAGTCTAAAATATATAGTCACCCAGCTGCCAGTTTTAAGTGCCTAGTTTGTACAGAAGCATTGCATTGGACACCATGATGCTCCAAGAAAAAAGATCTCCTTATTCCCAAATGCTTAGTAGAGACATAGCTACCCCATCAAAGGGACATCCTCATGTCCATAGAACTGGGCATTTAGGACCGTCTTGGGCACTCAGTGTGCAAGGAAGGGAAGGTAGAGGTCTTCAAGTCCCAGACCTCCAGGTTCCAGGTGAGGAAATGCCAGTGCTGAGAGGCAAGGTGACCTGAGTAAGGTATCAGAGTTCTTTCTACTTTCCTGCAAGACAGATCTGCTTACTCCAAATTATAGGCCATCCTGTGACTGTCAAACCCAGGGAAGGAGAAAGTCGTGGAATACATGTTTAGATCATCTGTTCTACAAATAAAAGAGATTGTCTAGAGCAAGCATGATTTCTCAACCTTAGCTCAGGTTAGCATCGCCTGGGGAGTCCAGAACAACATCGGCACCCAGCATCGACCCTGGAGATTCATAGTTAGGCGCAGTCTGAGTATCGGCAGCTTTGAAAGATTCCAGAAGATTCTTACGTACAAAGCTGAGAGAATCATTGCTCCCTAGGAATTACTCTGAGCCCATTTTGACCTAAGAGAGGTCAAAGACCTTCTGCGGTGATGGTGATGTGGCTTCTGCCAAAGAGAACACAGAATCCGACAAAGGGATGAGATCCAGAATCTCCAGTTTCCACTCCTGAAGGGGACTGCCAGGTAAGGGCAAAGGGCAGGCAGAGCGAGTGTCCTCCTTCTTTTCCCCAAAGGTTCACCTCCCCCTGGGTGGGGCTGGAGCACTTTTTTTGACACCTACTATCCCTATCAGATATTCAAATCCGGCTGTGGCACAAAGCTCCTTTTCTTGGTTCCGGTTTAGTTGGTTGGTAAAGGCTCTAACTTCCCACAGGCCTGAGTAATACTACAGAGAATGAGGACAGAAGCACACAGTGTGCTCTAATTATAATATCATAATTATTATATTATATATTATTATATTTATATTAATATATTATTATATTATTAATATCAATATACCATTATTTTTATTATAATATTAATGTAATATTAAAATATTGTGATATAGTTATAATTAGATATAATTATAATATAATATAATATAATTGATATTATAACGTCATATCATATGGCTTCCAAAGTACCATCTTCAGAGTCTACCAGAGCTAGCTTGCTCCGTGATATTTGCAAACACCTTGCCAGGCTAGCTGTGTGTGGAGGAAACAGGCCTTGTCCAGGGAACCCCCTTCAACTTTGCCTCTTCTTCCCAGTTGAGCCCAAGCTGTGCCTGTGACTCTTCAGTGGAGCTTTCTGGGAGGATGCAAATGTCCTGGATCCGCCCGTCCGATGAAGCCGCCAGAAGTCAGCGCCAGCCACAGGAGGCCGTTGAACTCTTCACATGTGGCTGGTACAACCGAGGCACTGAATTCTTACTGGATTTCATTCTAAGTAGTTTAAATGTAAATAATGTTCCCAGTGACCAACGTACGGGGCCACACATTCTTACAGAGTCACTCATGTCAAACTCTATTCTCAGTAGTGAAACCAAAAAAAAAAAAAAAAAAAAAAAAATTAGTGCTCTTCTGTGGAGTATGTAACAGGAAGATGGGGCAGCAGGCTGCAGTCCACGATTGCAACAGAAGCTACCGTCTCTCCCAAGCGACGCGGCCACCACCCGGGTAAAAAAAAAATGCCTCCCTAGTTTCATCATTGACAAAAATCTCTTAACAAACCACTGGGGGGGAAAGTCAAGTAAAAACGTTGCAACAACTGCCTTTTATCAACAGTTCCCAGGTCTTCCTGACTTCTTTTGTATCAAATTACTCTGACCATCGCATTCCTGTGACATTAGCAATTCCTAGTTCCACAGAGGCTAGAAATAGACATGGGATCCCCAAAACCAAACAAAGCAAAAAAATGCCTCAGCTTTGTTTTTAGAAACGTAACCTTTTGAACCTCCTGTAGCTTTCATTCGAATGGGTAACATGAAATTTTCAGATAATCTACAAGACAAGGTAAGCAGCATTTCATGCAGAGGGTTCAAAAGTAAAGGATTTCTTAAACTCTGCAATTAACATCTGAGCTCATCAAGCCCCTCAGTGTCTCTTTGGCCTTAACTGATTTGTCCCCACTCCTCTGTTCTCCTCCGTGTATCTTCCCTCAGTCTGGGCCAGGGACTTGGTGCAGGAGGGAGGAAACCATGGCCTCTGGCCTCAGATGGCCTGGAGTGGGAAACTCCTTTCATCAGCAACCGTGTGACCTTAGGCAAGGAATTTGGTTCCCCAGTTGCATTTTGCTCTCATGCTACACTGGGCTAATAACAGTCTCTTCCACAGAGCTGTCTGAGAAACAGATGAGTCGATGCCTGTAAAACACTTAGAAAAATGACCTAGTACATACTTACTTCTTAATATCTTTAAGCCATGGCTACCGGTAATATTAAATTTTTAGTCAAACACCCCGACTTCAAGACCCTGCTTTGCCACCCACTAGTTCTGCAACTTTGGTGTCTCTTAAGTCCCTCCTCTGATTTCCAGGTTGGATCTATTGAAAAATGAGAACATGGTCGTCAGTCTCATAGGATTGCTATGAAGATCAGATGAAAAAGCATTTAGGAAAATGACATTAGACAGGTAGTAGAAGGAACTTCCCAAACGTAAGGAGGAAAACTCCTCATAAGCCCAGGGAAATGGCAGCTCGGCTTTCCATGAGCCTCAGGGGTGTCAGGGTATCAGGGACCCCACTGCAGCCCCCAGACGGGCAGACTCAGAAGTCTGAGTGGTCAGGGCATGTGAGAAGACCCATCACAGGGGGTCAAGCGATGGCAGTCAAGTTCCTGGGACTAGAGAGTACAAGTAGAACACCAGTTTGCTCATGTGTCACTGTAAATATATGCACCCTCTCAGGCAAATGAGGTCTCTACAGAACATTCTTGCTTTGCACCCACACAGTGAATAAAGCCAGATCAGACTGAGACCCTCTTGAAGATCATGGACTGGGGACAGTGGGGTTTTATGGGAGTAGGAGGTGATCTCAGTGTGACCCTCTACGACTGGATGTCAAGCAGGTAGTCAAACAGGTTCCTTTCTTGGGCCTGAGCACCCTCTCTCCCATATAATATAAGCACGGCCAAAATCATGCCTCCAAGACTCCTTCCCTCTTCTATGCTTCTAGAACCCCACACCAATGACTGCTGACCAGCATAATGCTTCCGTAGGGACAAAGATGTCCATTTATTTTGTTCAGGACCCGATGACTGGGAAGTCATTTGGTCCCTTTTCACTTATCCCCACCCTCATCCATTAGACGCTGATGTCATTTTGTGATGCTCATCGGGCAATCTCTTTTCCCTTGTGGTTCTCAAGGACTAATTCCTGAGTCCATTATGACAATAGGCTAACTAAATACGTTATTGTTCCTGTGTAACTGGTATTTTCAGGTTTTAGTTACCTAATGGAAGAATTGGAAATCAGCTGGCTTCTGAGTTGTGTCTGCTTGTTTGCCTTGCGTGCTGAAAGTGTTCTCCTCCATCCCCCACATCTACCCTCCGCCATCTTTGTTCACCTTCTTTCCTGCCTCAGAAGGCTGAAGTTTATGGATCATCAATGGACTCCCCTATCCTTGGCTTCCAGTTGGGTTTAGCCAGGGAAGAGCCTTGGCAGAAGATAAAGGAAGGGAGGAGAGTATGCACAGGTTATTTTTTCTCCCAGCTCCGTTTCTGGGACACTGCCTTGAGCTATTCCTATTGCTAAGCAAATACCACCTCTCTCCTCCAGAAGGTTCCCTTAAGAATCCCGGACACCATTCCCTCCCCTTGTCTCCTCAGCCTTAGTCATGGGAGCTGCTCCGCCATTAACCCCAGGTTATTGCAATATTCCTTGTCCTTCCCCACATTTTCACAGGGTCCCTTTAGTAAATAAACCTTCTTTGAAATTTCCTGATTTGAATGAGCCATCTGTTCCTTGTTGGTATCCTGAATGAAACCCTTTGTTTTGGCTCTTAGTGTTGGTGCTTTTCCATGTAGACGTATGGAATGTCAGCGTTTCAAGCGGGGAGTGAAGGACCTTCCGTGGCCAAAGCCCTTTAGTGGCACAGGAGGCGTGGATTCTGGGTTGCCTGGTTCAGACCTTGATGGCACCGTCTGTCACCCAGATGCCCAACGCTCAGCCCTGGGCCTTCCAGTCTGCCCTGGGCAGCAGCCACTGGAGGAGTGAGCCACCAGGCTGGCCAGTCAGGGGGAAAGACACGGAACCTTCACCATCCAGAAAAGACCCAATCAGCTGCACCATCGTGGGTGGCAGCGGAACTCAAGTCCAGTGCATTTGCATAAACCATCGACTCATCATTTCTAGAGCTAGAAAGTTTTTTAAGAGACCCCCATCCCTCATTCCCCATGTGAGGAAACAAGCCCAGTTCTGTCAAGTCATTGAGCTAAGAGGTTTCGGAGAACCTGGCTAGGGACTCAGCCTTTTTGCTTCCAGTCCAGTGGTTTTCAGGAGAAGGCAGCAGCTCCTTCAAATTTAAGAAGCAAGAGCTCCCTAGGGAGTTTTTAAACATCTAAGACTTCTTCTTTGCTTAGTGCAGACATTGTATCAGCTCGCTCCTGCCTTAAGTTCCACCAAAACTCATCAGAGAAGCGGGAACTGTTTTGTTACACATGCCTGCTAGAGACGCACATATATGTACATATGTGCATGCGTTTCCATCCACATCTACATGCGTACATAGGTGTATGTGTGTATAATCCCATTTTAGCCGTATTCTTGGTTCTCATGAGTTTAGCGTGCTTGCTCTAGCCCTGGGCATGTGCTTCTCTTCATGGTTGGTTTAGCATTAACATTTTGGAAATTGTGACAGGCTCTTTCAAACTGAGGAGAGAGCTGGGTATTCGATAGAAAAATAACCTATCAAATCACATTTTTCCTGATGTGAGTTCTTTCTCTAAAAAATGTAAAAGGAGTCATTTCTTAAATTTGCCATCTAAGGGTAAAAAGGAACTTCAGGCAATGCCAGAACATGGAAATTCAGGCAAAATAAGAAGGGTTGGGCTTACCAAAGCCTTGTCATACGTACTTTGACTTTTTTATTCAAATTCTGTATAGAGTGATTTTTATAAATTTTAAATGTCATTTTGTCACTTGAGAATGTCAAAAGCACACATTTTCCATTTTGTTATAATTTTCCTGTTTGGAAAAAATCAAGCCTAAAAGGCCAGGTTGAGTCTATGAAAGCACATTGTACTTTAAAAACCTGGTCTTCAGCCAAATTCAAACCCGGCCTTTTGGGAATCTAAGGTCTAGGAGCTGAGGAGTGATGGGCTCATGGGTGACGCGGAGGACACCACATGGCCACCCGTGTGCAAAAGATGCCTGGCTCTTAACAGACACATGAGAAAGTGCTCCACATCACTTGACATTAGGGAAATACAAATCAAAACCACAGTGAGATCACACGTCTTACCAGTCAGAATGGCTAAAATTAACCAGTCAGGAAATGACAGGTGTTGGCAAGGATGCGGAGAAAGGGGAACCCTCTTACACTCTTGGTGGGAATGCAAGATGGTGCAGCCACTCTGGAAAACAGCATGGAGGATCCTCAAAAAGTTGAAAATAGAGCTACCTTACGACCCAGCAATCGCACTACTCGTTATTTACCCAAAGATACAAATGTCATGTCTGAAGGGACACGTGCACCCAAGTGTTTATAGCAGTAAAGTCCACAATGGCCAGACTGTGGAAAGAACCTAGATGTCCATCAATGGATGAATGAATAAAGAAGATGTGGTGTGTGTATATATATATATATATATATATATATATATATATATATACACAATGGAATACTATGCAGCCATCAAAAACCCCAAAATCTAGCCTTTTGCAACAACGTGGATGGAACTAGAGGGTATTATGCTGAGCAAAATAAGTCAATCAGAGAAAGATAATTCTATGATCTCTTTGATATGAGGAATTTGAGAGACGGGGCAGGGGATCATGAGGGGCAGAGAGGGAAAAAATGAAACAAGATGAGACTGGGGAGGGAGACAAACCATAAGGAACTCTTAATCTCAGGAAATAAACCAAGGGTTGTTGGAAGGTGGTGGGAAGGACTAGGGTGGCTTGGGGATGGACACTGGAGAGGGTACCTGCTATGGTGAGTGCTGTGAATTGTGTAAGACTGATGATTCACAGACCTGTACCTCTGAAGCAAATAATACATTATATAATTATCAAGTATATATAATTATATATACATAATACATAATTATATACAATTACATATTAATAAAAAAAAAGAAGAAGAAGATGATGATGATGAAGAAGCCTGGCTCTTGCTTCAGAAACAGAAAAACTAGCTCTTGAGGGGGAAAAAAAGGTCAGGAAGGGAATTCACTGGAAGAATGTGAGGTTCCTGGAGCAGGGGGGGTGGGGGGGGACAGCCGAAGGAGCCAACATGGAGGACCCAAACTGGGGAGCTTGGGAAGTCCACAGAGCAGGAGGCCTCCAGGGTGCCTCTCAACAGAAATTGCCTAGCAGGCTGCCCCAGAACCATGTTGTCTTGACAGTTCCTATCCACCCTTCATCATATGATGGTAACTTTATTTCTAATAGAGCAGAACAAGGTCACACACACACTTACAGCTCAGCCTTCAGGGAGAGAGAAGTTCTCCTACCTACTTTCAGCTTTCCCAAGAGGAGGCAGCTCTAGGTCCCACCAAAGGTGCACACAAGGGAAGACTTTCCCAGAACAAGCAAGGTGGTGGAATGCTGACCAGCCCCAAAAATCCTCAAAATATGAACTTAAAAAATGTCTACTACACTTCCTAAGAAGGGAGTGCTAGGTATAGTGTATGCCGACCAAAGCATGCAAGAAAACGGTTGGTCTGCCAGCCCTGCAAGGCACCAGCCATATCTCCATCCATAAAGCCTTTCACTGGGCTGATCCCAGGTTCCCCCTCCATAGATGGGACAGACAAATAGTGCCCATGTCTGGATTGGTAGGAGAATTAAACGATGTCATCCCCAACTGTCCTTGGCATTAAGTTTAATATCATCGCTGTAGCTCTTTTCATTAACATGAACCTCCAAGGTGGGGTATACACCAAGCTCAGAATCCCCCAAAGCAACCTTTCACGGAATTATATGACCACCTCCTAGACTTGTCAGCTATAAATGTCTGAGTCTTCACTCAGGGTAAAGGTGGTCACTGACCTCACCTACTAATGCTAAAAGCAGCTTCCATGGCTCCCTCACTGTGCTACCCAAATCATTCCCTAGTAGATGACCCAGGTTGGACCTTACCACTATGACACCAGGATCGGGCCCCATGCTCCACAATATTGTCATATATGTTTGGCTGAACTTCTTTGAAATTGAAATTTGAAATGTAGTCAGTTTCTATTATAGAATTTTTTCCAACTACTCAGTTCTAGAAAAGATCTTATCTTTGGATTGAGAGTATGGGGGTAGATTCATGGAGGACTGCTCCAGGATGGTTGAGTTCTTCTCTGCTCTCGCTTCTCTGTGTAGAGAGGGAAGCTCAAGGCTGAATGAGAAGTGTGACTGTGGGAAAACATTAAGAAATCACCCAACAATAGGGGGTGTCCAGTAAACTCACGAGTGAAGGCAGAGGCCACAAGAAGCCAAGACATAACTTTATAACAATACCCTGAGCTTTTATCAATGTTTCCAGGATGATTTTCAGCAGCTTCTTCCTGTTGATAAACACTGGCATCTTGGTTCATGCAAAGAAAATAAAACCTGACCTTGATGTACATTTTTCCAACTTCCCTCCCTGAGCAGCAGTTGCGGGGCTGGGATCTCAAGGCCTGACTGGGTGTGTGGAATGGCTTTGGAAAGGGCATCAACATTGATCTGGTGTGTGTGGCGGCGGTAGGGGGGACGCTGCGGGGGTTGGCTGTCCAGCTCAGTCAGAAGAGAAAGTGACTCTTGATCTCCGGGTTGTGAGTTCGAACCCCAGGCTGGGTGTAGCGATTACTTCCATAAATAATGAAATAAACTTTAAAAAATAAACAAAAATAAATTTAAAATGTAAAAGAAAAAAAATTAGAAAGGTTGATCCAGAGGCAGCATGCAGGCCAAAGCAGTGACTAAAAGCCAACTGAACAGTCCAGAAGAAACCATTCTGAACTGGCTGTTAAGGCAGGTCCAGGTGCAAAGCTATAGGACACAAAGCAGACCCAAAGCACAAGTAAAAGGTTGTAATGGGGACAGGAGGTGGCTTCTGGAAGGGCCTCCTAAACCACTGGAACACAGCAGCGAGGAGATTTTATGGAGTGCTTAGCATGGAGCTGTAAGACACCTGCTGTCTCAGAGACAGAAGGCCTCGCTTTATAAAGTCTTTCTCTGCCTGACTGTTTGTCTTTCTCTCCGCTAAACTTAGAAACCCACCTACTTCGAAAGCCAAATGGAAAGCAAAAGCACAAATGAAAGTCTAATGCCCGCTCATAAAACTCACTTGCAAGTGCTCAGGGAGCATCTGGAATGTGAAGGCAATGTGAATTCTGACTCGGGAGCAGCACTCCTGGGGGAGCCTGAGCTTGTCCTCTTTAGCATCTTCCCCCCGGAAAATTCTGTGCCTTCTCACGTGGGGCCAAGGCAGGCCCGCCTGAACTGCAGTGGCCTTCAGGCATCATCAAGAGTGCCACTTAAAAACCCAGGGAGTTGGGTGCCTGGGTGGCTCAGTGGGTTAAGCCGCTGCCTTCGGCTCAGGTCATGATCTCGGGGTCCTGGGATCGAGTCCCGCATCGGGCTCTCTGCTCAGCAGGGAGCCTGCTTCCTCCTCTCTCTCTCTCTGCCTACTTGTGATTTCTCTCTGTCAAATAAATAAATAAAATCTTAAAAAAAAAAAAAAAAAAAAAAACCAGGGAGTCTTCAGAGGCAAAAGGCATCCAAATCCGTGGAAGTTGTAGCAAATAGACTCCCCACCGCTGCCCACCGTGGATATTCGCAGTGGCCTTGAGACTCTCACTAAGAGGAAGGCTCCTTATCCTGCAGGTACTTAGGGCATAAAAATGCATACAAACGTGGCCTTCGTCAGTTATATTCCTGACTTCGTGGCTCCCTGGCCTTACCTAGCCTCCAATCACATCCCCAAGCAGAACATTTGGACATCTGCTGACCCTGAGACCTTGGTGGGCTTCACACACATCAACACATATACACTCAGGCCTCTGTTCTTTAACACTTACCACAACCTTCCCTCCTGCATTTTCCTCTTTTCCATTTTTATGCATATTTGTTACACAGCTGCCATATTTATTTCACTCACAATACACATTAAGATCCTATCAGTTTGAATTATTTTTCCCTCCAAAATTAGACATTTTGGAAGAGGACAAATGGCAGCAGATTATTTCACGTGGAACAGCCCAAAGGATAAGACCTGGAGATGTTGAAAGGGCCGGAGGCGCCTGCCTCCTCGTGGCTCTCAGGATGCCAGTTCTAGTACCGAGAGCCAACCAGCGCGTTTCCTGTCCCATCTCCACCATGGACTAGCCTTCTTCCACAAGGGCCTCAGTTTCTGCCTCTGTGCAATGGGGACAAGGATAGTACCTGCTGATGAGTCTAGGGACAACTGAAGGTGTCTGAATCTTAAACACTCAGGAGCGAGCACGGCCTAGAGTACTGGCTGTGGGGACGATAGCAGTGATTCCACTCCATTTGGCGCAAAGACTTGCCTGCATTCCAGAAGCTCTGAGTGACAAAACCGAAGAGGCATGGGATAAAGGGAATATTTTCTCCAACACTGAGAAGTCCCTCATGATAACTCTCAAGCTTGAAGACTTGTCCTGCTCCTGGACCGGTGTATGCCAGAGAGTTTAAAACAAATCATGGCGGTTCTGAAGGCTTTGCGTTGACCGTTGAACGCCCCTCCGAATTTCCTGGGGACGGTGTTGAGTATCCGTACCTGCTCCTCACTTACGTGCTGACAACTCTCCCTGAGCTGTGGAGTCCCCTCACCAAACGGACCAGCAAGTGATCACCAAGGATTCTTCCAGGAACCTGTGTAAATTAATGCACCTTCGTCTCCAGTTCAGAATGTTTTTAATCTTGAAAATCAGTAACCAACCAAGGTGATTGCTGCTGATTTTAAATACTTCATGTTGTTTTTAATGGGTTTTACAGAGCTGGGATCTGATGAGCATACATGTAATAAAAACACATCCTCCTATCATTTTTTTTTTCTTAAACACATTTTCCTTGTACGATTTGGCAAAAAGACAGATCCTTATAGAGTAAGTTCTTTTGCTGTTTGTATTTCTCCTGGCAGAGCTCCAAGAGCATTTAGCAGTGTATTAATCAGCCAGAATGTGAGCTCAACAGGCCACTGCATTTTCCTAACGCACCTGAGAACCCAGTTGAATGCTCAGCACTCGTGTCGAACCAGGACTATGTGTCCCGTGTTTACTGAATCCATGGATCGCATGCTATCTCTCTTCTTCCCAGGTGATGGTGGGGATCGCCAGCAGGACCTCCTAGCCCTGGGAGTAGGGCAAACAGGGAACCATTTTGTCCCTCTGGACATCAGAAGAAAACATGGCAAATTCTCTCCGACTCATATTACATCTTCAAAATGTCCACTGGAATCACCCATAGGTTTGTAAGATGAGTATGGCAATGAAAATGGTACAGTATGATTAGTTATCTTGTCATTGGTGATGAGTTTTAACAGAGGCAGCAGGGGCAAGCCAGACTTGAATGAAACTGAGCTACTAAAGTTTCAAAAAAAAAAGGAAAAATGGAATAAAAGGATGAAATGGATTTTGGATATTTTTGCACAAAGAAATCCAAAAAGTCTATTTATCTTCCTTTATTAGATTTGATGCAGATCTAGGAAATACCATAAATTTAGAGCACTCTAGCAGCTTTGCTCGCTGGGAGGGTGCTGCGGTTTTAGGTCTTCGGAGGAAAGGGCTGCTTCTTGCCTTGCCTGTCCTTCTTAGAGGCTCTTCACGTAATAAGTGAAACGTGTGAGTTGCCAGCTCTCAATTATACAAAAAGAAGGGAATGCTGAGCTCGGAGGCACTGGGAGCAGAAGCAATTGCTTCAAGAAATATGAAGTCAACAGCTTTGTCTTCACGAGGGCAGTTCCCTACCCCACCATCCATCACAAGCATACTTTCTCCTTCCTTCACCCCTACCTCAGTGATTCGTAAGATGTATGCGAGCAAAGAGAAAAGCAAGGAGGAGCCAGCATCTGGAAAAGCAGCTCTGTGTGGTGTGCCTGGCTTTCAGGCATGATTCTAGAAAGATGATCCACCTTCTGACAGTCTTGAGATATCAGCAAAATTAAGCCTCTGAACACGAACATTTTTTTTTAATTGGCCTCACTGCCTCTTGCTTGCAAAGTGTAGGTGTGTGTGCATGCGTGTGTGCATGTGTGTGTGTGTGTGTGTGTGTTTTAAGGACATTTGCGTGCAAACAAAGCTATGCAGTAAGAACCTGGCTTGGTTTACAAACTGCCCCCCAAATATTACCTTAAAGGTATGTCTTGCATACAAGAAAGGCTCAGATATTTGTATATTTTCTCCGACTTTGTTTTATTCTCAGAAATCTGAGGAGTTTATTCCCTGGGGCCTATTTATAATGATGCTTCAGGTTCAGCTGTGTGTCCCCTTTGGCTTTCCTCCTGAAGCGGAGAAGCATTTGCACAGAGCACACCAGGTGTTACTTTCATATTCTCAGACATACTAGAATACATTAACACAAACACTAAATCAAAACATAGCAAAATTAATGATCATTGCCAGGGTATCTAGACCAAACTCCTTATTACTGCACAGGATCTGCGTGCCTTGTGTTTCTTCTCGCTGTCCCCATGATTGGACAACGTGATGCTGATATTAATCGGTATTTTAAGTGTTAGCTGACGTTCACATAAATTATAGACCAAAATCCATCTCATTTACTCAGCATCATGTCATCCATTTCCTTTGGCTTGTTAGATAATGACATATCCAAAGGCTGGGTTCTTGGGGTTTCATTTTGCTGGCCGGGACCCAAAGAAAACTCACTCCTCTGGCCTGAGCCCCAATTTCATGCTTGGGAGCTAAAGCCCATGACAACCGTTCATCATTCCCATCTTTTTCTTTCTCTTTTTTTCCTGCTATCTGGAAACCAATTCACCAAAGGAAACCAGTAAAACTCTTTTGTAAAGCATTAAAGAACGTGAAGTGTGAGGCTGTAGCTTACCTACGGACGTCGGACTGCTAAGGACACAGAGTTCCTGGGCATTCTGTAGACCTTTTTAATGGTACCCACACCAGCCTCGCTATGAATATGCACAGTCCTCTCAGAGTTAGACCAACATCCCATGCAGCTAAAGCAAAACTATTAATTACCTGACACCTCTCTATTTATCTCTAGCATTCTTTCATTAGCACTGACCCCCATGATTCTATATAAAATGGTACTTTTCTAATCGCACTTTCTGAGTTCATGCAGGGTATCCAAGCAAAAGGGAATGTGTGCATATATATATATATATATATAATTTTTTTTTCTAAAAATCTATCAACTACCAAAACAAAGTTCCTCTAAGGCACCTCCACGGACCAAGCAAACAAACGCCACTGAAGGGAAAGTGATCGGTCACCATGAAGAGAGGGACGCAAAGGAATCTCATTCCGATTTCTCAGCAACTGTGTATTTTCCCTTCTCCACACAGGAATGGTCACTTTTGCTCTAAAAACAGTGGCACTTCAGGAGAGAGCAGGATCCTGTTTCTCCACTGGAAAAAGTACTGGGGAAGAAATTGATCGACAAGATCCTTGGGAGATCACTCTTCTAGAATCCAGGTGTGTCTGTCCATCCACGGAAAACCCAAGTGACATTCCTGAGAAAGCGCCTGGGAGGACAGCAGAGCTGAAGGATGAGAGACCAAAGGAGATAGGGAATTCCCAAAATAAAGCAGAGGAAGATTTACTTATCAACAGGGGAGTTAGAAATGGCTAAAATTATTGAGTTAAAACTTTGCCCTTTACTTCACAAAGGAAGCTGGGGCAAGATCTCAGAAGAAGCAGGTGGTAATTTCCCAAATGAGAATGGAGGAGACCCTGGGCAGAAGAATAACAAATGTTCTGGTCTTACAGTTAGTCAAGGGCTTCAAAATCTTCAGAAATGTGCAGTTTCATTGCCTGTCTCTAAATTGCAAAGTAAAAAGAAGAGGAAATGATAATTAGCCTATTTAAGCAGTAATGCATACCTATCAGCTTGAGAAAATATTTGGATGGCCTGGATGGTAGGACAAAGGAAATGCCAGGTCACTAGATTATTCTGGGGTCAGCCAGTTGCACCTGTGTACTCCTGCCGCCTTCAACTTCCTGTTTACCTTCTCTGCTCAACATATCCTCCGAGGCACTAACCTGCAAAGGAACTGATGTTTCAGCACTAGTGGGTGCTAAGCCCTGGGCAGGAGACAAGTAACTCAGAGAAGGACAAAACCCAATCCGGTCCACAGGAAGCTCAGAAAGGGAGGGGCACTCCTGCTGGAACAGACAGAGAAACCATCATACAACGAGGTGATTCTTGCAATTGAGTGATTAGGAGGAAAAGGAGCTGGGGGAGGGTGGATTCTCAGTCCGCATGAGGGAGTCAGGGAAGGCTTCCCAAAGTACATCAGAGATGCGTCTCACAAAAGGCAATGAGGTTTGTAGGGAGGGCAGGATGGAGAATGCGTTCCAGAGAGGAGAGCTGCAGGAAAGTCACTGATGCTGTCTTGGGAACGTACGGTGTTCCAGAAGCTACAGATCATTTGATGTGGGTAGGCTTTTGTGTGTGGGGATGAGGAGGAGAGAAAAAGAGACTGGAGAGGAAGGCAGAGCCCAGATGGAGCCAGGACTCACATGACAGCCTAAGGAGCTTACGTGTATCCATAGAGAATGAGGAGCCCTTAAAGGACTACAGGCCCGGAAGTGACATAGTTGGTTCTGTGTCCCAGTGTAGCGTACGAGCTGGAATGGTGCAAAAATAGGAAGGGGAGTGGAGAAGATAAGACTACCGCGGTACTCCAGGTGGGGAAACAAAGCTGCAACTGACCAGCCCCCAGAAGTCCTTGCGTTGACCAAACCAGACCACACTGAAGCAAATGCTCTGCTTTGTGACAGGCCCTGCGCTCTCCCGCATGGGACGGTGTTGAGGCTCTCCACATTCATGCAGGTTAACATAGGCAGGTAGACAGCCCTTAATAATGTAGAAAGAGAAATGAGCGGCCAATCTGGACTGCGAGTGGCCCCCAAGGTGAATGGTGGATTACTGTCTCCATTAATGGTACCCGCCACATGGTTCCATGGGTGGCCGCCCTAGTGACCAAAGGCCTCCGCAGCCCTCTCCCAGGGGCTGGCCCTGGAGCAGCTCTGGCAAGGGGCTCTACATACTGCGGTGAGGCTGGCCAGACCAAACGCTCGCCCTCGAGGGCCCCCTTGGCAAGGGCAGAATTTTGAACATGAGCCAGTTTAAATCTATAATTCAACTACAAAGCGACAAGGAACAGTTTTTAGAAATTTTCTTCCCATGTGTGTGTTTTTCCAAGCTTCAGAATCTCCTCCCCCTTCAGCTTTACCACCAAAGTTAAGACCTAAAACAACATTAAAAAAAAAAGAAAGAAAGAAAGAAAGAATGAAAATTGGGTTTCCTGATCACTTAAATAATGTTGTTTTTATCTACTGGAATTTGCCGCCTCTCCTAGTCAACATGAAAAGCTTTAGCTCACCAGTGCAGCATGAATTACAGTAGGTTTCATCGGTCAGAAAGTTAACAAACGTTTTTGGCATGCCTCCTGGATCAGGACGCTTTCAGTTATGAAGAATTAAGACCCAATTAAAAGTGGCTTAAACAACTATGCAAATGAATTATCCCACATAAAATGTCTCGCGGATGGGGAGGTTCCAAGTTTTGTTAATCATTAGAACTCAACAACGATGTCAAGACCCCAGAGTCTCTCTCCCTCCCACTCTGCCATCCCCGGGGTGTTAGCTTGTGGTCCTGAGCTAGCTTCTCTTTTGATGCCAAGATGCCTACGACAAATTCAGGCATCGCATTGCTCCTTCCTAGGAGAAAAGATGATTATTACAAAAGCATAGGACATGCTTGTTCCTGAAACAATAACCAGCAACAAGAATAAGGAAACCTAGGATTGACTTAGAATAATTACAATACACCCTCTGGGCCAGAGTGAGGGCCCAGCTGTTTTGGAAGCATATGGTTACAACATACTAGGCAAAATCAGGCTTGTGTTGGTAAAGAAACAAGGGCAGTGGCTGATAGATTGGGAACTAACAATGTCTACTACTCCCCTATTTTTTTCTAAGATTTTATTGATTTATTTGACAGACACAGAACACAAGTAGGCAGAGAGGCAGGCAGAGAGAGAGGAGGAAGCAGGCTCCCCGCTGAGCAGAGAGCATGATGCAGGGCTCGATCCCAGGACCCTGGGATCATGACCTGAGCCAAAGGCAGAGGCTTAACCCACTGAGCCACCCAGGCGCCCCTACCCCTCCCCTATTCTAAGTAGCAGGGACACATCAGCACACAAGCAGATGAGCCCTCAAAATTCACTGGCTCTCAAGAAACTTATCTTCTAGTTGAGGGATGGGAAAGCTGGTGATCAACTTAGAAAAAAAGAAAGGAGCTTAGCTGTAGAGTCAGTCAGCCTCAAAAAATAAAGTAATATGATGCACATGTCTCTCTGTGGGTGAATTTTAGAATCATGCGGAGTGTATTCAAAATATTAAGTATCGTAGAGTTGACTTAGTCATTGTGAGGGATAAACATTTTAGACATGAGAATGTAATGAACAAATAGAATGAGAACAAATCAATCCCCATTTAATTTCTGAGCCTTTACCTCATGCCAAGCATTGCCCGGGACTCAGAAAAGGTGTAAGACATAAAGCCCGGCTCTGAAAACGTCAGTGTAGTCGGGCGGTGACGTATTTGTGAAGGATGTGAAGTGCTGACAGCTCCAAGAGGACTAGAGATAATGAGCTGGTCGCTGAAATAAATCTTGTCAACTCTTATTGTGAAAATAATTCAGGAAGAACAAAATGTAAAAGGAGTCATTTTTTTAACTATATAAACTGAGGAGTAGCTAAGAAGGAAGGTAGCAAAATTAAAACTGGAAGGACAAAGGGTAAGGGCATAAACTTGAAAATAATCCCGATGCATGGTATGGACTAATATGTTTAGGAGAATTAGTTACGTCAGAAAACGTTCTTCATATGTCCAGCAGGATCCCACTCAGCATCAGTACTGGATAATTAGTACTGATGGTGATAACAGGAGTACCCAGCACACAGCACTTCCGCACACCAAGCCCTTTACTGATGAGCACTTTACGGATGAGCCCACCTAGTCATTACACATCAAGCCTAAGGAGAGGTGCTACTTCATCCTTATTTGAAGATGAGGGAAATTCTGGAGTAGAGAAGTTATATAACTTGCTCAGGGCCACACCAGTAGGCAGCGAGCAAATGGCAGAGCCAGTGGGCTCCTGAGTCCCTGATTTACACTGCTGTGTTAGGACAGAAACAAGCCCTGAAAGAGTATGATCAGTAGGGGGGAAATAAAGCACACCTGGGAACCTTTCTTCTCAAGATGTAGAAGCCAGAGTGAATTTGAAAGTTTTGCTTTGCGGGTCTGGCCGTCCATGTGCAAGCTGTTTTGAAAATGGGGTGTTCCCAGAGGGGTCCCACGGCCACGGGGATGATGGGGCGGGAAGCAAACTAGTCCTACAGAGGATCTGGGGAGGCCAAGAAACTAACAGGTGGCCCCGCACCTGAGGAGAGAGGAGGGGGAGGTCTTCCTGTGGGGCGGGGGGAGCCTCTTAGAGGAGGGTGAAAGGAAAAGGCACTTGCCAACAGACTGCAGGCCTCAGAGGGTGATGCATCCGGTTCCCTCATACAAAAGATCACAGAACGAAAAGCCAAAGCAGGTCATCGTGGAGAGCCACAATGCCGACAGCTTCCAGAACAGTCTATAACACAGTCAGGAGGGCGTGCTGGAGGATGTCCCGGAGGCTCGAGCCAGAGGCTTAGCCTTCCTCCTCTTGCAGTTTTGTCCTCCGTTGGGCTGCTTCAGGCTTACTTTTTTTGGCATCCATGTGGCCATTTCCTGTAGTTATTGTCTTGTCCTCCACTGCATAAAATGACTCCACTGAGCCCTTCCACAGCTTTTCAAAAGCTATTCTGTGAATGCAAATTGGAGCACATCGCCAACATACAGATGTTGAAACACGCACGCGTGCGCGCACACACACACACACCACTTAAATTTTGCCATCCCGATATAAGTCCTTTGGACTAATCCACTTAGAGACTCTTGCATAGTGACAAGAACGCAGGGTTAGTGTTTCACTAGTCCTAGAGTACTAATGCTCAGGGTGATTTCAGACAAATTACACAAATTACATAGGCCTTTAACAACCTCAGTTTCATCAACTGTAGAATGGTGATAAAATGCTCTTCCTCCCACAAAGGGTAGTGAAGGTACTACGAGAACCGAATGGAATATCCTGCATGAAAGCCATTTGAGGGGAGCCTGGGTGGCTCAGTGGGTTAAAGCCTCTGCCTTCGGCTCAGGTTATGATCCCAGGGTCCTGGGATCGAGCCCCGCATTGGGCTCTCTGCTCAGCAGTGAGTCTGCTTCCCTTCCTCTCTCTGCTTGCCTCTCTGCCTACTTGCAGTCTCTGTCTGTCAAATAAATAATAAATAAAATCTTTAAAAAAATAAAATAAAATAAACAAAGCCATTTGAAAGGCCTAAACCACTGCACAAGGGCTGGAGGTTATTATTTCCTTACCTCTGTTACTATGACAATGGTGTGAGAAAATCCACCTGTCTGCAATGAGGACCCCAGCGCTGCCCCGCCCCCACCCAGTACCACTCACAGACAGCTAAGTATGGAGCCTGTATTGGTCAGCTCAGGCTGCTGTAACAAGATTGCTCTGACTAGGTGGCTGATACAGCACAGACTTATTTTCTCACAGTGCGGAAGTCTGAGGTCAATGTGCCAGCCAATGGGTGTCTGGTGAGCCCTCTCTTCCTGGCTTGTAGATAGCCACCTTCTTGGGGCATCCTCACATGGCTTTCATCTGTATTGGAGAAAGGAGAGGGAGAGAGAGAGAAAGATCCATGATGTCCCTACCTCTTATAAGAACACCCATCCTCTCAGATTGAAGTCCCATTCTAGGACCTTATTCAGCCTTAAATAGTTCCATAATTGCTCTATCTTTGAATACAGTCAAATTCACAGTTAGGGCTTCAACATATGAATTGTAGGGGACCCAGTTCAATTTATAATGAACACCCAGAGAGGTGATCAGTCTCGTTGAGTCCATTCATGTCTTTTTAAGTCAGACAATCTCTACCTTAAACCGTGGGCAGTTATCTGGAGCACAGTATCCCAGCCAAGTTCCTGGTGGGATTCTATTTTGGCTGTTTCTAGAACTGGGGGACTGGTGACTATTTTGGTATCTATTAAGGTAGGATGACATCTGCCTCAAGGTAAACTTCATGGCTGGCTTTTGTCCTAGGTAGGGAACAGTTAAAGGCATGTGCTGAAGGAGGGTTCAGTGCCCACCACTCCTGGTTCTTCATAGATCAGAAGTGTGGGCACCCTTGAACTTCAGCACTCCTGGCACACACCACTTCTCAACATGGAGGATCGTTTGAGCAGGTTCACAACCAGACAGCATGGATGGAGTTCCCTGAATAGGTCAGGTGTAGACTGGGAACTGTTTGCTTGCATATGTGACTTTCCCAGACTTCAAGGGACAAATGGGAGGAGATGGAGATGGAACAGTGATTGGCTATACAGGGGCAAAAACAAGACTACTTAAATATCAGTATTTATTATGAATATATCAAATCTCCCTAAGCTGGTGAGGCATGGGGTCTTTGGGTTAAAAGCTCACACTGCTAGGTCTCTGGGCATAGAGTGAGGAGGGAGATGAGGAAAAAGCAGAGGGTTGGGGAATTTCTAAAGGTGACCAAGGATTATGCCTCACATAGGTAAGATTAATCTTGTGGGTACAATGGAGATAGATTTGAGGTGGATTCCAATGGCTCCACATCTCCTAGGAAAAGACCCCCTGAGGTGCCTAATCAAGGCACAAGGTGTCAATTCAAGAGTTGTATCTAAATCAAGGATCCAGTTTAAATCGTGGTCCCTTTGAACCAAGTTTGCAGAGTCCAAACCCTTGTTCTAATCTTGGCCTTTTCCATCTGACCAGGGTAGTTACTACGTGCTCTATCAAGAAACTACCCCCCCAGATAGAGTCCATGGTACAGGGATACTCTTAGTATTTAGTAATGCTTTAACAAGAGCAATGATTACCTTGCATCACTCAGCTGTGCACATGAGCGCCATCTGAACAAAGCCCATAGGCTCACTGTAGGGGATGAGTGCCAGGATCAGAGGAGCCTATGTGCCAGAGATGGGCCTCAGGAATACCACTGTGTCATAGGCTCAGCAGTCTCCCTAGGCATGGCTCTGTCACCAAAGGAGACAGCCTGAATGTGCAATGACTTAATTAGAACCGATCCTGCCGCCAACAGGGCAGGTGGGAACAGCCAAAGAGAACAAGCCGCCACCTCCAGTTTGCTGGAGGACCGGAGGCGGCCAGGCAGGGAGGCTGGCCCCTGAACGACGCTCATGATCTCAAAAGAAAAGAATCTCCATTAAGATCTCATGCGCACAATCTCTGAATGAGTTCAGATTTATTTCAAGAACACATTTTTTCCCCCAGCCCTGAAATAAGTGTGAACCGAACTGTGAAAAACAGACCTTGACCATATTGTTGTCACTACCAATTCACAGCAACAATCTTCAGTTTGGAATTATCGCCCTCTATTTCTTTTTTGCATTGAAGGATTTGGAGATTTAAAAAAAAAAAAAAAACAACTCTGGCCAAGATGACTCAAAAGATTTCCATTTTTGAAATCTTGATCATTCTTCTCCCAGCCTACAGATTCGCAATTCATCACGCACTGCCATTGCCGGTGCTCACTGGGACGTGTCTAATGAGAGGAGGCCTTCCCCTGGGCTTCTGGAGAGGTCTCTGCAACGTAACTGTGCCCTACATAATGAGAGAGAACTACCAGGGGAATTCTAGTCCTTAGCAAACCTCAAGTACAAACCAAGCTTGTTCTTTTCCATCATGTTCTAAGTCAATCTGAATGCATTACAAACCACAGAGTCACAAATTGTATTTGATTATTTATAACCATAAAATAAATGGAATAATGTAAGTCTTGTGAATTTTTTTTTTTTTTCAGTGACGGATAAGGCGAGGAACAGAAAATTCCCTGGTGGGGCTAAATGATTAATGTCTGATGAATTCGTAACAGTCTTGCATTTGACAACCTTTCTTGGAGGAGTGGAAACCAGTTTCCAGGGTATAATATCTACAGTTTCCAAAACTTCTGAAGTTTCCTAGCCCTGAGCTCATTCATAAACCGCCAAGGTTCAGAGAATTACATAAATTTTGAGGAAGAATACATATTTCTTTTCTCTGGGCAACTCATCTTCCCGTGGCAAAGGTCACAAAATAGCATCTTTTCACCTGTTTCTAATTTGGTAGAAAGGCAAAATAATATGCCTAGGTATTTACTTCTAAAATCAGGCTATAAGAATACTTGGAGATGAAAGCAAGTCCAGCGAGTCTGCCATTGGCTTGTCTGCCACTGGCTTCCCATGATTAAAGGTAGGTACGTATGCAACCTGGGCGAACCACATCAAAGACTTCATTAGGCCGGCAGGTACCGCACTGAGCGTCCAGTTGTAGTGGGCCTCTCAAGTTAATACACCTTCATCTGATTAAAGTCTGGACTCCTAACAAAACAGCAAGATGGAGATGGTGATGCCGTCTCTGTCTGTCGTGAAGCTTCAGATAACTCTGAAGGCCTCTGTTGTTGTCACTATTGCTGCTAATGGCTCACCTTTGTTAAGCATGTTTCCGGCCCTGTGTCAGATCCTTCAAACACGTTATCCCATTGAATCTGCACAGTGCAACACGGAGATAAGGAAGGTGTCTTGTGTCCCACAGCAAGGCAGGGGCATAGCCAGGGCCCCGAGGCAGCGGCATGAGGCCGTGCAGCCCCACTTTGCTAGACTGCTTCCTACCATCCACTCAGTGGGGGAAGGGGGGAATCTCAGAGCAGACTGGCCAGTGAGTCCATTCAAGTCGATGGCCTCAAAAGCCCCGCAGTCAGTAAGGATTCCCAGAAAAGTGATGTTAACCCGAGAAATGGTGGTTTTCTTTGGTTTGGAGTAGAAGCCAAGGGGGGGAAATGATTCGCTTCTTCTTTCTGCTCCTAATCTCAAAATCATCACAAAGCAGCCTAAATGAACCCAAGCCCTGCCCTACCCCCCCAAAAGCATTCCTAACCCCCTACGACTCCCCTAAGGGTTACAACAACCGAGATCTTATACTCCATAGAGGGGCAGGGGGAAGCAGTAAACACGAGAAGCTTCCACCCCCACAGTGCGAGAATCCTTTTTGGGAACACCTGCATTTCCAGAGGCGGACATGGAAGTTGTAAGTAATTGCTTATAAAGTAGACATTAAGTCTGAGAGCCCTGCCAACACTCCCATCTAACATGTGCAAATAGGTTACACATAGGATGCATGGAATGATTCCATTGAGAGAAATCTGTTCCATCAGCCATACAAGTACAGCCCAACACATCTTCTGCCCTGAGCCGGGTAAATGGCAAAAACTACCCCCACCCTGAAAGAGGATGCTAGAAATTCAGGCACCACCCCTAAGTTTAGGAACAGAATATCCGCCAGGCCTACACAAACTGTTGTGGAGCCTGAACTCAGCCGGCAAATTGCCTTGCTGGTGAAAGGAACGTGCTCCCTACAGAGGACGAGTGCGCCCACGATACTCTTTCTCTGTCATCACGACCAGCTCATCTGCGCCTTTGGGTTTCATGGTGTTCCCTGACATTGGTCTAGAGTAAACGGTCCACATTTCATTGTCTTTTCGTCCTCTCTATTTTCCAGAGTCAAGGCAAGATTAAGCCATGCTTGCCCAGTACAAAATTAAATCAGCAGTTATCCAAACCCCCAGTGCTCTCCTCTGACTGATGGTCTGCATGTTTCGAAGACACGAAGGTATCCAAAAAAGCAAGGAGGACTGCAAGGATGCTGATGTCTCTGAAATTCGGACTTTTTTTCTTATTCTTTTATTGCTAACTTTCAGAAGTAATTAGGGCACTCATTTCTAAGCTAATGCCTTCTAATGGTCACTTAATTCTGGACAAACTGCAGAGTAGAATGCTTTTGAAACTAGAATTAATTGTTTAAAAGACATTATTGGGATTAGTCTGGTAAATGTAGAGGAAAAAAAAGATCTTTTACTGAGACATTAAAAATAATGAAGTTCCCTCCAGTCCCAGACCCTAATACATTATGTGGGTTTCTTTCTTTCCTTCTTTTGCATTTTTTCTGGAAGTAATTGGCCAAAAGAATGAAGCAGTACCAGAGACCTTTACACCTGTTTATGGGAGTTCAATGATGTTTCCTATCCTCATATAAGATCAGTCGGGCTAAGGAAGGAGATACACATGGCCAGAATGTGCCATGCTGCAATTACCCTTCTCTCTTTTTTCTCTCTCATTTCAAAAGTATCCAGCTAATCACTGTTGTGCTCAGAGTCTCAAGAAAGCCAATGAAAACACAAAAGGGAGTAAGTTTCAGTCCTCTAAAGCTACAGTCTACTGAGGGCCAAATATAAGCAGCAGAGAACACCAAAGCAAATAGTATGATAGGAACACACACCAGATTGTAGAAGAGTCCATCAAGAGAGGGAATTGTGAGTGGAAAGGGGCTGGGAAGGCTTCAAAACTTTGAAGTGTGTGTAGGCTGCCAATGGTTGGATGACAAACGGAAGGAGATACCAGGCAGAGGGAAAAGCTGGAACAAAGTAGGTGTGTGAGGTGTGTGAATTGGAGAGAGCAGGCATCGTGGGATAGGAGGTGAGATGGTGGCCATGTCTGGAAGAACTCCGAATGAAACAGAGTCAGGACTTTGGTGTGTAGACAATCAGGAATCATTACTGGGTTTTGAGTTGGACACTGTCATAATTCAAGTTGTAGGCTCAAGTGGGTGTGTTGCTTCTTTTCTCCCCAGGGCGAGACAGCTATAAATGAAACTTGATGAGGAAAAAGGAAGAAGGACGGGGGAAACAATAGAAGAGCAGAACCGAGAACGCCTATGACACAGGTTTCCACTTCGCCATTTTGGTTAGAGCAGACCTGTTCGCTCTCTCAACAGACCCTGTCCTGTTAAGTGTTGACATTCTCCACTCTTTAACTTCATTTCAGTATTTAAATATCACCATCAAATGGCATCATCAGACGGGACTTCCACACTATGCTTTCATTCCAAACGTTCACAAGCTGCTTGGCATATAAAGACAGATACATAACCTACCGATCTTCAAACACTGATTTCAGTAGAGCCAAATGAAGTTGATCCCCCACTAGAACCATGATTTTCTTCTGCATTCCCACCATTTAACATCACCTCCATCCTCCAAATCACCCAGGTTGGAACTATAAGCATTACTCTGTATGATGCTTTCTCTCTGTCCATCAGCATATAATAGATGGTCAAATCCTGTTCTAAAATCTCTCTTAATACCAATGCATCCATCCCCTTCACTATACTCCCTCTGGCATGGGTCTACTTCAAGTCCACTGGCTTAATTTCACCCCTGGACTATCAGATTAATGTCCTAATTGGCTTCCTTGTCTCCAGTCTCGTCTCTCAGTAGGCAGCCTAAAACGTAGATCTGCTCACAAATCTTTGCTCTTCCCAGTGCCTATGCAATGAAGTCAACCACCTGACTGTGACATCCAAACTCTTGAATGATCCGGCCAAAACCTCCAGCTGCTTTCCCCATGCTTTCTGGTACCCCCTTCTCCACACACACGATTCCAAGTCTGGCCTCTGCCTCCATCTCATTCTCCAGATTTGTCTGTTCAAGGTCTAGCTCATACATTGCCTCTTACACAAAACCTTTCTCATTTCTTCATCTCAGCCAAATAAATGTCTACTTCTTTGCACACACACACACACACACACACACACAGAGACACATACACGCAGTTCCTCAAGTGTCTTATTTCTGTCCTTTATTATTTTCTATTTTTTTCTTTTCTCAATTATAAATTCCTTGAGTTCAGAGTCATGTGACTCCTCCCTACTATCTAGCATAGTGTTCCGCAAGCAATGGGCTCTAACAGAATGAATGAAGATTTGATTTATTTTTAAATTTGCTCCCGGGTATTAAAAGGATTGTTTCCTGACCAGGAATCCATCAGCCAATCAAAAAAGGACACTGTGTTTTTACTCATTTGTTAAGAGATTTGGGCCCTAAGTTTCCAGTGGTTAATGAAATCTGTGTTGGGTCTTAACTACCCATTCTCATTCGTAATTAATTCATTTACTCATTAAGCAAATATTTATTAAGCATTTACTTTGTCCCTAGGACTATTCTAGGTGTTACAGATATGGTGATGAAAAAGTGGTTCAGTTTCAACCGGTTTACAGATTTACATTCTAATGGGGAAACTCACATTTTTTAAATTAAAATTCTTTTAAAATAAATTAAAAGAGCAGTTGGATAAAGGCACAGGGTAGGAGAAATATAAAACAGTGTGATAGCATAGTTACTTGGGTGGTCAGTAAAGCTTACCTAAGGAGGTGACATTTGAGCTGATAGGCATTTTGTCATTCTGTAAACCCAGGGGCTTGTAGAAGATGGAGGTTCCCAGTAGAACTGGTGACTTCAAGGAACCGCAGGCTTTTTTTTTTTTCTTTTTGGCCTATAAGTGACTTCCTGGATCAGAAGCAATGCCGTTCATTAGACTATGGTTCTGCAAGATGGAAAGTCTGCTACCAGATTAGAACTGCCTGCCTACACCCACCCCCCAGGGATTCAAGATTGCTAACTAATGCTAATTAAGCTTTTGCAGATGGTAGTTTCCAGATAAGCTTTCCAGAAAAAAGTCCCAGTTGTTGAAGATATGCTCTGCCTCTGCCCCTGCCACCCTGGTCATTTTGATTATAAGCCCATTGCGGAGCCTGAAACAGCTTGGCGGTGAGATTAACTAATATCCGCAAGGATACTCATCTTGGCATGCTAACAGTTGAGACGTATTTCCATTGTGGAATCCTTCTCATGAACACTTATATGAGCAATAAGTATTTCGCTCTGAACCTATTCCCAATAGTCTGTCCACAACGCTGCTGTCTAAACCTCACGGTCCCCAGTCCCCCAATATTTTCCCTTCCAAGTCTCCAACGATAGAGCCATACCATTAGCCAATCCCTGAGCATAAACAGATATAGAGTCTTACCTCAGGTTCCTTCTTTTTGACAGTATAGTCGTGAGATCTTTTATTCAGGTATTTGTGCTGGAAAGATGTCCTCTTTCTAGTCCCACACAGGACCACCTGTGATAAATGCAGCTGTAATAACACAGCAGTCCAGTTCCAGTGAGACTCACACACCCACACTTAGCATAGCCATCTGGAAACCAGGCCTAAAAATTAATCCTCTGTGACCATTTACATAGGGGCCTCGATCAGGTCTGAAGGCAGATTAAAGTGGGTGTGATAGTGAGGCAGTAGATACACTGGGAAGGTGGGGGGTGGCAGTGAGGTACCATTGGGCACACTGGGAATGTGGGTGTGGCAGCGAGGCAGCAGTAGGTACACGGGGAAAGTGAGCCACATACTTATGTAATTGACTCATGCTTTCACAGCCTACTTAGTCCTTATTTCAAAGACTATTTTCATGTGATGAATAGGCACTGGGCATCCCTGATTTTGTGGCAACAGGATCAGAAAACCTTTAGTCCGTCATAGGCAACGTGGATCACATGGTCACTTGGTGATTGTGTTCAGGCATCCAGTCTTTAAAAAAGCTTTTTTTTTTTATCTCCCCAAAAAGTAATATTTTCTAAAGAAGGCACGGTTTTGCTCCAAAACTCTAGTGATTTCCTATCAGGTGTTACCAGTGTTCTGTGTGGTTATTCCTATTTTCCAAGATGCTTTAAGCACCAGGATTCTGTAGAGCCATGAAAACTGCATAGGTGAACTGTTGATCCCCATGCCGCCTAATTACAGTGGATCAGAGATCCACCTCTTGCTCTAGCTTCTACTCAGGTCTTTTAGTTCCCCTTGTAAACGGTTAAGTGGTACACACATAGGTTGTATGTAACACCCCGAAAATCCAAGGTGGCCCCCTCTTAGTGATATGAAGCATAGGGTACACTCCTTTTTTCAAGAGCACTTAAAGGTCAGCAGACCCCCAAATACAGCCAAAGTGGTCGTGTCTGTATTTTCATGGGATTTATCCGAGATCCTCAGATTTGCATGTATCTTATTGATGCATCTGGATCTGCTACTTTTGGTTCTCTAGGACCCAGCAGCAAAAATACTTCTAATTACTAGGCCAGCGTGATATTGTGTAGGATAGAGAGAAAATCCATATGTCTTTGGACCATATGTGGCCCAGACTCCGAGTTAAAGTGTAACACTGAGGCAAATTTGTGAAGCTGTATTTTAATTTCTGCCAGATGAAAGCAAATTAATTCTGGTATTCTTTGTTTAATGAGACCAAGAAAAAATATTCCTTAACTTAAGACTGTATACCACATGTCAGAGGTGGAATCATTTGTTTCTGTAAAGAAAACATTTTTTTCCTTTTATTCTCTAATCATCAACATGTGGAGAGTTCCAGCACTCTGGTGCTTATCTCTCTTTCCTTTATAACATGTACTTTCCCCTTAAGTGATCTTACCCAATCCATGACTCTAAATACAATACACATATACATATGTGTGTACGTGCATGTCTAAACACATAAATTTTCACATAAACATAAATGCTTCAACTTCTTCCCTGAACTCATGCATTCTCCTACTATTTATCTCCATTTGGATATTAATAAGCATCTTGAATTAATAAGACATTAGTTGATTTCTGCTCCGCAGCAGGCAAAATTGGTCTTTCCCAAGAAACTGCTTCCACTACTTAGTTCTCAGACTAAAAATCTCAATACTATTTTTTATTCCACTCTCATTTCCACATTCAATGTGTCCATTAGTTCTTCCTACAAATGGACCTCAAATCTGATCACATTACACAATCACTACTATGCCATTTGTCTCTACCACTATCATCCCTCCTTTGGTTAATATAATGGACTCCAAAGCAGTTTTCATAATTTCCACCCTTGTCTATCTACAGTCCACACTCTACCTGCCATAATTAAGGGTAATTTTTCTAAACAATAAATCAAACCATGTCACTGCAATACCTAAAATTCTCAAATGGCTTTCAGATCCAAACATATCACAGCCTACAAGGGTCTTCTGGCTCCGACTTCATCGTCTTATGTCACCTTTTCCCACTCTTCCCATTTTCACTTTACTGCAATCTACTCTAACCTTATTTCTCTCCCTGGAGGCTGTGACATACTTGTTCTATCTCAGGATTCTTGAACATCTGTTTTCTTTGTCTGGAACTCTATTCCATGACTGTGTCTTCTTCGTAATTCAGGATATAATTCAAATATCACTCCCCGGGGCACCTGGGTGGCTTAATCAGTTAGGTGTCAGACTCTTGCTATCATAAGTTCAGGTCACCATCGCAGGATTGTGAGATGGAGCCCTGTGTGGGGCTCAGCGCTCAGCGGGGAGTCTGCTGAAGATTCTCTCCTTCTGCCCCTCCCCGCACCACGCACTCTTGTGTGCGCGCACACTCTCTCTCTCTCTCTCTCAAATAAATAAATCTTTAAAAAAATTATCACTCCTTAGTAACTACCCACACATCACTCTTTAGTATCTTCCATCTTCTATCCTTTTCGGAGCAACTATCAATTCCAAAAATTACCTTATTTAATTATTACCTCTTTCTGCCACTATAATAAAAGCTTCTTGAGGACTCTATCTTTCTCACCATTGTATTTCCTGCATAAAAGAATCCTGATCACATAGTAGGTGTTCACTAAATATGTGTTGACTGAATTACTGACCACCTACAATTCCTTACTTTGCCTGACGGACCGTAGCACTGTTTGGGGCTCCAGAAATTAAGGTTAAACCTAATGACCCCTACAAGGGTTGGATATTTCCTCTCCCTCAGTACACAGTTACCCTGGTTAATACTCCCATGCTTCTCTGACAAAAGCTAAGAGGATATTTCATTGTCCCTACTTGTGATTTCATTGCACAATCTCGAGGATTCTGTCTTCTCCCTCCACTTAAAGGGCTCTAGCACCAGCAAAGCTCTGGGAATTGGACGAAGGATTTTTACTCTCTCGATGTGGCTCAATTCAGGGCCTTCTTCATGAATCCCAGAGTTTTGTTTTGTACTTAATATAAATAGGGTCTTTAATATAAAGTAGGACCTTAAAGGAATGCCTACCTCTCTCACTCTTAGGATCCACCATCAATTAACTATTATTCCATATCCCTGTTGGTCAAACCACTCTGCTTACCAGCGAGGACCTGCAGCCTGTCAGGGTTACCATTCCCACTTTGCCTCCAGCTGTTATTCACTATTGATTAATCTCTGTCACCTGGATCCTTCTGGCCATGCTGAAATGAGGTATTCTCTGTAGCGCTCACAAAAAACAGGTACTAACACGTTTTTCAAAGATGATGGTGTTTTTTCACCAATGTATTTTTCAAAGTCTTCATGAATAATGTCTTCTAAGCCTTCTCAAGGGGAAAAAAGTAGGACAAGTTACAATAATAAATTCACTCCGACATTTCTAATTCTGAAGAATTTGAATTCCTTACTTTTTATTTTATCCAAGAATACCCCTTCCCAACTCCGTTTAACATAGTTGCATGTGGGTTCAGTCATCTAACAGAGAAAGCAACTGAGCCACTAGTGGGTTTCAAGTTAACTCACTAAAAGAGGCGTTGTCCCATCTCTCTCTGAGTTTCCTGCAGTGATGATTTCTCACCCCAGTAAAAAGGGAATTCAGATTCTAGGCAGCTTTAAAAAAAAAAGTTAAATATAGACTATGTAACTTTTTCATTTTATTTGAATCGTTAAAAAAAAAAAAGTCTATGAGGGTGTTTTTTTTTTTTTAATAGGAGTGGAGGGAAAGGTTATATGCTATGTAGAGGGTGGCTCCTTGAGGGAAATGAACAAAAACATGAAGCCAGTTGGAGAATATGGCAGCTGTTAACATAAAATACATGTTATGTTAACATGTAACCAAAACAACACCATGGTATGCCAGGCCAAATAAGGAACTGGTCAGTAATTCAGTCAACAAATATTTATTGAACACCTACTATATGATCAGCATTCTTTTAAGCAGGAAATACAATGGTGAGAAAGATAGAGTCCTCAAAACAGATAACAAGTTGGGAAATAATGACTTGGCCTAGGGACATAAAATGCAATGGAATATGGAAAGAGGTAAGACTGGAAACATATTTTGGTCACAGAGCTGCATGGATTTACTCGTTGGATAGAAATAGGTAACAAAGAAAGAACAGTCTAGAATGGTGTCTAGATTATTGACTTGGTGCCAGTAACTAAGATGGAGAAAACTTGTGCATCACTGGGAAGTGGAAAGGGTGTTCTGACTCGACCTCGTTGCTTCTGATCAGTCTGTGACTGTCAAAAGACGCATGTAAGCAGCCAGCAGAACATCATCTGTGCCGAAGGAACAACTGAGGTAACCACAGAAACAAGAGAGAACTGATGACTAGCTTTGTCTGGAGAGGTTTCACAAAAGGGCTGAAACCAGAAGATGAGCAAAACTTCAACTGAGGAGGATGGAGAACGGGTACCTGGCACCAGAAAGGAGAGCTGACTCACACAGGTCATTGCGTCCACTTGGGCACCGCACACCTCCAGGGGGCGCCAGTCACAGGGACTGTGGGTAAGTTCAGCCTTTAGTAGGAAAAAGGCAAGCACAAGGTTGGCATGGTCAATAAATCAATGTAGCTAAAGCAAAAGGTAGAGTTAAGGAAGCTTAGTGAGGTTAAGACGTTAAATGGATTCATGATTCAGCCACTACAGGATTCATTTTTAGGCATATTTGAATAATCGTAATGCCGCTGAACGCAACAGGCGTGGGAAGTGTTAGTAGGCATTCTAAGTTTCCCAATCCTCCGTTAACTAATTATCAAATATTAGCTCATCCAAGCTCCAGTAGCAGAGGAGCCATAAACATTTTTTATGAGGAGCTTTTCTTTCATCCGTTAAGGTGAGACAGATGAATCCTCTAGTCCGGGTTCCAAGAAAGCACTCTAACTGCTGAGACTAGACTTGGTTTCATCAATAAATGAGCTGTTAAAATTGATTTCTCCTCATTGAAAGGCACTTCATTCACAAATACGCTCTGCCACATGGAGACCATTTTAGCCACAATCTCGGCTGTTCCAAATGGAACTCTTTCATTGCAAGCGTGCCTTTCACGACTCTTATTGGTGTTGTCACTGTGTAAAATCCCATTTTTCCACATATTCACAGTGCCTCGAACTTGCATGTCAGTCAGGGTTTCAGGGCTTTTTCATCCTTAGAAACAATACTTCTGTAGAGAGAAAGTATTTTATTCCTGTCACGGCCCCCACTGAACTATTTGGGAGGGACAAATATCACTTAAGGAAAGATGGCTCGTGATTGCTTTCTCTATATCTTGTAATAGGATTATTCCATGTGGCACACAGAGACAACATTTACTGTATTACTGCCATTTTCAGGGGGAAGAAATACCTCTTCCAGAATAACATGGGTCATATTTCGGGAAATCAGGAAAACATATAAAAATATTGTGTTAGAAAAGTATCTAGGCTGTCGAATAATGTCTTCCTGGTTTGACAGACAAGCTATAGCAATAAATTAACAAGCTAGCACAGGGTTGGGAGACCTCTGGAGTGGGAAATGCCTTGTGGACAACATGCCCTTATCCCATTTTTTCTGCCTGTCTATTTTGTTTCACTCTGAGAGAGGGAACATATAACAATGCACACATTCAGTGGCAAACACATTTAAAAAGATGTCTGGGATCAGTCTATTGTGAAATAAATATAATTATGGATAGTGTCCTGAAGCTGCCTGAGAGGAACTATTTAAATGACTGAGTCACGATGTTAACACTGTTTCACTAGGGCAGGATTCTGGACTCCACAAACGCCTCACTGAAATCCTGGCGCATGCGCATTCATCGTTCTCCCGGACAGTCCAAGGAGGACATCCCCTCTGCCCTCGCTCCCTACACAGCAAGTGCTATGTATGGGTCTGCGGCCGGCTCCATACGTCTCTTGTGACATCTGCTAGTATTTCCAGCTAAAACAAAAAAAAGATTGTTTTAATTACCACCCATATCTATTCTCGTGGGGGGTATGTAAGCCATTTTGCAATGTCCTGTCCTTGAAGATGGTGATTTCAGTTCCATGCGCAACATCTTGCTTTATTTTGTTTTGTTTTTGTTTTTTAAAGATTTTATTTATTTATTTGACAGAGAGAGAGAGATCACAAGGAGGCAGAGAGGCAGGCAGAGAGAAAGGGGGAAGCAGGCTTCCCGTTGAGCTGGATCCCAGGACCCTGAGATCATGACCTGAGCTGAAGGCAGAGGCTTAACCCACTGGGCCGCCCAGGCTTTTTTTTAAATGACTTTTTTGCAGAAATATTTGAAAACCATCAAGGGAGGGGAAGAGCTGCCACTCTGGCACCAGGGGAGACATTCAATGATGCAAGGCACTCATTCTTCACCTTTTGCTTTTTCTCAACCTGTTTGCAAAAAGGAATGGAGGGCAGCTTTTGTTCCTTAGAAACTAAGAAAGAAAGAGAGAAACAGATTGTCCTTTACAATAATGAGTGGTCGGCAAGTACATATAAATGGGACAAACAATCAGCTAGTCCGGTCCAAACTAGTCACCAGCACTGTTGCACAGTGACAACCATATTCCCTGGCCTGAGGGGTTAACTATTATGCAGGAGCTGATTAGCATAGCTGATCTTCACAGAAAACAACTCCCTCCGAACTGATCATTCCCTGCAACGGGCAAGCATCAGTGGGGTGGGAGTTTGCTTTGCATACCTCCAGCTACTTTCACAACAATATCCAGGTTAAAAGAATCGATTATCCCATAAGACCTAAATGCACACACTAACCTTAAGTGACTGTGTTAACAGCATAGGGTTCTGGGAAGCTGAAAACAATTAGGAAAAATCAGAAAGCGGGAGACTGTTCATGAAAGGTGCCCATTCAGTTAGGACATTGCGTTAGAGAGGTAGAGCCTTAAATGTTTGACCAGTGGTTCTCACCAGATCTGAGAGAGTCACGGAGTTTTCTGCATAACCTTTTCAAAGTTTGTCCTCCAGTTTTCTTCCTTGCCCTCTTCAATTCTGATAGGTCTCCGTATGATCAAGCTAACTTGTCCATGTGTGTGTGTACGCTGGTGTTCTTTCCACTGTTTCTGTTTTTTTCTCCAGAATTACAAAACACACATGTGAATCCAAATGAAAAGCTGCTTCTTTTTCATGGGTTGATTAACTGATTTATCTATTCATTCAATGCTATTTATAAAACATTATTTTAGGTGTTAGGATGTAGTGATAAACAAGACATATATAGGAACTAAATAAATGAAGGATATTTCATTGTGATCTAAATGTAGACTTATCTGTAACCTAAGCTAGGACATAAAGAAAGATGGAGATAATGCCTAAAATAAACTATGATGGAGAAGGGGTATATGATGATACTGCTTATCACTAACAACATCTTATTAGTAAATCTAATGTTTATAAGATTTCAATTGTTTTGAACTATTAACATGATGCATGCCATCTGCCTACTTTACATGCATCAGTTTCTAATGACGTGAATGACTAATTATCTTATATATGTATGTGTGTGATCTTTCAGTGCAGGTGATAAATCCTGCGAAGGTAAGTCCTGTGTCTTTCATTTCTTCATCTTCCGTAATGACCATCAGTGTGCTAAGTCAAAGTGTGTCCTAAAATATTGCCTCCCATTTATACAGATCTTAATAGCTTTCAAGTACTTTTTAATCTCATTTGATTTTTATAATATTTATAACAATAAAATAATAATATTTTGTTGATGGATTTTAATGGTGAGAAATGGGAGTTCCAAAGAGGAGACACATGATTTATTTGTGCAAGATCACACAATTAGTTAGAAGCAAAATCCAACATCTTTTTGCTTTATTTTTTTCTTCTTTTTGTCTAAGGTTTTTTTTTTCATTGTACCATGTGGCTCCTCATATGCTGTGTGTATGTATCAGATTTTTCAGGCATATGATATGTCAGATGTATATCAAATATCTACTCATATACTGTGAGAAATGAACTCATTTTGGAGAATTAGGGATGAAAACAGAGATTAGATGGCTTGATACATATATCAAGCTGCGTATCTCTGGGTAATCAAGATGGTCTGAGAATTATAGGCAGAGAGGTAACTGTACCCCAGCTACGGTTCAGAAGGCACAGTGAACTGAGGGCGTCCTCACACTAAGTCACGGGGACCCAGCATTAAGGACCTTGTTCTGCCACCAAAGGCTGTCGCTGAGTGTGTGTCAGCATAGTGCTGTGAAAGGTGACAACAGAGCTGAGGTAAAGAAGTTATTCCAGGGGCGTCTGGCTGGCTCAGTTGGTAGACCACGCAATTCTTAATCTTGAGGTTGTAAGTTTGAGCCCACACTGGGTATAGCGATTCCTTATAAATAAAATCTTTCAAGAAAAGAACAAAAAAGAACAAGTTTCTCCAGGCTGCATTCCAATTATCTTTTCTTTTCTTTTTTTTTTTTTCCTTCACCTTGCTTTTCTGAAAAATGAAATGCCAATACTAGTCTGGGGCATTCTTCTTAGTTCATGCTGGAAGCCCCCAAGGCTTGACAGAATATGTCGGTATGTCTACAGAACACATTGTCTGTGTCTGATTATCAAGAAAGAGATGTACAAACCGTTAAAGCTACCAGCGACTCTAGAACTCACAGTGGGGGAAAGAACACAAACAGACTATGTTTCTATTGCTTCTGAACACAACACGGTTCCAGCTAGGCTGAGCCTTATTTGTTGGCAAATGCACGCACAGGAAATCACTCAGGGATTCATGTCTTGCTTTTCTACAATTTGACAGCAAGCATCAAACAGGAGCAATGTCAGCCATGGGACATAACTTTTATGCCAATTTCAGCTATGCCCTATAAAGTTGTTTTTTTTTTTTTCCAAATCAATAAGGCCACAAAGACCTTCGCCTTCAATAGCATAGCTTAGATGTACGAATTAGAATTCCATTTCCTATATTCCCTCCATTCATAAGGAGTAATTAAAGTAAAGTATCTAATATAGTCTATGATGTTGGCAAGGGCATTAGTTTTCATTTTCCTCAATGGACTATGCCAAAATATCTCTTTCATTTATTAAAACCATTTGTGATTGCCACCAACTTTGAGCTGAATGGCATCCCAAGGCCAAATTTGCTCGTTCATCCACTGGTTTAAAGAAATAAAAACCACTAGAGGAACCACTGATTGATAAACTGGTGGCAGTCTTTTCTATTAAGCGTCTCTACTTGCACATTGAAACACAATACAGGTTAAGCCTCTCTAGAACATACAGAGCTGTGCCCGAGGCTACAGAGACATTGTACCATAGCTTTAGGTTATGTTTAGGATACCAAGAGTGTGACTATCCCTGCCTGGCCATTCACCCTTGGGAGTCACTGGAGAGCATCAAGAGGGTAATCTCATGGGGCACCTGGGTGGCTTAGGGGGTTAAACTTCTGTCTTTGGCTCAGGTCATGATCCCAAGGTGCTGGGATCAAGCCTCGCATTGGGATCTCTGCTCAGCAGGGAGCCTGCTTACCCCTCCCCCCCCTTATCTGCCTGCCTCTCTGCCTACTTGTGACCTTTGTCTGTCAAATAAATAAATAAAATCTTTTGAAAAAAAGGGGGGGTGATCTCAGAAGTGATAGGAGCCCACACACATACCCCCATGAGCTGCTTGTTATTGCTGCCCAGGAGTCAAAAGATAACAGTTACAGTAAAAAGTTGGCCCAGGGGAAAGGGCTCATGGTTTTACCTTATGGGAGGCAAGGAAATGTATACAACTTGGTCTGTCAAGCCCTTTCATATATAGGATCTCATTTATTTCCCACAACAACTACATCAAGGAGGCATTATTGCCCCATTTTGCAGATGAAGAGACAAAGCCTCAGAAAGTAAGTTGCCTGAAGTCATAAAGCTAGCAAGCTACAAAACCAAGCTTTAAACCTAAGTCTGGCTTACTCCAGAGTCTCTTTCTACTGTAACAGTTTTCATGTAAACTCAGTATGATCTCTGAGTCATAGGGAACCACTTATATACACAGCACCAGAGCAGTGTAACAACTCTAGACTAACACCTATGAGCACGATGTGGAAATGTGAATAAGAAAGTGGAAAAATATACATGATCTTCCAATGTTATCTTGGATGGTGGGAGGGAAAAAATAACTTCTTTTTTTTTTTTTTTGTATATTTATTTTAGCTCCAAATGGCAGGTTTGCTGGATGGTAACCAAACACACTATTTTAAGGATAGAAGCTGGGAAAGACAGTCCATCAGAAACCTGAACTTTATGGTGATTCTCTAAATGCCTGTCTAGAGTGAAATCCGTGTGATAAACCAGATAGAAACTGCCCAGCTTCTCAGAACCCTCAAAATGAGTCTGAAGATGATTTGTTTAATGTATGTTTATTTAAATCATATAGAAAATCTACTAGAGGGCTGCCCAGGTGGCTCAGTCAGTTAAGTGTCTGCCTTCAGCTCAGGCCATGATCTCAGGGTCCTGGGATTGCGTACCCTGCTCCGTGGGAAGTCTCCTTATTCCTCGGTCTCTTCCCTTCCCCCTGCTCATGCTCTCTCTCTTTCTCAAATAAATAAAATAAAATTAAAAATTAAAAAAAAAAGAAAGAAAATATACTGGAATATATCTCTTAAGCCTAGTGATCATGTACAGTTTATCTTTACTCAATGCCTCTCAGGCACCTTGGTTACGTATTGGGTTTTATTAAGTATTAGGTTTAAGAAAGGAATATTAGCCAAGTAAAGCTTATCATCTGAGAGCTGGCATGGCTCATCAAGCCTCTCCTGGAAGCTCACCAGTTCAGTAAGACGAGAAGCAAGGACACACAGACCTATTTCACCATGGAAGATTCTAGCCCAGGAAGGACACATTTTTTTTTTTAATGTGTACTATAAAAAAGAGAAAACAGGGGCGCCTGGGTGGCTCAGTGGATTAAGCCGCTGCCTTCGGCTCAGGTCGTGATCTCGGGGTCCTGGGATCGAGTCCCGCATCAGGCTCTCTGCTCAGCGGGGAGCCTGCTTCCCTCTATCTCCCTCTCTGCCTGCCTCTCCGTCTGCTTGTGATCTCTCTCTGTCAAATAAATAAATAAAATCTTTAAAAAAAAAAAAAAAGAGAGAGAAAACCAGAAAGGGAGACTGAGATCTAGCTGTATAAAGAACTTATACTGGGAGTATCTTCTCCCTTCACAATTATTTCTCTTTCTCGGAGAAATAAGTCCGATGACCAAGATCCTTCTCTAGAGAAAGCAGAGAAGTCTCTACAATATGCCATGTCCTCTTGGCTATACGTATGTCATGCAGGACTCAGCAGTTGGGTGATCAAAGCCAAAATGGGCCAGTCAGATGCTTCTCTGTGGAAAAGGAGAATTTTCAATCACATCCCTGATGGGCTGTGAGTCCTTCCAGCTCAATAACATTGGTGGCTCTCTAGTGCGGACATGTGTGTTGCGTTGCCTCTGTAGTCACTAGAGCTGCACTTCTTTCTTCCTTTCTGAAGCTGTATTGTTTAGTTCTTCCTGGAATTCTGTGATAAATCCCACTTTCTTTCCATGCATTTCTTCTTTCGCTTGAGCTACTACTCAGAGGTGGTTTCTATGCCTTGCAAAAGAAATATAATGATTCAGAAATACAGATAGATGGCTGTAAGGATTGGTGTGGCCAGAACTGAGGTATTTGACACCGGAAAGAAAATAATATGCAAAGTTGGGCATAAGAAGGAACATTTTTGAAGTACAATCAATTCAGGAAAGTAAGCCGCAATAGACCCAATGGCGTGGACATTATAGCAGAGTCACCTGGGAGTGCTCCCTGGCTAGGAGGAATGTAGCATCCATGCCAATATTTGAGAGAAGGTAAGTTTGTTTTCAGTTCTGTGTTTTTGTTTTCGTTTTTATGGTCTGGGGCTTTATGAGGGAACATTCTATTTCTATAGGTAGAGACCATGGCAACATAACCCTATAGCTTGATACTTCAGAATATTGCTCATTTTGCTATGTGGAAAGATATTTAATTGAATACAACTTTAGATTCACTAGACTTGGAGGGATGAGTGGTCCTGGGGCTGTCACTGGTCAGCTGAACTCTGCCTGCAGTCTGGGTCAGCTCGGTTCTCTGACAAGGTCTTCCATGCCATGCCCCTGGACGTCCACTCCAGCTCCTCTGGGGACCTAGAGCTGATCAAGGATTGGATGGGGCAGTCATGTCCAGAGTCAACACCTCCCCAGACAAGAGAGGTCACCTTGAGCCACACACCAGCAACATGGGGTAAAAACTTGATACTCAGTTTTCTTTTGAAAGGTGCAAACTGAGCATCTATGCGCCCTGAGTGATGGGTTCTATCTATTTCCACGTCAGGGTGATGGACTGGCGCAGGGGGCCGCAACTTGGACTTCCCAGCCTACCGGGAGCCTAGTTTCTTTGAGGTCTTTATCCACGGCTGCAGCTTTTGGGTTCAGCTCCCTAGTGCCATCAGCTGAGAGGAGCACGAAGATTTTATTCCTTTAACCTCGTGGAAGCAAAGTTAAATCTATGTCACATAAGACAAATTTAGTTCCAAGGTCTGTTTTTCACGAACCAAGTTAGTACATATCACAAGCCCAAGAAATCAGAATATAGTGTGTTTTTTTTTATCATATCTGCTCCTAGCATATCTTCTATCCCATAGAGTCTTCCAATACGTCCTCTGAGCTCTGCTAAGAAACTTTCTTAATCTCAGGAGGACAGAAGGGAATTTTAATATTGACAGCTGAATACATTTGACCAGTTATATGTCATGCAATTAAAATTTGAGGTTGAGGGGCACCTGGGTGGCTCAGTGGGTTAAGCCGCTGCCTTCGGCTCAGGTCATGATCTCAGGGTCCTGGGATTGAGTCCCGCATCGGGCTCTCCACTCGGCGGGGGGCCTGCTTCCCTCTCTATCTCTCTGCCTGCCTCTCTGCCTGCTTGTGATCTTTCTCTGTCAAATAAATAAATTTTAAAAAATCTTTTTAAAAATAAATAAATAAATAAATAAATAAAATTTGAGGTTGATAGAGAATATTGTTCAGCATGTTAAAAACACTAGAAGAAATAGTGAGTAACTATTCTTCAAATGATGAGCAATGGTTTTCCTTTCATTTGTTTTCTGTGAGCATAATTTTTGCCAAGGACTACAGTCCTATTCTATAAATTTAAGTGTTACATAAGCATATACCAGGCTCCGTTCTGGCCCAAGGGAATTTGAGTAACACGTTTTCATTTACACAAATCTTTATATTTTGGTGGGGCAGGGGGTGAGTTGTTTGTTGCTTTTGTTTTTTGTCAGAATCAGAGGTTGAGCACAGAACTATCTCCAGAAAGTCTCTTGTGTTGTCATTTGCAAGCCAGCAGCAGGCTCCGAAAGTCTCCTGAGAGAAGGTTCAATACATTCCCTGAGATTTCCAGTATACTGTGTACTTATTTATCCCAACGTAAGTCTTATTTTTTAAAAAAAGATTCATTTATTCCTAGTCTCGGGTTTCATGCTGGGCTTTTCCATTGACCACAGAATGTAGCAATAATCTTTGCCTAAGCCTCAGAAGAAAATATTAGGCATCTGAAGCAAGACCATGAATAATAATAACTCCTAAGCAATAAGTTCTTCTTCATAACACATCTTCCTCCCATCAGCTTTCCCAAACCATTCCAAGGCATTTGGAGCCTGTCTTTTATAGTTGTTGCTCTGAGAAACAAAATTCGTCTGAGTTCCCCCCGAAAGATTAATTAAAACGGACATGCTGTGGAAGCACAGACAAGACTAGAATTTCTTTAATATGAATGCTTGTCTTGATAACATTTTCTGTCATGTCATTATGACATCTTGTTTTTCTTCTTTAAATATTAAAAAATAAATAAAGGACGTAGGCTTTTAGCAAAAAAAAGAAATCGTACCAAGCTACATTTCTTGGGACTGGTAGGCTAAAAATCTCTCACGGGATCAAAATAGCACTAAATAGAAAAGACAAATCTGGTATTAATAAAAGAAGATTACTATTAGTAATCAATACAAAAGAAGTTATTTCTGAAGACCAGTGTTTGACAAATCATTGTGTGAGTAACACAAACTCCTGGGGAGTAAGAGCTAAGAACATGGAAGCATTAATTATGAAATTAAAGAAAAATTTTAAGCATGTAATACTTTCTGAAAATGGGCTTCATTCTTTAAGATAACTGGAAAAGGAACAGGGAAGGAAAGAAATAGGCCTTCAAATTTGAATATTATATGTGAAGTCAGGGAGACATGGAGGGGACATCCAAGAAAAATCCAAGGCCCATTTAGTAGAGAGTGAATAAACCATATGGAGTCAATTGTTCATTCAATGAATATTTACATAAATGCCAGCCTCCTGCCAGTATCGAGCTAAGCATACAGTAATGAGGACAGTCCTAAGCCTCAAATAGCCCCCAGTTTAACGGTGAGAAACACACGTACACAGATATTTACAAAATAATATAGAAGATGCTGATATAAGAGAAGCACAGCTAGGGCTAGATTTAGGGGAGCACTGGGCAGGGGAAGAGTGAGACTATTTCAGGCAGACGGAACGACACTACAAAGGTAATTCCATCTTCCTGGAGCAAGGGGCAGCCTGGGAGAAATGAGATCATTCCAATCACATAGGGTCTTGTATGTCAAGCTAAGAACATGAGAATTTTTTTTATTATGTTATGTTGGTCACCATACAGTACATCATTATTTTTTGATGTAGTGTTCCATGATTGATTGTTTGCGCATAACACCCAGTGCTCTTATGAGAATTGATCCAGGCTATGATGAAACAGGAGAATTGTGGAAAGAAGGGGGCTTGATGACATTTCATCTTGCAGAGATGGCGCTGGCAGCGGGAAGGAAGGACAGAGAGGTGGGCGGCCTCCCTCTAGGCAGAGAGACGGGCTGGGAAATATGACAGTGGCCTGTCCGAGGGTGTTCACGTTGGGGATGGACAAGAGACCAGGGCCGTAGTCAGGGCTGAGATCATTGAGGAAACTGAGGGTAGGGGATGCTGGGGACACTTCCATCAACTCTGACGGGAGGAGTTGAGGAAAGATTACATGAGAAAGAGACAGAAAGGAAGCTTCAGAGTAACAGAGAGAAAACTAGGCAGAAGCTCCATCATGAAAGCCAAGAGGAGAGAGAATCTGAAGTGAGAGTGGGGTCAACAGCATAGAACGCTCCGGAGAAGCCAGAGTCACAGTGTACAGCATCTCAGAAATCACGGGGCCTCACTCCTCCAGTGCACTGAGGAGGAAGCAGTGACCCAGAGAAGTGAAGTTACTTGCCCCAAATCACACAGCTAATTAGGTGAGAGCTGAGCCTAGAACTCAGGAGTCCTTACCTTTGTTGTTCATCAGGCTGCGTCTCCAGTTTGACTGAGCCCAGAACTCCCTGAGGGGAGATAAGGCTTAGAAAGAGAACGCAAGGCTATGCTGGAAAGATGTTGCAGAGGGAGCTTACGTTTCATTCTGAGGAATGGGACTCACTAAAGAGTGCTGAGCAGGAGAGCCTTCCTAACAAGAGAGGTATTGGGGAAATTTTCTGTAGTAGTGTTTAGGTCCACGGTCGACATTTTGTCCTTCCCAGGCGTAGCTTAGGCAATTATGAAATAATTCCTTTCCTAAATAATCGTGTTTTGTTGAACTAAACTCCTTAAGTGTATCAGAAATTAGTAACAGGGCATGCCTGGGTGGCTCAGTCTGCCTTTGGCTCAGGTCATGATCCCAGGCTCTTGGATCAAGCCCCACATCGGGGTCTCAGCTCAGCAGGAGCCTGCTTGTCCCTGTACCTTCTGGTCCCCCTTGCTTGTGCTCTCTCTCTACCATTCTCTCTCTCTCTCTCTCTCTGTCAAATAAATAAAATATTTTTAAAAAGAAATTAGTTACTAATAAATAAATAATTAATTATTATGAATTAAGTCATCTCTTGCTTAGGTCTATCAACCATCTTAAAAAAATATCTGGAAATAGAATGATAACTCTGTGATATTTGGAACCACCCAGTCTTAGTCCAGCCCTGGTGTGTCCTGAGTACACTAGGGCCTATCCATCCATTCTTCCGTAATTCTATTTAGACCAATGATTAGTGCCATGTGGAGATGCATTATTTTAGGCGATTCCTTCTTTTTTCTCATTTTCTTCTTTACATATACATGTATTACATGAAAAAAAGAATGATTCCTGTGTTTTAGGAAAAATGCCTTAAGAGAAATGGCCATCACTTGGAGCAGGCTTTCTGTAAACCGATTGTCCTGGCGTGGGCCCCTTGCACTCCGCCCAGCCGAAGCCACAGGGTCAGTGACTTCAGGGCCCTGGGGGAATGGCACAGGAGTCCCAGCAGCTCTGTCCTGTCTCTCGGCTCAAAGCATGACAGTTTTGAGCTTCTCGAGAGCCCAGATAATGGTCTGCCACCGGCATCCTGGCAGGTGGAAATTGACCCGACACCAGTGAAACCCCAAGGCCCCCTGGTCCCCAAAGTCTGATTAAGTGGTTCATGACAAGACTAACATCAAGTGATGGAACACAGGACAAATGTCACTCTTAGTGCTTGAAATCGACTTGAGGGTCCCAGCAACCCGCCCTGCCTGACCCTGACTTAACCTCCTTCCCTCCTGCTCTCCGTCTCTGCTGTTCTTGCGCTCCTGCGGACCTGGAGCCGAAGCCACGGCTCTGCTTCCCACGTGCCCGGGCAGAATACTACAGTGGGGCTGTTGCCGGGCAACGGCAGCCAGAACAATTTGTTTGGGGAGCATTGTGAGAATGATTACACTCGCAGGGGTGGGGTGGGCTGGTCGTGTGTCATCTTTTTTTTTTTTTTTTCTTCCTGTGCTACCTATTCCTGGATGTCGTAAATATTCATCTGAATTTTGCATATATGAGGGGAAAACGTTATTTAAATGAGTTTGGGAGGGTAATTTGCTTGGGTGCATCGCTACACTCCTTTATGTTTTGCAGGCAGTCTGCTGCAGAAGGAGAAAAAGCAATTTTGTGACCGTTATTGACACAGATGACAATGCTATGCTGGTTTGTTTCAGTTACGTAGAACAATGGGAGCAGAAAAAGATGTAGTTTAGCCAAGGCATTTAGTAAATTGTTGGTAAATGGGAGGACAAAAGCCCCAGCTAAGTCATCAGGCACATTTCCTCTCTAATGTGGCTGTAGTTACTCTCCTGGCCTCCGCTACCCCCCACTCCGAGAGGCAAACTTCCTCTTCCTCTCCTTTAGTGATATCAACACATTGAAATACAGCACTTGGCTAAACCCGGGAGAGCTGACTTTGAAAGGTAATGGGAAGAAACATTTCCTTTCAAAAGAAATCTGGCAGCCTTGAAGGATTTGCAACACGCCAATTTCAGATGAGTCAGAGTCGGGTAGGAATTGCAAATACTTAAAAAATCGTCGGTGTCAATATTGCCCACACCCCTGGAATATTAATATATACACACACCCACGCACACCCCTGGAGATGTGTTTATTTCACAATTCACAAATGGTAAGGGGACCTTTTCTGAATTGTTTCTCAGGGACTTGGGAGCCAACATTAAAATTGTGATTCTTCCAAATGCTTTCCCATATGCCTTAAATACTCTCATTAAAGGCGATTTCCTCAGCACACACACATTCTCGGGGTCTTAGTGACCACCTCCCCGCCTCACTAGAGAGAAGCTTTTCTTGAGGCTGCCGTGTCCTCTCTTTGCCATGACTTGGTCAGGAGCCTCCTGGCACCATATGGCAGAAATCGAGGCTGTGTCGCCAGCCAAACACAACAGTTGTTTATAGGGCACAGTCAGTTATGGTTTCTAGCTCTTGGCCCTCAGGGAGATGTCTATAGATATACAATGGGTCTCTGGGCCATCTGACAAGATGGACCCTGAAGCTGTGGGACTTCTCATCCAAAACTGCTTTCAAGTACATATCCCATCCAAAGGATTTCCATCCCTGGTCGGTAATCCCAGAACCTTAGGCTGTTTCTGTAGGCTCTCTTGCACAGGAGGCAGCCTTTGGCACAGAAGCCAGTAAAGCTCTTTCTGTTCCCTGGTTTGACTCAGGGACATGAGTGAATAACACAGGGTGTTTGTTTGTTTTTTTGTTTGCTTTTCGATGAGGTCACTTAATTATCCAGGATTAAAATCTGGATGGGAGGGTAGATGGTAAGGAGGCTAGAGACTTACAGGAGAAAACATTCAAAAGTGAACCCGCTCTTCAATTTTCACCATTGGAGAGGATACTGGTACAAGAAGCCCCTCCCCCTTTCAGTTTGGACGTGCCCATGGGGATGGCCTTGAAGCCCACCGCACCTGCCGAATTTCCATCAGACAACTTTCTGTTTATTGAGAACCTGTCACCTGCCAGGTACTCTCCTAGGTCTTGTGGATGCTGCGGAGAGCAGAAAATACGGACTCCTTCCTCAAGATTGCAGGGCACGGGCCTTCTCTTGGCTCGGGGGAGAGAACGGCAGCCTCAGGCGTGTATCCGCGCTCACCCAGACGCCGCGACAGCAGCCCCAGCCCCCGTGGTGAGAAAAGGCACTTCAGATCCGAGAGGATATCCGACTCCATGGAGGAAACACCGCAGCTCCTTTTGCTTTTTCCTTCCCTTTGAAAAATGGCCGTGTCTTCTGATTCAAAGTTTACATCCAAGAACAACCCTTTTCTTTTGCTACACCTCTAGGCAAAGAACATATGTCACAAATGCCATAGCCATATTTAGACGTTGTCTGTCGTTCAGCTTCACTGAGCCTGCCGCCAAGTTACCTTTTACATGGCAATTACTCATGAAATCTGAACGCTTCTGCAAATTAGTGTTAGGTTGCTTTCATTTCCCAATTAACTGCCCACCTGCTATTATAAAGATTCAAGTTAGTCAGAGTCAGCCTTTTCCCCTTCAGCCTTTAGGAAGAAGAAGAAGGAAAAAGAAAATACCCAACTTCTTTATGCAGAGAATAATTAATGTGTGAAATGATCCACCAAAGGCAACAATGCAACATGCAACTGTGAGTTGTATTCAAAGAAGAGCCAGACAAGGAAGAAAAAAATTCCATGATACGAGCATTAGACAGACAGGTGGATGGGTTTGGATAGACCATATGGCCTCCTTCTGTCTTGAAATGTACTGTGAGCTTATATTTTGCAAAATCCCTTCAAGAACCGAGTTGATTTCTAAACAGTAAATTATGGCGATGAAAATGCTTATGACACCTTAGCTATGTCTGTTATTTGTCAATTTTGTATTTCTGGGGACGTGTTTTTAAGACTGAACTAACGCACTCGTCACACGGCAAACGAGGTGGCAGAGGGTAAGGTGGAAAAACAGGGAAGAAGAATTTAGTCTTGTTTTCTTTTCTCAAGAGAAAAGGAAACATACTTTGCAAACTCACAGCAGAGGAAAATACCGGTACCCCACTGCAGCCCACGGAGACAACCACCGTGATGCGAATCCGACGCACTGAGCCGAACAACAAGACATGAAATGCACCGGATAATGAGAAACAGTGTCATTTCTGGAAAACATTAGAGAATAGTTTTCTCCCACTCAGGAAGGGAGAGCATATGATTCCCATTCTCACATTATGACAGAAATGCTGTGTGCGCTGTATGGACAGGATTGCTGTCTGAAATTCCAGAAACCATACATGACGGGGAACTACAAACATGCTTCTTCAAGCCCAGTGTCATTGACACCCTCGTTGACAAGATAACACAGTTTCGACAGCATCTTTGCACTGAAAGAGTTTCTCTTCGGATTTTCAGAAATCCCATTCTTGCCAACAGGTTGGGGTCCAAGAAATACACAGCCTTTCGGAGCAACTTAGTCTAAGTCTTTGAAGCCCAGTCCATGTTCAGCGACACCACACCAGCCTACGAACAATAGGGTCCCTAACTGTAACAAAATGGTATTGCTCTGTCTCTGCTCTCTTCCAGCTGCCTGCAACTACGGACTGGCCCGCCCCCACAAACACTCAGAATTCCCTACTAGGGGACTCTGCAGGCTGCATCCCAGATGTCGAGCCCTCCTAGGGCCTGCCATTGTCCTTTACTCTGGCTGTTCACTGACACGCCTCCACTTGCTCTAGATGAAGAAGTTGCCAGTGCCACAGTGGTGTTGGGGGACTGGTCCTTCCACCAGCATCCAGAGACACCAGTGACACCATGACGCCTCAGACCTTGTACCAAAGATTTCAGTGGTCCATGGAAATGCATGGAACTGAAGTTACCGCTCAGGCACTATGGTGGCGTAGTGGTTTGCTATGGTGGCGTAGCAAAGACACTTTTGCCAAGATGGGGCCCCACATCACAGATTTAATGGTTGTACAGAGTAATAATTCTACCATCTATCCCACAATAAAGTAGAATGATTTTTCACTTTTTCTTTATTCTCATGTTGTGGTCGATGAAATTATGGAAGAGGGTTGGGAGATAAGGTTCCTCCTGAGCTTGGGAGAATCACATTGTCTTCGACAGGGAGAAAAGCAAGGAACGTGATACTAAATGTAGAAAAAACAGAGGAACTAGTCAGATAGTCTTCAATCCTTTGTCTACTCCCCACCCAAATAAATTTGGATGATAGCTACATCCTGACGACGTACTGGCCAACAAAAAATTGGGTCATTCAACCAATCATTTTAGCTATATAAGGCCAAGCAATTGGTTTGACCCACTTTCCCCCCCGCCCCCACTAAATGACTGATTCATGGATTCGCTTGGTTGGTTGGCGTGTGATAAACACACACTAACAGTAGATTCCAGAAGGAAGTCATCAGCAGTCTCAATTTAAAAATATCCTCTTGCTTTTTTTAATGCATCAAATACAAGATAAATAATTTTGTAGGCACTGTTATATGTTTCCTCAGTTCGTTTAATCATACATTCCATATGGCTCAAGAAAGAGGGCGCGTGTTTATAATCGTTCAATGAATATGATATTCTTCTGGACTTATAAAAAAATTTCCTCTAAACTTATAAAAAGATCAAGTCGGGATGAAAGACAAAGCTTTTCAACTATATCCCATTATGAAAATGCCAACAGTATAAACCTTCTTGTTTTACTTTATAACTTTGAGTTACTGAAGCTACGCCAGATGATTGCAACCAATATTTGCGAGAACACCAACATGAGAAAGCCAGCCGTCCTTTCAGATTTTGAAAACCGAAAAAGGGGACAGGTACCCACCCCCCACTTACCCATTGCCTAAGTAACCTAAAGTCTTACACTTCCTATTCATCCTGAGGTTAAAAACCTGGAGATAAGCAACACTTCTCAAGTATTTTATAGCCTTTCAACATTTCCTTGCACCACTTTACAGAACAAATACAATAACAGATAGACCCCCAGAAAGAATATCTATGTATTGCTTTTTCTGTTTCTTCTGAATTTCAGGCCATTAAGGATATAATTAAAACACTTCCACCAACAGAAAGCCCAAACTGAGACGGCTTCAATCCACAGCGGCCTGTCTCCTCAGAACCTATAATTACTCTGTTGAGCTCAGTGCATTAGATAACAACCGTCTGTTATTTGGGGACTGTACTGTTTGGTGTATGCACAGAGAAGCACCTGTGTTAAACAACATCCCGTTTCGGGGAATGGCAGCTCTTCCTCCAAGACACAGAGATGACCAATCGGCGCTTCCCCACCTTGGTGTGGTCCCAGGATGCGAGGATCCCAGTGATGGGGATGAAGCAAACTCCCACATATGTATAAACTGCCTAGAGAGATGACAACAATTTTTAACTCACTTAGTATTCTAGCTCATGGGTCTAAATAAAGAGCCCTTAGAACACAGGGAGAGTAGCGGCTAGCACAGTCCTGATACTCAAGTGGAGCGATCCCCCCAAGATTGGGAATCCCCAGGATGAGACAGCCTTTGGAAAGCAGCTGCTTGAGTTGGGAGGGCGGCACGAATCTGTGGCCTCTCAATTTCCCCATCATTTCTGATTTACTCAGAGATACAGACTGCCCTGGGTTAGGGAATGTAGTTCAAGTGTCTCCGCCAGGTGCCTGGGGAAGTCCAGAGGTTGCGGGGATGGATATCATCCCTCCGTGTGCATCCTGATAGAAGAAGGGGTGGGAGGAGAAAATAACCGTCCTGAAACAGAAGCGTTGGCTCGCATCCACTCCCCTGAAAACAAAGCACCAACCAGCGCGCTCCCTCCGTGCTACACACTGCGGGAGACACTTGAGATGGGAAGCCTTCAAATGTGCTTTGCAACCAGGGGCTGGCACATATCCATCATTGGTTGAATCTTTCATTTCTCAGCTACTCTCTGATGCCTAAGTGTGAAAAAGTCAGTATGCCTGAACTGAATTTTTAGATTGCTTTACGTCAATACACATTTGTTTGTTTTCAAAATCAACAACAAATGCAGCACTAAATACTTCTGGCTGCTCAATTGTGCAGCTTTGCCTAATGCCTTGCGCTGAGATGGGGTTCGATCCCCCAGCGATCAGGTGACTTCCGGAGAGAGCCAATGATGCCATCCAACCAAGTGAATTAAATGATAAAAGACACCTGCCCTCCAGTGACTTATTATTTTCCCTACAGGGTATAAACATCCGTATCCATACGTGCCCCTGTGTGCGTACATATGTAGATACCCATAGGCGAGTGTGTCCACGTAGCTCAGAACTGGACTCGGACACAGAGCTGGTACATCCAGGGCTGTCAGGTTTAACAGAAACCCAGTGTTTCGTTCTGATTTTGAAGTAAGGGGGGAGGGTGTACTGCCCACAAGCTGGAGAGAGTTCTAATCCCTCTGACAAAGCAAGCATGTGGGAAAAGCCTTGACGGGATTGAATATCAGAATTTTGTTTCCAATTAGTTCCACAAATCCCATGGATATAGCCTAGAGTGGGGTGGGGAGGGGGGACTAGAAATATGCAAATGTAAAAAAGATCTATAACTTAATGAAGACAAAAATCCTTCATGATTTCTGAAAAGAATTTCTTCCTAACCAAACAGCAAAAGAAGAACCAGCTGTTTTTACTGAGTGAGGAAAAGTTGCTGTCCTCGGATCCTGGGGAGGCTGCCTGCTCCCATGGGAGCACCATCACGGATGCCTCAGGTTGACAAACTTCAGCATATTAATTTAGGTTTTAAAGACTATTCACTCAGGGCACATGGGTGGCTCAGTTGTTAAGCATCTGCCTTCAGCTCAGGTCATGATCCCAGGATCCTGGGATCAAGCCCCACATCAGGCTCCCTGCTTAGTGGAAAGCCTGCTTCTCCCATTCCCTGTGCTACTCTCCCTGCTTGTGCTCATTCTCTCTCTCTCTCCTTGTCACATAAATAAATAAAATCTTTTTTAAAAATTAAAGATTTTACTCACTCACTCACTCACTCATTCAACTGTTCTTTCTTTCCCTGTGTATGTATTTACAGATGGCCCCCATGTGCCACCAGCAGTACAAATAAGGGGACGGGGGGAGATTTAAGAAATCTTACATCATTTTCTTGAACTGAAGTCAGAGAAAGTCCTGCTTGTGGATAGTCAAAAAGAGAAAAAAAAAGAAACTAGAAGCAGAAATGAAAATTTATTCCAATTTCCTGTAGTTTCATTTTAGCTGGAAAGCTCTGGCCTTACTGGTTGAAACCCTAACGTTTGACCATGGACTTGGTCATAGTCCATGGTAGATCAGTGAGCAGTCATTTAACATAGCATTTCTTGCGACCTGGATGTCGGTGGTTCCACTCTTAGAAAACCTGAGCAGAGGAGCACCTGGGTGGCTCAGTGGGTTAAAGCCTCTGCCTTCGGCCCACGTCATGATCCCAGGGTCCTGGGATCAAGCCCCACATCGGGCTCTCTGCTCAGCCAGGAACCTGCTTCCCCTTCTCTCTCTACCTGCCTCTCTGCCTACTTGTGATCTGCCAAATAAATAAATAAAATCTTCAAAGGAAAAGAAAGAAAGAAAGAAAGAAAGAAAGAAAGAAAACCTGACCAGAGACAGTCTTCCTCTGAGGACATCTTTCCTCTGGGGCACCCAGTTTTATTTTACTCACATTTTATTTTTCCTCTGATTGTGCTTATATTCAATACTGACCACAAACATTTAAATCCTATGGGGAGAGAACATACGGATGTCATGTTAGATCATCTGCACTTATCTATTTTCTAGTCTGGATTTTTTACCTGACCAGCTAAGTTTCTCCTCCCAGGAAGTAAATGCCTCATTAGGCAGGGGTCATTATGATCTGAGAGAATCTGACTGCCTTTTTCTCTGAGCGTACATTCTCTGTGGTCTCCAGTGTTAGATCACGAACAGGCAAAACTTCCTGTTGAGACACAGGTCACCGACGAAAGGCTGGTGTGTGCAGAGGACAGTGGAGCATCCTGATGGGGTCGGGATGGGGAAGGAGGTAGAGGAGGGGCTTGGGTGCCGAATGAGTTTCCTATAATAAATTACCACAAACTGGGTAATTTAAAACCACAGAAATGTGCTTCCTCACCATTCTGGAAGTCAGAAGTCCAAATTCGAATTGGCAGCGGGTTAACTCCTTCTGGAGGCTCTGAGGAAGAATCTGCTCCATGTTGTCTCCTAGCTTCCGCTGGCTCCTGGTGGCTCCCGGCCATCTCGAGGGTCCCTTCATTTGTATCTACATCATACTAAGCTCTGTCTCTGTCGTTACATGGCCTTCCTCTCTCTGAGTGAGTGTCTCTGTGACTCTTCCTGTCACAAGACTACTAGTCATGTTGAATTAAGGTTAGTGGCCAGCCCTATGTCTGGTATGAACTCATCTCAACTAACCCCATCTGCAAGGACCTACTTCCAAATAATGATACTCCTGATACTCACGGGTATCAGGAAGAGAACTTGAAGCTTTTTGGAGGATACAATTCGTCCTGCAGCAGGTGGCAAGGCAGACTGTAGTAAAGGGTCTCTCTTGGCTACTATTAGGTATCATTTTAGTACTACTGACTAGGTGACACAAGAGAACAGGGGAAAGACATGGGCCAGATAACAAGAGAGGAGAAGTCCAAAAACCTAGAAGGAGGCCACTGCGGCAGTCCAGCAGAGCAGGTGTGGTCGAAGCAGGGGCCCATCACAGGGGGTGGAGGAGAGGCTGTTCCAGCCACAGATCCACTCCTGTTTGCCCATTCTACAGACAGAACATTCCACACTGAGCCACTGTTGATAATTTGGACGTAATGGTCTGCTTATGTCACTTCCGAAGTGTAAACTTAGGTCCTTAACTCTCTTCTCCAATGTACAGTTTCACAAGTTCACTGGACATGTTGAACCCACAATTGGCTCCATGCAGCATCTTAAAGGAGATGGACAAAATAACAGTAATATTTCCAACTGATAGCAGGAGGAATCTGACTCATTGGTAACTTGGGGAGCTTGAAAAATTCAAGGCACAGGGGTCCTTCAGAGCTCACGTGACCCTGACCTGGGGAAAGGTGGGCTTATGTCTTCTCAAGGTTAGCTTGGGCTGGAGGAAGGCACAGGGAGTGAGGAAGCGGATCCCATCTGGCCAGTCCCAGGCTGGAGGTGGCCTTTGCTCTCATCAGGAACAAGGAAAGACTATCCCGCCCCGGGCTCTCAGGGGGTGGAGCTTCCACAGCAGACTCTCGAAGCTTCCACTTATGGAGAGGCCCAGGGGCTGCCTGTAGGAAGTGAAGGGCCAGACGAAGGAATGTTTCAGTCACAAGAATTCTGTCTCTTCTGGTATTCTCCGGTACTGTATTCTGTTCAGCGTATGCTTTTCATCAATTCATGTGGGTGGAAACCACCTAAGAAAGACATTTTTTAAAAGTCAGGAAATTACCCAAGAAGGGAAAGCTAGAACTTGTCGGTGCTGGCTCTCATTTGAACGTCATGCTGCCATTCAATTGGTGGGGACAGGGGTGAGACTATCAGTTGTTTGATGTGAGGAACCCAACAGGTCCAAACAGTGGAATTAAAAACCGGAGCACCCTAACTTTACTGTAAGTACTAGCCCTTAGATTCAGCCTGCTCCCCGGCCGTCTTGCCACCAATAGCGATAATCTTCTATTTGTCCTTCATGGTAAAGCACATTGTTTTTCTTTTAATTGTGTTAAATTGACTCAGGTAATAGAATTCTGCAGGCTGCTGACTTGTGAGAAAAGTAAGACAGCTGTTTTAACGTGTTAAAAAGAACTTGGATCGACAGTTAACATAATGTACTGTGAACATTTTTCCCCACTGTGGGTAGATAGATATGTTTGACTTGAGCTGTTAAATCTCTAAATTTGCACATGTGTATTGATATTGATATGTAATGAGCTGCTGAGGACTAACTGTCCTCAGAATGGTTTGGAAGCTCACTTTCAGTAGGACACTCTTCCCCCGGGGTCAATCACCTTCAAATAGAAAAATAATTCTTTTTTTTTCCCTTTCAAGCAACAGGGACCGCTCCTGTGTTCTGTTGATGAGATGTGGACAGACCCTGTCCATGAGGGTTCATGTTAAGACCAAGCAGGAGTCAAAGCTCACATTCCCCAGAGAGCGAACCACCATCCAACATCAGGAAGATCCTGACACAGGACTTTCTCCCAGCCATGGGAGAAGCAGAAGCTCCTAGAAGGGAAAGCAGGCCTGTTGGTGGGCTGGCAATAGGCAGGAAACTCACATGCTCTTTGAATTTTCAAAACACCCAATAGGAGGGCAAAACCAGAAAAAAAAAAAAAACAAGCATGTGCTAAGCTAAAATGGAAAAAAAACTTCAGCTTGACAACAGGACGGAGGTCTGTGATACAAGGATGGAGCAAACTAAACGGCGGGCTGCAGGAGAAACCCTTACCCATTTAGCAGTATCTTTGTGTGTATGTGGCAAAGATTTTATTTATTTATTTTAGAGGTGCAAGAGCTCAGGAACAGGGGTGAGAGTCAGAAGAGAGAGAGAATCTCCAGCAGACTTCCTGCTGAGTGGAGCCCAACGCAAGGCTCGATCATAAATCTGAGCCGACATCAAAAGTGGGACACTCCACCGACTGAGCCATGCAGGCGCCCACTCTTAACAGCATCTTTAACAACATATAATGATCCCTTGTTGTCTGCCTTACTCTGGAAAGCTTTTCTTTACCTTCTTAAAATAGATAAATCATAAATAAATAAATAAATAAATAGTATACTGAAGCAATAAAATAATATCAAAAAGTAATAAAAATTGAAAGTACTAAAATTAAAGTAATACATCCATAAATAAAATATGTAAGTAATAAATAAATGTTAGTTATCCAAATTATAAGCATCACAAATAAAGAAAATTCCCCTAGGCCCACACTTCCCCACTATGCCTAATTGGTTTCAGAAAAGTACGCAATGCACTAGTCAATTTTCTTTGTATTTTTCCACACACACATACACGCACACACACACACACGCACACACACACACACACACACCACCACTAATACATTTATCTGATGGGTAGCATTCTATTTATACATAATAAATGCTATCTTACTATGCCTATTATTCTATACTTATAATTTTTCATTTCCGAAACATACACCTCTCCTCTGCATGTCCTACACATTGACCTACATTTCTCAAAGTACCCCATAATGTGGATTTCAACAACGTCTTCAACAATTCCTTTATTGTAGATACTAGGCTGTTTTTAGCTTTTGCTGTCACAAGCAATGCAGAGAGTGCCGACTTACAGATGCAGCATATTAGAGACCCATTTCCTCCACGCCTGCTAACATCTGATACTATCACAGGGCCCTTTAAGAACAAACTAGAGGGCTTCATCTGTGCTGGGTGATCTGGTCATTCACTTACAGAAAGGCAGAAGAACAGAAAAGATCTCTCCAGGGGCACCTGGCTGGCTCAGTCAGTTGCATACCTGCCTTTGGCACAGGTCATGATCTCAGGGTCCTGGGATCAAGCCCTGCATCAGGCCCTCAATTCATCAGGGAGTCTTCTTTTCCTTCCTGCTTGTGCTCTCTCTTGCTCTCTTTCAAATAAATAAATAAAATCTTAGAAGGAAGGAAGGATCTCTCCAGGTCAATGCAACTCTGCCTCAACAACAAAGAGAACCTTCTATGTCATGTTTTATGGAAAGATCACATGGGACAGGCATATTTTTAGAAAATATGTTCTCACTTTAATTTTAATACATACACACTCACTAGAGGGAACAAAACTGGCTTGAGGGATCAGTTGTGGAAGTCTCCTCTCCCGAGATTTTTTTCTAGCACAAATCTGGGTGCCATGGGAAATGTCTGTTATTTTAAGTCTCTTTCCATGAATTCCTGATCACAGTGTGGCGTGGCCAAGTGCTGGGCTCCAGGGAGAGAGAGAGCTAAAGAAGGCATTGGCGGGCGCCTGGGTGGCTCAGTGGGTTAAGCTGCTGCCTTCGGCTTAGGTCATGATCTCATGGTCCTGGGATCAAGTCCCGCATCAGGCTCTCTGCTCAGCAGGGAGCATGCTTCCCTTCCTCTCTCTCTGCCTGCCTCTCTGTCTACTTGTGATCTCTCTCTGTCAAATAAATAAATAAAATCTTTAAAAAAAAAAAAAAAGGCATTGGCGGTGCTAATGCACCATCAGAATCCATTACCTCCTAAACTAAGCCACCGAGAGAGAGAAGTGGAGTGCGTTGGGCTGAGGAGAACCAGCGCTGTTGGTGTGGATGCCTGCCATGCAAGTTCTGAGTGCAATTGTGTTATTGAATGCCTCATAATTTCTTTTTTTTTTTTTTTTTTTTTTTTTTTGCCTCATAATTTCTTATCACTGACATTGCCAACTGCTTCACCTCCAAACACATCCTCTTCCTAGTCTGTGTTGTCAAGTACACCGGTTCCACATCAGCCACCTTCTCAGATCTACTGTTTGAGGGAAGCCTAGGGAGCCAGCAGCTATTGGCACAGGCGCTCCCTCCAGCCTTGAAAATAACCTCATAACGGAAAACGGAGAGGCTACATGCCTTTGCGACCCAGGGGAAAATAGATGTATGCACCCAGCGACCAATGACCACAGGTCACTGCCCTCCTTTAAGTTTCAAACTAGCCCAGCCTAAGAGATCCACTGCGTAAACTTCAAAAATCAAAAGAAAACCACTATCTCTTGTTGGAAGGATAAATCACATGCACCAACTTCATAAACAAGCATATTACTTAAATTGGTACTTAGGTACTGACTCAATTAAATTCACAGGTGGTAAAATCTGGATGTACTACAGACAGAGCAATTTACCTATAGATGTTCACATTTTGCCAAAAATAGAACACAGCATCTTCTACCAACGTTCTTCCCGTGTTAGTTCTTATTTTTGTGAAGATTAATTGCTTCATCTCGTAGACATTCATTATTCTCCCCCCACCCAGATGAGAAGGACATTTGAGGGGAGAGCAAGAGTTCACTTGGATCTCCAGGGGCAGCTGGGGAACTGAATGAGAGACACAGCCTTCTGCCGGAAGTTCACATATCCAGCCGGCATCTCAACTGCCACCATTGTTTCTTTCGCTCATTGTGGTCGAGTGGGCCTTTCTCCAGGGTCCATAATGAACTTTGGGCAGGTGGAGGTAGAATAAGCCCTGGATGGAACCCATTGCTGCCAGACTCACAGAGGCTTGGATGTGCCAGCTGGGACGATAGCCATCATAAATTGGAATTGCCCATTATGATGGTCCACCCTCGCCAAAGGAAACTGGCCACAAATCAGCAGCTCCTGGCATGGACGACTTTGAAAAAGTGACCTAGGAGCCGAACTGGGATTGCAAAACTGCTCATAATCTTTGACCGAGCAATTCTGCTACTACACAATATTCCAAGAAAATGGTCTACTTATCTACACACCAAAACCTATACAATTGTAAAGATAGGTAAATATAATAAGATGGCTCAATGAGGGTTATTTTATACTAACTAAAATTTGGGAAACCCTGTCATATAATGGAGTATTAATAATATTAATTTGGGGGGCACCTGGGTGGCTCATTGAGTTAAAAACCTCTGCCTTCGGCTCGGGTCATGATCCCAGGATCAAGCCCTTCATCAGGCTCTCTGCTCAACAGGGAGCCTGCTTCCTTCTCTCTCTCTGCCTGCCTCTCTGCCTACTTGTGATCTCTATCTGTCAAATAAATAAATAATCTTTTAAAAAAATAATATTACTTTGGGGACATCCATAAGAAAAATCATGTTTCTTATATATAGTTAATATATGATAAACATTTAAGATAAAACTAACCGGAAGGAGGTGGGCATATAATTGTACATTTAATATGAAGTTAATGTACTTTGTTTATATGGATGTGCTAGCTGCCCAAAATATTTAAAGGTGGTGGGATTATAAAAATTCTATCAAAATGTTCTTCTTTTTATTCTTCTATATTTCCCATTTTTACAAAGAACATATATTTCAGGTATACATGTTAATATATATGTTAGCATATATGTTAATATAAATATGTCTTTAAAAAGATTTCCAGTTTTATTGATGAAGGTCTGCTTTTATCACTTGGCATTCCCTGAAGACATTTACTCAACTGCTAGTTGTATTATTTTAAAAAGTGTAAACCTCAATTGTGGCAAACTAGCCTTTTGTGAGTCTATCATAAAGATGCTTCAAGATCTATAGAAATTTAAATTTTATGTCTTTATTCCCATAATACTACCTTTAGAACATTTAGCAGTTTCGAATATCCCGCTCCCTAAAAGACCAGCAAATGAAAACAATCTGGATCCCTCAAGTTCAGAAAGCAAAAGTAGCAGTCTCCATGAGTCATAGTTCTCCAATGTTTTACTTTGACCACTTATTTGTATTCTCCGTTAAAATACCTCAAAGTGACCAAGAGGAACATCTTAAAACAGGAGGAGTTGCTTTAAAGTTACACAAAATCAGGGGAAATTCACCTGTAGACTTTTGCAAACATACCCATAGGCCATTGACTATATTTGCAACGATTAGTTGCTGTTCAATTTTAATAAATTAATGCATATTTTAAAGCTGCCTCTGTGATGTACAATATTAATTAATTAGTTAACTAGTAATATGTAAGTTGCAGGCCAACAGAGAAAATGTTTACCAAAAATATTTGTCATTTCTGAAGGAAAAGGCAGTTACCGAATTGATTATCCAAATGTTCTCTGGGTTTTTTTGTTGTTGTTGGTTTGTTTGTTTCCACTTTTCTCATTTTCAACTCTCAAATATCAGTGTTAAGTTCAAGAGTGGATCCAGGAGAAAGTCCCCCCTGAGCTGATTAGGAACAAACTTGCCCTCCACAAAACAGGGAAAAGCCAAACCCTCTCCCTTCAGAGTTCAGGGCTCTCTGTCTGCTTTGCTCCCGTTTGTCCTTCTGACCCTGCTTCCTTCAAGCTTCTAGCTTTTACCATTTCTTCCCTCAAACCTGTATCAAAGCTCTGCTTTCAGAGAAACAGAAGCAAACAAACAAATTCACTGTGAGTACAATGGAGGGTCAGATAAATTCAAGAATTGATCTATGAGTAGGAGACAGTTTTGGGGAGAAAGATAGGGGAGTGGGGAAAGAAAGGTAGGGAAAGGCTGTCTTAACACCACACTGTCTCCTGGGGGCAGCCCCGGGGTGGCCCCCACAGCAGCATAATGAGGTCGGGTGCTTGGGGGCCCATGCCCAGAGCCCTGGTTTGATGCTTGGGGACCTTGAATAACTCAAACAATTTGAGCCTCTGTTTCCTCGTCTGTAAAATGGGAAGATGAAGCAGAATTCTGTACCAAAGTCCCTTGCCCAGGCCCTGGCACGTAAATAAGTGCTCAAAATGGCTGGTGTCTTGGTGATGCTAATTACAGTTATTTCATATTTATAATTATAAAGGGAAAAAAGGAATTTTTCTCTATTCATATGGAGAAAGTGAATTCTAAACCCCAGGCTGCTGCTTTGAAAGTTATAAGAAAAATATTTTTATGTTTGCAAATCAACCTTTCTTGCTATAAGAAAACTTTATCTATTAATGAAATAAAAAGCATGCATATCTATAACTTTCTAAGGAAGCGGCCTATACAAAAGAATGAAAATAAAAACAAGATCATTCCCAAGAATAGTATCGTGATTGTTTTGTTCTCTTTTTGCCCAGTATCCACCACTGCTAACGAATCTTCGGCGGCTGTGCACTTGGAATCACTACCTCATTTTCTGTCACCATATTTTTTTAAATTCCACAGAATGTGGCCTTGATCTCTTCCGAACACCCACAGCTTTGTCTTCATGCATAATTCATGACATCTATCACATTCTGCCTCTACCTGGGGGTGTCATCTTATGGCTCCACTCCCAGGTCCTGACCTGGCCACCTTTCCGCCCTGCCTCATGGGCCATAGTCCAAACCAGACTTTGGTCCCCTGAGAATCTTCCATACTTAGACTGGGCTCGGGCCCCAAGGTAAGTAGATGAGAAGAGGTTGGGGGTAAGAGGAAATGAAAAGAAAGTAAAGAGCGGATATTTGACATCTAACTTCCCATTTCTGGCTGGTTAGAACCTAAAAAGAGGACACAGTTCCGGACGACCCTGAATTTTATTTGCACTGGACCCAGGATTCTACTCATTTCATTCCATTCCCTTTTCCTCAGGCCTTTTGAAGCAAAGGAGTGAGGCCTGGAGCAAACACACTGAGAGGACAGGGTTTCTCCTTTTCTGGGATGCGAGCTGGAAACTCCTCAGTGCATGTGGTTCCCAGAGCCCACGGGCGACTGATGAGCTCAGGCACAACAAGCCGTTTACTCTGGGGTTAACACAGCATTTGTAGTGACTCTGAACATTTATAATGGGCTGGAGGCCTTCCTATAAAACACCTTGTCATTTTTATTGCCTCTCTTTAAAAAAATATTTGCACAACAATTTTTATTTTATAAATAGATATATTTTTGCTTGTAGCAAGAAAGGATTATTTGCAGACACTAAAGTATTTATTTTTCCCATAACCTTCAGAATGTTGGCCTCGGGTTTGGAATTCACTTTCCCTATCAGGAAAGTGGGATAGAGAAATTCCTCAGGTTCCACCCGTGAAGATAAACAGGCCAGTTTGGGAACTCGCTCTTAGCACCAGTAGTCATGCTCACATCCCTGGCTTGCCAGAGTGGAAAGGGCACATTCTTCCTTCCGTACGTCGCCCTCTTTCATCACCATGCTTCCCTTTTGAAGGAGCCCAGGATGCCCACGTACACGGAGAGCCAGAAAAGAATCAGAAAAGGCTAGCTGAAAAATCTCCTAAGTTGATGAACAAAGATAAGGCAAATCAAAAGGAATCAAGAAGCCAAGCATGTTCTTGTTAAATTAGACTTTTAAATATGCTATTGATATCAGAGGGGTTTTAGTGCAATTGTCTCCTTAAACTTGGCAGAGAAATCATTAATCATTTGATGTTAAATTTATACAGATTGTTGAGTAAATGAGCGACACAAGGCCCACATGGTGGAAAATCAAAAGGGAAAGAGAGAGAGAGAGAGACATGAGCGAAGGAAAGAGAAGAAAAGCAGAGAAGTCCTCCTCGCAGGCCACTCAAAAGGCAAATCCAGTAGTCCTGGCTATTTCAAGCCTTAATCTTTGGACTCTTGCCTACCTAAATGGCAAGTAGTTTTAAGAGCTTAAAAAAGCTTGCCAGGCCCAAAGATAGAACTTACTCTGGTATCAAGCAGCTTTTAATACATGTCAGCTCAGGGGAGATCGTGAGCGTTGCGTAATGTCAGGGCTCACGGCATCCACTTGGCTGTCGTTTGACAAGCTTCCAGCCTTCCCTGTCATCACTGGGCAGCCGCGGGCACCGTCCAGACACCGAATGGTGTGCAGGGGAGACGGTGGTTCTGCTTTAATGAGATTTCATGAGTGCAACTTTACAATTTTCCATCCATGTGTTTCCCAGGTGAAATGGTTTCTCTCTGGCCTCCTAACACAGCCATCCCAACCCAGGTTTAGAGCCACTGTGCTCTGCTTTCTCTTGCTGTCAGCCTGAACAGTGAAGTGAGGGAAAGCCAGCCACCCATACGCATACAAACAAGCAGATAGAAAAAGAAGTCTATCTGAGAAAAACATTCCTTGGAACATGCTGTTTTTGCCTATCTTCTAGGATCGGGCCATCTTACAGAATTAATGTTGTTCAGTTTTCTAAGTCCTGAACCAGCCATCCTGGACCTGCTTGACCTTATGATTATGTTGTTCAAAAGTTCCCTTGATGCTGTCAATTACCCACCAAATTTTTTATGGAACATCCATGCACTCAGGTCAAAACGCTGTATAGAATACTAGAGGGCACAGAAGGATAGCGACATATGATCCCTGCCATCACAGACCACATCCTTACCAAGCTCCCTGTTTATTCTCCAGTCGGAATCCCTAAATCCCCTCTCTCTCCAGTTAAAGACGACCTGCGTTATTTTCTGAGGCTGTCTGAGACTTCTTGCAGTCATCCGACTTGCATGTTATGCCATCACCAACCTTCTTTATCTACCCACCACGCCCCAGGTGGGTTCTCCTTCCTTCCAGATCTCTGGGCCATCATTCCCAGCCCACACACTCACTGTTTCAATGACAATGGCCTCCTCACCTGTCTCTAGGCAATAGAATCCACAAATCCTTCTGCCCTGCCCTAGCAGATTCATGATGCAAAAATCCCGATTCCGTCCCGAAGGACTCACCAGAGTTCTCCATGGCCTATGAGATCAAATCTAGATTCCTCTGTGGACACTCAGAAGAGAACCTTGTCACAGCACTGATGTGAAATTAAGAGATGTGGCATAACTAAAATAATTTAGCCAGCAAGAATTCCTGGCCAGGTCTGAATGTGTTAAGTGAGAATCACATTTGAACCGGCCTCACCTGAGGTATTTGGGGCTGCATTAATTTTTGTGAGTGGCAGCCCACCTTTGTGCATATAAATTGGGTAATTACACTAGTAAATTGGAATTTTTGCATTTAGAATCAGCACCTGTAAATAACAGAAGGATGGAAAAAGAAGGCCAATCGAATCTTTGGCCCTTAATATTTGAAAGCAGCACTTTGTAGACAGCTTGAAGACTGAGAGGTTTGAAGGGACCTCACAGGAAAGGAGTTGGGCAGGGTGGGGGAAGAGTACCTAACTATTTTGTTTGTACATTATTTTCTATTTAAAGATAATAATGTGGTGCAGAAAAGTTGAAACAGGAAAATTATATATTTGGTTGTCTCATCTCAACTTCCAGCAGAGTAACAATTGTCACAAAATTACCATACTTGTGTTGGACATAATTTGGTAGAAGTTGACGGCCTGAAAGCTCACTTCTACCCCAGGACCTGGGAAGAACACATCAAAGAACAAATCAAGCTTTCTGTCTCTCTGGAAGGAGCATGGATGGCAAACGGACTTTGTTGAGAATCAACTTTGTCAATGAACTATAATTTGTAAAAAGCTGTCAACTGATATACAGAAATATCTTTGTGTTGATCTGGAGTAAGTCACTTAACTCCCAGAAACTCCTCTCTGCCTGGAAGAAACTGACTATGTGGGCGATGAAACTGACATGGCCAGAGTGTGCCTACAGTGCTCCTGGGGGTTTCCTGGTGGGCGTCATCTCTGCCTAATGACATTGCAGACTAGATATTACTATCCCTGTTTCACAGATTCAGGAGCCCATGAGAAATTAAATAACCTATCCAAACTCTCGCTGCTGGTGAGTGGCTTAACTGGGGCTCAAAGCCAGTTGATCTAGGTAAATGACCCTTAACCAGAGATGGACAGCTAGAAGGAAACTTATGATGTCTTCAGACTTCCATCCCTGGGCTGGATGACTGGTGGAAGGGAGGCAGGGGCAGGATAGCACAGCCACCATTGCTGTGAGGAACATTCCTCAGTGATGTCACTGTACAAAGACAGGGAGCCTTACAAACCTCTGATACTATGTGACTCCCACGATCTTTGAGGTCCCTTCCAACAATAAAACATTTACAGTGTTTTAATCAATAGTCCTGGAGCTTAGGTCATTCAAGAACTTTGGACTTGGGATATGTGCCGTTGGATCTCTAATGTTATTTCCAGAGCCCACACTCACAGCAGTGTCCCCAGATTGAGGGACAGGAGAAACAACTTCTTAAATGAGTTTCCCCTAGTTATTCAGACACTCTGCCACTCCTCATGATTCTCTTCTTTGGATTAAGGCATCACTGACATTTGCTAAAATGTAAATTCAATCTAGGAACTTCACAAGCTCAACCATTCACATCCTTTGGGACCTCCACACTTGTGCTCCTACACACGTAAACACACACGAACACACGCACAAGCATGGACATATGCACACACACGCAGTACAATGTAACTAGAGTTAGTTGATCAGATTATTTTTAATGAGTGATGAGTCATAAGGGGACAAGCAAGAAAGCAAGTTGGTTTGGATGGAAAGTAAGATCAGAAGAGAAGTAGCACCCTGGGCCCTTCCTGTGGTGCCATCAAGGTAAGATGCAGCCAAGGATGGGAGGAGCCAGGAATCATGAGGGAGAGAGCAAACCCTCCCACTTCTCAGCCCTCTCCAGAACTGCCTGTGTGAGGGCAGTGGTGGGAGTATAGGTGACCAGAGGTTCCTTGGAGGTGACAGGAACACGTGGGTGCACTCTTGGTGACTGTGATCCAGTTCCTGGAGAGAGTTTACTTAGATGTCCTTCCAGCTCTTGGAAGCCATCTCCCACATGTGAGTGGGGCTGAATGCGTTTACCCAAATATCCAACTCTTGCCTTAGCCATATTTTGTCAGCATACTTCTTATTAATGATGTTAAAGAGCCAAATTTGGCCCCGGCAGGGGAATTTGACCAACTATCTCTTGGAATAGTGAACACTACGCATGAGCGGCTGTTTCTGGTCCTTGTGGTATATTTCATTTCAGTAGCTACACTTATATTCTGCACAACACACACTCCCAAGGAAAATGAAGCAAGCCATAGGCCAAAGGCTACCCCAGAGCTCCAGAAAATTACTGGAAGAGATGCTGTAGATATAAATCGGTAGTTACGTGAGACACGAATGATATTTAAATTTATGACGGAGATTGCAGCAAACTCCGCCACGTGAGTGCCATGCACTTGTTAACTTTTCAACTCTGCCAACAACCAAAGGGATAGGCACCAGTATTATCCCTGTTGTCTGGGTGAAGACACTGGGGTACGGCAAGAGCAAGTCAAACATCCACCCTCACACAATGAGTCAGAGGTGGAACTGAGGTTCAAACCCAGGCAGCTGGTCTTGACCTTCTTGAGGCCCGAGTGACACATGGTCCACCTGGGCTAAGTCATCTCTTTGGGGTCTTGTGGCTTTGAGATTCCACAGGAGAACGTCTATTCCAGCGGGAGTGGGGACACAGGTATACCTTTAGAAGATGATGCCAATGGCCTGAATCTATGTTATTTCATGTCAAATAGCGATGTTAAAAAGTTCTGGAAGATCTCATTTTTCACTTTTCTTCCACTGGGTTGGCATTTTATAGCGAAGTGCTCTTAAACAGTGGGCTTCTGGACAATAAAAGCCCTTTTGTCATAAAGAACCTGCAGTGCAACAAAAAGGGACAAAGTATGAAGATAAAAACTAATGAAGTGAGTTGGGGGAAATTGGAGGGGGAAATGAACCATGGGAGACTGTGGACTCTGAGAAACTGAGGGTTTTGGAGGGGAGGTGGGGGGTGTTGTGAGCCTGGTGGTGGGTATTGTGGAGGGCACGTATTACATGGAGCACTGGGCGTGGTGCATAAACAATGAATGCTGGAACACTGAAAAGAAAAGAAAATTTTTAAAAAACTAATGAGTGGTTTTAAGGTTTATCTCTAGGAATGGGATTCTAATACACGCAATATTTCTGTTATCTCTGATATATTTTTACAACAAGAAAACTTCTTTCTTCTCCCTGGAGATCAGATGCATACCAGAAGTACCAGCTGTCTTGGGGGAGGTTCAGTTTTACTAAGGATCTGTGTTCCTATAAAAGTGAGCTACTGTCACCTTGAAGAACTAGTATGGACCCTGAATGTCCATGACAGGCTTTCTGAGAAGGGTCAAGCAGGTAGTCACTTAATACGGATCTCAAGATATGTCATTCACATAGAATTGTAGATAGGGTACAAGTTGGGAAAGATGAGAAGCCTAAAATGTATCTGAAGACTGATTTAAAATAATAAAAATGCTATCTTCTTTCCTAATCAGGCAGTACCGTTTTCTAAAGAGGTTTTGGAATAATGATCTTGTCTTTGACTCTATGTAAAGTTTGTGCTCAAAAATGACCATAACATTTAGGTACTATGTTACTGCGAAATTGAATCCAGTTTTGACGATAGCCCTTACTGGCATCGTGGCCTTTCCATAACCCATTAATGCTGCCCCGGGCGTTCGTGGACTAGAAGGCATCGTGTGTTCTTTTAAGTACTGGCACTTTGCCATATTTTCTCTCTCAAACTCCATATACACATGTCTGTCTGGTGATGGGCTTTCTTATATGCTTCTCCTTCCTCCACACTGGTGCGCCTTGTCCTATGGCAAGTTTTTTTTAATTGACTCTCAAATGATCTTTAAGGTAGCTTATGAAATGAGATCCTGGGGCTCTACATGTGACCTCCATCACTTACTGCTGTGTATGAATTTTTTAAACAGCTTTGGAAAAGATGTGTGTGTGTGTGTGTGTGTGTGCATCACCCAGAGACCTTGTATTCCCCAGGCCTCCAGTAGCCTCAGGGTATGTTTCCTATTAAGGATTTATTTTCCTCTAAGAAGTGATCTTTCTGGCCCCCAAAAGAGGTTTATTTCCATTAATGCCTGTTAGACGCTCCCTAAGATTGGATTGAGCAGGTAGTCTCAGAATACAGGTTTTGATGCATATTATTCGTACAGAAAATAAGATCAGGGCTGAGAAAATCCAGTTTTTAAGATAGGTAAGAAGGAGTCAGGTTGTCATTCTGGTTTGATCTTGGACAATTCACTTACCCTATGTCTCCACCCCTCAAGTTAATATAGGGAACTAGCTCCTGCCCTCTTCCTACCTCATCAGAGCATTGTGAAGACTTCTGGATCTTTTCAGTACACTTGCCCTGGAAATGTAAGAATAACCAGCATTATCATGATCCAACACCTACCAGTGGCCCTGTGTGAGATGGGTGTTCTCTGGCTCACAGGCAAGTAATAATGGGTCCAATTCATTCCACACGAACCATATCACAGTCTGTTGATAAAGAGAAAACCAGGAGTCACACACGAGGTAGCCTCAGGTAAACCATGGTTTGAACTCTATTTTCAGCAAATGGAACTCTGTTGAAATATGTCATTGAGCGCAAATCTCTTACCAACTTTCTCACCCATAACTCAGTTTTGATCACACTTGATAGGTCACATTGAGCCACGTTAAGCTACAAAAGAAAACTCGAGCCCACCAGCCAATGACCACACAAGTCCGAAAAAGTCATTGTGCCTTTCTGGGCAGTAATCCATCCAACCTTCTCACCAGGAGGTCCCACCCGCAGCCCAAAGCTAACACAGCAAGGCCTGAATTCTTGCTTCTTTCTGCTAAGCACCACCCTTTCCCCACACAGGCACACCCTCAGTCTGAGGCAATTATTGGCAATTTCACTTTCCTCAGCAAATTGTCTCAATTGGGTTGTTTCATGTTTCCTGCCACAGCCAAGCCCCTGTCTATTGATATGTCTTTAAAGCCTCATTTTCATCCCAGCCACTAGAGTCCAAATCCAACAGACAGATTCTTCTCGAGGTGACAAAGACATGGTCTTTTCAATAACCTCTTCAGGTCTTCTTCTGAGAAAACACCCCCACTCTCCAGGTTGTATGCTGAGATTACCGCCATCCAATTTCAATCCCCCCACAAGCTCATCCTGGACATCTTTCTTTTTTTCCTTACTTTTTTTTTTCTTTTCAAGATTTTATTTATTTATTTGACAGAGAGAGAGAGAGAGACAGCAAGAGAGGGAACACAAGCAGGGGGAGTGGGAGAGGGAGAAGCAGGCTTCCTGCTGAGCAGGGAGCCCTATGCAGGGCTCGATGCCAGGACCCTGGGATCATGACCTGAGCCAAAGGCAGACGCTTAATGACTGAGCCACCCAGGCGCCCCTGGACATCTTTCACATCAGTTCTCAAATGGCATCTTTCACCTGTTTGTTGCCTGTGTGTCTCTGGGCAGCTCCTCCATCAGTCGACGAATCATTCTGCCCCAGTCTGTCGCCAAGCTTAATTTTAGTGCTTCACAAATTACAGTAAGTCCTGCTAATCATATCAAAGCATTCATCCCTGCATGCTGGCCAGACTTGGGATGATTCTTCTTGACATAGCAAACAACCTCAAAAATTTCTTATGAGTCAGCTAAAGAGCACTCAGGCATGGGAAATCATAGGACAAGTTCACACATCCAAACATAATGATTCGGGAGGACCGTTTAACGTGAAAGTCATGCTCATACTTTGGCTGCCATCTCAGGCAGGGCTGAAGGACAGACTTCTGCAGAAATGCCTTTTCAGAGAGTCTCATATTTAGGACATCCCTAAACACTTTGGACTGAACAGATGTGGCCTTTGTCATGTTAATAAATTTGATGTCCTTTTGTTAAAGAAGCCCAGAATCTCCGAAGCCCAGAATGCCTGGTCTGTCCCTGCTACCTGTTACTACAGGAATTTCTTTCTCAAGCTCTTGGATCGAAAAACAATCAATTGGATTTCTATAAATGTTATAATTTTATTTCTTTCTGTTTTATTTATGCCCACCAACCTCTTTAGCAAGGAAGCGATTTCTTTGTATTACCTTGTTATTGGCCTATTTTACTATTTAAAAATGATTGAGAAGGCTTCTTGCCTCCGCCCAGTAGCAGTTGAGAGGGTAACATGTACACCGAGTCCATTCCTGGCTCTTCTCTTTGAGTATCTCTGGTATCCCAAGAATTTAAATGTTGGGGATGTTGACAAGAGGGCTGACATTTCCCATCTGAAGTCTGGAAGGAGATCAGTCCTGTGAAATAGACAGGCTGATCTTGAAATAAAGTTCACTGGAGCATGATGAAGGGAAAGACTCAGAGGCTAAGTATTATCAGGTAACAGAGGTGACCCCAAGGCCCAATTTGAGTGGCGAAAAAAAAATCAGAGAAGTTGGTTTTTGCCCATTTTTCCACATTCCCTTCCCCCATGTGGAAATGTGATGAAGGCAGATGATTTGCTTTTGTTCCTTCCACTCTATCTTCTACACATTTTATTGATTATCTTCTTATGTATTAACTTTATTACAGAAATACTTTAAAGCTCCAAATTAATTAAAATTGGATTAAAGTCATATGAATGATGAAATACACAAGACTATAAGATCTGAGAAGGCAAGGACCACTGCGTCCCAGCACTTTGCACGTGCTTGATATGTAGTCACTAAATATTTGAGTAATAAATGAATAAACAAAGAAATAGAAGAAATCCACTTCATAAGCTTGGGGTAGGTATTAAATGGGATGACTCTTCCCAGCACAGAGTAAGTGTTCAATATTTTCTCCCTTTTTCTCCATCAAACAACTAGAGACAATTCTCTCTATTCCATAGCACCAAGAAGTTTTGAGAAGTAGAAGGTCAAAATGTTCAGTTCATCACTCTACTGGTCCACCAAAAGCATCCAGGTCAGCAAGCAAAACCCAAAATGCCCCATGAAAGGAGTCTAAACTCGGATCACAAAATCAGATGGTGGTCCATCCTTAGCTCTGGAATCCCCCTGAATGGTTTTTGTAAATATCTCCCTGTAGGAAGGATGTGTTCAAGAGAAGCCTCCCTCCTGAAGAGTGAGTGGCCCCAGCTCAGCCCCATTCAGTGTCCCCGCCCATGGTCGCTCCTGCCCTCACTGCCTCATGTTCCAGGGGAAACTCTGGAGAAAGAATGCAGTTCTGATTTACTTGGTCAGCAACAAAAGCTGAGCAAGACAAGGATATTGGAGAATTCTAGATTTCACAGTACTTTTTATGTGAACCATAAACTGACATCTTCCTGAGATGGTTTGAGTATAATCCCTTTCAAAGATATGGCACCAAACTTCAGACCATTTGAGTTCTTTCCATCCCCAGAAATCTTTGCGCAACTTTTTTAAATGTTCAAATATTGACCTAAAATGGAAAAAAAAAATGTGTAGAAGTGCTTACTTCATTCCTCCTCTGGGAAGCTTTCTCATTCAGTAGGACTCAGATTATTATCCAGCATACATGAATAGAGTTTGGCCAAAGGAAACCATTGTTAAACAAACTTTTCCAATGAACTCCTTAAAATAATTCCTACCAACCACTCATCGTTTTCCTCAAATAAAATGCCAAGACCAACTGTAAGTTTTACTCAAGTAAATGGCAATTCATTAAAAAGTAAACATGGAAGAGTCAATATTTCTACTCTAACCTTGGATCAGTATTTGCACTTAGGAACTAAAAAGAAATGAAACTGTTATGTAACAACTTTATTTTTTTCCATTTAAAATTTCATTGATGGGTTATATTTTTGGCACACACATATATATAATTTACTTTATATGTACAAATGTGAACACTCATAATTGAAACTTTGTTATGAGATTAAAGTATGATAATAAACTATATGTCTCATCTTTCTATGAGTCTATTCTGATACCAATTGCTATATTACAATTCAATTCTGGCATTAACCACCTGGACTAAAAGGGCAAAGTACACAAGATTTTCCTAACCTCAGATGCCAGCCATAAGTAGTATTCTTAGTCTACCTGTTCTTTTGTCCAACTGACTTCAGATCCAGGGATTCTCAAGAACCCCCTCAGGTATGATGAGTTACTACAATAATTCACAGAATTCACGGCATTTACAACGAATAGTTTTATTATAAAGGACACAAATCAGGACCAGCGGATGAACAATCACACAGGGAAAGGTCTGAATGCAGAACTTCCATGTCCTTTTCCTGTGGAATCTGAGAGTGTTATAATTCTAGCACATACATGTATTCACCAATCAGGAAGCTCTACTGAGCTTCAGTGTCCAAAGTTTGTATTTGAGGTTTTATTACATAGGTATGATTGGTAACTCGATCTCCTGCCTCTTTTCCCTCCCTGGAGGTCAGGCTTCCTCAAAGCCCCAGCTATATGGTTGGTCTTGCTAACGACCAACCCTCATCCTGAGCCATCTCATTAGCATAAATTCAGGTGTGATCCAAAGGAGTCATGAATAACAAACATCCTCCTATCTTCTGGGAAATCCCAAGGGTTTTAGATGCTCTGGGTCAGGATCCATAGACAAAGACCAAACAAATTCTTTATTATACAACAGCACAACACCAAACAGAGTCAAGTAAAGCAATCATTTTCTTTAGAGATTTATTATTTATTTATTTGAGACACAGAGCGTTGCAGGGAAAGACAGAGGAAGAGAGAGAGTCCTAAGCAGACCATGATGAGCAGAGAGCCCAACACAAGGCTGAAACCCATGACCCTGAGACTATGACAGAGCTAAAACCAGGAGTCAAATCTTAACTGACTGCCACCCAGACGCCCCTCAAGTAAAGCAAGTCTATACCTAGCCAGCCCATCTTGGTCCAGGTACATGGTTTTCTTATGGTTTGGCTTTAGAAGTGTCAATTATAGAGCATCTACAAGGGTGAAATGACTTATTTATCTTCCAGACTGTGCTTCATAATTATTGACTTCCTCAACTATATCTTTAAAATTGACATTATCTAATTAAGACCCCTAAAAAGTTACAGGTGAGGAGAAACCTGGCAGATATCGACCGAACCATGTCATCCAAGTTACCATGACTACATGTGCCTCCTTATACGATGAGGCACTCAGAAGGCTATGATGTCACTTCTGTATTATTACTACCCAAAATTCATAACTGGTCTTTACTCCTTAATAACATCAAGGTCATGAGAAACAAAGACAGACTGAGAAATGCTTCCAGAAAAAGGAGACTGGAGTGATAAGACAACTAAAGGAAAAGTAGTCCCGTGACATGATCTTGTCAGTTGATGTAATTTGTATATGGATCACGAATCAAATAAGATTATTATAATATTATTATGTCAGGATTGTATTTCCTGGTTTTGATCATTGTATTGTACATTGAGATGTACACACATAAGCGAATTTCCTTGTTCTTATGAAACAAACACTGACATATTTAGGAGTCACTATGATGCATCTATACTTCACTCTCAAATGATTCTCCCTGAGAAATAGGAGAGGGGTATGGTGAATGATAAGGTATAAGGGGTAAAGTATAAGCAATAGTGGTATTCTTGGTATAGGGTATACAGAAGTTCTTTGGATCATATTCATAGCATTTCATTAAGATTAAAATTATATCAAAGTAAAAACATTTAAAAAAAAAGTCATGAATGTAAAGGGAAGGTATATGTGATGTTGCAGAGAAAATGAATAACTGGCCTAAAAGAAATACAGACAGAAATGGTATGATTTTGGTAACTGTGCTTTATTTTAACTTTAAAGATCTTGATGAAAAGATATTCTCATTTATTATCTTCATTCTTAAGATTTTTTTTTTGAAACTTTTCTCAACTTGAATCTCTGTTTTCACCATTCTCACTAAATGGGAATATTTTTTCTTTTTTTCTTTATTTTTTTCTCTTTTGTTGGTTTGCATTTAGAATCCTATACTTTGCACTGTAGGAAACATAGCACTGAACAAAGTATGTTTCCTACTCAATGAGCTTATAATTTTATAGAGCAGATAGGCCTTCTCATATTCAGCTGTTTACATGTGGTAAGGATTGAAACACTAAAAGTGATATGAACGTGCTGTAAGAGCACATGAGTCTGATGTCCTGCTGAGTTTTGAGATGAAAGGAATTGATAAGGGAAGACAAAGATGGAAAGCCATTTCACAACATCTGGTCTCCCCCAGCTCTGGGCAGCCCTAACAAACCTATCACTACCTTTTACTACAAAGGAATATTTGTGTCATTTCCTCCATATTTCTTTCAGAATCACTTGTTGATGACTTAAAGTTGAAAGAAAGTTTCATAATCATTTCCTCTTCTATTTTTCTTCCTATGCTCTTCTTTCCTCTCTGTCTCCCAGTGCCTTGGCAGAGTAAGTCCATGCCTAATTATTCATTCAACAATCAGCTGGGCAAGAATTGGAATTTAGCTTTGACCTCCTATGAGGCTGGGCAATACAATCGAGGCTTTGGTTTGGTTAGAATCAGAAGCAAAGATAAATGAATCCTGATTGAGTTAAGAATGAAATTTGGTTAATGGCCTTTTGATGGAATCAACAGAATGGCATTATTTACTGGTTTGGTTGCAGAAGTTTCAAACATTAAAAGTGAACACCATCTGCTATCTTTATACCAAAACAGAGACACTGGAAATGAACTGAGAAGTCAGAGATGGTCAGAATAATTCTTGATGTATAAGTTTTAATGCTGCTAAAATCTGACCCATTGAAAAATATTATATTAGTTGTATCAGGTTTAAACAGGAGACACCAAATGGATCCCCATAATATATAGCTTACAAATCTGCCTTAATCCTCACCTTTCCTGTCTTTGAGAAACTACAGAGAACCAATAAATGACGATGACATATCAAAAGAGCCCTTGTCCATCCTGTTCCAATAGCTTGAGGGTCCACATCATTTTCAAGAGTTGGTGTGGTCTTTAGAAATCATGGTTCCTCTATATGATTTTTTCACACCCATTGAGATAGCTCTGACCAACCGAAATAGATGACTTTGAAAAATATAAAAGAAGTAGAAGTAGTACTCTAATTTTGTCAAGATGGTTGAAATCAGACTCCTTGCATTTGGTACCATCATGACACAAAAGGAGCAATTTTAGCTTCACTATACTGCAGAAAGATCTAGGTCTGGAAAGCATTCTTCCTTTCCTTGGGCAAGAACACTTGGCATTATTAACAACAATGTTGTGACTATTTCTTGGTCAGAAATTTTTATAATACTATTGGTCTGGTTCAATTGACTAGGTGAGAAAAAGCACTTTGATTTAATGATAGATAGCAAGATAGATAGATTGATAGATAGATGGATACAGATACCCAGGTACTGAGGGAGGGAAGAAGGGATAGAAAGACAGAGAAAAAGGGAAGGTTTTATAACTTAACCCCAAAAGGGCTTTACATGCACATTATTGTGCAATTTATCATTATACACTTTGAGTAATTAAAAAAGATAATTTTTTTAAAGATTTTATTTATTTATTTGACAGAGAGAGAGAGAAAGCACAGGTAGGCAGAGAGGCAGGCAGAGAGAGGGGGGAAGCAGGCTCCCTGCTGAGTACAGAGCATTAAAAGTGAACACCATCTGCTATCTTTCCTTATATCAAAACAGAGACACTGGAAATGAACTGAGAAGTCAGAGATGGTCAGAATAATTCTTGATGTATAATCCCAGGACCCTGAGATCATGACCTGAGCCAAAGGCACTGAGCCACCCAGGTGCCACCCAAAAAATAATTTCTTGGGGTGCCTGGGGGTTAAGCAACTGCCTTTAGCTAGGGTCATGATCCTGGAGTCCCAGGATTAAGCCCCACATCAGGGTTCCTGCTCAACAGGGAGTCTGCTTCTCTTTCTCCCACTACCCCTCCCCTAGCTCAAGCTCTCTCTCTCACTCACTCACTCTCTCAAATAAATACATAAAATCTTTAAAAATAAATTAATTAAATAAATAAGATAATTTCTCATCATAAATATTGCAAAGTTCCAATTTAGTTCAGAGCACTTGGAAATTGTATACTTACAACTATCCAAGAAAGACCTCTAAAGTTAATATCGGCAGTGTGACTGTATTTATTAGTGTTAAGATGACTATGAAAATTGAAGTAAGATATTAATCATACTCTTTTCACACAGAGTAATTTCAGTTATAGTGTAGTTGAGCATTCAAGGGATTAAGTAGGCTAGTTGTAGGCCTCAATATATTCTTTTTCACAGGAATCTTCAAAGGATATTAATTATCTGCGTTCAACGGTCTTGGAACCCCCTTTATACCGCCCTTTCTTTCCCTTTCTCCATCTAAAGCCAAATGAAAAGGGACATGAAGGAAGCTGAACACACTAATCCAGGTTAGAGGCACTGAAATCAATGAAGGAAATCATTAAGCACAAAATAAAGTCTTCGGGGACATATCAAAAGGGCTACTTAAATATAGAAATTGAACTAAATAAGAATTTGTGCTTCTGGGCTTGCATCATCACCTAAAGAAGGCCCATGTAGATCACCAACATCCTGTTGCCTCTAGCCTTGAAGTGCATGGGTCCCCTGTCCCAGCTCAGAGGCCCTGTCATCACATCCAGCACTGGTCTCTCCCTCCTCACGTTAATAGTCTCACAACTCTTATTCATTATTCTAGACATTTAGGGTTGATTTATTTTGACCACCTTTCATGATTTAAGTGTTCTGTCTATTCCTTTTTTTGTTTTGTTTTTCTTACCTCTTAATGTTTGACCTTTCCAAACTTATTTTTAAAAGATTTTACTTATTTATTTGACAGAGAGAGTGCAAGAGCACAAGCAGAGGGAGCAGCAGAGGGAGACGGAGAGAAGGAGGCTCCCTGCTGAGTGGGGAGCCCAAACTGGGGCTCCATCCCAGAACCCCGAGATCATGACCTGAGCCAAATGCAGATGCTTAACCGACTAAACCACCCAAGTGCCTGTTTGACCTTTTCAAGATTCTGTATGAAAAGACATATTACCTCTAATAGAGTCGATTTTCGAACACTGCAGGAGTTTAGGGTGCTGACCGCCCCCCCAAGTCAAAAATCTGCCATATAACTTTCAACTCTCCAAAAACTTAACTCCTACTAGCCTACTATTGGCCAGAAGCCTTCCCGATAACGCAAGCAATTGATTAACACACGTTTTTTATGTTATATGTATTATATACTGTATTTTTACAATAAAGTAAGAAAAGAGAAAATGTTATTAAGAAAATCATAAGGAGAAGAAAATTGATTTACATTTAGAGTACCATACTGTAGTTATAAAAAAAAAAAAATCTGGGTCTAAGTGAGCCTGCACCGTCCAAACCCACATGATTTTAGCGTCGTCTATACTTGAACCTTTTTATTCTCCTGAAATCCTCCCAGTCCTTTTCTTATCTTTTTGGCTTTGCTTCAACTATCATTACTTACATGCCAGTGTTGTCCTCCTCTGATACTACTTTCCATTTTTCCTGTTGTGACTTTTCACTTTCTAACTATATTGAAAACCAAGATGCATTTGGATGCAGCTTGTATGAAGAGAGATGCGTAACAGAAATTGCTTTGGTCAGGGAGTTTGGCCTCCGTGTTTACTCTTCTCAGTGGGCTGGCTGGATAGAGGCATCTCCTTTCTACCTTTTCCCTCGCTTGTTTGGCTTATTCTGAGTCCAAACCATGCAGCTGATCAGACACATCCCAGAAAGAAATTTTATAAATAATTACAATGTCAAGAACCCAAAGTTTCGTGTTTGATTTTTACAGGATAGTGAAAGATAATAAGCCTTAAATTAAAACTCCTTAAAAAATGATTTCTCTAATTAGGCCACTTGGTAGGTGCTATTCCTGTTAAATACTCTTTGCGTCCCAACTTTAATGGTATTACATGAGACAGCAAAACGGAGAACGGCTTTTCCACCCTAGTAAGCGGAGAGCAGGAAGAATGCATTTTGTTCGTAGAACTTGTTGTAACTCACTGCCAAAGGGAGAAACTTTGGGGAAATTTGTCATGGTAAATCAATGTATTTGTCATGGGTTAAATAATGGCAGAAGATACATGAAAACCTGATGCTGATCGCTGAGTTACAAATGACTTGCAGATGTTAAAATGTTTCCCAGTAAAAAATAAGACAAAATGCCAGGCTGCCTGGCAAGAAGAGGCTAGACACCTGCCTGAAAACAATGAGAATCAAAATAAGCAGGAACAAGCGAGATATTCCTGAAACTTCCTTCCTAAAAGCTAACAATAGCGCCTTCCATATTCTTTTTTTTCACATGAACTACAAATTCCTACACTGGATGCATATAAAGTGTGTACTGGTAGTTTCCTTCTCAGCACATAGGAGATGTACTTGTTTGTGCAACTTTTATGACATTGTGATTTATAAGGGGCCTGATTCTAATTCTTTCATTTCTATACCAATGGCAAAGCCTTCCTTCAGAGCAGCCTTGAAGGGCATGGCATCAGCCTCCAAACGACTAGCGGCTGCCTGTTGGCTCTTTAAGCTCATAGTAGAGATTCAGGAGTATTTCCCTAACGTGACAAATGGGGTTGTGATTGACCCTCTAGTTCTCTTCCAGTTTGAGATACAGATCAAATTTTAAGTGGAATCATTCCTCAAAAACAGGCCAAGCAAATTCTTAGAAGGCAGCTAGCCTCAGATTAAGGGGGTATAGGTCATCCACTGCAAAAATTAAGTTTATTTCTCAGGTCAAGAGGCAAATACCAATTACCTTCCAGAATACTCAGACCTCTCTGAGACCCAAGTTTCATATTTATAAGCAAGCCTAATGAATGGATTAGTCAAAGGGTTTGCAGACTCCAGGAGTACACACAGGAGAGAAAATGGATTATGAAAATCCATAAGGATTAATCAAACATTCTGAACTTCTTATTTTACTGGGAATCTTGTAAAGACATCACTGTGACATGGTTCAAGATAGTTAGGCTATGTATATATGTAATTTTGATTCAGAGACCAAAACAAAGAATATTTTTTTCTTTCAATGAGCATTTATTGAGCCTACTATGCCATTGGGACTCCAAAGGTGAGGGAGACAGATGTAGTTTTTGCCCTCATGGATTTTACAAGCATTTCAACTGTAGGGAACAAAGTATCTATAAGCTGGAAAAAAATGTATGAAGCATCTAATTCTATGCTTGGTTCTATGAAAGATAAAATCTTATTGGGGCAGGTCAGGGGACAGGACACCTAACATGACACCACAAAAGAACAACTAACATTGCATAGGGAATGGTAATTATAATCTGCACAAAAATCCCCATTCCAAATATCTTGAAATCGCAGAATTTTAAAAATCCTTTTAAAATAAATTAAGGAAAATATCAATGTCCGTGAACCATCCAGAGAAGGAGATTATGGCTAAGCATTATTGTTAAAACAAATAGCCCTCCCTAATTACTCCCCTTCCCCACTACACACACACATAATAATGGGAAGTGTTGTTTCTTCATTCACAGGTTTATACCACCATGATTTGTGTTTTGAGAGGATTTCAATTTCCAGTAGCAATTGGTGGGGGACATTTGTAGTTTGGGTTAATGTTTATCCTTCAAAGATTTGCTTTGGTTAAATGTGAGTTAACTATATTTAAACCTACTTAAAAGGTATAATTAAAATAGGCTGTGGAGGTCAAACATTTTTAGAATCTATTGCTTTGGCAATTTAATTTTATGTTAAAAAAAAAAAAACAGAAAAACAAAAAACAAAATTGAAGCCCACCTAACTAAACACCTGTTCAAAGAATAGCCTTGTAGGAAAGACCATATCTGAAATCATATATATAAGTTTTTTTAAAAAACCACATGATAAAATGATACACCATTACTCTTGATATGCCTATAATGAAATAATGAATATTTATACAATACAATGATGAAACAGAATATAGATAACCACGTGGTCATTTTTACTTCCAGTCTCAATTAATCACAATCATTCTTGGTAAAGCAATTTTCAGGTGAAAATATAAACAGATATAAAAACCATTAAAATGAAGATATTCATAAATTTATTCATATTCTCATATGGTTCACAATGCATAATAAAAGTGCACATGCAAAAATCAAAACAGCAACTGAAAGTTTTCTAGAAGATTGCCTTATTAAAATACTCTTCATTTACCACATTTTCAAAGTTCAGTTAAAGGGTAGACTGTTTATTTTTTATATATCATTTCTAAGGAATTCTGTAAATGTCATTTGCTTTCATCAACTTAAAAAATAAGAAAAGCTATGGTTTTTCTGGGATATTATTTAGATGCATTTCCTCAAATCCTGTTCTCTAGTAACTATTCAAAACATTTTCATCTTACGATCATCTATTTTACATTATTTTCACATAATGTAAGGCAACAAATTATATTTAAGGCAGTAAGATAAGAAAAGATTTTCTCGGTGGTGGGTATTGTGGAGGGCACGTATTGCATGGAGCACAGGTGTGGTGCATAAACAATGAATTTTGGGACACTGAATAAAAAATTAAATTAAAAAAGAAAGAAAAGATTTTGCCTTTTCCTTAAGTAAAATGATTTGACCATACTTGAAACATCTCTCAAAATAGAACCAAAATGTTTTGGACAGAGTCCATGCATAAAAACTGGTATTTATTTCATTACAGAAATGTTTTATCTGATGCAGAACATGTAAGCAAAATCACTGTGCTGTGGCACTTGACTCTATTTTGCTTTTAACTCTTCATAGAAGATCCCTGAGTTGGCATACACGTCACATGAAAACTATAGAAGCATTTTAACCAACATTTTCAGGAGTCCTATCAGCTATGACTTCTACAGGGCGACGTTATTGGGAAATGTGATCTTGGAACATGCTTATAGTCTCAAAGAGTTGGCAGGGTTCCTAAGGTGGTTTCGAGAGTTTATGACCCAATCCTACAGAAGAGGAAGTCTTGATAAGGTTTTGATATTAGAGGAATAAAGAGCAAAACAGACTTTTCCTGTGATTAGTCCAATGGAAACATAGAACTATTTTTATTTGTTCCATGTTATTAACAAAGACCTTAAAAGGCTTTGTGCACTTGAATTCCCCTAGAAACACAGTGAGATTGATAAGAATTTCCATTAAGGGTTTTTCGGTTTTTGTTTTTTTTGTTGTTGTTGTTGTTTAAGATTTTATTTATTTATTTGGCAGACACAAGTAGGTGGAGAGGCAGGCCGAGAGGGGGTGAAGCAGGCTCCCCGCTGAGCAGAAAGCCCAATGTGGGGTTCAATCCCAGGACCCTGGGATCATGACCTGAGCCAAAGGCAGAGGCTTTAACCCACTGAGACACCCAGGCGCCCCAGAACTTCCATTAAGGTTTATAAATACTGAAGTGGAAGTGGAATGTCTGGCCTAGGGGGTCCACTCACATTTAAAGGACCCTCATGAGCTGGAACAGTCCCGGAGACGCGTGCTAACGTAATGGCCATGTTTTCACAGGAACACACAAAGCAGGACGAGCAGTTTGAGAGCCATCGGCAGTGGCTTCTCCTGTAATCTGTGCAATTCCTTGCTGCCTGGAAGGAGGCAAATTTGCCCAGAGAAGGGACTGGCTCCTGAAAAGTTGAAGAAAACGACAAGGGGAAACCCATCATCAGAAAGCAGAAGTGCCTAGTCCCCATGGCTGGTTAGTTGCTAACAACTAATCCTGGCCAAGGTGCTAACCAAGCCTCCAAGACTGACCTCCCGAGAGCCTTTTAATATGACCTTTGTGGACCCAGTGGTCATCATAGCTCAAGGCAATAAATTAGTAACAACAATAACAATATGTGTTGAGCAGCCACAAGTCAGAAACTTCACATACCGTCTCCCTTAAGTCTCATAATAATCCCACTGTCAGGGAGGAAGACCTTCCTCTGTCCATCTGCTCTTGTAGCTGGATTTAGAACCAAATTGATACTAGGCAGATTAGTAGGAGAAATCACATTTAATAGACGGACGTATGCTTGGGGAGTCCACACAGACAAGATTCCAAAGACAAGGAGGCAGGGAAACTAAGGAAAGGGGTAGGGTCTCAGGACACTCGGGGAGGAAGGCCCTTAGCAGAAAGGTGAAAGGAGATGTTTGAAAAACAAAGCTTGCCTTATTATGCAGACAAGTTTCTTAGGTAAAAGGGTGTCTCTGTTAATAGCTCTTTTCCTGGTACAGCTCTCCATTCCAAAATAAATTTAGGTGGTTGAGGGGTAAACAGAGAGCTTTTCTGGCATCTACTGGGTTTGGGTTACTTTTAGCTCAAAATAATCTTTATGCCAAAGTGGCCCATCTTGGGGCAGCTTGCCCTGGGCCCCTACATTATTAAACAGGAATTATTCTCAAATGTTCCAGGTTAAGATTTAGAGAGGTAAGAAATTTGTCCAAGATCACACAGCTCATAAGTGGTAAGTGAGATTTGGACCTAGGTTTGATGCCAAACCCAATATTCATTCTATTTCACTACACCATTCCATGATGAACTTTCAGAATATATATGACAGAAGATGGGGGAGACATTTTTTTATAAAGGAGTCCTCTTAGTACCCCTTTGTTCCTCTCATATAAATGAGAGTCTATCTGCACAGCTGTGGGGCCCAACTTCTTACAAGTGTTAGTCTATTTTCGTATTGCTTTGCCAAATCCAAGTGCAGGCTGTTAAACCATATGTGACCTGAATCATATCCATAAAAACAACTTTGTAAATCACCACTAGAACAGGGTGAGAGTTTATGTTACTTAGGTTGCCCCAAACAGGGTATTTATTTCATTCTGGGGATCAGTTTGGTAATGCAGGGACTTGCTGCACTATAATAGCTTTGTAATTCCTCTGACCTGGACTGGCTGTGTTCAGAAAGCCATCAATGGCTTCTCCCCTCCCAGGATAGTGTATGAGAGATTTCCCACAGGAGATGAGCTTTGTCTCATTTACTGCATTGTATGCACTTCTGTTCCCTTGATTGTTCTGCCCCACTATCCCCCACAATCTTCTTGTGTAGTTGCTAAGTCTGTAATACTCTTGTGTGTCCATTAATTCATCCAATGAATATTTATTTTCTACTTGTCACCAGGGACCCAGGCAATGATAAAGGCTTGGTTCTGCCCTGAGTTCTTGTCCTTTATTGCTGACCATCTTGGATGGTCAAAATCTGACATAGTGTCTGTTACACATAACTAGCTTTATAGGTCCCCACGAGTCATAGGTTTAGATGTGGGTTTAGATGTGTGAATTGATTAAGTGTTCGTGGTCATTTCCAAAGCTGTTAAGTGCTACAGGAAGGAAAGGTCGTCCTACTGCAAGAAAGGCCAGTTTCTCTTGAAGAGTGTGGTTTCTTCTAAACATCTGGGCTTAGATGATTAAAGAACTTCCCTAATCTTGATAAATTGCTCCTTGGTCCTGGATATTCTATACATGGGTTTGATAGCATCTTTTTAATCTGACAGTAGAAGGGCTTCCGATCCAGAATGGCTTCAATTCACATGGTGGATGATTTTCTCTGGAAAATGAAGAAAGGTGATCTGCTTGGTTTCCTTTGATGCTTTTGGACAAGATAGATGATTATCCTGGGTCCAGTGAGTCACATGTGTGGGAGGCTTTCCTTTGTAGTGAGGAGTTTCTTCCAATGTCTTCCCTGAATGAAGTTTTATCTTGTAGTTCCATCTCTAATTTGAAATTCCTTGAGAATGAAGTGAATAAACCCATGGCTTCCGAACTGTGTGATCTTCTTGGCTACTTCAATATTGAAATTAATTCTTGAGTAAGAGCTCTAGGATGACAATTTGCATTAATTATGATCATATCTGAAATTCTTGTCTTGACCATTCACTAAGTCTAATTATTTCCATTTTTGTATTCAACCTAAAACAGAAGACAATAAGATAGTAGATATAAAGATTTACAATAGAAGGTATTCAGACCAGATAAATGATTTTTAAAATAATGTCCTTTTTTTTTTTAGCAGTGCAATCCTTTCTTCCAGTAATATTAAAAATCGGTATATAAAACACATAATAGAATTGTTCTTATTGAAATGGAGAACAGAGGGGAACCTGGGTGGCTCGGTTGGTTAGCACCTGCCTTTGGCTCAGGTAATGATCATGGGGTCCCTTGCCTCTCTACTCAGAGGGAAACTGGCTTCTGCAGGGTCTGCCTCTCCCCCCTGCTCATGCTCTCTCTCTCAAATAAATAAAGTCTTTAAAAGAAAGAAAAAAAGAAAAGAAATGGAGAACAGATCTTTCTCCCATTGGTCCCTGCTTTCTTCCCCTCATCTGTATCTCTTCCCTCATCATGTGGGGGCACCTAGCACACCATGTACGGAAATCACAGCACTAGACAACTACTTCTAGTTCTAAAATTAATGCATTGATTCCTAAGTCCACTACAGCCTTTTTACAATCATGTCATTCCAATTCTGCTATTTCAAGATATTTGGAATGGGGATTTTTGTGCAGATTATAATTACCATTCCCTATGCAATGTTAGTTGTTCTTTTGTGGTGTCATGTTAGGTGTCCTGTCCCCTGACCTGCCCCAATAAGATTTTGTCTTTCATAGAACCAAGCATAGAATTAGATGCTTCATACATTTTTTTCCAGCTTATAGATACTTTGTTCCCTACAGTTGAAATGTTTGTAAAATCCATGAGGGCAAAAACTACATCTGTCTCCCTCACCTTTGGAGTCCCAATGGCATAGTAGGCTCAATAAATGCTCATTGAAAGAATAAAATTCATTTACATTAAAGTATCCAAAATGTTAATTGCACCTAGTTGTTTTTCTAATGTGTGTCACTTTAAGCTTCGGTATTTTCATCTGCAAAACAGTGTCTAGTGCACGAGTTTACTGGAGAGATTAAATGTGGGGGACATATAGCATTTCTCACAAAGTAGGCACACAAAGTAGGCCTTTAGTCAATATTTACCAATGAGTGAAGAAAGTTACCTTTTACATAGGATAAGTGTTTGAATTTACTATTTTAGTCATTAGCTTTGTTATCTTAATGTGACAGAGTTTTCTGTTCTGTTTTACCTGGAAACCAAAACAATCAGAAAATAGTAAGAAATTCACCTTTTACATGATTTAAGTGTTATGAGGTTTCTTGGGATAACTTTTGTTTGTTGAGCTTTTGGAGAGATTATAAAATATTTTACAATGGAAATAGCCTTTTTTATTTAATTCTCCAATAACTCAGAAGCAGCTGCAGGCAATCTTCTTCTTAAGTTCCAAAAAGAAAAAAAAAAAATTTTGGCCTCAAAAGAAGCAAGGAAAATTTTAACCCCAAAGGATAATGTTTTGGAAAGTTTCAATGGAGTGAGACTTGGGGTTACAATAGAAATTTCATACAAACCTAACTCCAGCTTACACTAAAGTGAATAACATAATGCATACTGTGGAACCCAACTTAATTTACTCTGTAATTGTACCAGACAGCAAACAGGATACAAACAAAAAGAACAGTGATGCCTTTTTAAAATGAATAGCTAGTAAGAGAATATTGACAAAGGGTATTTGTCAGCAAAAACTAGAAGTGGGACCTATATGTATCTAGTTCTTTCCTCTATTCCTTTACAAGGTATTCATTTTAAAGGAATTTGCTCCTCTCTCGTGTACTTTACTTGTCAGATGGTACAATTACAGTTATTTCACAGAGTCGATTTTCTGTTACATAATCACATAGACTTGTGTCTAATGCAACAGAAAATTGCCTGTGTAGAATAACTTTCAGGTGTTGGTTGACTCCAGGGGTTTTGAGTTTGCTTTTTGGTCACAAAGTTTTACTTTGGTTCAAATCTCAACTGGAAGTCTTGGTTCCAGCACCACTGGGGAGAAGCAATCTACACAGCTGTTCAGGGAGTTAGCATTACCTCCGGATAAAGCTGGTGTGGAAGTCCAGTTTGACCACTTACCCGCCATTTATTTGTGAGTGTATCTCCTGCTGCTCACCCGCTTCTTGAAGAGATGAACTGAGTTCATTGTTTGTTCGGGTGAGGAAGAACACCACCATCGAAGGGCTCTGATAGGGTTTGGGAAGGAAACGGGCAAGGTTTGATGTTGCTGAGAAGCTGAAGGTCGGTTTAGGGTGAGTTTTTCAAAGCTGGTCCTTGAGAAGAAGCAGGAAAGACCACAGCACAACAGTCCAGAATTAGGGAAAACCGTGAAATGAACACCTTAAGATCAAGGACTCAAAGGATTTTATGGCATAAACTGTCCGTCCGTACTTTCCACTGAGGAAGTAACAGATCTTGTTGGTAAATTCCTGAAAGGAACCATCCAATCTGTTGCCTGACAAGAGAGGCCTGGGAAGAGTCAAGTCAGTGCTCATTCTACCCTGTTAATAAACTTGAAAATAGGCTTCATGCTTCTATAGTGGTCTGTGCCACGGAACCAAACACATGGTGCGAACTCGGGGAGAAGCTATTGAACAGAATGGGCTCCCCCCTCCCCCACCCCACTTTATTCAGAGGGCAGAGCCGCAGCTTAGGAGATAACGTGTTTCCAAGGACACGGTGGAGCTGTATCTGCTTGACATTTAAACAATTTAGTCAAATTCAATCTAAAATCGAATGAGTCCAGATGTCTTTAATTGGTGGAGACAATGCCTAAGCCTTCTAACAATATGGCTTTGGGAAACATGCCTTCAAGACTTGTTTTCCTTCTTTCAGTCAACTAAAATAGTCGGGAGTTGGGGGGAGGGATGTTGAAATTTACACCTCCGCACGGAAGACTCAGGTTGTCCTTCCCCAGAAACGGCCTCACAGTGGAATCTTGGGAATTTTGGCAAGAGCCAAATTGACTGCCCCTTAGACTTATTTGCAAAAGATTTCCTGTGTTTGCACATTCTCCTTGAAAGTCACGTCCTAGCCTGGGCTGTGGTGTGAGCAGAATGGAGTTCTTCCCCTCATTAGAATCTCAAATGTCCAGGAAGAAGAAAAGAGCCATTGTGTCCAGCACACCTTGGTGCTATCTGGTCTCTGTCCATGTCTGCCTATTTATTACTCATGCTTTCTCTTTCCTTTTTTGAGGCTCTTTGGTATTATTCCAGCTCTTAATAGGCTACCTTTTGATGTTTTCCCAAACAAAGCATCCTTTGTGTCAACTGTCAAATACTTACATTTGACTTTGCTTTTTGGACAAATATGAAGAGGCTGTTTGAAATTTTTTTCATTCTTTTCATTATTTTAAAACAGCAATTAAGACACCAACCAGAACTCGCTTGTGCTCTATTGGAAACAAACCCATCATATTCAGCCTTCCCTATAATTGAATTATTGAAGCTTGATGTCATTTTGGTTTCCATGCAAGTACAACCCCTTAAGAGCAATTTCATCGTTTTGTAGGCCTGATAACCAGTCGTAGTTCCAATTCTCCAAGGTACCTGAGATCCAATCTTACAAGACCATAATTTCATTTTCCTTATCTGTATTATATCATTTCTTGCCACATAACTGCTCTTAACGTTGTTTGTATTGTCTTTATTATATCTGAGTGAAGTTAATAAAACTTACACCATTTAAAATTCTTGGAAGATTTTGAAGTCATTTTTGTAAAATAATTTTAGCATGCCTAGTGGAGGTGACGTGGCTTTTCCAAATGATACTGTAATCATGCTGTTCCAAAGGATAATACTAATTCTTTACATGTTTCTTATTAGTTAGTCTCGTGATCAAATGTGTTACTTCCTCTACACATTTCTATACATCTAAGACTACCCACAGCCATGTTCTTTTTTTTTTTCCAGTGTTCCAAGATTCATTGTTTATGCACCACGCCCAATGCTCCATGTAATACATGCCCTCCTTAATACCCACCACCGGGCTCACCCAACCCCCCATCCTCTGCCCTCCAAAACCCTCAGTTTGTTTCTCAGAGTCCACTGTCTCTCGTGCTTTGTCTACCCCTCCAATTTACCCCAATTCACTTTTCCTTTCCTTCTCCTAATGTCCTCCATGTTATTCCTTATGCTCCACAAGTATGTGAAACCATATGATAATTGACTCTCTCTGCTTGACTTATTTCACTCAGCATAATCCCCTCCAGTCCCATCCATGTTGATATAAAAGCTGGGTATTCATCCTTTCTGATGGCTGCATAATATTCCATTGTATATATGGACCATATCTTCTTTATCCATCCAGCCATTGAAGGGCATCTTGGCTCTTTCCACAGTTTGGTGATTGTGGTCATTGATGCTATGAACATTGGGGTACATATGGCCCTTCTTTTCACTACATCTGTATCTTTGGGGTAAATACCCAATAGTCCACAGCCATGTACTTAACATATTTTCTATACGAACCCTTCGGAAGAGTCCTCAGAGTTGAAAAATAAGTCTCTGTTTTCTTCTAGATAGCCAATTTTCATTATAATGGAAAAATAGTAATTATTTTAATTGAACTATTCCTCCGATGGAATCACCAATCACTGGCTCTGCAAGAGGTCCAACCTTCTCGGTGTCCTGTTGAAGTAACAGTCCTATTACTACAGAGAAGAACAGAATTTGGGCTATCATTTTAACTCAATCTAAAAGGCAGAAAAATGTCCTACAAATTATTGTCACAGAATGGAAAAAGATTATACTGCCTCGTGACTAGTTTCCAGGAAACCAAGATCCACATCTGTTCTAAAGACTTGCCCTTTAACTTTCGCTGAGTGCTCAGGAGCTCCTTGGAAGGGACAGGGGCAGGACCCTCACATTATGCACAAGCTGCCTCTGTAATCTGTCCCTGTATTAGCATTTGAGGGAGGCAATTAAGTGATGGCTGAGCTATGGCAAATTATTGAATGAACTCTGCTATAGCCACAGTGCTTTATGAATTCAATTCAGGCAGTATGTTGTGATCTGGGTTTGTGAGAGATGAGCTCTACTCGGTCTTCAAACTAATTGTTTAAGTGCAGAATTAATAACTTGTGGGACAGTCAACGCCTTGCAAATCAAATCACAGCACTCCATCTCTATTTGGGATTTAATGAAAAATTCTTTCCCTTTCTGTCAATGCACTCAACTTCCCACAGTTTTCAACATATCACAAATTAACCTTTTCTTATTTCTGGAACAAATCTGTTTCAAATATTTTTCAGACTTGCCTTCTGACAAAAAGACATTTTTTCTGTGATTTTCAGTGGAATAGTAATGTTCTCACTGAGTAGAAGTCTTTCTATTATCTAAGAAGAGGTTTCTCGCCATTGTCTGAAATGCAGAGTCAAGTGCTAATTCTCTTAATATCACCAATACCATGTTAAAAGGACAAAGCTGAGTTTATTGCTGGGGACGGAGAATACCACCACCACAGACCTTCTATAGCCTCTTGGAGTGGGAGAGACAAAAGTTAGATTTTACTGAGAATTTTGAGTTTGTCTTTGTCAGGGAGGAAAAACTTCTCTATGCAAATTAAACTGATAAAAGGTAGATTAACAAGTGAAAAGATAGATTTATATTCCCATAAGTATGTAGGAGTTAAAAAAAAAATGGGACTTCAAAAGTTGGTTAAAATTTGGGGCTTATGGGCACCTGGGTGGTTCAGTGGGTTAAAGCCTCTGCCTTCGGCTCAGGTCATGATCCCAGGGTCCTGGGATCGAGCCCCACATCTGGCTCTGGCTCAGCAGGGAGCCTGCTTCCTCTACTCTCTCTCTCTGCCTACCTCTCCCCTACTTGTGATCTCTCTCTGTCAAATAAATAAATAAAATCTTTTTAAAAAATTGGAGGTTTATATACCATCTTAATAGGGCCCAAGGAAGGAGAGAAAAGGCGCTTACAGGAAAGAAATATCTATTAGGAAAGACAAATGAGCCCTTAGGAGAATAGTTGTGAGATACGATAGTTTTGGGACTATCTAGGTGATTTCTTATACTAGCACCGATTTTTGATTTCTTGTGTCCAGTGATAAGAGTCAATCTCCTAGTTGCAAAACTCCCAGGGAAGGGATTTATGACAGTTAAATTATTTGGGGAGGCTCTGCTTTTAGACAGATAAGGAGAGTTCAGAAAACAGAATAAAACGAGACTCTCCACAGTGGCATATTCTGGATCCCATCAGGCTTAAGGCAGCTCTTTCTTAGAGGGAGGAGCCAAAGGGGGTGCGGGATGATGATTCACTAAAGCTCGAAATGTTTAGGGTTAGTGGGTAATGCAAAGAGAGAAGTTTTAGGCAAATGCAGTATGAAAACTATGCCTCCTGTAAAGAACTGGCGAGCTCTGTAAATTGTTCCTACAGTGAGCAAATGTGTTATGAGCCTGGGAAAGTGTGTCCCAGAATGGTGAAGTTAGGCTAATGAATACAATGAAATATTAAACTCCAGCTAATGTGGTCTGTAGGCTGTGTGGGAGTAGGTGGTTTCTGTTCTCACCAGTGGGCATCCTGGACTGCTGCTCTTTCTTTGGCTTACATACCAGCTGGTATGTCTGCCTGCCTTTGGCAAGAACCTTTCAATCAGTATTAATTGCTTTTGATAATAATTCCATTTATACTTTGAAGAGGTTGACCTTTTATCCCTTTATTCTGCTTTGGAAATATCCTGACGTCCTGGACCACTTAAGCTATTTTTTACACCAAAACCTTAATGATTTTATCAAGACCCAGCACATAAAATACAAAAACACCTCAACATGTGCGGTCTCACTGATCTGGGGCTCTGTCACTTTCAGTTATGTCTCCTGGGCCTGTCACATGGTGGGTAACCCGGAAATATTTTAAATAATTTCCATTTCGTGTATTTCTGAAGCTCAAGAACCTTTCTCTTTCCAGTTTATAAAACTTCTAACCACATCAACATTCCATCAGAAGAACTCTAATGAGGTACAGTCTTCTGGAAGGAGTAAAGAAGGACAGGCTGGACATGGCCGGCTCATAGGACCCAGGCCAAATTCTGAAAGAAGGAAGTCTGATTCTAGCAACATAGGTATGCCCTTCTCCCCTCTCTGACTTCTCGAAGTGGCCAGCTTGATCAGTGTTACCCCTCATCAAATCAAGCTCTTTCTATTACCAGATTTAGATCTGCATTTATCAGCTTGATTGTAGCTCCTTAAGAAGCAAAATTAACTTTTTCCCAACTTCCATGACTCAGAATTTTACTCTAGGGGAACAGTTACAAATAAGTTAATGGGTTGTCCCTCCAAGAGAACACATTCATACTGTGTTGGGGGAAAAAATAAAGCCTATTTTCCCTTCTGTATTTCTCTTTTTCTCTCTCTTTTCCTTGACACCACGTCTTGTGGAAGTTGCCAAGCAACTCTGTGACACCAACTGGGTGTCCTACAATTCAACTCAGTTCTGACACCAAATGCTTGGAGGTAGTATCAGATCCTATAGGTTAAGGTTTCAGGCCTATCTCAGGTCCCCAGATTTCCCTGCAACTCTGTCCACTTGGCTACAAATCAGAGAGTCCCACAACCCTCTCCTTGAGTTCCAGTAATTTTCTAGAGTACCTGACAGAACTCAGGGAAACACTCACTTAAGTTTTCCAGTTCATTGAAAGGCATGCTAAAGGTTATGGACGAACAGGGACATAGGGCAGGATCTGTGGGGCAGGCGAAATGGGGGAGCTTCTGTCCCTACAGAGTTGGGGTACACTACCCTCCTGGTACATGGGTGTCTTCATCAACCTGGAAACTCCTAAAACCCCATACAGTTCAGTTTTGTGGAGGCTTCTGCAAGTAGGTATGATCAATGACTGACTTCCTTTCTCCTCTCTCTGGAGAATAGGTAGGACTGAAAATTCCTACTTTCTCATGGCTTGGCTTTTCCGGTGACCAGCCACCACCCAGGAGCCATCCAAGAGCCCACCCAGAGTTGCCCCACTAGAACAAAAGACAGTCCTATCCCCCAGGAAATGCCAAGGGATTTAGGGGCTCTGTGTCAGGAATTAGCATCAAAGAGCAAAAAAACAGAAGGTGCTCCTGGTGCTCTTATCACTTAGGAAATGACAGGGGTTTCAGAGCTCTCTGCCAGGAAGTAGGGAAGAGGCCAATATATATATATTTTCTATTATCTCACATATATGAAAACAAACACCCTCAATAATCTCATCAAAAGGGACAGAAGTTCTCAGAGTCCCGAGCTGGAGCTAAAGCAAGTACAAGCAGGACCACTGTATACAGATGTAGACATTGTGCACTGCACAACATAAACTGAGTGGTACCCCACAGAGTTGCGTAGAGCCTCTGTCCCAAGCAGTCTTTTGGTGGTCCCTCGAATGGCATGGTATAGATGCCACCACATAGCCTTGAATTCACCATAAAAAGAACACATGCTTTGCTTTTCTCCCAGTGATACTGGATGCAAATGCACAGATTTCCACTCCCTTTGTCAGTCTGAAAGATAACTGGCTGGGTTTTAGGGCTCTGAACCAAAATCTTCTGTATGCAATGCTCATATGACAGAGAAGGAACTTTTCATCTTCTATTATCTGCTATCTTCCATTATCAATAATATACTTTATACATCGTAATTAATATGAATTGTGAGTAGACAGGAGAGGCTTATCAAAATTCTATGTAGAATGGGGAATTATGTGTGATTTCAAAAGGCTATAAAACACATAGCTTTTTATATTTGGGGAAAGTTATTTTTGGTAACATAATGTGAAGAGAGCAAAAGTTGACAAAATCTTCCTGAGGGTGATGGATAGAGGTGATTCCCAGGCAGGTGGGATATATTCCTTCAGGAAACATACTGGAAACACTCACAGGAGAAAAAGACATTTTTTAAAGCAAAATGGAGCATGGCTTAGGGAAGAAACACTCCGTAAACGATCATGGGTAAATTAACCTCCAGTAGGACTAGAGCTCGTATTTGCGAACATGTGACGATTCTATCAGAACATAGTAATAAAAAACAGGAAAGAAAGCAGACTTGGAATGTCTAGACCTTGGACCCTACCGTGCTGCCGCTGTGTGACCTTGGACAAATAATGTCACCTCTCTGAGACTCAGTTTTGTCTTTTAAACTAGCATTAATTAGTCTTCCTTATCTCAGAGAGAAAATGCTAGAAAACATGATGCATGGAAAAAACACATCCCAGAAAGCACTCACTAGATGGTAGCTGTTATTGCAACAGCTATCCTGAACATATGAAACTATCTCTAGATTTCATAATTGTTACCCAAACTCTTCCCATTCTTAAAAAAATCAGAGATACTGAATCTGTCTTATGTGTTTATGTATTTTAACTTGAGATGCAAGGAACATTTGCCTGTATCATGGGGAGAAAAAAATCATCAGAGGCTTAGTTTCCCACCAACCCAGTCGAAAGAGACAAGTAAGAATCTATGTGTCTCCAGGATGCCCTCGCGGTCTTTGTAGGCCACAGAGCAAATTTCTAGAGAGAGAAATTACTAGAAGCCTTGGAGTAGAGAAAAATCACTGGGCAGAAAAACCAACAGGGTGCAGTTAAGTCCATATTCAAGGTGTTGCTTGCAGAACACAGCCCTGGATCCTTTTCCAAAGCCAGATAAAAGGGAAAGATACTAAGCCAGCTCAGGCTCTATCTGTTTGACTCTCAACGCCCACCCATATTCAAAGCCAGCCAAAAATCTGGGTGTTTTGGCACCAGAGAGATAAAATACTCATTTCTAAATTGACTATTTCACATTTTTATTTGGACGTGTGACAGCATGTACTTATTTATTTATGTATGCCCTACCTACTTCCCCAAAGGGTTCGAGAAGGCAGCATCATAAAGACAGCCTTAGGTAATAATTTGCTCTGAAAACCCTCCAGCGCAAGCCTTTACAGAAACCCGGTTTGGAGCGGAGGAGTTATGGGTTTATGTAAACATAATGGCATTAATTTCAGTAGTAAACTAAAACAATAAACAATATATTAGGCACAAAATTGAATCTGCAATTGTATCTTAAAGTACCAGCATAAAAACAATAATTGTAACCAGATGAGAACACTCTTCATTATGATAAAATTAATCCAGGAGCCTATTTGCATGACGCTCCTCGTTTGACACCAACACAATTTCAGAAGCGCGCTTTCTGAAACTGAGGTTATTGCTACACTACTCTGGTCGAACTCGACCAGAACAGATATTCAGTGGGTCGTCGGTAGGAAAAAGAAAGAACACATTTTATGCCACTCTAGGACTAAGGTTTCCTTTCTTCCCGTCCGTCATTCGTATAGGCAGCCATAAAAGGAAATCACCGAATCAGAAGTGACAGTGACAGTGACAGCAGCCACCTCCTGCGCGGTTCCCATGTGCCAGGAGCTTTGAATACATGGACTCTATGGGGCTCCTGGGTGGTTCGGTCAGTTCAGCGTCTGCCTTCCGCTGGGGCCGTGATCTCGGGGTCCTGGAGCTGAGCCCCCTGTCTGGCTCCCTGCTCTGCAGGGAGTCTGCCTGTCCCTCCCACTCTCCTCTGTGTGCTCGCTCTCTCTCTCTCTAAGAAATAAGTAGAATCCTCTTTTAAAAAAATGAATAAGTAAATATACAGACTACAGTGGCACCAAATGAGGGTCTGCCCCTGAGTTTGGAACTGGAACTTAGTATCGCCCAATTTTCATGGTCCTTATTATCTTTTATTAACAATAAATTAAATAACCAAGGGGTGGGTGAGGCTGCAAATTATACGTCCCAGTAGGCAGCATAAGCAGCACTTGGCCAGGAATGCCTTTTCTCAGGTTGACAGGCATAACCCTTCGTCTGAGCGCTGAGTGCGTGGGTGTGCTTGGGGCCGCCTGGCTGCCATTCCAGCTCTCTTCCTGCTCACGTACCTCTAGCTGCCTTTCTAGAACATTTCTTTCTTTCTTTTTTTTTTTTTTTAAGATTTTATTTATTTATTTGACAGACAGAGATGACAAGTAGGCAGAGAGGCAGGCGGGGGGCGGGGGCAGGGGGAAGAAGCAGGCTCCCTGCTGAGCAGAGAGCCTAATGCGGGCTCCATCCCAGGAGCCTGGGATCATAACCTGACCCGAAGGCAGAGGCTTTAACCCACTGAACCACCCAGACACCCCTAGAACATTTCTCAAGACACACCAGGCACAGGAGGAGCTCTTCTAATCTTTACCACAATCCTGTGAGGGAGACATTATTGAGTGTTCTTGTCTTGAAGGGGAAGAAGCGGAGGCTCAGAGAGAACCAAGTCCTGTCCCCTGATCCCCGGAGGCCGTGTTCATAATCACCGCGCCGTCCTGCCTCGTCATAACACTCTTATCCTTTCTTTCTTATTATTCCTTCTTATTCCCAATACCAAGAGTATGTAATGAAGTAAAACTCACTGTCAGATTTTATTGTTTTCATCATTTGTCTTGTAAATAAAATAAAAACACTAAAATCTTGGGCCTGATGTTCAGCTCTCTGGTATGCTCCCCTGTGGGTCTGACCACACTCAAGGAGGCCAGTCCAGTCATGACCCGAACGACTCAGGGAAATCATCGGACAACCGCCATGCCGGTTTTGGGTGACCGGAATGGGCAGCCCCCTTGTCGTTCACAGCAAGGCCCCATTATGCTTCCAAGAGATTAACAGTTAATGGAGAATAAAGACAGTATCTTACACTATAATTCTTCCCACAGATGCTTAAACACGTAGCATATCCCTGTGCTCTGATATAGTAGGTGTATATTATTATGTGGTATGTTTAATAAATAGAAGCTGAACTGACTCTAACCTCATCAAGTCTGGGAGACTCTCGCCCGTAGCCTCCCTCGTCATCAAAGCCAGCTCGGTGCCTCATGAAACGGGGAACGAATGACAACAGATATAAGCCCCAGAGTCACTTGAATTTAACCTCTATTATGCTTCAAAAGCCCATTCTCATCACCACACTCAGTCTTTTTTAATAATCACACAGAACTGCTTCAGTGTTAAACCGCCTCCTGATCTTCCCGCTCTCTCTCCAAACTCCTCTGTATTAATCCAGTCAATCATTCAGCAGAACTTCAGGAAGCTGCGAATGCTGGGCCATGTGGTAGGCAGGGAAAGAGGACACAGAGAGGAAAAAGACTGTGCCCACCTTCAGGGGCCACCCCACCCGGTGGGGAAAATGATGAGAAAAATATCCATCATGACCTGCTAAGGAATGAACTGGGCGCCAGGGGTAGCCACAGTGCAGGGGGCAGGAAGTGTCTTTCTGAGAAGGTCAGTTGGCCCCTCCCCAACCTACCAACAGCCTAAGTCAGGCCAGCTGTCTGCCTCCTCCCCCTTCCATCTTGTGGGCCAGTAGCAGCACCAAGGGGACTGGTGCCCCTTCCCTCAGAGCATCTATGTCCCCATCTGTCCCCTCACACTTGGCACTTGGCTCAGCCCTTCAATGCTAGAGAACAGAGGCCACGAGACACAGATCCCTACACTTCTTATACCCTGCAATTACATTTGGCACAGTGTGTACTCTTCCTCCCTTGGGCATCTCGGTGGAGCTCTGGGCGGACCCACTCTCCTGCCTCCTCAGGGCACTCTCCACACTCACAATGCCCCATCCCAGTTACCAACCCCGCAGCTAGCTCCTCAGGCTCCTCACTTTTCACAGACTCCCATTGAACCAACTGTAATGTTTGATTAAATTCATCTCCTTCTAGACATTTGTCTTGAACACCTCTTGAAACTTTCCCCCTTCATCCTCAAAGAGATAACAGAATGAAGTCAGACCATATGATTCTTCTTAACATACTTCACTGACCTCACAGTTGTTTTTACATTGGCAGTCAAGGCTTTATATCCCTTGAGTCCTGCCTATTTCCAAGGTGTCAAAGCTGCCTAACTTTCATTCAAGGTCTTTTGTTTGACCTGATCTTCTTTTTCACCACTTCTGTTTCCAAAAGCTATGTTCTTTGGGAAACCCCAAAACTATAGTGGTCCCCACTTACCTGTGGCTTCACTTTTCACAATTTCGGTTACTGCGGCCAACCCCGACAGGAAGCAGAAGATCCTCCTTCTGACAGACGAACTATCAGGTCAGTAGCCTAATGCTACGTCACTCACCTCACTTCACGTCTTTGCTGGGACATGTGGTCATCTCACATTATTGCAAGAAGAAGGAGGATGAGGACAAGAAGATATTTTGAGAGACATAGAGACCATATTCACATAGCTTTTCTTATAGTATATGGTTATGGTTATAATTGTTCCATTGCATTATCAGTTGCTATTAATCTCTTACTGTGTCTAATTTATAAATTAAGCTTTGTCATATTATGTATGTATAAGGAAAAACCTAGTATGTGCAGGGTTTGGTCCTGTCTGAGGTTTCAGGCACCCACTGGGGGTCTTGGAACATATCCCCCGGTGAATAAAGGGGGACCACTGTACTTACAATTCCTTACATACATCCTGCTTTTCCACATCCTTGAAGCGTTGTGTGAGATTTTTGTCTGATTTATCCTAGACTCCCCCAGTCTCCTTCACTTTCATGACCCCTTGGTCACCACATCCTGCTAATTCTATCTCTTAAGTGGTTCCAACCAAGTCCTGTTTGCCTTCAAGATTTCCCTTGAAGTACACACTCTTCTGAAACTCTTCCCTGGGAGTCTTACAAAGGCTGCCTTAGGGGGCTCTTCTTGGTCCTTATTTCTCAAAGGACGACCTCGGCCTGGTTAAGTCAGGTGGTGGATCTTTGAAATGAGGTGACCTTTCTGATCTGCAGTCTCTGTGTCTACTATGGTGTCTGGGACATAGTTAACCTTCAGATCATTGCAGAGCGGCCGGGCGAGGTAGCATTAGGAGAAAAAATGGAATAAACTGGGAGAAATTTTATGCTGCTGACTTTCTGTCCACTGGCAGCTAACTTTTGGGTTTTAAGTTTCTGTTCTCGGGCAAGAAAAATAAAAGGCCTACATTCATCTGGGGTCTCACCCCAATCTCTCTTTGCCTTCTACAGTAGTTTGTTGTGTGTTCCACATGGACCATCGAAACACTAAAACATTAAATGGGGGAGGCATACAAACCATCTATTGTTGAGAGAAACCAATAAATTTTCATATACTGAATGTGATAATTTCAGATTTGAAGTAACTACTAGGCTACTCTACCTCCTGATGCGGGCTGTCACTCCTTCCCCTAGATTCTGGAGGTGTCTGGGCTACTGACAAAACCCCTTTGTGGTCTTGTCCATCCTGCAAGCATGGTTCCTCGGCTTCTCTCCTCTCACCCTGCTCTCCTTCTGGAACTTCTTTACCTCCTACCCCAGCGGTACCATGCTTGCTCTTTGCAAATCTTTTAATCCCCACGCCTTTCTATTGTTTTCTCTCCCAGGCCCTGGATATCAAACCATATTACTGTGTACCATCTTTTTTTAAGTCTTCAAAATGCATGTCTCCTTTTAAAACATGACTTATGGTGATTTTGGCTATTTCCTTTAAAAGGTGTGTGCTCTCTTATTTACATTTTATTTAAGATAATTATGTCTAAGGGTGGAGGAGAACCACTTCTAAATTCAATCTCCCTTTAAAGGAAGTTGTTTGAATCATCTCTATGCTGCATTGGTGTGGGTGGGGCTTCCCGCCCCAGGATGGGGATGACCAAACCCATGACACCAGACACGGGACAGATGAGATCAACAGTAACTTATCGTCATATATCCTCACAGCCCAGAGGAAGAGAACACCGCACAGCACCCAGAAACATACAGGACTTGAGCTTGGGAACCCAGTGAACCACCAGAAGACTGTGGGAGATAAGCCTTGAAGTATCAAGAGGGTGAGGTGACCCTTGGTTCCTACAAGAGGATGTCCTTGGCTGACTGGAATGTTTCCTCAGGCTAGCAGGGAACTGAAACTCACTATTCAGGGATAAGCCGGACCTTGCCTGACCTCATGATGAGGAGATTTGTTTGGCTAGGGGACCCTGGCCCCAAGAGCAGAGTGAGCAAAGGACTCTGATATCAGGCAATCTGATGCCCTCCGGGTTTCCCCTGATGACAAGATATACTTAATATCGGATCTTCATTTTAGGCCTTACATACAGGAACGGAGAAGAGAAGAGGAAATTCTCTTTTCTTGCATACCCAATAGAATAAAATTACTTATTGACTTTGAAAAGCTAATCAATTTCATTGTTTATAATGAGTGGGGGGGCAGTGGACCCTGTGGAGCCTGGACAACTGAATCCAAGTGTGTGAAGACAAGGGTTCATCTCCTGGAGTCTCTTAAAGCCTGGCTATCAGGACCCAGCATCCACAGAGCTTGTGATATGACAGGAATCCTGACTGTCCCCTGAGAGTGATGAGACCACTTGCAGACGCGGCCCCTCCCCCTCTGATCTCCTTTATCTCCAAAAGGGCTGTGAGAACGTGATACGGGTGGGGCGGAGGGGATCCTCTGTTGGTGAAGGTGATGTGTCTAATGGTAGCTAGGCACCAATTATTCGATTCTGTTTGTGTAAGAGCATCCAGAGAGACATTTTTACCACAATAACCAGACAGAAATGGCAAGTCAGTAATATTTCATCTCTAGGTCCAATGTGTTTCCTCAAACTATTCCAGAATTTATTATTCAGGTATCTTTACTGCCTGGAAGACACGGGTCTTTCATATGGATAGTGAGTGTCCTCACAGCTTTTCTTCCTTCTCTCTCTCCTCCTTGATGTGCTGTGCAAGCAGTGGGTGAATGTGAGCCAGAGGCTACTGTCTGAATGGGGGGGGGGTAGTGGGTTCCATTCAATGGGGCTGATTTGTATTATCATGTATGGTGATGCGCATTTCTTTCCCATGCAAAGAATACAGACTTTTTTTAAGCACAAGTCTTTTTCCATGGATTTTTTTTTTGAGAATCTCCAGGAGACAATGAAAAGCTGCTGCTACACTGTGGGAACACGTAAATTATCCCACACCAGCATGTGCTGGTTCCTTCCTGCTATTCTTCCCACTTCTAAAGAATAGCAGGTTTTCCCATTGTTGTTTTTGAACGTGGCTGAAAGGGTTATCCCGAAGAACCATTTGTGGTGGCCTCTGAGCTGAAGGCTTATAGTAACCACTATTCTTACAGGCCATATCCTGTCATTGATTTTTACATAGAACTCCCCATTGATTTCAATAGGGAGTTTTTCCCTGAGATCGATGGCAGGATATAGCGAGTGACATTAAGCATAGATAAAAGACCCTTGAGTTAATTGTCAACAGAGTTAAAATTTAGATGTAAACTCATTTAACAAAAATTGGCTTTCCAAGATTCATCAGAAAAGAAAGCATTTTAAAATGCTTTTTTTCCTCCTTAAGGCATTGTAAATAAGATTTCTTATTCCCAAATCATTATTTCCTTAGATTTGTCTTTTTGCCTTTCGTGTTTATCAAGAGCACATTCTCATTAGTACCTGTAATTGATTTAAATTTTTTTTTAAGAAATGTAATTTTTGCCTCAAACAATATAAGGGTATAGTAAGGAGGAAAGATGGGTGTACATACAACTCTAATACAAAGTGGGAGGGGAAAAAAAGAGAAAATACAGAGAAGGGAGAGAATGTTTCAAACCCGAGGGTGCTAGGAACAATTGTACTATGGGTATATGTTCTCAAATAATGGAAGTTAAAAATTAAAAACTTGATCCACCCAAATTTTCTGAAGGTATGTGATACTATCCATTTATTAGCCCTATTGGTATTACCTATATTTCAAGTCAAAAGTGGGAAATCACCTATAGGCAGAATGGGCTATTCGTAGGGTAACCCCGGCTTCTAGTATTCCTGGGACAGCACAGTTACACCTGAGGTCCCATAGTAATTATCAAGGGCACAGCCTTACACTCGTGGAAGTGATCCTATTTAGCTAATGAACGTCACGACCACACTCTAAGCAATGCTGATGTCCGAATCGATCTTAGTTGTGGCAAGTCAATGAATGAGAAGGAAAGAGGCCATGTGGAGGGCACTGGTGTGCCCATCTCGGGTGCAGAGCCGTGAGGCCTGAGCTCTGAGTCCAAGGTTAACCTGACCAGGCAGTGCTTAGCAGTGGGACACCCAACACCATGGAAGGCTGGGCGGATGGGAACTCTGTGAGGCTCCATGATCCTGGGTTCTTCCCATTCCTTTCTCTCTCTTTCCTTCTTTTTTCTCTTTTTTTATCTGTCACGGTCTTTTTTTTACCCCATTCTGTTTTTCCTTCTATCCTAGAGTCATCAGCTGCTGGATGGTTGTTCCCTAAGACATCTGCTCTGCTTCCCTGAGACCCAGAAGCATTCAGAATCTCTTCCCGATTGTTGGAAAGCATCCTTCCAGATCTGCTACCTAGTCAGTCAACCCATTTTTACGGAACAACTGTTCTGCACCAGACAGAGGGCTAAGTACTAGGACTATAGTGGTAAAAAGCTCCACCAGAGCTGTGACCATTTATGGACTGGGATTTTTACATGGGTCACCATGCAGGACAGATACTGCATAAATACTATTTTGAAAGCACTGACAAACTTCTGGGTTTTAGTCCCACAGGTAACAAGTTTGAAAGTCACCCCTCCAGCCCAGCCGCAAGTAAAAAGCTGAACGAAGCGAAAATCCAAGAGTTCTTCTTAGATCCATAGAGGAGTGAGGTCCCAGGACAGAGCCCGGCTCCCCAGACTGGAGTCTGCGACGCGCAAATAGAGAGAAGCACAACACGCAGGCGCAGAAAGCCACAATCAGCCACCCCAGTGGGAACCAGAGCCTGCTTAGGAAAACCTGAGCGGTAATTGACCTGCTGGAGGCTCAGTGTAGACAAGTCAGAGTTACAAACTCCAGGGAGGCCCCGTCAGAGAGGGGCCTGCACACTTTCCTGATTTTTACCTCCTGGAGCTCTCCCCGGTTCTCACAGTGAATGGCAAAGTCCCCTTGTGCTTCCAGCACAAAGGGGGGGGGGGGAGATCCATTCTGAAATACGCCAGAGCACTCCGTTCTAGCAACAACACCTGCCCTCTGGAGAAACGGGTTTACCAGAGCCTACCTGCTGGGGCTTTAGCAGAACCTACCCAACTCCCACCCCCCAGCCTCTCCCATCCTAAGGGGCAGCGGGGGTGGAGCGTGAGAAGTTACCTGTGAAGGTCACAGTCCAGACGCACAGGTTCACTACAGGGCAAGACCTACTCCTACCGTCTAAGACTGCTTCCCCTCCCCACACTTCACCACCCCATGACTAAAGGCCGACTTAGAGAGCAGTTACTTCTACTTAGTACCTCAGTCCATCAAGCACCACAGTACACATTCGCTGACAAATTTCTGAAGGTAACCATATCAAATTGTCCTGAAGTTTTCATCAGTCTGAACAACGCAGGTTGTAGCCAGGAACTCTGAAACGTTTTCTTAATTAGTGGGGGATCATATGGGGTTGATTCATACATATTTGAAATGGACATTAATCTCATTCAAACATGTTTAATGAACAATCATTAAAATTTGATATAAGTAGACTTCACACATCTACTTCATCTTTGACAAAGGAATTTTGTGAATAAAATGTAACACAATAGAGTAGCTTCTCTCTTTGGACCTAACAGCATCTGACTGACAGATTTAAAAGATTCTATCAACCTAATGTTTAGGAAAAAAAAAATTTTTTTTTAGTTTTAGATTGTTGGTTTATTTCCCTCGTGTTCATAACATCCAAGTAATGAATCTCAGATTTTATGCAAGATAAGCTGCTTATGTTGTGGAAGTGAAATCTTAAATTTGAGGAAATGGCTATGAACACGGACAAACTTCTACTTAATATATGTCAGACGTTTGGCTTCCCCAAACTTCAGCTAGCAAGGGAAATGCGTATAGCTCTTGAAGTTATCTGACAAGAAACTGAATCGTATGTCATTGTACCCCTGAGGTCTGCCCACTTTTTCACAAGCATCCAGCAATTATGAATGGGCTTGGATCTGGGCATTCAGATACAAGTGTGGCATTTGGATTTAGCCTTATTTGTAAACAGCATGATCCACAAAAACCCAAGTGAATAACAAAAGGAAGCAGACAGAGCTGTGTGAGGCTTTAATTAATGTGAAGCTAACCCGAGGATGTGCAAACTGTCAATTTCTTGCCGGCTGCATGGGAGGCAGTGGCTCATGTGTCAGCCCTGATTCAAGACCGGTTTGCAATCTCAATAAAGCAATAATCATGCAAAAGATTGGTAGATCTGAGAAGAGGCATCGCAAATGATCACTCTCTTCTTAAGGATTACCCTCTGGGTGAAGAGTGAAGAAAGCACACTCATTTCCCCCAATTCCTTCTGTGCCAGATAAAATCATTAGACAAGATTAAAAACCCAGAGGGTGGGAATTGCTTCCCTATAAGAAAAGTCTTTCCGTTTCTCTCCAAGCCACCGTGCTTCCTGCTGGTGTCCTGAGCAGACGTCCGCCTCCCTGCCTCCAGAATAAGACAGTTCGATGCCTCTCTCCTTCTTTCAGAAATCTCTTCAGTTACATCCAGTACATCCAGTTACATCCAGTAGTTGCCCTAGCTTGCTTTCAGCCCAGCAGACAGGGGTTTGTAGAACAAGAACTAAACAGTTCTGCTGTAAGTAAGCCCCTGGAAGCATAAGCAGTTTATTGGGGTGCTGGGGCAGGGAGGGTATAGGATTTTAATCTTTCCTTAGAGTTGTCTCTATTCAGCCTTAACGCCTCAGTTTCACATGCAGTACATACACACACACACAACACGCGACAAATTAGAGTAAGGCTATCCGGAGTTGTGCTGTCCCCTCCACTGGTTGCTTATATGCATTATTTATGTCTGTGAAAGCATATCTTCTTGGGTTTTCTTCAGAGCATAAGGTAGGATTGCAATTCCTTGCCCTCCGAGCCAGGTGTGACCCTGTGATTTGCCGCAGCCAGTTAAGAGAACAGGAGTGCCGAGCCTCCCTTCCAGAAAGGAGCTTTAAAAGCCAGTGTGCACAATTCTTTAAAAAGAACTGCCATTCTTTTTTTGTTTGTTTGTTTCTCTGCCACCCTGACCAGCCATGTTTTAGCTGGTGGTTCTTCTGGAGATAGGACAATGCAGAAGGGAAAAGAGACAAGTGCACGGACAGGAAATACACCTTGTTTTTCTAAACTAGTGAGATTTGGGGGTCCAACGTCCCATCTATGGCTGATAGACAAACCTCAAAAATCCCATGAAATTCTAAGAAATTCTCATGTTTACACAGCCTATCTTGGAACAGACTCGCAGAGAGCAACACTTTCTCTGTGTTCTCTCTTGGAACAGCATCGCTGGAAGTAGCCAGTCATGCCGAAGCCAGCACACACTCGCGCTGGTTCCTACACCAGCAGATGGCTTCGCAAAGGCTGCGCGAAGCTTTCGACATAAGATCTAGGCTGCGCACCTCTGCAAAGGAAACAGGTCACTTTAAAAGTCCATGCCTTTTTTTTTTGAAACCAGCTCTTAGTCTTTACCCCTTTCCTTCCTGAACTTATTCAATCCTCATAAATTCAAACAAGATAACCAGCCCATTGGACATAAATAAAGACATAAGGCGGCCTATCCATTTTAGGAAATACACACTTAGTCATCCATTTCTCCACCTTACTATTCATCCTCCTCCACTTCCAGGAACGATTTCTGTTGAGAACAGCAGTTATTCATTCGCCATTCGCCGGTCTTCCCTGGCTGAGCCATCTCTTGGCTCCTAAGAGGGAGACTTGAGACGCAAACCCACACAGGCAGTGGCGGGCCCGGAGCAGGTGCAGTGCTGCTTGGTTTCTGCAACGCGCCTCTGCTGGGGCCGCTCTGTCAGCACCATCAGCTGCGGGCTTAGGAGCTTCGCCTTCCATCCCCTCACAACTAATAAGGATAGCGTTTCCGAAAGCAGCTTCCTGAAAACTTCAGATTTACGAGCCTAAAGTTTAAAAAAAAAATTCCAGTTGATGATATCAGAACCTACCTTCTCCCAGGGGCTGAAAGAAAAGAAACTTAAGGGCAAAATAATACATGACATGGAAATATTTAAATATAGGATTTGCATGATAATGGGGGAATAGATTACATTTTTCACCATTCTACCTGCAAATGATTATGGAGCAGGATCATCTTTTGCACAGCAAAAGCAAATCATATATAGATTAAATCCGAAGGTTCAAAGATTGATGGAAATCTTTTGCTCATTTCCAAAACAAAGGCAACAAAAGATACCAGCACCCGCCCTTAATAACTGGTGCACATTTCCGACATAAATACCTGAGCTTTTCCTCTTATGTCAAGGCCCTCTCTGCTGAGATGATTGGCAACAGATTTATGCCACCCTGTTCTGAAGACATTTCTGTTCAGAAAAAGTCACACCTCCTTTCTGGTTAGGTGCCCCTTTTTGATGCTTCTTTATGCTTTATAGTAAGTTAATACTCATGACATGCGTCGGTCTCTTGTATGCTGGTCACACGTCCTGGGGCCCGTCTGACACCCTTATTGGGCTGCACATTCCTTAAGGGAAGGGCCACATGGGATTTCATTGTTGTGTCCTTGGCAGAGAGCATCATGCCTGACGCAGAATGGATACCCGGTAAATACTGAATGTTTAGGGCGTTTTAATGATACCCCTTTTGAGCATCCCAGGCTCTCCTGCTTACCAGGACAGGAGTCTGGGGAGGCCCAGAGTCCCCTCACGGAGCTCTTCTCCCCAAAAAGAACACATCAGGAATGGGAAAGAAACCTGCTCCTTGGCTCAGGCTTCTCACCACCATTTAGGGAAAAGTCAGGAGAACAGTATATCTACTAATCGTCTTAAAGGCCTATAGTAATCACAGTGAGGAGCGCCATTTCTTTATCTTAAAGCTTGACCTCTGCAGGGAGAAAAACAAAAAAAGAAAAGGAAAGGAAAGGAAAGGAAAGAAATACATATAAATATGAACATTAAATTTTGCATTTGACAGATTAACACCACAAATACACATACACATCACTTATCAAAGGTTTCCCATCAACTCCTTATTATGAGTGATAAGGCCCTCATAATCTGAGCTTTAGGGCCCCCTCTCCCCTCGACCCCTCTTCCTGCCCCCATCCATTCATTCTATTTCAGCTCCTTCCGTTCCAGCTTCCCAGACTTTTTCCTCCTCTGGGCTCACGCTGAGCACACCCCCAGCCCGAGGCCTTGAAAACATGGTGTTTCCTCTGCCCAGCACGTGCTTCTACTCGAGTTTCGCATAGCTCACTCCTTCCCCACACTCTCGTTGCTTCTTCAGAGAGATCTGTTCCGAATCACCCGATCTCTCTCACTCTTTCACTCTTGATCCCCGTCCTGGTCCACTTTCACTCACCAATACTCATGACTCCAGATGCGGGGGGCTCCGTCATATTAGTCAATCCTCCAATTCTCTGTTCACCCACCGGGTGTCCTATGTACAACTCAATTCAGTTCGGACACCCACAACCCAGAGTTACCAGCGGACTCCGCAGGTTGACAGTTTTAGTTCCACAGAATGCCCCCCCATTTCAGGTGTCACGTGCAAGTCTCGTGTTCCCAGGTTCCCCACATGACTGCCCAACCTGCTGACAATTCTGGGGATTCCCATATCCCCCTCCTCTCAGGTTTGATAATTTGCTAGAATGGCTTGCAGAACTCAGGAAGGCAGTTTACTTACTATCTTCTGTTGATTATCAAGGATATAACTCAAGAATGGCCAGATGGAAGACAGGCATAGGGCAAGTCACTGGGGGAGTGGTAGAGAGTTTCCATGCCTTTTCCAGGTGCATCACCCTCCCACAACCTTGGTGTGTTCAGTAGGCTGCAGGGAGTTTTATGGGGGTGGGGGAGGGGTTATTATGTAGGCATGATTGGTTAAATCATTGGCCATTGGTGATTAACTCAATCGCTAACCTTCTCCCCTCCCCAGTTAGGGACTGGAGCTGAAAATTCCAACTGTCTAATCACTCCTTGGTCTTTGGGTATCAGTCCCCATCCTAAAGCTCTCTAGGGCTTCTCAGCCACTAGTGATCTCATGAGCATACAAGAGGTTCTCCTACTCAGAAGAACCCAAAGATGTTAGAAGCTACACCAGCAACCAGGGACACTATTTTCTCTCTGACAATCACTTAAAGCAATAACATCTTTTTTTTTTTTAACCTATTTCGCTGTTATTTTTCAGTCTTCCCCTTCTAGAATGAAAGTTCATCAAGGGCCAGGATTCGGGCTTACTCACCCTCACTGGGTGAGGAGCGTGTGAACAAGTGAGGGAGTGAATAAACCCGAGACCCACAGAATAAGCAATTGCTCGGAGCCACAAGACCCGGATATTTTCACTCTTTCTTCCAGGCTCTGCCTCTAATATGGAAGGCTGGCAAACTGGAGCTCCAAGTTACTACCTCTTTAGTCCAAGGAAACTGAACGTCCTTTCCAAGCACTGTATTAGTTTCCAAGGCCTGAACATAACAAAGCACCACAACCTCGTGGTTTCACACAACAAATTATTCTCCCACAGTTCTGGAGCCTGAAAGTCCAAAATCAAGTTGTCGACGGGGCCATGCTCCCTCAGAAGACCCTGAGAAAGAAGGCTTGCCCAACTTTTCAAGCTTTTGGTTGTGCCAGCATCCCTGATGTCCTTTGGCTGGATTTTGCATCACCACCCCATTTTTTGTCTCCATCTTCATGCAGACTTCTCCCCTGTGCATGTCTGTGTGTCTTCTCTTCTTCTTGTAAGGACAGTGGTCATGAGATTAGGACCCAAGTCATAAAACAATATGGCCAGTCTGACCTCATCTTAACCTGACCATATTTGTAAATCTATCTACTTCCAATAAGCTCACATTCACAGATACTGGGTTTAGGACTTCAAATCTCTATTTGAGGAAGACAGTTCAACCCAAAAGTGTTGATTAGATTATTCACATAGAGCATGTGGGCACCACTTTAGGAATTAACTATTCCTGGGCACCTGGATGGCTCAGTTGGTTAAGCATCCGACTCTTCCACTCAGGTTATGATTTCAGGGTCAGGAGATCAGGCCCCACATCTAGCTCCACGTTCAGCATGGAGTCTGCTGGCAATTGTCTCCTTCTCTCTCTGTTCTTCCCCCTGCTCTCTTGCTTTCTCTCTCTCAAAAAAAATAAATAAACAAATAAGACCTTTTTAAAAAATAGAATTAGCTAGTCCTTCTGAGCTGACCACAAAGTGTCTCCCAGGGCCACAGGCTAATGAGCTTCTGTATCATATCTTTTTATCGAGAAGCTCATCAACCTCATATACATGGAGTCTTGGAAGGAACTGCAGTAGAGACAATCTGTGAAATCTTTAGTAAGTATCAGGGAAGAGGATAAACAGAATACAAAGAAGTATTAGGCAATGGAAAACTGTAAACATTAGTAACGAAATGAGTGTTTTTAAGAAGGTTAGGATTTTAGAAAAATGATGGGTCCAAATTTTTAGCAGAAGAATAAGCAAGTTGAGTCTTAGCAGTAAAAATCTACTTACTAAGTGCACACATTTCTGAAGCAGAAATGTGAGAAATGACCCCAGAAGCTCAGACAGCAAGTGGTTATTCTCTGCACAATAAAACAAACAAACAAACAAACAAAACCCCCAAACTAAACTAAAACATGCATCCCAGTAAGGCCAAAACCACCAGATGATAGTGTGAAAATTCAGGGAACAGATATTTGTTCTATATGATACCAAATGTCCAACTATCATGTGTTTGTTGTCACTGTTTTTCCGTAGAAATAATAGCTTGACCTGGTGTCACGCAGAGTGCATGAGAAATTAGAGATGTAGCCCTGCTTTCTGGATGTCCCACAGGATGACTGAGATTGTCTTCAGTGCTAGCAGACTTCAAGGTTCTCCCTTGACCCTGCTGAGGGTGGCAGAAAGCTCACTTTTTCCCTTCCCTGTGCCCTGACTGCCGTGGAAGGGTCATGTGACCAACACCACAAAGTCTGCTCAGTTATCAGGGGAGCCATGGAACTGCTGGAAAATCAAATTCAGCAGAGGGTATAAAGTCCGCGATTATTAAAAGTGAATGTGTTCCACTCCTAAGCAAACTGGCAGCTTGATTTGAGGCTCATGAGAAGTTACTAAGAGTTACTAAGAATCATACCATATGAACTAGAGTAAAGATTATTCTCATTCTTTCCCATCTACTATTGTCAATGATTTTTCCTCCATCTATCTCTGAGATTCCTGAAACTGAAGGACCTTAGGAAGAGAAATGCATTTCATTTGGCTCAAACGTTCGTTCTCCAAAAATAAAGTGTGCTTCCACAGAAGGTAATGGGTGCCTAATTTTTTAAAAATATACAAGCAGCAACTGTTTAGGATACTCTCAAATGAATTCCTGTAAAATTGTGGGAGACAATCTCTCATGTTCCTTCTAACTCTAAAAACTGTGTAATGTTGATGATTTATTTCATCCCAGAAGATTTCAGATACACAGATATTTCAAGTTCATTGAAAGAAAGATCAGAAAAGAGTAACGTTATAAATGATACGGAGGGAATTTAATCACGGATACAGCCCACAAAACGAGCAGCTAATTCTCTGAAGTAAGGGTCTGGGGCAAGAGGGAGGGGCTGTCTTCACCTTCAGAGGCCGATCTGTCCAAGCAGATCAATTTCAGAGGGTTGTCATTGGATGGCGTGTCAGAGAATGTGAGGCATTTCTCTCCATCTAAAAGAGTCATAAGAAGCTGTCTTTCTTCAAGGTTTATATATTAGGGCCCTGGTTCTAAAATTGAGGAAGAGGGTATAAGAGAGCAAACTAGATTTAACTCAATAGGCTTTTCAAACAACATACATGTGCCCGTTCCGTGGAAGAGAAAGATGGGGGCAGATGGTGGGGAGGGTTAATGGGGCAGGAGTGTGTTTGAAAAGGCTCCTCGGGCGACTTTAATTATCTTCCCTGTTTCAGAATCATACCATATGAACTAGAGTAAAGATTATTCTCATTCTTTCCCATCTACTATTGTCAATGATTTTTCCTCCAAATTTGGCTTCACTTTTCATATGGCCTAACTTTCCTTCTGTGTGGTAGGCTGTTACGGAAATCACAGTAACAATTTACTCAGTAAAACTCTTAGCCAAGTAAAAAGGTTCCCCCACCCCCACCCCGCCTCAATTTCAAAAAACTCTGCTAAATTTGTGGTGATAACAATCTTTCACATGTTGAGAGTTTGGAGAAGAAATTAAAAAATATGTGATTGCCAAAAAACATGGTAAATTCCCTTTTGTGTTACTGCACAAGTATGAATTTATCCCAACCAGACCTCCCATGTTTAGGGACTTTCCTCAAACCCCTTGACTTTTTAAGATTATGAAATGTGCTCTGGGTACAACTCCCCTAAGTATCCACACCCTCCCACTCCATGAAAGAGACAGAACATCTGCTCCTCAGCTCTCTGGGAAAGTATATTTAATTATTAGATGCTTTTCTTTTCAAAATGGTGCTGGCTTTTTTTTCTTTCTTCCTTTCTTTCTCTTTCTTTCTTTTTTTGTTTTTTCCCCTCCAGGGCAAAAACAAAATAAGATCAGCCCTTTGATGCTTAAATCAGATAATAGCATCTGTATCAACACAAATAACAGCTAATAGCATGAAAGTGTGTCTTCTAGATTCCATGAGAACCAGGAGTGGGCATCAGGCATGGGTTTTCTCAGTATCCATGCAATGACTCTCCCTTAGGAGACTTCTAGAAGCAAGGGATGCTGAAAATGGGACAGCAAAGGAAGATTAGGAAATCTTGCAGACTTGATTATGGAAGCTGCAAAATCTTAGCCACATGATCAGTTTTTGTTTCTCAATTCTAGCAGAATCTATCAGAAGGGTGTGTGTGTGAGAGAGAGAGAGAAACAGAGAAAGAGAGAGAGAGAGAAAGCTTGAGAGAGAGAGATTGAGAGAGGAGACATGATAATGAGGGAGACAGGGAAAAAAACTAAGCATGTGAGTTCTCTTCCTGAAAAAACTTAATGCCTTCCACATCATGGTATAAAAGACTGCTAAAATGAGAAGCAGAAATTTCACTGGAGCAAATCTTAACCAAAAAAAAAAAAAAAAAAGTCAAGCAAGTGTGGGTCTGGCATCATTCACACTTTAAACAACCAAAGAGTAATATTACCAGATTTTTGTAAGATTTTTTTTTTTTTTTGCAGTTTTGTAATTTTCCTAATGTCTTATTTGTTTTAAATCTTCTTTCTGGAAAACCAACAAAAACGAGCCAAAAAGAAGTTTGCTTTTGTTTTAACAAGAGCAGGCGAGGACAAAGGTTTCAACTGAGTTCAATCAAATGAGTATCTTGTGAACCACTTCAAAGCCGGACAGAGTTCCTGCGCTCGCGAAGTGGACGTTTCCTGGCGAGACGCACAATTAAAGACACTGCAGTGGACACGGGAGCGACTCAGACGGAGTCGGAGGGGCCGGTCGGGGATGCTGCCCTGGGAAGGGAGGCCCACGAGGGGTTCCCCAACTCCGCCGCTCTGCAGAATTTCCAGGGGGAGTCTCCGAAAAGGTCAATTCCAGGATCGCTCCCTGGACCTGGGGAACTGGAATCTCTAAGAGAGGACTATATGTTCCCAAATTTATCCCGGGGAGAGCGCAGCGAGCAGCGGCCTGCCCGGGCTGTGGCAGGAGGCCGGCGACCCAGCCCGGATCGCAGAGGGACCTGAGAGAGGCCCGGCCTGGAGGAGCCCCAGCCTGGGCTGGGCAGCTGGTGACCGGGACTTAGGGAGGGAGTTGAGGGAAGCAGGGAACCAGGAGGAGAGCTATATGTTCAGCTGCAGGGGGGGCGGCCATCCCCCTCAAGGCGGCAGGGGTGGCAGGAAAGAGAAGGAGCCGGAGCAGCAGTGGGAACACAGCAGGGGAGGCATCCCCAAGACCTCCCTGAACCACCCCCTCTGCCATGGTTGTCAACTGCCCAGAATCTGTTCTGCGGCCCTTGTTGCATACTTTTTAAAATCTCCCCCACCCTCTTTCCCTTTTGTCTCTGCCCAGATCCCTCCATTCGCCACTGGGGAAAAGGGATGAGGTCAACACCTCATCACATGCTTACCATTGAGGATCAGCTGGGACACTTCCGCTTTTTCACCTGCACAAACAGAAATGGACACAGCTTCCCCAAAGAGAAAAGGGATGTAGCCCTGAACTCCTTCCTCTGGGCCTCTCTCTCAGGCTGCCCCGTACGACTCCTTAAGGCTACTGTAGATACTGTCACTTGTAAGTAAGTATTACGATATGTTTGAGCCCTCTCCCTCTGACAACGGTGGTACCCGTGTCCCTAAAACCTGCCACATGACGAGGTACATAGTGCCCTCCCTTGTGGTAGGACCATATCCTCAGGCTACAAATCTCTGTGGCTTTATTAGAGCCGAAAGGTAACAATCTGAGTGCACATGACAGTAAAGGACTGTCACACAATAGAGGAAAGGTAGGATCTCTGGTCTTCACATTCTAGCCAGCCTCACCTGCCCGCTAAGTCTCATGATGCTTCCCTAACTAGTGAAACTGACAGCAACATGCGTCAGTGCAAAGATTTAATAAGAACATTTAGTGGTAACAGGTCAAGAGACAGATCTTTGAAAACCACAAATTTTTCCCCAAGCCTCTGTTTAAGTAAATACACTTGCGCTAATAAAAAGTGAGGTTTCCCTAAGCAGAGGAAGCAAATAAGTGTGAGAAAACCAAGCTCTGGGTAACAAAGGTTATTGTCCATACCAGTCACGTCATGGAAACTAAACTGTGCTGGGGGGGTGACATGAAGGCATTTCCCTCCGACCAGCAGGTTTTTAAATAGGACCGTTGTTGAAAGAATTATCCAACGTGGAGAATCTCAGCTTAAATGTACCTATGGACATTGGCCAAAAGTTCACCTCATTGTCCACATAGATTCTTGTAGCTCTTTCTGGTGTTCCTGATTTTTTTTTTTAAGATTTATTTATTTATTTATTTTAGAGAGAGAAAGCAAGTGTAAGGGGGAAGAACAGAGGAAGGGGGAGAAAGAAACTCCATGCTGAGCACAGAACCTATGTGGGGTTTGATCCCATGACCCCGAGATCATGACCTGAGCTGAAACCAAGAGTCAGACGCTTAACCAACGGAGCCACCCAGGTGGCCTGGTGTTACTGATTTTAATAAGCCTCCCTATGTTTCTCTAGAGAGAGCTGGGGACCCAAGATGAAGAGGAGAGTGATCAAAGAATGACAGACCCCAAACTTTGTTTTCTACTCTAAGTCTAACCCAAACAGGTGATTTGAGCCCCAAATCAAAAGAGTCTGGAAAGTCAGTCTCCTCTACCCAGAAGTATTTTCTCTGAAAGTCATGTCAGTATGTTGGAAAGAGTGTTCATAGCTTGAAAACATTTCATAAAGGTCATTATTAATGATCTAGAAATGTATCTTGGTAAAAGAAAGCTTTCATACAATAAATGATGCCAAGGGGTATGTCGAAGTGTCTGTGCATTAGAATCTTGTTTTGGAAGAAAAAAAAAATCCTTCAGTGTAAACTGAGTTACTGTTTTAAGGCTGTAGTTTAAATTATTGAATGAAGCCCAATCCAGATTAAAAGTAAAGCAATTCAAAATACAAATCTAAAAGATGAGCTCCTGACTGAACTCCCTAAAAAAGAGAAAACCTAACACATAAGAAAAGCATCACAGTTTCAAGGTCTTCTTCCCAGGAGATGGAAAGAAAAATGGAGCAATAAACAGAAACAGAGAAACACAGGAGAGAGTAGGAAGACAGAATATTCTGTTACCCATGGGCAGAGAGCTTGTCCGTGTCTCACACTTCAACTGAATCCGAATTCTGACTGTATAAGTGAGATAGAATAATAACTCTTTACTTGGGTGTGTGATATAGTTGAAAGCATATGAGTATGGATTCAGAAACATCTGTCTTCCACATCATCTGTCTATGGTTTGCCTTAGACTAAAACCTTGGGTGGAACTAATAGCTCCAGTCATGCAAGCTGATGCCTCCAGGGGTAGGAGGTGAGAACACAGAAATATTAATACAGCCATCAGAGAAACGACTGTAAGCCAGCAGCTGACACTGTTTAGGCTCATTGACTTATGAGGACTGGGTAGTTTTAAAAGTGAATTATGAACGTGGTTAAGGGCTAGTTTGAGGAAAATGTTGGCAGGTATCAAAACCAGACTGGTTGTGGCCACTTCTAAGATTTCAGTTGACATGAATTTGTGGTTGAGAAGTCAAGAGGGCTCCTGAGGAGCGAAAGTTCAGCCCTTTCTAGTCTGGTGCCAAATCCAAGCAAGGCATGAAAACCAATTTTTATACAGTCAAAGGCACCGCCAGTATATAAAGTTTTATAATCTGATGTGTACTACATGATCCTTGCTGTTTAAATTTCCATCATGCTGAGAATGCAGAATGAAAGTCACCGAATGAGGGGGGCAAGTCTAGACCTGCTCAGGGCCCAGGGGTTAAAAAGTTTATACGAGTAATTACTTAGGCTTTAAGCCTGAATGATTCAATATCAGAATCAGGGCTGGTCCTAAAGAGAGAAGCCAAGGTTCAGGAAAACCTGGAGAGAAAGGAAGGCACGTGGCCGTTCCCCAGGGTTCAACACCTCAGTGCTGTGGGGGCTTTGCCGAGTTGGGTACAAATCAAAGGAGGGACAGGCATGTGTGTCTTGGCCCTCCACACTCTCCTTGGAACAGACATTTTGCACCTTCCATGCAATAATCTTCACTCCCTTAGCTCTAAAGACAAATTAAGTAAATCTGGCTTAGACATTTATATTGTGTTCACTAGAATTTCACTTTTATAAAACATTAATATGCTAAATTATGCCATTTAAAGCTCCCCAGTCATTGCATAGATAGAACCTAAGAAGGAGAATGCTGTAATGCCTCTGGAATCAACTGCCTGAGATCAGAGCCTGTGTATAACCCCCACTAGTGGTGTGACCTTGAGCAAGTTTCTAAACATCTCTATGACTGAAGTTTTCTAAGATCTGTCTTACAAGTTTCAGTGAGGAAAATAAGCTATCTACCTCATGCAATAATCACATGAGCATCAAAAGCCATCATTCACATAAAGTTTTTCGTAATGCATGGGATTGTGTGAGATCATCTGTTTTCATGAAATCCTAGTTGTGCGTCCTAGCTGTGAAGTCGTACCATGAAGTTGGTCATGTGTAGTAGGATTCCTCCTTGCCACTTTCCACCCTCCGAGCCCTGCTCTGAGGGGCGATTGTTAGCTGAACCTATTGATACTTGCTTCCATCTTTCCAAATACTATGACTAAATTCAGACGTGATATGTCAATTCCTTATTAAAATAGGTGAGGATTTAACCCTGTTATACCAATACACACACACACACACACACTCACACACACACACACATGATCTGTACCTTTCTGTTCCCCACCATGCTCAAATGTTATGTAACAATTTCTGGTTGTATGCAGTTCTTGTTCCCAGTTGAACCACTGACTGAACTAGGATATTTCCATATATATATAATTGCCTCAGCTGAGTTGCTTTGTTTTCTGTGCTTTATCACTAAATGTTCTTTTTTAAATTAACATGTAATGTATTATTTTGTTTCAAGGGTACAGATCTGTGAATCATCAGTCTTATACAATTCACAGCACTCACCATAGCACATACTCTCCCAGTGTCCATAAGGAATGGAGGGGAGCTTCCCAATATGTCCACCTACATCAAGAATGCTAACATATTTTGGGGTCTTCTCCCCTGAAGCCCTCTCTCTTCCACACTATTGGTTGTACTCTATGCACAACTGTCATTTTGTGCCTTCTCTTCATCAACTTGGAAACTTAGTTTTTCTCTTTTTCTGTACCAGATGCAGTTTCCTGATCTCCTTTTCTTTTGTTTATCCCTTTGTCTTACTAGACCAATCCTTCAGTGACTTTTGCAGAAAAGATGCTGTTTTGAGACTTTAATATGTCTTTAAACATCCTCACTTTTGGGGTGCTTGGGTGGCTCAGTCAGTTAAGCAACCAACTCTTGATTTCAGATCAGGTCATGATCTCAGGGTCGTGAGATCAAGCTCCAAGTCAAACTCCAAGCTGGGCTCCACACTCAGAAGGGAATCTGCTTGAGATTCTCTCTGTCCCTCTCCCTTTGACCCACTGCCCACAGTACATGTGTGTGCTTTCTCTCTTTAAAAACAAACAAACAAACAAACAAAAACAACTCACTTTTATTTGCTAGTTTGACATGATAAAGAAATTCCAGATTGTAAAACATACCTTCAGAATTTTAAAGACATTGTGATGTTTTTTCTAGCTTCCACTGTTATAACTAAGAAGTGTGGTTCACTTCTAAATCTGCCGTGTGTGTGTTTGTGTGTGTGTTTGATTTGGTTTGCTCTTTAATCTGTAGAAGCTTCTGGGGTTTTCTCTTTATTCCTCTTGTTCTGAAATTTCATAATAATGAGTCTTGGGTTTTTGTTGTTTGTTTGTGTTTGCAATTTATTATTTTGAAACCTCAGTGTAGAAACTCATGTCCTTCAGCTTTGAAACTTTTTCTTGAATTGTATCTTTGATAATTTTCTCCTTTTTTCTCTGTCTCTCTGGAATTCTTATTAATTCAATATTTTACTTAGTAGATTGAGCCTCTACCTTTCTTATCTTCTCCTTTTATGACACTAAAATCTATCTTTGTTTCTTTCCTATACATTCTGCACAATTTTCAACCTCATTTTTCTTGCCCTTTTTAAAATATCTTATTTTAATTTTGCTGTATTTAATTTCTAACAGCTCTTTCCTATTGCAGACTACCCTTATTTGGTAAATGCAGTATCTTCTCTCACTGAGGATAATACTTATTGAGGTGTATGTTTTGCTTCAGTTTGAGTTTCCTTTCTTTTTCTCATTTATCTTTGAAACTTTTTCCTTTTTTTCTTTTCTTTTTTTGGGGTTTGTTTTAGCTTTCCTGTTGGAGTCTCTCCTAAGGAACTGGTGATGCTTAGCTGTCACTCATATTTAAGGGAGAGGAACTACAGCACTAATTTTAATCTCAGTGTGCCTCAGTGGGGTTTATGAGCTTTGCTTTCAAGTGCCAAACAGGGACCCATATTTTCACCGGATGGTCCCAAATATCAATATCAATAGATCTTTTCTTCATGGGCCGGTTTCTCTAGAGAGGAATCTTCCAACGTCCACTTACTACCAAGGTGCTGGGGACCTCTTCTAGGAAGTAAGACATACTCACCAAATGCCCTCCTGATGTTACAGCAACATACCATACACTGAGCTGCCCTTGGCGAGCAAGAATTCAGGCTCTCTGCTCTAGTTTCTGTAGAGATGATGCCGGCCTCCTGCTCAGGTTGGCAGGAATAGTCATCCCGCTGGGTGTGAGAAAGGGGAGACACACAGGGGAAACTAACTGCTCAATAAACAGTCTCCAGCCTGCTGAACTACCTTTCCTGCCAACTCTTGAGCCTGTCCCAGATTCTATATAATAATAAAAGTACTCCTCTTTGTCATTCCTCTCTGATAAGTCTCTTCCTGAGTCCCTCTCTGCTTCCCCTTCCAGAACTTCATTATACTTCTAGTCCCCTCTTTGCCCTCTCTGACTCTGCTTGTCCTTTGATCTTAAGCCTTTTAAAATTACTTATGGTCAGTTTTAAAAGACTTGGGAGGGAAAACAGGCAGCTACATGCATTTAGTCACTATGACATTTAATAATGTTACATATTTTATTATCATTTTCTTAATACATAATAATATTATTAGCTAACATTGCTAAAGTAATAACCATTGTTCATGTCCTCTGGTCACTGTGAAAATAAAGGAGTTAAAATGAGGAAGTCCTATTGGGGAAAATTGAAAACATGGGCATGTCCTGTGTGTCTCAGCCTGGCTCTAAATATTAGCTCAGCAATGGAAAATTCTTTCTCCTTGCTTTTACATAAATTGTACCTCTTCCGTGACTTTCCTTAAGCTTTCTGGGTTTCTTTCCTATGGCAACTTATCAGTTGCCATGGAAAGAAGTGAGTGCCCCCTCACTATATTTTGACCTCCCAGTGGCCCTCTGGCTCCTCGCAGGTCCTTCTCTCACAAACCCATCTTAGCATTTCCACATTTCCTTCATGTCTCACTGTTTCCACGTGCTCTGGTTGGCTTTCCCCTTGTCAGGTCACCAACAGGTCTCAATAATTTCGCTCACCGGTCACTGACCAGCAAGGCAGAATGGAACTTCAAATTAAGTCCTTTAATTGTGGCATCTGCTCTGGATCTGTCCAGAGAAAAGCCTCCAAGTGGGAGTGAAATAATGAAGTAACAACAAACTATTGCTTTTCAAAACATTTCCGATAATTCCACAAGCAAACAGTGAAGGAAAAACTGGCATCTCACTCTCATGAGTGAGAACCCAGAGTGTTCTAAGACCTGAGGTTCTGAGGTTGTAGATGAAGTCCCGCAGGGGGGTCTCACGGAGCTCTGTGGAGACCTCGCATCTGACCTGGATTGTACGAGTGGGGAAGAGTAAGGATGACCTCTCCCCTTCTTGACTTGACATTGTTCGACAGGACCAGCCAAAATCCTTTCTTTGCCTAGACTATGAATTACTGGCCATTCCCCCATAGACCTGTGGATAAGGGGACTCAAATCCCTGAAGAAATCTTCAATTTCTATTCCTGTTTCTCACCGTCTTTCTAAGCACCGCATAATGACCTTGCAGAGAAAACTGGGGTTCTGACTGCCTGTGAGATCCCTGCCCTGCAGAATGTCTCCCTTGACAGGATTCTTCAGCTTATTTGTGTACATACTACAGAGATGGAAGTGCCCAGAAAAACAACACTATGCACTAAAATCCTGGTTTTACACAGAAGCTCTCAGCCCTCGAGTGAAAAGGCAGAGAAAAGAAAAGTAGGGAAATGACAAAGTCACAACACTGCCACAAAGCAAAAGCGCAGGGCCTTGAGGTGACATGTGCAAGGGAGTAATTGTTTGGCTACTTCCTTTCTGCCAAGGAACAATATACTGTAAGACCAAGCTCGGGAAACTATACAGTTAATCATCCAGCATGTGAATAAAGTTAAATAATGGAATAACTTAGATAAAGATGCTATAGTTGGCTGAAAAATCTCTGAATGGCAATTGTTTAATACAAAAAAAAAAAATTGGCAAAGTCTCAAGTCAGAAATCCCTGGTTGATTGAACTCTCCATTCCCACCGTCCCTTAGCAAACCTCCCAGGAAGCTGAGGAGGTCTGCCAGTGCCACAAAATATTTTGGTTTCATGGAAGGGTGTTTATCTTGGCTGCCAAAATTCCACATGCCATCCCTTACCTTCTCTTGGTTTGAAAAATACTCAACTCACAGACGAGATAAGAGAAGTTGCCCTTTGGAATAAAACAAAGAAAACATGTTTTGATTTATCAGATACTTCATGGAACTTGTGAAGGTTTGCATGTTCCTTAAATGTCCCCTCACTGTCTGTTGCTTTCTCCAGCTTTAATGTCCCCCAAGACAGGCATTAGTAAGACTGAACAATGGGAATTTATACCAGCCTTGGACCATTCAGGATTTGACCCATTTTTTTTTAATAGAACAGCCTCTTTTGCCCAATCACAATACTGAGTTAATTGTAATTTCCGCCATCAATACCCAATTGTGAATAAAGTAATAAAAATAACAGAGTAGTTTATCACAGAACTGACTTTCAAATAATTCTTTCATCTGTATTTTTTTTTTCCTGGTAAATACAGGTCTTTTGTAATTTTTGTAGGAAAATTGAAGTGATTTATGTAAAAGAAAATGTGAGAGGTTTAATAAGTTGGGGGTAATCATAAACAATGAAATAAAAAAGGGACAACTGGGGGGAGGAATTCAACTAACTAGTTCTCATTAAAAATGTCAATGTGGCTGAAAGTTCCAGATCTTTCCATAAGTAGTGATTGTAGGATATTTTAAAGCTTGCACTGCCCTCGCAAAGATGCAGCTGCTGTGCTGTTTTTCTTGGCAACCGTTGGGATCCTTTGTGGGTACTGAATAAACCTGAGCTTCGAAGCTGAGCAACTCTAGAACCAGACTGCTAGATGGTTCTCCTGAGGGTTCAAATATTTGAGTAAAGAAATATGTGTAAAACTCACTTCTTGTTTGGATGCAAGGAAATATGGACACTTAACCAGGTGTGAAAACATGGCTGAGCTTCTGTAAATGTGGTGTTGGATATCCAAAGTCTCGAGAGATGAGGGGAAATGAGCCTTCCCAGGCCACAGACTCTTGGCAGGAAAGCTCAGCTCCTCAACATGCACTAAGAAGTGTCCATCTCCACTTTGTTGACCTGGTTTTCTTGGGGCTTTCAATTAGGAGCACATTCCTTTTCTCCCTTTACTATTTTCAGGTTTAGTCCAGGTCAATAAGCACCTGAAGCTTTTTGGACAGCAAATAATAAACTTAATCAGCCTCCTGATGAGTGAAAATGCCCTCGGAGTCTTGCAGCACTTGAGCCTTTGGCATTTTCCTATTCAAGATAAGCCTAGATAATATCTGGGATCAAATGGAGTTGATGAGGTTTGAAGTGCCCAAATGCTTACTCCTTTCCTTTTTTCTTTTAAAGTGAACTTAGCCTTATTACACTCAAAAAAAAAGTGGACCATGAAGTACATGGTTTCCTCACCCAAAGCAGCTTCTTTAAAGAAGTTTTCCTTAGGACCAAAATATAAAAGTGGCAAGAAATTTCTGCAGTAAAATTAATTGCTCATGGGATGCGAAGAAACTAGGAAGAGAATATTTTAATGCAGCAAACAGCCGAAATACACAACTACAACTTGTAGTTGATAAAATTAAGTCCATATTTTAGGATTTTTTTTTCCCCCTTATCTATCTTTCCGTCTACTAGGTAGTCCCAGGCACTCTGCATGATTCCTCATGCAGATGGCTTTGCAGGAGACCATCACTTTTCCTGATTACTATGGCATCCTTTAGGGCACTGGAGTACCGTCCTTTCAAGACGTATTTCACGCCATCACTCACTGTTAATGGAGAGATGAAAGCATGCACGAGTCAAATATATTCCTCGTGAAAGGGCTGAGTCTCCTTTTTCTAGACATGGTCTCAAAGGCCCCGGATGGGACAAAAAGGGAAGATCTGAGTTAGCCCATTAGGAGGGGAACTTGTTTCAGTAAACCTGGTAACGAAGCCATCTGCCCAGAAGAAACACTTGCTGAGGCACCTGACTTGTATTGTCCTTGGCTGGCTCCGCCTTTCAACTTCTGCTGCAGGCTTGCAGGCTTGCAAGCATGACTTCCTCCCCTGCCCGTTTCCTCTCCCCGTCTCTGATCCCTGCAGCCTGAGACCCACCGTCTGCTCTGCACATGGCTGAACCTCGCCCAGCAGTGCACCAGAGAATGGTCGTCTCATCACTGCATCATAATGATGGTGAAAGTGTGTAACCATAAGGTAGGGGTTCATCGGGACAAAGCAGAAATCGTTTCTGTGTCACCATGGGGAAACCAAGGAACGACCCATATCTTTGTCAAAATTCACCTGCCGACAGACCTTGGAGATAAATATAAAGTGACCTAGGGTTTTAGACAAAGTCAGGGAATGCCAATTTGAGAAACAAAGCAGGGTCATGAAGGTTGAAGTCCCCATCAAATAATAGTGTTTAAATTCAAATAAATTTAACTTATTCAGTATTAGCTATTATAGGAACCCAGAGAGAAAAAGAAGAATTCTGACTAGCATGTTGGGAAGATGTTAGAAGAAGGTAGCGCTTGAGCAAGTCTTTGAAGATGAGACTGAACTTGCGCTTCTCACAAAGGGATGTGGGAAAAAACTCATGTGGGACGGAAGGCACAGTAGCAGTAAAGACAGAAGCAGAAACGGGAATTAGTGTAGTGCAGAGGGGAGGAAAGAAGCTAGAAAAGCAGCTTGAAGGACCTACCTTGGTTGGTCGAACTTCCATGCTGCTTCTGTAGACCAAGGAGAGTCTTTGATGGTTTCTGAGTAAGAGATTGTCATATTCAGAGCAGTGTTCTCAAAAAAGTGAATCTGGCCATGCAGGTGGATTGGAGTGGAGAGAGAAAGGACACAAGGCAGACAGCAGTTAGGCGGCTGGTGAAGTAATCCTCAAGTGAGGTGAAGTTCTAAGTCATGGATGACGGTGGGGCTGGAAGTAGGGGGCAGACGGCAGAAACAGAACAAAGGGTGGGTCGCAAAGACCTGGACATGAGCTGGCCCTAAGTTGGGAAGGAGGTGGCAAATACAAGATCACACTGAGGTTGCAAGCCCATGTGACCAGGACGGCTATGTCACTAAGGATAGTCACAAGAACTTGTCTGAGATATATTTCATTTAAAGGAACATCCAGGCATCTAAGTCCAACCTTGAAAATGGGAGATTTCCAGAGGAAAAAGGGCTAAGAGCCAGAAATGATGGCGGGGCAGGGGTCTGAAATAAGGTGGGACCCCAAGACAATTAACATAGAGTTGCTCACTTAATCAATATCAGTTAATAAGTATCAATTAATTAAATAAATGAGAGTAGAGATGGGGAGAAATATATCTCATATATATATGAAATATTTCATATATATATACCCTACTTGTAGCAAAGTGTATATATATATATTTGTTCTCTATATACTTATAGCATATATATTTATATATATTAATATATATATGTATATATATGCCCCACTTGTAGCTTAGATTGAACTCAGTGAATGCAGATACAGACAAAAGGTTGAAAAGCATAAAAGACCTGAGGAAGCAGGTGCTCTAAAAAGCTTAAATTGAGAGCATTTCTGCCATCTAGAATTTAATTAATATAATAGACATACCATGATGTGTAGCGCAGAGGGGAGGAAAGAAGCTAGAAGAGCAGCTTAAAGGACCTACCTTGGCTAGTCGGACTTCCATGCTGCTTCTGTAGACCAAGGAGAGTCATTGATGGATTCTGAGCAAGAGACTGTCAGAATCCGAGCAGTGTTCTCAAAAAAGTGAACAGAGCATAAGTATCACAGAGCATAACCTACCTTAATGAACTATGGCAACCACTCCCAAATTTCTTTTGAAAAATGCCAAGAGTACACGTTGCTCAATAAATTACATAATCAAAATGAACCTATGGCATTCTTCTCAAGTAGCAGAATTTCTGATTCCAAGCATCCGGGCACCCTGCTGCCAGGAGCGGCTCATTACACAGAAGTCCAATAGTTTGAATCCCTCATTGAGAACGAAGCTTCTGTTCATCAGCCGTTGTAAATAGTTTCGTTTTGTTTTTGTTTTCCTCTAAACTATCCTCAGGTTAGAACAGCTACATTGGAGACAATGGTTATTTCTCCAAGCACTTAATTTTTTTTTTCCTCTCTTATTTCTTAAGAGGTTGGGTGCTGGTGGAAGATAAGGTATGCGTACTTGTCCAAAAAATTGTCAGTAGCAGAAAAGAAATGGGGAACGATGATAATATCAGCAATTTGTATCTAATAGCATCCTTACTTGCAAGAGCTGAGAATGGTCTTTGAACTATCTCATTACACCAGTATACATGGAAAATATTGTAGGATTCGTATTATAGATTTTTCAGCCTGGTCAATAAAAGTTTCTGTACGGTACCAATAAAGAGTATTACTAGGGTGTTGACTTTTAAACCGAGTTCTCTTTGGTCAGTTCTTTCTAAAACTCCATAGTGAATACATCATCTGAAATGATTTTCACTAAAGTTCCCTTGGCTGCCAAACTAAACAGCATTAGTAAGTTGATGGATCATGGTCTTTCATTTTTGAAGAAAATAATTTTGCTACAGGAGTGATAGTGGGGGATGGAGGTACAAAGGTGGGAGTGAGCTGGGTAAGTAGAGATGGGAGTTGCATTGCCATATGCAAAATTGAGCTCTTACCTATAAATAAACAAACAAGCAAAAAGAAAAAGGGCATTCCAATTCTGCCAGTGGAGTCCAGAAATTTCTGAGTTACTCCTCACCTTTCCTCAAGCCAGCTGCCAAGGATAAGGTAAAAAGAGTTCCAACGAATGGAATTCATAAATCATCTGTTAAAGCATGAGCATCTTTCAATTTCAACATTCTTTTGTATGGTTCTCAAACAAGTTGGCAGCTAAGGCATTTAAAATACCTCTCAGCCACTGCCATAAACCTTCAAAGGAAGGAGGAGATGAGGGACTCACCATTCTGCCTTCCTGGTCTACTGAGGGCCTTCCCTATAGGCAGGTGGTAGCAGGGACAGAATCAGTCCCTGTTTTGAAAAAGGAATTGGTAAAGGTGAAAAAGCATAGCTCAGACCCCTTCCATTTAGTCTTCATCTAGTCATGGATAGTGAGGGATATAAAAATGAGTAAAATGTAACTCCACCCCTCAAGACTAGCTCAAGGGGAGAACTGGGGAAACTGCCCATTTGTTGCCACCATTGGAAAGAGGGGGCCAAGGGGCTCTGCTCAGGTCCCCCTGGGCTATCGAATCCTTCTTCTACAGGCTCTTCTCAGCCTAGGTGAAGTGACAGGGCAACAGTATGAATTATTTAGTTCATCTTGGCCCCACTCCTTTCTCTCCTTCTAATGCTGCTTGCTGTCTCTGCCCTAGCCATGTCACAAACACTGGCCTCTAGCTCACACTTCCCTCTCTCTCTCTCTCAGGAAAGGGTCTGAAGTCAGTCGTTCAATAAGAACTGCCATGTATTTCTCTTGGGATTAGCGCACAGTAAATGCCTCTCTAAGAAGAGGTACTCACTCTAAAGTAAGGAGGCTCATTTTCTTGCATGATATTTGGAAAGCCAGGTCTTCCATGACTTCAGAGCAACCACAGACTCCAACCTTGGCAAGAATTTAAGTCCCAGGGATGCTTGCACTTTTGTCTTTTTCAGCTTGGGCTGCTATCACAAATCATGACACTGAGTTGTTTAAACAATAGACATTGACCTGTCATGGTTCCGAAGGTTGGGAAGTCCATGGTCAAGGTGTCAGCATGGTCAGGTTCTGGTGAGGGCCCTCTTCCTGGCTGGACATCAGTCATCTTCTTCCCGTGTCCTCCTGTGGTGGATAGCAGAGAGAGGAAGGAAGTTCTCTCATGTCTTTTCTCACCAAGGCACTAATCCATTACATGAGGGCTCCACCTTCATGAACTACTGACCGCCCAAGGCCCCACCTTCTGGTACCATCACACAGAGGTTAGAATTTCCACATATGAATTTGGAGAGGATACTTTCAGTCCCTAAGCAGCTTTGTTGCCACTGAAGTTATTCCATGAACTGTGAGCTGGTGGGTGGGATAGGGATTTTGGAGAGAGAGCCCTTCCTGATCCTTGAAAAATCACTCCATTCACTCGAGCAGCCTGAACCTGTGCTATCCGTCACTATGATTACAGTAGCCGATAGCCACCATGGCTGTTTTTATTTAAATTAGTTAAAATTAAATGAAATTTAAAACATAGAGTTTCAAATACTTTTGCCATATTTCAAGGTCTCGCTGCCTTGGCCAACAAAGAACCTTTCCATCTCGGCAGAAATTTCTACTGGACAGCACTGCTCTGAATCAACATTCAAACCAGGGCTGGGGATCACTTTCAGATGTGACGTTCACACAACAGCAATGTAACTATTTATATAAAAAATCGGCCACAATAAAAAAATTGAAACCGTAATTATGAAAGACAATTTATTCTCCCACACATGAAAGGACCAGAGACAACATTTTTCATTGCACACCAAAGAAAGAACAGAAAGACTTCCTAGAGACAGTAAGGTCTGAACTGAAATGAGTTAGAAAAGAAAGCAGCTTATCTTTTCAACCGGCTTAGTCTTTGGAGATCTGTGTAAAGAGGTACTTCATAATTATAATAATCCGCACACCATACTCTAAAATGCACATAAATATTTTAATCCATATATTGTTGCTTCAGTGCACAATAAAACCACATAGGGACAGCCTGCAGAGTTAAAATTAGACACATCATACACAAAGCAAGAGACAAGCCTAGCCAATCAGGTAAGGGGCCATGAAGTATGACACCCAGGAGCAAAACGAGTAGCCTGCCCGGAAAAGAAATGTCACGTGACAGCCGCTCATAAAGGGCCTCCTGGTGTTCTAGCAGTGGGGGAGCCTTGTGTCGCCACTTAAGGCCCTGGTTGGTGCTCTCTTTTCCGCAGCAGAGTAGCAGCTCTCCCAGACAGGGGATTCTCTTGGCCTTTTGCTTTCCACAGACCTTCTCTGCAGCTTGTCAACAGCCTGGCCAGCATGGGCTAAAGGGGCTGGGGAGGTAGCAGCAAGGTAGAGCTGTGAACTGCAAGCTGATGAGATTTTGAGAAAAAACAACTTGGAGGCTGAACTTCAGAAAGATACATATTTCCATTTCTGAAACTCCTCACCCCAACCCCAGCGAGGATCCACTCTCTCTATTTCCAAACCATCGCTGAATAGGATAAAGAAATGCAGAAGTGCAGAAGGCAGGAAGGTAAGCATGAATTTTGTAGGACGCCACTCTCCTGCTCCTTGCTGCTTTACCAGATTCCCAAAACTAAACTCTCCTTCCCCAGGATAACTCATACCGAGGGCAGCTTACCACTCATTGGCGCACAGAGCTGGGTTCTCCATGTTGGGTATGAGCTAAAATATATCCCAAAGATCCTTGGTCTGGCCCACCTGCAACCCTAGATAACTCTACCAGCTCTCTTGGTAGCCCACGATGAGACCCGAAGAGTAAGCATTCACAGCTGCAGCTATCAGTCAACACATACTTATGGGCACCCCCATATGGACTCAAGATCCTTGCCTTCATGAAGCCTCCAGACAGAACTCTCTTCTTAACATGCAAAAATCTGAGAAAGGAGACTAGCATACAGTCACTAAGGCCTTAGCCATTCATAACTGAGGATCTTGAGTTGACAGCATAGGGAGAGGGTTTGAGGGGCCCAGGGAGGCCATGGCAATCTATCAAAAGAAGGATCATGAAGGTCCCATTTGGCATAGCAGTGTGGCATAGCTTATGGTGTGGCTTGGGCCCCCCCCATTTCACCATCAAGAAGCTTCTGGGAATTAGTTGCAAGTATCTTTTCCTTTGTTTTCTCCTTAGTTTTGCCCATGGTTTCCTTGAATATTTAAACACATTTTTACCTAAAGAGTTACACTTAGAGCATCCATTAATTCTCTATAATTCACATGCTAATGCACAACTGCTATGAAGGCAATATTTGTGCCTTTCCAAAATTCATGCTACAACCAAGCCCCCAGTGTGATGGTATTAGGAGGTGGGGTCTCTGAGAAGAGAAGTGGAGTAGGTCCTGAGGGCGGAATCATAATGAATGGGATTAGTTGCCTTATAAAAAAAAGGCCTCAGGGAGCAGCTCCCTTGTGCCTTCTGCCATGTGGGGCACCAAGAAAGCAGCTGTCTATCAACCAAGAAGCAGGCTCTCACCAGACACCAAATATGTCAACACCTTGACCTTGGACTTTCCAGTCTCCAGAACTGGGAAAAATAAACTTCTGTTGTTTAGAAGCAAACCAGTCTATGGCATTTTACTGTAACAGCCTGAACAGACTGAGACAACAGCGCTAAAACAATAATCCATTCTCTTTATCATACTCTACTCATGACAATAAATACCATATCATCTGTGGTATCAGCTTGAAAATGGCTCTCCTGCTCTCACGGAGAAGTGTCGAGACAAAGCCGATTGGTTGGGAGATACCTCCAAGCTCTTTCTTGTCTTCCAGGCTGGATAGGAACATTGTACTGAAAGAGATAAACAGGGCTGAGCGCATTTCAAAGCTCCCAGGCAGAGGTAGGTAAGATCAGCTACAGAGGGGCTCTGTGACTCCAGTAAGATGACAGTTTGAATTGAACTTGGCGGATGAGCTAATTATGGTCGAAGAAAGTTAGCACTGGGCTTGCAATGAACGACACATTTTTTTCTGGGAAACACAGCACACAGGTGACATCCTTATGCAATTCAAGTGTTTCTTCAAGAGTTTGGAAAGATATTTAAACCAAAAGAGTTCAAGATAAAGGGAAAGGGGGTAAAAAAAAAAAAAAAAAAAAAAAAAAAAAAGTATCTGTATGCGACTGTGAAGGTTGAGTGGTGAGCAGGAAGTGGAGTTCAAAAGAGGTAGAATAATGGTCCACAAAAGGCAGCAATAAGTGGGAAGAAGCAATTAATTGGATCAGTCTGTTAAGGCTCAAAACAGTCTGATAGAAAGACGACGTAATATCCTGATTCCCAAGTTAGGATCCCAAATCTTCCATATGACTAATAATTAAAGCCAGCTCTTGGGAAATAAATTCTTGAATTTGTATATTCAAAAGGGGGAATGCAGTTAGCCCTTTGACCTTACTCCAAACTCTCTTTTAGTGGGTAAATTCTTTAAGATCCTCCAGAAACTGTTTGGAAGCACTCTCTATAGCCATGACAAATTTGAGGGCCTCATGAAAGGTCCAGGAAACAGCCTTCACTTCCAAATGTCCTGCCACATCCTACATAACCCCCAGAGCTCGCTTTTGAAGACCCAACTGCCAACCTCAGGTACGACAGGAAGGCTTACCGACGATATTGTTGAGTGGTTTGTTTTTTTTTTTTTTTCTTTCTCCATTTTGTTACCCAACATTTATTCTTGCAAGCAGAGACATACATACACTAAAGGCACCAGGGATCTTGGCAGGAACAGAGAAACTAATCGTCACAGCAAGCCGTGGTGAAGACCAGGCCAGTGGTTTGGATCTCAGAATGGAAAACAGATGCTCCTCGTCTATTTCCCCTTCCTCACTCTCGCCTGGGCAGAAGCCAGAGGAAGAATGACCCCAGTCTCTGTCAAGAGTTACTAGCTCAACTGTGCTCAGTGTAGAAGATTCTTTTCATGCTGTTCTTAAACTGGATAATGACTCCACCTTCACCTTCAGGGAGGTGAGTTATCCAAATCCGTGACTAGGAACAAAATAAATGACAAAAGGCCATTGATGTGCATGGCACGGACAGCTTGAGAAATAAAAAGAAGAAAGTCAAGGGTTCTTCTCTGCCCTCAGGAGGAAAAAGGGAAGCATACAGTGGCCCCAGTGTTAAGGAGAGACAGAGGAGGATACAGCCACTGGAAGCCAAGAGGGACTGATGTCACCCGGGGTGGTCTGTGAAGAAGGGTTCCGTGTGGAGAACAGCTGGAAGCAAGGCACTGACAGAGACCAAACCAAAGCTTTAAAGAGCCCAGGGAGTAAAAGGCACCTTCTGGTCAGTATTCAACATCCTTCGAAATCGCCTGTCATCACGCATGGGGAGGGGGTTGGGGGGTGGAGGAGGGCCTCAAACCCAAAGACTGATTGAGTAGGTCTGGGCTGGGTCCAATAAATTTGAGGTGGTGCTAAAGCTGCCAGTACTAGAAATAGACACATTTTTGCAAGAAAGCTTGGTTGATACTCAAGACAGAACTATTACGGGAAACTCAGCCTACTTGTCCCTTTACCAGGCAAGAGCAATGGCATATTCTGTTAAGCCACATGGTAGAAAATAATGTTTACTTGCTGGAAGGTGAGAAGCATAGCTCTGTCCAGTGGAGCCCATGTTCCCAGGAACTAGTGGAGAAGGCTAACTGCCAGGTGTTGGGTCTCTGTTATAGAACCATCTCTGTCATAAGGGTTCTACTGGGAAAAGTTTGGTTCAAATATATCCACAGCTTTTTGAAGACTTCCCTAAATTAATGGAAACCCATGTTATTCTGTTATTCCACTACTTCATGGTCTCAGCCTTTAAGACACATCACGATAACCCTGCATACAATACCAGAAAATTCTGTTTCCCCTTCTTTGTAAGCCACGGTTTATAGCTAGACCCATTAAAAGTCCTTGGAGACTTTTGCACACCTGTCAAGAGAACCAAAAATCACATTAGCTCCGGAAAGAGAGTTGAGATTGTTCAACACATTGGCTTTGTTTGGTGTTGAACTTGATTTGGTGGTGATGGGATCAGGCGCTCTCAAAGGGAAATTGCAGGGATATACACAATACTTTCAGCTGAAAAAGTCAATGACTCCCAGACAGGTAGGTTCTGTTTGGCCATCGAAAAATCGTGTCCCCAGGTGATCTGAGCCGAAAGCTAAAGTGGCTGTGTTGAAAAGCTTCACTTCCACTGTAAAACCATTTCAGCACTTGTTCATTAAATGTAAAACATCAAAGAGGATTTGCAAATCTGGAAAACATTTATGAAAAATTTAAATGGGGTGTCACTTTGGCAGTGTAAGTGGCATGAACTGTTTGATTTTCAACTATTTACAGATGTATCTGAGTCTGGGATTAAGGCCTATATTTTCCAGGAGAAATTGTGTATGCAAAGTTTTGACCAAATTTGCCTACAAGAGGGAAATTAGTTTAAATATACATAATGCGGACCTATTCTCCTGTATGTAACATGTCTCTCTGTGTATGTGAGAAAAGAGACACACCTTTTTTCAAATTTGTATTATTTTATAGCTCTTGATATCAGAAATTCTGCATCAGAACATTTAAGAACGTAATGTTCTATCCTCATTTCTGTTTGGAATTCCTAAGTTCCAGAGTTGCCAAATCCTTTCTTCCCTGGTTGATATTTATGTTTGGGAACTTTCTTTAAAGAACTATCTGAAAACGGGTCACATAACACAATGCCAAGAGACAATATGAACTGGGAACATATCTGGCTCTCTGCAAGTCTTGAAGTTTTCTTAAATACTGTTTTTCTGCTGGATATTCCAGTAAATCAACGATACTATGACTCAGAGCTTCAGCCCTTGGGGGAAAAAGGAAGATGATTCATCTCTTAACCTAGAATGTTTCGAAAGACTAAGTGTTTTCTGTAATTTCTATTTTAGGTATGATTTATGTCACTTCTTACCCCTACAGTGATTTGATGTGACTTACATAAGTACATATAATGCTTTTTAAATGAAGCCAAGAAAATGAGGAGAAAGAAAAAATAATTGCCATAAGTACACTTTAGTGCGAGTCTGCTACGTATTGGAATCTGCATTTTCTAGCAGCCAACCCAGAGAAAGAAACACTCTCTGAAAGTATTCTTTTTTTTTTTTAAAGCAATTGCTCGGGAAAGGTATAGTTGATCCTGGTATTGGTAGTAGTAAGATCTGAGTGGAAAAATATAGGTTGATATAGGGAAAATACTTTATAATTTTCTCAATAGCTTTCCTACATGATGTATTAAAGACTTTCCAGAACTTGAGTTTTATACATTCCTCAGGGTAGTCAATGGCTGAACCCAAGAGAAGAGCTCAACAGAGCACGACGCAAGGTGGTAGAATAATGTCTTCCAGAAAATCAGGGTACCCTGGTCTGGCTTTATCTAAGAAGAAAATTGCATGTACCTAGCAAAATGAATGGATTGACTGTCCTTCAGGCAGTCCTCCCCAGATACTATTTTCTGAAAAACAAGCCTTTAAGAAATATGGAACAATGTCATACAATCTTCCTCCTGCATTCCACTTGGGGAGCTTTCTAAAAATGCAGTCCTCCTAATGATGTTTCTGAAATCTTAATCCCCTATCTCCATCTTCACGAAGCTTCTCCCTGCCACGGCCCTTGGTCAGGTCATTATTGCTTTTCCATCTCCTTCAGTCTGTGAATACCTTGGGAAGACATCTCAGGACACGTTGGAGTAGTTTAGATGGAATTAAGATTTAGATTCCTAAAACACACCTCTGACTTTAAAAGTCTTGTTTTCTTCTACCTACCGGAATAAATGATGACATCTTTGGATCTAAGTCTGCTTTCTCAAATATCCCTGTCTCTCTCAAACTCTGCACTTTCCCATAGCTTTGTCAAATGCTCACACAGTGTTTCCTCTGGGGAAACCTCTCTCAGATCCTACCGCCGAAGCAGCCCTAATCCCACCTTGTGTTCAAGGCCCGTCAACTGTGTATCCCTCACATCAGTTAGAACAATGTCTTTTCCCAAAGTTGGAGATGAATTCATATTGAATGAGTGGATGAATAAATGTTCATCTCCATATCTTCTCTTGGCTTCATTAGCAAGAGAATAAGATTTTTTTTCATTAATTTCCATTTATTTAACTCAATCCTTTCAGGGAAAACAGACTTTTTGACCTGCTTTGTCACTCCTTAAAAACCAGAGAGAAAAGCTTTCATATGTGACCCTTCTCAGGAAGCAGAAAACCTTTCACATTGTATTCTCCTAAGGAGACCTTGTTTCACACCACGAATCAGAGCATCTGCAAGGGCAAGCCTAGTCATGACACAGGGAAATCCACAGGATAGGAATTTGCTCGAGATCTCGAGACCAGGCTGCTTCAGGAGAAGAGCGATAGCTCAATGAGGAAAGAGGCATCGGGGTTCAAGAACATCATTCACTCTTCACCTGCCTGCTATTACAGGTGCAATGACACCACAGGACACTGTGATTTATCAGAGGAAAATAGCCTGGTAATAAGAGTAGAACTAGACCTCATTAAGATGAAGCAGTGTCTGATATCTTTCAGTCAGACAAAAGAGAATATGAAATTGATGTGGTCAGCATTACTGCCAAGCTGCATTTGAAAAGAATCAAACGAAGTGGCAATTGACAGCACTTCAGGAGGAAAATACCCACAAATGAAACAGAAGCTTGTTGAATGCAAACCTCTAGTCTTCAATGCATTAAAATATGACTTTGCATTTGATTTCCTTCCATAGTGAGATCATTCAGAACAAATCTATAAAAGGAACAAGGTGTGTACATTTAATATGCTCTTGTCAAAGCCCTACAGCAAAGGGTGGTGGTAGGATTAATTTAATTACCAAACTCTCATCCTCTTAACATGAGTATGGACATGTTTCTGATGCTGGGATGACAAAAGTGCTTCGCAAAAGGGAGACAGGGCCGGCCATAGTCCTCGAAGACCCTCAGCTATTAAATAAAGGAGATATCGGTTACCCCACGTTACTTGGCTTTCTGTCACCTCCCACACTGTAGGTAGGATGGAGGCGTTTGTTTGCAGTGGCCCTAGCTAGTGAGCTACACCATATGTAACGAATAGCCTTTCTTCAGGTGAAAGTCTTCATTCCTGAGTTGCTTCGAAAGAAGATGGTCAATGTGTTTTCTCTGAGAAGCAGATAGCAAGTGGTGGCCTTTCCTCCATAGGAGGATTGGTATCCCTTGCTATTGTTTAGTGCTAGTTACTGATTAACAGGTGAAACCTTGGTGATCTTTTTTTCCAGCAAAAATATCTTTATTCATGTGTTCCATGCAAATCTTCCAAAGATATTATATCTTATCTCCCACCCAGGGGATCTTCTCCAGCCTTTTAAATTCCAGTCATTTTTATTTTTATTTGTTTTTTTTTTTTAAGTAGGCTCCTGCCCAGCCTGGAGCCCTGTGTGGGGCTTGAACTCACAACCCTGAGGTGGAATGGGACACTTAACTGGGTGAACCATCTAAGCACCCCTAAATTCCAGTCTTCAAGACCCGCTGCCACTGCTCCCATATTTCTCAAATAGCCAAAGAGCAGCCTTGGGCTAAGGAAGACCTTTAGGCTTCTTGGGTTTCCACAGGGAGGGATCCAATCTATTGCAGAGACCCAGCTTTGAGGGGCTGCCATAAGGAAGGGGAGGGACCATGGCTCCCTCCCAGCTACTATGTCCTTCTTCCTTCTCCAAATTATTAACATTTTTAAAAATAAGACACTGATGGACTTGAAATAAAGTGAGGTCATATTTGAGAAAGCATGAACACATAGCCTACTTGTCAATTTTTAAAAAGCTCAACTTAGATACATATATATGATAGATATTACAGCATTTAAAAATAACTTTCTTTAAAAAAATAAAAATGAATTTCTTATTGTTAGGCTATTTCTCTAAAACAGAATGTTTCTGTATAGAATAAATCTTTGGAGAGCGCCATCTTACTGGACATACAGCTCTTCTTCAGCCAACTGTGACAATAATAATAAAGGGCGAAGTTCTGTGCTGTGGGAAAAGGCAGAGTAAACCAAAAAGTGCAGTATGTTCCTGGCAGAGATTTGCTGTGAAACATGACCTATGATAAGTGCAAAAGAGGGAAATACTTTCCCATAATTCTTCAGAAACCTAGCTCATCTGAACAGTTGATTTAAAATTAAGAAACAATGGGTTTTTTTCTCATTTTAATCCTACTTCTTAAAATAAATAAATTCTCCCAGCAGGGAACAAGGGGTAATGTGGTTAAGGACAAAACAATGAACAGGCCGTGTCCATGCAGTTTCAATTCTGTCTCTAGGTGCCCAGGACTCCAGGATCAGTTACTGAGACTTTCTGGTCATTGACAAGGTGAGATTTAACAACTGTCTTCTCATGGGTTGAGAACATTTCACCATCCTCGTCATAAGAAGAAAGCTTTGGAAAGATTCTGAATTTTTGTGAATACGAAATTCAAATCACAGCATTTGTACTGTTTTAAGGAACTTTCTTAAGGGATTTGTCTCCCTAGTTTTGGCTCTCCTGGTAATTTTTCCTAAGGAGAATTATTATAAGCAAGAGGGTAAAAAAAATGTTTTCCAGGTCCTAGAGACAAAGTAAATTCAGTATTTATGGTGTACAACAGGACGAGAGGAGAAGAGCAAGGAAGCCCACACTGACCTGCTCTGGACCCCTCTGCAAACTCACTCCGGTAAGAAGATCTTAGCAAGACAGGCAAAATGGTAGAGTTTACTCCAAAAGCATTGCTGGGCTTGGAGAACAAGCAAGCTCTGCAAAAAATCATAGCCCTTTAATTTTCACTGTGAAATACAGACATTTCATTTTCTCTCTTTTTAGCATGCAGCAAAGACTTATTTGTTAATGAGTTCTGTTTGTGAAGGAATTTTTGTATGTGATTTAGGGGGAAAAATGTGAAACCCCCACAAATAGAAGAACCATCATTTCAACATTAATATAATTCCCTTTCCCACCCATTTCTCACAATCATGTACTCTTGATATATTTAATCTTTTGCAATGGTTCCCATAGCAACTCCTCCTGGTAGTGGCTGAGCTGAAGGCTACTGGAGTCTTGAAACCCAGTCCTGCCCTGGGCAGGTTTGGGTTTTTTTTGTTTTTTTCTTTTCTCTCTCTCTTTTCATTTATTTGTTTATATTAAACCTTGGGTATCTTAGAATTCTCCTTGTGTTGCCCATCAGAATCCTGCCAGAAATAAGAATATGAGATCATTTTAAGGACAAAAGATGTGTTATTTGTTTTGTTTCCTGTATTTCTTCCTTTTTTTCTTTTTTTTTTTTTTTTTTTTTTTTTTTGGTTTTCAAAGCAGGGACCCTGATTCTTCTAAATCTGCTCTCCATCACCACTTGCAAATTTCTTAACAGCACTTCCAAACAGGAGGAGGGGCACCTTAAAGAGGTATTAATTAAAATGTTCCCCTAAAGAATAAAAAACATCACCTCTGCTCTGCCCCCAGTTCTAGGGTGACCAGGAAAACAAGAGGCTGAAAATCCTATGTAAAAATTCATGGGGTGACGCAAAGCAGCGTTTGCAAAGGCAGCTCTGGGACTGTGTAATACCTAAGAATTCAAATGGTAGGACATACTTCTCATTTCCTTCCTGCAATTTGTTTCTCTGCCCCCCCAGATAATACCAGCTCTGAGGAGTGGGCTCAGGGACTTGAAAATCAAATATTATTATTAATCACTGTAATTACTTTTCTTGGCCCAACTGTGGGGCTGGAAAGCAAATGAAATTCTCTTGAGTGCTGTCTTAACTAAAACATGTTGCTGAGCCACGATTACCTCATCCTTAGTCATCTTAAACTAGAGTATTAGGGCAAAAAAAATTTTTCTAAAATATAACTGAGACTGTTTATTTACATACTCAACTTTTTTCCTAAAGATGAAGGTAAGTCTTGTCTCTAACTCCCCAGCATCCGAAAGAATTCACTGCAAATTAAAAGGAGTTTAAAAGGAGAGTATACTTCTGTTGACCAATGGAGCAAGATTAAAATTTCAAAGTTAATAGTACTGAGACGACTTGTTTGAAATTATAGCAGTTATATGTCTAATAGCTTTGTGGTAAATTCTCTTTTCTGATAAATGTACATCTGGGCCTCGATCATTGCAAAACTCTGTGGGGTGCCATTCAATTGAAAAAAATCATAGTATTTCTTACAACCATTCTCCAGCAGATGGAATTAAAGTCTTTTGATCTTAAACAAACCGAAAACAGCTTATTGTGACAATCTTCTGTGAGTAGAAAGTAAAGAATGCTGAGGAAAGTATGCCTTTTTCTAATTTACACAGAAGCGAATACTAAATATATTAAACGCATTCCATTTAAAGCCATCAATATGGGCTACAGGCTGCACCACAATATTTTGATTGAGATTTATGGTCAGATGAAACTATTGGCTATTTTGTGCTATACTCAACAATGATTAGAGATTGTTTAAATTTTTCAGCTGGTGGATTTGCTATTAACCAGTCAAGTTTGAGACCACATGAATGCAACATTTGGGCCGTTTATTAAAATGTCACTGTGACTTAGCTCCATGGGTGGCAGGAAACCCAAACTTCCATTTTGTGAGCTGGATTTAGGCACCCTGCATTCTTATATAAGTTGGAGCAAATCCATTTTTACCCAACCAGTCTTGTTTCTTCATCTAAAAAAAAAATTATTACAGAATTTCTAAGGTCTCCTTGATTGTATATTTTATAAGATTATAAATTTGGCCCACTGATACTTTCAGGAATGTGTAATTGTATTATAGTCAGACACACAGCCTTAAAAAAAAAGAAAAGTTTTATATTTCGTAGGTCAGATGGCAGTATGTGAAACATTCAAAAAAGTCAAATCCTCTTTTCCTTTTTCTTTAGAAATATATATTGTGGTATAATTGATATATAATAAGCTGCATATAATCAAGGTGCACAATCTAATAAATTTTGACTTATGTAATACCCATCATCACCACAATCTAGATAATGAACTTACCCATGATCCTGGATCAATTTCTTAGGATCCTTTGTAATCTTCTTCCTGCCCTACCCCTCCCCCAGTCCCATTCCAGTCTCCAGGCAAACATGGATCTACTTTATTTCACTATCGATTAGTTTGTATTCTCTAGAATTTTATATAAATACAATTATGTTGTCCAGTTTTTTTCACTCCGCATAGTTTTTCTCTTTCTGAGAGAAACTCCTTCACTAGAAATGTTGTATTTGGATCCAAAAAGACCAATATGGAGCCGTCTTAAGATCTCTGAAACAGGGACGCCTGGGTGGCTCAGTTGGTTAAGCAGCTGCCTTCGGCTCAGGTCATGATCCCAGCGTCCTGGGATCGAGTCCCATATCGGGCTCCTTGCTCCGCAGGGAGCCTGCTTCTCTGTCTGACTCTGCCTTCCACTCTGTCTGCCTGTGCTCGCTCTCTCTGACAAATAAATAAAATCTTTAAAAAAAAAAAAAAAATCTCTGAAACAAATATTTATTGATAATTAACAATATGATTTTGAGAAAAGATTGATTTTGAGAAATATAAAATCAGATTGGTCTGAGTTTTAATAAAGAACCATATTATGAAGTAAGAAGACCTCAGCTCCAGAAGGTAAGGAATCTTGGATTTCCAGTTCTGTCTCTAATGCCATAGTGTTCATTTTACTTAACAAGTAACAGTAGCTGTTTATTAGTAGCATAGTCAACATATAGTGTTTCAGGTGTACAGTATAGCGATCCAACAATTCTATACACTACCCAATGCTCATCATGATAAATGTCTTCCTTAAACCCCATCACTTGTTTCACCCATCCCCCATGTCCCCTCTGATAACCATCAGTTTGTTCTCTATAGTCAAGAGTCGGTTTCTTGGTTTGTCTCTCTCTCTTTTTTCCCTTTGCACATCTGTTTCGTTTCTTAAATTCTACAAATGCGTGAAATTATACAGTTTTGTCTTTCTTTCACTGACTTCTTTCATGTAGCTTTATACTCTCTAGCTCCATCCATGTCATTGCAATGACAAGATTTCATTCTTTTTTTAGGGATGAATAATATTCCATTGTATATATACACACCACATCCTCTTTATCCATTCATCTACTGATGAACGTTTGGGTACTTCCATAATTTGGCTTTTGTAAATAATGCTGTAATAAACCTAGGGGTGCCTATATGTCTTTCAATTAGTGTTTCTGTATTTTTTAGGTAGCTACCTGGTACTGTGATTACTGGACCATGGGGTATTCTATTTTTCACTTTTTGAGGAACCTCCTTACTGTTTTCCACAGTGGCTGCACCAGTTTGCATTCCCACCAACAGTGCATGAGGGCTCATTTTTCTCCACAACCTCACCAACACTTGTCATTTCTTGTGTTTTTTATTTTACCCATTCTGATAAGTGTGAGGTGGTATCTTATTGTACTTTTTATTTGCATTTCTGCGATGATGAGGGATGATGAGCATCTTTGCGTGCTGTTGACCATCTGGATGTCTTTTTTGGAGAAATCCTGGTGCATGTCTTCTGCCCATTTTTTAATTGGATTATTTGTTTTGGGGAGGTGTTGAGTTATATCAGTTCCTTATTTATTTTAGGTACTACCCCTTTATTGGATATGTCATTTGCAAATATCTTCTCCCATTCAGTAGGTCCTCTTTTATTTTTGTTGATTGTTTCCTTCACTGTGTAGGAGCTTTTTATTTTGATGCAGCCCAAATAGTTTATTTTTGCTTTAATTTCCTCTGACTCTGGAGACATATCTAGGAAAATCTTGCTACCACTGATGTCTAAAAAGTTACTGCTTGTGCTCTTTCCTAGGATTTTTATGGTTTCAGGTCTCACATTTAGGTCTTTAATCCTTTTGAATTTATTTTTGTGTATGGTATAATAAAGTGGTTCAGTTTCTTTCTTTTCCATGTAGCTGTCCAGTTTTCCCAGCACCATTTTTTTAAAAATAGTTTATTTATTTACTTGACAGAGATCACAAGTCGGCAGAGAGGCAGGCAGAGAGGCAGGCAGAGAGGGCTGGGGGTGGGGAGAAGCAGGCTCCCTGTTGATCATGACCTGAGCTGAAGGCAGAGGCTTTAACCCACTGAGCCACCCAGGCGCACCCACCCCCAACACCATTTTTTGAAGAGACTCTTTCCCCCATTAGAAATTCTTTCCTGTTTTGTTGAAAATTAATTGACAGCATAATTGTGGGTTTATTTCTGGATTTTCTATTCTGTTTTATTGATCCATATGTCTATTTTTGTGCCAGTACCATACTGTTTTGATTACTACAGCTTTGTAGTATAACTTAAAGTTTGGAATTGTGATACCTCCAGTTTTGTTTTTCTTTTTCAGGATTACTTTGGCTATTTGGGGTTTCATACAAATTTTAGGATTGTTTGTTTCAGTTCTGTGAAAAATGATGTTGATATTTTGGTAGGGGTTGTATTAAACCTATAGATTGCCTTGGGTATTATAGATATTTTAACAACATTAGTTCTTCCAATCCATGAACATGGAATCTTTTTCCATTTTTTGTGTCATCTTCAATTTCTTTCATCAATATTTCACAGTTTTCACAGTACCTATCTTTCACCTCCTTGTTTAAGTTCATTCCAATATATTTTTTTTATTTTAACGGTGCAATTATAAGTGGAATTGGATTTTTTAATTAACATATTATTTGTTTAAGGAGTACAGGTTTGTGATTCAACAGTCTTAAACTATTCACAGCACTCACCATAGCACATACCTTCCCCAATGTCCATTGGATTCTTAATTTCTCTTTCTGCTGCTTCATTATTAGTACATAGAAATGCAACAGATTTCTATACATTGATTTTATATCCCATGATTTTACTAAATTCATTTCATCAGTTCTGATAGTTTTTTGGTTGGGGCTTTAAGGCTTTTATATAAATAATATGTTGTCTACAAATAGTGAAAGTTTTACTTCTTCTTTAGTATTTAAAAGCCTTTTTTTTTTCTTTTTCTTGGCCGATTGCTGTGGCTAGGATTCACAGTACTATGTTGAATAAAAGTAGTGAAAGTGGGCATCCTTGTCTTATTGCTTAGTATGATATTTGTTGTGGGTTATTCATATTAGGTCTTTATTAAGTTAAGGTATGTTCCCTCAAAACCTACTTTGTTGAGGGTTTTTATCCTGAACAGATACTATAGTCTGTCAAATGCTTTTTCTGAATCTATTGAAATAATCATATGGATTTTATCCTTTTTCTTCATGTAATTCATCACCTTGATTGATTTGAAAATATTGAATCACTCTTGCATCTTGGGTATAAATCTTGATTGTGGTGAATGATTTTTCTTAATGTATTGTTTGATTCAGTTTTCTAGTATTTTGTTGAGTATTTTTAAACCTATGTTAATCCAAGATACTGGCCTGTAGTTCTCTTTTTTGTGGTGTCTTCATCTGGTTTTGGTATCAGTGTAATGCTGACCTCATAGAGTGAATTTGGAAGTTTTACTTCCTCTTCTATTTTTTGGAATTGTTTGAGAATAGGTATTAACTCTTCCTTAAATGTTTGGTAGAATTTGCCTGTGCAGCCATCTGGCCCTGGACTTTTGTTTGCTGGGAGCTTTTGATCCTCATTCAATTTCATTGCTGTTTATCAGTCTGTTCAAATGTTCTATTTCTTCTTTCTTCAGTTTTGGTAGGCTATTTATTTCTAGAAATTTGTCCATTTCTTCTAGGTTGCCCAATTATTGACATATAATTTTTCATAATATATTTTTACAATTGTTTGTATTTCTTTGTTTTTATTTCTCCTCTTCCTTTTGTGATTTTATCATTTTAAAAATTTTATTATTTATTTATTTATTTATTTGAGAGAGAGAGAGAATGAGAGAGCAGGGGTGGGGGCAGAGGGAGAAGCAGTCTCCTCACTGATCAGGGATCCCTACTTGGGACTTGATCCCAGGACTCAGGATCACAACCTCAGCTAAAGGCAGACATCCAACTAACAAAGCCACATAGGCACCCCTGTGATTTTATTTCCTTGCGTCCATTCTCTTTTTTTCTTGATGAGTCAAGCTAGAGGCTTATCAATTTCAATGAACATTTCTTTGTTTTTTAAGATTTTATTTATTTATTTGACAGAGAGAGAGAGACCACAAGTAGGCAGAGAGGCAGGCAGAGAGAGAGGGAGAAGCAAGCTCCCTGCCGAGCAGAGAGCCCAACTCGGGGCTCGATCCCAGGACCCTGAGATCATGACCGGAGCCAAAGGCAGAGGCTTAACCCACTGAGTCACCCAGGTGCCCCAATTTTATTGATCTTTTCAAAGAACCAACCCCTAGTTTCATTGATCTGTTCTCTGGTTTTGGGGTTTTTATTTTGTTTTGTTTTTGTGTTTATGTTTTAGTTTCTGTATCATTTATTTCTGCTCAAATCTTTATTGCTTTCTTTTCCTTCCACTGATCGGAGATTTTCTTCTTCTTTTTCTGGCTCCTTTAGGTATAAGATTAGGTTCCTTATCTGAATTTTTCTTGAGGTACGTCTGTATTGCTATAAACTTTCCTCTTAGAACAGCTCTTGTTGCATCCCACAGATTTTGGATCATTGCGTTTTCATTTTCCTTTGTTTGCATGTAATTTTTTATTTCTTCATTTTCTTCTTGGATTTCTTGGTTGACCCATTCTTTGTTTAGTAGCATGTTATGTAACCTCCATGTATTTGTGGGTTTTTTTCAGTTTGGGGTTTTTTTTTTTTTTTGTGGTTGATTTCTAGTTTCATAGAGTTGTGGTCAGAAAAGATGCATGGTATGACTTTGATCTTTTTTAATTTGTTGAGACTAATATGTGATCTATTCTGGAGAATGTTTCATGTGCACTAGAAATGAATGTGTATTCTTCTGTTTTAGGGTGGAATGTTCTTTTTTTTTTTTTTTTTTTTTTAGGGTGGAATGTTCTGAATGTATGTTAACTCCATCTGGTCCAGTGTGTCACTAAAAGCCACTGTTACCTTCTTGGTTTTCTGTTTGGATGATCTGTCCATTGATATAAATGAAGTTTCAAAAGGTCCCTACTATTACTGTATTGCTATAAATTAGTTCCTTTATTCTCATTATTAACTTTGTTATGTAATTGAATACTTCCATGCATAAGTATTTACAATTGTTATGTCTTCTTATTGGATTGTCTCCTTCTTTATTATATAATGCCTTCTTTGTCTCCTGTTACACTTTGTTTTAAAGTCTATTTTGTCCAATATAAATATTTCAGCATAATTATTTGAGTGTTATCCATGTTCTCACAAATATTGATAAACTATTTTTATTTTTTTATTACTGAGCAGTAGTCTATTGAATGGAGATATCAGTGTTTATTTACTTATTCGCCTGTTGAGGAACACTGCAGTTGTTTCCAGTTTGAGATTATTATAAATAAAGCTGCCAGGAACATTTGTGTATAAATCTATATCTGACATATTTTCATTTTTAGAGGAAGAGTGGCTAGATCATATAGTAAGTGTATCTTTGCCTTTTTAAGAAACCGATAAATTTTTTCCAAAGGTATATAAACCTACATTCTCACGTGCAGAATGTGAGAGTTCCAACATTGGGCCAACATTGGTATCATCAGTCTTTTTCATTTTGGACATTCTAATCAGTGTGTAGTGATACATCACTGTGGTTTTAATTTGCATTTTCCTGTGTCCAGTGTATTTCCATGAACTTATCTACCACCCATTCCCTTTGGTGAAATGTCTATTCACATTTTTTTTCTTTTTTTTCTTTTTTGGCTCTTAATCTTCTTATCATTGAGTCTTGAAACTTCTTTATATACTCCAAATATAAGCATCCTGATAAGTGATTTACAAATATTTTTCCCCATCAATAACCTTTTCATTCCCTTTGCAGTTCTTTTAAAAAGCAGAGTTCTTCAATTGATGAAATCTAACCTATCAAACTGCTTTCTTGTATGGATTGTATTTTTGATGTTTTAATGTAAGAAATTTTCTCTTTCTTTGAGAGAGAAAGGGAGAGTGGTGGGACAGAGAGAGAGGAGGAGGAAGAATTGTAAGCAGGCTCCACATCCAGTATGGAGCCCAACACAGAGTTTGATCTCACAACCCTGAAATCATGACCTAAGCTAAGAGTTGGACACTTAACTGACTGAGCCACCCAGGTGACCCAAGAAATCTTTGTCTAATCAAACTTCACAAAGATTTTCTTCTATGAAGATAATCATGTTCTTCTAGAAGTTTTATAGGTTTATGTTTTATACTTAGGTTACTTGATGCATTTAGAGTACATGATGCAAGATGTGAACTGATATTCATTTTTGCACATGTGGTTATCCAATTGTTTCAGTAAAATTCGTTGAAAGACTGTCCTTTTTATCACTGAATTGCCTTTGCAACCTTGTCAAAACTTCATTGACTATATACATGTGGGTCTGTTTATAGACACTTCATAATTTATCTTTTTATCCTTGCAGTTCTATTAGTTTTTGCTTCCTATATTTTGAACTTCTGTTATTCAATGGATTAACACTTATGATGGTTATGTTCTATAATTGGCTCTGTTAATCATTATGAACTGAACTTCTCTATCACTGCTAATATCCTCTGCTCTAAAATTGCTTTGTCTGATATTAATATAGCCATTAAAACTTTCTTATGATTAGTGTTAACATGATATATCTTTTTCCATACTTTTACTTTTAACATAACTGTACTTATATAGTTAAACTGCATTTCTTGCACACAGCATGCATTGATTCTGATTTTCTGTTTGTTTTCCAACCCAACAATTTCTATCTTTTACTTAGAGTGTTAGTCCATTGTGATTTAATATAATTATAAATATGGTTAAATTATAACTACCATCTCATTATTTTTATTTGTCCCATTTATTTCTTCTTCCCTTGTCCCTTTTTCTCTGCTTTCCTTTGGTGTTAGTATTTTTAAATTTTACTCATTTATTTAAGAACAATTAATTGACACCTACTTTGTGTCAGGCAGACACTGAAAATATAGCAGTGAACAAAACAGAAGAAATCCCCCCTGTGAGGCCCCTCCTGGTGGAGAGATAACAAGGTGACCAGCATGGCTGGACAAGATGTGCAGGGAGTAGAGGGGATGAAACTGAAGTGAAAGGTTCAGTTAAGGGTCAGATCACACTGGGCCTTATAGATCATGGTAGCATGTTTGGATTTCATATTTTGGTGTGATGAGAAGCTACTGATGGGTTTTGAGCATTAAAGTGGAATGGTCTGGTTTACATTTTAAAATAATCACTCTGGCTGCCATGTGGCAAAGCTAGACTAGAAGCAAAAAGTGTGATTAGGAGGTCATTGCAGTTTTCCAAAGGTGAGAGAAGGGTGGTTTCGAGGAGTATAAAATGGTTCAGATGGTGAGTGGTTGGATTCTGGCTGTTTTTAAGGTAGAAATGACAGAACTTACTCAGCAATTGGATTTGGGAAAGAAAGAAGAGAAATCAGGCATTTTCTAAAGTTTTATCTGAGCAACTACATGAAAGCTGGTGCCATTTGCTGAAGAAGATTAGGTTTTGTTTTGGACATATGAAGTTTGAGATGTTTATTAGATATTCAGATGGAAAGATCAAGTAGAAAGTTGGATAGGAGCCTTGAAGAGGAGGGGGGAGGTCATGCTGGAGAGGAATTTTTCCGAGTTGCTCATGGGCTTGTGTAAACTTTTAAGAAAATATCCCAATTGCTATATTCTGAGGCAGGGTGGGATGCGTGGGGGGGGGGATTCATATTCTCATATTGCAAATATAGATGTTTCTTCGTACTCAAGTCCAACACACATCTCTTCTTAGTGAAGATTGTTTTGATTATATACAATAGAAACTGACTCTGGATAGCTACCCCAAAAAGAGAGAAATTAATTGAAAGGGATTTTTCAGTACAATCTCAAAATTGGAAGAATATTAAAAACTATGACACAGTAAAGATGGCAACCAAGGCTAGCCCAGAGATCTCTGTGATAAGTGTTTGAGGGATTGTTATCAGTAGAACTCAAGTTCAATGGCTTCCGTGCTTCTAGAGTCATTGCAATGCTCTAAAAAGCCAGGAGAAGGGCCATCTATTCCTTCTGTGTTAGAAAAAGGGATTAAAGCAAATTCCTGCTATTGAAAACATGGTCCTTGGATCAGTAGCTTTTTGGAACACAGAATTTTAGGTCCCATGTAAGACCTAATCAATCAGAATTTGCATTGCAACAAGATCACCAAGTGACTAAAATACATGTTAATGGGAGGTTTGGGTGGCTCAGTCAGTCAAGCTCAGGTTATGATCTCAGGGTCCTGAGATTGAGTCCCACGTGGGGTTCCTTGCTCAGCGGGGAGATTGCTTCTTTCTCTGACTGCCACTTCCCTGCTTTGTGATGGGGTATAGTTTACCCAAGCCAGGGTATCTAGTGTTTCTGGGTGGAGAAAGGGATTATCTGTCCAGGAGGACAAGGAGACTTCCTGAACCAGTCCTTACTGTGGTGTGTCCCTTTTCTCAGTGCCACCTATCCACTCACTGTCTTTGGTGAAAGGTGGGAGGGAGTCTCAGGTCTAGAAGAGAATGAGAGTGCCTCCTGGGCCACACACTTTTTGGAGTAGGATCTCCCATCTTAGTGTCTTCCAGTCTCTTTCGTTAGAGAAAAGAGTCTTGGGTTCCCACTAGAAAGAGTGAACGGTTCCCCTAAACACTTACCATTAACAGGGCTTCCAATCAGTCCCCTTTGCTAATGTTGCTGAGCTTCCCTTTTGTTCCTGAAAGGAGTCTCAATCAGTCCAGGAGGCAAATGAACCTACCTATCTGAGGTTAAAGGTCAGAAAAGGCCAAGTCTGAGTCACCATCTTCTGTTAGGCAGGGGGATTATAAGATAACCTGATGCTGTTTCTCCTGTAGTCCTGAGGTCCCCAATCAGTTGTTTTCCTTTTTCTAACATGCAGAGTTCTCCTTTGGTTGCCTCTTGCCTTATCTCCAAAGTTTATAGTTGTACCTAACAGGGACAAATGAGTCTATACCAATTTGCCCAAAGCAGAAGTCCGCAGATTGAATATTTTTTTATTGATTCTACTTACTCCCTGAGTTTTCTTATTGGCCATAATTCTCTATGGCATTATTTTTGTAATTGTTTTAGGGTTTATAGCATAGTATACATCATATGTCGTTACCTTTTCAGAATCAAATCTCCCTTCCCATATAGTATAAGAACCTTCAACAGTATACTTCCATTTCTCTCTCCTGGACTTCATGCTATTGCCATCATACATTTTATTCCTATATATTATGTACTCTCCACGATGCACTGTTATTGCTTTGAGCAGTTGATTATCTTTTCAAGAGATTTAAATTAGAAGCAAAATCTCTTTATAGTATCCACAGAGTTGCCATTTCCTAGACTCCTCATATCTTTGTACGGATACAAATCTCCATGTGGAGTCACTTTCCTCTGCTGAAATAACATTCTTCATTGTTTCATCCAGTGTAGGTGTGTTGGTAACAAATGTTTTTAGCTTCAACTGTCTAATTAAGTTTTTATGTGCCTTTATCTTTCAACGATGGTGTTTTCACTGGTAAAGACTCAATGTTGAGTTTTCGTCTTTGAGAACTTTAAGGATGTTGCCTCTCTGTCTTCTTACTGGCTTTGTTTCTGGGAAGACAACTGCTTTCCTTTGTTCTTTACATTTAATATGGTCTTTTACCCTGGCTGTTTTTAATATAGTCTCTTTTTCACTGGTTTTAAACAATATGACTATAATGGCACTTGATGTAGTTCTCTTCATGTTTCCTGTTTTTAAAGTTGCTTGGATCCATTTGTTTATATTTTTCATCAAATTTGGAAATATTTTGGCCATTATTTCTACAAATAACTTCTCTGTGCTACACCAATTACACAATATTAGACCTACTAAAATTGTTCCAGACCTCACTGATGCTCTCATTTTTTTCCCTTTCACTGTTTTCTCTTTATTTCATTTCAAATAGTTTCTACTGCCATGTTTCCAAGTTCACTAATCTTTTATTATGCAATGTCTAATCTGCTGCTAGCCACATCCTGTGTATTTTTCATCTCAGACATTGTAGGTTTCATCTCTAGAAGTTTGATTTGGGGTTTTTTTTTTAATATTTTCTGTACCCCTACATAACATGTTCATTTTCTAACTTTTTGATCACATTAAGTACAGTTATAGTATTTTAATATCCTTGCCTACTAGTTCTATCATCAGTGTCAGTTCTAAGTCTGTTTTGATTTTATCCTTGTTATGTGGTATACTCCCCTGTTTGGTGTTGTTGTTGTTGTTTTGTTGTTTCCTAATGCTTGATGATTTGTGATTAGATACCAGACGTTGTGATTCTTACCTTATTGGCTGCTTAATTTTTCTATGATCCTGTACATTTTCCTGTTTGTTTTGTTTTTTTACTGGGATGTGGCCAAATTACTCAGAAATCATTTGATTCTCTTGGGTCTTCCTTTTAAGCATCGTTAGGCAGAACCAGTTCTTACAAAACCAGATTCATAGGAGCATTATGCCCGGGGAGAATTTTTCTCACTACTTAAACCCTTCTAGTACTCTATTCAGTGAAGCATAAATTATGAGGTTTCCACTGTGACTACAAGCAATGGGCATTATTGTAGGTCCTAATTGAGCTCTGGGTATTTTTCATTCTTATCCTCTTGACTAGATCTTTCCTAAGCATGGGTAGTTTCCTTGCAGACATACACTCATCACTATTCAGCTGAATACTTGGGGAGGACTCCCAACAACTCTCCAGAGTTTTCTCTCTCTGCAGCTCTCTTTTCTCTGACACTCTCGTATGAAATCCAACCCCCTAGATCTTCCTGTGATCCCAGCTCCCCTTTACTTACCTCAAAAACAATGCTAGGCTCCATGTGGCTTCCCCTCCCTGCATCATGTTAATAAGCTAAGTCATTCTGAGACTCACTTTTCTTGTTTACTGTGTCTCAGTTGTCTCTATTTTTATTGTCTGGTGGCCTGACATCCAATTCCTCATAAAATTTTACTTCATATATTCTTCATGTAGAAAAGTAACTAGAAATTAACAAGAGTAAATGTGGGGATAACATTGAGGAGGCTATGTCCAGTAAGACTAGGATGATGCAGTAAAGATGGAAAGAAATGGATAGTTTTGAGAGATATTTAGGAAGTATAACATCAGTATTTGGTGACTGGTGGGCCATGCAAGAAGGGCAGGGGAAGGAGAAGAAAGTGTTCCCAGGTACCTCTGGGTGTGTGGTGGCACTACTCACTGATGTAGGGAACTCTGGAGGGGAAGCTAGTAGAGGATGAGCCAAGATCAATTTGGGAGATGCCCAACTTCATTGTGATGGCCAAAGTAATGATGGACTAATTAAAATATAAGGCTAGGAGAAGAAATTGTAAGAAAGAAACCAGGTTATAAAGGATATAAATGGAAGAATAAAACCATCATTATCATGCCTTTCTATGGGATTTTATGGATTATTTCTACGCTCATTTGTAAGGGCCGCTCATTTGACACTTAAAAACATGAAGTTTCACTGATAATACTGACTACTTCTAATATGTCAAAAAATAAATACAAATGGTTTCAACTTCTGGTTTTAGAATTAAGAATGTTAAATATGTTTATTGATGGAGATATTTCATAATGAATTATTTGCATGTTGCTACTTTTCCATAATTGAAAATTCTTGATTCATACCCTTGGGTTTTTGTGTTATAAGCTGCTATATTCTATCAAGAAAACACTGACTTCGAATGTAGATGGCAGACTGTTGTCCAGAGAGGGGAAAACACTGAGCCAGATTAACAAAGCAAGGTGCAAGATTTCACCACAGCATTCAGAGAAGATGGTAGGCTTGGCCATAACACATCAAAGAGGAAAAAGGAAACTTATGGTATAAAGTGAGAACTTCCAAATAGGTAAAAATAATTACATATCAGAATTCATCATAAAATACTTACTTTACAAATAAATAGCAAAGCTAACATTCCTAATTCTAAAATCAGAAGTTGAAACCATTTTTATTTTTTATTGACATGTTAAAAGCAGACAGAATTGTTTCAGGCTGTGTCTAAATGATCTGATTATGAGCCAACATCAAAAGTGTAGACAGTTCTAGGCAGGAGTAGCAAACACCTGCTGAACTCACCATCATGTTTAATATCGTACTGAATTTTGAGATATAAGATCACAGCTTAAATACTTGTCTCACAAAACATCGGGCTTAAGACATTGACCTTTATTTGTCTAAAACACATAAAACTCTCTCTCTCCTGTTGATGAGCATGACTGTCAAATGCTCTGTGTGCAACCACTAAACACTTCCAAGACTGCAAGTTGAGGCATGGATATTAAGTGTACATTTAATCAGCTGGAGAAGGTGAGAAGAAGCATTATACTGCCTAATTTCAGTAGTAACTGTAATGGGCTCGTAATTATATTTAGTGTCTGGTAGATTCATTTAGTTGCTGATTGCAAGACATAGTGGCAAATATTGAGCAGTTTACCTCTCTTTCTAGACGGTGCACATTTTAAAAAGAAACCCGAGTTCTCAAATCACGTTTCTGTGGATGTAACTTGGGGAAGCATCTTTGGAGGGCAATTTGGCAAAACCTATCAAAACCGAAGGGTGCTTCTATTTCTTTTAACCAAGAGATTTGAATCTGAGACTTTATCCCAGAGATAATTCCATATGTGTGCACAAAGACGTAAAGACAAAGATGTCACTGCAGAATGGAAGACAATAGCAGAATATTAGAAACAGCCTCAATGCTCATCAGCAGGGAATTGGTTGGATAAATTATTATATTTCTATGGAATAAAGTGCAGCTATAAAAATAAGATTGTGCTTCTTTATATAATGATTTGGAACATCTGTTGAGATATATAGATATGTGAAGGAAACCAAATAGAGATCAGTGTGTAACATAGTACTATTTGTGTGAAGGGGAGAAGCAAGCATCAGTTCTAAAAATTTATGTGTATGTTTATCTGCAAGGATACACAAGGAATGAGGAATCCTGGTTGTCCATGGACAGAAGAACTGGCAACTGAGGGCCAACGATGGGGAAAGATTAATTCTTCATGTATATCCATATATCCTTGATATGCTTTGAATATTTTACTACATAATATATAAACTATTGAGAAATTAAAAATTAAAAATTCATCAAATATTTAAAATTATATCAGGCTCCATTATAAATTGTGACATAGCTTTAGGAAAAAATACTTGGTAGAAGATGGAGTAGAGGTACTTAAGAATGTGCCAAATCCTGTTAAAATTACATATTTAAAGGAAATTAGAAGTTTCTGATAAAACTAATGATCATTAAAAAGAAGTCGGAAATACAGAAACAAAGGAATTCGGATATTTTCCTTGCTGGGCAAGGAAATGCTGAGAGAAAATTCCTGACAGCTTCCTGACCAGGAAAGACAAACCTGCAAGTCACGTTTCCTCTATCGGGTAGCTCAGACCCTGTGACTACCCATCATTTAGAAGGCTTTTGTCAGTAAACACTCTGGCCTAACTAACAAGGGAAGGAGAATTAGGAAAATGAGAAAAGAAACCATTTGAAATGAAATTGCACATGAACAAAGGAGCATGCTTACTGGGATAAAATGTTTTACTGGAATACAAACACTAGAATAAAAATAGTTTGCCGAATTTCTATGGAGCAAACTATAAATGTCTATGTATCAAAAATGACCTTCATTTGCATTACTTGTAAGTTTGTGGAAGAACGAAGACTATACACAAGTGTTTGCAATAAAATAGATTGTGGATGCGGTCACCCCCTAAGCAGCCAAACAGAACCTTGTAGCCAAGTGAGAAGAACACCTGGGTCCAGTGAATACTTGTTTGTAAATTTTATTTGAAGATATAAAATCTAAACTTATAATTAGTGCTTTGCATTTATAAATATTAGAAGCTCTATTAACATGTCACTTTCTATCTTAGAAAGTGTTTTTTTTAATGGTCCTGTTTCAACAACGTCTTCATGTATCAAGAGAGAATTTTTTTTAAAAAATTAGACCCCAAAATTGGTGTTTTCTTTTCCCTTTTGGGCAGTTTTAACAATTATTGGCTGATGGGCTAAAAGGCCTGAGGAGAGTAACCATCAGTTAAAGAAACGAGTCACCAGGTCGAGGACATGCTTCAAACATCTAACTGGCCTGATCATGAATTGTTAGGGAGAAAAGTCACTTGTCAGTTCAACAACAGTCTTCATGGAATTTGATCATATTGCACAAGTTGTTGGATGTCTTCTTGGGCAGATTCCACTCTGGTAGAACTTAACTCACTCTAAATGCAACTTGTGAGAAGTTTAAAAACATATGCTCCCTAACACTCCCAGGTGGCTACATCTTCAAGAATGGAACAGATGCCAAAGACGAACAGCAATTTCCATTGGAGAAACACAAGAAGAAAAGAAAAAGGAAAAGCACGAAATAAGGAAAGAGAGCATACATCAGAGGATAAAAAATGTTCATGTCCTCTGGAGGAACCCAGTCCTTTCCTTCCTGCTTGCCTCCCAGCGCGGACCAGGATGGGCCCCTCTGCAGACCACAGAATCTAGTCCCACTTCCAGTTGCCTAATAAAAACCACTCCTCACCGCTTTTCTCCCCACTTGGTGTGTCTCAGGCATTCTACCCTGATCTTGAGAAATTCTTCTCACCCCACCTGGTAGCCATTTGTGGAACATCTCCATACATGTGGTTTGTGAGATGAGTAATACATGATTCATCATCAAGATCACAATCGAGCAAATGTTTTGCTCTTAACTCTGAAGCTTGAGCTCAATTAAGTAGAACAGGCTTCAACACAATCATCTTCACACGAAGGTCCTACCTGTTCTACTAACTAGCAATTAGACAAACTGCCGAACGGAAGTATCAAGCTTTGCTTTAGTTATTATTACTTCTGTTCACAGATTTTCTGCAGCTCCAAATAGTGGGCATCTGGTATTTGTGTTCCTTTCTGTGATTCAACTAGGAAATGCCTCATTAGTGACAGGGGCAGTGAGAAGGGGCCTTGCAAAACTCTCTCAGCCCTCCAGCTGCATATGTCTATGACTCTGTCTATGGGGGAACCAAATGTCAGAGTGGAAACTCGGTAAATCAATCATTCTTTGATTCTACAACATACTTATTGAATGTTTACTGTATGTAGTATGCTATACATGGACCTACAGATGAAAACGTGAACAAACGGATCGTGCCTTAAAATTGCAAAGGACATTGAACATGAGTGGAGTGCTGAATGGAGCAGAAGGGTAGAGGAAATCAGCAACTCAGTACAGTAAAGGAGACTTACTGTCCAGAGATATGCCTCTGGTGGTGGAGTAGCCCAATGGAAGGAAACCTAAGACTCAGTCAGGGAGGATTTCCAGAAGCAGATGGATCTCCAGAGAAATCATGTAGGACACAGGCAAGTCTTCATCGGAGAAGAGAGAGCAGCTAACAGAGCAATCAGAAGGAGTGTGCCCGTTCTGGAGAGAACAGAACAATGTGACCAGTTTGTCCACTGCTTTGCCCCACTTCAAACAAGGGCTGCCATATCCTATGTCATCAATGGACACTTATCAAATGAGTAAACGTCTGATGAATCATGGAATCGTTCTATACACCTGTAACATAGAGTCAGGGAGCAGGGAGTGTTAAAGGATGAGGTTTTGTAATAGGAAGGTCAGAGACAGACTTACATATCTCTTGGAAAGAATCTGTAGTTCCTTCTACAGGCAACATGAAGCTATGAAGAATTATCTACAGAAACAGACATATCAACATGCATTATCCACATTAAATGCCGCATCATGCCTACTCCTGCCTCAGTCCTCGAGGGCATGTGTGAGAGCACCTGGATGGATTGCCCTTGAGCATGGCTGTGCCGACACATCCTTTGATGAAACCATCCCAGAAGGACGCTCAAAAGAATGAGGATCAGATGATACGGGTTGGTACCAAATGCAGACATATTCTTGATAGAATCTCAATACCTTGTGAAAGGAGAGGTATTGGAGGATCTACCTTACTTGCAAGCCAGTTAATTAGCTTCTTCCATGGATGTTCTCAGAAAACACTTTTCTGGGTCAGAGACAACAAACCTCATTACTCACAACACCACAAGCAGCATTCGTACCACGTAGTTTCATTGGTTCCCTTGCCCACCCCCCTCAGTCCCGTGGACCCCCAACGGCTACTGCGCACAGAGCAGGTTTATCCCAGCTGAAGAACACTGAGTTTGGAGAAACCACTGCATTCAAACCGTAAGACAGCCTGCTCAGTGTCTGGTGACAGATGCGACCTCAGGACCAATGGTTGTTAGCCTCAAACACAACTCTGAGAACTGACCCAGGTAAAGAGCGCCTACAGTCGTATGCGCGGGATAAAGTGTATTAGAGCACCAGAAACCCAAGACGGGCTGTCTTTCTTGACAGAAGGCATCCATTTACCTTGGGGGAAAATGAAAATGATTTAATTTAATATTACTATTTGGGGGTTTGGTTATGCCTTTTTGCCTCTGCCATGCCAGTGTGCTCCCCTCTTCAATGACAGGCTCTGTGAGGGAGTGGCACTGCCTGCTACTGTATTTTGTGCTTCAGGAATGGGTAACAGTAAATGTGTGATGACGCATTATATTTACGGAACGCTGTGCTAGTAGGACTCACATGAATCGTCTCATTTACTCTTCAGAACCCCACGTGGTAAGTTCTATTGATTGTCACTCTTATTTTACAGATGAGGTAGGTGAGGGGTGGAAAGGCTGAGTGCTTGCCTAGGGTCACTTCCATGGCACAGCTGGGCGCTTACAGCTGAGCCGAGTGACTTCAGAGCCCACTCATTGCTGGGAACATGTTCTGAGGTGCAAATTGTTATTTCGGGACCTGTAGTTACACACTTCTGGTTCTGTTAATTTGAGCACATCTAATCCTCTAAAAAACAAACAAACAAAAAACCCCAAACCATCTTTTTAGGTAATCACGGTGGTCCTGAGGATATTCATGGGTTGCCACAGAGGAATTGCAAGTCAAGTTCTCATGGTGGAGAACTCTGGGTGGTAAGCTGGATAGAGTCTCAGAGTGGAGAGGTGAGAGCCACAGGCAGATGAGAAAGTCTAAGAATGGGTGTTATTAGGGGTTGTGTTCAAAGAGTGAGTTGAACATATCTCACAATAAGGATGTACCTAGACCTAGACGTGACTCAGCTGTCCAGGCCTACCTGTGAGCGGGGCCTGGCCTGAGTGCCAGGACTTCTCATGAGAGCAGTTCACAGGTGAGTGTGGTTTGCACTGTGAGTCAAGAGGCATTCCTCGAACGGTTGTACATGAAACACCTAGGATGGGAATCCAATTAGTAAACCAAAAATGGGATTGGCAGAAAAGACAAGAAACTTGCAGCTTGGGGCTTGGCCCCACAGGGATGAAGTAGGGGTATGATAAAAGGATCTCGGGGACAGCCACCGAGTAAGATGGTCCAAAACGTCCATTGGAGGGGTTCAACATCTTTGTGTCTGGGTGTGTACGCAAGGGCAGTCTTGCAAGGGCTGAGCTGTTCTCCTCCCAATGTGGGAACCTAAAACCCAGAAACACCACACTTGGCAAAATAGAATGACACGAAGCAGGAAAACCCTCAATGATCAGAGATCCTGAGGGAGACAGGCCTTTAAAAAACACAGACTGCTCACCAGGGTTATGAGTTTCCACACCCAACCCGTAGATTTATCATTATTCACATCTTTGTTTGGTAAAACTCTGTCCCATGCATTTAGGGGGAGGCACACAGTATGTGACCTGGAGGAGGGTAATAGGCCCTGTCCACAACAAGGATGTTAAGAGGTCATGCTCAGCGACAAGGATCTATTCCAACTACAGGAAGGCTGCAACCCAAACCACGAGAACACAGATGGTTGTTTAGGCACAGAGACATACACAGGTCAGAAAAGACACACAGGTAGCTACTGATATCCAATCACGGGAAGTCTCTGGAAAGTTTCAGATAAACTTCTTCATTTCAGGTGAAGCCATCATGCTATCCTACCACTTCTTCACCACCCCGCCATAACTGTGACAACTTTCTTGCTGGATGCTTGATTCAATCTTCAGTATAGTTCTCTGGCTTCTTAGGCAGAGGACCTTGATAGTCTCCCATTACTTTAGAAGTAGTATTACAATACCACCGGGTACAAAGCTAGAGGATGAAGCCACTTAGATCTCTGAGGAGAACTGCTAGTTGCTTTCTCTTCTTCCTTTCCATATTTTATAAAATGAGAGCTAGATTGGGTTCTTTGTTTCAAGTGTTCGGGACCAAAACAGAAGATAGGTACCTTTCCTCACCTTTATTTGACTCTCTGCCATTAGTGGATAGTACTTTAGGGTTAAGAATCAGTAAATCGTATAATCAACATCCTAGGAAACCACTTTCATTGTTGAGAGGAATCTCAATGGATGGAACCCCCTATATCCATAAGAGTTCACAGACATGGGTCAGTGAAACAGAACAGAAACTGGGGAACATACCCCAGGACAGCTCAAGGGCAAATCATAAACACTAACAGAGGCACAGGAATTTATAACCAGGGGCCGTCACCTCATTATCAGTCCTATATGTTGCTGCCGACCAGAGGATCCACGTCAAGGACTTTATTCCAAATTCCACAGTATAATTAGCCAATTATTTATCACCTGGTTCAGGGATGATCAGCAAAGAAACTGCGGATGATGAAAAAACCCTAGAATGCTTGTCTTAAAATTTTACTTTTTACGATTTAAGAGAAAAAAAGTATCTTCAATGATGGAGGGGAGAGAACCCAGAAGATGTTAATGACTAGCTTCCAAGTCAAATCACTTAATTCGGTGTTATGTGCTAAGCTAATTTCAGTTTTCTTGCGGAAGAATAAGGCTAATTGAAGGTTTATCTGACGTGTCTTCCCTCCGTGCTGTGAGTTCTTTCCCTTGCTGTTTCTCTCTGGCAAACGGATGCATTGTATACCATCACTTTCTGAGCACACTTGGAGGCAGCTGCTTCAGCACTAGCTACCTTTTGCTGAATTCCACAGATTGAAGCAGCTATCCATTAGAGAAGACAGCTTTGGCCCTGCGATTCGGGGGAGAGGCTTCTAGTCTGGGCTCCTCTAGTAGCTTGCTGTGTGACCTTGAAGAAGTCATCTCTTCTCCGGGGCCTGATGCTTCAGATCTAATTTAAGAGGGTTGCCCAGGATGATCTCAATCCCCACTCCTGTCCAAATACTCTGTTCTGTGGTTAGAGGACAGAAACAGCCATGGGGAGAAGAGAGAACAAAGATAAGAGGCCGTGGCCAGAAAGGAAATTCATTCAAGCTCAAAACCCAGGCCAGCAATTTGATCCAAACAAATGGCAGGCGGTAAGATTGCAGGAGCCTGTTTTTCAGCTTCCCAGTTCCCATCCCAGATTTTGGAAAGCCAGCAGCAGCTCTAGTCTTTTCTCCACATTGGCGTCTCTGATTCCAAATCAGCCCTGAGACCCACCATTTCGCTCCTGTGCCCTTAGTCGGAGGCTCTGCTGCGCCACACTGCATCTTTCTTTTCGTGTTGCTTCCTGCTCATGTTGACATCTCAACAGCATGATGACTGAAGGACCCCAGAAAAAAATAAATAAATAAAATAAAGGTGATTTACAGACACGCGGCAATGAAATAATGAGGGAGAAGGAGAGCTCGAGTCACAAAGGAATCCAAAACAAACAGCGTCCAGCAAAAGCCTGGCTATGAAGCAGAAATAGAAGATGCCCACATCTTCCTGATCTGTGAATCTCTGAAAATACCAAGAGGAGAAAGAATGAGGGTGCGCTAAGCACAGCGCCAGCTCAGACGTTCCCAAGAATGATTGAAAAAAGTCAAGAAATGGTGGGGGGGGGGGAATGCTGAAATCAAGAAGAGAATGTGTTACCAGGTCAGATGACCAGGTTGTGTGACTCAACGAGATTCTCTTGTTCGTCTCTTTCGGTGCATAGATTAAAGCCCCTGTGAGAGTCCTCGAGCTCCAAGAATGAGAACGACGTCAGTGAAATCATTTCAGCTGACAGAGATCGGACCTTGATTCATGCGGCTGGGGTAAGAAATTTCTAGTTTGGGCAAACAGTCTCCTGAGATGTGAATGTATTTTGTGGGCGGGCAGAACTTGAGTTCTTTGCTGCCGGAAAAGCAAAGCATGTATTCACAACCAAGACAAATTTCTTAAGAACCCTTGGGTCCTTGAGGGATAGTCAAGTGGGTGAGGGGTATGTCTGGGGAAGGAAAGCCTGTTACATCCGATCCATCTAGCTAAACAGAAATAGCAGTTTTCAAGCTAGATAGCATAAGGAGGCTGCTCTGACAAAGACCACAGCTCCGTGCAGCTGGGGAAGGGGGGTGATGGTCTGGGGACGGAGCAGCCCCAGTCCCCTCCAGTGCACACAGCTCCTGCAGTGCCCTGCTGTGAAAGAACACTGGTAGCTTCATTCATGGTATCAAAGAACAGCGATGCGTGCTGGAGCACCTCCAAATGCATTTCTGTTTCCCCAGAGGACAGCACTTTATGACAGGACAGCCCCTGCTTCTAGAGACCGGGAACTCCCACAGCGTTATAACAAGTGAATTCTGCTTTGAAACTGAAGTACCAAAGAAAATAGGTACCAAAGCAAAACCACACAGACAGCAACCCGGAGCCTTAGGTCACCTGCTCTCCACTCCCCAGAATGGATTTTTCTGCTGCTGTTGCGAAACAAGTCAGTTGCCCATTGACAAGAATTCTGGATTTGCTTCCCATGCAGCAGGTTCTAACCAAGTTCCACTGGATAGAGTTCTTCAATTCTAACAACTTTTCTCTGGGAATGGGGTGTCATTCAGGATAAAACCTGATGTCCTTAAACAGTGTGGATCCTAATGAAACCTTATAAGAGACTATAAAAATAAAGTTCCCTCCCTAGAAATCTAAACTTTTTGCCTACTAGTAAAATCAAAAGGAATCAGACTGGCTATTTAAAGTTTTCCCAGGGTTCATTAGAGCTTCAGTATCATACCTACTGCTGAGCTGATGACAGGTGGGGATTTTACAGAAATCACTGGATCTAATTAGCACCAGGGGTCCACAAGTCAAGCACTTCCAGGCTACAAATTATTGGTGACATTTCTAAACACAGATTGACAGCTGAAGCCAGGACAGTCTTCTCTACACCTTTGGAACATGATCAGGGAGCAAATACCCTACCCAACTTTTCTAATCTACCATATTAAAATAAAGAACTTCTTACAAACTCTATTGTCACGCTGACTCATACACTCAGAAGACTGGTGTATGCTTACTCTAACGAACCCCAAACAGGCTTCTTAGTAATGTTTACATTTTGCACTTTCAGGAACATGCATAAAACCAGGCACCCAGACTGTATAAATGCCGCATGGTGATAAAATTATGTAGTTGTTTCTTGGATGACAGAGTTGCTTCTCGACTCTTCTTGCCCTGTAAAATTTCAGATACCAGTCTTGTAATAAAGGAGTTACATCCACTTCTGTTTTAGACTCGTCATTCTCAAGCTGTTCCCATAAAATGATAGTGCTCCCTAAGCTGGGGTAAATATCCCACAAGTAATAACGTCCGCACCAAACAACCCCTAGAAATACATTGTACAGAATGATTGTCGAGTTAATGACAGTCAAGGTTTTCTTACTTGTATTTTTCTGCACCCTTTGGTGCTTGCTCCCCGGGTGTCCATTAGGAAACATTGGCAGCTGACAAAAATGGACGGACGAAGAGCAAATAGACTGAGGGAAACTCCATGATGGCTGACGCCGCTGGTTGAACACTTTCATTTCCCAAGTGTATGCATGTTCATGATTGTGGCTCTCTATCACAAGTGTACAACACGCTCCCATGAAGCCTTCTGACTTCCACAAGAGGGGTGATATCACAAGATGTCTTTGTCCACAGCTCTACCATTTAAAAATAGAGGTCTACTTTAATAGGAAGAAAAACTGCAAAAGCACACTCTACATACTTACCAGGGACTTGGACTTTGAACTCTTCGCCTCTCTGAGGTGAGCTAAAGTCACCAGAGAAAAACAAGACTGAAGGATAGGTAGTCCATCTCTTTCTCAAGAAACTAAAGCAGGGCCAAACTCTCTGGAAAGGATTGGCTAGTAAATATTTTAGGCTTTGTGGGATATGTAGTCTCTGTCACAACAATGGAACTCTGCTGTTGTAGCACAAAAATGAGCTTAGAAAATACAGTATGTGAATAAATGAGTAGGATGTGTTCCAGTAAATGAGTAGGATGTGTTCCAATAAAGTCATATTTATGGACATAGAAATTCAAACTTTATATGATTTTCACATGTCAAGAAATAGATGCCAAAAAAAATTCATATTTGACCCACAGGCCATAGTTTGCCAAGCTCTTCCTAAAGTTTAGCTGATTTAAGATGCATTCCTCCCCACTGGAGAATGGGGTACCTGATTTCCTCATTTGGCCCTTCCATGGATGACATTTACTAAATTGGCTTTGCTGTAGCTCCAAGAAACAACACAAAGGAAAGTGTGAGAAACAGCAGATGAACTTCATACTTGGGTTTAGTGAGACAATGTCCTCCAGAGCATCCTACAGGGTCCTGTTACAGTGGATACAATTTCTCTGGGGTTCTGATCGGAGAAATGACTCTAGTCTTTCGAAGGTCAAATGGCTTATCAAAAAGAATCATAATGCTGATAAATTTTTCTCTTTAGCTGCTAGAAATTTCATGGGCCAATTTGCTCAGATGGAGCAATATTGGATCGCACAGCATATATTTTATGTAAATCCATCCCACATTTGCCTTATTTTCCTATCCCATTTTTCCCTTTATATTGCATTCTTCACATTTAAAATATTATTATATTATACAGGTTTGGATCATTAGCCCACTATGGCAGGGTACAAATAAATAATACAAATAAAATATATACATTATACCCATATTTTTGTACTTGAAATTGTTGATGATTTAAATTTTTTTTAAGATTTTATTTATTTATTTATTTGATAGAGAGAGAGAGAAGGAACACAAACAGGAGAGGGAGAAACAGGCACCCGACCAAGCAGGCAGCCCAATGCAGGGCTCGATCCCAGGACTCCGGGATCATGACCCGAGTTGAAGGCAGATGCTTAATGACTGAGCCACCTTGGCGCCCCTGTTGATGATTTATTAATCAAGAAAAATTTGTTGTCATGTCCCCAAAAGAACACTAGGACAGGTGTTTAACCAGTGAAACCAGTGGTATTCTGACTTGTTATGGCTGAAGAATCCTCTCCTTAAAATAAATCTTAGGCAGAAACCAAATAGTGAAAAAGACAAAACAAGGAGTTGTTTTGAATAAAGCAGGACAAAGCACCCAGGGCGAGGAGGTACAGAAGGAATACTTCTTCAAATGACAGATTTCTGGGCTTCACTTAGAACCTCTGGATCTTCCCCTTCAGGCACAGAACTTAAGAATCTACTTTTTAAATTGGATCCTTGGGACAATTCTTGGAATACTAAAAGTTGAGTGATATCACCCAAAGCTCTGCTAAGAACAATTTGAAACACACTGTTCCAAGCAGTAATACCATCCCCTAGAGAATTCAGAGAAGAGGGGCCTAGGGAAAGAGAACTGTCTGGGGAACCTGGGCAGGATCTTGCTGTAAAGACAAAGGGTTCATCCATGGACCTCTGGGACCAGTATGGGCTTAAATCCTGGGTCAAAGTTACTAGCTATATAACCTTGGGCATGTGACTTAACCTCCCTATCAGCACCTTCTTCATAATCTGTATTCCCCCCTCCTTGTAAAATGAGGGTTTTGATGACAAGCGTGATTTATTTGGAAGATTTCTGTGTCAATAAGGTTTGTAGAATACTACCCAAACTTTTCCTTTCTCCTTTTACCACTTATCAGACACTTTATTATGGCTTGCTCCTGCTCTCCTCGTTCCTCTTGTATCCTCATCTTCAGCTTTGCCCTCTTGGACATCAAAACTCAACATCGGAGCAGTAGCCAAAGGGAAATTACATCTTTATGGTTGTGGGTGTCAGGAGGAGGACTGCATGGGAGAAAATCTTGAAGCACGGCGGAAAAGCACCTTGAATCATGGTGAAATCACACAAAAAGGAGTGCAATGTGCAGATGGGGATAGGCTGGCACTTACGGAGGTGCTCACTTCCATGTGGGCTGAGCTAAGTCTTGATGATACACGTTAGGCCCAGAGCAATTTTCTGATGTCCGGCCCGAGTCCAGCCACATCCTCACTGTCACTAGCATCCCAGCAGCCACAGCACCAGCATGAGCGGCAGGAGGCACACACGCAGTGTGCATCATCTTTTAATGCAAATACACACTAAGGGTAAAAAGCACATTTTGATTAGTCGCTCATCCTTTGACAAGGTTTTACTCACATCTAGCACCTTAAGGAAACAAAATGTAGTCTTTACTTCTTAGTGTATATTTTTGTACATGTGGGGGGTGGGGGATGATATTGCCCTAAGGTGATAAAAATTCATTCTTGGGAGGCAAAACCATCTTAGCCATGATGGTCCTTGACGTCAGACAGAGGAGGACCACTATGTAAAAACAGATATATAGTCTACCTGGGACATTACAATTTCATGAGAGACAGGTGCAATTAAGAAAAAAAATGTCTAAAAAGGCTCAAGGGAGGGAAGAGAAGCAATTAATGAGAAAAATGTTGAGAAACACTATTTCAGTGGACTAAGCGGATGCTAACTCGGTAGGAGAAAAAGCTCAGGATGTTCAGATGAAAGAGATTTTAAAGCAGAGACATTAGAATAGTACTGATGCCCGCTAAAGATTCTGGAAGGCCTCAGAGCTTCTGGAAGACATCATAATTGGCAAATGTCTCAAGATTAGCTGCAGGATGGGGTTAAATTAAATCAATGCATGGTTAAGTATACTCCGTTGCATTCTCCGTTAGATCAAGGTCTTAAAAAGCCTTATCGCTGGAAGCGGAAAGATCATTTTTTAAAAGAGAGAAATCCATTCTGTATTCTTGAATTAAAAATGATGCCCCATGAATTCAAAACTATCACAATAGCTACAATAAAATGATTGAGCTACCCAAATTCATCTAATCACACATCCTGTCGGGTCTATTCAAACACACACACTACACAAAAGAAGAAGTCAAAGCCTTACTTCTCCCCGCTATCCGTAAATAGGAAAGAATGTTCGAAAGGTTGTGATCGAGTTCTGTCGTGAATTTTTGCCTGTTTCATATTTTCACAAAACGTACTTGCCTTCTGAAGAGATCAGCTTGAAATTTAGTTTATTAAAACAAGATTTTTTTAAAAAATCCGGAAGTCTAAAGGAACAATATTAATATTCTGTTCAAATCATCTCTTGATTTCTATTTTGAAGGGCACCGCAAGACAGCTTGATTTTTATTATGGTGAAGAAAAATAAAGCGACTCCCTCCCGTTAATCAAAAAGAAACGTAAAAATAGGTTCTACTCAAAGCTACCAGAAAGTTTGATTTTGCAGAAAGATAAAGAATATCTTCAGAAGTATTGCAATCAGTTCTGAAAATTTTCATTCTTTTTTTCTTCCACAGCTTTCTAGCTATTGTGATCTTCCATCCCAGCTACTTCTTGGAGTGATTTTATTCCATCCAGCAGAAGAAAATGAACTAGTTAGCTCCACACTTAATGGCAAACTCCATTTCAGCATACGCATTAAGTCCAGACTCCAGCAGGCCCTGATCAATACATTTGGTTATGAACCAGAGGCCCCTGTGCAGCTGGAGATCCTCGCGGGAGATAAAGGACTGAGAGCTGTCACTGATTGATGCTCTCTCGGCAGGACACTGACAAGCGCTGCCCTAGGACACAGAGTAGAAAACCATATGAAGCAACAGACGGGTCCTTGGGGGAAATGCCGACCAGCGCAGACCATGAATTGTCCCTAAAAGCCAACAGAGCTGTGCCCTGGTGCAGGGCACGGGCGCCATGTGAATATGCACGCAGCATCTAGTCAAAGCGCTCCTGTGAACCTCAGCTTCTCTGGGACTCAGGCCCAGGAGCTGGCTCCCGAGGCGGGATCGTGGTGGTGTTCATCAAGCAAGGTCCTTGCACTGCCTACGCACACCCTCCAGCTCACTTGAACTGGCAGCTGTGATGGGAAGACTCACTATAGCTCCCTCCTCTCAAGTCTTTGGACACAGCCTAAGATAGCCTGCAGATCAAACCCCTAGCAGGATAAGTGACAACAGAGAATTATCGATGGCGGGTCCTTATCACAGGCAGCGCTCAGATGTGACAATTCTGCTGGCTAAGAAGCAACTTTATTCCACCAGACAGGTAGGAAATAAATACAGCAACACGTCCTTCTTCCGAACAGCAAAGAGAACCGGCTTGACAAATATTGGGCCGTTCTGCTGGAAAATGTAAAGCCCTTTACAAGTTTTGCGAGGAGCGAGAGCCCATCAAGCAGATACCTAGCCAGCACTAGGCCAACAAAGAGTAAGAGAAAATAGCAGGCAGTGACATTTTAGCGGCTGGGCGTGGAGGACCCACTCAGGTCCAGAGAGTGAAGGAACCAGAGTTCCTGGCATTAGACTTTTACATCTTCTGAAGAGAAACCACGAATGGTTTTTACAAATCTCCACATATGCCTAAAACTTCTTAGCGAGGATAGGAACAGGTGAGCCAAACATCCCAAAGCTTTCAATTAAGAGTGGGCTGTTACACGCAAAGAAAATAACTAGGGGGCCAAAACATGTCTCCAGGAAGAGCAGACGTGGAAAACCAACATTTGAATTCAAAAGCATCCATTCGGACCGACTCGGACAGGGAGCACCTGAGACAAAATGATCACGACTGTCTAGAGCAGGTGCCTGTCACAGGTGTGAACGTAAGCACACAGACGCCATATTTCCCTCAGCAATTTCATACAATCTAAACTCTCAGGGGAAAAAAAAATGCTGTTTAAATTAGATAATCCATAGGAGAGTGGCCTGCACACAGTAAGCAATGGGTCAAAATTCATTCCCTTCCTGATCCCGGATAGGGGGGCTTGCTTATTTTGACGTATATCCACCCAGTGCACACAGGTCCTATTCTACAGGAAGAAAAAAAAGATGACCAAGAACAACATCTCCCTTAGCTCTCCCAGAAGACCTGCATGTATTTATTCCAACACAGGGGCCCAAAGATCTTGCCCCCCCAGTTTTGAGGTGAATTCTGAGGAGAAACATTATTCATTTGCGGCTGTTCCAGATAAGCCATTTGAAATGATGTTTGGCAGAGTTTTTCCTTGCCTTGTTGTTCTGGTTTTGTTTTTAATAACAACAGCTGCGCTCTGAATCAGCTTCTTTTTGTTCCTTTTAAAGTGACTGGAATCTGGGGGGTTTGAAAGATTCTTCTTCATACCGTTGATCAAAGATTCTTTTCCCTGAGAACTGGTTTACTCCCTCGCTGTACATTAATCAAATCCTCCCCTTTTCTCAAGCGCCCAAAGTGTTTTTCTTCCCTCCCTCCAGCTTTAAGTCTGATTCCACATTAGGAAAGTTGATGAAGTGGCTCTGTTGTGAGGGAGACCCAGAGGGCCTTTCATCTCGAAGACCACAGATCCCACGTCCTCAGTCAGACCCGCTTACTGAACGTCAGGCTGCGCCGCCTCTGCCGCCTTCCAGCCCCTCCACTGCGGGCTTGGAACCAGCACCTGGGAATGGGCAGTGACCAGCCTTGTGTGTCTGTGAAGAGACGACCTACAAGGGACAGCCTCCTGTGGGATGTGACCCTGGAACACACATCCGGGACCTTTCACCACATGGCAACCCTTCACTCTCTTGGCTGTCCGCCTCTCTGCCATTTGTCTTCAGTGAGTCATATTATCTTTTGTGATAAATTTTTATTGGTCATCTATAATTCTCTCAGACTCGAAGCTCTAATTAGGAATCATCTTGGCCACGTAAAGCTTTCCCTGTCTGAAGAGCATTAGGTAGCCATTATTCCACCTCCACAGCGAATGCCTCGTATGTCCAACAGTGCGCTTCTTCGTCACGCTCGAATTGCCTGCGTTTGTGCTCTTCCTGGCTTAGCCAGTCTCATTCTGAGAGCAGTCATTCTGATTCACAATGAATAAGTAAATAAATAGCTAGTATTTGTCAGACCGAAACAGTGCACCGGTCCTTTAAGAAGTGAGAAGAACTCAGCTCAGAAGTCTGTTGCCTAGCAACACGGAACTAACTTTGCTTTCCATTTTCCAAACTGGTTGATAGCCTCCTGTTGGTTTGTCAGCCTTCCAATGTAAAACTTTCCCCTCCTTTTTAAAATTTAGGAAGGAATGTTTGGCTTTTTAGTTCTCAGGGAATCGACTTGCACCATCACGACTTGTTTCTGAATTTCACAGTAATCCCGATTTCCTGGTTCTCAGGAGGTCCTAATTTGTGATCCCTCCCTGATAGGGACTGCTAATTCTCCAATTAAGTACTATACCTAAGAACAATTCGCCTATTTCCCATGAAAGGACACAAGCCTCAAATAGAAGTTTAATTGATTTTAATTAATAATAATCACACCAGTCAATTAAATGGCAGTTAATGCGCGGTAAAGTCCTTTCATGTCCACCAATTCATTTAATTAATATGTTAGATGCTTATCCAAACTTCTCTAGCTGATGACAACAGGCTCAAAATCCTTCGAACTATGGTCAAGAGGTTTGTGGTGCTGCCTTTTGTTGTTTTGCTTCACATGAGGAGACAGTATCTGGTGACTAGGCTTTCCCATAATTCCGGTTTCTCAAATCCACAGCCTGGTCAAAAATCTAGAGGAAAAGCAAAATTAGATCTTTCATCTGTTCCTTTTTTCCCTCCAATGCCGAGCCCCCTTTCACAGGTGATAAGCCTTGCTTAGAAGCCACCCCCGCCCCCATTTCTCTCTCTCCTTCCAGCCACAACCCCTCTGGGTCTTTGCAGGGAAGCCATGTCAGGAGCTTAAGGGAGAGCAGCCCAGCTGAAGAGGCTCCTGGGCTCGCACTTATCTTGATGACTTTTTCTGGCTATTCAAGGTCTTTGAAATTTTCTCCAGACAGAAAGTAAAGAGACTCTGACAAAGCATCTCTCTATATTTCAGAGCACAATTGTTTCCCGTGCCACTGCCACATCAGCTGTGTTTGCAGGTTCACGAGGTTTACTTTTGACTCTGGCCCTTCTCCATAGCAACACTCCCTTCATGTTGGCTTCCACATCAGCTCCGAAGTCAGGGGCTAGACTTGGGACTTCAAAATCACTGTGATTTTTCAATGTCTGTTAGATGAGTCAGGAAACACTTTGCTATGAGTCTGGCTGAGGTAAGGCAAAAGAAATGGCCAAGTGTAGTGAGATCACCTGTGTCTTCTTCTCTTCAGGAAAATTACAGAGCCTTGGTCTTTGCTTTTAGAAATTGGAAACAACTTCAGCATCACCCATCATAAAAACCACTCAAATAGTCAGTGTAAAAATGTGAATAAATTAAATTAGATGAGGGAATTTTCACTACGAAGGACTGTGTTTAGACATCAACAAAATGTAAGAGAAACAAACGTGTCCTAAAATATCTACATCCTTTGGCAGCTGTATTATTTGGTTTGCATTTGAGGATATGTGAATATGTAATTTTGAGGCTACAAATATGGAATATAAAGAAGTAGAGAAGGAATATACCTAAATATGCATCCTGACTTCTCACAATGCTTTCACTGACCAAGTAAATCTTAATAGAAAGTATGTTTCTTCCATTTTTTTCAATTCTTTCACACCAGAAAATGGATTTCCCAAGAGTCTTTCTCATCCTCGTCTCTCATTTTCACCACAACAGGCATCTAGTCTAGTCTCACCTCTGAGTGGCTCATGTCTTTAGAAATCTAAGGCAGAAAGTTCTCACACACGTATAGAAGACAGGACTACGCCACCAAGGGAATGTTCTCTGGCCAGAACATAATGTGGTGGGAGGGGGAGGTGGCAAACTAAACTGAAATACTAGGCCTTGAATTCAAAACTTAGTAAGAATTTCCAGGTGACAACCATAGAGCATGAAACCCAGCCCAGGGCTCATGTCAGCACAGGGTACTGGGTGACCACTCAGGTCACACACTTGTGAAGTGTACCTTGAATCCAGCAGAGGAGGCCCCTGTCATATGGGGCTGGAACCTCAAGAAACACACAGTCAAGGCCGTCAAGGAGAGGCTGTTTGGTGGTAACAGAAGTGAGGAAAGTGAGTGATTACTCTCCCTCAGCCTCCTCGCGTGCTCCTCTCTGTTAATGGGGAAGGCTATTTGGGGCCCAAAGGAAAGGAGAAGAACATTGATAAGCATCAGGCTTGATACACGGTAGTTGTATTTAGTACCTACTATTGTATTTGACTCTGTAACAACATTCTGAAGAAGATATATCATTTTAACAGAAGAATCCAAAGAACACCAACAACGTTCCCCAATTGTGCAACTTGAAGGTGACAGTGATTGTATTTGAAGCCTGGCCTGGCTTCTCTCACAGGTTTCCCCCACTGTTATCCTCTTTAGGCTCAGGAAGACCCACTTCGTGACCCTTCTTAGCATGAGAGACAAACCTATTCAATAGCATGAAGGAGGAAAACTAATGAGTTGATAAGTATGCCGACTGAAATAGCATGGCAGTGCTGCCCTAACCCCTCGCCAGCAGGCTCCTGTCCTTGGGTATTCACCCTGTCTCCAGGAGCCCAGTATCCTCTCTGTCTTCCAGTCCCCCCCCCCCTTGGTGCCCACAGCATGCCCTTCTAGAAGACATCCCAAACCCTGGACCTTTCCCAAACTTCTTTCCATCAAAATATCACTATTCCACATCCCATTCATGGGAGGAAGTATCGCCTGCCAAGTTAACTAATCATGTCAACTCATTCATGAATCGATTCCTTAATTTGACCCCTCCCTCCAAAAAAAAGTGAATAATGTGTGAATTTCAAGGCTTTATAGATAGGTCAATGAAGTGAATTTTCTTCCCCCAAAGGATCATTTATGAATCCCTCGAATTATATCTCCTATCCATAGTGCACCTGTAGTCAACATATCATATAATACAAGATAAATGATATAGCCATGATTGTCAGGTTTATAGGTTAGGTAACAGTTTGTAGAAAGTAACCTCAGGTACCACAGGGCTTTCCCAGGCAGTGGTGATAAAACACTTCACATCTGATCTGTAATATCCTGTATCCTGTTAAGGCTAACCCTGCAGTGAACAAAATTGCCACTTCTGCCAAATTTCATGGTCAGTGATTCTGTGATACAGAGAGGTGTTCAGTATAGATTAAAATGAAATCATCAAAGGCCTTACACTGATGACCTATGACAGACTTGAACCATCTCTCCCAAAAAGTACATTCATCACTGAAACCACTTCACTATGGAGTCCACTAAAACAGCATAAAACTTCTTGAGAAAAAGTTCTTATAAAAACATACAGAGTATTTTGAAACCCTCAATATTGGCCTTATTGGATACAATGTACTTTTATCATAGGGTTTCCTGATTTTAATATTAAAATGTTCATCTCAGACAAGAAAGAAGCTATACTGTGTATTGAATCTGGCAAATGCAAAAATTTCCAACCATTTAAAAGAATAAGATTCATTTATAATTTGGATTGGGAATTTAGGTTTATACTTGCATTGGGAATATAATCTAACCCTTAAATTTAAATATGGTTGTGTGGTATATTCTAGGAAATGACTTCTGACAAGATGACCAAGTCATACTCTGGAGATCTGATCCAGAGGAATCTGGGAGGAGTTTTCTGGTCATGTTCTTTCTGCTCGCCCTCTGTAGGACTTGCCAGTATTAGCTCTCACTTGAAACTCTTCTTTCCTGACTTCTATGACACTGTACTTTATATACAGTAATTAAGTTTTTCTTCATTTGTCTCTTCCTCCTTTACAGTTCTTTTTCCATCCTTCCCTCTTCCAAAGGCCCACCATAGATTTCTCCCCACCTCTACTCCCCCTCCACCAGCTACTTGTCACAATGTGATCTCGTCTCCTTGGCTCCAAATCTTTGTTTCCAACTCTAATCACTACCGATTTAAAATCCTGCAGCTCCAATAATCTGCACTGCCTCTCTTCACCATGAACTCAGGAAATCTAAAACTTCAAAGGTAGAACACACTGTTTAGGAGATAGAGTGTTCCCTCTTATTGGAGATGTCTGTGCTCATGTGAACATTCTTCTGGCAAGATGATATAGAGCAGCACTGAACACTAGAAGGAAGATTGGACTAAATAACCTTTAGCTAAGGTCCCATTAACAATGAGATTCTATTATTTATTGCTTTTTTCTCCAAACCAGTTTCTCCTCTTGAAACTTTTCCTGGTCTCCCATAATCAAAATCATGGGATCACCATTGTGCCTTATTTTCCTTTTCCTCCCACATGGAATTAATTGCCAAGTTCTGTTGATTCTTCTACACTATCTTGTTGGATCTCCCCTACTCTCCATTCTCCTCAACCTCAGCTTCATGTAGCAGCAAAATTAAGTTGATGCAGCTGATGCCTTTGAGCTGAATCTGGGGTGACCCTGGGGCCAGAACCTCTGTGGCAATTTTTTTTTAACCAGCAGGTAAAGACTTCCAGAGTGAGTTTGGATAAAATGAAAATTAAAAAGGGGGAGAAAAGATGTGGAAGGAAAGCAAGGGGGTAGGGGGGCTCATGGCCCCTCTTCAGTCCCAGCCAGCTGTTCTGTGTTCAGAGTAAGAGACTAGACCCTGAGTCTACAGACCCCCCTCCCTGGTCTCAGAGTATCTGCTTTGGTAAGTTTACACCCTAAGAAAACTAAACTATTCAACTTTCTCTTGCTATCCCCAAACCTCTCACATATTGAACCAGATCCAGTTTCCCTTCTCACCAGAAGAAAGGGGATGATCTTTTCATTGTACTTGGGAGCCACACATGAAATGCTACATCAGATTCCGTTTTCACTCATTATCCTACCAGACTGTTTATCTCAGTCTTAGGATACTGCAACTGCCTTCCAGTCTCTTGGAATTCTTAGCCATTCTGTACACGGATACCAGATTAATCTTCATAAAATATTTATGTGTTTGTGCTTATTTTCAACTCAGAAATGCTCAGTGAATGACTTCCCTTTTCTCATCGCATAGAGTCCAAAATCTTAAACCTCCTAGTTAAAGCCCTCCAAAATATCTTCCACGGCTTTTCTTCAACAAACTCTCTGCCTAGGGAAGTTTCTTTCATGGTTCCTGACTACCATGAGATTTCACTCACTCTGACTTGGCCACCATCCATCTCGCTGAATTGAAGGGCTGTTGCTACCTCCAGTTAAAGATTCTGTGCATTCTTAAAGACCCAACGAAATATATCCTTGTTTTCTAAGCTTCTTCCCCAGTTTCAATCAGAAATAGTTCCTTCCTCTTTATTTATCTCCTAAGATGGTTATATCAAGTATGTGATGGCATTTCACGCCCACAGTACATGCCCACAGAACTATAATTACCAGATTTGTGTGAGATTTTTGCACATACCTTAGCTTTTCCAGTAGTTCACTTCCTGGAGCTCTAACTAGTATTTCTTTGTGTACATCACAGTATTAAATAGTATCTCACACGCAGTAGGCATCTGAAACTTTCATTGGTGAACTAAATTAATGAATGAATAAATCTTCCCTGGCAACAGCTCTTGCTAATAATAGACATCTTTCCTAAATAGCTACGAATTTTGTTCTCTCAATATTCCTAGAGGGAGGCAAGTATTTTGGTTTCAAAAGACTTCTATACATAAACAAATAGAGTTGAGATGCAGTAATTAATTATAATTATAATTAATATTAGTTAATATCAATGGTGAGTGCACAGTTCTTTGGTTTTTTAAGTGCAGTACTTACATAGAGTGGGTGAAAGCAAAGTTTTCCTTGGATAAATTAATTCAAAATTATCTAGAGTTACCTGGATAGCTGTATGTGTATACTCCTATCCTATTATTTCTCGATGCAATTAGCAAGCTTCTGTGCAACAAAATTATTACACTACTACTAAGTTTAAAAAGTCAGTTGAAGTCTAGACAAAAAAAGACACAGGAAAACACATAAGATATAAATGAGACAAGATCTCCACAATCAACTCTAACAAATGCTCATGTAAGTTTCACACCACTCTCAGAAGATTTACCATTTTTAGTGTTTTGCTCTGGCATACCGATAAAGGTGGTAGCTGCTAGCTGAAAGATTCCTTGCCCCCTGTCTCAAAGACAAGGAAGTTTATCCACAATGATAATATCAATTTGAAAAGAGATTTTATTAAATGCTACTTGTCCTTGATGAGTAAAGAACCATCTATCTGGCAATCAAAGTTGGTAGGTTCAAAATACCAAAAAGTGTCTATATTTAAGACCCAAATGACATACAGACCAATGACACTGCTTGAGGTTCTGGAACAACACTGCGGGTAATGCCATTCCAGCAGCAATTCAGCCAAGGCCATAACCTGCCAGTGTTTATGCAACGATACCAGTTATTTGTCCAAGCAGTTGATACTATATCGGGCTACTGCCGGATATCGCCGTAAGTTTTAAGAATAAAAACATGAGGGGTGCCTTGGTGGCTCAGTGGGTTAAAGCCTCTGCCTTTGGCTCGAGTCATGCATGATTCCAGGGTCCTGGGATTGAGCCCGCATCAGGCTCTCTGCTCATCGGGGAGCCTGCTTCCCCTCTCTCTCTCTGCCTGCCTCTCTGCCTACTGGTGATCTCTGTCTGTCAAATAAATAAACAAAATCTTAAAAAAAAAAAAAAAGAATAAAAACATGGATGAGACATGGCCTTAAGGCAACTCTCATTCCAGGCTGAGGAAGAGACATCTAAACTAGTTCTTAGCATGAGGGAGTTGCTTCACAGAGGCATGCTCCAGATGTGATGGCAAGACACGAAGAAAGTAACCCCAGACTCTGCCAGGGAAGCAGGGGGAGAGAAAAGGAGAAGAAGAAGGAGAAGTTATAGACTGCTTCTCCTGAGAGGGGGCACAGAGCTGGGTTGTCCCATGAAAGGAAGGCTATTACAGGCCAAGTGACTAGCATGTGTAAGGCCTGGAGAACAAGAGAATGCTTCAGTGCGTAGTTTCTAAATCATCCAAAGTTAAATCATGTTTAGTATACTGGTAATGTCAAATGAACGGATTTTACTTATATAGAATTTTTAAATAGTAATATTCCCAGATAAAGAGATTTTTTTTTAATTTGTTGTTTCATTGTTTAATTAGTTGTGCTGTTGTTGTCGCCGTTGTTGTTTTAACCAGAAAGCTCTAGCAGTTCTCTACAAAGACATAGATTCACTCTGACCTGGCAAGTCACTAGTATAACCTTTATTTATTCCTGTCTAGGGCAATCGTAAGGTTGCTGGAGAAGACATGAGCCCGTGTCCATATACTCCAGAGCAGAGGCACAATGTGTGAGTTAACTGAAGCAGCTCTGTCCGTGGAGATGCCAGAAGGCTGTGTCTACTTTACAGGGAGAATTCTGGCTGTGCCTGACACCTTCATACAACCACTTAGGAAAGAAATCTGGCAAGGTGGATCAGAAACCCAAAAAGAGGGGTTCATTTCCTTGGACCCAACAATGCAATTTCCATGTTCAAAATAATGCTCATGGACTAAGACAGCAACAAAAAGATTGCTAGTGAGGAATTATTTATTAGAAAAAACAACAAGGAGAAACTCTAGGGTTCAACGGTTAGGTTATGACTGCAATGTGACTGCAACATCCAGAAAATAAGCCTTTCCTTAAAAGAGTGTCTAGGAAGAGCTTAAGACAAGAGAAATATCAAGGATATCAAGCTGAATTAAGAAACAAGAAGCCCATGATTGTGTGTGCAGAGCGTGATCTCCATTGACCAGCGATGACTCTCACTGGCTCTGTTATCTCTCCCTTCTTTCATTCCACACCCAGCTCTATGCTGTAGGGTGTCATTTGTGTGTCAGTGACAAGTGACTCGTGTGGAGTGAGCACTGCATGAGTATTATTTGATGAATAAATCAACCCTCTAAGCAACACATATGTATTCCCTTACTAAGCATTTAACATGCGGATGAATTAAAGGTACAACCCATTAAGAGATAGCTCTGATTATTAGCTTTGCAAGCACACGGTAGAGTTCAGAGAATGAGGCACACAGGATTTTCCCCTCACCACCTACATGGCCCTACAAAGAACTCCTAGGGGCAGGGAATGTGAGCACAAGCCAGGCTTCCCTCTCCTCCCCCACCCCACACCCCTGACTCCCACTCCCCTGGGGAGTCATTGAAACATGGCACCATTCCCCAGGCTCTTCCTTCCACTTGGGTTTTCCCATTCCAGCCAAGCCTGAGAGGCAAACATTTACATGGTAAAAAATAAACAACAACAACAAAAACCTTCTGTTACGAAGTGGACTATCTTTTACGACCTATCCAATGAGCTAAGAGTCATTGTCTTATTTTTCTCGGCCTTATGGATGATTTCTTTTTGTGTGTAACTTATAATCTAGATGGGTCAGTGCCCATATAGGATTGAGTACATGAAGAGGGAAGAAAACCCTTCACTGTCTGGAATGCAAATGCCTTGTGAAATGACTAGGAGATTTCTATACCAAAATACCAAGAGTGTTTTTCTCTGGGCGGTAACATTACAAATAAGCTTCTATTGTATTTACACATGCACTTTTTTTTTTCTATTTCCTACTGCTGGCTGGCATATAAAAATTTTAAAAACAAACATTTTAAAGCTACTTTACTATGCTTACTAATAGTTTTCAGCATCTTTCTTTATCAGTCCACAGGCCATAATTGAAAGAAAATTAAGGGGCAATTAAGACAAGCCCTACAGAGCAGTGTTTTGTTGGAAATCATACCAAACCTGAATGAATATCATATCCCACTACTCCTCGTGCTTCAATCAGATCATTCCTCCCAGATTATTTGGAGGCAACACACAGTTTGCACAGAGTTTATCAAGCGTTCACTTTCTAAACATTCCTCCCAATCGCTTCTGATTTCCTGCAAATCAACCCCTCTGGAACAATGAGTCTGAAAGTATGCCACAGCCCTTCTCCTTGGAATTCCAGTTCAGTATGTGTTAAGAGATCTGGATCTCGACAGGAGGCAGGGAACTCGGAATCTCAGCCTCAGTGATGAAAGTGCTAATTACTATGGTAAGCAAGGCTAGATCTTTATGCATTTTGCTTGTTAGACTACTCATTGAATACATACCACTTTGGGAAAGCAGAAACACTTGTGGGGGGCGACATTTACATACTTGTTTACTTTAGTTAGTTATTTATGTTACTAAATACAAGTCGGTTAAGCTCCAACTTGCTGCTGACCATGGGAAAACAATCAACAAATAAAGTCAAGAAAGAGTCACTGCCTATTCCTCCCCAAAGGACAGTTCTTCAGCCACCGCACGGTATCAATCACAACCATCTTCCCTAGCTACTTCCACCCCTTCCGATGCTCACTTCACCAGGATACCCACATTCTCTGGCTCCTGAGAACAGACTCATTGAGAGTGTGCTGTGTTAGGAAGTACGATTTGCCTAAAAAGGAGATTGCCATCTCGCTCATTAATTTTACATTACCATACTGCGCTTCTAGTGATGTTATCACGATGCTTTCTAGAGCTACTTACTGTGATTGCAAAAATACACAGATTGTTCTGTCATTAAGAAGAGTAAACGGTTTTTTGAGTGATGCAAGGGAAGGAAAACTTTCAGGATGATTTTCTCTAGCTACAGCAAACTGTTCCACGCGTACAGTATGTGTTTGCATGTAAACAGTCGTGTGCGATATACATCGATGTGGTCGAGGTACTTCATTGCTCTTTTACTATCGAATTGTTGAAGATGTCTTCCTGTCGGGCAGAATGTTGGCTTAATGGCACATAAACAAAAGAGGCTATTGACGTGGTTATAAAGAAGTGACTCGGTCTCAATTTGCTCTCTTTTTCTCAAATCATTAAAAAATGGATAAAGAAGGATGACCGTGGTATACTTACCAGCATGGTTGTTTTCCTGTAGGGCTTATTAAATCTGTAACTGTCAATATACAAAAAAATATAAAATCATGATGGAACAAATTTTGGAAACAAAAATACTTATTTTCTGTGGAAAGGCATTGGACTTTAAATTATAAAAAGATCCCAATCTGTCACTTACTTACAAAACTATGGCAAGGGATAGCATGTTCAGTTTTCAGCAACGTGGGCTTAATAAGACAAGCCTTGGTTTGACGAGAGACTCCACCACTTACACCTGTGTGACCTTGAGTAAATTACTTCCTCAGTGTACTTTCATCTATCAAAAAGAGACAGCAATAGTCTCTTACAGTCACTGATGAGGTTGTTGTAAATATTACATGCAATAATGCATGCAACATGGTCAGCATGGTATCTGGTAGATAGTAATAGTCACTAAAAAATTGGTATCATCATCAGATTTTTAAGATTTATTTATTTATTTATGTATTCATTTTAGAGAGAGTGTAAGTGGGGAGAGAGAATCTTACTCCCCTAAGCACAGAGTCTTATACTGGGCTTGATCCCAGGACCTTGATTTCATGACCTGAGCCAAAGATCAAAGCCAAAACCAAAAGTAGCCCCCTAATAGACAGAGACACCCAGACACTCCCATTGTTATTATTAAGGCATTATTTTTAGGCAGCAAATTCCTAAGATATCCTAAGATAGCAGTAGGAGACTATACCTGAGGGTCCACCCAGTAGAAGACCTTATGATTGAGCTAGGGAATGATTGTACTTAACAAGAGAATTCCTCACAAAGAGATTCAAATGACAAAAACAACATCAATTTATTCACAATAATATTAACTTCTATTTTGGAAATCTTATCTGAGGTAAAGTTCTGATAGTAGGGGTAGCATGTGGGAATTGAGATCCTGCTTCTCTGTATTTATTTGCTCCTCTTTTCCAGTAGCCTGTAAAGCTTCTGGAGGCAGGGATTGTGTCTTATTCATCTTTGGAATCCCATGTTCAGTTCATTGAGTGATTTAAAACCAATAAGTAAACGAATGAATGACTTGATGAAAAGAACAAGCAGCCTAGTAGCTCTACCTTTGTGAATATAATCAAATAAAGAGGCTTAAAAAAGATATGGAAGGGGTTAAAAAAAAAAAGGAAAAAAAAGACAAAAAAACAAACAAACACCTTGGGATGAAATTTGTAATTTTAATTAAAAGGGCCCAAGAAAGCCTCAAGGAGGATATGATATATAAATAAAGAAAAGAATGCAAGGGAGCTACCCACTTTGATGTATGAGGGGAAAACTTTACAGAGGGAAAGCAGATGCAAAAGCTCTGATCCAGGAGTCTGATTGATGTGTTAAAGGAGTGAGAAGAAACTGGTAGGTTGAAATGGAGAAAGCAGCACAGAGAGAGGCAGGAGATAAAGTCAAAAAGATAAGGGGAATGAGGGGCAAGGCATGTGGTCTTCCAGGGCTTTTCCTCTGCATGAACAGAAAAGATTGGGGAGCTTGAGCAGAGAGGCTGTGTGAGTGGCTTTGTTGATTACTTTGGCTGCTATGTTGAGTGTAGTTGGGGGGTGCAAGTAGAGGAGGCGTATAAAGGGTATCAGTTAAGAAGCTACTTCTTCTTGGATAGAAAAGAGATAATGATGGCTTGGACCATCATAGAGCTGATGAAAACTATTCACATCCAGAATCAATGATGAAAGTAGAGCTGTAAGATTTTCTTGCAGAACTGGTACAGCCAATTTGGAAAACAGTATGGAGGTTCCTCAAAGAACTAAAAATAGAACTACTCTACAGTTCAGCAATTGCACTACTAAGGTGTTTACTCAAAGGATACAAAAATATGGATCCGAAGGGGTACACGTACCTTGATGTTTACAGCAGCATTACCAACAATAGCCAAACTATGGAGAGAGCTCAAATGTCCATCGACTGATGAATGGACAAAGAAGATGTGGTATGTATGATGCAATATTACTCAGCCATCCAAAAGAATGAAATCTTGCCATTTGCAATGGCATGGATGAAGCTAGAATGTATTATGCTGAGCAAAATAAGTCAATCAAAGAAAGACAAATATATGATTTCAGTATTATGTGGAATTTAAAAAACAAAACAGAAAAACATATGGAAGGGGTGGAGGAAGAAGACAGGGAAACAAACCATAAGAGATTCTTAAAGATAGAAAATAAAGTGAGGGATGAAGTGGCTGGTGGATGGGCTAGACAGGTGATGGGTATTAAAGAGGGCATTTGTTATGATGAGCACTGGGTGTTGTACGTAAGTGATGAATCACTGAAGTCTACTCCTGAAACCAATATTGCACTGTATGTTAACTAATATTTAAATAAAATGTTTTTAAAAGATTGTCTTATAGATAAAATCGGGGATAAAAGAGGAAGAGAAAAATTAAAGAAGAGCAATTGGAAGGAAGCAGTGTCTATTGGTTGGGATGTTAAGACTCTGAGGAGAACAGGTTTGAAGGGAAATGGTGAGAACTCTGTTTTTTACTTGGCTTGGTTTTATGTACACAGCAGACATCTAAGTAGAGTGCTATACAGACAGCCAGATAAAGAGTCTGAAATTCAGGGTGGAGGTTACAGCCAAAGATATAAATTGGGAATGATCAGAGAAGAGATGATGCTTAAAGCTATGTAACTGAATGAGAGTATAAAGGCAATGTACACAGGTAGGAAAAAGAATGAACTGGGATCTGAGCCTAGAAATACTTGAACATTTAGGTTACAAACAATGTTTGTACCTAAAAGGAAACAGCAAAAGAGTCCATTAAGAATTGACTAGTTGGGGCGCCTGGGTGGCTCAAGTGGGTTAAAGCCTCTGCCTTCGGCTCAGGACATGATCTTAGGGTCCTGGGATCGAGCCCCGCATCAGGCTCTCTGCTCTGCAAGGAGCCCGCTTTCCTCCCTCTCTCTCTGTCTGCCTCTCTGCCTACTTGTGATCTCTGTCTGTCAAATAAATAAAATCTTTAAAAAAAAAAAAAAAAGGAAAAGAATTGACTAGTAAGAAAGGAGGAAAACCAGTGTGGAACATGAAAAGCTAGTCACAAAAAACATCAAGGAGGGGCGTCTGGGTGGCTCAGTCTTTAACTGTCTGCTTTTGGCTCAGGTCATGATCCCAGGAACCTAAGATTGAGCCCCACACTGGGCTCCCTGCTTGGTGGGAAGCCTGCTTTTCCCTCTTCCACTCCCCCTACTTGTGTTCCCTCTCTTTCTGTGTCTTTCTCTATCATATAAATAAAATCTTTTTAAAAAATCAAGAAAAGAGTATAGACAACTGTATCAAATGCTGTTAGTTGGTCAGATAAAATGATGACCAAGAAGTAACCATTGGGATTAGCAATGTGGAGGTCATTGGTGACCTTGATAATGGAAACTTTAGTAAAATGGTATGAACAAAAGCCTGATGAAGAGGGTACAAGAGAGAATGAGTGAAGGGAAATTGGAGTGTGTATGGAAAACTCTTGGTTTCTTGTAGAAGAGAAACAAAAATTCTTAATTTCCTAGTTTAAGAGAGGATAAGATCTAGGGGACAAGAGGCGCAGTTGGCTTTAGCTAAAGATCAGGGCAGTTCCTCCATAATCTTTAGCCATAAAAATGAAAGACAGATGGGCAAGTTTAATCATGTAGTTATATATTTTCATTCTTCTCTAATGATGACAATAGATTGGCTTCTTTCTTAAGTTTCACATATGACTACTAGAATAGCCCTGGAGTTATTCTAAATTGCAGATGTTATGGAAATAATTTTAATTCAGCAAATAACACTTTCGCCTGACTTTTTTAGGAATGCATCTATTGCCTAAAGTAAATTACTCCTAGACTTCTGGAACCAGCCGTGGAACAGTGATTTTGAGAACCGATTTTTAAATATAGATATACTATACAGCTTATGCTCCACTTATAACAGAAATCCAAATTATCTTTCTCTATTATGAAGCAATAGTCTTCAAAATCCCCTTTGATGACTCTCCATCTTCTCAGAATGTTAATAGTCCCTATCATAAATGTCATTTTTTTCACACACGTTATCAACTGGAAGCTTGTATTGTTTATTTCATTTTTGTGTAATATATATGATATATATTATATATATTAATATAACTAAATGCAGAATATGGGTCACATTTGCATATATATCTGCTTTAGTGATGATGACTGAAGCTAAAAATAAGCAAAACCAGGAAATTTCTGGAGAATCCTCCATTGTCATATAGTTATAAGATCAGAAAATAAATATAAGCATGTGTCCATGGAGAAATAAGTCTCCTGGACTCATAGAAACAAATGTCAAGTCTATATACATTCTTCAAAGGAGAAGGAGGAAATTTCCCCAAACTAGTATCAGATCATTTTTTAAAAGAGTATCTTTGTTTTAAAGATTGGTCCAAAGATGTTTCCTGGGGAAGAGAGAACGAGAAAACAAAATTGCTAGAATTATAGATTTTTCATTATAAACCTTGCATAGAGAAGTGGATGCGCATGTACATCAACAATGAAAGGTTAAATATAATCCCACACTACGAGCCAGCACCCTATAGGTTTTCACAGATATACCACTGGAGGTAAAACTTGTATCAACTCTTCTTTTCCATGAGGTTGATCTTCCTCTGCATAGTAGATCTTGTCTCTCTGCTGTGGGTGTCCCCAGGGAGTTATATACCATCTTATATCATGGTATCAGGCACATAAAAGCACTTGAAATACCCTTGTTAAATGCAATTTTCACATAAAAATCTAGCGATAACAAATATTTTTATGGATTGCAGTTCCTAATTACTGGAGAGTGCATGCTAAAGCAAAACTGTGACCAGTGCTATTTGTATTAATAAACTATACAGTAAAAATTACTATGTTAATCAATAGCTCCTTAAAATGTACTAAAAGTGATACATTTTATTAACATTTATTAGGCTTTGCTTTGTTGGCAAAAGTTACAATTCACCATAGAACAGTTGAGAAATATGGCAAAACACAAAGAAGAAATTTTATATCATCATCCAGAATTCATATCTCAAAATTAATTCATTATAATTTTATTGTATCATCAGAATAAATAATTTTCTATCTACATGGGATTTTATAGTACTTGTTTTAGAACATATTTTTTTGACATAATTAGTAATATAACTTAAATGGTCTTCCATGTCATTAAATAGTTTCCTAAAACACCATTTCTAATGGCTGCATCAGTATATAGATAAACCATAATTTGTTTTACAAATACTCTATCATTGGTCATTAATGTTATTTCAAATTTTTCATTATTATAAATGATGCTGAAATAAACATTTCTATGAATAAATTGCCCAAATCTGAGGCTATTTCCTCAGATTAAATCATCACAGTGGAATAGTCTAAGCATCATTACATATCTATGCAAATATACTATATATAGTGAATACATATATTGGCAAATGGTTCTACAGAGAGAGTGAGTAATTTACACTCATCACAGAGCATAAGAAAAATATTTTCTCACAGAAAAAATGTTTTCTCCATAATCTGATTATAGTCAGAAAAAGTTTCCTCCTTTAAAAAAGCAGAACAGTATTGATTTTGAAAAATCTGATAGCTAAAAAATACCTCATTGTTTGAATTCGTGTTTCTTTGAAAGCTGGTGAATTAACTTTTTTTTTCAAATTTTCTGGCTGTTCACCATTTATATTTTGGAAAAAAAATTTTGGGAGAATGAGCATGTGTGTCCAAGGGAGGGAGGTAGGGGATCGGCAAAGGGAGTGTGAGAGAAAGAATCCTAAGCAGGTTCCATGGCCCCAGGGTGGAGCTCCTGTGGGGCTGGATCTCACAACCCTGAGATCATGACCTGAGGAGAAATCAAGAGTCAGATGCTTAACCAACTGAGCCACCCAGGCACACTCATATTTTGGAAATTATTGTTCCTATCTTTTGCTTTGGTACGGTTCTTTCTCTACTGATAGTCTCCTTTCATTTTTCATTTGTATATTTATATTTTTAGGGTATCAGCTTTTTGCTCTCACACATGTCCTAAATAATTTTAATTTTCTCTTTAATTGTATAAAAAGGTGTTTTTTGATGTACTCATTTTTTAATGGCCAAATCTATTGGTTTTTAGATTAGCAAATATTTCTATCTTGACTTCCCAGCACCCATTTCCTTGTTTGGCAGCACTCCAATTCCCTCTCTCCTCTCGCAATGGACATAGTCTAGTGAAACTGTCATTAGAAGCTTCACCTCTCTTAGCCAGATGGTAGATATTTGATTTAAATTTAAATATGCGAATTGAAACTTAAATTTTTAGCTGAAGAACAAAGAAACTGAGAAAGGCTAGAGTTCACCCAACACCAGTGCCGCAAGTGTACTTCTTCCCGGTACAAAATCATTCTTGTGATACTTATTTCCTAGTCTCCAGAGTTCTTATGATAACCATCATCTACCAAGCCAGCCTACCACCAAGCATCAACTCTTGCAAGCTCCTAATAGCAATTCAATGACTACTTTATTCCTTAATGAACCAGTCAGCCTAGCAGGGCTATGGCCAACGTAACAAACCTTGCCCAGTTCATTTCTCACTCAAGTTCTTTGCTGGCCAGAAAGTTCGTTTCTCAGAGCCACTTGGGACCCCAGCTGACAGAACTTAAATATTCATCTGTATTTCCAGGGAAGGGAAAATGGTAACTTAAACCCCTCTGAAATACTCTGCTCGGACGTGGCCCACCATAAGTTTTTCTTCATTTTCATTGGTCAAAGCAAGTCCCATGGTCAACCCAAATGTTACAAGCAAAAAAGTACAAACTTTCCCCAATGAGAGATAGCAAATATTTGGAAACAAAGTTCCAGCCTGCTCTACTCAGTTCATCAGAGAGGTTTCTTGCTGTTTATAACCAATCATGTTACATTTCAAAGTTCTAGCTTTGATATGATGTTCAGAAAGACCTTCCTACCACAGAAATTATAAAAATGTTTCCTGAAATTGTATTCTAGTTTTTTTGAGAATTATTAAGCCAAATTTCCAAAGCGGTGCTTTATTTGAAAATAAAAATAGTTCTACATAATTATGCCAAATGTTGCATTATAATACAGCTTGTGAATTCACAATGAACATTAACATCATTTTTAGAATTTTTGCAGTGAAGAAACCAGTTTAATTTCATTTAATTTGACACTTCCCAAACTTATGTAGCCAGAGAACTATTTTTTTCATGTTAACCTTATTAACAGCCCACAGGTGAGTGTTTCTTTGAAAATGCTATCTTCTCTTATTTGGAATTTATTTTGTTATCCAGGATGTAGAGACCTATATTTTTAATTCAAAGAGTTAAGCAACTGTTCTAGCATCATATGTTAAATAAATTTCACTTTACCTAATAGTATGTTAACTTTATTAGACACCAAAATTACCCAATACTAGGATTTCTATGGTTCATATTCTATTTCAGTGATCTTATTTTCGATTCTGATACAAGCATGATAGTTGTAATCCTTCCAGTTTTGCTGTGTTTATCTGTTACTACGGGTCTTCTGCTACTCTTTAATAATTTTTTCCCTTATTGTCATTCAGTGTTTCACAAAACTAGAGCACCTGCAAATGTAAGGAATTGTGATAGGCAAAATAACATACAGAGGAGTAAGACAAGAGAGTCTGTACACTTGAGGCTCATATTCTAGCAGGATGTGCAGTCCTTAAATGGTTAATTACACCAAACTATTAATTGGGATTTTGATACATCCCAAAAAGAAGTATCCGGCCATAAAATTAAATAAAAGGAGTATACTGAACTCTTCCTTGAAATACATGATGTTGAAGTGGTTCTTGGAGGAGAAAGAAGACATAACCAAGGGAAGAGGAAGAGAAGGAGAGATCCAAGCAAAAGGAATAACAAAGACCTTGAGGTGCAAACACAGTAGCGTTCAGAAAACTAAAACTGCCATCCCTGGAGAGTGCAATATGTCAGGGAAAGGAGCCAAGAGGAGACTGGTGAGGTGAGACAGACGGGGCCCTGTTCCAGCCCCCCAAGCATAGAGCTTCTGTTTTAATAGTAATAAAAGGCTATGGAAGAATTGTAATAAGTAGAGATACAAGACCAGATATTTCTCATATTATTAAGAAAGAATAAAGAATGGTGACTCTGGTCAGCAATAGTCAAAAGGTAGACCATTTAGGAGGAAATCCACAAAATAACAGTTGCGCTGGTGGCTGAAGACATGATGTGATGTGGAGAGACCCAGAAAATACTTAGGACAGAAAATCAATTGGATTTGATAAGTTATGGGATTCCCCTGGATCAATTCAGGATCCAGAACTCATTGGCTTTGGATTAGGACTGAGAGCAATCTTTAAATAGAATTATGGAAAGGTGAAATTTTATATAATATTTAACTCTTACCAAGAACCTGACTTGTTTTTTCATTGATTCACAGCTGTCTTTCTGTTCTCTCCGCAATATTTGCTTGCCTTCTTCATGTAAATCACACATATTTCTTGCAAGACTAACTTTTAGAAGTTGAGCTTTTTGTTCTTGTTGCTGTTATGGGTTAGAATCTTTTTCCAAATGTTTTTTTTTTTTTTTTCTTTTAACCTGATTGTCACTTAGGTGTACAAGGAGGATTTTGACTCTGGAGATTATAACTCACCACCTTACAATAATGTTCACTATTACATCTAATGTTTTTCCAGTTCATTATTTTTGGGTTTCTGAAGATTATGATTACTTAATTTCTCCTTTCCAGTGGCTATCCCTCCTTCTGCCAAACTCTTTCTCTAATTTACTGCATAGAGAAGAAGTTCTAGAGAGGATAGCAAATATTCTTGTCTTATTCCTGGTATTAATTGAAATTTATACTTATCACAGTCCTTTCCAAAGAACATTCCATAGAACTCTAATGTATGGTTACACAAATAAAGGATTCCAGGGTCAAATAAACTTGAAAAATAACATCTTGAGCAGAGTAAAACTGATTCTTTGATAAACATCTGATTTCTCAGAAGCTTTCTGATGTTAGTGTTCTTCTTAAATATCGAAAAAAAGAACCTAGTATACAGCAGTTCCCAAATTTTCTCCTTTTCTCCCCTTTTTAGTATCTGTCAGTCCTCATAGTTTATGGGACACAGATATCTTGGTCCCAAATTCATGGGACGTGGCCACTATTGGCCCAACTAAGGCCAGGGATTCACTTCATCCCCAGGCCTGGGACAGGTCTTATACTCCTGTCCCCTACAGCCCATCCTGAGATTGAGAAGGGTCAATTCTCAGTCCTCCAAACTCTGTGAGGTCAGGCCACCAGGCAAATTATCAATATTCCATCCTCCCGTTGTGGACATGTGAGAGTTACTGAAGAGATGTCTAGAAAAAATCGCCAGTGGATTACCTGCTTATGCTCCTGCATACCTCCAAATCATTAGACACACTTAAAAACTAAGGATGAAGTAATTTACCCTCCATTTCATCCAGTGATCTAGGCCTTTAGCATTATCTAACCACTTGATACATGTTTTGGGCTGAGTGACAATTATAAGTGGGAATAATAAATATTAGTCTCTTTAGTGATGGCACAATCCTAGCATAGTCCTTGTCCACTTATGACAGTTTTCCAAAAATCCAACCTGCTCTTTTAGAATTAAACAGAAACACATGATCATCCTTCAGTTAACATGGCATTTAAAAAATCTACTATCAAAGCAATCCATTCACAATACCAAATGCAACACAAGTTGAATGGAAGTGTTAGGAGAAAAACACACTATATATCTCCGCCACTGGCTGATGAGGAAACCTACAGGTAAGTGGTCTGAACCTGGAACCATGGGGCTTCAAAAATGCAACCTTCATCTACAAAGGGGTGTGCTTTTTAAGACATTAACCATCTGTAGCAGTGTTCCAACAGCAGCCCTGGTCTTTTTTTCCTAGCTCCTAGCGACTTCCCCGTGGTGCGTGTTCCTGCGATTACGCTCGGAACTCAAATTGTTTCGCATCCAGAAAGCCACAAAATATGAATACATATATATATATACTATATGAATAACCAAAGACGTTGCTTGAATAAAGATATTTTTATTGCCACTCATTAAATTGCTGTGTTTGAAATGTCTCAAACAAATGCTTTGGAACAGTGTCATGCCAAACGTTACCCACACAAACAGAAAGGCAACTCAGCTTAAAAAAACAAAGTGCTAACAGCCACCATGCTCTGATTGGAGCCACATGGTACTCTGGGATGCCATGTGCTGCCTTTTCCACCCAAATTAACTTGGAACATTTCCTCCTGAGGGCCCCCTCTCCTATTTCCTTCCCCCTCTGATTTAGAACACATTCCAAGAAACTTGAATGCTCTTTATCCTTTACCCAAGCATAAAGGACAATGCAAAATGATTACGATCAAATATAAAAAGCTGGTTTATTTTGAATCCCTGAGCTATCAAGACTACATTTTACCTGTTCAATTGAAGACCCACCCAGCTACTAGCCGTAATCAGTATAAAGTTAATTTTCAGGAGGATTATGTGCCCACCTGAGGGCAGAAAGCCCTGGTGGCTGCCGGGAGCCCTGGGTGTGGGGATCCAGGCCTCAGTATGAATGCTTAGGCTGCTTGGGGCTGCCTGGGGCTGCTGGGGCTGCCCAGCCAGGAAGCCTAGGGATACTTCCTACTGGAAACGCGGTTTGGGACAGCACAGACCCGGCCCCTGGGGAAAAAGGATGGAATGATGAAAACACATTTTACAGAGGAAGAAACAGAGATGTGAAGTTGATTTAGCTCATCTGAGATCTCGCAGCCCCCCACAGGTGGAAGGAAGCCTAAGACTGAGGCCTAAGGCCACCCCAAAGCCCCAGCTGTGCAGCTCCACCACTGGGAATCCTGAGGGCCGCTCACAGCGAGGTTTCACTGGAGCATAATAAAATAGTATATTTCAATCACAAAACAATGAACCATTGATTTCATTAGATGTCAAATTTGCAACATTTCATAGTTTAAAAGCAGAATTTTATCTTAAAAACAAAAACGCCTTTGCCCTCCACCTGACGTGGACAAAGCCTCTCTTTCACTACACCGGTGCCTGCTAAGTGCCATTCTGCGGATCATCGAGACATCCCAGGAGGGTATTTTGCCCATGTAATCGATGAAAACACTGTCTGAGGATAAGCAGGACACCCACTTGAATGCCCTGTAGCTTGGGAACATTCGCAGCAATGAGCAGCCTGTCAAGATGGCACCCCACTCCTGCGGCTCACGGGCGCCGACCACAGAGCACAGAGACGCAGTCAGCCGTACACTGAGCACTCGCAGGAGCACGCGTGACATTTGCACGTCAATTCTCACCATATTGTCTCCCTGCCCCTTGGCCTCCTACAAATGCCTGGACCTTTCCTGCACTTCAAGCGAAGTTAGAAGCTGCTCATCTGTTGCGAAAGAGAACTCAAGGATAGCTAGTCCAAGCCAAGAAAACATATGGTCTAATTTCCTGGAAGAAAGAATGGAAGGAAAGGGTTCAAAGGGTTCTCGATTTATTTTTAGAGGAAATATGTATTGAACAGGGTAGTGAGTTGGCCAAATTGTTTTAAAGAATAATTGTAAAAGACAGGTGGGCTGGTCCAGGTGCAATGTTTCCAAAAAGCAGAACACATCTTAAATTTTTTTTTTTAAAGGAACTACATGGCACTGTGTCATTCCCTTGACATTGGAAGCGATAAGGTTAACCGTTCACCTCACCACCTCCTGTTCCTTACCCTCCTCCATCCCTTGCTGCTACACCCAGGCAGGAGGTGGGACAGAGGTCTACATGAAGAACACTTCTTCCCATCCACCAAAGGCATGATCTTTCAAACCCTTCTCATTACCAGAGCTTAACATAAAAACAAAATCTGGGGGTGCCTGGTTGGCTCAGTGGGTTGGACCTCTGCCTTCGGCTCAGGTCGTGATCTCAGAGTCCTGGGATCGAGTTCCGCATCGGGCTCTCTGCTCAGCAGGGAGCCTGCTTCTTCCTCTCTCTCTCTCTTCCTGCCTCTCTGCCTACTTGTGATCTCTGTCTGACAAATAAATAAAATCTTAAAAAAAAAAAAATCTGTGAGCAAAAACCTAGAGAACACTCAGATAAGAGAGTAAGCTGCAGGATGGAGAAAATAGAGAAAGAAGTTCCCAGGCCATAATTACTCATGGCAGGTGTATGGAGAGGGGATGGGAAAAACAACGCCTCCTTCAGAGTGTATTTGTTGAAGATCTGGTCCTTAAAATGAACTTGGAGCAAGAGCAGAGGCAAAGGATGAGCATTTCCTCCAGATGATTCTAAGGACCCCGTTATACGAAGCATGAGTCCGGGGGCCAAAAGCAGAATTGTGAGAGATCCACAGAAAAAAAAAAAATCAGGGCAAGGGAGTTCTCAAATAGGAGAAATATAGGTTGGATTCCAACAGACCTTGTTCTCATATCCAAACTAGGCTCGGTATTCCCACAGCCCAAGCTAAGAAGAAATTGGATGGGTAGGCAGCAAAAAATCCTGATAAATGGTAGTATCAGGATTGGAACACAGACCAATCCTTTTGTTGCATAATGACACTGGCTTAGCTCTATGGAAACTGCATGAGATCCTCATTCCATTAGTGGGTTCAGTCATCAATTGTGGCTGCTATTGTTGTCTGAAGTCAAGATGGCTATCTTTCTTGGGAGGGCTGGCTCTTACAACAGAGATTCTGTGGCCCCAGTGGGGGAGACCAGGTGGGTATCCCTGCTGATGAATGGCCCAGGCTGACTTTAGTCTGCATGCTCTACACCTGACATGTAGACAAATGGAAAATGTGCATTTTTAATAACTACATTACATGTTTATTGCATTTTTAAACACAGTCTTAGATCATGGCCTTTCTGCCTCCACTGTCATCACACAAGGGTCTGACGCCCTTTGCTATGACCATACATGCCAAGCACAGTTCTCAGAAAGAGGCCTCTCTGGGGGCAGAGACCATGGCTTGTTCATCTTTGTAGTTCATACCCTCCCCCTCCCCCGGACCACTCCCCCAATTCCCACAACAGTGGCTTCCACAAGACTGGCGCTCAATAAATATTTATTGAATTCAGTCTGCCATAACCTTCTTCATGCTAGCACTTTGACAGTGCTAAACATCTAAGCCAGTCATTTTGAGAATAACAAAACTGTTTTCCAAGGGAGGAAGCATATTTCCAAATGACACTTGTGAGGGGTTTTTTTTTTTCTGATTATAAAAGTAATACATATTCATTATAGAAATTTGGAAAATCCAGGAAAGCATAAATAAAAAGTAAAATAATCAATAATCCTGTCATCTACAAAAGAACCACTATTAACATTTTGATGCTTATTCTTCCAGGTTTCTTAATATTATGCCTCTATACACATATATTACAAAACTGAGATCATAGGGATTACTATTTTTAATCTTTTTAACATAACTTATGAGCTTTATCATGCATGCCCTTAAATATTCTTGAAGAACGTGATTTCTAATGTTTGCAATGTGTTGTACCATATGGATGCTCCAGTATTCTGTAATTTAATCAATTTCCTTTGTTAGGTATTTTGGTTGTTTTTAATTTTCCACCATTATAAATAAAGCTTCAGTGAACATCCTAGTACATAAATCTTTGCATCCATTTTAATTATTTCCATACGTGAAATTTCTGCAAGAGGAATTGTTCAGTCAAAGACAAAAAGCAAGCCTATTTTGAAGATGAAAAATGACATGCAGTCCAGAATCTAACATCAGCCATTTACGGAGATAAGGACCAGGTAACAACCTCTTGGCCTCATGGCACAACCCCTTTGAACCCTGACTTTTTTGGTTCATAGACCTACTGTCTTCCACTTTATAAGAAAACTGTCTTCTATTGAGAAGACCACGAAGAGACTTGGCTCTGAAGCCCAGCCACGCCTCCGTCTTAATTCAGATTATCTCCATTTGTTAACCACATGAATTTGTCCAATGCACTGAGAATGAAGACTCAGAGTGCTAGTTATCTACCCAATATTTGTTTTCTCCTTCATTCTTCTGTCAAACCCCTGGTTTTTTTTGGGGGGGGGCCTTGCATTGTACTTTAATGAATTTATGACAAATTTCCCTTGCTGGTGGGTGTGGCTTTATATGTTAGTGTTTAATCATAAGATGTAAGGGAAAATTGTTTGGGGATTCCTGAGAAGACTTCTTTTTTTTTTTTTCCAGCTTTATTGATATATAATTGTCCTATAACATTGTATAAGTTTAAGGTGCACACACTGATGATCTGATACAGGTATCTACTGTAAAATAATTACCACAATAAGAGTAGTTAACACATTCATCACTTACCTTTTTCCGAATTTGTTGTAAGAATAATTAAGATCTACTCTCTCTCTTTTTTTTTAAGATTTTATTTATTTATTTGACAGAGAGAGAGAGATCACAAGTAGGCAGAGAGGCAGGCAGAGAGAAAGAGGAGGAAGCAGGCTCCCTGCTGAGCAGAGAGCCTGATGTGGGGCTCAATCCCAGGACCCTGGGATCATAACCTGAGCCGAAGGCTGAGGCTTAACCACTGAGCCTCCAGGTGCCCCTAAGATCTACTCTCTTAGCAACTTTCAGCCCTACAGTACAGTATTTTAACTATAGGCACCATGCTTTCTGTGCTACCCCCAGAACTTACTCATCTGATAAACGGGAGTTTGTGCCTTTTGACCAACATCCCTCTTCCCATCCCATCCTCTACTCCCCACCTCTGGCGACCCCCAATCTGTTCTCTACGTCAGTGAGTTTGGAATTGGTAGGTCCCACCATCGGTGATATCAGACATGTCTATCATTCTATATCTAACTTATTTTACTTAACATGTACATGGTAGGATTTCCTTTTTTTTATCTATTCCTCTGTGGATGTATACTTAGGCTATTTCCATGTCTTGGCTATTGTGAATAATGCTGCAATATATTTTTAATGGCTGAATAATATTTCTGTGTGTGTGTGTGTGTGTGTGTGTACACACAATTGTGGCATTTGTATAAATTATATATGTAATATATGTATATACATATATATAGGTATATATTTCTCTTTATCCATTCATCCATGGATGTACACTTAGACTGCTTCTGTGTCATGGCTATCATAAATAATACTGCAATGAACACGAGAAGGCACGTCTCTCTCTTTCGTTTCTTTGGTTGAGGTATAATCAGCATACAACATTATATTAGTTTCAGATATAACACCAAATTATTCGGTATTTTTGTATATTATGAAATGACTATCACAATAAGTCTAGTTAACATCTGTCACCATACAGAATTATTTTTTTTCTTGTGATAATTGTAAAGATCTACTCTCTTAGCAACTTTAGGATTTGTAACACAATATTATTATTAACTGTCATTACCATGCTGTATATCATATCCCCATGACTTACATATTTTATAACTAGAAGTTTGTACCTTTTTTCTCCCTTCACCCATTTCACCCACCCCCCACCTCCCAGATAACTCTTCGATATAGCGATTTCATTTCCTTCAACTGTATATCCAGAAGTGGGGTTGTTGGATTGTATGGTAGCTCTACTTCTAATTTTTTAAGGGAACTCCATACCTTTTCCCATAGTGGCTATACCAAATTACATTCCCAAAAGACTTCTTAAAAGCAGGAATAGTTGGAGGAAACCCCTTTTGCATCCCTTCTTTCTGATGCTTGGAACTCAGATGTGATGGCTGGAGCTCCAACCGTCATCCTGGAATCTTTTTTTTTTTTTTTTTTAAGATTTTATTTATTTATTCGACAGAAAGAAAAAGAAAGATCACAAGTAAGCAGAGGGGCAGGCAGAGAAAGGGAAGCAGGCCCCCCTCCAAGCAGAGAGCCTGATGTGGCGTTTGATCCCAGGACCCTGAGATCATGACCTGAGCTGAATGCAGGGCCACCCAGGTGCTCTGCATCATCCTGGAATCTTAAAAATGAAGCCACACTCTAAAAATATTGGAGAATAAAAGCTGGTGCCTGACTCACTTAGGATACCAAGGAGTTGCTACACCTGCCCTGGACTAACTCATTCACATGCTTTTTCTGAGAGACGAAGCCCAGTTTGGTTAAGTCAGCATTGTTTCAAGCTCTCTCATAGGCAGCCAAGCCTAATGCTAACTGATGAGAGTACCTGTATTACATAGTCACTGTAAGATTAAAACAAAGTAATTTATTAATATACCTGACATATAGCAGGCTCTCAGTAAAGGTTAGGCCCTTTTTTATATAGTAATATCCAGTTTCTGTTCCTGGAACATGCTAACCTTCTGCTGACCCTCTCTCCTTTTCCCTTCCCCCCACACTCCCCCCTGTGAAACCACCAAGGACCTCCTCCTCCTCCTCCTCTGACTTCCAGTTGAGAATTTCTTGCTGGCAGTCTCAGCAGTCTAGCTTCTGACATAAATTTCTCTTTCTCTCACAACTTTCTGCTTCCCTCCTTAAAGCCTCACTTTCCATTGATTTACTGGGAATTCTGGACTAACTCGCCTCTCTTAAACATACAAAACCAATTCTGATTTTCCAGCAAGTAACTCAAAAATTTACTTAATATTTCTCATCAAGACATAATTGTTAATCACACATTGCTCCAAAAAGCTATCACATAGTCAGGTACATTTGTGCCTGAAGTTCTAATTTATAGTTGGGTTGCTTCACAGATCAGATCTGACAGACTCCCTGGTCAGAAGAAAGTCAGAAAATTTTCTCCTCAATTTGGAAACCAGAAAAATAACTAACTGTGCCTTTTGAAGTCTGAAAGATCCATCTACCTATCTATCTACAACTTTCTCATAGTGGACTGGAGATCTGAAACTATAAGCCGGGCAGGATTTAGTTCTTGAATGGTTGAAATTAAATTAATTTAACCAGTCAACAAAGTGATTGGACCAAATTTGACCAGTTGTGAAACAAAAGGCAAAGCAACTATTTCGATTCAAAGACACTTCAAATTTATTTGCAAATGTGTGTGCAATTAGAAAAAGTACTAAATTATATTTACCATAGCATTAGTTTTAATAGTGAAAAATTGGAAATGAAATTGGAAAAGGGATAAATAAATTATGTTGCAGCCGTGGATATCACCACCTGTTATAGACGTGATGTTTATAGAATAGATAATAATAACAAGGATAATGTTTGTAATATTAGGAGAAAATGGGGACGCCTGGGTGGCTCAGTTGGTTAAGCGACTGCCTTCGGCTCAGGTCATGATCCCAGCGTCCTGGCATCGAGTCCCACATTGGGCTCCTTGCTCAGCAGGGGACCTGCTTCTCCCTCTGCCTCTGCCTGCCATTCTGTCTGCTTGTGTGCTCTCTCTCTCTCTCTCTCTCTGACAAATAAATAAATAAATAATCTTTTTAAAAAATTAGGAGAAAATGAAATATACAGATGGCATAAGCAACGTGATGATTTTGTCCATCCTCATCATTGTTATCTGCTGATTTTTCAGTTAGTCCCACACATTCATGGAACACGTTGGCACCCCTCATTCTGCTCAATCTTCCTGGGTGGCATGCTTGTCATAGAATAACATATACTCACTAGTCTGGTCTATGTGGAATTTAGGTTGCTAAGTAGGACAGAGGGTCATTGGAATTCCCAATGTGAATTTCCAGAATTCTAGTGACCCTCTGTCCTACTTAATAACCTACCCTAATCATCACTCTGGATCATATTTACTAGAGATTTTTGTCTTCTAAATATGATACCCCACTGCTTGACTAAAATCTCCTATTATTATGATTTTCTTATAATCTTACTACCCACTCATCTATTCTTGAAACTGATTTCTCCTCTGGTCCCTTAAAATGGTCCCATTTGAGCCCCTGATCAATTCTTTTCTGTCATCTCTTTTTTCTCTCCAGCTCCATTATTCTACAGTGACCCTTCAGGATTCTGATCCCTCGCCCACCATCCCTTCTCCCATATGAAACTCCAGCCTTGGACTAAGCCAAACATGAGTCCTTTGATTCGACCCCTGGGCTCTGAAGCACTACTGCAGAGATCTGCCCAGCCATACAGACTTGTACTGACTCATGGTTTCCAACCTCCCCTGGACCCAGTGACCCCTGTTCATTCCAAAATGTTTCGACTCATAATTTCCTCAGAAAAAAAAAAAAAAGCTCCTACATTATTGGTGCTCTTTTCCCCCTCCCTTGCTGGCTTCATTGGAAGCAGAGTCCTTCCTCTGTCTCAAGCTCATCTTTCCCTCCTTTGAGCCATCTTGCCCCACTCCATGGGACACTTCTTTGTCAATTACTACCTATTTTTGGACCTTTTGCCTTTTTTGTGGGCATCAAAACTCTTCCATCAAAAATCTCTTCCATCTCAACAAAGTTTTTTTTTAATTTCCCGTCCATTGCAGCTGCCATCCTTTGCTTCCTTTAAAAGCCAAACTTTTAAAAGGATGCTCAACATTTGGTGCCAGTTTTTACCCCCTTTTTTGCTTATCAACATCTCAAGTCTGCTTTTTTTCCCTCCAAAAACTGTTCTTCCAAGGTGACTAAGTGACTACCTAAACTCAATGCAAAAAGTCTCATTTTATTGACTACCATGTAGACATGGATTATTTTTTGGTTGGTTGTTTTCTTGTTTTTTGTTTCTTTTTTTTTTCCTGAAACTTATTTGTTTCAATTATTTTTAATTTAATTTTTTTGTTGTTATGTTAGTCACCATACAGTATCTCATTAGTTTTTGATGCAAGATTCCATGATTCATTGTTTGCGTATAACACCCAGGGCTCCATGCAGTATCTGCTCTCCTTAATACTCATCACCGGGCTAACACAACCCCCACATACCTCCCCCTAAAACCCTTAGTTTGTTTCCTGTAGTTCATAATCTATCATGGTTTGTCTCCTCCTCTGATTCCTCCCCTTCATTTTCCCCTTCCTTCTCCTAATGTCCTCCATCCTATTCCTTATCCATATGATAATTATCTTTCTCTGCTTGACTTATTTCACTTAGCTTAATCCCCTCCAGTTCCATCCCTGTCAAGGCAAATGATGGGTATTCATCCTTTCTCATGGCTGAGTAATATTCCATTATGTATATGGACCACATCTTTATCCATTTATCTTTTGAAGGGCACCTCGGCTCCTTGCACAGTTTGGCTTTGTGGACATGGCTGCTATGGACATTGGGGTTCATGTGCCCTTCCTTTTCACTACATCTGTATCTTTGGGGTAAATAATACCTAGTAGTGCAATTGCTGGATCATAGGGTAGCTCCATTTTTAACTTTTTGAGGAATCTCCACACTGTTTTCCAAAGTGGCTGTACCAACTTGTTTTCCCACCAACAGTGTAAGAGGGTTCCTCTTTCTCCACATCCTTGCCTACATTTGTTGGTTCCTGCCTTATCAATTTTTGGCATTCTAACTGGTGTAAGGTGGTATCTCAATGTGCTTTTGATTTGAATTTCCCTGATGGCTAATGATGTTGCACATTTTTTCATATGTGTTGTAGGTATTCTTATGTCTGCTTTAGAGAAGTGTCTATTCATGTCTTCTGCCCATTTTTTGACTTACTTGGTTTTTGGGTGTTGAGTTTGAGAAGTTCCTTATAGATCCTGGACATAAGCCCTTTACCTGTAGTGTCATTTGCAAAGATCTTCCATTCCATGGGTTGCCTCTTTGTTTTGTTGACTATTTCCTTTGTTGTGCAGAAGCTTTTATCCTGATGAAGTCCCAAAAGTTTATTTTTGCTTTTGTTTCCCTTGACTTTGGAGATGTGTCTTGAAAGAAGTTGCTGTGGCCAATTTTGAAGAGGTTGCTGCCTATGTTCTCCTCTAGGATTTTGATGGATTCCTGTCTCACATTGAAGTCTTTCATCCATTTAGAGTTTATCTTTGTTCCTTTTGGTAATAGCTTTATTGAGATATAATTCACATATCATATAATTTGCCCATTTAAAGTGTACAATTCAATGGCTTTACAAAACTCTGAGTTGTGTAATCCATCACCATAATCAATTTTGGGACATTTTCATCGTCCCCAAAAGAAGGCCCAGACCCTGTGGCTGTCTCCTTTTTCCCCTTCGTCCCTCCTCTTCAGCCCAAGGAAACCATTAATCCACTTTCCATCTCTATAGTTTTGCCTTTTCTGGATACTGCACATACAGGAAACAATAACTCATACAATGTGTAAGTTTTTTTGTAACTAGCTACTTTCATTAACCCAAGGTTTCCTATATTCATCCATGTAGTAGTATGAATCATTATTTCTTTGCTTTTTAAAGGCCAAGTGATATTTCATTGCATAACTATACCACATTCTTGGATGAAATGTGGATTCTATTTATCCATTCACTAGTTGATATACATTTGGGTTGTTTTCACTTTTCAACTATTATGAATAATGCTGCTATGAACATTTGTGTGCGCGTTTTTGTGTGGACTTTTTTTTCTTGTATCTTGGGTTATATACCTAGGAGTGTAATTGCTGAGTCATGTGGTAACTCTATGTTCAACCTTTGGAGAACCTAGACTCTTTTGCAAAGTGGCTACACTATTTTACATTCTAATTTGAAGCATACCAGTTTCCAGTTTCCCCACATTTTCACCAACACTCACTATTATTTTTTTTGTTACAGCCATGCTAATGGGGTTGAAGTGGTATTTCATCATCGTTTTGGTTTGCATTTCCCTAGTGACTAAGAATGCTGAGTACCTTTTTTTTTTTTTTAAGATTTTATTTATTTATTTGACAGAGAGAGATCACAGTAGGAGAGAGGAAGGGAAGAGATCACAGAGAGAGATGAAGGGAAGCAGGCCCCCTGCTGAGCAGAGAGCCCAATGTGGGACTCGATCCCAGGACCCTGTGATCATGACCTGAGCCGAAGGCAGCGGCTTAACCCACTGAGCCACCCAGGCGCCCCGCTGAGTACCTTTTTTGATACATTATTTTATTACTGAGTTGCAAGATTCTTTATGCATTCTAGAACCAAATATCCTATCAAATATATCATTTGCAATTTTCCTCTCCTGTTCTATGGCTTCTGTCTTCACTGTTTTTGTAGTATCATTTTAAGGGCAAAAGTATCTAACTTTGGGACGCCTGGGTGGCTCAGTTGGTTAAGCGGCTGCCTTGGGCTCAGGTCATGATCCCAGCGTCCTGGGATCGAGTCCCATATCGGGCTCCTTGCTCGGCAGGGAGCCTGCTTCTCCCTCTGCCTCTGCCTGCCTCTCTGTCTGCCTGTGCTCACCTGCTCTCTCTCCCTCTGTCTCTGACAAATAAATAAATGAAATCTTATTTTTAAAAAAAAGTATCTAACTTTGACAAAGTCCAACGTATTTGTTTTGTTTTGTTTTGTTGTTTGTGCTTTGGTATCCTAAGAAACTATTAATTCATCTTATCTCATAAAGATTTTCCTCCTTATTTTCTTCATAGAGTTTATACTTTTAGCTCTTACATTTGGAGCTTTGATTCATTTTGAGTTAATGTTTATAAAAGTTGATCTGGACACTCTCAGTCTTGAACTTTCTTTCCTTTTGGCTTTCAACATTAGCTTTCCCCTAGTTTCTACCCTATCTCACAATGAATGTGAATTCATTGTTTCTATAAAAAGTTTTCTTTCTTCTCTGGAAGTCTGAATTATAATTATTGATTCAATTTGGACTCCCTGTTGTAAGTTTGAAATTGAAACTTCCTTATTTGACTTTATGCATACCAAAATTTCTGACAACATCTGGAACTCTGTGGGTATTGGTCCATGTTTCTGTTTAAAAAAAAGAAAGAAAGAAAGAAAGAAAGAAAAGAAAGGAAAAAAAAACAAAACAAAACCAGAGTCCTGAAAGTAAAATATAGACCATACACACACACACACACACACTCACACAATCTTGCCATATCTTGCCTTAGTTTCTTTTTTTTTTTAAGATTTTATTTATTTATTTGACAGACAGATCATAAGTAGGCAGAGAGACAGGCAGAGAGAGAGGGGGGAAGCAGACTCCCTGCTGAGCAGAGAGCCCGATGCAGGTCTTGATCCCAGGACCCTGGGATCATGACCTGAGCCAAAGGCAGAGGCTTTAACTCACTGAGCTACCCAGGCTCCCCTTGCCTTAGCTTCTATTCCTTGTTTCTTACAATAAAGATGCATGGAAATAATAAGAAAACATCTGCACTTAAGGGAAAAAGAGAGAGAAGCTAAAACTTTTAACAAGCAAACAAACAAAAAATTAAGTTACTGTGCTGACAACCTCACTAGATTATGAGATCAAATGAAAGCACGCCACTGAAAGCAACTTTTATGAAAAGCACTACATAAATACAAAGTAAAGCTCTGCACAAACCTCACCTGTGATGCCCTGGTCATTATCTGCCAAGTCTGAATTCCTTTAGGGCAGGATCCATTTCCTGTATATCTCCAGCCCTAGCACAATGTCTGGCCTCTAGCACATCTAGTCCCTTGGTTCATTTAACTAATAGGTCTTGAGTAGCTACCATGTGCCACAAACTGTGCGTCGTGCTGGAGAATATAGAAACAAGAGAAGCGTAGTCTCTGCTGGTGCGGCCTATTGTGCAGTTAAAATAGGGAATAGATTTATATGCAGCAAAATTAAATCTGCTTGTGTTCTTCACATGTTGTCTTAAAAATTTTAATTATAATGACAACCTGTTTCAAATAATTTTTAAGAAAGTTGAAGAAAAAAACAAGGACATACTAGTGAACGAAAACCTGTTAGGTACTTAGAGAGTCCCCAGTATAGTCAAACCACCCTAGAGTCTGTGAGGAATAAAAAACACGAGTGAGAGCAGGCTCCTGCCCTGTGAAAGTGCCGTCGAGAGAGGGGTAGACAGACCTACACACAGAGAGGTCTAATTCCTGGCAATCTATGGGAAACGCTGTGGCAGAGGGCCAGACAAAATACTGGGGGTAACTTAGTATAAGACAGGATTACAAGGAGAACATCATGTTACCTTAAGGAGGTTTCTGCTCGTGCTTGTCTGTCTGGCAACTTAGTCTGGAGCAGTTTCACTAACAGGTTTGAGTATCTGTGCCATCACAAAGCATGTTCACCTCCTTGCCCACACTGCTGGGAAGATGGCAGCTTTGGGGGTGATTTGAATTCAGAACTCCTATGAATCCCCAAGACCTGGGGCTAGATGGGCTTCCCATTTATGGTGATGGGTGGGTTTTCTAGTCCTTCTAGAATATATGAGATCTGCACCATAGAACAGGGAAAGAAGCTGCAGTCCATCTCTTCCGAATTTCCCCTCCGTACATCATTATTTGTTTGGTTGTTCAATCTTGGAGCCTATGTCAGCGCTCAAGGACAAGTGTCCTTTCAACTCTGCCATCTAGGAGATCCTTGGATTTTTGAAGTTTACCCACACTTAAAGGAGAAGTAGAAGAAATGAACATTCAATTAAGTGTAACTCAAACAATCTGTTTTATCAAAGCAAGTTGATCGTAAATCAGAAGAATAGGTACAGTCCAAATTACGTAAACGAGACAGGAACTTGGCAGCAACCCCATCTTGGCAAGCTGTCATCCCAGGTCTACCCAAGGTCAGTATGGTAATTCATTTCCCGAAATTACTTAATTCCGCTGTCTGTAACCAAATTGTTATTTATCTTCAAGTACAGAAGCATGTCATTTCAGGTAAAATTGATATTAGGAATTCCAAGTTTACATGCAGATGAATTATTACAATACCATAGGACTGATTCCTTTGCAGAGGAACATCTCTTAAACATTCTAAAATAGGATTCCATTTACAAGAGAAAAAGATTATTCTATGCCACCTTTCCTAGAACATCGTAATTACATGGAGATGGATATGGCTCCATACAAAAACTTCCCACGATGGTCGACAGATAATATTTGTGCTGAGGCAAATTCCAAAATTTTGAGCAGTAATTCTGGATGCTGCCAAGTCCGATTGCTGGAGGTCGATTTTAACGTCCTTTCAAATGATAGTAATTAATAACAGATTTTTTTTTTCCTGTTATCGACCCAGGCATAAACGCAGGCTTGAAAAATAGCCAAAACAGATCTACACGATGCCCTAAAAGAAAGCTTTCCTCTATGGCACCGATATAAGCCTTATTCCAGATTTCTGGCAAAGCTTGTCTCAGTTGCCTTCCTCCAGCAAAGTGGGCCTACGCATACTATAAAATAAACTCCGGGAATGTTCAGCAATCTGCTGGGGGGGAGGTGCTTGTGAAGTGAGCATCTCTCCCCTCTGTAAGCTGAAGTGTGATCATTTCTCTGTTCACCTCATTTGCATTATCTAATGAAACATGCGCAACATGGGACTATATTCGAAGCTACGAATTTATTAGGCCAGAGCAACAAAAAGCTAGACCCAGGCTGGGAAGTGTTCGACCGTATACGTGTTACATGAAACAGCATAGCACACGCATTATTTGAAGATGTTGTGGAATTGCTTTATCTACTTATAAAAGTCTATGCATTTATCCAATAAACACATAAAAAACACTAAGAAGTCAAGGGAAGGACCTTACGCTTTGGTAAAAAGGTATAAACTTGGAGCAAAATGGAGGGCCAGACATGCTCTCAGATAAATGGATGCTCTCTTAGCAAAGAGACCAATTCTATCTTGGGCCAGAGACTGGATGGACTCTCCGTATATTTAATGTAAAAAGTTGGAAAGGTCACCCTAATCAGGGGACTCTATAAATGTCATGCCTTCCTTATTCAAACATGAAAGCTTTCAAATGATGGTATCTGGAGCAGAGATACAAGTATGGTTTTTTTTTTCTTCTAAAATTGCAAGTATGTTTGGAATAACTCAAGCGGTGAATTACACTGAAAAGTCATTTTTCCAAAAAAGAAAAGCAGATCTTATTTTATGCAGATGCATTACGTGGGACAGACTTCCTTCCTATCTGCCTTCGGCTCACCTTTCTAATGTAAGTTATATGCTGCAGGTGAGCTGACTGTACTTTCCCTTTTTCTCTTTTGAGGATGAAAATGACAGCTGTACCTAGCACAAGGCATTGCCATCTGTATGCATTAAACTAAGCCAATTTAATTTTTAGGATAATAGGACTTTCCAAGCCTTCAAAGCTAAAGACAAGAAGAGGAAAAAAGACCATCTCAGACTTGCTCAGATTCTGGAAGTGATTGTTCTCCCTTATGTGAACTATTAAGGTAATGGAAACTATCAATATCACTGTATTTACTCTGTAAGATCCTGTCTTGTAATACTATTTGAATACATATTATAACAAAGGAATAATAAAAGGCAAGGTGGGATGATCTGTCAGTGTTGGAGCTAAGGAATACACACACTTCACTGCAGACTGGGCTTCTGGGTCGAGGGCTGTGAATGTCAGAACGTATCAAAGGGATCAGGGACCGTCAGCAAATCCAACCTGTTGCAAATGTGGGACGTTGTTCTGGGTTTCCTATGGAAAAGCACAAGCAGAATCGATCAAACTGGGCTTTAATTAGGACACGAGTCAATCAAGAGACCAAATTCTAAAGCTAATTCTAGCACTGTCCAAAACAAAAACAAAACAAAAAAAGCTCAATTAGACATTGTCTTCCAGTCCTCAACTAAAATGAAAGCATCTGCCTAATTAGAAAAAGACATCATTCATCCAACACAAATTAGGAGACTTGTCCATGAAGGTTGCATGCAAAATTATGGGAAGATGGGTAAGAATTTCTATAACTCCCAAGAACATGTTTACAGAATTACACAGCCTTTGATGAAATTCTCATTGCGTCCTGCTTGCAGGGCTGTGTGAAGGGAGTTATCCTTATCTTTAAATGAACAAATGCCAAGAATATCCCACCCCAATATCCTCTCTCAGCCGAGCAAGCAAATGTGTAATTTTTTGTGACTGAATGCACATTTAGCTGCGTTTTTCTGAGTTGATTATATTTTCAAAATTCATTTTTATTGAATTGGTCCAGCTTAAAATTTAATTGGCTTCGTATAAGACAAAAATAGGTCTTATAACAGTTGTGCTGAATTTTAAAAATGCAAAATTAGAAAAATAAAATGATCTGAGTACCTCTATGCCAGGATTCTTCCCCCACATTCCATCCTACATGTACATGGTTTGATCCAGACGGTGCACCGAGCTTTTGAAGGTGCCCAGAAAAATCACTATACATGTGACCGTATTAAGCAAATTACTGTTTGCTTTAGAGGGAGTAAGAGTATCTATGTTACAACTCTGCATTTGAAGATGAAGAAGGCCAGTCAGTGCATATAGTTACATGTTAAGCAAGAGTTCTTCACCTAAGAACACCTCTGAAGAACACAGCTGCACAATATGGCCGCCCAGAGTGCTGAGCCAAGCTCACCTGTGTCTGAGAAAACTGAAATGGCTGTGCCTGCAAACAATATGCCAGGTGAAGATCGTATTTTATTCACATGGAATTCCGTTTTCAGATGCAAACTGAATTTTTAATGAAATATTTTACTTTTCCCTACCAAAATATTATCCTCAGAATATCCTGAAGGGGCAAAAAGGCATATCCTATTCAGACACATCCATTTTTTGCAGCTCAGACTGCACTTTTCCATTAAGATCTTAGGGCTTGGGGCACCTGGGTAGCTCAGTGGGTTAAGTCTCTGCCTTCGGCTCAGGTCATGATCTCGGGGTCCTAGGTCCAAGCCCCGAATCGGGCTCTCTGCTCAGCAGGGAGTCTGCTTCCCCCTCTCTCTCTGCCTGCCTCTCTGCCTCCTTGTGATCTCTCTCTCTGTCAAATAAATGAATAAAATCTTTAAAAAAAAAAAAAGATCTTAAGGCTTTATATTAATAGAATGACTATGTGAGCAGTTACATCTCTAGTTACCTGTGGTGGGTTGGTTAAAGTTCTTGCACACCTTAATTATGAAAGATGTGTCCTCATTTGAGAGGAAGTCAGGATAATTCATGTGAATCACAGCCTCAACCTAGAGAAGGTCCCAATGGGTGAAAGGCCACGGAATGACTCAATCCCCCACACAAAGGAAAATAGTAAAAATGGTCCAACCATAAAATCTCTCCTGCCTCTTGCCCTATTTCCTTTAGAGAATACAGCTGCAAACTGTATTGAGATACTTAGTATTATAATATAAGTATTGAGATACTTAGAAGGGAAAATATTATCTCTCTAATATTTCTGTGGAAGATTTTTACAAGGCAAGAAATCACCTGGTCTCTTAGGCACTCATGACACGGACTTTGGTATGGACTTCTCCATGTGCACTCCAAGAGGAGGTGGCATCCTCCTTTGCTGCTGATCTCCAAGCCTCCTTCTTGCTCTAAGTGCCTCTCTTTTCTTGGCCTCTAAAACATCCCTCAAATCCCCTCCCCAGCATGGTCTAAATTCCCCTTTCCCTAATCTAAAATGAGATTCAACTATTCCATCCAACTCTCTTGATCTCTTCCAGAATATGTCTCAATAGAATTCCTCACCCTTTCATTGTCAAACTTCCAGTGTTTGCTCCTTTGACAAAAATACCTCCACGCCTGCACTCTCTCCATTCTTTGGTCTGTGTGATACATTGAACATCCACAAGGAACTGAACAGTGTTGCAGTATTGAGAAAGCCAATCAAGGCTATATTTCCCCTGCAACTAACTGCCCCGCCCTCTGGTACTGCTCAGCAGTACAGCACTGAGTGGCTTTTTACCCAGAGATATCCAGTGATAGGACAAATGAGGGCATCCCACAGACAATCCATCCAGATTTCAGCTTGGTGTCATGAATAGCCCAGACCAACAGGGTCTATGGTAAATAGGTCACCAGCCTGGCTTGGGCTGTTTGGGCTGGACATATTGGAAATGTTCAATGGGTATGGATAGTGGAACAGAACAGGAAGGAGACACATCATAACAAAAACACTGTGCATAGCTCAAGAGAGCACCTCATCTATCTCTGTTACCACAGCTTTGAGATGAGCCAACATTCATCCAGAGTGAGTCTGTTGCTTAAAACAGAAAATGCCTTATTAAATATGTACTAACCCAACCGCTTTGCTTCACACTTTACCTCTTCCTCCCCACCCCCTACTTCCAAAAATCCCAACACTGTTGCGGATGATTCTAGAAACTTCTCCCCCTCGCTCTACCCCTGCTCCTTCAGCAATGCATCCCCCCTCGCCAAACATGGAGGTTGTCAGAGAAAGCTAAAGGCAACAGTTGTATTCCATCTGCTGAGTACAAGAAATGTTCTAAAGACACTTTAGCTAAAAAGCATTGGCTAGCTGAATATATGTGCGAACAGTTGGGAAAGATGTGTACGAAAGACAGCAAGGAAGAAGTTTGGGAGGAAGCTGTACCTAGGAACGCTGTGAGGACCAGAACAAGCAGACATGTATCAGCTCAGCCAGTTTCAGAGGCAGTCTAAGCAAATGAAGAAGATTGGAGGTAAGAACCAATGATTAAAGTCTGGTTCAAAGTAGTCTTTGGAGGCCTGTATTAAACAGGAATGATAATTTAAGCACCATTTGAGAAATGTGATAGGTACTTGAATGAAGATGGCTTTAAACGATGACAATTTTCACCTCACTGAGTGTAATTGGCAGATATTTCTTTCCTGGAAATCTTATTTTTATGTTTATTCCTGGTTCCTGATATCTGATTAAGAGCAATGGAATCACCCGATCTTAAGTTGTGGGAAGGACTGTTTAAGCAATTTGTTATCTGGGCCCTCTTTGCCACACCAGTGACAGAAAAGCAGCTTGCTCTGCTGTTCACACTGTAGTCTAGTCCATTTTGATGAACAATAGAGCCTGTAATGAACTCAAAAAAGGAATGAAATTTGTGTTTTTATGGTAAAATAAATGCCTTTTTACCGTTTCCAGCCAAAAAGTCTCTTTCCTAAAAAAAAAAACCTTTTAATTTGATTCAACTCTGAAAAATTACCCCATTTCCTTGTTCTCACTGGAAGATAGTATTTTTGGTTAAAAGCTAATGTAGGCACTTGGATATCTCAGCCCACGTCCTTATATCCTGGGTCCCAGCAAGAAATACAGTACAGTTCGATGGGTATGGGGCTGCTCTTCTCTTTCCTATTACAGGACCCATTGTCAGCTCCTCCAAACATCTCACTGTCAGCAAAATTCATGGATACAGGAAGATCCCACAGGTTGAAATTCACTATAAAATGCAAATATGTGAGTTGATGGGAACCAATCAAAGCGGATATGGCATTAAAATCCCCTTAAAGGAGAAAACAGTATCTATTGACATTCACTTTGGGGTTAGCAAATACTACTTAAAATCAATCAAACAACAACTGTAACTATTCGATGATGCTTGAACTAAATGGAAACATCATTGGCTCTGCACAAATTTCGTAATTATCTCAGATCTCTCAGGACAAATTAATTTTAACTTATGTGTGTCTGTGGGTATGTGCATCTGAAACTATAGTTTTCACAAAACACCTGCCGATTAAACAAGTGGCGTGAAAAGCATCATTAAGCCAAAGAATACTAGAAACTTTTTTTTTTTTAATTTGGGAAAGACTGCACTCGACCATGGGCAAAACGTTTGTCTTTTACTTTTTAAATACAATGCCACTCTAGCCACACCATACCCAGTTCTCCCACCATCACCTCACGCTAGCCAAGGACGACTTCAATAGGATATAGAGCAAATCAAGATGCAGACCATTCTGGCTTTTCTTTCTAGATGGCCGCGAGCAAGCACAGGACTTCAGGGTCAATGCCTGGCCAGGAGGGAGTACTGTCATCAGGCTCAGACATCAGGCCACAGCGGGTGGCCTTGCTGCCTCCCTGGCCCCTCTACCATGCCTCTCAAATAGAGTTATCCTGGAGAGTGACAGATGACTGGCCCTGGAGGCTACAGCCCAATGCTGCCTCCAACAGACAGCTGGAACCCTGCAGAAAGAATCCACCACACCTTATCTGTGACCCAGAGAAGCTACTCCAGGGAAAAAGGAGAGGCCACGTTTCAACTGGGTCAATATTTGGTCTTTGTTTTCAAAGGTACCCCGAGGCTACAACAGTTCTACTCATCTTTACTTGTGTGTGGGCTTTGGTAGAGTAAGAAGTGGGGCTATTTCCTACAACCTGGCTTAAAATGATAGGCAGTTTCAAACCATCTCAGCTGACATCAGTTGAATAAATATTCCCTGAATAAGAAACTGTTGTCCTCCCATTCCAAACCGTGAGGGGGGTTCACTTTAGAGTTGAATCCCTTTTAAGGAATACATTCTCTGTTCTTGGCTCCATTTGCCCTAACATAAAAATCACGGAAAAATGTTAGTAAAAGCATGTTATCCTTCTCAAATCGTGTGTCTTAGGTCTCTGAAATATGAAGTGTTCTGATATTTGATACATTATAATGATTATTTATAAGGCGAACAGGATCTGGCCCCTGGGTACAAGTAACAGATACAAAATTAGTTGACTTTATCAACTATTTACTTCTAGAATCAACAGCCCTCCCAGCTGGCCCTTCCTCCCAATCCAGTTACCTGGCCCCTTACTTTACATACACTGTCAGCATCAGTATGCCCATAATAATATCTTGCCTTCAACATATAAGATGAAACAAGGTGGTCTTTTTTAATTCTTGCTGCTCTAAGGCAATCCATCTTGTGTCTTGGCTAAAAACGTCTTCCAAAATACCCATCTAAAGATTCTTCCTCCCACTTAGACCCTAATATGTTAAAAAACAAAAAAATCAAATTATTGCATCAAACATTCATCTGAATTTCGCTATGTGAATCACTGAAGCATGACACCATACATTATTCATCAATCACATGTAACTTGGGAAGTGTCTCAATGTTACAAAGACAAATTGTGAATTTTATGTAGGAGAGAAAAGTGATATGTACCTAAATATTTAGGACATTTTAAAAAATGCCTTATAAAATGTTCCTTTGTGTCCTGATTTCTGTCTTAATTTTACCCAGTAAAGTTGATTTACTGAGTAAAAAACAAAGCAGCTCGCCACTTTCCCCCCAACCAAATGGATAAATAAATCCAGAGACAATTACTTTGTGGTTTTCAAGTTTTGTACATTTTGGCAAATAGATCACAGAAAACCCTTATTTATACCATTTCCATTATCTAGTGAGCTAGTGTTGGGTCTTTTCAGGAAAGGAAACATTGAGAAAGAAGTCATGTGTAAAAAATGGGCACTGCCAGGGAGAATCATTGGCTCTCCACCTACTAAATTGCACTGCATGTGAACTTTAAAAAAAAAGGAGAGGAAGGGAGGAAGGAAGGAAAGAAAGAAGAGAAGAAGGGAAGGGAAGGGAAAGAGGGAAGGGGAAAAAAAAGAAGGAAAACATGTCTGGTATTTTTGCCGTAAGCATCTTTGCCACAGACATTTTCACCACATAAGTAATTTTCTATTTCGCCAATCAGTGAAAGATAAAAAATAACTGGTTGTTAGTTTGGCTTGATAGGTTGGTTCCATCAAAGTGGTTGACATTTTGGTTCCATTTGTCCATTGATGAAGTACTCCCATTTTTATATTATATAAATCCTAGCCCTCACCATGGTCTACACAGTGGCTCAGAGGTCTGAGCCCACATTTCCGAAGAACTTTGGAACATCCATCAACAAACACACCACAACATGCCAAGAACAGTGTAGAAGTGTTTCACAACACAATATGAAACACGGTTCCAATTATGCATCTTAGTGTTTGGGAACTGATACCTTCCTTCATGAAGAAAATGTTAGCAAAAGAAGAAAAAGTGTGATGCTGAATAAGGGGACAAATCTAGGAAAAAATGAAAGAAAGAAAGAAAGAAAGAAAGAAAGAGAAAGAAAGTATAATACCAGGATGAAAGACTGAAAACAAGACTTTATGTACAATCTACAAAATGAATTCAGTCATCTGCTCAAAATTGTCATGAATCTGCACTATACATTTTGAATATCTTCAAATGCTTCATAATGAAGTCTAGTTAGTCATTTCCCACATTTCATTATGTCCTTTTTAATGAATGTCCCTCTTTTATTTTCCCTGATTTTACCTTTTACAGCAAGATTGCTGTACGGCCAATTAGTTTTGCAGCAAAGACGTCTGCAGCAAAAACGCTTGTGGGCCCAGATGCTTATGGTATAACTCCCTGCCACCGAAATAAACACCTTTGAATGAAATAAGCCACCTCCAATATGTCAGACAAACATAATGCATTTTGTTCACACCTTTCCTTGTAACAGGTTTCTTTCAAAGGTAAGGTGTATTTTTACATGAGCGATTCTTTTTAAGATCAGTAAATGCTGAGTTAAAAAAAAAAAATCTGCGAAGTACCTAATTCACATATGGACATTTTAGGAGGGGCTGGAGCTGGTTAGACTCAGAAGACATTCAGCATTTTCTAAATGCATACTAGTTCATCACTTTCCTCAGGAGGAAAGGCGAAAGCTGGCTTGCATTTTCCCTTGCTGTAAACATCGGTGTATTCATTTTCTGAACATAAAATAATAATGATTTATAATAGCATCCCCTCCCGGTGTAGAATCTACTGGCTAGAATCATGTTACTAATGGAATTTAAGCTATTTTCACTTATTATTCATAGTAATACTCAGGTTTAGCTCTGGGCAAAATTGTTAAGTAGGCAAAACTTATCTTTGGTGTCTTCTTCTTCAGTAGATATTTCCCCTGGTGAAGAAAGCTGGACCCATACTTACTAAGGTATTTACAGCTAATGCAGCAAAATATTCAGGATTACTTCTTCTGGGAATATTTGCACACTGATAAGAGATTTCTAACATTCTTGGGGGGGGGGTGACCATAGGTTTGAGATGTTAAGTTCTAATGGCCAGCAAGACGAGAGGTATTTGGTCCAAAAGAGCTCCTTGGACACATTTCAGTGTCCACCATGAAGGCTGACTCTTGTAAAAATAGCAAAGCACTCGATTTTAAGCATAAATCTAGCTATTACTTACAGGTATATATTATATTATTTCAATTCAACATTGTAGAATAGCACTTTGCAAAATGTTATGCAATGTGGGGGCCCCTGGGTGGCTCAGTCAGTTAAGCATCTGACTCTTGATTTGGGCTCAGGTCATAAGCATGGGGTCGTGGGATAGAACCCCACTTTGGGCTCCACACTCAGTGGGGAACCTGCTTGAGGATTCTTTCTCTCCCCCTCTCCCTACTCATGCTCTCTCTATATATATAATAAATAAATATATCTTCTGAAAAATATTACATGGTCTGGCTATGAATGTGCATTCCTGTACTCCATGTTTTTTTCAAAATACAAAAAACAAAACACCTACCACATTTTGTTCTTTATCTTAAAGGAAATTTCCATGAACTAAGGAAGAGGGAAAAAAAACCAAAACCATAGACTGCAATCTCACTGGCCTCTTACTCACCTATCTACAAATATCTCTTTGATGAGAACGAGCAATACAATTTCCACAGGCCTGATGGCCAAGTCAACTGTCTACTCTCAGAATCATTCCTGGAGAAAGAAGACAGTAGAAAGGAGTAAGTGTGCACTGAGAAGGAGAGTACCAGCTCAAGTCATGGAACCACCCCTGTAAGATATTGAGCAAATCACATCTTCTTGAGCTTAGATTCTCATCTAGTTAAAGGACTAGATCTCAAAAATTCCTGCCAGTACTGGAGAGCATCTGGAATTTAAGAACTCAGTAAGAGACAAACATGAATAAGAATCCATTTGAAACCCCAAGGTGGGGTTGCAAATTATGACTTTAAATATTTGAATTACTTGAAATAATGAATGGCTTTCTGACTTCCTCTTCTACATTTTCACACTTGTACCCAATACAGCCTTCCAATTATGATTCATTAAGAAGGGAAGAAATCTTTCTTCCTGATTTCGTGAAAGTTTCATTTTAAATGTAATTCAGGTCAAAGTTTCCTTTTCTGTGTCGGGTAAAATTACGTAACGAACTCAGAAATAGGATTACAGAATGAGTCAGATAATACCATTTCCCAATAATTAATGAGTCTGGATGTCTTGGTCTATGCAGTGAACATTTCATACAGATCTGTATTTATTCTGTAGTCAAATATAGGCCAAAATGAGACAGATAACTGAATACCAATTTTGATTAGTACATCAGAGAGGGGGAAAGCCCTGCCAACAGCACTGCTTAGCCTTGTTTCCATGAATTGCTTAATAACACTTAAGTGGCTTTTGAGAAATTGGATTTTCCCCACTTCTTCTTGGGCAGGAACCAGAAACAGGAAAAGCTCTAAATACAGTTAACAGGACCCTTTCCTTCAGACTATTTCCTGAAGTTGAATACAGATCATAGGCCAGATTGGTTCCTTTATTTTCATTTAACATCATCTTCAGATGAACACTTTTTAATAAGAGACTACTCTTTGAGTCTCTGATTTAAGTAGTGACTATTGATTGACTAGTTAGAACTTCCGTGCTTTATGAATTGTTCTCTAGAGGTGATGAAATGAAGAAATCAATGCTTTTATTTGCGTTTATAGTCAGTCTACAGAGTGAATTGGATTTTCAGACCAAAGGATGTTTTAGAATGCCATTACTTAAGGAATGAAATTTTTAAAAAGGCTAATTATATCGAAGCAAATATTGCTCAAAATATTCCTAAATGTTCTGAAATGGGTGATTAATGTGAAGAAAGCCAACCCTCAACCACTTAGATAGAACTTTCTTTAAAACAGAAATTGTCATATTTGTCATTTTCTCCTTGCTACTTAACATTTGCAAAGCAAAAACATCTGATGAGTAAGAGCGTGGGCTTGGAGCCACGCAGAACTAGTTTGGTCCTGCCTGTGTGGTCTCGGGCAGGTGGTTTAGCTTATCTAAATCTTAGGTCCCTGTTATATCAGATGGAATAATAATAGTCCTTCTTCCTAGGATTGTAAGGAGGCTTAAATAAGGTAATATACAGCATGATGTCTGGCTTACAAAAAGCAACATCGTAAATGTCATATTACTGCTGCTTCTACCTCTACTGCTAGTAGTAGTACATGGTAAGTAGATACTCAATAAATGTTGATGAAGTGAAGTTTGGAATCAAGTTTCCAGAGGCTCACTGCTCCCTGGTCTGCCCCTGGTGTCTCTCCAACATCCCATCTTCCCTCCTGCTACTTCATGGTCAAGTAATTAGAACTTGGTAGTCCAAGCCCTGTCTCTTCCATTGGACCTTTGGTGTTCATTAACTGTATATGTTCCTCCAACTAGATTCACCTGAGCCCTTCTTTATAGGTATACCATAAAGCCAATACTTCTCAGCTGAACTCACTTCTGTGGTCCATGACCATCGATGCCCTCCCTAGCTTTAAACCCTACTTTGAACTAAACTCCTTTAGTGCTTAAATCCCAATCATGCTCAGCTTTAATCGCCTGCAGGCTCACTCCATCTTTATTGGCTCCCTAGGATGCACTTCTAGTTTTGACCTTCTGGTTCACAATCCTCCCTTCTATTCCTCCAACACAGCCAGTGACAGTTCCTCAGTTCTTCAACATTCTCAACCCTATAAATATTTGTTCACACTCCACTCTCCAATTTAGGGCCACATCAGTACGCTGAACTCCTCCCATTTTCTTCAGGTCTCTGATTATGAAATTCCTATATCTTCCTGTCCTTCCATATACCTCATTCCTTTAGTTACACTAAATTGACTTTTACTCATGAGTACTAGTATCAAGATTTCTCCCTTTCCTTCCTGGCCATCTGCTCCTTCTATTCTCCCTTACCTCCTTCTCCTCTTCCCTCTTCCATCATTTCAATGAATTTCTTTGCAGAATCCTCAACTCACTTGTTTACTTGTCCTTCTGTCTTCTCATGTTATGAATTCCTAAGTTTAGCTAGACACCCCCTCATAACCCTGTTTTGTTTTATTTTTTTTCTTTTCAGATCAGAGGAATCTACTGAGTGAAGCATTGAAAATGCATTTGATTGTCCTTTATTTGGTACTCTGCTTTGTTTGGCAGTGTTCTTATTTATCTTTAATTTGTTTCTTATCACCTTTCCCAAAACTCCCATTCATGTCCCTTCTGTTGTCCTCAAACCCTACTCTGGTCCTAATGTTTGTAGAAATACTTAGGCTTCTCCTTAACACACATACACACACACACGTTTCCTTAATGCTTCTTATTTTTAAAGAAGTATTTCTTCTTTGTAAAACCAACCCCATCTTTCATGACCCTAACCAATTCTTTCTGCTTGTTGTTGGTTCTATCTAAATTTGTTATTATCTTTCCCTATTCTATAATTTATTTTTCTAGCCAGAATAATTTTCTTACTTTTTGTAAAATATGGTCAAATTTGCCTGTTACATAGCTTTTCAAAAGTTTAAAAAACTATCTCATTTGACTACTTTATTTATCTACCATCATCACCTACCAATCACTCATTCTTCTACTCTTCCTAAAACTGTCTACACCTACCATCCCCAAATCACCTTTTATCTCAGAGTTAATCAATGAGACATGAGTTCTCTGACTTCCAATTTCTATCACCTTGATTTCCCTGCAGTACTTGAAAATATATATACTTCCTCCATGAAACATTCTCTGCTCCTTGCTCCCACGGTGCTTCTTTTTTCTCCACAATTTTCTCTGTCTACACTTAGGTGATTTCTATTTTTTGGCCATCTCCCAAAATTTTGTTCTTGCTCCTCTTCTCTTTATTATTTATCTCCTTTGGCCATTTTATCTACTTCTGCTACATCGTTGAGGAAAAACTCAAACCCAAGCTCCTGACTCTGAGGCATATCCACAGGGGTGTCCCAGAAACTTATTCGCAACAAATACAACAGCTTTACTCATATATCTATTTATTTGGAAAAGCTGATAAGAAAGCCCAGATGTTTCTCCTTTGGTGCCGGCGAAAAGTTCAAACACATGCAAAAATCCTTTCCATGGTCCTACCACTGAATCACCATAAAAACTTCAGGCCATGTTCACATGTCTTTTAGAGCTGCCCTGCTCTCCCTCATAAAGCCTCATTGTGTGAGTAATGAAATCTCTTATACTTTTTGGTGTGTGTGTGTGTGTGTGTGTGTGTGTGTGAGTCTTGACATCAAAACCAAATTTTGGGTGAGGGTCCATCCTGGTTCTGCAGAGTGGTCACATTTACTTTATTAACTTTCTATGTCTCATTATAAATGTGTAATTACACTGCCCACCCCTAAGTTTTACCTCATTAAATCCATCCAACATTCTCCATGAAGCTCAGATATATTTTATTTCTTCTCACTTACAACATTTCACTTTTGTCTATTGCCTCCCAAATAAAATTTTTGATCAAGAATTCAAAATTTTCCATGACTAAATCCCAACGAGAAGATCTCTATTTTCTATTCTCCTTTAGGTCTTCTAAAATTTCACTAAATTACACCATCTACCTTTCCCCAGCAATCCCTGCATTTTCTAGAGTTGGCTCTTGGTTAGATTATCCTCACCCCTTTGCTTCCTGTCCAAATCCTAACTGAATAGATTAGCCAGGATATTTTTTTGGTTGCAAGAGACACGGAATCCATCCCAGACTGGCAAAATGATAACATAATTTATTGGCTTAGATAGTTTTAAAAATTTAGGAGGATTTCAGGCTTTGAGTGAAGCTTGATGTGGAGGTTCATACAACATCCTTAGGACTCAGTTTGGTCCCTCCAACTCCAAGTTCTGTAACAGTTCCAGTCCTATGACTGCAATACTCAGACAAGGGAAAGGTGGAAGGTCTTTTCCCAAAGTTCCTGAAAAACTCTTGAATTCATTCGATTGGATCATCATAGGTAACATGTTACCCTGGAGCCAATATTAGCTAAGAGGAAGCAAACCACTGAATGGCTCTAGCTAGGGTTACATGTTCCATCTGTGGAACAGGAGGCAGAAGGCCACCAAGACCAGACCACAAAGACCAAGAGTAGAAAAATGTTGACATCCCAAGAATTCAGAGATGTTACAGGAATAAAGGAAAATGGATGCTGGAAAGGAAAAGAATAAATGTCCACTAGATTATCTGTCCTGACCAAGCTCACACACAAGGAAAAAAAACCCAACTATGTATGGTGATGGATATTAACTAGACTTATTATGGTGATTATTTTGCAATATATGCACCTATCAAATCATTATGTTGTACACCTGAAACTAATATACTGTTATATGTCAATTATAAATCATCTCAATAAAAGACACAGCTCAAATTACATTTCCTTAATGTACAATTAAATTCACAACATTGAAAATAATTTCTTTCTCCTCTAAACTCCCATCATACATTGTACCTGCCTTTCTGATAATATTTGATAACACTGTGTTTTGTAGAGTGTCATTTCTGCAAACTCCAAGGATAGTGATCATATTACACTATTCTTCATATTTGCCCCTTAGTGTCCCATTATAAGTAGTGTTTCATAAATGTTTATCAAAAAATAAAGCTCCCTAATGAAAGTATTAAAATCAATAATAATTTTCATTATAATAATGATCATTCCACTTTCATCCTATCATTCTTACTAGTTATTCAACTTTTCCACTAGTCACTCCCTCTGAGAAAAGAATAATGACTTACAAAAGCTTGAATGGCTAGACTAAAGTGCAGGTAAGTTTATAATATTCTCACCTGTGGGTATATATCAAACTAGAAGTGGTTTTCTTTCTCTTTTTTTCTTTGTATTCTCTGAAGGAAAATTGAGTCATTTTAATTTTCATGTTCATCAGTGAAGGAATACTGCTATAGATTTACAAATAACAGTAACTCCAAAGACATTCTTAAAAACTCTCTTGGTCATCCTCTGATCTTAATGGGAAGTGAAAAGCAGGAGAATGTTAACAAGAAATTAGCTGTATAGTACTTCCAGGAGGCAAAATGTCTTCCTGGGAACAAAATCTCTCCTATACCCCGAAGTCTACTGAGTATCGGGCAGACCAGGGAGAGAAGTAGGGAAAGATGGCATCAGGAGAAGGCTAAGAGAGCACCAAGGAACCGAGGCTGGGTGTGCTGTCTTCCAGTTTGCTGTTGTTCCTCTTTCCACTAGGAAAGGACAGACCCCAAGTGGCTGAGCCAGCAGGAGCAAAAGTGGGAAGGAATGCAGAGTGTGTGGAAGAGAGATGACCAGAAGAAACAAGTGTGTATAATTAAGGCTATCCTCTTTAATGACTGTTACAGTTAAAGGTATAAAACGTGCCAAATTAAACTATAAAACATCCAAAAGATCTAGGAAATCATCAGTGTATCTTCCCATCCAATGCTAAAATAGCCAATAAACCTTTATATTTCTCTGTAAAATAAACGTCATTAGTATATTCATTAATAGGATCTTTTAAGTGACTGGTTTTAGGTCTCAGGGTAGGTTTTTAATCCCAAAGGTATATTTCCCATTCCATCTTGCCTTATAATAAGTTGATCAGAGTAACACTGCTTAAAAGTGGCTTTGAATTATTCGTTTGACCATTAACACACTCTAACACATTTTCTAATTTTCATTACAAATATTTTGAATGAGTTTTCTCTATGATCAAAAACTCAATACACTGTATTTTACAGGTCTTTCTCTTCCATCTACGAGACCAGGACTTACCGCTAAACCATGTAAACAAGAACAGACTAATCAAAACCTTTAAGCAATTACTATTTCAGTTAACAACCTCTGTCCACCAAGGTTGTCATAACAGATTCTTCAGATCCCTGATGACATTTGTTATTCTTTGAATTACTGGGCATATTAGACAGCATTCTGTTAATATTCTCTATGAACCATTTTGGTGTTATAAATATTATCAGTTTAAATGACTAAAAAGTTCCAGTAAGGAAAGAAGAGAATAAGAATTTAATGGGCAGCTTTGTGGGGTTTTTTTAATTATTTGTAAGGCTAGTAAAATATATGCTCAATGTTTTGATTTCAATCAGAAATACAAGTTTCCTCTCATCACTGCATGTCAGTATTTCCGAGTACAGTCAGCTTTCCAGAATTTCATTCCATTTAAAATAATCTTATCTTACAAGTAAAAGTGACAGCTCTGAGTGAAATAAAGACATTTCCTTCAGTAGAGGCAGTAATTATTTCCATTTTTTATTAAAGTAACCCATTCAGTATTAAAGATCAGAGGAAATAATTTAAACTATAAAATAAAATTGCCATTAAAGCAGAAATGAGCTAACAGAAGGAAATACATAAACAAGATGAAGACTTCTGAAAACTAAAAAAATAAACAATGATAAACATCAATAACAAACACTTTGCATTTCTAAAATACCTTATATCTAGAAACCCCAAGGATCAAAGGCAAATGTACAAATATTTATAATACATAGGAAGAAAGGCAAAAGAAGATAGCATTCCCTCCAACCTTTGACAAAGGGAAATAGACTCAAAAAAGAAAATAAAAATTCAAGGAGTTCTTTTTTTTTTTTTCTGCTGCACTCTTCAAACTTTAACATTCTTCTGAGAAGTGAGTTTCCTTTGAAGATATTTTTCTCTCAGTGGGTTTTCTATACCCTACCAGCTCCCTTGGATCTCAGAGTAAGATAGGCTTGGTGTGTTGGGGCCAAGATGGTAATGTGTGTGTATTTTGGAAGGAATATACTCTTTTCTTGCTCTGTGTCATTTTTCCTCTTGCTATGGTGTTTCTGAGTGGAGGGCAAAGACAGAATGGGAAAGCAGGAACTAAAATCTCTCCAGTCTAGCGATGAGTCCTCTGGAAATCTCCCATAAATGACTTAAACCCATGCCAAGCGCATCTGAAAATGGACAACATTGATTGGCTGTCCCAGGTGGTAACTCTATACCAACCCAGTCTTCTGGTGGCATTTTCTCTCCATATGCCAAGACGTACATTTACTCCCAGAATAAACTGTGGCTGCACTTGTTCCCACAAACTAGAAAGTCTGGAAAAATCTCAACACCAGGTTAATTTAAAAAGCAAAACAAAACAGGAATCTGGTTTTTGTTTTTTTGTTTTTTTTAAATCTCAAAATCCTTATTCAAGATGGTAGAAATTTTATCTATTCTTCTCGGTATCGAAGGGTATTTTAAGGGAAAAAAATTTTTAAGAAAACAGTTCTCAAAACAAAAGTAAATGCTGACTTTTGAGCATTCCTCCCTTATATGGCACATGCTCTGTCACCGTCCTAAAGCACTGCCTCAGCCTCACAGGTTCCAGCTGCTGCTGAGAGGTCTGTCAGGCACTAATTCAGACGTGAGGGTCAGATTTCTCACATGTGAGCTTAGGAAAATCACTGCTCTTCTCTAGGCTCCAAGTTCCTTGTCTATTTAAAATGGAAATTAAAATACATAATGTGGACTGACTCATAGTCGGTGCTCCACAACTGTTCTATATTAATTATCAATCCTAGCCAGTGATCATTAAGAAAAATGGGGGAACACCGTATGTTAACTACACTGGAATCAAAATTTAAAACTTTATTAAAGAGAAAGAAAAAAATGGAGGAAATGGGGTACGTATTTGTAGTAAAGAGGCAAGCCTGTCTTAGAAACAGTTTTTAGCTCACAACAAGTTTACATTTTATAATGAATAATTGATACCCCTCAGCTCAAAGGGAACCAGATGTAGTCATTCTACTTCTGTATCAAGGAAAAGACGGCATGATAACAGGCATAGATTCAAATGCTTTCTTGATCTCATTACAAATTCCCCCAGATTCTCAAAACCCTACGAGTCTTCTGCACAGCAAAAGAAACAATCAACAAAAGGAAAAGGCAATCTACAGAATGGGATAAAATATTTACAAATCATATATCTGATAAGAGGTTAATGTCCAAAACGCAAAAGGAACTCATACAACTCAATTTCTAAAATAGAAAAAAAAAGAAAGAAAGAAAAAGAAAATACAATTAAAAATGGCAGAGGAGCTGAATAAACATTTTCCCAAAGACATACAAATGGTCAGTAGGCATGTGAGAAGGTGCTTAACATCATTAACCATCAGGAAAAGGCAAATCAAACCCACAATGAGAGATCACCTTCTACATGCTCGACTGGTTGTCGGAAAGAGGCGATAACAAGTGTTGGTGAAGATGTGGAGAAAAGGGAACCTTATGCACTATTGGTGGGAATGCAAATTGACATAGGCATGTGGAAAGTGGTATGGATATTCTTCAAGGAGTTAAAAATAGAACTAACATATACTCAGCAATCCCACTTCCAGGTATATATCCAAAGAGAATGAAAACAAGATCTCAAAGAGGTATCCGCACCCCCATATTCATTGCCATATTATTTATAATAGCCAAGATATGGAAACAACCTAAGTGTCTACCAACAGATGAGTAAATAAAGAAGATATTATGTGTGTGTGTGTGTGTGTGTGTGTGTGTGTATACACACCAAACAATGGAATATTATTTGGTGATTAAAGAAGGAAATCTTGGGGCGCCTGGGTAGCTCAGTGGGTTAAGCTGCTGCCTTCGGCTCAGGTCATGATCTCAGGGTCCTGGGATCAAGTCCCGCATCGGGTTCTCTGCTCCGCGGGGAGCCTGCTTCCTCCTCTCTCTTTCTCTGCCTGCCTCTCTGCCTACTTGTGATCTCTCTGTGTCAAATAAATAAATAAAATCTTTAAAAAAAAAAAAAAAAGAAGAAGGAAATCTTGCCATTTGTAACAACATGGATGGACCTTGAGGGCATTATGCTAAGTGAATTAAGTCAGACAAAGAAGGTTAAATACTATATGATAGAACTTATAAGTAGAATCTAAAAAAGCCAAACTCAAAGAAACAGAGAGTCAACTGGTGATTACCAGGGGTTGGAGAAATGGTAAGGGGAGTGGGGAGACAGTCAGTCAAAGAGTACAAACTTCTAGTTATAAGATGAATGAGCCCTGGGATCTAATGTACAGCATAGTGACTATAGTTCATTAATAATACTGAAAGTCAGACAAAATAAGATAACTACCATACGATTTCACTTTTACGTGGAATCTAAAAAACAAAAATGAACAAACAAAGCAGACACAGACCCATAAACACAGAGAACAAACTGACGGAAGGGAGTAGGAGGATGGGCAAAATGAGGAAAGGGATGTGGGAAGTACAGACTTCGGGTTATGGAATGAACAAGTGATGGGGATGAAAGGCACCACAGCCAGTGGTATTGTGGTAGCATCGTATGATGACAGACGGTGGCCACCCTAGTGCTGAGCATAGCAGCAAGTTGTCCAATCACTGTGTGGGACACCTGAAACTAATGTAACATTGTGTGCTGAAGGTACTTCAACAACAACAAAAACACTGTATTGTTTACAGTTGATAATGCACTTGAAAATTGAGTAGATCTTCAATGTTCCAGCCACACAAAAGAAATGGCAATTATATGATGTGAAGGTGTTAGATAATGCTATGGTGGTAATCATTTAACAATAAAAAGTGTATGAATGTATACCTTAAATCTACACAATATTATATGTCAATTACATGTCAATAAAGCTGGGAGTGGGAGGAAGCCTGTGAGTCATTCTTCCAGATTCCTCTAATGTCTATGGAAGGCTGTGGGTGGGAGTGACAGAAGGAAGGTACCTTAAGAGAAACCCACCGAGAAAAGTTCGAGGATTACAGGCATTCCACTCATCTCTCTCATACATCTCTGCAGCCTTGGGCATGTCACTTAATTTTTTTAAGCAAGCCTCTGCTTCATCCTCTATAAAATGGTGATTTTAGCAGGATCCCCTTCATTGGTTAATTCAAAGAGTAATGTAAACTCCAATGCTTGGCAAATAATGGGCTTTCAATAAATATCGACTGCTATTTATTAATATTATTCCTTCTCTCTTAAATTAAAAAATTAGACAGACTTGAAAAAATATTTCAGTGATGAGGTCACTTCAAGGATGCTGCTCATGGCCCCAAGCCTCCCCATTCCTGGACCCCCACAGCACAAGCCCTAGGGAAGAACGGCCAGGTTAGCACTACTTTCAAGTGAGAGATCTGTTGCCTTCTCTGACATCTGAACAAGGAGTGGGGTAAGCCACCCACTCTTGGTTTCTGCTCAGGTCCTGATCTCAGGGTTGTGAGATTGAGCCCCGCATGAGCTCAGGCTCAGTGCAAAGTCTGATTGAGATTCTCTCCCCCTCCCCCTCCTACTCATGTTCCACCTCTCTCAAAAATCAATAAATAAATCTTAAAAGAAAAAAAATAAACAGTACCGGCCCTGTTCATTTTCATACCTCTCTAGCTGTGCCCACAGACCCTTTCTTTTCTTGCTCCCCCTGTAACAAGGATGTCCCCGTGATACCTGGAGCCACCACGATTTCAAAGTGAGGAGGAAAGTGTGGTAGTTGGCAACTGTGTTATCTTTTAGCAGATGACTAGAGTCCAGAGGCGATAATCATTTCAAACTAGCCAGGAGAGGGAGAACGAGAGAACTGTAATAATGTACTCAGGTAGCGGTTTCCACCTTATCAGCCCCAGCAGATGCAAACCTGCGCTGACAAATACTACACCAGAGGGTAGGATAAAAGCAGAATTAGAAAACACCTACCTTCAGGAGATACCGGGCTCCCAAATTCGATATACAATTGTAATATAGATAACACGGAAAAACAGATAATAAATACAGCTTTTAATGCAAACATGACCTTCAAAGAGTTTTTCCCTCAGAAACACAAATGAAAGGCCCCCAAACCTTTGAAAGAGAAGATCCAAACAATAAGCATCGTCCCTTGTCCCTCCTTCCCCACTCCCCGCCACCCCGCCCTGAATGCAGGGCACACAGATGACTCTTCTCAATAATGGCCTGGCAGCAGTGCTTTTATCACATTTTATCACATATTCTAAAGTTCTTTATCACATGGGAAAGATAGGCTTCCTTTACCACATTTTATCTCATTCCAAAGGTATCTTATCAATATTCACTGGGTGAGCCTGTGAGTATTTCTAAATGACAGCCCAGAACAGTAGATGATAAAACAGGAACATTGCTGCCACTCCGATCAGCAGGCGAGATAAAGAGAATGTGGCCAGCCAGAAAAATCAGCCGGGCTTGGCTAAAGTGTCAGGATCATCTGTAATGTGGCAGGGAATGGCGCAGCGCTGAACCCAGAGACTCTCCTCAAAATGAAGAGGACCAGGAGGTACAAGGTCAAAGTGGCCTGGAGAAGTGGCCTCTAACCGCAGCCAAGTGGGGGCTACCCATTGTCCTTGAGAAGTGAGCGAGCCTCCGCATTAAACTGTTTTTCTCCTAATGCCATATATTATGGGGACCAGAGTGTTTTAATTGAGCCGAACCTCTCAAGGTTGAGCATGAGCCTCTCAAGGTTCATGCGAGCTCTTCCCACCATGATATTGAAGCAGAAACTGTTTCTGCTCCTTAACAGTTTGTAATCACACAGAAAATCCTGAAAGGCTAGAGCCCCCCTCCCCCGCCATGCCCGCATCCTTGATATTTCAATCACTCCCTCCTCCCGGCCCCATCTTTGGTTTTCTTTCTGAAATGGAGCATTCATGTCTTGTGTAGAAAGCTTTCCATGGTTGATAAGAGGGGTACATATGCAGCTTGCTTTCTCAAACAAGCATTCAAACATTCAACTGCTTTACGAATTTCCAACAGTAGCATCAAATGTAATTTTTCAACAAAATCATATGAATTGTCTGGTTAAGAAAGACTGTTACACAAAGGACTTAAATTCCACCAAATATAACAAGGTGCACATTCTCATTTCTGATGTTAGGTCCTAGAGAGCATTCTCTGGTTAATCAAAGGCATAAACTCAATCTCCAAAAAGAATTCGATAGTGATGGTGAATATATCAATTGATCCAAATGCAGATGAAGGGGTACTGCTCAAAAAACTTCCTAATCCTAACAGTCAAGTTCTTCTAGACCAGGTGCAAAACCAGCCCAAAAGTTGTCATGTTACAGCTGACCTAGAAGGCAGGTCAATGACCCCAAAAGACACCAGGATCCCTTTTGCTGGACAGAGGAATAGCAATTCACAAGCAATTGAGCGGAAATTATTTCCTCTCTGGGGCAGTTGAACCAGCATAACAAAATCACGAATGCTGTGGCTGGGTTAGCTTAGATGTTTCAAAAACAATGCTAATGATGTCAGGGTTGCAGGGTCAAACCCCATATGGGCCCATTGTCTTTGGAGAAGGAGAAACGATGTTCCATGGCCGGGGTGGCTTCATGAGTAAATGTCTCTGGTCCAATGGGGGTCCTAACACCAAGACTTCACCACAATCCATCAGTACTACAAGAAAAGCTAGTAGTACTGAACTACTTAGTTCAAAGCAAAATGTCTCTCTACCTAAATATGCCCAGTGAGTATGATCTCTGAAAGGAAGACACAGGTCATGATAGAATCGTGTCAACAAAAATATACAAAAGGACAGGACAATGATGTGATTTTATCGAAGAAATTAGAGAGAAGAGAGAAGAAAATTGAAAAATCAGGGCCAGAAGCTGATTGCTTTAGGAAAAGGGTCTCTCGAAAATAAAAATATGATAGAATGATCACAGATGATCCCAAAGGGGAGGACAAGAAGAACAATTTTGAGAGGTCGGCGTGCCACACGATTTGCTCCAAAGGAAGGAGAGTCTCCAGACTCTCACGGCTCCAGACCCTCAGTGAAATGTTCATTGGAAGGGGCCCATCCCCCAACCCCACAACCTCAACACAGTCGCCCCACTCCACTACTGACTCGTACCACCACCTTGCAGGGTAAAATGATTTTAAGAGACGTGGCGCTTTCCTTCTGGCTGTGACGCATTCTAAGTTTAAAGCACAGCTGAAATTCAACATACAACTGAACATTTATGAATAAATATTACATTCTAAAGTCACTTCCTTATCCTCTTTTTCAGTTTTGTTTTTGCATCACTGCTAATTAAAGATTAACTACCACTTCTAAATAGAAGTTTGGTGAGTCAGCTCCTAGAAAACACATTATTCCAACAGTGGCAATATCAAAGAGCTGACAGATAAGAATCACCGCCAGTCCAGAATTCAACCCTTTTCTATAAATATGTTTAGACCCTGCCTTCCTGCCAGGCTGCTGGATGTGCTAAAAACAATCCTCAATTCCATTTAAAAAATGAGAAGATGGAAAGGGGAGAGTTGGCTGGCGAGCCATTAAAAAACTTAGGTCATATCCTGAGCGCTAGCATTCCTCCAAGACAACATTTACCAGCAAAAGGCCATTCTTAAAAATGTAACAGACAACTAGTGGGAAAGTCAGAAAACAAGCAGTGGATATAAGGGCACGGGACTGAGATTTGATAGCTAAGTGTGAGAAATCTGTTGGGTGAAAAAGTCAATAATTCAAATCTCAATTTCCCTACAGGATTACCCCCATCTCCAGACTTACAAGTAAACTCTCAGATATCTGGCATAACCTTTATGATCAAGGTGCAGGACTAAGGGAAACAACCCAGGCCCCTCTCTCAATCCTGGGCCATTTCATGGCATCAGGGTCAGAAGCAAGTGGGAAGAACACTACTTCCAAATCACTCAGACCTTTAGGAGAGACTCCCAGAAAGCAAAACCAACAGAGAAATCCAGAAAAGGTACCCTTATATATCGATGAATATTCTTCAAGTTGCTTTCCTTGAGAACATATTTCTAGCTCCTCTGATGAGGAGAGAAAAAGTCAACAGCCAAAAAGAGAGTGCTGACCTATTCCAAATAATCAACTTAAAAATTTCCTTTAACAAGGAAAATGAGAAAGGCAATTAGAATTGCTTTTTCTGTTTTATTATAAACAGAACAATTTATTCTCTCTGCATTTACTGACTGCCTGCTACATACCTGGACAGAATGAAGCTTTCTACGAATGACTCAGCCCCAGGAAACCTTATTCCATGCACTTTGTCCCACTGTGTCCATTAAGACCTCTTCTGACTCATTGTGTCCCTGCCATCTGACTTCTGCCTCAGCCTTAACTCCAGTCCCTCCTGGGAATGTGATTGTTGACTTGATGCTCAGGGAAGACAGATAAGGAGCAGAGGGATGGATTCTGGGTCTGACATCCTACACAATGAGGTCTCCTAATAATCTTCAAGCCCTTTCCTGACCAGCCAAGCCCAAAGTCACTGCTCTCTTCCTTCCTTCCCACTAGCTCTTATCTCTAATCTTCATTTGTACTTACCCCAACTGGTAGACATAGTTGTCTGCTTATGTAAACGTATCATTCTTTCGGTGTGGACAATAAACTAGTTGACACAGGAACCATTAAAATGAGATAACACAAGTGATTAATGTCATTCCCTCAACTCCCCCAGCACAATACCTCGTATAGTAAGGAATCAGTAAATATCTGCTGATTAAGTAGATGTAAGAAAGGCATTTTGTTATATGGGCAAAAGTCCATTTCTCAACTACGAAGTCAGGTATTTAAATTTAGTGATCTTTAAATTCCTTTTGAACTTTTAACAGTCTATGATTCTTATTCATTAATTTGCAATCAAACATTATACTAAGGTTTATCGTTGCACAGTCTGTAAGAAAATAGTGTTTGCTGACACACTAACAGAATCTAACAAACAACACTCAGAAAATAATTAAGTGGAAGTTTTTGGTTTTGTTTTTGTACTTCAAGTGCATCTATTCAGTTCAAATTGATAAGTTAATTATAAATCCTATTTATTCACTCTGACAATTGTTTCCTATGATGCTTTGAAACAATAAAATAATACTTTTTAAAATATAATCTATGATTCTGTGTCTTGATTCTTGAAATGGATTTCACCCCACCTAATTAGTGGCAAAGTCAAGCTTCAGTCATCGATTCATTTCCCCAAGACCCACAGCTTTTTCTTTTTTTTTTTTTTTAAAGATTTTTATTTATTTATTTGAAAGAGAGACAGTGAGAGAGAGCATGAGAGGCGGGAAGGTCAGAGGGAGAAGCAGACTCCCCATGGAGCTGGGAGCCCGATGCGGGACTCGATCCTGGGACTCCGGGACCGGGACCTGAGCCGAAGGCGGTTGCTTAACCAACTGAGCCACCCAGGTGCCCCGACCCACAGCTTTTTAAAAATACTCCAGGGGGAAAATATCCAAGCCACCCCATCAAATTGGCTATTGAAGTCACCATTTTGTATCTGTAAAATACAATAGTTCATTCACAACTAATTTAATAAATAATAACTAAGAGGTTATTATCTTTCAGGCAATATATAACACACTAGATTCAAGAAAAATTAGTATCTAGATAACAATTCAAGAGAGTTAGGCAGAATTATATAAGCAATTATGACTCAGTGGCCACATGATAGAGAAGAGCAAAATGCTTTCCTGGCCTTAGGAAAATTTCCCAAAAGAGAAGCTATCCCAGGGATGCCTGAGCAGCTCAGTCAGTTAAACGTCTGCCTTCAGTTCAGGTTATGATCCCAGAGTCCTGGATTGAGTCCCACGTTGGGCTCCTTGCTCAGCAGAAGCCTGCTTCTCCCTCTGCCTGCTCTGCCTGCCACTCCCCCTGCTTGTGCTCTCTCTCTCTCTCTCTCTCTGACAAATAAATAAATAAAATCTTTTAAAAAGGTGAGAGAGAAGCTATTCCAGCTGAAATCAGAAAGAGTAGTAGCATCTAGCAAGATGTGATAGTTTCGTCACATAGGCATACTTTCTAGGTAGAAGGAACTGGTCATAAAGAAGAGAGGAGTTAAGAAAAAGTATGTTGTTAGAGGAACAGTTTTAAGTTTTAAGTCAACCTACAGTAAAAGGGTATAGAAAGGGGGGAAGCAAAGGAGAAAAAGGAAACAGATGAACCAGAGAGATGAGCAGTTGCAAGATCATGCCAAGATCTTGTAAGCTTCATTAAGAAGCTTAGACTTTGTCTACTGGGTAATGAAAACCCACTAAGATAAAATGATCAAATGGTATAAAGTCATGTGTGGAGAACAAATGGAAGACAGTCAAGACTTGGCATCAGGAGAGAAATTAGAGCATGAAAAGATGGTGACCTGGGCCAGAACCAATATGAAAATAGAGAGAAATGGTCAGACAGTCCAGACAGTGAAGAAACATCTGCAGGCATCAGTGATTGGTTGACTAGGGAATGAGCAGATGGAGAAGTTGAAGATGATGCCCATGGTTCGAACTTGGGTAACTAAGCAAATAGCAGCAGCCACTAAATGAGAAGAAAGGAGATGGTGGTGGCTTTATAGGGGCCTGAAGAGAATGAGTAGGAAGGGAAAGGAGATAGTAAGTTGAGTTTTCATGTTGTTAAGTTTCATATACTTGTAGAACAACCATTTGAGATGTCCAGCAACTGACCATGTGTGTGTGTGCAGATCAGACAAGAGCTCTGACTTGGAGAAAGGATCTGGGGTTCATTAACTTATAAATGGCAGTGGAAGTCATTGGAGGACAGAAACAGGAAAACAAGAGTAGAACATAACAGAAACAAAAACCTAATTAACAATAATATTTAGTAATGGTTTGAAGAAGAGGAAGTCAGAAAGAGGACTGAGTAGGAAGAACAGAAGAAGGAAAACCAAGCAAGTATTGTCCCATAAAAGCAAATGAAAAGGATGTTTCAAGAAGGAAAAAACTATTGATAGTGCTGAGTGTTACTGATAGATGAAGACTAAAATACAACCATTGGGTCTCAGGACAAAGAGATCATGGCCAGCCTAGCGTGACTGAGAACAATTTAGTAGAGTGATGATTAAAGGTCAGGTTGTAGCATTCACTTTTCAGGCCTCTACACAGTGTTAGCAGTGGCCAACCACTGTCACCCCTACTGATTTCCATTGGCATCTGGGTTCTGGCATTCTTCTGGCTTCCTTACTCCACCCCTCATGGATCTATTTTTCCATCCTTTTGCTTCTGCTCCCATCCATTGAGCATGAGCACCCTTCAAAGTCTATCTAGCACCAGGCTATTCTTCTTTTCCCCACCCTTCCTCTTCTTTCCTCAACCCTAATCAGGAAAGGCATCTTCATACCTGTGTGGCTTCCACGGCCAAATTTTATCTCCAATTGCTGCTGTCTAAGCCCCTGGCTCTTCCTTCCCCGCTCCCTCCCCTTCCACTCTCTCCCTGTCTGTCTCTGATCCAATGTCTGTGTCCCACACCACAATCACAACTACCTGTGTACTTCTCTCCCATACCTTCATCAACTGAAAGCATCTTAAACTCAAGATAACCCAACTGAACTCTTCACTGGCCTTCTTCCCACCTCCCAATTCCTCTATGCTCCACTCTCTCCATTTCAAAACAGGATAATCATTTTTAACTTAACTTTCGATCTTTGCATCCAATCTGTTGAGAAATCACATCTACCTTACCTTCCCAATTTTACTCACATTTTTCCCTCTTTTTGTCACACATCAACCCTTCTGGTTCAGGCCATTCTTACTCTTTCCAATACCAAAATAGATTTCAATTCAGTCTTTTTCCATTTTGCCTCTTGAATATGCTGTACATTTTGGCCTGATGTCCAGCTCCAATCATGTTTATCTTGCTTAGAAGCTTAATGCCTCCCCATTGCCTGTTGAATTTAGTACACATTTCTCTGATGTGCCTTCAGAGACCTTCATAACTTGACATTTTATATCCTATCTTTCCATTTACTGTTCTGCTACCTGCTCTGTAAGTCCCAAGCCATGAGACTACTCACCCTTCAACAAATTAAACCCCCGTTTCTCACCTGGCTTCTGTCCATTGTCTTCCTCCCTAGAAACCCTTCCACCCCATGAGGCCTACCTCCAATGCTATCCCCATCCACCATGAACCCCCTTCCAACAACACTTCAAAAAACTCCCCTACCGGGGCACCTGGGTGGCTCAGTGGGTTAAGCCGCTGCCTTCGGCTCAGGTCATGATCTCAGGGTCCTGGGATAGAGTCCCGCATCGGGCTCTCTGCTCGGCAGGGAGCCTGCTTCCCTCTCTCTCTCTCTGGCTGCCTCTCCGTCTACTTGTGATTTCTCTCTGTCAAATTAATAAATAAAATTAAAAAAAAAAAAAAACCTCCCCTACCAAAAAAAATTCTTCATAGCATGCTTATTGTACATTTTTTTGTGGCACCCACTATTTCTATCTTAATTACAATCATTGTTATCTTGAAATTATCACCCTCTATTCAACCCAAAGTTCCTGTAGGTCAAATCCATGTTTGCTAACCTGGGGCTCTGGGTGGCCAGTGACTGCCTGTTGGCAGTAATTAATGGGATTCCATTGCATATGTGTAAGCATTTGTTAATAAGAGTTAATTTTTCCTTTTCTAGTAGCATCTAAAACAGAGGTCCCAAATTGGCAGCTGGAGGCTGAATCTGGCCCACAGATGTGTTTTGTTGAATCTACAGTTATTTTTTTAATTGAGTCAACATTTTTAAATGGAATATTTTGCATAAAATGCCAGATTTTCAGCTTCTCTGAAAGTAGACTATTCTGGCAACAGTGGACCCATATTCACATCTGACAGGAAGCGACAGAAACAGGGGCCTGCTTGCTCCCTTCAGACAGAGTGTACACGGCTTGCTTCATTTCTCTCCCCAGCACTTCCTGGTCCAAACTCCTCATTGATGTTACCAATATGTTCCACATAGACATTAGAGATTGCAACTCCTGGTCTAAAGCCCTTGCAAGGGCAATCTGTAGAACTATGCTGACCCATGTCTCTAGTTGAGGACTGTTTCTGGAATCAGATTTGAGAGGTAAATGAATAGAATCATGGCCTTCGTTTTCCTTTCTGTGACAGCTCTCCCCCTCATCTATACCATGCAAAGCCCTCGGGTGTCCACCTGGAAAACCCTTCTGTGTAATGTGTTATGATCCTTTCTCATCAAAATGTGTTACACAGCATAATGACACACATATATATTGCAAAAAGATAACCCCAATTACTTAACATCCACCTCAGTAGTTAACAATTTTTTTTTTCTTGTGATGGGAACTTTTTTTTTTTTTCAAAGATTTTACTTATTTATTAGGCATAGAGAGAGAGAGATCATAAGTAGGCAGAGAGGCAGACGGGCTGGGGGCGGTGGGGAGTAGGATCCCCCCTGAACAGAGGGCCTGATTCGGGGCTCAATCCCAGGATCCTGGGATCATGACCTGAGCCGAAGTCAGAGGCTTAACCCACTGAGCCACCCAGGTGCCCCTTCTGATAAGAACTTTTAAGATCTTCTCTCTTAGGAACTTTCAATTATACAGTAAGTATTATTAACTATAGTCACCATGCTACACCTTACATCCCTAGAACTTATTTAACTTACAATTAAAAGTTTGTAGTTTTTAACCATTGTTACACATTCCCCCCACCCCACCTCATACCTTGGGCAATCACCAATCTGTTCTCTGTTTCTATGAGTTGGGTTTTTTTTAGATTCCACATATTAGTGAGATCATAGTACCTGTTTTTTCTGACTGACTTCACTTAGCAAAAAACCCTCAGGGTCCACTCATACTATCACAAATGACAGGATTTCCTTCCGTTTGTGGCTGAATAATATTGCCATTTTTTATATAAATATTTCTTTCTTCTGTGTTTTCCTCTAGAATTTTTATGTTTTCAGATCTTATGTATAAGTATCATGTCCATTTGGAGGTGACTTTTGTGTGTGGTGTAAGATGTGACCCCAATACCATTTATTAAAGAGACTGTCCTTTCCCCATTGTATATTCTTGGCTCCTTTGTCATAAGCTAATCAACTATATATATATATATATGTATATATACATATATATATATATGTAAACCCACATATATATGTGGGTTTACTTCTGGCGTCTCGATTCTGTTCCATTGATCTAGCATATTGTTTATGCTAATATGATACTGTTTTGATTTCTATAGCTTTGTAATATAGTTTGAAACCAAGAAGTATGACAACCTCCAGCTTTCTTCTTCCTCAAGAATACTTTGGCTGTCTGAAGTCTTTTATGACACAGAAAACACTCGGGGGCACCTGGGGGGCTCAGTGGGTTAAGCTTCTGCCTTCGGCTCAGGTCATGATCCCAGGGTCCTGGCATCGAGCCCTGCATCTGGCTCTCTGCTCAGCAGGGAGCCTGCTTCCCTCTCTCTCTCTCTCTGCCTGCCTCTCTGCCTACTTGTGACCTCTCTCTGTCAAATAAATAAAATAAAATCTTTAAAAAGAGAGAGGTAGAGAGACTTGAGAAAGAGAGTGGAAGCTGGGAGACAGGGGCATGTGGAGAGGGGTATAGGGAAAAGGAGAGAGAATCCCAAGCAGGCCCTATGCCCAGCATACAGCCTGACACAGGATTCAATCTCACAACCCTGAGATCATGACCTGAGCTGAAATCAAGAGTCAGACACTTAACTGACAGAGCCAGGTATTTTATTATTGGACTGTTTTCTTAATTTCTCTATTTCTCTTTCTGATAGTTCATTTTTAGTATGTAAAAATAAACTAATTTTTATGTTGATTTTGTATCCTGCAACTTAATTAAATTTGTTTATTAGTTCTAACAGGGTTTTTGGGTAGAAACTTTAGGGTTTTCTATATATAATACTTTGTCACCTGCAAATAGAAACTGTTTTACTTCTTCTAACTCAACTTGGATGCTTTTTTGTTTTTTTTAATTTATTTATTTGACAGACAGAGACCACAAGTAGGCAGAGAGGCAGGCAGAGAGAGAGAGGAAAGCAGGCTCCCTGCTGAGCAGAGAGCCCGATGCGAGGCTGGATCCCAGGACCCTGGGATCATGACCTGAGCCGAAGGCAGAGGCTTTAACCCACTGAGCCACCCAGGTGCCCCTTGGATGCCTTTTTTGTTTTTATTGGTTAATTGCTCTGACTAGGACTTTCAGTTCTATTCTGAATATAAGTGGTGAGAGTGTTGCTGATTTGAGGGGGGAAAAAAAGCTTTTAGCTTTTCAATAATGAATATATTAGTTGTGGACTTGTCTTATATGGTCTTTATTATGTTGCGGTATCTTCCCTCTATAGTGAGTTTTTTGAGAGGTTTAATCATGAAAGGATGTTGAATTTGTCAAATGATTTATCTGTGCATATTAAAATGATCATAGGATTTTATTCTTTATTTTGGCGATGTGGTGTATCACATTGATTTGTGGATGTTGTACCAACCTTGGATCCTTCAAATAAACCCCACTTGATTGTATACAATCTTTTTAATGTATCACTGAATTCAGTTTCTAATATTTTATTGAGAATTTTTTCATCTATGTTCATGAAGATACTGACTTGCAATTTTTTCCATTTGTAGTTTTCTTGTCTGGTTCTGGAATCAGAGTAATGCTGGCCCTGTAAAATGAGTTGGGAAGTGTTCCTTCCTTTTCTGTTTCTTGGAAGAGCTTAAGAAAAGTTAGTATTCATTCCTTAGAAGTTTAATATCTGGTCCTGAGCTTTCCTTTGTCAGGAGATTATTGATTACTGATTCAATCTCCTTACCAGTAACTGGTCTGTTCAGATTTTCTTTTTCTTTATGATTTGGTCTTTGTAGGTTGTATGTTTCTAGACATTATCCATTTCTTCTAGGTTCCAACTTTTGGCATGTAGTTGCTCATAGTAACCTCATATGATCTTTTGTATATGTGAGGTATTAGTTATAATGTCTCCTCCATCATTTCTAATTATGTTTATCTGAGTCCTCTCTCTTTTTGCTTGGCAAGTCTACTTAAAGTTTGTATATTTTGTTTCATTTTCAAAGAATCAGCTTTTAGTTTCATTGACCTTTTCTGTTATTATTTTCGTCTTTATTTGATTTCTTTCCACTGTGATCTTTGCAATTTCCTTCCCTCTGCTAACTTTAGGCTTACTTTGCTCCTCTCTTTTCTAGTTCTTTGAGGTATAACGTTGTTTATTTGAGCTTTCTTTTACTTTATGTAGGTCCTTATGACTATGAAAGTCCCTCTTAGCACTGCTCTTGCCGCATCCCATAAGTTTCAGTATGTTGGATTTTCATCTTCATTTGTCTGCATTTGTCTTGTTATTTTTAATTTCTTTTTTGATTCTCACTTGTTCAGAAGCACGCTGTTAATTGTCTATATAATTGTTAACTGTTCCATTTTTTCTTATAATTTATTTCTAACTTTATACCTGGGTAGTCAGAAAGGTACCTGATATGATTTCAGTCTTCTTGTATTTATTAAGAGTTGTTTCATGGCCTAACATAGGACCTGTTCTGGAGAATGTTTACATGTACTTCAGAAGAATATGTACGCTGCTGCAGTTGGATAGAATGTTCTGTAAAGGTCTGTTAAATCCATTTTAAGTCCAATGTCTCCTTATTTATCTTCTGTCTGGATGATCTATTATTGAAACTAGTGTGTAGAAGTCCCCTACTGTTACTGCATTGCAGTCTGTTTCTCCCTTCAGGTCTGCTTATATTACTTCCTATGTTTAGGTCGTCCTGTGTTGGGTGCTTAAATATTTACAAGTGTCATGACTGCTTTATCATTGGAATGACCTGGTCTTCTCTCTTACTACAGTCTTTCTTTTAAAGTCTATTATATCTGATAAAGTATAGTGACTTCCCGTTTTCTTTTGATTTCCGTTTGCATGGAATATCCTTTTTGATACCTACAATTTCTGTGTGTATCCTTGCATCTGAAGTGAGTCTGTTATATACCGTTCCCTTGTACTTAAGAAGTTGTTTTTCTTTTGCTGCTTTTAAGATTCCCTCCTTGTCTTAAACTTTTGACAATGTAATTATATTGTGTCTCAGTTTGGGTCTCTGGATTCATCTTTTTTTAATCATTATTTTTTTAAGTAAAATTAACAAAGGTATTTGAGTTTCAGGTGTACAATATAATGATTCAACAATTCTATACATTGCTCAGTGTTCATTAGGATAAGTGTACTCTTAAGAAACTTTATTTCAATCATCCCCTCCTCACTCACCTTCCTTCTGGCAACCACCAGTTTGTTCTCTGTATTTAAGCTTTTGTTTGTTTTGTTTCTTAAATTCCACATGTGAGGGAACTCATATGGTATATATTTGTCTCTCTCTGGGTGACTTAATTCCCTTAGTATTATACTTTCTAGGTCCATCCATGTTGTTGCAAATGACAAGATCTCGGTCTTTTTCTGTCCCTTTCTCTCTCTCTCTTCTCCTTCTGGAGAAGATGCAAATATTGATTGACATGCTAGTGCCCCATAAGTTCCTCAGGCTGTCTTCGCTCTTTGTCATTCCTCTTTCTTTTTCTTTCATTTATTCATTCGTTCCTTTTTTCTTTCTTTCTTTCTTTCTTTCTTTCTTTCTTTCTTTCTTTCTTTTTCTCCCCTCTGATTGGAGAAATTCCATGGCCTTGTATTCCAGTTCATGAATCCTTTCTTCCATTTGATGTACTCTGTTGTAAATTTGCTCCATTGAATTTTTCATTTCAGTTATTATACCTTCAGCTTTGTGATTTCTGTTTGATACTTTCTTATATTTTCTCACTTTATTGAAATTCTCACTTTGTTCATGCATTGTTTTCCTGACATCAGTGAGCATTTTTATAGCCATTATTTTGAACTTTTTAATCAGGTAAATCACCTGTCTCCATTTTATTAAGATCTATTTCTGGTATTTTATCTTGGTTTTTTGTTTGGAACATATTCCTCTTTTTCTTCCTTTTTTTTGACTCTCTGTGTTAGTCTTTGGACATTAAATAAAACATTCACCTCTCCTAGTCCTAACTCATCTCCTCAGATGAACCTTATTTTTCAGCCCAGTCCTAGCTCTTACTTGTCTCTACACATTTGTGATTGTTCAGGTTGTCCTCTTTGTGGTTCCCAAGTAGCTGAGGGTATGCCAAAACAGGGCAGTGTCCCAAAGGGGAGACTCTCAGTCAGCACTTGGATGTAGGCTTGTTAGAAAACAGACCCTCAGGCAATAGAATTTAAAATATGCACTTATACCTCTGTCAGTCTGGAAGATTAGTGTTTTGTCTGCTCCCTCTGCATTAAGCCCTGCTTGGGGTACCATTATCCAGTTAAGAACTCGTTCTTTGTTACAGTCCTGTGGAACCCATGAAGAGAAGTCCCACTGGTCACAAGAACCGTGTATTCAAGGGCTGTGTCCCTTGGGTGACAGCCTCAAAGCTAGGGCACCAAATGTGTGCGCAAGCTCCTTGCAGAGAGTTACCAGCTACCTGGAGCAAGGAAAAGGGAGACCATGGAGATGGCTCTCACTGGCCTCCTTCATAATTGGCCCCTAAATATGTACTGAAAATAGGAGTCTGACCTTCAGGTCATAGGATTTGGGGTATACAGATAGGTCTCATTCAAGGAAAGACTACAAGATGGACATTTCTTTCTGCTCCATCTACACTGTATCCTGAAAAGACAGCCATGGCAAGAACTTGCAAGCCTATTAAGAGCTAGTTCTTTGTTTGCTATAGTCTGGTGGATTTCTTGGATGCAAGCCTTGCACATCTAGGTGCATTAGGGGCCTATCCCTCAGGTGAAAGTCTTAAAACTAATGCCTAAACAGGTCCTAGATGCTGGGTCCAAATCTTTCAGTCTTTAGGGAGAAGCTGGGAATTGTGAGTTTGCTTCAAGCTATAATGTCACTATGTCAAGTGTGGGGTTTATGGTGAGAGCTGCGTTTCAGCTTTTCTATTCATTTCAATGTCTTGGGGTGTTTGTTTGTTTGTTTGTTTCCCCCCTCACTCAGCTGATGTGTAGGAGTCACTTAGCGATTTCTGGATTTGTTTCAGAGAAAATTCTTCCATGTATGGCCATAGATTTGGTGTATTCATGGGAAGAGGGGCAGCAGCCTCCTGTTTCCATTTTGAACCAGAGCCCACATGCATGTTTTAGAAACAAGGGTCCTGAAGTCATTTTAATATTTTAGAGGAATAGAATTATTCCAACTAGAATGTGTTGTTCCCATTGCCTGTGGCAATCCTACACTATCCTTGTACTGCTTGGTCCTCCTCATAGCCAAGGCACATGATGGTATATAAACGATGAAGCTGGGGCCTAAGAAGACTCAGAATGGCTTTAGATACACTATCACTCAGGTTGCATCTGCTGCCTAAGAGGGAACTCCAAGAAATCAGACGTTAAATAATGGGACATGCAACTCAGTAAGGCCCAGAAAAAGACACTTCACAAAAACAAGATAACTAACTGTAGCCCAAAAGGAGCATAAGCAGGGGACTATAGAAAAGAAGTTTCAGAGAAGCAAGGCAGTCAGCAAAGAAGGAAACATTAATGGTATTTTATTGTCCTTCTATTAACTTAAGGAATGGAGTGAGGGGATGGTCAAGAGTACAGCATTTTCTGGAATAAGACATGGCATGCAGACCTGACAGTCATCCCAAGGAACCAACATGGATCTGCATATGGAGGCAAAGTTCTGAGTCAGCCAGGAACTTTAGGTGTGATTCCTGTATTTTTCAGGAGCCAAACCCACAGCAATTGTATACCAGAGTTTAAGGGGAGCAGTTAAAGAATATGTCTTCCAAAAAAAGGAAGAATGTGACAGCTCTAGAACAATTCTGGCCCATCATAATGGAAACCATCCCTCAGATTCAGGACCTTCTTTGCAGATTCCTGGTCATACAATGTGTTGTCTAAAGTCTCTTAGAACTTAGTTGGGAAAACAGCAATTACTTTTCCAAAGCTGAGAAATGGTAAATATGTCATGGCCAGTATATATGCACATGTTCTCATGGGTCCCCATACACCTGCATACACACAGATGGAAAGACACATACGCACACACATGCATGCGTGCACACACACAACACACACTCACACACACACACACACACACACACCAATACATTTTTACTTCCTGGTACTCTAAACCAAAATATGGCTCAACTACATAGCTTGACAGAAACATAAATAGGGGACATTAGAAATAGAATATTCCCACATATCATGATCCGGCAATATTAATTTTACACCAGTCTACCTTGCCAGTGGAGTGTAAGCCTCACCTTCTGCTAGATTTTCAATAGTGATAAAAAAACATGTATTCCCAGAAAGTGAACACTTGTCTGCTCCCTATGTGGCCATGTCCTACAAAGAGCCATATGCAGGTGGTTGCCTATTAATGCCTTTTAGTGATTCTGGTGAGAAACCAAGGATCATGCAATCAGTGCAGAGATAGCAGGTCTTCTGGTCTGTGTTCCAAGATGTGCTGAATCCCTTAAGCACTTTAGCTTAATCCATGGGAGACAATAGGTTAATGGCATCTACTTTCACTTGAATAGTTAACCAAATGGCTTTGTTCAAAGGCAAACTATAACTAAAAAATAAAAGAAAAAATTTTGCTTATAGAAAATTTTTAAAACTAGTGATTAATGGGTATACTTAACAGGGTATTGCCTACTTTCATCTCTGTCATAACTTGCCTTGAGAGCTTTTGGAGACCTTTATCTGTGTTAATTTTGAAAGAGATTATCATGAGAAGTATGTTTTGAGACGTCACCTTTCATTTCTTAGGACCGGGTGGTAAGCTCTCTAGGAGCGTAGCCTGAAGCTTAATGAGGATGCCACCTCTGTGCCACTGCAGCACAGAGGACTGGAAAATGTTGCCTGCTTTTCTCTGAGCAGAAAATACCACTGTTCTTTCCATGGACCCATTTAGGGGCAGGATCAATGTCTATTCTAAGAGTCAGGCTTGAGTAATAACTCAATATTAAATGCTTGACTGAATGGGTTCTTTCTAATCAGCTGTAGTATATAATCTAAATCCCCTTTCTAGGAATACAAGGCAAAAAAGAAGAAGAAAAGAAGGAGAAGGAGAAGAAGAAGAAGGGAATCCCAAACAATCTCTACACCACTGTATAAGCAAGGGACGTGAGGTCAGCTCCTAATAATTGGATGGAATTAACTCAGCATGACCCTAGAGCCCTATAACTCTAATGGAGCTCTGTCATAATTTGGGGAACTGGTAGGAGGTAACAGAGGACTCAGGTTTAGAAGCTGGAAATCTTTTCTTTCTGAGAAAGAAAATCTTCTAAAGTAAATCTTCTAAAGTAATGCCAATTTTGGTATAGTACAATTCAACTTACCTTACAGAAGTAATCTTACAGGCCAAAATGTTCAACTGAGATTCACTGGCCTACTACAATGCATAAGGAAATTACAAGAAATTTAAAATTACAATTTTGAAGAAAGAACTAAAAAGAAAAGGAAAGGCCAAGTATGGCCATACCCTTCCTGATGCTCGGCATCAGTGTCTGCTTCCATTGTGTTTGTAGAAATAGAGACTGATCCTTTTCCTAAATGGGACATTTAGGAAATGGTAGCATTTTCTATCCAAACAATTTTCCAGGTGAGGATCTAGTGGTCCTTATGGCTATTATGAAATCTTGACTTAATAACATCACAGTTATCTTTTCACTGTTGGTTCATAGATTCAGTCCTGTAATGACATATTACCAGTTACTGATCCAGTCCCCTGATGGAAAGTCACAGTCATGTGTTGCTCACTAAGTGTAAAATGCATCTATGACACTATTACAGAGGTAAGGTTTTTGTGACTTTACCTATGAAAGAACAAGAGCTCAGATGGGGATAAGTAATGTATCTAATGCCCCAGGGCAAGGAGGTGACTCAAATCCAGGTCTGCAGGATTGCAGAGTTCATGCTCTTACCACACAATACTTAATTGACTTCAACTTGTTCACTCTAACTTGCTCTCTCTGAATGGGGAAAAGAGACTGTCAAGGGGAAAGAAGATCAGACAGCAATAGGTCTAAGACTGAACAAACAAGATGGCAGTTAGGAAATTCAAGTCAAGACAATAAATCCAGAATCCAAACAAGATTGTTAGGGATTGCTGAGCAGGGTTGGTCATGGAGAAACATGGCAGACAAAGTGTGAGCAGCCCACATCCCTACAAGGGTAAGCAAAGGCGAGGTTAGCTGGAAACTGGACACACAGCACAAGGTGAGACGTAACTCTGATGCCAAGACAGCAGACTGCCCCTGAGACCAGATGCTTTTATTCTCTTCTCGCTTTGGTCACACCAATCCTCAGTAAGCCTGGCCCAAAGCCCTACAGGTGAGAAGAATGGGAAACAGCTTACAGGCGAGTGCGTGAGGGAGCAGGGAGCAGACCCTCTTCTCTGGCAAAACCATTCCCCTAACAGGTGGCAAGAGAAGAGCATGTTCCCAATCAAACCGAGTTGGACGGAAACAGCTAAGATGAAAAACAAACTCAATGCCATCCCTTCAAAATCTCCACATGCAGTGGGAAGTGGCTGCTGAGCTAGACCTTAGAGGGAGAGAAGCAGACCTTCGCAGCTGAGAACTGACACATAAACACCTGTGGCCAGCCCCTGAGGGCAGGAGAGTTGGAGACCCAGATGAAATCCTAACTCCTAGAATAGTCCTGATAAGAATAGCAGCAACACACGCTGAAATCTCCTTATGGCCAAACACTTGGGGTACGTGTCTTTGTCTTGTTCCCCAACAATGCTGGTGTTTCCCCACTTTCCAGGCGAGGATCTAGTGGTCCTTATGGGTAAGTAACTCACCCACTATAAGCAGGACCACACACTCATATAGAAGAATGTCCCAAAGTGTGACTAGAGTGTCATATTCCAAAGCTTATGCCCTTTCAACTTCTGCCTATGAAGGTCTTCTTCCTGAACCAGATAATAGAACCCGGGGCGCAGGGTAAGAGGGCAACGGACCCCACAAGAGCCGTCTGACTCCTCACTGGGAAGGGACCCCCGCCCATGTCGCCCGTGCGCCCGCACCCGCCCGTGTACACACACGTTTCGTATCAAACTTTACAAGTTTCAAAAGCATTTCCAAATCTTTTTATTTTTAAAATGACCACACACATCCCTTTTCCTCCCAAAAGATGTATCTTTGAACAAATTTAATTGGAAACACAATTTCGAACAGGAATATAAAGTAGTTCCTTCCCATTCCCCTTAAGAACCGCTTGCTTAATGATCTTTTCTCCGAATTTAACATTTTTCAAAATGGAAATCCTTTTTCTTAACTTCAAATAACTAATACATCCATTTTCTAAGATTTTTTTAGACAAAATTATTTTCAAGTTACTAGATCCAAATTTTTGAACCAATATTTCTTAATTGTTCTGGCTGAATTCTATAATACTTAAGGGACTTGGGAGTATTTTACAGAACTATTCCCAGCTAGCAAATTTAATCTCCCAATTTGGGGCTAGGAATTGTGGGATCTCCCAGTCAAAATAGAAGTTACTTCTGCACGAGAAAAAGATTTAAAAGACATTTCCTGCATGCCATTAACTAACTATTTAGCACTTTTGGTGTATCAACAGGACGAGAACTAGAAAGCTTCACACGAAAAAATTTATGTATTTCCCTCATTGATCTGAGAGCTCCATTTCTAATTTTAAGCACACTGCATCTTTAGAAAATCTGTTTTATGGAAGGGTACATACACATTAGTTGGTTGCCCTTATCTCTAATTTTACTACAGAACCAGCAAGACCCTTCAAAGAAACTCCCAGGGGCCCTTGTGCCTAAAAGAGCTTCATTTACTCAACTGTACTTTGTTCCCAAATGCTCTTCCTAACAAGCACAAAAGCTGAAAACAACATCAGAAAAATATCCTGAAAATGGTTCACAACATTCTAATGGCTTACAGATGGGTTGGGAACCTTCCTGCCATTTTTATTGTTTGCTAGCTTCCTTTCTTCTGTCCGGAGTTTTATTGCTTGCTTTCCTTGTTAGCCTCCTTGATGCTTGAATTAACCCACTGAATCTTCCCACATCAGTGGACAGGGCCAACAACCCTTTGCCCTCCAGCCGATGGAGAGGGTCCTCAGGCTTCAGATTGTATTTCCACAATCCGGAACAGAGGATACTTATATTAGTCAGGCCCAGCAAGGTGGTTAGAAAGTATATTTCTGTAAAGATATTAAACTCACTTTAACCAAAAAAAAAAAAATTTTTTTAATCCCCACAGTTAGAATAATGTCCTTGGAGACCAGGGAAGCTTATCCAGATCAGCTTTATTAGGTCGAATATCAATCAGCAAAGCTCAGGCTGCCAGAGGATTATTATGTTAGGAAAGTAAGTCAGCATGTTAATGGTTCTGCCTGTTAGCAGTGTTAACTTGTTCACAAGACTGAGAAGGATTATTACCTGACACTTGTGTATCCTTACTGAATTTGGAACGCGACAGCTCAAATCCAACCAAAATTAACTACGTCAGATGTCGAGGTCATGGAAATAAAGATCAATGAAGCCAAACAAGAAGACCCAAGATGGAACTTGGGAAGTGTCCTGGATCCGGAATCAGAAAACTTGAATTCCGGCTCCGTGGCCACGCCCAGGTCTGCAGGAGGCACCTCCACTGTGCTTACCCAGCCTCCTCTCCAGCTGCTGCTGGGAAATGTTCCTGTCTCCCACCTCACCAAGTGCTTCCAGTGGGGCTGGGGGACAGAGGCTCACTGCTCAAACCACCAGAGCTCTACCCCTGGATTTCTTATGTTGAACTAAGAGAAGTTGGCTCTCTGTGCTCTGCGGCAGGATCTGGGATCCCCCCATGGTCCTGTTTCCTCCACGTGGAAGCAGAAGTTCTGTAGACAGGAAATGGGGGGTGGGGAGAGGCTGATGCACTGAGAGCCTCAGAGACAAGAATCAGAACACCCAGCAACTGTCCAGCTCCAATTCCATCATTCCAAGGCCTCGACCCAGTGTTGCCCTTGCCATAGTTTGAGTCCAAGAGCTGTTCCTTTCCCCTCACACCTGAGCCCACTTGATGTTGGATTCTCTCACTTAAAATAAAAAACGCCCGATGGACAAGAACACCATGAATTAATCTCTCAGGCCCTCGGTGTCTTTGAAGAAAACTTTAAAAGCACTGTATTCCTGGGGACTTCGGTCTCTCTTCTGTCAAAAATACCTGAAATAACAGTTTCTCACTCACAAGTGAAACTTCAAAGCTGGCTTGCCAGCCTGCTCTGTCAATCTGGCAGGGGCCCAGGCTCTTTCTGTCCAGGGGTGCTGACCAAGGAAATGACTGCCCAGCCAGGGCGGGGATTTGTTGCTCTTTCTACCTGACAGGATTTGATCATAGTTAGGGACCAGTGACCGTGCATGTTTCCTGTTCTTCCCTCTTGTGAGTGGGAGTTTTTACTGTCATTAATCTAATCCTGCACTATCACTGTCTGCTGAGTATGAGGAAGAAATAGACAACTTGCTTTTACTAGGGAGAGGAACCTCATCTAGATGTGACAGAGATGACGACACATCCCCAGAGATCCTAGACCTTAAGCTGGATGCAGGGACTCAATGGACCATTAGGATGGTCTCTCCTGGGCATGGAGTGGGGGTGCTCTATGAGAAGCAAAGAATGCATATGGATATTTGAGTGGCCAAAATGGGTATGTTGACAGAGACTGCTCATTGTTCCAAATATCTCATTTTTAATAGAATATCCAGCTTTTAGCCGGGTAGACCATTGCAGAATAAAGAGTGCATATCCCAGACTCCATGCAGCTAGGATGGCCTTGTGACCAAGTTCTGGTTCATGGGATAGAGCTGAAGTGACGTGCTCACCTAGGGAATCATGCTCCAAAAGGGAGAAGCGTGCCCCCTCTCCCTCTTACACTCACTCCTGGTAGCTGATATGCCAACTGGGTGGTAAACCATCTTGGACAGGGCAGATGCGACCAATCCCTTAGGGATAGTGACCAACTAGACAGGACGATCCTGGGCGCCCAACATATATCAGCCCTGGACTGTTACGTAGGAGAGAGAAATAATGCTGTCTGGTCTAAGCCACTTTACATTGGTCTCTGTGAGAGCAGCTAGATGTTATTCCCTATATCACAAGTACTATCCAAATGCATCTCCAAGTAAGTTTTCATCTCAAATTGAAGTTTCTAGGAGTCAAGGCCCAGGGCCACTCGCTTTCCAATGTAAATGTGAAGCTGTGATCGATGCTGGAGACATGAACTGAAGGCGATTTAATGAGTAGCGATGCTTTTGTCTGGCCCTCCTTCCCTGGTTCCTTACGGCAGCCATGTACTTGCCTTCTTCTTGGAAGCAGCCCCTACCCAGGAAACCCCTTACTCTTGCCAGGACATGAAAGGTACTGGCTGACTTGGTCTCACGGAGGCCAGGCCAAGTTTGAAGTGAGCTTTCTCCCATACAGTCAGATTACTAAGGACAAAGATATGGCCACTGGGACATAGCAAAATGACAGGGCCTCGGTGCCACTGTGGTAGGAGTGAGCCTGGGGCATTCCTGGGAACAGGACTGATCCTCATGCCCCTCTACCCCCCACCTTACCCCATAACCTTATTATACAGCAACTAAAGGATTAGCACCTGACTCACCTGGTTAGCAAGCCTTACCAGGACCTTGTTTCAAGGCTAAATCTAGTATCTATTCTGATGTATTGGACCCCAAGTACGTGAACAATTAAATATGTTGAATCATCCTTGCCTATGTGTACCAGGTTCTATTTTTCCATCCACCTGCATGAGCAGGCCATTCAAATGAGTTTCCACAACTGGGTGTCCCCTTCCTTCCTTTGCCTGTTATTCCTTATTCCTGTTAGAACTGGAGCTCGGTCTTCAAACCCATGTCTGGATACTCTGTCACATTCTTGCAAATTTCCTTCTTCTTTGGGTATAGTTGAGTGCTGCCATGAGTGGAAGAGACTCAGTGCCACTTCCTGCCTCCTACCTTGACTCCTATGGCCATGTGTTGCTCATCATATAAGAGCCCCTTCATAGATGACTACTTGCTGTGTAGACCGTAGTTGAAAGCCTTGGAATCAGGAGACCTGGGTTCAAATCCTAATGTCAACACTTAAAGTAATGAATGTGGCCTTGAGAAAAAAAACCTAAGCTTCAGTAGTTTTATCTTCAAAGTGAAAAGTATAGGGGCACCTGGGTGGCAAGGTCTGTTAAGCATCTCCTGATTTTTGTTCGGGTTGTGATCTCAGGGTCATGAGATTGAGCCCTGTGTTAGCCCCACTCTGAACATGAAACCTGCTTGGGATTCTCTCTCTCTTTCCCTCTGCTCCTCCCCCCACCTTTGCTCATGCACGTGCACACACTCTAACTCTCAATAAATAAATAAATAGGAGCATCTGGGTGGCTCAGTTGGTTGTGCAGCTGGCTCTCGATTTCAGCTTAGGTCATGATCTCACCATCCTGAGATGGAGCCCCAGGTCAGGCTCCACGCTCAGCAGGGAGTCTGCTTCAGGATCCTCTCTCTCTCTCTCTGCCCCTACCCACCTCTTTTCTAAAATAAATGAACAGATCTTTTTTAAAAATTAAATTAAAAAAATAAACAAAAGGAAAAGTGTAATACTTACTTCATAAACTTGTAATTAAGTATTGAATGGGGGCGTCTCGGTGGCTCAGTCAGTTAAGTGACCAACTCTTGATTTTAGCTCAGGTCATGATCTCAGGGTCCTGAGATCAAGCCCCATGTCGGCCTCTGCACTCAGCGGTGAGCCTGCTTGAGATTGTCCCTCCCTCCCCATCTGCCACTCCCTCTGTTCACATGCATACTCTTGCTCTTTCTCTTTCTCTCTCAAATAAATAAATAAATCTAAAAAAAAAAAAAAAGATTGAATGATACATAGTGAGTAGTCAAGAAATGGTAACTGATCCGTGTGCCCTCATAGCTGAGCTACCATCCACCTGGCTATTTATTCTTCAGCTGTCAAGCTGTCTCTCAGCAGTCAGCCTCCACAGGGGAGATACTCTCCTTGATCCATCTGGTCCTGGAATCTGTCCCTATCCTACTTGATAATGTTGCCAATCCCCAGGTGAATGTGCTCAATCCCACCCAAAGCATGATGACCTTGTTCATGGTAGGCCCTCAGCACATGTTTATGGAATCAGTGTTTATGGAACCATGTTTATGGAATCAATGAAAGACTAAGCACATGGATTAAATATCTATTGTTTTCTAATATGCATAAAATATCTACTATAAGCAGAGACCTGTTCCAATTGCTGCAGGGAGTGCACAGGATGATAAGCATGGTGGCTTCTCCCAAGGTGTTCACCATCCTTTGTTCCCTCAGTGTCATTGTCAGGAAGGACAAGATGAGTCAGTTGACATATCACGTCTTCACTCTCCACACTCCCACCAACATCCCAGCACTCACAGGAAGAGAACCACCACAAAGCGTGATGTATCTGCTTCTGAGGTCTTGGGATTAACCTAACTCTCATGCTCTCGTGGACTCTGTGGTAGACATGAGTCAGTCAGAGCAATCTGTGCTCCCTCTCCTACAGAGGGACTGCCTCACTGCATGCATTCATGGAGGCCTGCCCCACTGAGGGCCCAATCAGCAGGGAAGAAGGAGGTAACAAGGATGTGAGTGCCACTGTGAGCTCCCCTGCAAGGAAGGAATTTCCAGACTCTGGCACAATATCCAAGAGCAGCTGCCCCTGCCCTGGGAATAGCTCAGGCCTCTGATAGTGATAAAACTGAGGAAATGTCAGAAGGGGAAAACTCCCCTGCTTTTGGACTTATAAATATGCCACCAGTTCCACGAACTGGAACAAGTCCCCACTCCCTCACCTCAGAGCCTCACCCTTCAGCACAGCCCTAGCATTTAGAACAAAGAAAAATGTTTATTTGGCTTTGCTCCAATGATTATCTCAACCTTGCCTTGAGGATCTGTATGCATAGATAAAAACCATCTTTTTCCCTTTGTTCTCCATCCTTGAGTGTAAGTATCAAGTTCCAAAAAAATATTTCCATCATTTTAGAAAGAACTGGGAACAAAAATAATATTCAGAAGGGCTTCACAAGGGGAAAAAAAAAGTTATTTGAGGAAAGAAGAGTGAAGATTGGGATAAATGGAAGAAATGAAAGAATTAATCTTGAAAGGACCAGTTGGTGCTTTTACGTAATCAGGAAAACACAGGCCAAGGGCACCCTGTTGGGCTTATGGTTGCAAGAACCCATCTACCTGTAGACCTTCAGGCAGCTGAACTTGGAATCTGAGTCCATCATGGTAAAGTCAGAAATGCTATCAAAATAGTTCCCAATGATTTTCCTCCTCCGTGGCTACAAGCAGAAGCAGTGTCCATGGAGAGGTTCCAACCCATTAGGCCTGTGGCTGCTCATTCAGACTTTCCCTGTGGAGACTCTCTCCCCTCTTCCTGCTCACACAGCCTTCAGCCACTGGGTTGGCTCCAGGCAGAGCCATGTTCTGCAGACCGTGTCCAGTGACCTGACCCTCTAGTCTGGCCTAGAGGACAAGCATGTCTGGTGGGCAGATAGGGGATTAGTGATGCCTAAGGAATCAAGGCTTCCTTTGAGCTCCGTCTACCTTGGGCCCAGACCTGCATTTCAGTATATTCTTTAAGCCAACTGGGTGATAAAACAGAAGAAGGGACAGCCATTCATGCTGGCACTTCACTTTACTGATTGCAATAACTGATTAATTGCTCTTGCATAGCAGCCTTCTTCTCTGCATCACTTAGATGGACTCTTGAAGGTAAGGACCATGTCCTAGCCCTGGTGACTCTCTGTAGAGGGGTGAGCAGGGTAGAAGCTGTGCATTGGCATAAGAGTTTGAAGATGGACACATGGACATTGATTCTCTTTTCAGGCCTAGTTCCCCATCCTAACTGTCCTCTATGTGTAGAAATATGACTTCCATCTGTGGCAAAGGAGCATGAAAGTTTGCCAAAATTTTCCCTGCTGCAGAGCTTCTCTCTGGCCAAAAATGACTCAATCGGGTCTTAAGCAAAAGACCTGGAATGTCTGTCACTTCTAGGGGTCTCGTGCCAAGCACAGGATGTAAAAACTCACTTCTTACTCTTGCTGCCCACTGCTTATTCTATACAACATAAATCTCCTTTTCTTTCTCAGATGACCTTCCTTTCAGAAGCACAAAGGCACTAGCTCACTTTGGGCTCAGCTTTGCCAATAGTCACAGATTTCTGCACCATGGTGTCTCCTCTCTTTCCCTGGAGAGCATCCCAAACTTCCTTTCACCTTGGAATATTTTGGGCATTGGGAACTGGATAGGGATAACAAAAAGAAGGGCTCAAAGTAGCTGAGCTTCCTACATCCCCTTCTTTGGCACAGTGAAAGTAGAACCGAGGGTAATCGCGGACAGCATCTAGCACATAGAAGACACTCTATAAATGGCTAGTGAAGTATTTGGCACAAAAACACCAGCTGTGATAGGTTTTCAAGCACCACTGAAAGACAGGAAAGTACCTTCCCTACAAGATACCTCCCGGAACCTTATTAATTAGATTACTCCCGAACCACGTGAAAGACTACAATAAGTGCCTTGTATGGGACATATATCCACATAAGTCAGTAATCATCACAGAATTACTGTCCTGTTATTTCAATTACACTCAGCAAACATCACACCACCACATACAACCCCCTGTGCCAGGTGTAACACCAGAATGAGTAAAACACAATGTTTGACCTCACGAAGCCCAACTCTGTTAGAAAGATGTGTTGAGACCCAGTTACAATAATGCCCACCGCCATGATTCTCCATGGAGGTGAGGTTGGTGGATGGAGGCGGGGCAAAGTTGATTTAAGCTCCCTGGGCTTGAATGAAGGCTAGATCTCCCTAACTCTTGGGTGTGCACATGCCATAGCTAGGGGTGCTGGGGTAGAGGTTGGTGGGGGCTGAGTAGGGTAAGTGAGAGGAAGAAAGAACCAGTGCTCCTGGCAGAGGAACACCACAGGCAAAGGCATGGAGGGTTGAGACACATGAACTGTTGGAGAGCAGTGGTTATTCTAATATGCCTTCAGTGGGGTGTGTGGACAGTGAGGAGAGGCCAAAAGAGCAGAAGTGTTGTAGTGCGTTGGACAGTAAAAGGCACTGCACTCTGCACTTGGGAGACACCCTAGAGGCCCCTAAATGATTTTACATTGGAAATGACCTGATTACAACTGTGTTACAAAAAAGCTAACCCTAACAAAGGAGTTGATTTCCCCTATTAATGAGCTATAAGAGATTATCTACTCTCACCTCCAATACCAATGTATGGCATCGTGACAAGGAAAATTCGAGTGCATATGTAAGAGGGTATGTTGTACACTGTCTTGGCTCAGGGGGCACCCCCCATCTAAGTATAGATGTAAGAAGGGTCCTTTTCCCTTTCATTGTCCAGTTATGTGTCCAGAGCCCCACATCTTTCTCTTCAACTTATTCAGGAATATCTTAGGGAAATACTCCACCTGGGGTCAATCATCCTGGAAGGCACTGGTGAGACATAAGTTAGCCTGTCATCAGCCAAAGAGCTGTGGGAGGGCAGCTGGCTGGGGCTTGTCCTGGAGGACACTGGGCCATGAATGTTTGGGCTATTTTCACTGCTGTCTGCCTTCTCTCTCCTTCTCTTCCTGGGCCCTCCAGCCCTTCATCCATCCATCCTTGCTCTGGGTCTGGACATCTATTCTGGTGCAGGAAGTTTGAGGGAGAGGGTGGTCAAGGAAGGGATCTTGCCCTCACTCATGAGGTTCTCACACAATCTTGTCTAGATCACCTCCTTGTTTTGCCCATTAAAAGAAAAACAATCCAGAAAGAGCCTCTTTTTTTTCTCGGCTTTCTCCTTTTTTAAAAACATTTTATTTATTTTTGCATGCACATGCACCAGAAAGAGAGAGAGAGAGGGAGAGAGAAAGCACGCATGGGGGAGGGACAGAAGGAGAGGAAGAAGCAGACTTCCTGCTGAGCAGAGACCTTGGGATCCCAGGACCCTGGGATCACCATCTAAGCAGAAGGCAGATGTTTAACAGACTGAGTCACCCAGGTGCCCTCTGTACTCTACTTTTATTTCTCCTTTAAGAGCCAATGGTCACAGAATAGTCCCAGAGCCTGAATAGGGGGACAGGACAAAATAGAAAAAGGAAAGACTGGAGAAAAATTGTTTCATTGTTTCACATCTCAAAAATATCCTACAGCAAAGGGACACTTATAATGTTAGCTTTTATATTTATATTTATATTGATTTGTTTACATATTATATTTATATTAATTTATAAATATTATATGTCTGAAATGCAAAATTCTTGAAATGCATCAAAAACCATCCTATAGGATTATGAACTTACCCAAGTTACTGGAGCATACTGGAGTTTCTAGACCTCTAGTAGATACTAGTAAATCCATGTGAATCTTAATTAATATAGTTATATTTTCACACAGACAAAACTTCAGAGTGCCTATTATAATCCTTCAACCAACTGGTTGCTTCCTCCTCAACACCATCACTACTCTGACTAATTGTGCACAGAAAATATTTTAGCAAATCATTTTAAAAAAGAAAAGATCTCAAGATACCGAGATAATTCTCTTCATCCCTCATCTGTAAATCCTAATCCAGTCTAAGCATATTCACATCTCTTTTAAATAGTCTCTGTAGGCCCCTTAAGCTTTCTAATCTCTTCTTTCAAAAAATTGCTCAGTTCTGAAAAATGTTTCTCCTGGCATAATACCTGGTCTTGTGATTCCTGGCCTGGACTCCGACCAACACTGAAGGCCCCACCACTGGAAGCCACGTCCCCGAGGAACCAAATCTGTTGGTAAAGTCTCTGGGATGCCATAATACTGTTCTCGCACCATATTTCACCCCCTGAAAAAGTGCCAGAAGGTTTTATTTCTGTTCTGCTAAATGACATGATCCAAAATGTTTGAACAGGATCACGCTAAGTGTGGTCCACCCAGGAACCCACCCCCCGCAGTGACACAAATGCATTCACAGCACGGCAGAGGTGGATTTTTTTCATCTTTAGATAGATCATTTTTAGATAGACTTTGGATCCTCTCCAGGTTCAGAAACTTTTCAAGGAGTAGATGGGAGCCAGTGAAGTAATCCATTGAAGAGTCTTGCCCTGGCTTTATTTTTCTAGAACTAATATATCTATTTTTGAAAACTTATCCTTCTGCCTGGTTGTCTGATCCAGGCTTTTTTTCTTTTTTTCTCTTAATATGAAGAGGATAGTCTGAGAAAGATGCCCTTGCTTTGGCCTCTTTTCATTAATTGAAATTTAAAAATGCTACATCTCTCTATTTGTTAGTATGCTTGATTTTCATCTTACAGTGGTCTTTCCAAAACGATATGTAAGTGGAGTAGTTATTCACATCGTATGATGACAGGTAAGAAAGCCCGTAATCACTTCAAAACATTATTTATGCACAAGTGAGTAAGTGCCTGTGTGTGTATGTGTGTGTGTGTGTGTGTGAGAGCAATTTTTTTTGCTTAAAAGCCCATCATTAAGAAATCACTCACTTGGAATTAAAAAATGTATATTCTCGACTGCGAAAGAAAATTTTTTTAAGTATACTTCTAATAGGCCTGAGTAAGTCATTCTTTCTCCAAGTTTCAGAATTCCCTGTAATATTCTTTAAAATTATAGCTTTAGGAAAACAAACAACCAACCAAAGTAAAAACTACAGCTTTGAGGCCCTAATCAGGCCTGCACAAGCAGAATGTCTGGTGGGAGAGGCCAAGAATCTGTGCTTTTAACAAACACTCTAAGTATTTTTAAGAACCCTAAAGTCTGAGAATCACTATATTAAATATTAAGAATAGCTATTCCATAATTAAAATTAACAACTCAGGAAACAATAGATGTTGGCGAGGATGTGGAAAAAGGGGAACCCTCTTACACTGCTGGTGGGAATGTAAGCTGGTACAGCCACTCTGGAAAACAGAATAGAGGTTCTTCAAAAAGTTAAAGATAGAGCTACCCTATGACCCAGCAATTGCATTACTGGGTATTTATCCAAAGGATACAAACACAGTGATCTGAAGGGTTACATGCACCCCTATGTTTATAGCAGCAATGTCCACAATAGCCAAAATATAGAAAAAACCCAGATGTCCAATGACAGATGAATGGATAAAGAAGATGTGGTATATAAACACAATGGACTATTACTCAGCCATCAAAAAGAATGAATCTTGCCATATGTAATGATGTGGATGGAACTAAAGGGTATTATGCTAAGCAAAGTAAATCAGTCAGAGAAAGACAAATGTATGATTCCACTCATATGTGGAAACAAAACAGATGAACATAGGGGAAGGGAAGAAAAATAAAATAAGATAAAATCAGAGAGGATGACAAACCATAAGAGACTCCTAACTCTAGGAAACAAACTCAGGGTTGCTGGAGAGGAGGTTGGGGGGGTGATGGGCATTAAGGAGGACACTTGAAGTAATGAGCACTGGGTGTTGTATGCATCTGATGAATCACTAAACTCTACCTCTGAAACTAATAATACTATATGTTAATTAATTGATTTTTAAAAAGGAATAGTTATTCCAATCCTAGCCTATGTAATCTCTCTACAAAAATAAAATAAAATAAAAATAAATCCTGAGGTCTCTCAAGACTCAATCTTCATGTGGACTTGGCATTTGAAGAAATAGTCTTATACCAGAATCCACAAAAATATCTTACAACAGATATCATGATAATAGCAGGGTATGAGTCTTACAAAATAATTTACACCAGAAACATTCCCAGCTACCCTCTTCAGGCATTTCTCCCTTTCCTCCAATTTTTCTACACTCGAAAACAATATATATCCGTTAAATATCTTTCCCTTGGGGCATCTAGATGGTTCAGTCATTAAACATCTGCCTTCGGCTCAAGTCATGATCCCAGTGTCCTGGGATCAAGCCTGACATCGGGCTCCCTGCTCATCGGAGAGCCTGCTTCTCCCATTCCCTCTGCCTGCTGCTGCCTACTTGTACTCTCTCTCTATCTCTCTGTCAAATAAATAAATAAAATATTTTTTTAAAAATCTTTCCCTCTGATGCACTGAAAAACAAATGCTACAAAAGAAATCTCTGGATAGTTGAAGAAATATGAACATGAGCTCTATGCCGCTTATATTATGTTATTATAAAATTGTTAGTTTAGCTAGGTGTGGAAATAGTCTGGTGATGTAAATTGATGTCTGTAGTCTTAGGAGATGTATTTAGAGCAGAGGTACCATGACATCTTCAACTTACTTTCAAATGGTTCTGTAAAGAAAAGTATAAATATGTGTATTTGTATGTATGCACACATAAATAAATGCATGTAGACACACACATATGCATATGTACACGTGTGTGTGTGTGTGTGTGTGTGTGAGTGAAAGCACATATGACCAAATAATAGTGATGGGGTTAATCCAGGGTAATGATATTACCTTCTAACTATTTTGTAAATTCAAAATTTTTCAAAATTTAAATTTGGGGAAAAACAAATCTCCTTCTATTTTTCATGCTGTTCTGTCCCACCTCCCATGTCCTATCACACGCTGCCCACCTTCCACCCGGACGCAATGACCACTCTTTCAACCACACCAAACTACAAACCCCATACCTTCCAGGCCTCCCTTGCAAGAAATGGAAGCAACTCGAAGGATATTTACCTGCTCTCACTCTAATATTCTTCCCAAGAAATTCCAACGTGTAAAATTCTCCACCTACTAAAGTGTGCGTATGCTTATCACTTAGTCTCCACCGAACAGCTGACTGAAGAACTCCAGAGCGTATGAAGGTCTTAAGGGCCTGGAGAATTAAAATCCTGCACAAAGTCCAGGATCCTGTTGGGCCTGATTACAGAGGCCACATTGGTACCTCTGGTCTAGACTGTCCATGAGAATTCTCCAGAACACATAGCTTCCATTTACCACCAAACCTACTCATCATTGAAATCTTGTCTCCTCCAACCACTGTTCTCTAGTACATCCTCTGTCCTCAATTAGCTCACGAAATCCTTAGCATGATATGACTAAGTATAACTTCCCCTCCACCAATGGTGAGAGGGGCGGTTCAACAGTATGCTAGGCAGTGGCTTGTCATTCGCCTCTGTCAACTGCAGCCGTATAGAGATCTCAGGGACAACAGGCCCAGAGCCCCCAAAATCAAGGGAAAAGTGAGGTGCCACATCCAGCAGCCATTGTGGGGTATTCCATTAAGCAGGAAGCTAGAATTTTGTGGAGTTTATTGGAGCAAAGCCCAGTCTCATTAGCAATACCATGGTAAGTGTCCCCGTGGTTAAATAAACTCTATGTGTATGACCCCAGAAAGCAACCCCTCAATGGAGAACTTCCCCGGAGGAGTTGGGCCAGGGGAAGGGGGACTGGGAGCCCCCACAAGAGGCCAGGGAGCAAGAATTGAGATGAGACACAAAACCTAATAGAGACACTGCCCCTGGGAGAACAGATATAGCCTTGCACTGTCCCACTGGGGGCATTTTGTCATTCCTTAGTGAGGAGGAGTTTAGAAATAAATGCCAGAAACCAACTGTGGTGGTGTGAACAATTGGCACCCAAAGATACCCCAGAATCTGTGAATATTACTTTTCATGACTGAAGAGACTTGGAAGATGTTAAAAATCAAGGATCTTGAGATGGGAAGATTATTCTGGACTATCTTGGTGGGCCCTAAATAAGAACACAAGGGTCCTTCTGAGAGAAAGGCAAGAAGATCAAAAGAGAGAGAAGACCCCTGTGACGATGGTAGCATAAGGCACAGGGCTGCAGGCCCAAGCCCAGGCCAAGGAATGCCAGCAGCCTCTAGAAGCTGGAAGAAACAAGGAACAGATCCTCCGCTGGAGCCTCCAGAAGGAACCAGCCCTGCTCACACCTTGATTTTCAATTTCTGACCTCCAAGACTATAAATTTGTGGTTAATCTGTTACGGTGGCATCCAGAAGCTAATGTATCATTCACACAGATGTTTAGTCTATGTGGGAATGCTGAAGGCAGCCAAAGAGCAAACCACAGCTCTCACTTCACAGCAGAGTTTCAGTATTTCTCATTAGCTCCCACTTTCTGGATCTTCATAAAATTCTGCATTAAGAAATTCTGTCAAGAATTGGTATAGACATGGTCCTTGAGTGGCTCAGTGGGTTAAGCCTCTGCCTTGGGTTCAGGTCATGATCCCAGGGTCCTGAGATTGAGCCCCACATCGGGCTCTCTGCTGGGCAGGGAGTCTGCTTCCTCTTCTCTCTCTGCCTGCCTCTCGGCCTACTTGTGATCTCTGACTGTCAAATAAATGAAATCTTAAAAAGTAAAAAAGAATTGGTATAGACTACAGAGAGCTATCTGGAGGGTGTTGACCCTATCCAGTATGGCAGTCAAGGTGGACAGGCTCCAGCAGCCGCTTGAGGAGGCAAGAGCTCTATCAGAGCTTCTCATCTAGGGATCCCCATCCTGACCGCTTAGCCCACTTCCTTTTCCTGCTCCTACCTGACCACAGCACTTCATCATGGGATCCCGGAACTGGATGGGGGAAGATGGGAGTCTTAGGGTTTTTAAACAGCAAGGCCCCAAACAGACCAGTGAGAGACAGTCCCTATACTAGAAACAGAACAGAGACATGTATGTTTGAATCCTAGCTCCACAGTGACCAGCTATAAATCCAGAGCTTCTCTTTTATCTGAAAATCAGAAATCATAATACTTCTTACTGGCTAGCTTTCTAGTGCGTATGAAGTCAGATTATGGTGGTAGAGGCCCTCACGTGCTATCTGTCCAGAGTGTTGTTATTAATAATAGGATGTGAGTCGCCGGCACTCACACAGAGCTCATTGCCAGAAGGACTGCCTCCCATGTCCCTGGGCCATGGCATTCTGGCTCACTGAACAGGACACTATTTCAGGAGTCTTGGCTTGCCTTGGACTACTTTGGAGCACCTTTGAACGCGACTTCCATCCATTTTGCTGGCTGCCCTCAGCCGCTGCCCCGACAGCCCTCAGTTCACCGAGGGCTGGGCCATGGGATGACATTCGCCCAGCCCCAGCTGCATGACCCAGGAGGATGATTCAGGCCGGGCCAGGGGACAGAGGCCCTTGGATGAGCCAAACAATGCCCCTTCCTCAAGGAAATTCTATTTTAGAGTGTCCAGATAAGAAGAGAAATGACGTTTATGGTGTAGAGTCAGCAGAAAGCCAGAAGAAGGACAGCGTGAGGTACTATATGATCAGTTCATGGGCAGATGAAAGGCTTCAGGAGGGCTGTGATTTATATGGGCCCTGGAATTGGGCAAGACTGTGACAGATGGTAGAGGGACAAGGAAGGCGTGGGAACATCTGGGGCCCACTTAGACAATGGCAAGCCGTCTGCCATGGGTGGCACTTAGGGACAGTAGACATGCTTATGCCCACCACACTCCAAATCCAAATGCTTTTATTTCTGCTTTATTCTTCACGGTCAGTGCAGGCCACGGAGAAGGGTAGCATGCTTAAACCAATGCTCAGCTGCTTCCCTTTCTTTGTGTATAGCCAACAGGTAACTATGGGGCTGCTTTTCACTCTTTGGGGAGAAACAACTTTATCTGCTTCTCTTAAACAACTGTAGAGCCAACAGATACCCCCTGGCAGGAGGAAAATCCTCAAGAGACATGTGTGGCTGGAAGAAGGCATCCCCAGGAGCTCTCTGATGAAGGGTTCTGCAAAAGGGTCCCGCCACTTTCTGAGGAGATCGTAGGCCCTTGTTTCTCAATTCCAGGAATCAGAGAAGTTGACTGACACCAGCTATGGGCCCCTGGTTGTTGTCTGAGGCCAGAACAGAAGCCAAGGATGCCAACAGGAAGTTTACAAGAGGGGAGGGAGTCTGTGGTGATGAGGGAAGCACAGTCAAGGGCTAAGGGTCAAGGGCGATAACTCATCCCAGCAAGGCAGGGGCCCAGTACTCAAGGCCCTTCCAACCCAAGAGGCTAGCACAGTGCAGCATTCTAGAACAAATGCCTGGGAATGTAGGAACGGAAGGGGCAGTCTCAGAGCCCAATCAGTATGGAATATTCCAGTGAGGCATAATCAGGGATCCATGCTGGGGTCTCCACCCCACAATCCTCACCAACAGAAAAGAAGCTTCCACCAGAGAAGGCAGGACTCTTCTGGGTGGCAGCTACTTCCTTCTGAGCAGAGAAGCAGCTGTGCTGGGTTACACGAGTTGCTAATTACATTCATACTGGCTGGGCAGAAGGGTCCTGCCATCGCCACAGCTGTTGGGTGTTCATTGCGGTGTGCAGATTTTAGCATGCCGCTACTGACGTGCAGACCTGTACCAATGTCATCGCTTTCCTGCGCTAGACCCCTAGCAGGGCCTCTGGCTGTTAAGCCGGCGTGCTCAGCACGGAGGGTGGCAGTCACTCAAGTACGGGGATGCTTTCTGATGAGGACATTGATGAGCCAGGACTTGTTAAACATCTTAAAAGTCTTTCCTAGGACAGGTTCCACATAGATGATATTAAATTCATAAGTAAAATCCTTGTCAATTTGTCTCATTTATATTCAATCCAGATAAAGGTCCCTTTTCTCCACAGCTTCCTGTCACATATTACTTTTTAATCAGATCATTTAACTTCAAACTACATGGGTGTGGAAGAAAGAAGATGAGTAGAAGGGAGACCACACTCATTTCTGTTGATCTTCTGAAGTTCAAACCAGGGTGTTGGATAGAGCACATTGTCACCTTCTTGGGAGTCTCAAATTCACCCAGATCAGTAACTATACTTTCTCAGCAGCCCTCCTTATCTTCAATCTGTCTCCCCAGCTGCACCATTTAGTGTGATCCCAGAGAGAAGGATGGCTTCCCTGGCCCTTCAAGTCTGGTCCTTGCAGGATATCAACCTTGAACGTTGCTGTCACAAAGAATTGTGGGGGAAACAATGACCGTGGCCCGGGGCTGCCAACCTAGGGGCCCTGTCTCCCCATTTTGCCAGGAAGACACAAGGACAAACAGCTGCTCCAGACATGTCTGTGTATATGTAAATATCTACATACTCGCTCTGAACTCTGAGAGCAGTCTGGCCAACTGCCAGATTCAGTGTGTATCTCAACTCTACAGTCAAGGTCACAGATGGAGGTGGGGTAAGCCCTGGGCATCTCTACCCCAGTCTCAAGCACGCAGACAATCCCAGAGCTGAATTTCTGAGCCTTTGAGGTTTTCCCATCACACTATTAACAATAAACAGAGAGCACAATTCAAATGAAATGTTGTCTTACTGTTTCATTGTTCTGAATGGGCAGAGAAGTGCCAAAGTGCTATTAAAAAGACAAGGTTGAAAATGCCCAGACAATAGGACATCCAGAAACCCTTTCCCTGTCTTGTCCAAAGCTGTTCTCTAAACACAACCACTAACACTCTCTCTCAGATCCAGATCAACAGCCCATTGAAAAAATTTCCTCCTTCAGATCTCCGAGACAAAAGTCCAGTCCCAAATAACTCCTATAATGCCTCCTTCTGCTCTCCCGCCCTCCTCCTCCTCAACAGCTTCGCCGTCTTAGCTGTTCTGTCTTTCACTGGATTCTCAGCGCTGTTGCCTTGTTTCCATAGAATCACAGAAGTCAAAGCTGAAGAAGGCTTTGCATGTTTTTTCCCTTTACACAAACCTCCAAGGGCAAGATCTTAGCAAACTCCTACTCTCAGAGCCATAACAGACTTTCCTGTGGGAGTTGGGCCTGAGCACAGAGTCACGCGTGACTATCGAGCCCTGACGTATGTGTTGGAGAAAGGCATCAAGTTGGGCAGGTCTACGACGGCCACCGTAATGGTTCCCCCTTCCAAAGGAGCTTTCACGCTTCTCTTCGGCTCTCATTTGCTGCTGAGGATTAGAAACCTCAAGTTCATGGACTGCTCTGAGCACTCTCATGATATACTTACTCTGTCTTTTCCTAGTAGGCATGCATACTCCAAGCCAAAAAAACAGTCAGAGAGATGGATGGGGCAGAAGACAGGGAAGCAGGTAAACTCTAGGAAACTGGCCTGTCTGTTCCACAACATGACCTCAGAAGGGGGCTCTATGCGCAGTTCCCAGGAGCATGAGAGCAGGCAGGAGGGCAACTATTTAGAAGATGATGATACTTCCGAACACTGCCTTGGAGGGTTGGCCTCCCATGACCCAGGTATGGGCCCTACCTCCCTTTCCCCAGACCAAAGAGTACCTGCCTCTTGCATCATTCTTTTGGGGTCTGCTTGGCTGACTTGACAGTATTAGAAAATATCCAGGTTGTATCTTAAAGATTTTTTTTTAATTTATTTATTTGACAGAAATCACAAGTAGGCAGAGAGGCAGGCAGAGAGAGAGAGAGGAGGAGGAGGAAGCAGGCTCCCTGCCAAGCAGAGAGCCCAATGCAGGGCTCAATCCCAGGACCCTGGGATCATGACCTGAGCCAAAGGCAGAGGTCCAACCCACTGAGCCACCCAGGCGCCCCTCTAGGTTGTATCTTAACACCTTTAATATCTTAACAATAAAAAAACATGTGTAATGATAGAAATGTAGGCCATTAAAAGCTGGTCAGTGCAAGAAATAGTTAAAACCCCCCAATCATGATGGTAGATGACCATCAACTGTCTGGTGGGTTCTTGTGTTTTTTCTTAAGCTATAGAGGGAACATGAAATTGATTTTTCAAATGTCCCTCCCCATTATATTATTTTTCCATCCCAATTAGGAACAGTAAGTCTTTGGGAGGTACATCAAGTAGGTAGGCAAAAATAGCAATAAGAAAATATCCCCAGACTTCCTGTCTATCAATCTAGCAATGTAGGCATGTCACATGGCCAAGGACAAGTCTTTCCTTCTAGACTACCTCACTAGGGCAGCTTGGCCCACTGACCCTGTCCACCAAAAGGGAGCAGGTTTATCCACAAAGAAGGAGCACTTCATCATGAGCTGTCCATTTTCAAAAGTAAGAGTTTGCTCTCCACACCTATCCAAAAATCGGCCCTGTTAAGAATCATGATCAGACCATATTGATCACTTCTCCAAGCATCTCTTCAAGTGATTCTCTAGACACACTTGACTGAGCCGGATTTAATTTAAGCACTTTGCTATCTACAGATTCTATCAGCTTAGCTTTGTGAAAATTATGACATTAAGGACCCGGCTTCCCCAAGGAGCTTTGAGTGCTGATGTTCCTGATGTCTTGAATTTCCTCAGCTCAAGGAAGGATTTGGGTAAGTCTGCCCCTCCTTTTGAGGTGAACCCTGCATTGCTGTCATTTTCCTCACACTATCAGCCATGCTGTCTTGCCACCCAGATTTCTCTTCTTGACAAGCAGCTGCCTAAGACCACATACCAACACCAACACATCCTATTCAACTGAGAAGCAACTTCCCTGTCTAGAGAGAAAAAAAGAATGAAGCAATTTGAAGGAGCCAGATCCCCTTCCTACCGTTTTTGGGTTTTTTTTTTTTTTTAAATCATCTTTGATACCTCTGGAGAAGGTCACTGTAGCTAACATCTGCTGGTCCGATTCTTTGATTCGTTGACAGTGAGGCAGACTGGGAATTACGGGTGTGCAGAGGAGATAGATTTTCAACCCCTTTATTTTCTTGAAACTCTTTCCTCTCATAGTGTGAATGGAATTTTAAAAATGATATCTGAAGCACAGCAGGAAAATAATGTAAATCTGGTGCTGGGAAATTCTTCCCTCCAGGCATCATTCAAAAGCCGGGTTCATCTGAGAGGAGTTCCAGGGGCTCGGGACAGTTGAGAAGGCTCTTGCTTTGCCCTGTCCAACTGCGACAAGGAGAGAGAAAAGAGTGTGCGGGGACTGAGCGCTGAGACCCTGAGCTCAGAGCTTGAAAGCAGTGAGTCAGCCCTGGAGCCACCCGCTGAAAACAAGCACTCAGCCTTGTTGAGATGAGATCTGGAGGTGTGTGTGGGTGGATCTTGAGTTTCAGATGCTTTCAGAGTATTTTGTCCTATCATTTGTTCCATTAAGATTTGCTTCAAAGAAAAAAAAAAAAATCCAGGAAACCAACGTCAACAACTAAGAGGATTTTGTAAATACCCTTCCTCCCACTTCATGTGGCGGTGCCTACATCAACACTTACCACACATCAGTAAAGCTTTTGAAAGGAATTAAGCAAAACAACAGTCAGAAGTTCCTATGACTTCAGGAAGCTTTTACCAAACATCTACTTTGATTTCACACTTCCCAACACAAGTAGCCATGACTGTACTTTTAAGTGGAAACCCTGTTCTGACATGGATGAGTAATACTGTCATGAAACAGAGACTAGTAAGCAGGGAAGCACAAATGGGACCTGGGAAAGTGACTTTTTTTTTTTTTAAGATTTTATTTATTTATTTGACAGACAGAGATCACAAGTAGGCAGAGAGAGGGAGGAAGCAGGCTCCCTGCTGAGCAGAGAGCCCGAAACAAGGCTCGATCCCAGGACCCTGAGATCATGACCTGAGCCAAAGGAAGAGGCTTAACCCACTGAGCCAACCAGGCGCCCTGGAAAGTGACTTTTGTAAGATGCCATCCTCACTCTCATTTAATATACAACGTGGGGCAAGCCTGGGTGACTTTATAAATCACCAGAAGGGGATACGTAGCTTTTAAGTAGTAATAGGGCTGAAAGTTCCCTCAAGGATGGGATGGTTGTAGTAAGACACAGAAAACACCAGGAGGTGAAAATGAGGTTGAATGAAATGGAAGGCTTTTGGGTAACACAGACTTTGTTCTTGCTTTGTTTTTCTCATCAAAAACTATAGTGTTATAATCCTTCCCCACTGCATCAGCAGGAGGCAGTGAAGGTTGTGAAATTTTTATTCGTTTGTTGGATTTGGGAAGTGTAAGCAAAGACCAGAGAACAGTAACAAGCAGTAACAATGCAACTGATAAACAATGTGAAGCTGGGGAAGAAATCTTTGCCCCTGATGGTCAACTCAGAGAATAGCGCAGAGGGTGCTCATCCACTAGGACCAAAGCAACAGCTTCCTAGTGTTATTCTGGGGTTTCTGCCTCATCCTAGGGATGGTGTTGAAGCCAGATCATAGCTGAGGCTTATTTAAACTAATTGGGACAATCTTTCAAACTAAAGAAAGATTTGTATTCCAAATCTTTGGATTTGGTCCTTCCTATTCCTTCCTTTTCCTGAGCTATCTAGTCCTAGACCTAATAGATGAGAAAGAGCAAAAGGTGGAAAGAAGGAACCACAGTGGCCCAGTGTGGGGGAGGAAGCCAAAAAGGACAAGGAACATATTTGTATACAAGAGTCACCTGCAAGGGATGTCAGAGCTCAAGCAGGACCAGGAGGCTATCCATATGGAAGGACTGGAGGGGGAAGCAACAATGGTCCAGCTTAGGGAATTAGAGCTCTAGGGAGGTAAGGGGTACCCATGTGGGGATGGCATCAGTGGAGACTAGATACATTCAAAGAGATTGATCAAGTAAGCAAATGTGCTAAGGACAATAGGACTCAGGTTTTTCACTGCCTGAGAAGGCAGTTACAAATAAGGAAAGAAAGGAAACTAGAATGAACCCCGCAGTGTTGGTTTGAAATTGGAGGTATTGCTACTACTCCTTGAGGTTCTCAAAACATATGGATAGATAAATACATGTAAAGACATAGATGTAGTTATAGAGGTAAAAGTATCTATACCTATATATGTAGTTTTATATACATATGTGTGTGTGTACATACATACATTTCCTACAGGTATATTCTCTATCTCTGTCCACTGAGAAAGAAATATTCCAGGAGCAATGAGTAAACCTAGAACCCAGAGGTTGGCTTCTGAATACCCTTCTCCACTCAAAGGAACCAGAGCTTCTTGGAGAAACAGATGATTCCACGGCCAGGGAAGGAAAAGTAATAATGAGTCAGGAGCATCTAATTATGCTAGAAAAGAAGGAAGTGTTCAGATGATGACTAGGGACACATCAAAGTATATCAAAGTATAACAAATTAGTTTGAAGGGACATCTCCTGGCCAAGTCCAGGATAATTAGAAAATAGAAAATCAAAGTTAAATAATGTTAGTAATGGATCATATCCCAATAAATAGCAGAGCAAAACATGAGTCCATATTGATACAAATAGGCATGAGCTGAAAGTTTATAGAATAACGAGATATTTACATAGTTTAAAATTGCTCCCTTCACAATACGTATTAATTACAAAGAATAAAGGAACAAGCTTGGTGTGGAGAAAACTGGCAGACACCGTAATCAAGTATCTAAATGAATTGTATCATTAACGGAACAAAGGCACATTGTGTACCTCTTGATAGAATGCATTGAGAAGAAAACAGCACCACCTCTGATATTTCTGCCGAAAATGCATGACCAAAATCTAATTATGAGGACATGTCAGACAAACCCAGATTGAGGGGCAGTCTACATTATACGAGGCCGTCGTCTTCAAAAATGTCAAGATCCTGAATGTCAAGCAAAGACTGAGAAACTATTTGAGACTGAGAGATTAATGTGGCATGACAACTAAATGTACTACGTGATTTGGGGCTGGATTCTCTTGCTACACAGGCCATTACTGGGACAATTGATGAAACTGGAATGTGGTCAAAGGATTAAATTGTAGAAATGTATTATTGTTAATATGCTAATTTTAATTATGTTGTGGTTATACAGAAGAATGTCTTTCTTTGTAGAAAACACACACTAAAATATTTAGAAATGATAGAGTATTAAGAGAGAATATTAAGTTGGCAACCTGATCTCAAATAGTTCCAGGAAAAAAAAAATTCGACATTTGCAACTTTCCTCTGTTTGAGATTATTTTTTAAGAAATGTTTTTTAAAAATATTGTATGAAAAATAAGTTCTACAAGGATTTTCTCATCAACTAATACAGTGCTGGGGTTTTCTGAATAGTAATTCTAAGCCAATAAGCATAACATAATTATCTAAGGAATTTTTCAAAACATATACACACATACATAAGTATACACAAGCACACACACACATAGACACACATACAGAATCATTCAAATTTAGCCACTGATCCTAGCTAAGTGAGACATTGATACTGAACCAAAGAACTGGCCTATGGTTATGTCTGTCTATTCTTGTAACACAAATAAAGGGTTCAAAAACTTTTTGGGCCAGTGAAGAAACGCAATGACTATATCTTCTTATTGATATGGTGCCCAGATTAGCACATAAGAATGATAACTTATTTTGTAATCTACATGGTTAATTCTCAAAGTTTAGGTCAGCAAATAGCAGGTGTTTAATAAATGGCAACAATAACCTTTACTGTATGCCAGAGGCTGTTATCCCAACTCTGCACAACACAACAAGGCATATATTAAAGGAAATATAATTACCACTATGTGAATAACCTGTCTGCTTGAGGCTCAGTGAGGCTGAGGCTTTTGCTCAATACCACACATCAGGAATGTCTTTATTACTTTCTCTTCTTGACCCTGGTTTGAGGCCAGATTGCCCTCCCTCTCAGGCAGCCTTTACTCCGTTGGACAAGCCCCACTCTCTTGGTAGGAAAGACCTAGAGAAAAAATATAGAGGGATTCTCGGTGTCCCAAGGGTCATAAAAAAATTCTTCCTCCCATCAGAACACCTCTGAGTTGAGTAAAGTCACTTCAGTATCAAGACACATTGCTGGGTGCCTGGGTGGCTCAGTGGCTTAAAGCCTCTGCCTTTGGCTCACATCATGACCTCAGAGTCCTGGGATCGAGTCCCGCCTCAGCTGTCTGCTCGGTGGGGAGCCTGCTTCCCACCTCCCTCTGCCTGTCTCTCTGCCTACTTGTGATCTCTGTCTATCAAATAAGTAAATAAAATCTTAAAAAAAAAAAAAAGACACATTGCTGCTATCCAACCTGGGAAAGGAACTGAGGGTATAGCTCTTCCCTTCCCTGCTAATGGAATCACACTACAGCACTGGGTGGGAAGCTGAGATCTGTCTGCTTCCCAACCTGTGTGCAATAGGAAAAGACACATTAGTCCACACTGCCCATTCTGGATTTACTGTATTTTCCCTCTAACTCCTACCACTAGCCCCAGTCACTGCTTGGCTTCAGAGTAAACAAGACTGGACACATTCCGAGGACTTACTCTCATAGAGCTTCTATAACCAAGCATTTTAAAGGCTTCACGAATCAGGTCTTTCTATAACACCTGCGTAGTGCTGACTAGCCAGGTTGAATTTTTTGCAGTTTTACGAGATAGACTTACATGAGCTCTCAGCAAATTCCCAAAGGAAAATCCCAATAGCTGTTATTCAAAAGAAGTTTGTAAACCAGGCACAACTGGATTTGGGTCCCTATCCTTGACCACATTTGATGGACAAGCAATTTCCCTTCAAAAGGCAGTTCTTGGATCTGCTCAGGTTTTAGAGGATCCCGTCAAGTAAATAAGGAAAATATTGTCTGACTTCGTAGACAATGTGAAATGGGAAGAAGTATGAAAGGTTAATTGGGCAAAGTGGATTCAGCTTCAGCAGTTACCTCCCAGTGGGGTGAATAGTCCAATTCATATATTCAACAAGTAGGAATCAAGAATCCGCCACATATCAGGCACTGGTCTTGCTTCTGTGTACCTAGGGATGAACATGACAAGCCAAATCTCTGTCTTACGGGGAATCAGTCGTTCGGTCGTTCACTCAACAAATGGCTATTTGCTCATACTATAGTCCAAGCCCTGGGCTAACGTAGTTGGCTTCCTTCTGGCTCCCGAGCTGCAGGTCCAGCCAGCTACTTAGCTTTTTAGGCTGTGTTGGCCACCATTGATCACCTCCCACTGTGTGCCATGGTGACAACACAGAAGGGATAATACGGAAGTCAGGAGTCGACAATCTTGAGTTCTAACTCGAAGAGAAGCATGGCGATACCAGATGCCACAGTCAAGCAAAGCTTTCGAGGATTTCTTTCATGAAGAACGACGACAGAGGAGTTGTGCAGGGTCACTTATGAAAATCAGGCAGTCTCATTTACTCTATATGGATACTAGCATCACCCAAGTGTAAAGCTTTTAACGCTCTGGTAAGCAAAGCTAAGATTGGACTCCCTTCTGCAGTTTGAATAGAGTGAAACTCACCACCAGCTGGTTCCCATGGCCAATTAACTGGCCAGCCTGTATCCTGTCTGGGCACAGTGAGGCAGTTCTCAATGAATTCCACTATTTTTATGGCAAAGACAAACTTCTAGAGTTGTCTGGGATTTATTTCAGACCTTCTTTATGATGGGAAAGTAAAGCCTCCCTATTTGTACAAGCTACTGCGTGTTTACAGAGGGATTCTAAACATACTGCCAACTGGAGAGCATGGGGTTGGCCTAGTTTCGAAGAGAATCTTAATTAGTAACACCAGCAAAAATCCCATTTGGACCAAAATTTCATGTTCCAAAAGTTTTCATCTCAACTCCCTTAGGTTTATGGATGACTATTTCTGGAACGGTCTAGTGAAGAGAGAGTAAGAGAATCCAACACCATATATTTATCTCATTATATCAAAGTAAAAAATTCAGGCAACTCCAAATTCACAAGTTGGAGCATGAGAATGAATTCATATGATCACTGTTGATCCAGAGCTGTGTGTTTCCTTGAGAGGTCCTTCTGTCTTAGGAAAGAATTTACCAAGGACCCCTGTCTGCTTCCTGGCCAGGCCACAGGATCTTTTCTCCAAACTTGGCTGAGGAAGGGCATCTCCAGTTAGAACAACCTATCTGCTTTCTGGGTCAGTTTTTCTCAAACATTAATGTGTATCTAAACTACAAAAGGATCCTGATAAATTTCACATTTTGATTCAGGAGGTCTGGGATGGGGCCTGAAAACCTACATTCATAAATAGCCCCAAATGACGCTGATGCTGCTGATCCACGGACCACAATTTGAGTAGCAAGATTCTAGGTAATGGCTGTGAGTGTGAAATAGTACCATTTCACTCAGAAGAGGCCCCGAGACAAAAGTTAGAGGGAAGATGCAGTGCTGGAGAGCAGAGTGATTAGACTGAGCAGACTGAAAAAAGAATATGCTCTGCTTCCTGGAGCATATAACCTAGGCATGGCTTCTCCCAACCTCTCATGAGTGATGTCCGCCAACAATATGCCACCTGCTCTTCAGCAGGATCTCTTCCAACATCTTTTCCTATACCATCCAGGGTAGTTCAAATCCATGCTGCTAGAGGATAGGGGATCCCATATATGGCTTCCCTTTACTATTTAAAGTCTTTGGGGATTTTCTTCACTAATATAAGCTGGCTGACTTGCCTTACTCTTCATTTAACCGATCTGCTTTGAGGAAGGGACCCCACCTGTTTTATTTAGTGGGGCTTGTATGAAAAGTCCTCATCTAAGACTTGAAACTGTTGGCATCTCTGGTTTGAAGATTTCCAGTATCTTTCCTGTTCCGCATATGTTGCTGACCTGCAGGTTTTGCTTGGGTAAGCCTGCAAATGGCAGGTCTGACTGTATACAGGAAGGAACTGCTCTTCGCCCATACCCCTGATTCTTCTCCCCATCTAAAAATTTACCTAACTAAAGGATGAAGCCTTTCAAATAAATGTGTTTTCTTAAAGGGAGCAAGGATTAAGATAAGGAAGATTGATCAAAACAAAAGGAAAATGACTGATATTGAAAAAAGAAAAGAAAGGAGAAGAAATAAAGAAAAGAAAAGAAAAGAAAAGAAAGGAGAAGAAATAAAGAAAAGAAAAGAAAAGAAAAGAAAAATTTGTTAGTCATGTTCAATGAAAAATGCAAAACTGCTGACTGCTTTTGGTTTGGGGTTCTGCTTCTATAGGGGATCATGATGTCTTTTGCTTTACACATATATCTGGGCATCAAAGAGATAATTCCAGTTGTGAGGACATGGACCTGCTGTGCCCCTATAAACACTTAATTGCACTGCTAGTTGAGATGGTTCCTCTCTTCATATTCTAGTTCTTATTATATTCAAAAAACTTCTCCATGTGTGAGAAAGCCTGATATGGAGAAAGAAAGCGGATCCGTGTTCACTGTGAAATGTTCTGAGCTATCGACCCTGCTACTCAAAGGGTACTTTGGGGACCAGCAGCACTGAGGCAATCAGGGAGCTTGATAAACAATAAAAATCTCCGGTCTCACTCCACACATACTGAATCAGAACCTTCATGTTAACAAGTTCTCCATGTGATTGGTAAATGCAATGGTCTTTGAGAAATAGTGCTATAGTGCTCCCTGATTATGTAATATAACATTTCCTGGGACACCGGTGTGTCTCAGTTAGTTAAGTGTCCAACTCTTGATTGCGACTCTGTCATGATCTCAGGGTTGTGGGATCAAATCCTGTATCAGGCTCCTCACTCAGTGGAGACTCCGCTAGAGATTCTCTCTCCCCCTCTACTTCTGCTCCCACCCTTCTAAAATAAACAAATCAATCTTAAAAAAAAAAAAAAAAACCACATTTGGGCAACTGTCATGTGAGACAAATTTGTTTGTTTAAGGAAGCAATTCTGGAAGCACAAATGAACTGGCCACGTAGCTTGCAATTCCAGCTCACAATCTCCAGTGTGGGAGACAAAACCCACATGCCCCCTTTCAGATAGATTCTTCTAAAGAAAATTAAGGCTTTCATTTTAATTGGCATAGAAATTCTAAATTATCTTTTAAAATACTTTCCAGGACAGACCAAAAAATGTCCATAAATTCTACTGGATAGACCATAACTAATGGATTGAATTTTACCCAACCTCATATTACATTTGTCTCATCATGTATGCCCAAGTGACTCAAAGATTCAAAACATGGGATTTGTTTTATGTCATGGAGCAACAAAGTTTCAGAAAAATCTCTTTTTCATGTGATTTCCTCTGGCCATACTACAATGGTTTGTCTCCTCCTAACTGTTCCTTAAGCACTTCTTGCAGTAGTCATTTCCCTGCTCCAAAATGTGGAAACAGAGGTGCATTCCTATTTCAAGGAATGGTAAGGCAGGCTATTTGGGTCAATCATTCTGCTTAAACCAGTCAAAATTTGCTAAAATTTACTAAAATAAAAGAACTTATCTTCCTAACAGTTAAGATAAAAAGAAATATGTCCAAAGAGCTAAATAAACACAGACACACATTTTTCTTGGAGAGCATTTGCCAATCTGGGCAGATACTTTTTATTTCAGTAAGTCTGTGATACAAGAGAACACAAATCATTGTTCCAAGTTCATAAAAGGTTTGGTGGCCCCCAAATGGTAGTGGCTGAAAGAGGTATGATCTTAGCATAACAGCATACCAGAAGTAAACAAAACCTAAGGATTTGCATGCATTTCTTTCTTTCTATCTCTACACAGCTTTATAAAGTTCTTTGTGTAATTGGTATGTTGCAGTGTCTCTCCTACTTAAAAAAAAAAAACTGTTGTCTAAGGCTTCCATTTCTCAGTGACCACTGGAGTTGTCAAGCATCAGATCATTCCACTTCTGCTCAGCAGAGACCCAGGCTCCTTTCTGGAGACAGGTGACATAAGGACAACAACCTCCACCTGGGGTCTGGAAATGCTAAGAAAAAGAGGAGAAGCCTGGGTTCAGTTAGAATACATAAAAGGGAGCCAGGGAAGTGAAGGGAGGTGGCTGAGATGAAGGGCACTCCAGAAAGGAAGAGCAGCTTGAGCAAGAAGCACAGGACAACCCAGGGACCCACGTGCAGCTGCTGTGCTGGGGGCCTGCATCAAGTGTGCAGAGTGAGGAGGAGAGGCTCATAATACCTCAAATGTTATCCTTGCTTTAAATGTCAGACAGGTAATGCCCCAAAACCTTTTGCAGAAGAAAACATAAACTCTTTGTGAAAGAAAATACCTTCATACTAAACCTCAAATGCCTCAAAAAATAATTTCTATAGGCAATGATTAGCACTCTGTCAAAGATAACAAGGGAAACAGTAGAGCAAGACACCATGAACAGAAACCAAGAGAAGCAGAGACTTTGGATCTTGGAATCATCAGACCATAATTATGAAAATAGAATTAATTATATTAAAAAACAGAAAACATTATCTAGATTTCAACACAAGGAAATAAAAAGATGGGGAAAAAACAGAAGTAAGGTTAAGTATCTAGCTTATTTGCTTATTTGTTATTTCAAAAGGGCAAAATCAAGAGAAGGGGAAGAACAAATATTAGAAGAAAAAAAATAACCAGAAGGTTTCCAGAATAATAAAAGATGCCAAGTTACACATTCAAGAAGAACAAAAGATCCCAAGTAGAGTAAATAAAAAGACTCACACCTACATACATTATAGTAAAACGTCAGAAAATTAAAGGCAAAGAGAAATCTGAAAACAATTAAAAAATGAAAAGAAGACAGATTGACAGCTGACTTCTCAAAAGTAACATTAAAACCTGAAAACCAATGGAAAATATGTCCATATACTAAAAGAAATTACTGTCAATGTAGAATTCTATAGCCAGTGCAACAATCTCCCAAATATGCAGGTAAAATAAAAATGAAGATCTTGTCAACAGCATCCCTTCATTAAAGGACATCCTAAAACAGTACTTCTCAAGTTTTTTATGGTGAAGGACCAGATTTTTTTGATGTTTTATTTTTTTAATAAATTTCTGATCTGTCATGGACTTGGCCCTTTGGTTTCTACCTTGTTCAAAAAGTCCAGTACACTGGTCATGCACTTGGCTATTGCAGCAATGTCAAATGGTTATACAAATTTTAGATTCCCACTTTTTGTACTTGTCTTGTGGTGGACTGGTAACTAACAGTTTGCAGACTGGCAACCATCCTGTGGACCACACTTTCAGCAGTACAGTTTTAAAGAATGAGCTGTAGGCAGAAAGCAAATGTTCCCATATGGGTTGTCTGAGATACAAGAAAGAATAAAGAGCCAAGAAAGTGACTGATCCCGCTGAGGACACACTGGTAAGAAATCTGAATGTCAAGTTTTACATGGGAACAATTTTACATCTCCTTTTAAGTTAAATGGAGCTGAGCTATCTGAGGTGGCTCATTAAAGCAGTTTTCAACCCTGCTTTTCCTAGATGGCAGGAAAGAGTGAATTTCATTGCAAAGAGAAAGGGGTGCGGAGATTTTCTTCCTCTATTTAAAGTCAAATACACTGCATAATCATCCACAGTCTTTTAAGGATTATTACATTTCCCTGATGATATAGGTAATTCTAAAAAACCTCTTGAGAAAATTACTCCAGAAAACCCTCCTAAAACAAATTTTAAAATAAACTTTATTTTTCTCTCATACTGTCATGAATAGCAAGTTCAAATAAACCGTGGCTATCGGGTTGTAAGCTATGGAGTCTTCAGGTAGGGATCCGGTTGGGGCATGGCTGGATCAGGAGAAAAGCTTCTCTTTTGATTGTTTTAATAAATAATAATGTCAGCATGTAAAAGAAACATTATAATCCAAGTCCAGTATACTTCAAAATAATGAGGGTTAAAAATAAGATTCCTACTATGGACTACTGGGGAGTTTATTCTACCAACTTAATCAGAAACTTGTGATCCACTAATTCATGTCTTATATGAGTACCAAAACACATATTTTGGATCTCATCTTTTTCTTTTCCCTGCCTCAACTAATTAATTAACTCTGTTTTATCTTCAAACACCACTCCCACTTCCCTTCTACTCCCCACTTAAAGCCATGCAGTTGGGGGTGCCTGGGTGGCTCAGTGGTTAAGCCTCTGCCTTCAGTTCAGGTCATGATCTCAGGGTCCTGGGATCAAGTCCCACGTTGGGCTCTCTGCTCAGTGGAGAACCTGCTTCCTTCTCTCTCTCTCTCTCTCTCTGCCTACTTGTGATCTTTGTCAAATAAATAAATAAAATCTTCTAAAAAAAAAAAAGCCATGCAGTTGTGTTTCATGTGTGTATAATCTTATAAAATATATAGTCTTACAAAATGCATTATTTTGTATACTGGTATTTTTATTACAAGCAAAGTAGTGTTGTGTTATATACTTTAAAAATCGGGATGGCTCCTTATTTCATTGACTCAAAGATCCACAAAATTTAAGTTGACTTTTTTTTAAAGATTTTTTAAAAGATTTATTTGACAGAGGGAAGGAACATAAGTAGAGGGAGCAGGAGAGGGAGAAGAAGGCTCCCTGCTGTTTAGGGAGCCCAGTGCGGGACTCAGTCCCAGGATCGCGGGATCATGACCTGAGCTAAAGGCAGACACTTGACGACTGAGCCACCCAGGTGCCCCAAATTAAGTTGACCTTTGAAGTCAAGTCCATCTTTCTTCCCAGGATGCCCTTGCCCTTACATCATGCATATGACAGACAGGATGTCCAGCCAGACTCAAATACTCTAAGTATTAGGAATTTCCACTTTGTAAGGAGGCTAATTCCACAGTGACAGTCAAATCCATGAGAGGTCTCTTCCTTCTCTTGGGCTAAAATGCCAACCTAAAAGTCGCTCATCTTATAGACTCTGCACCAGGACCCGCTACAGCACACCGTTAACAGTGGATATCTAACCAGGTCATCATTCTGCCATTTAGTTTCCCAGGCTGAGACTTGGGAATTGGGTTTTTAAAGACCTATTGCCTGACCTATCTTTATTAGCTCTACTTCCCTCACATCATTTCCCCATTCAGAACTCTTCCTCAGCTCCTCTGTTTCTGCCATTTTGATCCTGGCGTCTTACATACCCTCCCTCCCTCTCACACCTCCCCTGTGCATACCTGCTGCTAGACTCGGACGCTCTCTTCCCTGTGTCACATGCGCACTTTGCTTGCTCCCACCATCACAGCTTTGTTCACACTGCTTGTTTCTCCTAACACCTTTTTTCTCTCTCCTCCAAGACTCAGGGCAACTTTCATTTCCCCCGTGAAGTGTTAGAGACACACACTAAGGGAGGAAAAAAAATCCATGGAGAAAAGTAGCTGGAAAAAAAAAATTGCCCAAATTTAAGAAGCCTAATGTAGTATGTGCCCAAGCCATTAAAAAAAAAAAAAAAAAAAAAAAAAAAAAAAAAAAAAAAAAGCTGGTACAAAGCTATCAAGCAGCTCTTGGAATCTATGGACAAAACTAGAGAACACTTTTTGACCAATGAGCTGGAAGGCAGAGTGGGGACCAGAGCTAAGATCGACAATGAAGTCATCTCATTGGATGCCACCATCACTACCACATCACTGCCGCTGGTGGGGACTCGGCACCATTGCTGTCTCCCAAGTGAGACTGGCGCCACTGGATTCCTGCTGCCATAGATAATGTCTCAATTGTCAGCCCATTTTTGATTCACTCCCTCAAAGTTCAGGATCTAGGCAAGGGAATCTGATTCCCAGTCCTGGGTCTTCTACTTACACTCCATTTGTCAGGAATAAGTGGCCCCTGAAACTCTCCTACTTAGAAATGAGTTTCTACCTCCCACCAAACCTCACACAGTTGGGACTCTAGATAGCCAGAAACTAAATTTTCCCAACAGATACTTAGAATATTTACTCATTCTTTTTGAGGTAGGTCCACTTTTCCCAACCTGATGTGTAATACACATTTTGGGGAACTTGTGAAAACAATCTCAGGTAGGATTCTCGGTGATAGAGGGAAAGTCAAAGACCTGCAGCTTCTTGAAAACATCTTACTTCCCTCAAAAAGGAAACTAAAATATTATTAACACTTGATGACTGTAAAAAAGAAATATCAGCAGCTATGTGAGAATAGGGGCTATAGCTAGTGCTTCTCTTGTGTTTATTGACGCCAGATCAGAGTGGAACACGGGGAGGTTGTCAATTACATGGAAGCTTCCATTGCAAAGATGGTTTCTGATTTTTCCAGCTTGACCCATATGAACGCTTATTGTGGTTTCAGACTTTTTGCACGATCCTTTCTGGGAACCTAGCTAGGTAATTAAGACCCACTTGCTGTTTCTAGTCGGGTCAAGTCTCAAGACCCTCCTTGAATAGAGCCAAATGTCACTCTTGGGAGTATTCCCAGACATACCTTCTGCCACCAGGTACTATTAAGTTCTAGGATGCTCTGGGCTCTGTCTTGGTCAAATGGTTTGGGGTAGCCCAAGGAGCTGTTACTGGAGGGGTCATTTAGGAGGAACTGGGCTCTAGAACTAGCTCTTCTCACTGCACTGTGGCAGGCTCCAGGGCTACATTATCAGCTGCAAGTTTGGAGGAGAAAGGAAAGCAGACTGGCACAGGGACCACAAGGTTACAGCAAAAAGCACACGGAGTTCTCCAGCCAGGGGTGAGCCTGTCTCAACAGGTTAGAAGAGTAAGATGCTGCAGAGGGTGCTGGGTGCCAAGCAGCCTCCCAGATCCCTATCCCTGGTACCGGCACACCTGCCCTGGTCAGTGCAGCCACGGACCTAGGTGTCTACATGGTCTTACCTCTTTTGCTGTTCAGAGTGGGTAAAGGAGATGTAAATGGAGACCACTGGATTTCTGGGAGAGCCCCCCTATAGCTGTTTTCCCTTTCCTTTCTTGTTTAGAATATGGACATAATGGCTGGAGTTCTTGCAACCATCTTTCAAAGCTGAAAATTTCAGAGTCACCTGAAAGTAAGCCACATGGAATGATTCAGGGAGCTTCATTGACTTAGAACCCATCCTAGGAGTCCTGGACTGCCTACTTCCAAAGTGGTTTCCTGGTTTTTTCTTTGTTTGTTTGTTTTATGTGAGTGAATGAACCCTTAATTTTCTTATGTCATGTATTTGGGTCCCTGTTAGCCCAGCAACCATGAAGATTGAATCATACTGTGGATAAAAAGGAGCAAAAGGACAAAGAAATTCAGAGGCTCAAGCAGGGCAGCGGTTGTAAATGGCAGAGAAGAAGGTCAGTAAGAAGCAGGGCTTCAACCACCACCCTCTGTGAAATGAAGGGCTCTCTCCTCAGGCTCCCAAGGAACAGGGCTGCTGGTCACATAAGCCAGAAGCAACTTAATCTAAGGGGCTAAACAACATCCAGTTTCCAGAATTTGTATACACAACCAGGACTGAGTTCCCGGAACAAACACAAGCACAGTTATCAGGACCAGATGTGGCCCATGGTGAAAGCTGCATGAGTAGCAAAAGGGATTTGAGGCCAAGTTCTTAAATCCCCCTGTCTGGAGTCAGGACTGGTCCAGAGATTAGAGTGAGGGTCAATGTGAGGACAGATGACAAGTGTCTTCACTCACAGTTAGACCCAGAAATCATTCATTTTGGGTTTGATTGATTCATCAGGGCAGTAAGTCACCAAGGACTGAAGTCCTTCAAGCCCATCTCAGTGACTCTCCACCTCAGCCTTGTCCCCATGGTCCCAAAATGGCTGCCACAGTTTGTAGCATCATATTTGTATTAGAGTCTTTCTCAGACTATGGTTGTATCTAACTGGCCAGAACTAGGTCATATGATGGGATTGCAGGAAACAGTGTCAAAATAAATATTTGGCATTTTTTCAGCCTTTTGTGAGAAGTGGCTTCTGCCAGCAAAGGAGGGGTTGGAGATGAATATTGAGTAGATAAGCAACGGTATTCCCATGGGGAGAGTAGGTACTGCTCTAGAAAAATGGAACAGCTGTAATTTGAGCCTGAGAAACGGTTCAGAGACCCAAGTCATCAGAATTTACCAATATGTTTTTAAAAGGTGGGATAAAAAGAATCTGATGTGTTCCTCGTTCCTGTCTTGAAGGACTCCTCCAGCAAGGTGCACTCTGCTATCATTAGCCAAGAGCTGGGCACATAGTCTTAACACTTAAAAGTGACTTCACGGGTTACAAGTCACTCAAAAAATCTTCCATCAACCCCCTCGCATCCCCCCTCCACAAAATGGCCTCCAAAATGTGCTTGTCCGTAGTACCTTGTGACCATATCAACCCCGTTTAAGTCTCTCCTACAAAGAAATTCTGGAGCTGCCACCTTATAGTGATCGAACAAATGACTCTCTCCTAATGTCTGAATCTCAAATGAACAAATAAAAAATTAAGCAAATGGTCAAAGTTACTATATTCAGACTTAGGTGTCCTTTAGGTACCTTAGCACTTGTTCTTCTGGATCCTTGGTTGTTCAGACATTTTTTAAACATAGATGAGTCACTCAGTATCATTTCAGTAAACTCCTTTTCAGATGAAGGTCAGCAGAGTTGCTGTTGCTTGCAATAAAGAACCTTGACTGTTACAGATGGGATACCACCTGCTAGCCAGAACAGAGGGGATAGAACTCTCATTTAAAAAAACAAAAAACAAACAAACAAAAAAAAACTCTAGTTCCAGCACTAAAAGATTTTTAAAAGCCCACTTTTGAACTACTTTCATGTCATTCAGGCCACACCTTTATCACTAAAATCAGCCCATCAAGGTGAGAACCTTGAAGTTGAAACATCTACTTAAGGTCCTGTCCTAGTCGACCTCCTCAACTTGATTGTGTTTATTATATCTGATTTCTTAGCAAAAAGATATGTGCCCAACCTTGCAGCCCACTATACCGTGTGCTAGGAAATTGCCTGGCAAACAATGCATGAAACTCCTTCTGTCTCCGAAGGAAAAGAACACATTAATTTTATCAGGGTGATCCGAGCCAGTATTATTTGCCTGCTTCTTTCCCCTTCCCTTAGAGATTTGGCCAAACAATGTCTCTCAGTTGTGAAAAACAAAACAGAGAACAATTACTGTTAGAAATATTAAACTTTAATCTTCGCTTTTGAAAGGACACTAAAGTCCTTTTTCCAAAGAGATCTTCAATTGGATACTCATTCTACTACTAAAAGAACCAAGGATGCCTCTGTTAAGCAGGGATTATGAGATAAGGTCCACAATAGACCACCAGCCCTGTCGAGGTAACAATTTTTCATTACCCTGCATCAAACTAATGCACCATTATAATGATCTGATCATTAGGATAGCAGTTTATTCCAACTAAGAGCCCACAAAATACCAGTCTATAAAACAAAGCCAAGGTTGGTTATAGGCACAGATGCAGCAAGGCCACATCCACACTATGAGGGAATCTGGCATTTGCATTCACAAATCAATGCCTCAGCACCTTGTGAGGAAAATCTGGAAAGACGCTTGTGTATTTTGACACACTCGTCGTGAGATATGGTCTGCTTGTCACTTGGGCACTGTGCTCTCCTCCCGACATCTGCATGGTCTATTATCATACTAGAGAAACTCAACCCAATGGTTGAGATGGTTTCTTAGCAACCAAAACAATATTATTGTGCAGCCAGAGGAAAAGCATCAGATTAGCAGAAAATCCAGATTTCAAATTCTGAAGCGGGACTTCCCTTGCCACCAAATACAGGTTCTGCCCTTGATGCAAAGAGTTATCCAGCATTTCACACCAGGCTTTCTTCCCCTGCCACAGCATGGCTGGCATTCCAAAGTGGGTGGTGGGTGCCAGTGGGGTACCAGTTACCTATGCTGGAAAAGAGCCCAAGGCCCATAAGTGACCAGATAGCAGGGGCGGTTGAGAAGGTGGCCCAGAAGTCACTGTCCCAGGAAGACCTGTAGTACACTCACTGTCACAGAGCAAGCTACAAGCTCCAGATTGTCCCAGCACAATCCCAGGCCTCCTTGTACTTTCTATTTCTGGAGCCACCTCCCTCTTGTGTTTCTTGACACCATTTTGGTGGGTGTAACATGATGTCCTCAGAGCTCTGCTCTTTCCACAGCTTGAATCCCACCCCCGGGGAGCTGGCAGCTGCCCTTATCCCAAGGGAAATATGCTGGAACTGAATTGGGAAAGAGTCTGTCTGGGAGGAGGGACTTGGCCCACTGGAATTCTTCTGCATGAGGCTCTGTGGAGGCTCTGAGTGGGCTCTGGGTATAGGGGAAGGATGGAAAGTAGTCCTCATATCCCTCCAACCATCTGCCACTCTATTCTCAAGGGAGGGGGCAAAATAACATAGAGGCACTCTCAGATCCTTCCCTGAACCCCAGGTTTGGTGAGATAGCTCCTATCACATGTTTTCAGACAATAACCTGTGCTTATTTTTGTTATTTTTTACTGTGGTAGCACCAACTGAATCTCTGGGTATTGAAAATGCCCAGAATCTCTGCTTTATGAGAATGAGAACTTGTCTTAGTCACTGCCCATCCCCTCTGCATAATACAATCAATGCCTGTCAGGAAAGAGAAGAAAAAAGGAAAGAAAGAAAGGAAGAAAGGAAGGAAGGAAGGAAGGAAGGAAGGAAGGAAGAAAGAAAGAAAGGAAGGAAGGAAATAGAATTCACATCACACACAGCACAGTACAGCTATGTTGAGGGGACACAATGATGTACTTGCCCTCTAAGAACTTGCCATCTAAGACAAAGAGGTTGTGCCTGAGTGTAGAGGTGAGGACTCAGGTACCCACCATGGGTTGCCAGAGATGCCAAGACCAAGGAAGAACGGGGTTGGCAGAGACACTGAGCCGTTGTTTGGAGGTACTCGCAGTTGAAGAAAAGAAACAAAGCCTTCAAAAGAGGGTAAAACAAAGTCTGTTCCTTTCTTCCCTCCAGAGGAGCCCTATAAACACTGATCGGTTAAATTTTCACTTCTGACATTTTATGTCTTTCTCCCCAGGATGGTTTTGAAAACCTCAATTCAAACTGAATTAACAAATGAGGAAGTTTATCATTCCACTTGGCAAGGGGTAGAACAGTGCAGGCCCCTCAGACCTCTGGCCCTATGGCTCTTCTCTTCTTCCTCTCAGTCTTGGACTCAACCTTGGCCTGCTTCAAATGGCTGGTGAAGTTGCCCGCTTCCTATCAGACAGGGTGTGTTGGCTGAATTGTGTCCCCACACTCAAATGTTGAAGTCCTTTCTTCTAGTACCTCAGAATGTGACCATATTTGGAGATAGATCTTTAAAGAGGTACTTAAGGCAAAACAAAGTCATTCCGGGTTGGCCCTAAAGAGACTAGTGTCCATGTAAAATGAGACTGGGACAAAGACACAGAAGGGAAACCATGTGAAGATACGAAGAGAACATGATCAGTGACAAACCAAGGAGAGAGTCCTCAGAAAACAACAACCACAACAAAAATTTGCTGACACCTTGATCTTGGACTTCTGGCCTCTAGAATTGTGAGACAATAGATTTCTGTTGTTTAGGCTACTCAGCATTGTACTTTATGGCTGTCCTAGCAAACCCATTCACAGGGCTATGTCCAGAAACACAAAGAGCAAACTCACTCTTTCTTGGGATTCTACCCCCAAGGGACTTTGCTTTACGTCTCATTGGCCAGAATCAAGTCTCACACTCCTTCCTGGTCAATCTGACATGATGAAGGGGATGGGCATCCTCTGAGATGGAACAGATACAGCCACATAAACCCCCAGGATCACTGCCCAGCCCCGGAAAGAATAATTCTCTGTCTGCTTCTCTGTCCTTTATCACTTACCCTTAGGATATTAGCAGAATATAGAGACCCCAAATGTGGGAAATGGGCAATCATATTACTTATTATGGCTAATCTTGCTTCCCTTTTAAGTTCTTAAAGTTTGCGTGTCCATTTGGTTTGTATAGCATCCAACAGTTTACCTTTTGTAATCAAATCTTATTGTAAAGAAAGATGCAGACTCTACAAAAAGAAGAATCACTCAGTATTTGTCCTTTGAGATCGAATGGCAAAAAGTTCTTTGTCATCTCTTTAGGATCATCTGGGCAGTTCACAGTGTCTTGAGCATAGCTGGTACTCAGTAGTTGAATGAAGATTCCTGGTTTCTTCAAGTACCTTTGTTTTATGAGAAAAATGGAGAATTGATTGAAAATCTGGGCAATGTTTGGGAGCCAAAGAGAACCAACCAAAGCCAACCAACAGAATGAAATGTGCCATTTTATCCCTCTGCAATGACTATACCCAGAATTTGGTTGGTCCCTCTGCCCTGAGTTGACTACAGAGTGTCTTCGCAAATAGGTTGGGAATTTTGGAAGTTTGGGGGAAGACATCAGATATATTGTCCTGCTATCACCACAGACATCAGTGCTAGAGTTATCTGCCCCAGAACCTACCTCACCTGTGGCACCCACTGAAAGGATGTCCATAAGCACTGAAAGGATGTCCATAAGCAACCACATTTTAAGTAACACATCTTTTCTCCGCAGCCCCATTATACGGGATCATCAGTAGACAACCAAGCCACAGACAAGCACCATCTCTGCTGATCAATGATGCTTACCTCAAAAAAATATGGGATGTGCTAACCAGTGTTTTTGACTGAGAAATCTAAACTGTGAAGCTGAATCAAGTTAGCAGCAAAAACAAAGAGAAAGTTCCCAGAACAAGGGGAGCTCTACATATTTGTTGAAAGGGTGAAAAAAGCTGGGAGACAGAGTTGGGCTAATGGGAAACTTAGTTCTGAAGAAGCAGGAACTAAAATGTTCAGAGCGGGTGGACAACATGGCGGCCCCATTCCAAAGTCAGCTCAAAATGCCATACTCTGACAAAAATGTTGCTGCACCTTACACTATGCTGGAAACCTTCGTGGTCTTTCTTTAGGGCAGTATGTTCTTTAGGGTAACCCTAAATGTGTCATGTTTTTCTCTTGGTGACAGATTTGCCTTTATCTCAGAATTGAATATGGCCAAGTCTTACGCACATCATTCATGAATCAACCAGCTACAGAAAATGATTGAGCCTGTCCCTGGGGTTCGGTTTTCAGATCCATAGATAGGAAGTGTGGACATAGATCACCGAGGTCTGTTCAAGTGCTAACATTCTGTCACCATGATTTTCACCATTGCTTTATCTCTTTCTCCCCCTTTGTTCCTATTCCTACATGTGAAAAAATACCAGAAAACCTTCCAGGAGGATGTGATCCTTTAAAAGGCAGATATTGGGAAACTTGATGAAAAACAAAACATTTAGAAATCAAAGCTATTCCCACCAATATCAACCAGACTATTTTCTTCCTCGGCTTCCCTGAACTTCCCCACCCCTGAGCTTCTGGTCTTGATCCAGCATTGCAAGCCACCCTTCTCTCGTGTCTCAGGCTTTCTTCTCGACAAAGCGATGGCTAGAGTTACTGTTCTTAACATCTCCAACATGGGCTGTGGGACAACATACCACATTTCAAAAGGACACCTCACCACGGGAATGTGTGATTGCAAACATCAACTTTTAATTTTCTGATTTCCTCTGTTAGCATATTTCCCATAAACCTAATCCCATGAGTGCAAATACAAAAACACAAATTGAACCAGAATTCTCCAGAAGAAGGAAGCCAGGGAACTGTGGAGAGAAAAACAAAGAAACTAATTCAGCTTGCTCTGGATGGTTGTGAAAAAGAGAAAGCCGAATACTGCTCCTGGCTCAGTGCTTGGAAATCCTGTGCCCATTTCCTTGGCACATCAGACCCCAGCACTTTCTGGACAGACTCACCTGGCATTCTAGTGTTTTCTTCCTAATCTTTGGTGTTGGCTGGTCCTGTCATTTGAGCCCAAGCCTGAGGGGGGGAGATTAGACATGACAATCTCCCCTGTCATGGAGGCATGTTGTGAGGCACACGTTTGCTCTCTCAATCACCACATTTTCAAATGCCTCTAGAAAATGTCAGGAAAAATGAGGTGAAAAAGGTCTCAGAAGTAAAGGCTGGTCAAAGGGAAATAGCAGGAGTTCTTTGTTTGCCTGTCTGCTCTGACAGGCCACTGGAGAGTGATTCTGCAGTCGGATTCAGGACAAAGCAAGGTGGGTGGCTGGCCAGCTTGAAGGGGAAAATGTATGCAAGGCAGGCTCTGGGACGTCGTGTGAGCTGGTTTCTGTAATCCTCCTCACTGACAGATGCATACATTTGGGAAGGATTTGGTCTTGCAAGGTAGATAGAATTGAAACCTCTCATGAGAAAAAATGATAAAAGAGCAGTGTCTATAGCTCCGCAGCTTTTCCAGGAAGAGCTGTTTAACAAAAGCACCAGCCTGGCGCCCACGTTACGTGATGGCGTTGCTGCCAGTGGGCCAGCAAAGCTTCCCAGCATGAGCCATCAAGGCTGCTCTCACGCGAAACATGCCCACGCTGAGCTGGTCGTCTGGTTGGCTGGGCAGAGGCGGCGGTCGGAGGCTTCTGTGACTGACTGCTCCAGTCTCTGAGCTCTCAAAACCTTGGGGTCCCTCACACTCAATGACAGACAAAAAATATATACCTTTCATGAGGATGTAGAACTGGAACTCTCCTCCACTGCTGGCAGGGACATAAAATGGTGCAATCACTCTAGAAACATAGGCAGTTTCTTAAAAAGTTAAACACCCACGTACCATAACATCCTGCCCCTCCACTCCCAGATACTTACCCAAGAGAACAAGAAAGCTACTTGCATGCCAAGACCTGTACACGAATGTTCATAGCAGTTCTATTTAAAATAGTCAAAACCTGGAAATAGCCCCAATTTCCACCAACAGGGGAATAAACAAATAGTAAATCCATACAATGGAATAGTACTCAGCCCCCCCAAAAAAAGAACTATTTATACATACAACAATAGGGATCAATCACAAAATGAAGATGCTGTGCTCGCTTCGGCAGCACATACACAAAATGAAGATGCTGAGTGAAAGAAGCCAGACCAAAAAAAGAAGGTGTACTATATAATTTCACTTACAAAAATTTTAGAAAATGCAAACTCATCTATATTGACAGAAAGTATGGCAGTGGTTGCCTGGGGATGGAGTGGATGCCAGGAAGCCATTAGCAAAGGGTGGAAGGAAACTTTTGGGGTGATGGGGATAGTCATGATCTTTACTATGATGGTGGTTTCACAGATGTATACACATGACAAAACTTATCAATTATATCCTTTTAGTACGTGCAATGTATTATATATCAATTACACCTCAATGAAGCTTTTTAAAAAACGTGTATGTCTTGTTACTTGTCTGTAACCACTTCATGTTTATCTTCAGCAGCCCTCAACTTCTCCAGGAAGGTTTCTTGGCTACCGCTCCTTCTCTCTTCCCCACACACAATCTGTCAAGGTCTACACTGTGCTCACCATCTTTCTACACTAACACTCATTCGGATATTTTTAAGAAGGATTGATTGGTTGGTGTGGTACTAGATGTTAGGGTTCTATCTTTCATATTTGTGGCCTTGGCACCTACCATGATATCAGGCACAGAGATATTTTGTGAGTGTTGAATCCTGAATAAATAAAAGAATGTAAAATATTTACTTTGCATCTTCTAAAACACTAAATATCAAAGTTGGAACATAATCCTACTTAACATTTAATAAAGAACAGATGGAAGGGTGGATGGTTGAATGGATGGATGGATGGATAGAGTGAGTACTGACCTGTTGACCCCTGATCCATTAGCATCCGAGGCTATATTTCCCCATCACCTTGAGTTAGCTTCTGAAATTCCCCCCTTGAAACCTCAGTAGACACAGTGCCCCCCCCCCCCAGGCAGCAGCCCAGAGTTCATGCTTCTTCCATATCAGACTTCAGTATATCCAGTCTACTCCAGAGCCTTGGTTCAATCGCTTTCGTGATAACAAGACTTTTTCCAGGCTTTTTCAAATCAATACTTCACCTGGAGAATGTTCTACTTTGCGGTGGTGCTGAGTAGGGGGAAAATGGAATAAATTATTCCAGTCTGATGCCTTTCTTTCTAATAAACCCCAATTTCCCAAATTATAATTAAAAGGAAAATATTAGAGCACAAACAGAATTATAACATTGAATTGCTGTATTTGGTGGAGTTTCCTCTCTAAATCCACATCAATAGACAATTTAACAATAGGAGCAATCTCAATGGGAGTTCAACAGATGAGATTAACACAGCACACGGCTCTGGGCTCAAATATTTCTTTGCCCATGTAATTGCTTGCAGCCACCCTTGTGTAAAAGCCCCCATCAGATTACAGGATTTGTTGTATGTAAATTGAAGACTAAATGGTTGGTAGCACCTTTCAGCTCTGCAATGCTGGAAATGAGTTTTTTAATAGGAAATTAGATTAGTAATATTTTAGTCAACAAAAATGTGGAAAAATTCTGCATAAAGATGAGAAAATCATTCATGCAAAGAGACTTTCAGAATCAAGAGTGAACAATTGTTGAAATTTGTGAATGGTTATTCACAAAAGAATTTCTCTATACTTCTCCTTTTCGAAGTCTAGGACAGGGAAAAAATTATTTTCCCCATACCTTTATCACAAGATTCCAGTATAATTAGTGGTCTAGATAATGACAGTATGTTCCCTTCCTCCAGAGTTCCCTACAGTTTGCCTATAACCTGGGAACTTAAATCAACTGCAGGTGAGTCGGGTAGGACTTTTACATCCTAAAGTATGGGATGTCAGCAGGGGTGCATCCTAGAAACATTAGCTTGTGGTCCCTGGAAGGCGAAGGGTGGGGAGTACAGAGTATCCAGGGACATCTGGCTGGCTGGCTTCCTTGCCAGCATATGGACCTGGTTGAGAATAGCCCTGGTCCTAGGAACTGGGGGGCTAGGCTGGCCTTACCTCTGGTTCTAGGCTAGAAGTAAAGGACATTTGATACGTGGGAAAAGCAGGCTTGGCAATTTAGTACATAGTCTGCAGTCCCCGTGAGCAGAAGGAAACCAAGGCAGGGAGAATAGTACTTAAAGGCCTGTCACAGAGGCCCCATGTGCCATGCTAAGGAGGAAGATGAGAGGTTCCATTTTTGGAGACAATGTCTAGATGGTGGAGTATGAAACTCATACAATTAGGGGAGTTCTCTTTATAAAAAGAATAAAAAATTATGAATATCCCTTAAGGCATAAGGCCTTAGAAGGGGCCTTGCTAGGGAGTGTCTCTGGAATGTAAGCTTCGTAAACTCTCCTGTGAACCTGCTTCTGTCCATAAAACATACCTGCAAAAGAGGGAGAAACTATTTATGAGTCTGGGACCCATGGCTGGAGAGAAAACCACAGCAAGAAGTGGGTTGTTTTCTTTCACTGAGGTTGGGTGTTGGGGAGTGAGTGGGCGCAGCACTGTTGTCTGGGCCTGATCCCCGACAAGGAACATTAAACTGGCTGGAGATGGCCTGTCCAGCCCTCCTCCACCAGCAACAGAAAACAGATGGTGTGTGTGCTGCCAAGAGGCACAGGCCTGAGAAAAGATGTGACCCTCCCTTCAAAGTGGCCATTCAGAGAGCTGTGTGGGGGCAGCAGGACAGCAGAGGAAGGGCCCAGTGGAACAGCCACAAGAGAGGGCATTTTAGCAACCAGAGCCAGTGACTAGATCACACCAGCCACTTCCCATAGCTACCTTTCAGATGGTCATTGCTTACCATTTAATTCTGTCATGGCAGAGAGTATTGACTTTCCATCAAGCTACACTTCATAGGTCTGAATCTTGGCTCCAGCACTCATGAGCTATATAAGCTTGTATAAATAATAAACCTTTCACATCTGTAAAATGGGTACTACAATCGCATATACCTCTTGGGGTTGTTTGTTCATGTGCTTGAAGCACTTAGAACAGTGTAATAATAAATATAAGGTATTATTATTACCTAGTCCTTCAAAAGACAATTATACAGACTGATGTATCTCAAGTGTGGTATACTCTTGCATCAACTGGCAACAGTTTTTAAGTAAACTTTTTATTGAAATGTGATGTGCTTACAGAAAAGCACAAAAATGATAACCATACAGCTTACTACATGTTCGTGAAGTAACTACCATCAAGACCAAAACAGAATATTGTGGCCTGTGATGTGCTTTTAGAAATGCAGACTTTCTGGGGCGCCTGGGTGGCTCAGTGGGTTGGGCCACTGCCTTCGGCTCAGGTCATGATCTCAGGGTCCTGGGATTGAGCCCCGCATCGGGCTCTCTGCTCCACAGGGAGCCTGCTTCCCTCTCTCTCTCTCTCTGCCTACTTGTGATCTCTGTCTGTCAAATAAATAAATAAAATCTTAAAAAAAAAAAAAAAAAGAAACGCAGACTTTCTAGCTGTTTTCCAGAATTTCCAACGGTGGAGAATAACCTTAGAATTCCCAGCCTTTAAATAAAATCTTTAAAAAAAAAGCGGAGGGGTGGGGGGAGGAGGGCGGTGGCTGGGCGCACCTGGGTGGCTTAGTCATTCGTTAAGTGTCTACCTTCTTCAGCTCAGGTTATGATCCCAGTGTCCTGGAATCAAGCCCTGCATTGGGCTTCCTGGTCCGCAGGAAGCCTGCTTCTCCCTCTCCCACTGCCCCTGCTTGTGTTCCCTCTCTTGTTGTATCTCTCTATATCAAATAAATAAATAAAATCTTAAAAAAAAACAATTCCCAGCCTCCTGAACTGAAGTACCTGCTGGGGACCAAACATGCTGAAGAGGTCCTACAAATATAGATGGGCCAGTCAGGTAATGTTTTTTAAACTGTCTAATTCACCTGAAGTGAATAATGCTTGAGGCATCTAATGACAGGTCAGGTTTCAGTCATAGGAGAGACTGGCTTTGAAAGGGGTCTTACATTATTTGAATAGTGCTCCATAACAAATTACTCCCCAAATAATGTTTATTGTCTCAGACCTTCTGTGAGTCAGGAATCTAGGGAAGACTTAGCTGGTCTCTCTGTCTCAGGCTGTCTCAAGGCTGCAGTCAGGATGGCAGCTGAGCTGGGATATCTTCTGAAAGCTCGCCTGGGGAAGACCTCTCCCTCTCATGGTTGCTGGCAGGATTCAGCTCCTCACGTGCCAGACAGCAGAGGCCCTTGTTTCCTTGCTGGACGTGCCTCTCCTTATGGTAGGTTGTCTTCTCAGAGAGAGCATGTGAGGACAGCCAGAGAGAGAGTGCTGGGATGATGGAAGTCACAGACTGTGATAACTCACTGGTAGAATCGACAACCCATCACTTTTGCTGCAATTTATTCACTGGAAACAGGTAGGTGAGGATCATGGGAAGCCATTGTAGAAGCCACCTACAACAGCTGGGGACCAAACATGCTGAAGCAACAGCTCTCTTTTCTAAGTTGAATGCTTCTTCCCTTCCTTTTTTTCCTTAAGATTTTATTTATTCATTTGAGAAAGAGAGTGTGAGAGAGAGAGAGAAAGAGAGAATGAGCAGGAGGGAGAGGGAGAGAGAATCTGAACAAGTCTCCCTACTGGGCTCAGAACCAGATGCCGGACTCGATCCCATCACCGCAAAATCATGGCCTGATCTAAAATCAAGAGTTGGATGCTTAACCGATAGGGCCACCCAGGCAACCCCACTTCTTCCCTTCTAAACTTCTTCTTAGGGGAAGGGAAAAGTGGTCCCTGGCTGCCCGGGGCTGCTCCAGTGAAGGCCTTCTCTGCCTTGGTGCACCAGCCAGCCTGGAAATAGATGGAGCTTGGGCTGGGCTGGGAACCATCTGTGGGCAAGTCACTTGACTTCTCTTAGTGAATCTTCCTCTGTGATAGGAAGATAAGCTATGCTTTGCAAAATCATGAGGAATAAATAAGTTGACAAATACATAATGCCTGATTAGTAACCAGTATTCAACCATTTTATTTCCCTTACACGTGTTTTGAGGTATTTCTTGTCCCTCTGAGAGAAAATATTGTCATTTTGTCCTCTTCCCTAAAGCTTTTCTGGGCCCCTATAGCCCCCTGAGGGAGCCCCCTGTGCCTCCCTCCCTGATCTCCCCTCATCTTGAAACCCATACCACTTTCCAAATATTCCATACCTCTCAACTTTGGAGTTTAATCAATCAACACTTGAATAAAATATAGCGTTTTATTTTTGGCTAATAATTTTTCCTAATTCTTTCCTGTTGGAAATGACATCTCCTAAACAGGCAGCTGTTTGAAGGTAGAGACTGTGCCCAACATATTTTGGCTAACATGTGGCACAATGTTCAGTCCACGGTACCTGCCTGATTGCTGAACGGACTTGAACTACTTCTTATCCCTCAATCAGAATGAAATTGATCCTATCATGCTGACTTCCTGCACTGGTATTAGGCAACGAATTCTGGGACTGACAAGCTGACAGGTCCCCCAAAGACTCTCGACTTGCTTTAAATTAATCAATGAATCAAGACTGCTTTAGGAAAACCACCACAAAGAAAGAACCACAGGGAATATAGAAACACACAAATTTAGTCTTCTCCTCCAGGAAGCCAATAGACCAATGAGACTAATAAGCAGTGAGCACACAAAAGCATTAACAAGAACAAAGTACCAAGCATAAAAAGAGCTCAGTTGATAGAACATGTAATCGAATATGTAATTCTTCGTGTGGAGGGAAATCATGTGGCTGTAGCAGGGAGAGGGAGTTTTATAGGAGGAGACAGAAACAGTTGGACTTTGAGGGGTGAAGAAGATTTGGGAAGGAGAATGGCTGCTGGCAAAAAGTGAGGGTAGGAAATCTCCTGGTCCAGAGTGATGTCGTAGACCCAAGAATCAGATAGGAATGCAAGATGTGATCTGACAGGAGGGCTGGTTTAGAGATGGGATGTAATGGGAGAAAAGGCTAGAAAGGTAAGACTGGGTCATAGCCTCAGAGGATGTACCAGAGGATGTACCAGCTTCATGAGCCACAGAAGGGCTTGATAATGTTGGCTCTGAGGAATGATGGTCTGGCTCCAAGGTACAGCTCAAACTGGAAACTCTAAGTGTAGCTGGGACTGAATAGTCTAGAAAGTCTCTCCTTGGTCAGCCTGACCCTGACCACCAGGGACTATTCCAGATCCGAATGCTGTGTCGCTCAGTGCTTTTGAGTCCACCTAAGCTGAGACTGCTTGCTCACAGTTGGGCATCACTGCTGTGTGCTGGCCTGTTTTCATGCAGAGAGCCCTTCTTGCTGCAGAAGAAACAAAACAAAAACAAAAGCGAGAAGGGGTCGTTTGAGAATTCTTGCAACATCTGTGCAAGCTAGGTAATGAACAAATATTCTCCTACCTGAGACCACATCCTCACTGGGCTGCAGAATCAGGAAAATTAAAGAATGAGTAGACTTAATAGGTTTTTTTTAGTGTCTCCCCCCAGACAGTACCCAATTGTTCCCCATAGTATAGAATTAAATTACTCTGAAACACAGCTACTTCCCAAGAAACCAGATCATCTTAATAATTTAAGAAACTTAAAGAGAATAATCAGCTTGGAAAAACAAATTAGAATTTTGTAGTTATTTATGCAACCATCATATAAGCATGTGGGGAAATTCCCTCAGAAGCAGAACAAACCCAAAAAGGAGTCAGAGTAAATATCCTGGACTCATTCACCTAATCCTTAGGAAGCAACAACGTTATCAGTCATCAGCAGCTCTGGCAAGATGAGCAGGCTCTTCTGGAAAGGAGAGTGGTGTTTCCGTTCATAGAGTAAAAGTCAAATCCTTAATCCAGGAAAGATGATTGGGAACCAGGTCCTAGGCTGGCGCTCTGAGTGCATGAAGAACTGGAGACCCAAAGCTTCTGCCAGTCAGTTAATGTGCTGGAGGAGAGGAGGGAACAAGAAAGAGGGTCCAGTGGCTGGGGGGTGAAGAGCAAAGAGATTACTTGTTCAAGATATCGCTTTCTGAGCATCCCTGTAAAAATCCCTTTTGAGCTCCTTGGACAGAAGGGGACCACCCTAGGAAAAACCAAAGGAGGTACTTTCACAAAGGAATAATCTGCAAAGAATAAAAATGAACATTTGGGGAGCGCTTACTATGTCCTAAGCATGGAACAAAGGGGTCATATTATCAGTGAATCCTTTAAACAACACTGCGAAGTAAGTTCTCTTATTGTCCCCATTTCACAGATGAAGATATTGAGGCTTGGAGGGGTTAAAATCAAAGATGATCTAGTGAGTAAGTGACAAAGCTGGGATTCAAACCCAGGTCAGCTGACTCAAGCCCGTGCTCCTTGACATTGCAGTAAACTGTGTCACAAGCCGGGTTGAGAACAATTCCACCCACAACGGAGCAATCGAAGGAGAAGAGTGAGCCCCAGTGGGGCATTGAGAAGGTCAGGAAAGCAGACCTCAGGTATAGGCATTGGTAAAACCAGAAAGACCCCAGCAGGAGAGGCAGTATGTCCCTGCGTGGCTGTGAGGGGCAAAGCAGGCCAAGTGCAGACCCTGAAAGAGCTGAGTGTCCCAGAGACACTGAGGCTTGGAGCTCTTGACATGAGATGGCGCAGGAAGAGACTATACAGGGAGGGAACAGAGTGAGAGATGAGAAGAGGGCCCTAGACAGACGCCAGAGGAGAACCAATACATCACCAATGAACAAAGAGATCTCAAAATCAAAACTTAGGAAGAGGTCAAAATTCCATCTACCCAATTCTATGAAAACACGGTGAATTTCATTAGTGATAGTTCCCAAATACAGTTACTCGAGTTGAGGAGCATTTGTCTTTTTTAGTTTCTCTTTAGAGTCACACCAATATCTCTTTTCTTACACTTCTTCTCCCTCTCTACTATTGTTTGCAGAAACACCGCATGACCATTTTAGTTGCAAAAAGGACACTACAGGGAAAACATTTTTTTAATTGCTTTAAGTAAAGTTTCATACAAAGCATTCACTCGACAAACATTTATTGAGGGCCTACTATGAGAAAAAAGCCAGGTTAATTTCACAGTCAATTAATTTCCCAAAGTCAACCTATCAGAAGTGATGGATGTAGTGCCGCGGGTACCATCTGGGGAGAGCAGAGTGTCATCCCAGCCTGGGGTACATTTGGAAAGACTCTGAACCATTTGGTCAAACCAAAAGATAGCCGAGCACCAAAGATAGAAGAAGAAAAGCCAAAGCCAGAAATAAGCCTATAACAGGTATTAAGATTAATCAAATCCTGAGGTTAACTGGGTGAAAAGAATATGGAGATCAAGGCATCAAAATCATGTCTTAGGGCCAGGCTGAGATCAAGAACACAGGATGGGCTAATGGGGTATCAAAGGGCTCCAACTATTTCTAACACAATGGCCCAAGGTATTGGCATTTAGTTGGACCTGAGTCTTGTGGGCAATGGATGAATTGCTTCGTAAGATGTTGCTACATGTCTTTGGGAATTTCACCTTCAGATTCACCAAAATGGGACTTAACATGTGGACCCCTAAAAATCCTGGTTTTCATGGGTTTTTTTTGTTTGTTTTTCCAGCTATGGTCCCATTTTCACAGGAAAAACCACATATCTTAGTAAAGAAAAGCTTATCTTTAAAAAAAAAAATGGGCAAAGAGAAGATGCATGATATTTAAGTCAGACTAAAGAAGAATACAGCATTTGAAGGCTCTTGGGTGGCTTAGCTGGTTAAGCATCTGACTCTTGATTTCAGTTCAGGTCACAGTCTCAGGGTGGTGAGATCAAGTGCTGCATTGGGCTCTGCACTAGGCATGGAGCTTAGGATTCTCTCCCTCTGCTCGCTCGCTCTCTCTCTCTCCAAAAACAACAACAACAACAACAAAAATCATTAAAATTACACTGTGGCAACAATCAGAATGTTGACTCGGCAACAGATACTCCTTAATGTAGAGATTTCTTTAACGTAGGCTATTAAGCATGCCAACCACCTTAGGCCTTTGTTCTCCTTTGTAAGAAACTTTTAATCAGAGAGGGAGTCACATTGCCTACCATTCAAGTGTGATCAATCTTCCCACCCATGCCAAGAAGCCATCTGCCAAAGCCAGCATTTTTGCCAGTCTCTCTGAGACTCAAGAGGAAAGTTGGCACTTCTGACCAGAACATGAATCTTTGACGGTCTCCCAATGGCCAACATTATTAAATAGTAATCATGTGGCTCAAGACTCCTCTGCTTCTTATTATCTCAGGACTCAAAGTGTCACGTACCTGTTCTTTGTCCCATCTCCCTTACTCTTCTAGGGATGGTTTGGGAAACTTCTGTCCCAAATGCCCATTGTGTTACATGAGTTCTCTGTAACTCTGACTCACTCTCCATTTGAGCTCTCATGAAAAAGAGTCATCATGGGGACACAGTCTGGAAAGGTGGTGATTTGGGCCATAAATAGGAGGCGAGAGATCCTGGGGGTGATGTTGCCTGGTGGAGAACATCCGTAAACCACAGGAAACTCCAAGGTCCTCTTCTGCTGGACTGTGTCTGTATCCTGGAAATCACTCAGCAGCTAAGTGAGAGCTCTTATTTCTGGCATTTGCAAAAGCAGAGCCTTTAAACAGTACTTTTTTTCTGATTAAACTTTAAAATCTTTCGATAAAGGCCACTCAGGAAAGATCAAGCCAAGAGTTCATCATCGCAAGAGGACTTCCACTTGTTCTGGCTACTGAATCCATGATTAAGAAAAGGGGCGAACAGGATGTTAAGACTTTTGTTTCTGAACCATCCTGAGCATGGTTAAAAACCCGCTGGGGCTCCTCTTTTTGGCACTTAGCTTTTTTTCAAAAAAAGGGGGAAAGGAACCTCTCCCAAACCTCTCCGCACAAGCTGAATGACCATAATTTCCCTATTCCTCCCACAGTCCAGGTCACTGGTTGATACCAACAAATCTGCGTGAGCAGGTGGGTTTGGAGAGCTGCTAAGTCATGTTGATCAGTTACGCTTTCCCACAGAATGTGGAATGGTTACCACTTGAGAAGACATGGTTCTTCTCAGACAGGAGCCGAGCTAAGCATTGAAGGGCTTTAAGTTGGCAATCACCTGGGGATGGGCAGGAGCAGCTATTTCTGATACAGATTAGACTATTTGCTGCTCCCAGTCTTTAGGCTGGGCCGCTCAACGTTCTTTCAGCTGGAAATGGTGTAAGAGCACAACTTCTTTCTCTGAGGCATCTTGTAACATACCATGAGATGGAAGGACTCTCGTGACAAGACTGCTGGAAATGTGGCACTTTTTATCATTCGACGTAGACGCTATCTCCAACTTCAGTTCTCACTCTTAAAAATAAGCAATATATTTCAGAGTATCAGAAGAAAAGAGCTTTACTTCTTAGAACTTTCCTGATCTGCACGGGGTATTTTATTGAGGAAAAATCAACTTTCTATACACAAAGTACATTTATTATATTGTTGAGATATTGTAAAATTTATAATAAAATTTATAATAAAAGTAGCTATTTTGAGCTAATGGCTCTCCTCTGACAGGTGACTTTGGCAAAAGGACTCCCCATAGGCTTTAACAAACTTTCCTAGAACTTCACCATAGTACATGGCCTTTCTTCCTCCCGTCTCTTCCTCACAGCACTTGGAACGGCATCATGGTCAGATGGCTCTCCCAGGTTCCTCTGGCTCCCTCCCTCTCACCCCTCACTGGCATTCCCCCCAATTCATTTATCAATCAACCAAGCTCATCTTGGTGACTGTTTCTCAAAGTTCCTCACAGAAGGGCTCCTCAAAGGAACACACTACTCCATAAAGTACACCACCAAATATCTTAGTGGGTCACTCATTAAATCTCGAGATAAACCAAGTTAATCTCCAAGAAATTCAGTTACATTTCTTTGGGTCTCTGCCATTACTGATCGTATGCGGCCTTTCACCTTCCTCCTAACCTTTCTAACCATCTACCTACATGTGTTGTGCAGTTAATTTTCCTGAAATGTCGTCCTTAGCCTACCTGTCCCTTGCTTCTTATTCAGGATGGTTTCCCCAGACATCCCCAAATCAATCCACAGGCCACATGAGGAAGCCCTGGGCATTCCCCATGAGTCAAAATGATCTTGTTGTCCTGTGTGAAGACCAGGCTTTCTTTCCTTCGATGAGCGTGAACGGGAGGCCTAGGCTCAGCGTGTGTCATGGCTTCCCCAGATCTCTTCACTGACTCCCCTAGACATGGCCTTGCCACGAGGAAGCCCATTTTGGCTGTTTATGACCATCATTGCAAGAAGCCCCAGATTCCCAGGGCACCCCTCTTCCCTCACATTCTAAATCTTAGAAAGCTCTCTACAGCGGCTATTTTGTTCTCAATTTCTGCCGATTTTATTTCAGACCCATTCCCGGTGCTTCAGGAATTCATTGAATGCAAAGTCTGTGCTCCCAACCACCTCTCTGAACCCCAGCTGACTGAGGCCTGGTTTCCCCTACATAAAAGGGAGCAGTTAGCCTCCTGTACCTCTCAGTCCTGGGCCTGGAGTGTGAGTCGGCCTCTTCCTTTACCCCCATTATGGCTCTGATCTTACCTTCTCTCCTCAAAACTCCCCTCATCCTTGAATCTCATGCCATTAGACTCCATCCCACCCCAATCACCCTACATGGGTCCCATCGCGTCCGGCCTCACTGTCACTTTCACTGGTGTGGCTCCTGCCATCCTTTGTGGTGACAACATCTGTCCCTTATGCAGTGGTCTTCCAATTATCATTCACATGGCTTAACCTCTCACTCTAGGACTCGTCACTACCAACAACTTCGGCCCGGCCTCCGTCTGTCTCTGCCTTGGCTCAGAACCCCTGTTTTCCAGCCTTTGCATGCGCGAGGCCTCACGAGGCTCGCTGTGACCCTGATTCAGTACAGCAACCGGACCCCGCCCTCCACAAATGTGCCTGCTCGCTTCTTCCCGACTACGCAGCACTCTTCCTACGCTGTAACATTTACTTCTTGAGTTGGTCGCTTACTTGGTCTCCCCCTCCCCAGTGCCCACCGCACTCACCCCAGTACACACTCAGATGTCGGCCAGGTGAGGGCAGGGGTTTTTATCTGATCTGTTCACTCATGCATCCCAAGCTCACAGTGCCTGGCACACTTGACAAGAATGTGGTAAATTAATGAGTAAGCGAATGCTCAAGAACCTGCCTTCTCCCCCCATCCCCGCCATGGGCCCCTGGTGTCCAAACGCCTCTGCAGCTGGCTCCCCCTGCCTCGTCCAGCCCAGGCGCCCACACCTGTCTCCACACAGCTGCTCTCACTCACACAAGTTGTTAAGCCCCACTTCTACAAGTTGTACGTGGAAGTTTTCCTCACAGGAAGACTCCTCCCTCCCCTCCCCTCCCCAGTGCCACCCTTTTATGAAGGCACAAGCCCACGTGCCAGCTCGTCCCTGAGTCACCCTGGATCACCATGAGCTAAATGAGCTTCCCTGTCCTGACCTTAGATGTTCTCCCACAGCAGCCAGAAGGCCCGGCTACCCTGGGTGTTCAGTAAACACCCTGAGTGTTCAGTAAACCCTCGCTGACTGAATACTGCCATCCCGTGTGCCCGGCTCCAATGCCAAGGTGGGAGTGAAAAGGCAAAAGGTAACTACAAAGTTTAAATATTTTTAACTCAAGAAAAAATGTTAAATAAAATGATTGTCTTTATTTTAATGGAGACACAGAGAAAGAAGTCAATGCAAATCCTAGTGCAAACACTCAGTGGAAACTCTCATTAGTATCAGGGGTATTTGTTCCCTTCCTTCACATGTACATGCATGTACACACATGTGCATAGATACACACATGCTGGGGGACAATCTAATGTTCACTTTTTTTAAGCATTTTTAATTTAAATTCAATGTGGTAAACAGTAGTGTGTTATTAGTTCCAGGGCTAGAATTTAGTGATTCATCAGTTGTGTATGACATCCAGGGCTCATTATATGATAGCCTCTGAGTTCAGCATCTCTTATGGTTTGCCTCCCTCTGTTTTTATCTTGTTTTATTTGTCCTTCCCTTCCCCTATGTTCATCTGTTTTGTTTCTTAAATTCCACATATGAATGAAGTCAGATGGTATTTGTCTTTGACTTATTTCACTTAGCCTCATACCCTTTACTTTTCTCCATGGCATTGCAAATGGCAAGAGTTCATTCATTTTGATGGCTGCATAATATTCCAGTGCGTGTGTGTGGGTGTGTGGGTGTGTGTGTGTATCTCACATCTTCTTTGTCCATTCATCTGTCAAGGACATCTGGGCTCTTTCCACATTTTGGTGATTGTGGACATTGCTGCCATAATTTTTTAATTGAACATTATATTGCCATTTTATTTCTTTGTCAATGAAATATATTTATCAGCTCAGGTAACAAGAGTGCTGCATTTTATACATAATTTACTTAGCTATTTCCCTATGTTCTCATGTTTAGGTTCCAATTTTCCTTTTATAAACAATGTTTTTGTTTTTATTTTAGTATTTTTAACAGGTTTGGGTGTAACTCTCTGTTCACCTTTTGGGTTGTTTCATTAGCTAGATTCCAGAAAATGAACCCTTACTGTCAAAGGGGATGAGGTCTTCAGATACTTGATATGTTGTCAAATTCTTGTTGGGTTTCCAGAATCCTTCAGGACCCACCTTACACAGCCCTCCTCCCTACCTTTCACCGTCCTCAGCCTGATTACATCCCCTTGTCCTGCTCCTCGCTCATAACAACTTTGTTTTGAGAGACCTTGTCATAGTTGAACATACTACATCTTGTCACAGTTGAACATACTATATCTATTAATGTGTTTATTTAATTAATGCTGGCTTCTGCTTTTTTTAAAATTTTTAATTTTTTATAAACATATATTTTTATCCCCAGGGGTACAGGTCTGTGAATAGCCAAGTTTACACACTTCACAGCACTCACCAAAGCACATACCCTCCTCAATGTCCATAACCCCACCCCTTTTCTCCCAAACCCTCTCCCCCCAGAAACCCTCAGTTTGTTTTGTGAGATTAAGAGTCACTTATGGTTTGTCTCCCTCCCAATCCCATCTTGTTTCATTGATTCTTCTCCTACCCACTTAAGCCCCCATGTTGCATCACCACTTCCTCATATCAGGGAGATCATATGATAGTTGTCTTTCTCTGCTTGACTTATTTCGCTAAGCATGATACGCTCTAGTTCCATCCACGTTGTCGCAAATGGCAAGATTTCATTTCTTTTGATGGCTGCCTAGTATTCCATTGTGTATATATACCACCTCTTCTTTATCCATTCATCTGTTAATGGACATCTAGGTTCTTTCCATAGTTTGGCTATTGTGGACATTGCTGCTATAAACATTCGGGTGCACGTGCCCCTTCAGATCACTACATTTGTATCTTTAGGGTAAATACCCAGTAGTGCAATTGCTGGGTCATAGGGCAGTTCTATTTTCAACATTTTGAGGAACCTCCATGACGTTTTCCAGAGTGGTTGCACCAGCTTGCATTCCCACCAACAGTGTAGGAGGGTTCCCCTTTCTCTGCATCCTCGCCAGCATCTGTCATTTCCTGACTCGTTAATTTTTGGCTTCTGCTTTTGAACGCAGTTTTTATGAGAACATCAACGTCTCTTTAGTTCACCAGTGAATGCACAGTGACACACATTGTCTGGTATCCATCAGCTCCTGAACAAGGGAATGAATGTGTGAATGTGTCTGTTGTCAAGACACAGGCGTGAAGCAGGTTTGGGGATTTGGGGAGTTACAGCACTCTACCCCGACTCAAGGGGCCCCTATGGTCCTTGCAAGAATCCTGCCTCTCAGCATCTGAGAAGTAGGCAGTGACTAGAACTGAATTTCAACCTCCCCTCAGAGACCAAAGAACTTGATCTTGCTCTGCAACCCTTTTACCTCAGACATCAGAAGCAGCCCAAGGCCTCGAGGGGACCCCTGTTATGCGGTCTGATGTCTCTAAAGGGTTTTGCCCATCCCCCACCAGCTTTTTGCCTTAATCAACATCCCCAGCCTTTCCAGGGGTGGTTGGTTTTTGCTCACACAGCACACACTTGGGGCTTGGACATGGGATAGGTGTCTCTGTCACTCTTTAGGGACACTTCCAGGTCGTAGGTCCTCCTTTCTCCCTAACCGCCCACCCCACCCCACCCCCACATTTCTTTGAAGCTTCTAATCTGGTACAATATGTTTTATTTCACTCTTGGTGGCGGTTTTCTATCGATCTTCATTCTGTGAAGATTTTAGCACCTGAATCGGTGTCTCACAACCATATTTGTTGTTGTTGTTGTTGATGTCAACACCCACAAAGAAGACCTAACATATGGGTCTTTCTGTTCCTTAACTGCCTTACTTCCACTGAGCTTGTCTTCTGCCTCATGGTCCCACCTATGAGCGCTCCCTCTCTAATCTCTGCTCAAACTGCACACTCACTCATGACTAATTCCCCGACTCCAACCATTCCTTGACCAGAATCGATTCATTGACCAACATTGCTGTGTATCTCAACCTGACTCTTGTCCTTGCTTTTCTCCTTGTCCGGCTCTGATCATGATCATAAAAACTTTCCTGCTCCTGTCTCCCTCAGCCACCCTCCCCTGGGAGAACACCAAACCCGGCCCCCATACTTCACGGTGAGCTTCCCAGGCACTCAACTGCCCTGGCCGTTTGCACTTGTGGTTCCTCCTCAGCCTGCTCTTCCTTCAAAGAGCCACGAGGTTCCCTCACCTCCTCAGATCCCTGCTCTGAGATCTCTGTCTACTCCTTTTCATTTTCTATCCCATAACCTCTCTTTATTTTCTTCCTGCTGAGTACCACCCCCTGACTGTTACAGAGCTCTTCCCTGCTGGAATATGACTGTAACACTCTGCCGTATGCTCAGCATCTAGCACAGCGCTTGGCATATAATGGGAGCCATAAATGAATGAATGAATGAGTGACTATGAGATAATTTTCTTTCCTAAATTGACTCCACATTCTACATTGTACATTTCAGGCCACATAAAGTGGCATCTTCCTTAAAAATCAATATTGGCCTCCTCATGGCCTTACAATTACCTTGAACAAATCACACAAACAGGATATCCATGATTTTCAATTAATCCAGAGGGGACTGAAGATAGGCAGCAGAATATACTAGCATAGTATATGAAGTAACCAATCAGAGATTAGAAGTCCCTGATGAGCCATCCCCTACTGAATGCAGAGAACATTTCCTGGCTTACGGGAAGGAGAGCCGGAGCCAAGGGAAGTGCCTCGTTCAGCTGGATTAGTTATTGGAAACTCGTTTCCTTGGGCCAGCCAGTTCTTCCAGACACTGAGTCTGTGGCTGTCTATGTCTCTTCTCTAGGGACAGGGGATCAGAGGAGAGGGGCCTGGAGCATCAGCTACGACCCCACAGTTCATTTAGAGGAGCAAGGAACCGAGGGTGGACATGATCCTCCTGGCGGAACCCCAGGGAGTGTCCTGGGTGGGGCTGGTCCTGGGGAGCTGCCCAGACTCTGCCTGCTGCCCTGAGACATCACAAGAACTGCCAGTGTTTCTCTCCGAGATACCGAACTGTGTTTGATTAGGATCTTGAGTGAAATAAGCCGCTCGTTTCACTGGGAACGTTTTGGAGCTAAAAGTTTCTTTCTATGCTTAATTAATATTCTACCTCTTTGAAGATAAATTTTATCTCTCCAACACTATAAATGAATCATTTCCCCCTGGCTGTTACTATGTAGTCTCCTTACCAAAAATAAAATAAAATACAAAGAATAATGATATGTAAAGAAAAAATCATCGCAGAAAATGATTTACATTTTTGTTCCCAGTGCGAAAAGCTAAGAATGTTTTTAATGCATGTCCAGCTTGAAACCCGCTGCAAATGTCTTATGACGTTTTGTAACAGGCTCTTCCCATCTGTGCTGAAAACAGCTGATGATTTAATGCAAATTGTGATTGTTTCATGATCTCCCAGCCATCTTTTCTATTTTGTTTCAGGATTTGGGGTTTCTTCTGCATCTGCTTCAGAAACCCGGCCGCTAGGATTGGCTTTTTGTTGTGACCACTCTGTGTTCTACTGCCTCCTGTTTTCCATGTTTCAGATCCAATTCATTTTATGTATTTTTGTTTTTTTAACTTTCACTGTCTTCAATCTCAAGTGACTCTTTTCTGAACGTGAAAACCTGGCTTAGACATGAATACCTTCTGGTCAAAGAGATTTAAATAGCGAAACGAAGGATCCAAAGCATGAAACAGTGGTTACCAACAAGGGACATGGTGGGGTCTGCAAATCCACAGGGAAACCCGGCATTGTCTATTTCAATAGGTATTTGAAATCTGTAAACATTGGGCTTAAAGTGTGAACAAACCATTGCATTTAAATCATATAGCGAATATATTTACAATAGGTAATATACGCAGTTGTAATTTTCAAGTGCATGTAAATGGCATTGTGATTAACGAAATCTATTTTTAAGGCATTGCTAACTTCTTAATTCCTTAGACATTATTTTGTGTTTCTTCTCCCAATTGGTGAGTTATAGTCAAATAAGGAACTTTACATTGTTAAAAACAAAAGGCTTCTCTTTTGATAAAAACTTGATACTGCAACAGTGGGCTGCAGCCAGGACAATGGGTTTTGTGTTCTGATGGAGCTGCCACCGCTGGCAAGACACAAACCCAGGGAGGCTCGATTTCCTCATTTGTAAAATTGGACCATCACTTCTCTAACCTGCTTCCTGGGGTTTGGAGACTCAAAGAGAAAAGATGAGAATATTGTGATTATTGTGAACTACCACACAAATAGATCAAGTAAACAGAGTGAGAGCCAGCAGCAGCTTGTGTACTCTGATTCCAGGTTGAGATTTTATAGAAATGCTTGGGTTGCCCAAACCAGAGAGCAGAGACTCCTTCGGCTCAGATCGGAGTCCGGCCAAGGAGAGTTTGGAAATGGAGTTGAAGGTTGGGACATGTGTAGGACAAATTCACTCTGAGGCTTCACAAGGCAAGTTCAAAGGTTCTCATTATTCCGAAATAACCCTCGTTCATTGGCGAGCCCTAATCTGACCTGTCTCCGGGTCCTTAGGTTAATGTTTTCACCCATTTGGTCCCAATATAAACAACTGTGATAAGTTTTATGCCACTGCATGAAAGCAAGTCAGATAGGAGCTGAAGCCTGAAACCAGATCATTAGCCAAGGTCACGATTGGTTTAGAAATTTGTGTTGTTTCCCTTCCTGTCACTTGCCAGAAATATATGGCACTTTTCCCCCTTGTAGTTTGCAGTCGGCTGGGCCCTGAGCCATGGAGACTGTTTTTAATGGCAAAATCTTCAAAGTTGTACTTAAAATATTTGCATCATAAAATCCCTCGTGGAAGCCAAACTTCAGCTTGAGGAGGAGCCTTGTAGCAAGTGGCAAACTTGCCTTCAGAGACAGGAGAAAGGCTCCTGCCACCTGGACCCCCTTCTCACCGATGATCCGCGGAGGCTGATGACACCCTGGGAAGAGCGTCGTCTCTTCGTGAGACATCCACACTGTCTGGGAACAAACTCCAAATGGCTTTTCTGAGCCAACGACAGTGTGAGGTGACTCAGCAGTTAGTTGAGCAATTCAGAAAAACGTGTTTTTCACACATTTAATTGATCCTGTGAGCAAATAAGCCCAGAGGAGGAAAGACGAGTCATTGTTCAGACTCACTGGAGGGAGAGCTTCGCCCTCTTTCCGGCACCCAACAGACCTACCTGGGCAGTGACAGGCTGCGCCTAGGGCGCGCTTTAAAAAATGCAAAGTCAGAAAACAAAAACCGATCACTTACATCTGAATTCAGAAAGGAAAAACAAACCAACCAACCTGTCTGTCCCAAAAGATGCTTGATCTTATAGGACTCATAATGGGATCCTTTAAAAATGAAATTCTGTACTGCGGGGTTTAACCTAAAGAAAGAAAATGTATGGACAAAGGACACTCATATATTTTGGGCTTGGCTGCGTGGGATGTGGAAGCTGGAAGGAGAGGAAGAGCAGGGGAGAGGAGTGCTGCGGGAAGACGGTGGATTTTGGAGGAAAGAACCCATCTAATGGGAAATATGTCCGTTCTGTGTGGAGTGCAAGGGCCCTCTTTCCCTCTTTGAGATCAATTGTAAAACACCAGTTTCTTGTGAAAGAAAGAAAGAAAGAGGAAGGAAGGAAGAAAGGAAGAAAGAAAAGCTTATGCTCAAAATTATAACCCTCATTCTCCACACGTTTTTTTAAAAAGTCAATTTAACTTAACCAGCTCTGTGATCTTGTCATTACTCAGCTGACGGGGATTTCCGGTTAAAGCACCTCTGTCTCTCGCGCTTCTGACCTGTGAACATTCTTATTAGCTGCCTTATTAAGATGATATCCTGTCTCTGAAGTAAGAAAGGAAGATTATCTCCTTACCTGACAGGTCGTCAGTATAATCTTTGTTAAAAAATAAAGAAGAAAGAAAGAAAGAAAGAGAGAGAGAGAAGGAAGGAAGGAAGGAAGGAAGGAAGGAAGGAAGGAAAGAAAGAAAGAAAGAAAGAAAGAAAGAAGAAAAAGAAGAAGAAGAAAGAACTGAGTTAGAGAGCCATTGAAGTTCCTAGTGCACTGTTACCCAAGGAAGCCCTCCAGGACGGGATAAACTCAGAGGTAGTTAGTCGGACCTTAGTGACTTATTCTTCCATGACTAGCGAACAAAACTAGAAACAAAGTACTCTCTGCTTCGTCTTGGTTTGACTTCAACCAGGACAAGAGCTGCGTGCGTGTCAAGGACTCACAGGATGAAATTAGAAGCATGTTAAACTAACCAGACTAATGGAGACAGATATAGAAACACGTGTGCATTGTGCACATGCTACCTAGGCCTGTTCCACCATCTACATGGAAACGTGTGTACTTTCTAAGAAAAATTATTGGAGAAAGGCGAGCCGCCTGGAAGACAGTGGCCTTCTTTGGGCAAATGGTGAGCAGTGATGTGGACAGAAGAGCCTGGTCTCTTGCCTCTGGCCTTGTTTTCAGAATCATGCTGCTGGCAGAGTGGTCGGCTCTGTTGCCTTATTTGCTGCCCTTCCTCAACATGGGTTTGCAGTTAAATCCGTAGCCTCCGCTCAAAAAAACAGGAAATTCATTTGGTTTATGGTCTCTGATTTGATATATTTGACTTCTTTGGCAGGAGACGTGAGAAGCCTCATTTTCCTTCCTATTGTGCGGACAGCCCTGTCAACCGTGGGGTGGTTTGACTTCTGAGCAGTCTTTGGTCTAACCAGCCACAGGGAGAAAAGATGGTGGTGGCATTCAATGCACATATGATACAGACACCTTATAGAATATTATTGGATAATTTATACTTGCAAGACTTTCCATAGTCTTAATGGACCAAAAGTGGTGATGATGTAACTGTGGGACCATCTTTTCTGAGGGATGGCTGACTCACTCCACTTCCAACCTCACCTAAGTATGGGCTGTGGTGGGGCTGCCTGTCCCCTGGCATGGGTTGGAACTCCCCCCCCCCCACCCCCCAGAGGCTGCAGCGTCCAGTGCACGTGCTGACCACACCCACCCTGGCTCCCTGCTACAGATACGCTCTTCCTGTGACCCCAGCTAGTCCCTGGAAAGTACTCTGGAGCCAGAAGGCCGTCATTTAGGCAAGTCTGCTGGTAGAGCGTATTCCCACTTCTGTGCTGACTCATTGCGAGTCCTACTTCTCCTCTCAGTGTGGCCCAAATAGTCAGTATTCATCTACAAATCCCTTTGTGATTTGGGCCCCCACGATATTCACTATTACCTCTCCCGCTCCACTTCTGTCAGTTGAGACAAATAACCTGCGAGTTTTGGCATCTGCAATGGGCCTCCTGGTCAGTGAGAAAATTAACCAATCTGCCCACCTTCTCTTTGCTACTTTCCCACACCTTGCATGCATACAAGAACCCAAGACATGCTATTTTCTTGGCTTGCTATACACTTCTCGTTACTAATCCTGAGGTGACAGAATTGGACTTAGTGACAGGCTGAAGGCTACCATGACAACCAGCTGATGCTGGTTGTGGAGCTGGCACTCCACACGGAAGCAATTTTCAACAGGTCTGTGTAAAAAGCTTGCCCTCTGGGCGGGGGCCACATGGGTATTTATGCACGAGACACACCTAGGGATATGGTGCCCTTTATGTCTTCAGAGGAGCGTATGCATGTTAATGAATCTAAAAGAAAGAGTGAAGCCTTATTTTGTAATTTGGGAAAGAAGAACTGGTTGGTATTAGAAGTGGAAAAGAATCTGGACCTTTCTCTGGGCTCACAGTATGCAAGGTGGGATTCCCTCAAAACACTTGGCTCTGCTGAAGCGATCCAGAGGGAGCAAGGGACAGTAGCGGGAATATGATGTGACTTCCTGCATAATTTTTCTCTTATGTAGCTCTAGAGTATTGACTCCTTCCATTCTGCACTCCCCAGGCTTCTTTCGGCAGCCTGGGTCTTTCAGTAAACTCACTAAGGCGGTCCCTCTTTCTTTCCTGCCCTCTCTCTCCTCAGGTGTTCAAGTAAGCGGTCAATCACCCACCTCTGCATCTGCACACAGACAGACAGAAGGAAACTTTCAACTTTTTCCAAATGTGGGGGGAAAAAAAATCACATCTGCTAATATACTTAAAAAAAAACAAAACCAAACCACCCAGCTAGGAGTTTCCACAGGAACACTACAGACACCACAAAGCACAGGAAGAAATATGCCTTTTATTAGAAGTCTCATATGTACAGGGAAAGCTGTTTCTCACAGCTCCGGGAAGGCTGTGAGAAAGAGCCACTGTCATCCAAGGTCACCGTGCTGACATTGGTAACACCACTGAGTATCGCCACACATTAGGAACACAAAGAACCATTACACAGAAATGCAAAAAAGACAATAGGTACGTGTGGACATTTCACATATTTTCTAAAAACAAGTGGACACAAAAATACAATGTGCCAGTAAAAAAAAAATACGTATATCAGTACATGTCTTTTTTTTGTTGTTTTCTTTTTTTTTCTTTTCTTTTTTGTTAATACACGGTATGCCGAGCTTTCACCTCAAGCCTTTGCACCTCGGGATTTGCAGGCACTTTAGCAACCCAGCCATGGTTTACAGTACACGACGGTCAGACCGACAGCTGAAAACGGGAGCAACCAAGGTCCTCATGACCCCCACACACCTTACAATATTGACACGAGAGCCCAGGCTTTTGTTACCACTGTTTGGGGACACCAGAAGGTTTGCCGTGTGACAGAACAGCTTTTCCCTTATTTGTCTTCTTTGTCTCCGGGCAGAATTATTTGGGAGCCCGGATGGTATCACCAGGCAGAAATACAACGCACTAGGCAAATGTCATTTCCAACTGACTTTCAACACCATAGAGAGCAGATGAGTTTTGAGAATCCCAAAATGACTGTCTGATTTCTCTTTGTCCCACTCTATGCCCTTCCTGCCAACCTGTCAAATGCAAACTAATTAAAATAATTACTGGGATGTTGTGGGCCAGAAGCTCATCCTGGGAGAATTCTTTTCTCAGCTCCCACCTCCCACATCACGATACACACAGGGCGGGTGGGCTGGCTCTATCGGTCCCCAACCAGGAGTCTGTCCCTCTCCCACGCCCCCCACACAGAGCTGCGCTGACTCAACACACGTGTCAGGAACATGACTGAACAAGCGTATTTATAAACACGGACGAGAATGATCGCTTTATTGGTAATGTCGAGTTCTAAGGCAGTGGCAAAAGGACCCCCCATGATAACCAGACAGTGTTGGATATGGCTTAGCTTCTTTCATGGGATGAAGGAACGTTGCTGTGGCAAGGAGCTGAGGAGAGAACAGGGAAAACCATGCTGATTACAAAGTACTATAAATGACTGTGCTGTGAAGTACCATAAGGCCCCAATTTCTGGTGTCTGTCACCCATGCAGATCCGCCAGACACTGGGACGTCGCCTCACATCAAAGAAAACTGAAAGGGGAAAAAGAAGGATCCGGATCACCCTCACTTCAAGGTAATTTGTCACCCTAAGTTGTCAGGGGCCGAGATGCAGTACCACGGACAGCTCACCATGGGGGGTGGGGGCGGGGGCGGGGCACAGTCCTGGGACTCCAGAGAGACGCAGAGCACACGGATGCCTTGAACCGATGATTGTCGGGAGGCGGGAAATCCTTCCATGAAACAGACACTGGAGACATGGTGGCAAAGACATTAAGGCCTTCCACTTCTTTGCCCTCGTTGCGTAAAGGCACTGATACCAACAACAGAAATATTCCATAGTACCATCGAGGTTTTAAAAAAACTCCCAAAATACAAGTCTTCGTAAGAAAATGTCCTTTATTGCCTGACACGGAGCCTCCGCTCTTCTCCTGCTCAGGAATAGAAGGGTTTCCCTTTCTCAGGAGTCTGGAGTCTGTTCAGCCTAGCGACCTGAGAAGGGGAGGGGGGCACATCCTGCCGGAAGGGCCCCTTGGGAGGGGTATAACTGGGGTCCTGGACTTTCTTGTATGAGTCATAGTTGTTGAGCCCCTCTGGAGGAGGCGGCTGCTTCTTCATCTGCTGCTCTTTCCGCCTCTGCTCCTGGCGAAGGAGCTCCTGCGTCTCCAGCATCACCCTGGCGTTGAAGCCGTGCCCGCCCAGGTAGCCGTTCCTGGAGCCTTGGTAGCTGGAGTACCTGGGGTTCTCCTTGGCACTCTGGAAGCCTTCCCCGGGGGAGTAGTTCTGCTCCCAGGAATCCTGGGACACGGAGCTGGCGTTTTTCCTGCTTTGCCTAGAAAGCAAATCCCGAAGGTTAGTACAGGGGGGTTGGGAGAAGGGGAGAGAGAGAAAGGAAGCAAGGAGAGAGAGGGAGGGGGCGGGGGGACAAAGCAGGGTGGAGAGGCAGGGAAAGTGGAACATGCATTTGCATCTCTCGACCAAAGGTGCTGAGCTACAATCATGCATCACCCAGAGTGATGGGGGGAGGGGTCCCCGGAGGATTAAAACACGACTGTCAACAAACAGTGGCCAGACAGGGGAGAGAGCTAAGGGACTCCGTGGCATCCAGCAAAAAGGATCCTCTGACTGCGTCTGGATAGGCATTGTCTGTTCTGCTTGGGGTAACCGTATGTCCTGCCATTTAGATAGACACACCGGCAAGACGCTGTACAGGAGTATTAGAGATCTGGTAGCTTCGGCCCCAGCTGTAATTGCTCGTTTCAGAACGTTACAATTCAACCCTAAACAAGCAAAACAAATATTTTACACAGCTGCCACCATAATGCCCGAGTCTCGAGCTAATATGAAGTGCCCGTAATGGATTACGGTATGAGTTCAGTTATGAAAGATTTAAGTCTAGACTCCTATATGATGAAAAATGCAACAGGAGGTCCCTTAAAGCCCCGGCTTTCGAGATGTGTATGTCAGCAACTGACACTCTTCAGAAAACATGCTCATCAAGCTGGTGAAACCTGGAAGGCTGGAGAGTAAGCACTATTTTCCCACACACTGCACCCTCTCCGAGGGCTGGGACTGTCTCCTTCACTCATTTTCTGTCATCCCAGGATAGGGAAATAAATCAGAGTCATATAGAAATTTCGAAGTCTTATCACTTCTGCAATAAAGTTGCACATCATTTTCAGGAAACATTATTGTTCTGAAACATCTTTAATTTACTATCAAGTCTCTAGATGCTTTTATGAATTTACAATAAGATTGGCTATGATAAAGTAAAACAATTTGGTGCCAGAAAGGAAGACATGTCCTAATTTTTCGCCTTAAAAATGGAAGAGAGGAAGAGAGAATTGAGTAATAAAACAAAATATATTGCTCCATTTATCAAGAAGAAAATCATCTGGCGACAGTATGTAGTGCTCAGCCTTTCACATCAACACACACGACATGACGGAATGTTCAGGAAGACTCGTGTGAAGGGAAAATAAGGTCTAGGCAGCTACAGGGCTCCCACGGGCATGGAGAAATTTGCATTTTTGAACATTCAGAAGTGCTACCAATATGGTTTGGGATGAAATCTGCCCATTTTCCACATGGCCTAAAATGCAGCTGGGGATAGTTTCAATAAGGAAAATGAACTAATGTCCAGCATCATCTCTGGATATGACTAAGATTAATTGAGCGGTCCCCAGTATCTCTATCTGGCTCTCTTTTAATGGGAATCGGACCATTTGTACCATCAGCCCAGGCAAGAATCCTTAGATTTGATGGAATAGTTTATTTGCCTAAAGCACTGATTATCTTCACTTAAAAAGTCATAAATTAATCTGCCCAGGGACATGAATGATGGAAAGTGCCAGCTTGAAACCAGGGATTTGACATTAATCATGAAACTTTAATTAAAACAACGAACTTGTTACTGATGTTCCAGCAACAAAAGTGGAATTCCTTCATGGGTTAGTTATCAATTTAAAGATAACCAGAAATAGGCTGCAGAAATGTCAGCTCTTTTCCATTCTTAGCCTACTGAGATCCACTAACCGTCTCCACCCCCCAACCCCAGACTCTATAAAGCCCGAGGCTTTGCTCTATGGCACTCATGCACCAGAAGTGGAATTCTGAATCCTTTCAGGAAGACAGAGTCTTTCTTATTTAAACACACGGAGAAGTCACCAAAGGTCTGTTAGGGACAGACATTATGATGTGAGAGAAAGAATTTCTGGTAGCTAAAATATTCTTCAAATTAGGCAGGCCAGAGAGAAGAGAGCAGATCTGCCTGAGATATGAAGTAAGACACGTGGGGAAAGTACATACGTATGGGTACACACGCATGCACATGGGTACACACGCACGCATATGTGCCCATGCGCACACGCACACACACCCGTGCTGGCCCGTGCCCGTGCACGCACTCTTGGTAAGGAAACCACTGGTACCAATAAGCCCTTGATTAAGGAGAGGACGAGAAATGAGCAGCTCATAAAGAAACTCCAGAATAGAGCAGACAATGAGAGTTTTCTACACTAGGCTCAGGATCAAGTGGACAGAGATTCCAATCCTGTCTGCTACTCACCAGGTGTGTGATCCTGGGAGGGTTATACTGTTTGGGCCCAAATTGTCTCATCTGTGAAATAGGCTAGATACCTAATGGCATAGGATATGGGGAGAAATCAAGGAAAGAGGACGTGTCTAATGCTTCGAAAAGCATGGCACACAGTGAATGGTTAACTAATGGGTGTTGGAAGTATAGTTTGAAGGCCAAGTCACTTTGCCCTTAAAGATGAGCCTCTGGGTTTGGGGGGCATCTTTATGACCAACAGGGGAAAAAAATAAGCAAAAATAAGCATCTGTCCTTTGTCAGGAGGACTGGGCCGAGACCAAGATCTTAGCGGGAGAGACACCAAATAACTGAGGTGGTTTCACTAAGTGAAAGCAACCCCACTTCCTCAGAGACTGGAAAGGAGTTTCTGACTATCCCAGGATTTCTTAGTCAAAAGCCACAAATTAACAACAGCAGAAACAAAATATCAATCTCCTTTCGCTGAACTCCTTCATAACCAACACAAAGGTTTGTTTGGTCCTGGAAAGAGCCCACTCGAGTCTTCTGAATCCACTCAAAGCAAATGCCCGGGTTTGGCAGTACCTGCCACTCAATGATTACAACCACTTCCAAGATGGCCTAAAGACCACCACCCTGTACACCAAAGACCCAATGCTTCAGGAAAGCCATCTTTCTGTCCGTGACTGTAAGGGAACATACTTCTACTCAGTTTTAGAGTTGCCTTTTGAACACTAAGAAACTAATCTAGAAATGTTAAAAGGATTAAAAAGAAGAAAGTAAAAAAGAAAAAAAGATAACTAATTTAGGAATTCAAAGATTTAAAAAGAAATCCTAGTCTGGTTGAGAATTAAGTGTGCATTCACTCAGGTCTCTCCTTCCAAACGAGTGTTATTACCTGAGTTTCTTACTGACATTTCAAAATGTAACTCGAATTCTGTCTAGAGGTTTGTTAATTACAGTTAGAATTTACAAACCGCTCCCTCTGTATCCAGCCCTCTAATTCAAACCACCTTGTCCAATGCTACTGATACAAAGACGACCATTTGTTTGATTTTATGCTCCACTTTGCAAGAGAATTTCTGCTGTGTGTGAAGTCTTTTTGATATCAAATGCCACACCAACTTGTTTAGACAAAACTCAAATTGTCAACATCCAAAAGGCAGAGGTCAAGTGTCTTTAAAGAATCTCACATGTCAGAAATGTGGGTTTGACTCAAGCCCATGGAGGCTGTTGCAATCTCTCCCTGAGCTCCTCTTTGGTCTCTCTACCTTCCTCTAGATCTCTGCACACAGCCTTCGTCAAGGGGTGCCGCTCTACAGGGAGCCAAGCTGGGGGCAAGGTTCCGGAATCTTCCTCACAATCGCCACTCCCATTGAGAAACTGTTCTCTGATGGAAGAGAACAACAGGCTGTACAAGGCCTACCAGCCCTCTTGCCTGAAACTACAGCTCATTCTTTTTGGAATTTCTGCTTTTCTCCTACTAATACAGAACACAATGCCTGGTCCTAATGGGGCTTTGGTCAACCCAGAGGGATGTTCTGTCGCCACTGGCAGTGGTAGAAGGAGCCCCTTCCATGAATCAGATCCTTCTTCTGGGTTCTTCAGAAGGGAGAGGGAAGGCAAGCAAAGGCAGCTCAGAGAAGGAGGAGGTGGGGACAAGAGCAGAGGCTCAGTCTGGAATACTGGGCTACCTGGGAGCACGACCAGGAGAAAGTCAGCAGAAACACCCCATCTGTCCTTGTCCTCTTGCCCAGCACCGGGACCTGACGGGCTCTTCTTCTACCACGTGTCCTTCCAGGCCCTTGGCCACCATCTCTCCCACTTCCCTTCCTTAGCCGCATGCATTTCCCAACTCACTCCGCCCCTTACAGAAGCTTTCTGATATTTTTCCTTCATCTGTTACACTCTTGAACACCACAAACATTTAAGAAGCCAAACAATTGGCCAATAAAATCAGATCATAGCCCTGCACAGGCAATGCTGTTCCCATGGGCCACGACATGCGCCTGACCACCAGGTGGGTCTACCTGACCTAACTGCACTCATCTTTCTGATGCAAAGCAAGCCACACGGGCGGAGTGGAGGGCTTTGACACAGAACCCCTTTGTGTAGAATCCTTCAGGTGTTCTCCGTTTGATGCACTGAGCTGATTCATACAGTGGCCTTCTTCCAAATGCTAAGGGCAGTAGAGCACAGAGAAACTTTACACCTACTCCCATTAAAATTCCAGACTTGAGAACCAAAACCTTTGGTAGCAATGAGCCTTATGAAATTAGGGTTTAGGGCATGGGCAGGTTTGGGTTCTGAATGTTGGCAGAATCAGCTGTGAGACCTTAGGGGAGGTTACCTAATTTCACCTAGCTGCTTCCTTGTAGGACAACATGATTTCCAAGGTCCTGTCTAGACCTAAACTTCAATGACTCTTACTTAGACAGGACTAAATAAAAATATTCTCCTATTTAAAAGAAAAAGCCAGTCTCCTATTTAAAAGAAAAAGTAATTTCGTTTTCTAAGGAGATACAGCTTTATAGATTAAAAAAGAAAAACTGAATGAACAATACTACAATACTAATAATACTACGATCATGATAACTACAATAAAGTATTCAGCCTGGTAGAGAATTTCATTCATATCTTCATTCCCTTGTCTGATCTGCAACAATATAGCCAAGTCCCTCATGGTTATTATAGTGATTATTTAACATTTAAAGGGACTCATCATTCTTAAAAATTTGAAGGAAATCAAGACTACTTTTGTATCCGTCGGTCAAGTTTACATGTAGAAGCACTTGCCGCCCCGGCCCCCAGGGCTCTGCTTGCATTCCAGGCGATCCACCTGATACAAACATGGTCAACATAGTTTCTTTCCCACCCAAAATGTTTTTGTCACCTGCTTTTGAAACAGAACAAATGTCTGTTAGGAATTGTGATTATCGGAGTGCCTCCTGAGAAGTTTGGGAAGATGAGCGTTTTTAAGTGATTTTATTCTTTTTTTTTTTTTAAAGATTTTATTTATTTATTTGACAGAGAGAGATCTCAGGTAGGCAGAGAGGCAGAGAGAGAGGAAGGGAAGCAGGCCCCCTGCTGAGCAGAGAGCCTGATGTGGGGCTGGATCCCAGGACCCTGGGATCATGACCTGAGTGGAAGGCAGAGGCTTTAACCTACTGAGCTACCCAGGTGCCCCAAATGCTTTTATTCTTTACTGTGCATGGAGGAAATAGCTAAATGGAAAAAGGTCTATCATTTCAAAGTATTAGGGCTCAGTCACCCAAGAGACCCTACCAGCTTGTCAGCTAATGAGGTAGGCATCCCTGGGACTCTCTGGATCAGCACTGAGCAAAAGCAAGGATGGCAGGAGAGTAAGAAGAGTAAGATGCCCCCTGAGCACAGACCACAGAGCCTTCACCCCTACCCTTTCACAGAGCCCTGGATCCACACCGTACCAGACACACTAGTTGGCCTACCCAGCCAGGCAAAGGAAGAGTTAGCTTTCCATTTCTCAGCGGAAGAGACCGTCTAGTCCACGGCCCCCTCGGAAGTAGCAGAGCCAATACCAGATGGGAGGTGTGACCCCTCAGCCTAGTCCTCCTACGTCAGCTCATCTTGCTCTCAGTCGGGGAGTTTGGGGTGAGACCAGCAGCATCCCCTGCACAGGGAGATGGCCATGCAGGCTGAGCCATGCTCCCCTCCCCCCGCCTCTCACCCCCTACCCTCCACCCCACCACCACCCGGAGGCTGCTTTCCGCAGGGAGGCTGCTTCCTCGGCTACGGGCGAGAGTGGGAGAAGCCAGTGCGATGTGTCGCAGGGAGGGGTTTGCTACAGCCAGGGTGGCTGTGAGCTCAGGGCGAGGGCTCCTACCGGGGCAGGGAGCTGTACTGGCGCTGAGCCTGCTGGAACCCTTCGCGCTCCTCCTGCCGCTGGCGCTGCATCTGCACCTCCACCGACACCGAGTGCCTGCCGCTCTGCGCCGCCGCTCTGGAGTTCGGCTGCGGGAGGGAAACGCACATCGGTTAGCAAGAAGGGAAGGGTGGATGTCACCGGACAGCTTGACCCCGCTCCGATGCATAAGGATTGCCTCGGAAACACATTACACATTCTGTGAATTTTTAAAAAGCCCATGGCTGTGTTTTCTATTTGCTCTTCTGAGCACGCAGTACTCAAGCATCTTAAATTTTGATTATGGCTGGAGGATGGTCTGAAATTGAGAGGTCAACTTTTCTAGTCTTCCTCACGAGGTTTGGTAAATACCAACATTAGATACCACTTTGTATCCCATGTCTCTCTGGCAAACATAGGGGAGTGAGTCTGCTCAGAAGACCAGAGGAAACCAATGCCAAAAATAAACAAGTCCCTAAACATCTGCTACAATAATTCACAAAAGTGGGGGGAGTCCGTGAACATTGGTTGAGCTGGTGAATTGTTTCAGCAGCTACATATTTTAGCCTAGCAATAGACGACAATATAGTGGATTCCCCTTTTATTAAAGGATGACAGTTACATTTTGAATCAAGATTGGCTGAAACTAGTCACGCTTGCCATAGGTCTCCTCCAACCCACAGATGGCGACCACATGGGAACGGAAACACTCATCAAAAGAACAAACCCAAAAGCTAACAGGTACTTGAATGGGTTATGAGATAATACATGTTGCCTTCTTATTAGGAAATGGCATGTTTTTTTTACCTGGGTTAATTAAATTCTATGGAGAAACTTTTACTTCTTCTGGCTAAACACAGGTCAGCAGGTCATCTAACTGACTGCTGCGTCTCAGCAAAATCAGATGGGGGGGGGGGGCGGGTAGACTGTTCCTTGCAGACCAAGCCCCCGTGGATGCTTCAACTTCTCACTGACAGTTTTCAGCTTACCTTCCCTTCTGGATCTGCCCTTTTAAATCAAAGTAACTCTGCTCAAAATAGACAGCGGTGCCTCTAATTTTACAAAACACCCACCAATGGTTTATCTTAGCATTGGTGACACTAAATAACCCATCTGGGCACTGTGGACCTCTGTTCCCCTTTGTGTTACGCAACATTGTGCAACAGGCATATTCTGCGTGAAGAATGTCTCTTGAAAACAAGCTATTGATTTTCTTAGGGAGTTGAAAACCAATGGCAGACTTTGACTCGACACTAATTTCCTAAAATAACAGAGTCTTCGCATTCGCTCCGAGAGTCATAAGATAACATGTGGGCTTGCTACTTAAGGAGTGGCTCCTGTGGTTGGCTTTTGTGTGAACAGAATGCAAGCATCGTCTATTGTTCTCTTTCTGCCTGGCCAGCATTATCTTATTTGTTGGTAAGCAATAATAAGGCAATATATGGGACAAAAATTTCAAAGCATATGGGCATAGTCAGTGAGCATATTAAAAATATCCCGATACAAAAATAATGTGTGAAGAGATTAGGCTTTACAATACCCCAGTCTCTACTAGTGGATGTTTATAACCACACTCACCGGAACAAATGTGTGTTCTGAGACCCGCTCCACAACACCGTTCAAATAACACATCAGCGGTGCCTTCAGCAAGGAAAACACTTTGCTGAGTGAGTTCTGCTTATGCAAACAAAGCATCATCCAATTGTTCATCAACTCCATTAAGGAAGACAGACATTTTCTTCCATTACACTTGATGAGGCTGGCCAAAAAGAGAACTGAGTGGTTCTATTGTTCATGGTGAGGCATGGGAAGCTTGAAACAAGCCACTGGACGGAGGGAAAGCAAAGCAAGAAAATACTACACAATTGCCTTTACACCCTCAAAAAAGAACCACGTTTCTCTTTCCCTTTCATTCAGTATAAGCTGTATACATGTGTCAAGCAGTCTTGAAAGATCTGGCATTCTCCAGTAGGATTTAGTCACCAGCTTTTTAAGCTCATGCTGTTCTGTGACACACTGCTTGTGGAGATGTGAAAAGAAAATGCAAGGTCTTGTAGAATTTTCAGGTGTATTTTTAAGTTGTTTCTCCCAGAGGCCTGAAAATTTGATTCTGACAGGAAAAAAAAAAAAAAAAAAGGAAGAAGAAGAAGAAGAAGTTGAAGGGCTTTTGTTTCCTCCAGTGTGTGGTTTCTGATACCATTCTCCTCAAACCTTATCAGTGGCGAGCATCTTGTTGGATCTTGATGCATTCTAATAATAAAATTATCATCACACAGGATCGGAAAACTTAACATGAGTGAATGAATTTGGTATTGGCAAACTGACATATGTCATCCTAGTTTGCCCACGAGGATGAAATATACACCTTAACCTTACCATGAATATTTTATTCCATTTCTCTTTTTCTAAGTGTGCAAACGGGTAAGTTCTTAAAAAGAATCACCCTTATCTTTAGGATGAAACGTTAACTGAGCTGCCGATTTCCAGGAGGCTTAGATACATGAGCAGCCCAGAGCAACACCTAGGTAAGTTCATCCTGGCAAGTTTCATACTTGGCCCAAATCAAAAATAACCTGACCCATGGTTTCAATGAAGAGCGCATAAAAATGTAAATTGTGGGAACAGTATTATAATGGACAATCCTAACTTTTAAATGAAATAGAATAATGTATCTGGAGGCCAGAAATCACAAAAATAAAGAAATGAAGAAAGGTAATTTGTAACCCCAGAGAGAAGTGCAGGTTTTCAAATAAAACAGTATCAACAAACACCACAACAAAGTAACAAGTATACAGGGAAACACATGGGTAAATTACAGTTGTTATAATTCTGGAGATTCACCAGCCAATAAGGTAATAGCTCTGTTTTTAAGAGTGCAAATTACAAATAACCTGGCCTTGTTCAAAATGAAATTTGTGACAAGCAATGACCTTTCAAGTAAAAAAATAGCCAAGGTTGCCACAGCGATGGTAATGTAGAGATTGTAAATAGAAATAAATACGTGGTGATATAGTACAAGTACACTCGAGGGCCATGATATGTGGATCTCTTCATGGTTCCTGTTTAAAACCACAGTGAAAACTATGTTACTTTTGTAAGTGAGTTGCAAAGTGCTGGTCTTTATCATGATTATAGAGAGATATTATTTATACCATACAAACAACTATATAAGTTTTGGGAAAGCTACACAACTTGCCCATTATTTACTGGTGTAAAACAAAATATTAAAAATATCTACAAAGTGTTTTCATCACATTAAGTCATTAACTAAGCATTTTCCTCAGTTATACAAAAATCATTCTTTTGCAGAAGTGAAAATAATCAATACAAAAAATAAAAACACAAAATCAAAATGGTTAACAGTTCATGGGCTAAAGGAAGAAAAAAAATAAATTATGCACCATACAATGTTCCAGCGCAGTTAGAACTAGGCAATGTTGGTCAAACTTTTAGAGCTTAATACACAAGTGCATGTGTTACATAGGAAAGAAAATTCATTAATGTTTATGAACATTTAAAGAAAATAACTTTTAGATACTCTTTTCTTCATGTAAAGCAGCATGTAAGCCTACATGTGTGTGCACCTGTATCTGTTTACATATACACACATGTATGTGCTATTCTTATAAATGATAGAGAGGGAGAGAGGGGGCTGAGAGGGGCAACAAGGAGAGGAAGAGAGAGAATCTGAAGCAGGCTCCACAGCTAGCATGGAGCCTCAATCTCATGACCCTGGGATCATGACCTGAGCTGATATCAAGAGTCAGAGGCTTGGGCGCCTGCCTGGGTGGCTCAGTGGGTTAAAGCCTCTGCCTTTGGCTCAGGTCATGATCCCAGAGTCCTGGGATTGAGCTCTGCATCAGGCTTTCTGCTCCGCGGGGAGCCTGGTTCCTCCTGTCTTTCTCTCTGCCTCTCTGCCTACCTGTGATCTCTTATCTGTTAAATAAATAAATAAAATCTTAAAAAAAAAATAAAAAAAGAGTCGGAGGCTCAACTGACTGAGCCACCCAGGAGCCCATCCAAATGATACTTTTGAGTGACTTTCCTATTTAAATTATCAATGATCAAAATTCCCAAATTTTCCCATACATTCAAAGGGCACATATTGAAAGCAAAAATGAGCTACAAGAAGTTTGTCTGCTTTGGAGGCAAAGCTGTGGTGAAGATGACGGCCACGATCACTGAAAGAACACACGCCCACCTGAGATCTGGAGTCCCCATTTCAGCAATTCAAATGTGCTGCAACCCTAATATGCATCCCACGTGCTGATAAAAATGGTAATTTACACATTTGGTAGCGGGCAGGAAGAACAGCTACGCCACTGAATCACGTAAAGAATGTAAAACGTTTATTCTTTTTAAAAAGGGGCAACTGCTAATCTTGGTAATCATTTTCTGAAGCAGACCCACCAAAAACTTTTAATCAAGACAAAGTTAACTTCTGTCTTGATCCTGCCTTCGCGGCCCTCCACCTCGATCCCATCACCCAAGGTACTTCTACAACTATCGATCTAACTCTTGTGGGTTCTGAATGTTGAAAAGCTTAATTGCTACTAATGATGTGACTAATGCTTGAAAAATCTGCAGAGCATACCAGTTTCCCTCATAAAGTTTTTATAAATACATGTTTGATTTTTAGACACCGTTTGTCTCTGTCTCCTCTTTCCCAACCAGTGCCTGGATCTACTTCCCCCGCCGCCCCGCCCTCAAACAGCAGGTAGGATGAAAATACAGAGTAGCTCTACAGAACAGGCGAGCTCTCTAGTGGCACGTGCTAATGGCAACCCAAAGCAGCGTCACTCGTTTCCACTACCTGACACCACTGTGGGTGGCACGGCCCACTGGTCATGGAGCCTTTGGCTAGGGGACGGGTCCTGGGGCTATAAAAAAGGGCTCTGCTTTGCAGCAGCGTGGAGGCTTTGGCCATGAGTAAAGGGCCCTCCCTTTCCTGTGGGAATGGCTTTCTCCAGGTCGACTTCTAAGGGAGGTGATTTCCACCCAATGTGGACTGAGAGGCCATCAGCTGAGAGAAGGTATTTGTTGTCAAGGCATGGAGCCCCATTATAAGAAAATCAGAGCATATACCCTTGAAGCCTTAAGAAAGATGAAAACCAAAACAAAAGCATCATTTGCTCTGATTCCCCAGGTACAGGGAAGGCAATCTGGGGGCGTGGGGTGGCTGTGTACTACCGACTGGCTTGCTAATTAAAGCAGACAAAACCCTAAAAAGGGAAGAGGAGCCATTAAAAGTGCAAGACAGAAAGATGGAGAAAAGGGAAGATTTTTTTTGTTGTTTTTAATATTTGTTTAAAGATAGCTAGAAGAAAGCTTGGGGGAGAAGAGGGTATTCACATCACAGAGGATCAATTTTCCATCTGAAGGACTAAACTACTTTCAGTCACTACCAACCCGGGATGGAAAGGATTTAGCAATATAGCTATTAAAGGCTCCATTATCCCATCTATCAACCGCCTCAGCCAGCAAGTCTCCTTGTGGGCAACACTCAGGTATCTGCAAAGTTTTAACAGCATACTGTACTTCTGTCTGCAGCCTGCAATTTAATTCTTTTAAAAGCAACACTAAGTCCTGTCCATATCTGAGCTCTGTGATAATAACCCTAACCTCAGCTATTGTTCCATTATCTTAAGAAAGATTGAAAACAACTTGCTGCTTTATTTATGTTGTACCTGGCATGACACCCGGGAAGAAGTTGCTTTTTCTCCTTCTCCTTCTTCTTCTCCTTCTTTTTTTTACCCAACTTGGGAGAGAATTCACTTTAATTATGGAGCTAAGGAAATTTTCTGGGCCTCTGCTCATCTAAAGACCTTTTGTGCCACAAATCAGCTCCCTTAGGCCCGAACATTATTTTGAACAAAAGCCCAGGAACAGGTGCATTCCACACTAGTGGAGTTTAGGGAGAACATTTTGAAAATGGATGAATGGAAAAGGGCTACTTGGATGAATTTTCTGCAGCATGGCTCTCTGTATGTAAAGTAATTGGCCTGGATCTTTTTCTATGTAATACATCTGGTTGCACTTTGTGTGTGGCATTTCCAACAAGCATGGCAATTTCAACTACTGTGGACTAAGACGGACACATAGTTTGAAGATGAGTTTGTGACTCCTTGGAACAAAAATGATTGCAAACCGTTCTAATGGTTGAGATCATAGTCTCATCCTTTCCAAATACAGTGACATTTCAAGGTCAGAGTACATACAGGAAAAGAAAAAAAAAAGACTCTAAGACATTCAAAGCTCATTTTATAAAACATAATAAAAACCATACACCCAGCTACCTTTTGAACAACTGAGCAGCTCTTATTAAGGCAACAATGAGAATTGGTAGGAAAATTAATACACTAGGTAGAATTACAGTCACTTGAAGCCCATTTATATGATCAGCAGAAAGCAGAGTACACAGCAAGATCCCAATTGTTTGAAAATTAAAAAAAAAAAAAAAAAAAAAAAAAAAAAAAAAAAGAAAAGGTTAACTCCTGACCCACAATTTAGGAAATTATTCCATTCTTATAGTAATCAGCTTGTCATCCAAATAATTCCCCATTCACTCATTACAGGAAATGATAATACAAGCCAAGTGGTCAGTCTAAAGTTGTGATGGCATTTTGTTATACAATAATTTGGCCTATGACCTTCAGTAGGTGACTTTCTGGATGTGTAAGATTTTCTCAAACATTTTTTTAATACAGGATTGTATTAAGCAGATAAATAGAAATCTATGCCAACATATTCCTCACTACCATTAAGGAAAAAAAAATCCTTACAAATGAATCAAAATTGGTATTAAATCATTTCCACATCTTTCAATGAAAAATATCTACAGCTAAGAAGTAAGAAATGCTCATTTAGCCTCAAACAAACTTGGACATTTGCATGGGGATACAATGTCAGCAACCAGAAGTCCAATCAATCTGAGTTCCCAAATACATGTTTTTCTCGTTCTCAAAGTTATATATTTAAAATATTTTACAACTTCAGTGAGGTGTTCTTTCTTTCAAGTTCATGCTGGCACATGTACTTGAAATCAAAATGATACAGAGATGACGACCATGGCCCCCAAAGGGAACACCGAAGTCTTCTTTCAAGCCTTTCCTAACCAGTCACACTGATCTGGCCATGGTTCCTCTGTGCTTAATACTCTGTGCGCACCTGTATCATAAACTGTACAAAATATTCTTTTCTTGTGGATCGGCTCGACTGCGGAGTTCTAAGGGTAATCTTTCCTTCCCATCTTTGTCCTCCTGCACCAAACACACTGACTAGAACACAGCAGTAAGCACTCAATACATCTGATCAACTAAGTAATTAATTATTTAATTGTGGTTTGAAATCCACATTCCCAAGTAAAGTAAAGAGGATTTCTGCTACTCCTCACAGTGTGGTATGGGGACTAAGAAACCCAGGCATGCTCTTGCTGGGTTAGGACTCTGTGTTTGAAAACCATTTTCATATAGGATTGGTCTTCTCCCTCAGGTGGCCACTGTACTCTTTCCTCTTTTCAGCTTTTCTGTGCAAATATACATAGCTAAGGATGTTTACCACACCTCAAAAGAGAATCCTGCTTCAAATCCACTGACATGATACATCACAACAATAAGAGAAAGGGTAAAAACCATCTGATCATGTCAATAGATGCAGAAAAAGCATCTGACAAAGTACAACATCCATTCACAATAAAAACCCTCAAAAAAGTAGGCCCAGAGGGAATATACTTCAATATCATAAAGGCCATCTATGAAAAACCCACAGAGAACATCATACTCAATGGGGAAAAACTGAGAGCTTCCCCTAAGGTCAGGCACAAGATGGGATGTTCACTCTTCTCACCACTTTTATTCAGTATAGTGCTGGGAGTCCCAAAGCAATCATACAACAAAAAGAATTAAAAGGCATCCCAATTAATAAGGAAGAAGTAGGGGCACCTGGGTGGCTCAGTGGGTTAAGCCTCTGCCTTGGGCTCAGGTCATGATCCCAGGGTCCTGGGATCGAGCCCCACATCGGGCTTTCTGCTCTGCAGGTAACCTGCTTCCTCCTCTCTCTCTGCCTGCCTCTCTGCCTACTTGTGATCTCTGTCAGATAAATAAAGAAAAAATCTTTAAAAAAAAAAAAAAGGAAGAAGTAAGACTTTTGCTATTTCCAGGTGACATGACACTACATATAGAAAACCCAAAAGACTCCACCAAAAAACTACAAGAACTGATAAATGAATTCAGTAAAAGACACAGGATACAAAACCAATGTACAGAAATCTGCTGTATTTCTATACACTAACAATAAAGCAACAGAAAGAGAAAAGAAGAGAAAAATCCCATTTACAATTGCACCAAAAATAATAAAATACTCAGGAATAAGCTTAATTAACCAAAGAGGTGAAAGGTCTATACTCCAAAACTATAAAATGGTGATGAAAGAAACTGAAGAGGACACAAAGAAATGTAAAGACATTCCATTTTCATGGATTGGAAGAACAGATATTGTTAAAATGTCTATACTACCCAAAGCAATTTACACATTTAGTGCAATCCCTATCAAAATACCAATAGCGTTTTTTCACAGAACTAGAACAAATAATCCTAAAATTTGTATGGGACCACAAAAGACTCCAAATAGCCAAGCAATCCTGAAAAAGAAAGCAAAACTGAAGGCATCAAAATTCCAGACATCAGCTTCTATTACAAAGCTGAAGAGATCAAGAGAATATGGTACTAGCACACACACACACACAAAAAGACACAGAGATAATGGAACAGAATAGAAAACTCGGAAATGAATTCACTATTATGTGGTCAATTAATCTTCATTGAAGCAGGAAAGAGTACCCAGTGGGGAAAAGACTGTCTCTTTGTCCAACAAATGGTGTTGGTTAAACCTGACAGCCCAGCCACATGCAAAAGAATGAAACTGGACCATTTTCTTTCACCGTACACAAAAAGAAACTCAAAATGGATTAAAGACCTAAATGTGAGACCTGAAACCATAAAAATCCGAAAAGAGAGCACAGGCAGTAACTTCTCTGACATTGGCTGTAGCAACATATTTCTAGATATGTCTCCTGAGGCAAGTGAAATAAAAGCAAAATAAAGTATTGGGACTATAAAAACTATTTTATCAAAATAAAAAGCTTTTGCCCAAGAAAGGAAACAATCAACAAAACTAAAAGGCAGCTTACCAAATGGGTGAAGATATTTGCAAATGACATATCTGAAAAGGGTTAGTATCTAAAATATATAAAGAGCTGATACAACTCAATACCCCAAAACCAAGTAACCCAATTAAAAAATGGCCAGAAGACCTGAACAGACATTTGTCCAAAGAAGACACCCAGAAGGCCAACAGACACACGAAAAGATGCTCAACATCACCTATCATCAGGGAAATGCAAATCAAAACTACAATGAGACATCACCTCACACCTATCAGAATGACTAAAATCAACAGTATGAAAAGCAAGTGTTGTTGAGGATGCTCATGCACTGTTGTTGGGAATGCAAACTGATGCAGCCACTGTGGAAAATAGTATGGAGTTTCCTCAAAAAGTTAAAAATAGAACTACCTTACAATCCAGTAATTGCATTATTGGATATTTATCCAAAGAATACAAAAACACGAATTCAAAGGGATACATGCAGCCCTATGTTTATTGCAGCATTATTTACAACTGGCAAGTTATGGAAGCAGCCCAAGTGTCTGCTGATACATGAATGGATAAAGGAGATGTGGAATACACACAATGGAATATTACTCAGCCATCAAAAGGAATGAAATCTTGCCATTTGCAATGACATGAATGGAGCTAGAGAGTATAATGTTAAGCAAAATAAATCAGAGAAAGATAAATACCATAAGATTTTGCTCATATGTGGAATTTAAGAAACAAAACAAATGAGCAAAGGAAAATAGAGAGAAACCAAGAAACAGACTCTCAACTACAGAGAACAAACTGATGGTTATCAGATGGGAGGTAAGTGAGGGGGATGGGTGAATAGGTGATAGGGATTAAGAAGTACACCTGTTGTGATGAGCACCTGGTGTTATATGAAACTGTTGAATCACTATATTGTACACCTGAAACTACCATTAACACTGTGTGAACTATACTGGAATTAAAATTAAAAACTTAATTTAAAAAAAAAAAAGAAAGAACCATGCTTTAGGAAACCTAGTAGAAAGAGACTGAGTCAATTATGCCAAACAATATAAATAGATTAACATAATTCAGTCATGCTGCTACCTGGGAATGACTCAATTTACTTGATCAACTAAAAAATAAATGTTTTAGAAAAACAATGCCATTAATAGTAATATTGTTGCAGGAACACGATTAGAAATTTTCCTAGATGTTATATCTGCTGAACTTGTTTTATAACCTCCCAAAGTTAGTCTGGGCTTGATTTCACAATCAGGTCTTACTCTTGGATGTTGGTCTCATTTTGCCAATTGCCTGCTCTAAGGTTCCACCTTCCTCACTTGAACTGAGGTAGTACCACTTCTTCCATTTTTCCTTCTTCTATCTCAAAATTATCTTCCACAGACTCCAGTTTGACCCCTAAACCCCACAATCAAAACGTTTATAGGTTTCTGGCGTTGAGAAGAGTCTATCGAGGGTGTCAGATTTTAGGACCAAAAAGGACCTCAGAGATGACTGAAGGTCTAGAAAGGTGCTTCTCCAAGTTGAAGAGGCTCCAGAAGGACCCCACCAGGCCTTGTTAAAATATAGATTCCTGGGCTGCACCCAGAGAGGTTGAGATCCAGAAGGTCTGAGGCAGGGCCAGAGAATGTGCAATTATAACAAGTTTCGAAGTGACAGTTCAAAGTGCTGGTCTGTGGACCACACTCGGAGAAGCTCCCCTTCTGTCTGCTTTAACTTACGCACTCAGCTTTCTCTTAAATTTTCATTTTATAACAAAGGGTTTAATAACTGGCGCTCAACCATCTACTCTAACTCTCTTGGTTTACAACATCAGAAAAGAGGCCTGAGGAGCCAGATCGCCTGGCCAGTAGGCCTGTGCTCTGTCCTGATACTATCTTTCTTCAAACTCCTAATCTAGCTTTGAAGCCTCCGACTACATTTCTACCTTTATCTCTGCTTCCCTACAAAATAACCAACCTCTCAATTCTGGGTCAGCTGGGTACATACCCTTTCCCAAATAAAACAGGATTTTTTTTAAGCCCTTTAAACCACTTTAAGCCCTTTCTAACATTACTAGTCCTCCTAGTCCTACTTCCCCAAGTATCTAGTGTAATTAAAATTCCAGCACATTGAACTGAACCCATGAGCTTTTTGGACCTTAATCTCTCATCTACTTTAGGAACTCACATGGATGGGATACCTTTGACCGCAAATTATCCAGAACTGTCCCACCTCCAAGATCCTGGACTCTTAAAAAATATACCTTCTTGCCTGCAGCCCCCTATGCTTTCCAATCCGTAGACCACTGACCTTTCTCGCATCCTCCCAGGCAACTGGGGTAAAGCTTCCTTGAGCTGCACTTACCCAGCCTGGGCAATGTTCCACCAGCATCTTCCCAGGCCTCCAGAGTGCCTTCCCTGATTTTCTGTCATGTCTGTCTTGCCAATCCCCAACACTGAATTAATCCAAACATTGTTCTATTCCCAATCCTCTAAGCCCTGTTGGCTATGGGCACAGTACAATGTTGGCTAGACTTACTAATACTCTCAGCTAGAACCTCCTACCTCAAGCAGCTTGTATGTTCACCTCTCACAGATTCTCTCTCAAGTTTCCAAAGGGATTCCTCAAAATTCCTGTCATCTTGAACCTCTCCACCCCCCACCCCCAACCAAATCTCCCCCAGTATCTCCCATTCCCAGCAATCCCATCTTCTCCAAGGCAAAACACAAGAACAGAGAGCAAGTCTGGGGCTGGACTTAGGGGGATTAGCACAGCACTCTGTAGAATTTGGACTCTCTCTTCTGGGGCCTTGAGACGCCATTCAAAATTTTGCTTTAGAAAAATCACTGTGATGGCTGTGAGCAGGACACACTAGAACAGGGATAGGGGCAGCTAAACCAGAGGGATTCCACAAATACACAAAGGGGATGAGGGAAAATCAAGAATCAAGAATTCCTAAATACTATACTTCTTGTATAGTAGATACACAATAGCCATGTGTTGAACTAATTTATTCTGGCTCTGATTCTGAGAATATATAGAAAAATATTTACTAAAGTTAAAAAAAAAAGTGCATAGTTGAGAGCAAGAATCCCTTGGCTATGTCTTGTCATAAGGCAAATGCAACTGATTATGCAATGGACAGATGGTGCAACAAGATATAAAATGAAATTAGCAATGATGAAACCCAGATGGAAATGAGGAAAAGGTCAATATGTTAAAGGTCAAAGGAATTTGGCTCCATCTTGTCTTGTTTCATAAAGGACGAAGGTCAGAGCTCAGTGGTCTTTACTGCAGGCAAGTTGTCAGACTGTTCTCTGTGCCGCTGAACCGCACACTCACCCAGGGTTGCTCAAAGCTGTAGGTACGTCGCCGATCTTCTACGTCTTCATCCTGCTTCGCTTGCTGAAATTCTTGCCGTAGACGCTGTATCCGATCATGGTTGCTAGGAGTTGATCTGTTGCTAAAAGAGAGAAGGGGCAGCAATGAACACCCTTCAGAGATACAATCTGTGATATGCAGTTGCTAGGGGAAGAAAATGGCAGCCGGCTGTGGAATGACCCCGTTTAAGAGGCAGTGAGTTTATAAAACAGTATCTGGGCACTTAAAAGGCTTTCATTTTGTTCTTATGATTAAGACTTATTGAAGACTTACTTCAGATATTCCAGAGGGCAAGCAGTATTTTTAGACATTCCTGTTTTATGCAGTACTTTAAAAGCTTCATTTCCTTTCTGTAATCTGGCAAGGTGTTGGCAGCAACAATTTTTTGGAAAGGACATTGCATTAAGAGACAGAAATACCAGGGTCCCATCCTCGCCCCCCCCCCCCGCCTTCTCAGACTAAGGCACTTAATACCTCTGAGGTGTGGGGTTTTATATACATATGAATTGGACATGATAATCATTTCTGCTCTAAATATCCTAGTTGCAACAACCAAATAACAACCAAGTAACAACACAGACTCACGAACGTGCAGTATTATTTTCATAACGCCATCATATAAAGTTTCTGTTTAGGAGTTATCTATATACAAAAGGCAGGTCTCACAGCATAAAGGACAAGCATTTAAAAAATAACTTGGGGTGGCAGTTTGATTTCACGAGTTAGCTAATAATAATGATGCCTTCTTTTTTGATAGCATTAAATTTTAATTCTCACAAAAAGCCTTTAAGATAGGTACAGATGGTAGTATTTCTCTCTCTCTCACTACACACACACACACACACACAAACATAGAAACTGACTTTCGTGACTTGTCTGCAGTCTCCCCATCAACAGGGAGGGGAGGCTGGAATTCAGATTCTTCTGGAGCCCAGTCCATCCCTGATTTTGCTGTGCCATGTTATGTCCCTTAGTAAAACGTATATCAGACTCCAAAGCCCCTGCTTTATAAAATCATACAGATTTTAAAAACAGTCTTTGGCAAGAGTTGCAGAGATAGCCAAGTTAAAACAATCTTAAATCTCATGGCACTTTTGGTCTATGTTATCCCCTGAGGACGAAGTCATGTCCTATCAGGAGAGCTATTCAAGCACATTAGGTACATGCTGTCTCCCCAGTGACACATCGGACTCCTTGAGGGTGTGAATCAAGCCTTGTATTTATCAACTATACCCTCCAAGCTGCTCACAGAAAGGAGAGCTATAAGCTCCTAGAAGACGGGGTCTCTTCACTGAAAACATGTTACCCTGGTTACTCTGTATGATTCTGAGTTCCTCTAGCTGCACACCCGCCCTGGGTCATGTAATTTGTCAGAGGTAGCTTGGAAAGAGGAAGTCTGCCACAGTGGAGTACATAAAATTCTCTAATATATATCTTCATATGATTCCATGTGTTTTGAAAAATTCTAAAGGTTTAAGGATCTCAGATTGAAAATATTCATATATAGGACAATACGAACATCTTCCAAGAATATGGGACAGTCTTTCATCATTTAATCTACTGGGTAGATCCCTATCATCTTTTTGTTGCTATTAATTTTATTAGAGCTTCTGGAACATTCTGTCAATACTCCCAGTTTCATTATTTTTTCAGTCAATAAAACCCTGTGTTCCCTTCTTAATTCTGACAAATATTTTGAACAGATCGCCCTGAGAACATTAAAGGCTAATGGGTCTGTACAATGTGCTACTTGACAAGGCTTCAGCCCACGTCTGGATACTGCTTAAAACTTCCCCTCCATACTCTTGAGCTGAGCAGGTTGTTATTCCCACTGGTTTTCAAGAAACATATAAAGCATCTTATATTTTTTAACACATGCACTTTCAATAATGGCTTCCCAACATAGTACCCAATCCCTGCAACTCCTGCTCTCCATGTGAAGCTGTGATAATGCAGGCACAAAGATAGTTCCTGAGATAGGAAGTGAGCATTCGTTAATCTCACTGCTGTTTCTCCAACTGTGACTTTTTTGTTCCTGGAATACTTTCCATAGCTTTTAACATGGGGATCGTAGGAGGCTTGACTGACAAAATATTTTACAGGTCTGACTAGAAATATTTCCCTGTTATTTTCATGTAGCATAGACAGTTTTAACCCCATAATTATCAGGTTCATGAAGTCCAAACCACTGATGAAAACTGATCTCCTACTATTTGTGGTTAATTGAAAGTACAAATCTCCCAACACAGGAAGTTGACCCAGTGTCCTTAATTTTAAATTCTGGTGACCTCAATGTTTTTCACAGTAACAGCCAAGTTCTGGAAGTCACTTCTGCCCTTATTTCAAATCTCAGCAGCTGTTGAGACACTGCTTCACTTTCTTTTCCTTTGCTTCCTTTCCTCCTTTGCTCTAGAGAATGGCAACCCACTTGCCTAAGACTAGCAAAGCCGCATTAAGGATTGAAATTGAAAAACAGGCCGCAATGGTTTTCATGATTGATGATGACTTTCAAAGACTGGAAGACCATCAAGCATCCTTGGGGACAACAGTTGGCAGTCTGAAGGTGAAATCCTGGCTTCAAGAATGAATCCCTTGCAACTGCTTGCTCTGTTTCTCAGGCCAGTCTATAACGGGCCAATAATTCACATTTAGACTTCTAAAGTTCTTGGTTGGCTCTTCTGCCAAGAAAGCCAAAGGAAATTTTAAATATTCATTAGCATTAGTGGCTGAGTCCTACACATCCCAATCAACTTATATTTAGATTCATTGACAATTTAGGTTGCTCATTATTTTATGTGTGGGGGAATAACAAAGATGCCACAGGAGTTAGCAGATGGGTGAGAGAGACAATACAACTCTTAATGACGAGCTAGTAAATCATAACTTCTACAGAAACGAGGGATGAAGAGGACAATTACAGAGATGGTTTTTCTTTTCCTTCTTAAAAAAGATTTTATTTATTTATTTGCCAGAGAGAGAGAGAGAGAGAGCGCGCACAAGCAGGGGAGCAGCAGGCAGAGGGAGAAGCAGACTCCCCACTGATTAGGGAACCATAGATGGGACTCGATCCTGGAACTCTGGAATCATGACCTGAGGTGAAGGCAGACTCTTAACTGACTGAGCCACCCAGGCATACCAGAGATAGTTTTTTCATAAGAATTCCCACAGACACAAGACAATTTAAGTCTAACACCAACACAGCCTTCCCTTATACATTTTTTTAGTCCAATTGGAACTTTCTTTTATACTTTTATGTGTGTGTATATATAAATTTTCAACTAAATGATGGTGGTTAATTATGGTTCAGTAATTATCTGGAAGTCTTTCTGACAGCACTAAAACAAGGATACATTGGCTCACCCACTATGGAGATTCCTAGTCTGGCATGAACAGTGTAACCCTTAATTATATGGAACTCAAATCTTTTCCATTCATAATTACATGGCCTTTGTACCCTCTCCTATCAGAGGAAGATCACACAGACTGCTAGGCTTTATAGCCTTCAGAATGGACCACTGCAACGTGCTTTGCAAAAGTAGCCAACTGTAGCAAAGATCTTATGTGCCTGTAAGCTCTGGAGTCTGTCCTGTACCTGAGCCCTGCAGGCACGCTATCCGACCCATGGCCTTAGGTCCAGAGAGTGAGAAAAGAAACATCAACAGGCGCTCTCTTGTGTCCATGAGAATCATGCAGGGCATTTGCTTAAAGATGCAGATTGACAAAGACTCACCTGGAGAGATTCTGAGTCAGTGAGTCGTGGGCGGGTCCTATGTATCTGTATGTATTCAAAAGCACTGCAGGTGCCATATGGACACCACTTAGGAAATAATTCAGCCTGTAAACGTCATAGTTGGGACAAATTCCCAGGCCCGTGGGGCAATTAACTAAGGACAGAAGGAAAGCCCATGGCCTTGGGAGCACCCATGTGGGTTCTGTGACAAATGGGAGTAATATGCTTAATCAGGAAAGGGAGTCCCTTACTTGGTTTCAGTAGATTGTTGTCCTAAAGGGATGTGAGCCTAGCATTGCCTTCTATTTTCTTTTTCTTTACAGAGAAACCAGAACTATAGTTTTCTCCTCTATTCCCTGAATTTTAAATGCTGGCTTACTTTTTTTTTTTTTTTTTTTTTTTGAGCTAAGGTGAGACAAAACAAAAAACCAAACCAAATAGGTCTGTGGGCAGCTAGCTTGCAACCTCTATTTTGTATTCTGCGGATGCTGCCTGTTTCATACGTTGCTTTTCTAGGCTATTTACTTCCACTGCACCAAGATAAGGCCAGTGATCTCCCAGTAACAGACCCAAGAAACAAAAATATTTTTTTAAAAAAAAGACAACTAGGCATTTCCATCTAGTCTTGCCTCTCCAAAGCTGTCTGCTCCTTCTGATCTAACGTTGGGTCTACTGCCCTGCAGGCTGGAGGTCTGACCTATCTTTTCAGACCAACATATGCTGAGAGAGAGGGGGTTGTGATGTGACTGATTAATTCTTTATGGACTAAAAATACCTTAACATTTGCATTTTTAATTATGCAAAAGAAATCTGGAAAGCTGGAACAGAGGGCACAGCTTTAAGATCCAGAATTCAATGGAAGGGATAACGACCACTCTGTTGTTGTTTGTTTTTTTTTTTTTTTTTTTTTTGAGCAAGAAGCACCACCTTGGAATACACTAGTTTTCCCACAGAAGGAAGGAAACCATGATATGGGATGGGGAAGACAGAAGGGAAAGAACGAACTGTGGCAGGCTTTCCATGGTGCCCAGAATGGAGAGGTGATTACCATGTCTAGCACAAGACAAGGGAGGAAGGTATATTCACTCGAATCTTTCTTTCTGTAATATCCTCTCCTTTCCTTCCATCTTCTGATTCTACCAGAAAATATTGTTTTACAGTGTTTATAACTTACATGTGCATGTGTTTCTCTTTCTTAAGATCATGACTTAATCACAATAATTAAATATTATAAATATATTATATAAATTTATATTTATATTTATTTTATATATTTATTTATATAATATATATATTATATATAAATATATAATAAAAATAAATGATAATATATTTTATATATTTATATTTTATAATATATAAATATATTTATATTCTGCAATATATATTAATATATAATATATAATAATATTATATATATAATTATAATATTATATTTATATTCTGCAAGTCACGTTCCTGTGGCAGGGTAAACTGTTACATAAATACTTGTCATGGACAGACTTTAGAGTGGCAGTGGCCCCACAATCCCCCTTCCACATATTCACACCTTTGCACAACTCTCCGTTGCTGAGTAGGGGCAGGGCCTGTGACTTGCTTCTATCAATGAAATGGAATAAAAGTCAAAAAATGGATATGATTACATTTGTGTGAGTATATAAGTATGCAGTGTCCATCTTGCAGGTCTGTATCTCTCTCTTCTGGCTTTGAAGAAGAAAGCAGCCCTGAATCCTACAGCTGCAGAGAACAGAATGCTGTCAACATCTCCGGGAGCAGGGAATCAAATGTTTCTTTCCCTAGTGGAGCCTCCCAGGGAGACCCCAGCCTGGCTGACTCTTTGATTGTACTTGGATGAGACCCTGAGCAGAGGATTCAGCTGAGCTGTTACTGGACCCCAGATCCACAGAAACTGATCGAAGAAGCTGTTAAGACTGTGCTGATTTGTTATACAGCAATAGCACTAATACCCTTTGATGTTGGCCTTGGCCATGTGTCTTGATTTTACCCACAGGATGTTCATGGATGTGATGCAAATAGGGGTTTGAAATGTGATTACACAGTGGGTTTGTTTTCTTGTGCTCCATTGCAACAAAAGATAATAGACACTCTAAACCTCTTTCCTTTAAACACACACACCTACATATAGACACAAACACTTGCCACAACCACCACCACATCACGTTAGTGCTGGCAGAGTGGTGGGGGTGGAGGTGGGGGTGGGCTGGCCATAAATAGGTATTAAATGGAATAAAGTTGCCTAGAAGCACAAAGACCTAAGCCCTGCCCATGGCTGCAAACAAATATTGCCTGTTGGAAATGCTTGCTGGTTCAAAGAGCAGAATCAAGAGAGGAATGAATGAATGAATTTTACCACTGTTATTTATATGGTTAGTCACTCCAAAGTTCCAGTCTCTGAGAAAAATTACACAAAGTAAATACTATTGCAGAAGATGTCCCTGAAAGATGGTTACTGCCAGATCTTAACACAAGAAACCAATCAAATGAGCTTTCCTCTGAACACCAGTATATTGCCAAGAACACTCCATGGAAATCTACCCAATTGTTTAGGGTGACTCCTTCAATCAATTTCCTCATCATTGCACCCAACGTACCTCTCTGGTTCTGTGAGCTCTGAAAATCAGTCCTCATGAGACCAAATCCACCATGTGAGTGCTTTCTCAATGTGTGGTGAAAATAGACCTGCCAGCCAGGTCATTCAGTAAAATCTAACTCATGGGCTCACTCCCAGTTTCTCTTCCTGGCAGAGATGGGTGACCTGCCAGGTTGTGACATAACTCACAGATATTTGTGGTTAAAACTGGTTTTACTTAGTCTGGAACTTAACATATGTCCTTCAAATCCCCAATTTACAAAAGAACAGGTACAATGTACAGAAATCAGTTGCTTTCTTTTACACTAACAATGAAAATATAGAAAGGGAAATTAGAGAATCAATTCCATTTACTATAGCACCAAGAACCATAAGATACCTGGGAATAAACCTAACCAAAGAGGTAAAGGATCTGTACTTGAGGAACTACAGAACACAAATGAAAGAAATTGAACAAGACACAAAAAGATGGAAAAACATTCCATGCTCATGGATCGGAAGAATAAACATTGTTAAAATGTCTATACTGCCTAGAAGCATCTATACTTTCAGTGCCATCCCAATCAAAATTTCACTGGCGTTATTCAAAGAGCTTGAACAAACAATCCTAAAATTTGGATGAAACCAGAAGAGACTCCAAATTCCTAAGGAAATGTTGAAAAAGAAAAAACTGGGGCCATCACATTGCCTGATTTCAAACTTTACTACAAAGCTGTGATCACAAAGACAGCATGGTACTGGCATAAAAACTGATACACAGACCGGTGGAACAGAGTAGAGAGCCCAGATATTGACCCCTAACTCTATGGTCAAATAATCTTTGGCAAAGCAGGAAAAAAAATATGTAGTGGAAAAAAGACAGTCTTTTCAATAACTGGTGCTGGGAAAATTGGGACAGCTATGTGTGGAAGAATGAAACTTGACCATTTTCTTACACCATACAAAATGATAAACTCGAAAGGGATAAAAGACCTCAACATGAGTCAGGAATCTATCAAAATCCTAGAGGAAAACATAGGCAGTAGCCTCTTTGACATTGGCCACAGCAACTTCTTTCAAGATATGTCTCCAAAGGCAAAGGAAACAAATTCGAAAATGAACTTCTGGGACTTCGTCAAGATCCAAAAGCTTCTGCACAGCAAAGGAAACAGTCAACAAAACAAAGAGGCAACCCACAGAATGGAGAAGATATTTGCAAATGACAGTACAGACTACAGACAAAGGGCTGATATCCAAGATCTATAAAGAACTCCTCAAACTTAACACATGCAAAACAGATTATCACGTCAAAAAATGGGCAGAAGACATGAACAGACACTTCTCCAAAGAAGACATACAAATGGCTAATAGACACATGAAAAAATGTTCATCATCATTAGCCATCAGGGAGATTCAAATCAAAACCACATTGGGATATCACCTTACACCAATTAGAATGACCAAAATTAACAGGACAGGAAACAACAAGTGTTGGAGAGGATGCGGAGAAAGGGGAACCCTTTTACACTCTTGGTGGGAATGCAAGTTGGTGCAGTCACTTCAGAAAACAGTGTGGAGATTTCTTAAGTAATTAAAAATAGAGCTACCCTATAACCCTGCAATTGTACCACTGGGTATTTACCCCAAAGATACAGATGTAGTGAAAAGAAGGACCATCTGTCCCCAATGTTCATAGCACCAGTGGCCACAGTCGCCAAACTGTGGAAAGAGCCAAGATGCCCTTCAACAGACAAATGGATAAAGAAGATATGGTCCATATGTACAATGGAGTATTATGCCTCCAACAGAAAGAATGAATACCCAACTTTTGTATCAACATGGACGGGACTGGAAGAGATTATGCTGAGTGAAATAAGTCAAGCAGAGAGAGTCAATTATCATATGATTTCACTTACTTGTGAAGCATTAGGAATGACACAGAAGACATTGGGAGATGGAGAGGAGAAGTGATTGGGTTAAGTCGGAGGGGTAGATAAACCATGAGAAACTGTGGACCCTGAGAAACAAACTGAGGGTTTTGAAGGGGCCTGGTGGGATGGGTTGGGTGAGCCTGGTGGTGGGTATTATGGAGGGCATGTATTGCATGGAGCACTGGGTGTGGTGCATAAACAATGGATCTTGGAACACTGAAAAAAAAAATTAAAAAAAGCACAGGTACACACAGTAAACATTTTGTTAACCACATCAGCTTATACCCTTGGCCTTTCCATTTTTGCTCTACACTCCTCAGCCCCAGCAATTTACTTTTTGGCCTAAGTACAAAACTCTATTCCAAATGCTACTAGATTTTATACCTGCACTTGGCATCCAATTACTGGAAATGTAAAAGGACATTATTCTTTTCCCAATTAAAAAAAAAATCACAAAAGTTAATTTCCACATTCTATCTGAGATCTCAGATATGCCACTCCATGCTTGACGCATATTCCTATGACATATTTCTAGCATTCCCCGCTGGGGGAATGCTACACCCGAGGGGGGCTCTTGGAGTTCTGCTGACTGCCAACTTCTCCCCTTAAGGAACTCTTTCTTCTCCAGCCACCAGTGTTTCAAAGTCCAACCATCTCCCAGACTCCGGGATCTTGCCGTCCAGCCTTCTGAAACACCATTATGGCCTGCATCCCAGCACACTGACAAAGGCAAAGACCAGAGTAATTTAAAGCATCCAGGATACTGTTCATGACACTCAAAAGACCCTGTTTTCCTGAACTCCGGCTTTTCCAAACCTCGGTGCTGTCTGTAGATAACCCGCCCTTCACAGGAGGGCCACTTATTTCAGGGAAATGTGTTTCTTTTTTGACTTCCTTGGTAGTCGCCCACAAATGAAAAGACTAAAGATCTCGTACATTATGTAAACAACCCTTCTTGGGTACTATTACTTTTCAAGATATTTCATTAGAGTAAAACTAAAGCACCTTTCCCTTCCTTGTCCAATGACTACTTCTTCCTGCATCCCAGAGAAGGAAAAACTTTTAGTCCCTTCATTTGTACCAGTGGCAAGTCTAAAATTCAGTTATTTCATGGATGTCACTTAAAACAGACACTAGGACCAGAGAAGGTAAAAAAGTGACACCCAAGGAAACATATGTAGGGCAGACCTGTCACACAACTTTAGAAACAGGCAGCCAGCAATGACCACAAGCGTCTCAGATCATTAAGCAATGTCTTACTGTGATGTCATGCACCGATGTACAGAGTTGTAATCCTTTCAAAACAGACAGATTGTCAGCATGATAAAGTGGATACAAACAGGTTCTTGAACAGTGATGACTACAGTGTTGGGGGGAGGAAATGTCACTGAACTGAAAAGCGTTACCAACACAACTCCTAGGGGCCAGTGCCATCGAGAGACTGAAGGTATGTCTCATTATTCTCACCGAGCTGTTTCTCTACACTGAGCAGTAACTGCATAAACTCTTCCTGATCTTGTAATTGCCAGACAAATAGTTAGAATCTACAGATGTCAGAACTGAGTTCCTAATTGCTGTAAATTAGTGAGCAAACACAGGTTTCTCATTAAACCCATTACACCCCGTATGTTAAAACAGAGCCCTTGCATGTGTTTTCTTTCTTGGCACTCACAGCATTCGTGGAACAAACCTAGGAAGAGAGATGCAGAGTGGTATTGCTAGGGCGTGTGTGCGACAGGCTGATTCCTGGGTGAAAAACTTGGAAATGGCAATGTGTTTGTTGCCGAAATTTTAATGAGGAGTTACACTGTGCCTCCATCTTTGCTTTCTTAGGACAGAGTCAAGTGACGTCACGCCTCTTTGAAAGTTTTTGCTTCTCTTAGAGGAACCTGGAATGCTGCCTCCCGTGGCACTTGGATTTGCCTCCTGTTACCTGTGCAGGTGGAAATGCATACATTGCTAGATTAAATGGGAAGGGAGGAGGGAATGGACTGAAATGCTGTGGAAAAGCATATCTGAATTTTCATTGTAGGTAAGCACTAGTCTTCTGGCTCAGAAGACCATGGCTTTTTCTACTCTGGCTCTCTCTCTCAGGCTGGAAGATTTATGAGAAATGGGGGAAAGGCTGGGAGGGTTAAACCAAGAAATGTATCAATTACCAAACTACAAATAAAAATAGCTCCTTTGCACAAGCTTCATTAAGTTTTATCAGCAAGTATCTTGGGGTTTTACACTCAAACCACAGGTCATAAATTCACAGTAAATCCCCCATATGTTCACCAAACACCTGAATTCAATTTCTCTTCTGGTTGTGAAGTAGGAATATGGTGCTCCAATTAATTATGCATGCAAAGTTAGTTCCTAACATGGGGAACTTTTTTTTTTCCCCAATGCTGAAGGGTATTTAGACATTATACATTCATACATAATATATATATTACACTATATAGGTATATTTATAACATTCGAAATTTAGGGATAGATCTTTTTTTAATCATCACAATTTTATACTGGTGAATAGGTATAAATTCTCTTTTCCTAGTTTGAACAGTGAAAAAGCAAAATTGGTATATACTTTGCTGTAATGTATAATTTTTCTATAGACAATCTCATACCTTTGTGAGATGTGACAATGATGTTAATATTTAAGGTTTTTACTTTGAATTACAGAAAAAGTCTAACGTGAGGCTAAATGGCTATATTTATATGTGTCTATATGTACATGTGAAATTAGCTACTTAGGAAATATCATGTCATTTTCAGTTTATTTTCACAGTTTTGCTCATCACTTGTAATATGAAAAGAATTATGAGAAACTTATGCAAATCCCAAAGGCACTCACTTTCCTCAGCTGATAAAATTCATTTTCAGATTTTTGACACCCATGATTTGTTGTCCATTTCACACCAATTTCAGTGTAATAAATCATAACAAATTAAAAACATACAGCTACGTTTTCTGGATTAAAAAGGTAGTCACCAAAGCTGTTATTACTGCATTTGCTTCTGATGTGATGAGTCACAGGGAGGGTCACCTCTCTCCATCAGAAAGACTGGGGACTAGATCTTACCCTGGGTCCCTGTGTGGTCATTCGGTAAAGGGCTATCATTTCATAAGCAGCAAAATCTCAGGAATGTACCCCTCACCCCATTTTATTACTATCATCACTCTTCCTTATTAGCCTGTCACCGGTCTCAGGCAGGAGTGAGAAAAATTTAGCTTTACTTTTTCGAGGAGAATTCGTCCAGCTACAAAGAAAACACACGTGCATGGACATACATAATTTCAGGACCCAACAATAAATACACGAGAAAAGACATTCTATTATGAGCCTGAGGTCGTTTTTCCTGACTAGTAAATTTCACAGAAATAATCCAAGTTGTTTTCTCCCCAGAAAGATTGCTAAATCTATTGCAGTCACACTTCTGATGAGGCATTTACTTAAAACTTAGCACAAAGTAACATTATTTAGCAAGCTTTAAAGGACCATCAATGAAAAATGATTGATCAAAGTGTTCACTTCAGAAATCATGTTCTCATAAAACTTTCCAACAAGTGAGCTTTGACTGTTGTGAGATGGAGTGTTGGAGCTTAAGACCCCAGAGAAGGTGAGAGAAGCCAGAATGAACCTCCCCAGGCCCTTAGAGGAAAATGGGCAAGGGGGCAGGGGGAGAGAAGCAGTGTGCCTCAAGTCTTCCTCACTCCCAAGTTGACTACTCTGGGGCTTTAAACAAATAAATGATGGGAGAGAAAATGTTTTCCAGGCATATCTATGAATTTAAACTCATTCTTGAAAATACAATGTTACTGCCTCTAAGAAACCATATATGACATTTCTCTTTCCACGATGCAAGACGCAGTTATAATTTGGATATAATGCCCCAAGTGCACTTTCTTTTCATAGACTGTATGATTTTCATAAATCGTCTAATAAATGGCAAGGACATAGAAGGTATTCTATTAGGTTAGAGAGCTGAAGAAAGTTTATGGATCAGGCTCTTCATTTAATAAAACCACTGGGGATATGAAGGTTAGCCAGTTGTGACCCACAGTTAAAGTCGGTGCTTCAAACTAAAATATACGTTTCAGTGTCTGAAAAAAGAGCAAAGGAATTCGGGAGCACAGGTGAAAATTCTAGAGAGTGAAAAGAAGAGTGAAAATCAGGAGTACATTATGAAAATTTGAAATAAGAAAGCAATGGAAATTAAATTACAAAACCTGATGGGTTTTGATGACAAAATAAAATGATTATCATGTTCCTTTTCATATTAGAGAGGTTTTATCATACAAGCATAGAAACTAATTATAGAACCATTATTTTAATTCTTTAATCATGAAATGATTACATAGAATTCAAGACTAACATTCTTTTTTTTTGTATTCTTTGTCCTTAATGACAGCATAATTGCAAAATACTATACGAACCTAAGCTATTTTTTTTTCCTAAGATAAAAATTCCAGTGCAATACGCTGTTTAATGCTCATGTCAATTCCCAATTATGGATAAATTCTATATGGCTTTCCTGGAATGATTTAAAATGGAAAATAATGTAACAGGAGATACACGGCCTGTGATTCCATGACTGGCTAACTGAAAGGTTTCTGAGAACTAGAATAAAAGCAGAAACATATTTATTAGTCTTCTAAGAAAACAGAACACTGGATGTGCCCAAATGAAGAACTTGCACATATTACTTTATAAACATTTTAAATATCATTGGAATACTTCTGTTGACAGGTAGTTTTTTTAATGTCTATTTATGTCTTAATTAACTTCATAATTATTAGCTAATAATTTTTTAGGCTTTCCTTTAATTTACAATCTGGCCATGTCCCAACTTATAAATAATTTATCTGGATAAAGGAAATAAATGAGATAGAAACATTGATCAGTTTAACTTCTCCTTTCACGTTCAATTAAATTATTAGAAACAAAAAATGTGACCATGTTGGTTTGGAATTATTGATAGATTTTGAAAATGGTCTGCATCATTTTTTTGTTAATTACTTTTTCAAAGCAACACTTGCATGTGTAGGGTTGATATTTTTAACTGCTAACTAAAAGTCTTAAAGTATCTTCTACTTCATTGCCTCGTGTCCCTCTGACTACCCAATCCCAAGCTAAATACTTCTAAGGCTTTTCACTGTTTTCTACAACATTTCTTTTTAATTCAACCTCAGATAGCAGAATGGATCAATCACAATTCCTGGTTTGTGATAGACTCTTGTTGATGATTCTCAGCTCACTTTCTTCCATATAATTAATGATTTTTAATACTATACTCAATATAACTAAAAGTAAATTATCAATAAGATTTATTACACAAAACAAAAGCTAGAGATTTAACAATAATCCCTATCTACCCGAAATACCTCTGGCATTTCACTACATTTTTCTGAATAATTTTAAACATTATTTGTTGATTTCCTGTGAAGGTAGAAGCAGCACTAACTCTCTTGTACACGGCAATCCCATTCTTCACTCCCTGTTTTCATGTCCCACGTCCTCTCGATGCAGTTCTAGCAGAACTTTTAAATGCTTTTTTTAGTATTTATATTACGTATATAAATATTGTTCATTACTAATTCTAATGGAGCACTGTGATTACATTTCCTTTTTTCTATGACATTCTTGGTTTTTCTTTGGCTTAGTGTTCTTAGAGCCTGTCTCTAATTTTTTCCACCCTCTGTAGTCTTTTTATTTTTTTAAGATTTATTTTTTAGAGGATTTTTAGGTTCAGAGCAAAACAGAGAGGAGGGTACAGAGATTTCCCACAGACCTCCTGCCCCACACGTGTGTAGCCTCCCCCGTTATGAACATCTCCCACCAGAGTGGCATACAGGTCACAACTCAAGAACCATCTTGTCACAACATTATTAGCCGAAGTCCATAGTTCACATTAGGGTCTGCTCGTGGGGTTGTAAATTCTATGGGTTTGAGCAAATGTATAATGACATTTATTTATTATTATAGCATCATACAGAGTATACTTTTTGCCCTAAAGTCCGCTGTGCTCTACCTGTTCATCTATCCCTCTTCCACCTTTCCTGGCAGCTACTCATCTTTTCACTGTCTCCATAGTCTGCCTTTTCCAGAATGTCAAAGAGTTGGAATCACAGAGTATGTAACCTTTTCAGATTAGTTCCTTTCACTTAATAATAATATGTTTTAAGTTTCCTCAGCTTGATAACTCATTTCTTTTTAGCTCTAAATTCCATCCCACTGTCTGGATGTCAGTTTCTATCCATTCATCTACTGAAGGAAATTTTTATTGCTTCCAAATTTTGGCAGTTACAAATAAGACTACTATAAACATTCATGCGCAGGTTTTTGTGTGGACATAAATTTTTAGTTCTTTTGGGTAAATACCAAGGAGCACAATTGCTGGATTTGTAAGGTATGTTTAGTTTTTGTAAGAAATTTCCAAACCTTGGTCTTCCAAAGTTCTGGTACCACTCTTGCACTCCCACAAGCAATGACTGAGTTCCTGTGGCTCCACATCCTTACCAGCATTTGGTGTTGTCAGATTTTGGCCATTCTCATAGATATGTAATGGTATTTCACTGGTGTTTTAATTTGCATTTCCCTGATGACATGTGATGTGAAACACCTCTTCACATCCTTATCTTCTGTTTGCGGATTGTCTCTGGAGAGGTGATTGTTCAAGTCTTGAAGCCCTTGATCCTTTTTTGAAATGGGTTGTTGAGGGGCACCTGGGCAGCTCTGTCATTTAGGCATCTGCCTCTTGGCTTCAGTTCAGGTCATGATCTCAGGGATATGAGATCAAGCCCCATATTGACTCCATGCTCAGCAGAATCTGCTTGAGCCTGTTTCCCCCTCCCACACTCTCTCCCTCTCCTCCTCCCCCCACTTACACTGACTCTCTAAAATAAATACATAAAATTTAAAAAAAATAAAATTCAGCAGTTGGCTTTCTTATGGTTGAGTTTTAAGAGTTCTCTGTATATTTGGGATATGGTTGAGTTTTAAGAGTTCTCTGTATATTTGGGATAACAGTCTTTTATCAGATAGGTCTTTTGCAAATATCTTCTCCCTCTTTATAGCCTTAGACACATTTTCCCATGATCCAACCTATCATAGCCTGGGTTTTTTCTTGGAGCCCTCCAAATCAAGTGTTCTTGCCACATGCTCCAGGCTGCACTGGGCTCTCCAGGTTTCTGCATAGTGGCAGTCCTGGCACCTCCCTTCATCATCATCCTGGGATTTTTTTTTTAGAGTACATCATGTAGCTTCCTAAAAGGGGAAGTATTAGAAGTAAAAAAGAAAAAGAAATAAAACAAGAACTTGTATCTTTACATGCTTAAACCATCACCACTTATTGGCAGTTTGGTTAGGGATGGAACCACAGGTTAGGAAACACGACTCTTCAATATCTGAAGGTATGGCTCCATGTTCTTCTGGCTTCCAGTGTTGCTGTTGAGAATTCTAACATTCTGATTCCCAGCTCTCTACTGTATATTTTCTTTAAAGGATCATCTATTTGTTTCTGTTATTCTGAAACTTCACAATCCTGTTTTCTTTTAAATTTGAGTTTTGGGGGCACTAGTTAATTCTTCAGTTTAGGATCTTAAGTTCTCCATCTCTGGAAAAATTTCTTGTGTTATTTTTCTAATAATCTCTCTGTTCATTACCTCTGTTCGCTCTTTCTAGAAAACATATTCATTATATGATGGACCTTCCAGAATGAACTTCTGCTTTTTTTCCTCTCTCTCTTTCCCACTATATTGATCTTTACCTTATGTTTCATGTTTCCTGGCAAGCTTTAGAATTATTTGTATACTATTCTTTTATATTATGTATGTTTTATGCACATAAATTACTTTTTAGAATATTTATATATTTACACATGCTATATGTTTATATATGTTAATATATGTAAATATATGTGAATATCTATGTGTGTGTATATATACTTTAAAAAATATTTCCATATATATTGACTCAGAGACTAAACTTTTAAAGCATTCAATCTGTAACCTACCAAGTTCCAAATACAAGCAAATCTTATTTTTATGACTTAGCCAAGTCTTCCAAACCTTTCTTCCACAAACACACGTTCTGGCATTATACTACAAATGACTTTTTCTTTGACATGTAATGAAATTCACAGTTTGGGTTTAGATGTTTATTACGCAAGTTTACTCCCACTGCTCAAAATGGTGATTACAATCTATAATTTTTAACTCTCTGTTTCAATATTTGCTGGCGTCCACTCTTAATTCTCCTGCCAAATAGTGACCAGCTCCCACTTGGATCTCTTAAAATTATCCCATTGGTGTTCATGGTAGAATGTTTCATGACTTTTCCCACAGTGCAGTCCGAACCTTAGCCACAGAAGCATGCTTTGAGAATACAGTCCAAGACTCAGCACATCCCACCACACACAAAGCTGATGCCATTTTCTAAGAGATTTGGTTCTATAGCTAGTACATGTGAATTTATGTAAGCAAATGAAACCTGGTATAAAATCCTGAATAATCACAGTCTTTGAAGAATCAATTGCTACTTGGACTAAATAAGAGTTTACAAAAGTCCTTTTTGTATGTTTGTTACAATCCCCGAGTTTGAAAATCTTTCTAGAAAGCACTAAAGTCTCTTCCATCTAGGAAAGAAGGAATAATGGATATCATTTGAGTATCTTAAAAAGCTTTAAGATTCTCATGAACTTTAGTTCTCATTACTGAATATCTGAGTAGGAAAAAGAAGTACTTGAGCTGAACCTTATTCCATCAACTACGGGATAATACCCAAAAGCCCTTTTGCTTTCTCATTGATGTTTTTGGACAAATTCCCAATAGCAGTACTTTCGTAGGCATCTACCTCTTTCTTCTAAAACTAAACTTTTGCAAACATTGGCTAATTGTAGGTTTGCTTGGTTGATTTCTAGATAACTGAGACTTCACTGTATCATTTTACTTACACGTGACTTTAAAATTGTACTGTAGCTGAAACAAATGAGAAAATCTTTACTTATTTTGCGGTATAGGATTCCTAGAAGAGGTTTCCTTTTCTTGTTTGACTTTTTCTCTATTTCAGGCATTTGTGAATTTCGAAAGAAAAAAATCAATAATACTGACTTCCAGACACAAAATGTTTAAAATGTGGATAAGAAACTTTTTGACCTTTATAAGTTGATTCGTGTAGTCAAATTTTCACTTCTGACAAAAATGTTGTTCAAAGACTTTTTAGAAGTCTTTTTATGACTTTTTAAAAAATTTAATTTTTTCAAGTATAATTAACCTGCCATGTTATATTAGTTTCAGGTGTTCAATATAAAAGGCTTCAAATTTAATGCTTTCTCTTTTTAAATTTAATTTTTAAGGTTGTGTGTTAATTCAAGTTATTTAATAAGTAATCCAACACTTCCATACATCACCCGGTGCTTTCATAACAAGTGCCCTCCTAATGCCCCTCCTCTAGTTCACCCATCCTCCCATCCCCTCCCCTCTGGTAACCATCAGTTTGTTCTCTATAGTGAAGACTGTTTCTTGGTTTGCCTCTCTCTTTTTTTTCCTTTGCTCATTTGTTTTGTTTCTTAAATTCCACATCTGAGTAAAATCATATGGTATTTGTCTTTCTCTGACTTATTTCTCTTAGCATAGTACACTTTAGCTTTGTCCATGTTATTGCAAATGGCAAGATTTCATTCTTTTTTATGGCCAAATAATATTCCTTACACACACGCGCGCGCACACACACACATATTATATATTGTATCACATATATATATATATATGTGTTATATATATATATATACATACATATATATAATCTCACACATCTTCTTTATCCATTCATCTATTGATGGACACTGGACTGCTTCCATAATCTGGCTACTATAAATGACAACTGCTATAAATGTCAGGGGGCTTGTATCTGTCTGAATTAGTGTTTTTGTATTCTTTGGGTAAATACCTCGTACTGTGATTCCTGGATCATAGGGCAGCTCTATGTTTAACTTTTTGAGGAGCTTCCATACTGTTCTCTGGAGTGGCTGTACCGGTTTTCATTCCCACCAACAGTACGAGAGGGCTCCTCTTTTATCACATCCTCTGAAACACCTGTTGTTTCTTGTGTTGTTCATTTTAGCCATTCTGACAGGTGTGAGATGATAGCTCATTGTAGTTTTGATCTGCATTTCCCTGATGATGAATGATGATGAACATCTGGCTATTTGGATGTCTTCTTTAGAGAAATGTCTGTTCATGTCTTCTGCCCATATTTTAATTGGATTATTCACATTTTGGGTGTTGAATTTTGTAAGTTCTTTATATATTTTGGGTGCTAACCTTTATCACATATGTCACTTACAAATACCTTCTCCCATTCCATAGACTGCCTTTTAGTTCTGTTGATTGTTTCCTTCACTGTGAAGCTTTTTATTTTGATGTAGTCCCAATAGTTTATTTTTGCTTCCATCTTCCTTTAGCTCAGGAAACCTATCTAGAACAAAGGTGCTACAGCCAATGTCAGAGAAATTACTGTCTGTGCTTTCTTCAAGGAGTTTTACAGTTTTGGGTCTGACATTTAGGTCTTTCATCCGTTTTGAGTTTATTTTTGTGAATGCATGTGGCTGTCCAGTTTACCCAATACCATTTGTTGAAGAGACTGTCTTTTTCCCATTGGATACTCTTTCCTGATTTGTACAAGATTAATTGACCATGGAGTTGTGGGTTCACTTCTGGATTTTCTATTCTGTTCCATTGATCTGTGTGTCTATTTTTTTTTAATTATTTATTTATTTATTTGACAGAGAGAGATCACAGCAGACAGAGAGAGAGAGAGAGAGGGAAGCAGGCTCCCCGCCAAGCAGAGAGCCCGAAGCGGGACTCGATCCCAGGACCCTGAGATCATGACCTGAGCCGAAGGTAGCGGCCCAACCCACTGAGCCACCCAGGCCCCCTGTGTGTCTATTTTTGTACCAATACCATACTGTCTTGATTACTACAGCTTTGTAATTTGACTTGAGGTCTGGAATTATGATGTCTCCCACTTTGCTTTTCTTTTTCAGATGGCTTTGGCTATTTGGGCTCTTTTGTGGTTCCGTACAAATTTTAGGATTATTTATTCTCATTCTGCGAAAAATGCTTTTGATATTTTAGTAGTGATTGCACTATGTAGATTATTTTGGATCGTACAGACATTTTAACAATATTTTTTAAAACAACAAACAAAGCCTAAATCCAGCAGAAGGAAGGAAGTAATAAAGATCAGAGCAGAAATGAATGATACAGAACTAAAGAAAAACAGAAACACCCCAGTAGAATAGACCAATGAAACTAAAAGCCGGTTCTTCTAAAAAATTAATAAAGAGTGATACTTAATCAAAAAGAAAAGAGAAAGGATCCAAATAATAAAATCATAAATGAGAGATGTGAAATAAAAACCAACACCACAGAAACACAATTATAAGAGATCATTATGAAAAACTGTCTGCCAACAAACTGGACAATCTGGAAGAAATGGATAAATTCCTAGAAACATTTAAACTACCAAAACTGAAAGAGGAAGAAATACAAAACTTGAATAAACTGATAACCAGCAAAGAAACTGAATCGGTATTCAGAAAGCTCCCAACAAACAAGTCCAGGGCCAGATGGGTTCACAGGCAAATCCTACCAAACATTTAGAGAAGAGATAATACCTATTCTTCTCAAAATATTCCAAGAAATCAGGGTGCCTGGGTGGCTCAGTGGGTTAAGCTGCTGCCTTCAGCTCAGGTCATGATCTCAGGGTCCTGGGATCGAGTCCCACATCGGGCTCTCTACTCAGAAGAGAGCCTGCTTCTCTCTCTCTCTCTCTCTGCCTGCCCCTCCATCTACTTGTGATTTCTCTCTGTCAAATAAATAAATAAAATCTTTAAAAAAAAATATTCCAAGAAATGGAAGGGAAACTTCCAAATTCATTCTATGAGGCCAGCATTACCCCGATACCAAAACCAGATAAAGACACCACAAAAATAGAGAACTTCAGGCCAAAATATCTGATGAAATCTAAACAAAATACTAGCAAACCAAATCCAATACATTAAAAAAAAAATCATTCACTACAATTAAGTGAGATTTATTCCTGGGCTGCAAGGGTGTTCAATATTTGCAAACCAATCAGCATGATGCATCACGAGAAAGAATAAGAATCATACGAATAGATGCAGAAAAAGCATTTGATAAATTACAACATCCATTCATGATAAAAATCCTCAACAAAGTAGGTTTAGGGGGAACATACATCAACATAAAAAAGGCCATAGAGGGAAAAAATCACATCTCATATCATCTTCAAATGGGAAAAACTGAGAGCTCTCCCTCTGTGGTCAAGAACAAGACAGGGTGTCCATTCTCACCATTTTTATTCAGCATAGTCCTGGAAGTCCTAGCTATAGCCATCAGACAACCAAAAGAAATAAAAGGCATCTAGATCAATAAAGAAGAAGAAAAACTTTCACACTTTCTATATATAGAAAACCCAAGACTTCACCAAAAAACTGCTAGAACTGATAAATGAATTCAGTAAAGTTGCTGGATACGAAATCAATATACAGAAATCTGTTGCATTTCTATACTCCAATAATGAAGCAGCAGAAAGAGAAATTAAGGAATCAATCCCATTTATAATTGCACCAAAAATAATAAGATACCTTCCTAATCAGAGAGGTGAAAGACCTGTACTCCAAAAACTATAAAACACTAATGAAAGAACCTGAAGACAGCACAAAGAAATGGAAAATTCTCATGGATTGGAAAGGCACTTTACTAACTTAAATAACTTTGGGGGAAAACAACTCAACATGATCACAGAGTGTAATCAAGATTTGTTTTTCTGCAATAAATATAGAATTTTTGATCTTTCAACGAGTATCAAAGTGCTGGGAAATAGGCAGAGTAAGTACCTAACCAGGGTTCTACTGCATCATGAGCAGCAGGGGCAGAGGTCACAGGAATCTGGGTGCACATTTCCAAACCAGCCTCGATGCCTAAAGACTCACCAAGGCAAGGGGTAGTGCCAGCTTATACCTGAGCACAGAGGAGAAAGGAATGGAGCAAGGCATCTGTTAAAACTCAGTACGACCCCTTATAAGCAGATTGCAACACTGCTTTCCCTGTATTTTTGCATTCAACCTATGTCCAAACACTAGTGTGCGGGGAAGCTAAGCCAAGACCAAATAGAACTAATTATGTGTGCAGTAGCAACAGAAGCCCAGAAGGAAGTCAGAGATAGACACAGACATTGATTTAGATCTAGACACAGGCAGAGATGTAGATATAAATATCAGCACGAAAAGACATTTATACTGAAGAATCAGTTCTGGATATTTTCCTGAGTGGCAAAAAAAAGATTTAGAAAATATATACAGACCATCCCCAACTTATGATGGTTTGACTTAATGATTTTCTTTTTTTTTTTCACTTTATGATGCTCTGATAGTGATCGGCATTCAGTAGGAACCGTACTTTGAATTTTGAATGTAGATCTTTTTCCAAGCTCACATACAGAGTGATACTCCGTTCCCAGGCCCCAGCCAGCAGCAGGATCTCACGAGGACAAACAACGGATAACAATGGTCATGCACCGATCCAGCCATTCTGTCCTTCGCCCTCACTACAGAATTCAGTAAAATGCATGAGCTATTCAGCACTTGATTATCAAATAGGCTTTGTGTTGGATGATTTTGCCCAACTGTAGGCTGATATAAATGTCCTGAGCACACTGAAGGCAGGCTAGGCAAAGCTAGGAGGTTCAGTAGGTTAGGTGTATTAAATACATGTTTGACTTGGGATATTTTGAACTTACAATAGACTTATTGGGACCTAACCGCATTGTAAGTAAAGCAAGCTCTGTACTGAAATATTACCCGTGTTTGTCATGAGCCTATTATCTGACATAAAGCTTCCCTGAGACTCAGAAGTCACAGGCCTCTGTAGATATCATTTTGTTTTGTCTTTCCTCATATTGTAATGTCTCTGCAGACTGCCTCTGATATTGTTTCATTTTGATATCATAATAGTGTCTCCATGGATTTTGGCTGACATTTTGTTTTGACATTAGGCTACAATAGACCTCCACTGACATTTCATTTTGTCACTGCAACATTGTTTCTATAGGTTCCCGCTACATTATTTTGTTTTGACATCAAAATGTCATCTCTACGGTCTTGGCGTGACATTATCTAGAGAACTTTATGAAGAGGTATGGAGCCCATGGAATAGATGGATACAATGCAGAACATCTCATAAACTTAAAAATGTTTTTGATAAACACACGTTTACATGAAACAATATAAATGTGCTAAATTGTTTCCATAAAGTTACTAAGGTTTTTTATAACATGGATTCAGGTAAGGTGTTGATTTTCCATCTTTCCAATAATACAAAGTTTTTTAAAGATTTTATTTATTTCTTTGAGAGAGCACGAGACAGCGAGAGAGCACAAGCAGGGGGAGAGGCAGAGGGAGAAGGAGAAGCAGACTCCCTGAGGAGCAGGGAGCCCAATGTGGGGCTGGATCCCAGGACCTTGAGATCGTAACCTGAGCCCAAGGCCGACGCTTAGCTGGCTGAGTCACCCAGGTGTCCCGCATTTACAAAAATCTTTATGAACATTTTGCTACTCATAATAAGGCCAAGAATATTGATCAGAAAACTAAATACTTCTAGGTTATATCAACTTAAATTCCCAGGGAAATATTTTTACAGCATAATAAATCTTCAACTTTGGTCAGAAGTCTATATGACAAATGGTTACAATATGAATATTTCTGTGTTTTTGGCAACCTATATTTATAAACGTTATTTAATTTGTTGAACAGTTTTTATTTTGGAACATATATATATAAAACATTACTCCTAACATAAAATGCCAGAGAAGGTATTTCTATAGATGTTCTCCTATATTTCCATCTATTGTGTAAACAATTGATAGTAATAAGAACATTCATGGATCTTATACAATCCTTCACTAGAAAATTGTCATTTCATTACATAGTTTCCCTTTTACAAGTATGTTAAAAGTGACCTGAAAGTTGGTGCTAGTGAAAGCATTTCTCTGGCTGAATATGTGTTTCCTTTAGTTACAGAGTGAGGATTTTATATTGTCCTTTTTGCCTTGGCTACCAGGAATCTCCAAGATAATGTTCAAGTATAATTACTCACACCAATTTCCTGGTATATCTTTTTTTCCTTTAGTCCTTTTAAACTTTGTTTTGACAGCTATTTTTGCAAACTGCTTCAAATAATTTTTGGAAATCAGATGGGCATAAGTCCTATATGAATAAACTTTATGTTTTAGAGGGACATAGTAACCACTCTCCTGAATATGGAATATAAAGCCTAGAATTTCTCTTTGTATTTTGAGCAGTTATTTCTTCTGATTCTCTTAACAGAAGTAATAATATCTGTCTCATGCATATGCAAATAGTATGAATGTGGCCTAAGAACACCCCTCACCCAGTGGTGAGCACAAAACAGGCACTTCCCCACCTCTGAGTCCGATGAATTAAAATGACATCTTGATAGAGACACAGAATCAGTTGTTATAAATCCAGGCTTGCAGCTCAGGAGAAAAATAAAGGTGCACATAGAGCAGGGCACCTGGGTGGCTCAGTGAGTTAAGCCTCTGCCTTTCGCTCAGGTCATGATCCCAGCCTCCTGGGATTGAGCTCCACATCGGCTCGCTGCTCAGTGGGGAGCCTGCTTCCCCCTCTCTCTCTGCCTGCCTCTCTGCCTCCTTGTGATCTCTAGCTGGTAGATAGATAAAAATCTTTTAAAAAATTGCAGATAGCGCTTCAGGGGTCATCAACAGATACAGAGGTATAATTCAAGTGGTAGGAGTGGGTCAGATCACACGCAGCAAGGATGTAGAAGAGGGACGGGCATGTATGAGAACTCGAACTAATACCACTACAAAAGAACGGCTCTGACTTTCCACAGTGGCTGTGTAATTGGGATAGAGAAGCAGAAAGGTCAACCGGGTTGCTTATGAAGTGGGGACCCATGGGATATCACAGTGTGCTGTTGGAGAGAGAGCGGCACCTCCAGTGATTCTTGGGCTCCGCTGCTAAAGGCTGACTGCAGGGAATCCCTTCAAGGTCCCAACACAAACTTCTTTGCTCCCTCCAGCTGGGCTCTCAGGCTTGTGATACCTGGGCTGCTGGCAAGTGGCATCTGCTTTGTGGGTGACATGAGTCTCCTCAGGGGTTGTTGCTCTGATCCCTTTCATGAGTGCTCAGGTTTCACTAAGTGAGAAAACTTTACAGAAAATTAAAATGTTAAATTAACTAAGTATGACAGCTGCGATGTGCTGCTGTCATGATTCCCCTTTCTAAATCCAACACTCGGAGATTAATCTTCCCATTTTCCTGATGTTAGATTAATATTGTTACTGAGTATGCTCTTTATCTCACCTATGCTTTGGCTAACTTTTCTCATGAAAAGAATGGAAGCCACAGTAAAGGGCATACCCCTGTCTTGGCCAAAACTACTGTTCTCTGTAAATCTCAGCATGTTTTGGTAGATGAGCTATTTGGCTTATGCAGTTTCTAAGTCCCAATGGGTATTATTATGAAAGAGATATTATCTTTCAAAAAAAGCTGATTGGACTCCTTCAATTATTTAACAACAACCAAAAAAAACTCGAGAAACTTTATTTTTTGTTCTTGTAAACTTAGAACCATGATTCTCGGCAGGATCTTAGCAGTAATTAAAATATTCAGCTAAAGATGTCACCAACAATGTAAGTCTGATTAATGACAAAAAGGAGCACAAAAGGACAATGAACTTTTGGATTTTTAAGAGAAAAGCCAGGATTTATCAGTAACTGTAACTCTAGTCTACATTTGGAATATCAAGATGTTTGGCACTGCAGAGAAGAGAGCTCTTTTTATTTTATAACATTTCAAATTAAATTCTCATTCCAAAAACATGAGTGCATAAATGTGTAGCAAATTTTCCAGTTAAGGCTTAAGTTTGACTTACACATTTACTATCCTTTCTGTATGCACTTGGGGGAGGGGCTGGACTCCCACTCAAATCGAATCCATGAGCGAACTTCAAACTAAGACACACTAGTCACATCTTGCCAAGTCATAACTGATGGTATAATGAGTTGAAAAGCTTAAACTTCAAAAAATGCAGGCATTCTCTACTTTTCACCACGATGTGAAACCACATCATAAAGTAGATCACATTTTCCCAGAGGAGCAATGTTATAATTGGAGGTTATGTTTCTGACCAAGGAGTTGGCTCCAGATAATTCCATGATACAGCAACAATGGATGCCATAAACAAAGACATAACAACACTAAATCTTTACAGTAATGTTGATTGTAAAAGTAGACTGTGACTACTATAAAGAGTTTAAATATAGTCTACATGTAACTTATACAAGATTCTTAGCATATATACATATATATATATACGCATACATATACGTGTGTGTGTGTGTGTGTGTGTATTACTAAGAAATTTTTAGGAATTGTCATGAAATGAACTAGCCAACTAAATATCATCAAACTTTGATTTTTCCCCCCTTTTAACTTAAAATTGCTTTATGGAGGATGATGTCCAGATTTTTTGAAGAGGAAGAGAGTCATCTTCTAGTTAAACCTTTGAATTTTACCCTGGAGACCCAACATGCTTTTTATATTTTTCACAGGATTTTCCTTTTATTTTGAAAAAATTTCCCCATGTTCACAGAGACTACCCCCCGCACCCCCCCCCCAAAAAAATCATCCCATGAACTTCAGAACTATTCCAAAATGCTAAAGCCAGGGAATCACAAATTGTTTAACTACATGTTGGAGAGTTTGTTGGTCTCTATCATGGCATTGACTATTTTATTCAAATGCCATTAAGGAAAACCCCTGACTTAAAAAAAAAAAAAGGGAATATTTAACCCTTTCCCAAATAACTGACACAATCTGTACTTGGACTATTTGCCTTCCGTTCTTGTAGTTCAGACATGGCTGTGAAAATCACTGAATAGAAGATTTCAGGCAAAGAAAAAGAAAATTTAAGTGTTCCTTACATGGTACAGAAGGAATGGCTGATCACTCAAAATCTTATGCTATAAACCATACTCTGTGGTCACAAATTCATTGCTTTTAGAATTAAAGAACATTCAAATTATAAAGTAGCTCTGAATTCATGGAGACCAACCCCTTCACTTTATTGAGGAGGGAACTGAGGCCGAGAGAGAAAATGACAGGCTGGCGGAACGACAGAGATGACAGGCCGAGGACAACGCATTCTTAGTCCAAGGCTACTCCAGGTTGGCTCCCATGCCAGCATTCTGTTGCTCAAATCTGCATGATGCAAAGAAATTGGGAAAAAGCTTTCTCATCTGTGCCCACTTGGATTAAGAGATCTCTCTCCCTCTCCTTTCCTCTCTCTCCCTCTCATGCACATACATATATAATACATGTTCAGTTCCTAATATGACTATAAAGTAACATGATACTTTCTCATATTTATTCCACATGGGATCAGACACTTGAAGTGTTTAATGCACACCATTTCTGAAAGAGTACCACATTTGCAGTATAAAAACACAGAAATAAGAAAACCAGCCTTGGGCCAATTTAATTCAGACCTTCTAAAAGTAAGTCAAATTCGTATAAATCCTTTGTCCAAGTTGTGTCTTTTATTAGCAATCAGTTTAGCTCAAAGTCTTATAGAAAAGATCAATTAAATATTAATCAAAGTCCAGAGAATTTTAAGGGTCCATTCCATTATCTTAAATGCAACACCCAGATAAACCACCAAAGCAAATCTCTTTTTTCCTCCCTTATCCTTCAACATAAATAAGCTTTTTAGTCTTTTCCCTGATGGTATAACTCATACCAAATGATGACACTATTTACAGTATCTGCTTTAAAAGGGCATAGCTTCTATTCCTATTTCAATTAAAGCCATTGTGCAATTATGCTTTCAAGAAACAATTAACCGAGGAAAAAACCATCTCGCTCGCTCCGGCCTTTTTAGAGCTGTGTGGTGAGTACCCCTTCTTACCACTAGTGGCACTGAAGCAATTATTTAATGTTAAGGTTCACTTCCTCGGATGTAAATTTTGGTTTTAGTTGACACTAAAAAGAAACATCAATTTATTAGGAGATAAAACTTGTTCTCTAGTAATGGAGCCGCTGCGTACATAAATTTATTGCAGTTTAATGTTCTCACACATAAAGCAATTAGAGTTTTCTGACAGACAGACTCGCCGCAGAAACGACAGTGGGCACCGTGGTGGGGACGGTCTGCGAGATGGAAACTGCCGTGGGAGGCGGTGATGACAATCTCTGCGGAGCCGTAAAATAATAACAACATGCATTGGACAAACTCAAGGGGAACTCTCTTCTTGGTGAGTGGAAATGGAAAGAAATGCGACAAACTCTGAGTTCCCCTCAGCACACACGCACGGTAGCTTCGCTGGCAGTGGACTCATTTAGTGACGCCCAGAATGGAGACAGCATGGATTCTGAGCCACGGATGGAGCAGACCATCCCCGACGGCATCACCCCATTGGGAAGGCAGCACAGTGGTCAGGTGAGCGGTTACGGTTATTTCCAAGAGCTGAATGTCTGGGCTATGCTTGCCAGAAACTAAAGCACATTTGCTCAAGAGTTTGTTTCACTCCAGACAGTGTCCCCATCTTTCCACATGCCACCTTTCATTTTTAATGCATGAGAGGCAGTGTGGGAGAGGAGGCGGGGACATCCACCACCCACGACACCAGGCCTGCCAGTGTAGCAGACCCTCCCCGCCCCCATCGGTCCTCATTGCTTTGGGTTGAGAATATGTCTTCCCAGTTCAAACAGGAAGATTAGGTAAGACTTAAACCTGCTATAACATGTTTCCATAATTGGTAGTGACAATTACCATTGTTATTTATTAAGCACCTTTTAAATGCCGGGTAATACACATTATATTGTTGACAATACACAGATGTGCAAAACGGTTCCTAAACTCAACAGTCGGGTAATATAAGAATAGATAAGGTCGTGGGTGCGGTGCCTGGAGGCCTTAGTCGGTGAAGTGTGGGCCTCAGGTCATAATCTCAGGTTCCTGGGATCAAGCCCTGCCTCAGGCTCCCTGCTCAGGGGGAATCTGCTTCTCCCTTTCTTCCTGTGCTTCCTTCTCCCTCTGCCCCTCCCTACTCCTTGTGCTCTGGCTAGTGCTCTCTCTCTCAAATAAATACATCTAAAAACAACAGATAAGGCTGTACAGGAAAGTAAATGTATAATTTTTGTGAAAACCAGAGGGGTGGACCAATTCTTAAGGGAAGTTGAGGCCTGGGCCAGCTGCATTTCAGACTCCCTGCACTTGGGATGGGCTTGGAGGGAGGAACTGGTGTGGGCCAGTTTAAGAGGCAGCAAGTGGTTTGGGGTCCCTGCCTGGATGGAATTTTTCCTAAAAAGAGATTTCTGAAACACCCAAACCCAACAGACTGAAGTCACACATGAGGCCAGATCTCTTCTAAAACCCCACTAAAATGACAAAACGAAACAGTCTTACAGCCCCAAGGATAAAGAGGGGACCACGATAATTGAAATGAGGGAGCACCTGGATGGCTCAGTCAGTTAAGCATCTGACCCTTTGATTTCAGCTCAGGTCATGATCTCAGGGTTGTGGAATCAAGCCTCAAGCCAGGCTTCACGCTCAGCATGGAGTCTGCTTGAGATTCTGGCTCTCCCCCTGCCTTTGCCCCTCCCCCCACTCATACGCGCTCCCTCTCTATCTCCCTCAAATAAATAAATAAATGTCTAAAAAAAAAAATAAAAGAGATGAGATTTTAGGAGCTGGAAGGCTAGTGAGACAGCATGCTGGAAAGGACAGAAGTCTAGGTCTAGGTCAGGGGGAGATGCTCAGAGTCAAGCACTGGATCTGCAGTTTCCCAGGAAGACCCGGACACAGAGGCACCAGGGAGCTCTGAAGATGGGTGGTGGATACACTATCCTTTGGGCGTTTTTGCTTTACACAGTTTTCCCTTTCACCATTCTAAGAAACCACAAGCCCTTTAAAAATATGTGTGGGTATACATATGTGTGTGTATATTTATACTCGTGTTTCCGACTTCCATGACAGCAACAGAGAGCCAGCGGAAGGAGCCCAGCAGAGTAGTGGTGGCCACAGGTGGACAGAAAGGTCCTCTGGGAGCTGAGCGTCTGTCTACATGCTGGTGCAATCTGTGCTGACCATCCTACTCAGAAGTAGGAGGCAGACGCCAGGCTGCCCATCCACTGTGATCGCTTTCCTAAAGCAGGATAGCAAAACATAGCTGTTCCGCGTGGTCCAAAAGGGTTTCAGCTCACACCTCTGACCGGCTTCCTACTCTGATAACTGTGTGAGGCACAGGGTAGAGATGCCAGAGATAGGCGCTCAGCTGAAAGATTACACTTCCTATCTTGATGGAGTGGCCACAACCTCAGATACTCTATGGCCATAAACAGATGGCTCATGCCAAGTGCCAAATGTCCTAATTTGTAAATGAGAACTCATGGTCAATGGGAAGTAAGGGGTTAAAAAGAAAGGGCTTCATTGTAAGTGCTCCCTCAAGAAAACTAAGAAGCGATGGGTGAGAGTTTCCAGTCAAGGTTCCGACATGAAGTGGTCCTGCTCCTAGATCCCACCCAGGTCCCCAGCGGGAGCCATTTGCTGGGGCTGGTCACTTCCAGTTCTCAGCATCCCAGAAGCTCCACTGGGCTCCCGCTCGCCTGGCTGCCATCTCCACGCTCTTCTCATTAGGGCAAACCACCGCCCACGCACTTACTAAATTCTTTGTATCTTTGGTTTACATGAATGGGAAGAACAGCTTCTGCACATTTAATCTTCTTACTATAAATACTTAAGCGAAGAAAAAAGGTGACAATGAAGGTTCATCCCACTCAATTTATTCCTGTTAGCATTCTTTCAGTGGGAAAAAAAAGAAGGGGGAAAAAAAAAGGCAGCCCTTGACTATGAATGTAACATGAAAAAACCCTGTGCTGAATCATGAACATGATTATTCTATGAAAAGACTCAAACTGAATTTTAAAATCTCATTTTATAGCTACTTATAAATCCTGTGAATGGCTAGGCATTGATCTCACTGAACTTCACACAAGAACATCCACTGTCAAGGGCAGAGATTTTCAACTTGGTGGGGAAGATGAGGGTGATGCGGGGCAGAAAATTCTGGTTTGGACAAGGCAAAGTCTCAAGGGTGAAAATACTCCTTTTCTGGCTGAGCAAGATGCATCTACACTTGCCAGTCCCCTATGCCGTCTTATACTAGTGTGCACTGCAGGTGTTTACTGGACTTGTCTCTCTGGAATCAGACAACAAGCTTTTTAAAGGGAGGGACCTCATCATATTCATCTTTGTGTCCTCAGCCCTGGTCCCAATGCCAGTTAAGTAAGTACTCCATGAATTCCTTGAATGAATGAGAGCCTCTGATCTATACCCTCCAGGGATATGCTCCACCTTAGCTCCATTTTCTTTAACTATCTTTCACATGTAGTTATACTCTGTGTGTGTACCTCCCAACACAGAACATTATGAGCACATGAAAAATATTCGCCCTGTAAAACCAACCAGAAAGGACTCCTTCCACTCAACTCTGCAAATTTCACAATAGAACTCTTTCTATCATATATTTCCAAACCTGTGGCTACACTTAAGGATTGGGGACCACCATCTGCTTTCTATATAGGATTTTTTGCTGTTCTGATATCCATGAAAGGATGACATGAAACACATGGCAAAGTAAGTGTAACACTATTATGGAACTAGGCATTAGAAAATTAGAAAAATAACTCTATTTATTCTATTACCTATAATTCTAACTCAGTATTATTCAGACTTCGACCAAGGTCTATAATATTTTATACAGCAAGCAGTACAAATGTACATAAATATATAATATATATAACTGAAGTAGAGATTATGAAAAAAATTTCTATATCTAGTATACTTGATAGTATCTATTCTATTCTACCTCATTCTCCTTAAAAATGGCTGATGCCAACCTATTAAGATGATTTTATAACCCAACAGTGGGAGGTGACTCATGATTTAAACCTAAAAGTTGTCCATATCTCATTTCCTTTAAGAAAGAAGTTTTGGGCATGATTCAAAAGCAAAACAGGATCATTAAGACCCCCAAAGTAGATAATCACTTTCAGGGAAGAAGTTAAAAACCCTAGAATCTTCTGCAGAAATCTCTCTTAGGTCTCTTCTCTCTTTGCCATCTCTCCTCCTGTGGTTCTCTTTTTTATTTATTTATTTATTTATTTGACAGAGAGGGATCACAAGTAGGCAGAGACACAGGCAGAGAGGAGGAAGTAGGCCCCCCGCGGGGCTCGATCCCAGGACCCTGAGATCATGACCTGAGCCGAAGGCAGAGGATTAACCCACTGAGCCACCCAGGTGCCCCATCTCCTCCTGTGGTTCTCTTGGACAGCTTCCTTTCTCTTCCATTTCATACTGTCCACATGGTTAAGAATAGGCAAGACATAGGTGGGGGCTGGGAGAAACAGAAAAGTTGCCTCTACTCAGGCTTGACTCTTGTCAGCCCAGGCTTCATTCTGAAAGGCAAGAGGAAACCTAGAAGCTCCCCAGAGATCCTGTCCTGGGTACAACAGTGGGCTACCAAGGATAGAGATTCCAAACCTTAGCTCATAATACCATATATGTACCACATGTCCCTGTGAATATCTCTCTACAACACTGCCAACAGAACTTTCTGCCACGATGAAAGTGTTCTACATGGATGCAATATGGTCATCACTAGCTACCTGTGTCTACTGAGCACTTGACTTAGCTAATTAAGAAGAAAATCTGGATTTCTAATTTCATTTAATTATAATTAATTGAAATATAAAGAGCCAAGTGTGGCTGGTGGCTTCCATACTGAACAGGGAGCCCTTGGACCAACTAAAAGATGGAGAGAGTGTTGAAGTTGGGAGGCTTAAGGGCAGGTAAGAACTTGGAGATACTGATCCTGATTATATCATTCCATCTGATATTTCCAAAAGTAAGGATGGAATCATGGCATTTAGCACTCTCGAATCTTGAAAGAGAAATGGAGTATGTGGAACCAAACCACCACAGAGTTTCCTGTGTGGGATTCTGTCATAGGTGATAAGCAATCTCTTCCAACTAGATCCATGGTGATAGGTGTTACACAAACAGTTAAATGTTCTTTGAGGGGTAGGGGAGACAAGAACCTAGTTCATTGTATGGTTTTAGAAGGCCCAAGTTATAAATATGCTTTTTAGTCTCCAAAGCTAGGGATGGGCTGTTCAGCTGTCGTGATTCGGTGTAGCACTCGGTACTATGTCTCAGGCTAGATGACTTTGCAGTACTCAACAGTGTGTACACATAAGGAGATACGCAAATACTCTTACTCTAGTTTAGGCTAACTACCAATTAAATTACATAGATAGATACAAGGCTGACTCTAATTATTCTATATTTGTGTGACTTCTAGAAAAGGGTAATCTAAAACTTGTGGGAGACAGAAAAATCAATCTATACTATTAGTAATCCTCAGACCTAGAATATGACTGGCCAAAATCTGAAGGTCTCTGAGGTACTTTATCCATTGTTATCCATGACAAAAACAGCTAATACAGCTATGTAGCTCTTTCCATATACTAGACACTGTCCTGTTTACCTAATCCTCACAGTTCTAGTATTATGCCCATTTAATAGACGAGGTAAGTGAGGAGAGAAATGCAAAGATTAAATAATTTGCTAAAAATTAACAGCTAGTAGTTATTGTAACTGGGATTAAAACAGAGTGCACACTTGCAATCACTACATAGTAGTGTCTGCACATGAAGAGTGGGTTCTAGATGGATGGCAGTCAATCATCTTAGCATAGTCACTCTGGAACTTGGATGTAACATAAGACAGCATATTAATAGCATCAAGGACACAAGATCAGAAGCAAAAAATAATATATGACTACAGATGAAGTTCTATAAAAATAGATTAAAATATTTTAACAATCTGTTAAATCTGTTATTTACTATAAGAGCAATCAATTCTTTATATCTTAATAACTCAATGAAATAATCAATGCAAATAGATGATCTAGAACCATCAAGGGTTAATTATCATCTAAGTACACTGCTGAAGAAGACAGAGAATCATTAAATATAGGTTAAAAGAATTCATACTGGGACACCTGGATGGCTCAGTCGACTAAGCATCTGCCTCCATCTCAACCATGTTGAGCTCCCTGGTCAGCGGGGAGTCTGTTTTACCCTCTCCCTTTGCCTCTGCCCCTTGCTTTTGTGCTCTCACTCTCTCTAAAATAAATAAATAAATAAATAAATAGATAGATAGATAATAGAAAAAAAATGGGTTCCTAAACATAGTGAGCTTTGGTTATTTGGAAGATTCAGCATACTCAATGCATGACATAGTTCTACGAAATAAACAAGACTTCAGTAAACAAAGAAATTGATCCCAGGGCCCTCTAAGTGCTTAAATCAAAAAAGTGTGTACAGCTTGGTGCAATCAGTAGGCACCAACACAACAGTCTTGAAGAGAACTGAAGATTCAACACTGCTGTTGGGTACATTAAAGAAAAATGTGCTAAAATAATGGGCAATTGAGGCATTCTGAAATTAGATCTAACAAGGTGAGTAATTGCTGTGCAAGTCACACTACATTTTGCAGACTGTGTTCTCACACTGAACAAGATGCAGAGATTGCCTTTAAAAGGTATAATCTTCTGTAATCGTTTTTTGGTGTTCAAAGCAATTGCTTTCCAATGGTAAAAGAACACAAGAGAATAAAGGTGCATACCCCCAGACATCTTGATGACATGGAAACTCTGACCACTCACAGCACGCCATTATTGACCAGTTGGGCGCCATTAACTTACTGCAAAACTTGTCAGAAAAGGAGTAAAATGCCTTTGGCACCTGTTTCTAGTACACAGGCCCAACTGAGGGAGCATGTGGAAGAAGACTGAATCATCTCAGGCAAGGTTCATTTTTTAGCCAGTGCAAACTAGGGAGATGCATCATAAAAGAGAGAACAGCATTAGCATGAATTGAGGGGAAGCCCTAAGCTGACGTTCAGTGCCAAGAGGGTAAGGAACGGATTCATTCAAATGTTTCTACAGTGTACAGTGAGTAAAATGCAGTATGTTACCCCGTAGGGGATAAAAAGATGAATAAGACACAGTCACTTGAGTAGGAAAGATAGGAGGTTTTATGTGTGTGAGTGTGTGTGTGTGTGTGTGTGTATGTGTATACACATATATATGCTGATAGTAAACTTTTTTGTTTTAAGGTTTTATTTATTTATTTGACAGACAGAGATCACAAGTAGGCAGAGAGCGAGGAGGTGAAGCAGGCTCCCTGCCGAACAGAGAGCCCGATGCGGGGCTTGATCCAAGGACCTTGGGATCATGACCTAAGCCAAAGACAGAGGCTTTAACCCACTGAGCCACCCAGGTGCCCCATAAACATTAACTAGAATTGTGTTGTATGCTAGGAAGGTGAAGGACAAAGTGTATCTGGGTTGAGTTAAGCTTGCCACACTCTCCTGAATTCTGACTTCACAAGGTAAGTTGAAACGACTAGTAAAAGTTGATCTGATTGGGGGCACCTGGATGGCTCAGTCGGTTAGGCATCTGCCTTCGGCTTCGGTCATGATCCCAGGTTCCTGGGATTGAGCCCCACATCGGGTTCCCTGCCCGGTGGGGAGCCTGCTACTCCTTCTTCCTCTGCCTGCCTCTCTGCCTACTTGTGTTCTCTATCTCTATGTCAAATAAATAAAACCTTTAAAAAAAAAAAAAGTTGATCTGATGGGCTGGAAGGATCCCACAAGCAATGAAAAGTGTCCACTGATGAGTGCTGAAAGCCATCGGCTGGCCACCAAAGACTACTGGCAGGACTGTGAGATTTCAGACCCCCCCGCCCCCAAACTCTGGGACGAGCTGCTCAAACAGAGGTCATGACTATGTGGGAATCTGAAACCCCACCTCATTTCAGAGCTGGAAACACTTGCCCAAACCAGCAGGTAGAGCTCTAAGGAAATGCAGGGCAGAGAAAGCTAGAACCATCTAGGGACTGCATTACCATAGAGCAATTTAAATTGTGATTATCAGGGTATTTCATGTGGTATTCTTTGATATCAACAACACGTGATCTGTCACTCACTAGGCTGATGATGACGGGGACTAAAGTCCAACAGCCCACCCTGGGACTCAGAGCAGCTACACCCAGAGGGCTGAGCCCTTATCTTGGAAGTTAAATCTGGGGAGAGGCCTGTGCTTGAGGACACGCTATTGGACTGGGTTAAGAAGAACCCAGAAAATGCAGGATAGACGCTTAGATTACAAGTAGAGTAATCCATGCTGGTGGAATCAGATATGACTTCTTGGGTGAGAAAGCACGTGTGTTGGATCTTAAAAGGGAAGAATTTGCAGAGGTCAGGAAAGGGCCTGAGATGAAAACAGACAGGATGCCGTGGATACATTAAAAAAAAAAAAAGAAAGAAAGAAAGTCCTGTCAGTTTGGCTGGGACACAAGATGCCCAACTGAAGAAGAATAAGACAAGAGTGGGAGATAAAACTAGAAATAATTTACAGTGGGATGGAGAACCACTAGCAAACTTTTTCTGCAGATGGCCAAATAAATATTTTCAGCCTTATGCGCCAAATAGTCTGTTTTAAGTATTCAACTCTACTTCTGTAGAGTAAAAGCATCCACTGACAGAGCCTAAACAGATGGGCGGTGGGTGAAGGGTCATTCGGTGCGCGGGCCGTCGTCTGCAGATCCTGCGTCTGAGGACTTTGGAGAGCTGGGGCCTGCGCATGCGCTGCTGCAGGACAGCGAACCACGCATGCGCAGCAGTAAGTACTTGGGAGGGGGGTCCAGTGAGTCATGTTAGCGCTGGGTGGTGGCTTCTTGTTAGTCTCAAACCAAAGGGTTCCAGAAACAATAAATACTCCAGGGAAAGCTGTAATAATAAGCAAAGTAATTAACCTGGAGTATTATTCTATTTGTTACTTCATATAAGTATTACTTTTTTAATATATAAAAAAATGAACGTGGAGCGAGGATCGACTAATTAAAGCATCATGCATTGGTCAACTTGGGGAAGGCGAGGACGAGCAAATCACTCACAGGACCTTTGTCTGAAGCAGAGACATAAACAGCTCTGTACTCACAGAGCAATCAAATAATGAAGAAAAAGAAGGGATGGCCACAAAAAAACAGGCCTTCTGTTTCTGACCAACCTGTGAGAGATTAGTGGAAAAGTTCCTGTTTATCTGCAACGCAGGCTCTTTCCGCTGAATTGTTAACACGGTTTAAGAACATCGAAGCATGGTCACGGTCAACTTTCGTGATGGGCAAGTGCTTACAACTTCTGCCTGCAAGAGCTATACTGTTGTTATCTCCAGGGATTAACACACACTGGATAATTACAGGTCATTCAGTATCATTAGAATACGCTGGTACCCAACATGGTCTGTAATGTCTGAATATTTGAAAGCTTTTAATGAGGAATCACACCTGCTGAATTACTCTGACCAGAAAATAAGACAACGCAAGAGAAAAGAATCAAGGTCAGAACTAGAGGTCTCAATGAACTACAGACCATTTTTTTTCTTCTTTTTTCACTCTGAGAAACATATAAGCAAATTCCAATGACAACTTCTGTAGACATGTTTATAGCCACTGCTAAAGAAGACTTGTATTTTCACTGCATGCAAAAAATCTAAAACTAACATATAAAGGTTGTTGTTCTTTTTCCAAAATTCATAAAGTACTACTTTAACATCCCTTCTAGTTGGACAGAGACATCACAGACAGGCACACACAGAGTGCTTCATAATTTTTGTATGGGTTTAAAAAAAGCAAATAGTAACATTTCTCAAACAGACTGAACTCACCCACTGAAGTTATCAAGTCACTAACTGGAACGTTTTCAAGAAACCACCCCGTTTTGATCCTTGACTTCAGCCAACTGAATGTACATTATTTAAAACAGGTAAGTTTTTTTTTTTCCCTTCAAGATTTTCCATAGCCCGTTAGAACCCCATCCTAACATTTCTTCAAGTTTCTAAGACACAGACAAAAGAATCACCTTTTTAAAAAAGATTTTATTTATTTGACAGAGAGAGGCACAGTGAGAGAGGGAGCATAAGCAGGAGAAGTGAGAGAGAGAGAAGCAGGCTTCCCGCTGAGCAGGGAGCCTGACATGGGGCTCGATCCCAGGACCCTGGGATCACGACTCGAGCCGAATGATTGAGCCACCAGGTGCCCCAAGAATCACCTTTAATTTAAACTCATTTCCTCTTATTTTGGCCTCTGTAAGAGTAGGGGAAAACTGGCCAGACTCATCCTCATAAAACTTTGTGTTTCTGAGAATCAGAACAAGGCCTCCTCCCAGTCTTCTCTTTGAAAAGCTAAGTAAATCTCAGTTCTGTCACTTTTACATGGAGCCTCTCTCCTACCCCTCTTAAGTTTGCCAGCTCTTCCAGTTCCCTTTGGCTATGCAGACACCACATTTTGCTCTGGCCTTCCTTCATACCTCCAGCACGCTAGGACATGTTTACATTTAAATCAGCAAATCAGAAATTTTAAAAGCCAGACTCACATGTTCATTGAAATCTTACTTAATATCACGTATCTTATAAGGTGCTGTGTGGGGACAAACTTCATCATGGCCTAAGAGGCAAAACTGTTATGGCTGGTAACTCTTTGTGTCTATAATTCACAGTCCCCTCTGCCCACCTGCCAGCACACCTCCCTCTCTCTTTCTGCTCATTCTGGATGAGTAATTAGGACTTCGCTGCCTGAGTTACTTTCCTCTGGTATCATCAATGACTCCTTCATTGCTGGCTGATTTATCTCCGCTTCATGACCTTTCCTTGACCTTCCTATTCAATTAAGTCATAAATACCAAGTTCCATTTCTACCCTTCTCTACCCAACACTGCACGAAGGTCACTGACATTCCACTCCCACTTCACACTGTCTTCTCAACATCCAGCAACGTGGCTTCAGTGGCTCCCACTGGACTCTCAAACAATTTTCCAGAGGCTTAATGCTGTGAATGTCTTCTTTTAGGTTTTTGAGTTTCTGGCAAAAATCGACCCTGCCAATCTCTTCCTCTTGAATAATAAAATATGATTCTCCATATTTTGGGGGGGGAGAACCCCAAATTATGACTCATTTTTTATCTCTGTTTGCAGCCTCAATAGGCTGGTCCATCCTATGACATCAATAATCATTTTCATGCAGGGAACTCTACCTCTCCAGCTCTGACCTCTCTTTTAAAAACCATATCCATTAACCTAATTGCCTGTTGGGTATCTCACCTGGATATGCCAACAACAATCTGAACCTGTTATATATAAAAATGAAATAATCGTTCTCCCCAAGCCTTCCCTACTTCTATTGGCCCTATGTTAATGCTTTCACTTTGTCTAGAAAAATACGCCAGTTTTCTCTTTCTTTCCCTAATCCCTCCCTTAAATTCAATGAGCTGGAGTCAAAGATGTGAAGTAGGAATAAGGGATTTTACTTTATTGCTGATAAAATATTAGCTTTGAAAATAGTTGTTCTAGTGGATAAAATTAATTGGAAAACAAAATTAAATTTAGTAATAAAGCTTGGTGTGTACCAAAGCATGGACTGTGCTCTTTCTTAAGAAGTACTGATGAATGTCAATACTTTCCCTGAGTCTCAAGATTAAATTCCATTTTGAACCTGGCAGATGGAAACACCAGAAGTTTCACTTGCATTAAAAAGAGCTCAGAAAGCCTCAAGAACTTTAAGCCCATGGCTGGGACAGATGAGAGGCCACTCAGAAAACAGTCTGCAAATACCTTCCCTACCCCCATAACACCCGACCTCTAAATCTCCTTAAATACTTCTCTTTTAGAAAAACAAAGTAAAAGTAGACCTTAAAGATCTTGGTAACCTCTGTTTTTCTGCATCTCTGGTTAAGGAAGGATGGCTGGTATCATTCCCTATCAACATCCTGCATGTTCCATCTGAAATGATACACTCTGGCTGGGTCACTATTTGCAAAACAAAACTGTCAAGATAATTAAGAGAGTGATTTGTGAGAATAAAAAAGCATGACCAATTTGGGCAGTAATGATGTAAACCTGATGTACCGCTGAAAATTTACACAACACTGAGTGTTGGCTCGTCTTTCCACTGTCTTTAAATCTGTTTGCCAGTGGCTCCATGTCTGTGTGTCTGTCGGAGACAATAACCTGTTGGGGGCAGGTGGCTGCAGAAATCTCCCACTTACCCATTATGGCCAATTTAATATTGTTCACTAGTTATTATTTATATATCTTACTTCCAAAATGTCTGACTATAATAAAGTATCCACCACCCAAAACCATAAACAAAACCAAAAACAACTCGGGGTCATTGTGGACACCCACCATCATTGCTTGACTCTGCCAGCGTGCGCATTTTGGTGGGTGATGGGTTACGATGCACAGGAATGCCTTTTCATTATGACCATCTACATTAGAAACAGTATTGAGGGGTGTTTATGGAAAGATGCTCCAAAAGTGACAAGACATTTTCATTCTCTGAAGAACTGTTAAAAAAAAACAAAAAACAAAAAACAAAAAAACCAACAACTCAAGAAATGATTCCTATGGTTTGCAGAAAAATGAAAAAAGTCATATTCAGGTAAATGGAAAGAAGCACATCTTCTGAAATGAAAAAAAAAATTAGAAAGTACATAGCAAGCAGAACTGAGTAAACTAGGAAAATGTCTTATGGGTCATTTTTCTTTGATATGTTCTAAACTTTTTCTATCAACTTCAAACAGAATACCTAATACCTTGTTTAGACCTAAACATGTCTCTAGTCATGGAAGGCAGTTTCATGAGACTTATTAATTTCTAATTTGTTTTCTAATCTGATTATTTTTATAGCTACTTATTTGTGTCCTTTGGTACAATAATAGACTCTTGGTACTAATTGAAATGTCCACTAACCCTGTGTCCTAGAATCATGTACCACCATTAACAGAAAGGGCTGCCCTTTGGCCTTTACTGCTCCCAGGGGTGCACGAGTGTTATGTTGAAACATGGATCTTTTGAGAAAAGGTCATGCCACTAGTAATGGCTTGATATGGGGTTTTTCTTTTCTTCTTTTTTCCCTAATGAAAAGGCTAAGTATTTGACAGAACTATAACATGGAAGCTATCTTCCTTTTATAGCTTTGATATCAACTGCCCAAAAATAGAGTTCTGAGATGTATAGCTTAAATGTTTAATAAAAGATGTCTCCCCCAACAGAAAAGTTAATAATGACACGATACACTAAGTTTCAGAAGTAGTTATTTAGCAATATCTTTGTGTTTATCATGGGAATTTAGCAGATAGTTATCTGTTCTAACTGCAAGTATGTCTTACTGCATACTATGATTTAAAATGGAGTCATTTTTTTTTTCCTGCAAAATTGTATTAGTATAGAACATGTCATAGTAAACTCTAATTTTAACATGAGTTTCTGATTTGGGATGTTTTGTTTTCCTTTAATCCAGAGAACTGAGAGTACGTTTTTGGACTGTGCCAGCATATCTTGCCAAAGCCTGGTTCTGTTGTTAAATATTCAAGCCCACACATAGTTCTGTGTTCCATTTAGCCAAACACTTCCTAGGACATCAGGGGCGATCTCCAGGACAGGCATACAATTTGGTAAATCATCGCAAGGGTGATGCGTTTCACTCTGATTATCCTGACGGGCTCTTTCCTGCACAGGGCTCCTTGGCTCCGAAAAGAGCATCTAAAATCAACAGCTGTGTCCTGATGTTTTGCCACTCTGTGCTCATAAAACATGACATTTGGTAACATATTTCAAACGCAGTTTGCTTTTGTCTTTTCAACACCAAAACTCTTGCTTCTGTATCTTCTTTAATGCAAGAATTCCTAAACAGTTTGAGGGCCTTCATTATGCCATAAAGAAATCCCTTCACAGTAGTTACTGGTGTTACTGTTATCCTAATTATCTGTAATACCGACAAATCCAGCTTCTCTATTGGACTGCACCATGGAAATGCTCGTAACGGAACGTGCTTTAATGCTACCTAGAAATGTCCGCTGCCTTGTTGATGACTAAAGAACTCTGAAATGTATACATACTGCAGAATCTTCTCTGTTCCGCATTGTGCTTTTCACATTAAATGTCAGCACTGAGCTTCTCTTTCTAAAACGCCTCTGCTATATACAGACTTTTCCCTGTAAGTCGGAATGAAATTTACCAGCTACATTTTTTTTGATCAATTTCAGACAAACCAGGCTAAGGTATGTCAAAGTAAAGAACAGCTGCTGAAAATTCAATTTCTAGGTCCTAGGCCTTGCAGACAATGCAAAGAAAAGTCATGCAATCTCTGCTTTCAAGAAGCTTACAATTTCAGAGGAAGACCAAATGCAGGACGGAATACAGGAGTAAGTTTAGTTTCCCACGACGGTAACCAAAGGACACAGAAGACAGCGTGGGAGAAGACTCACAGGAGAGCAGGAGGCGACCAAGGAAGTTGGATATTCTGGTGCTAAACTCAGGAGTTGAAAGTTCAAGTTTTATTTTTACTCACAAATATAATGAGAAACTTTTGGAAACCCTAAGGAGATGACACATGATCCAAGGGATGGAGAGAGAACACTTTGAGGTGGCCAGCTGTTCCCCCTCTCTACTGGGGACGAAATGGAGGAAAATGGGCATTTTGGGATTTAGATTAGAGCAAAAGAATACATTTCTGACAGAGAGACTTATTAAACAAATAATGGAATAGGTTACAGAAGGAAACTGTGAAAATGTCATCTGTGAAAGTCTTTAAAACTGGGACACGTTTTCAACAACCTAAAGAATGGAGCAAGTGAGGTATGGGGCTTGCTGGCCTAATGGAAACCATGCAGCTTTACCTTCCAACAACTGAACAAAGGCTCTCTGGATACATCTGCTTGAGATTCATTTTCTGGTCATGAAGGCCAGGTGAGCTGCCATATTCCTTGACAGAGCCTCCTCGACCCAATGTGGGTGTCTCCAAAGTGGCCAGTGGAGAGGAACCCAGACTCTACTCAGAGAAGCAAGGTTGGGATCCCATGTGGCATAAAGCAACAACACTAGATATCTGTAGAGCCCTTCACAAACTGAATCCATGAGCTCGGATTTTAAGTTGGGCATCCCCAAAAGGGGGTTAGCTTTGAAGAGCTAGTTTGGGACCCTCATTAAGTTACAGATTTATTCATTCAACCACATAATTACTTTGCATTTAGTGGTGGGCATTATAGGTACAGAAGGTGGAGTCCCTGCCACAGGGAAGACAAGCACAGAAACAGTTAATTATACACCAGAATCACGAATGTTAGAAGAGAGGTAAGCCTAGGATATGTGGGAAGCACATATGGTGGGTGCTGCCCCAAGACAGAGGGCAAGGGAAGGCTCACAGACTGACATCAGGGGATCCTGGAAGGAAAGAGTCAGGCAGCTGATGACAGAGGAGAAAAGCTTTCTTTCGAGAAAAAGGGCATGGCATGTTTGAAGGCATTACATGCCACAACAAAAGATGATCATGTGAATGCCTACAGCAAGGGGAAAACTGGCAAAATCACAATCTTGGCTCGCATTTGCTTTGCCTTCTAGCGCCAAGGTTGCTTTTTAAAATATTTAAGTAAGACCTTCAGCCTTGATTAGAGCATCTGTCATATGAATATGTATTTACTGGTTCCCTGGAATAATGTGTTAGACATGGAATTCAAATGCCCTTTCGTTTATCAATGGCTACTAAGAACTGTAATCAAGCCAAGTCCTCTTATCCAAACAAACTCGCTAAACGTAGGGACAGAGGTCTAAATAGAAAACACGATTCATTTGATCATTGTTTTCTCCCACCATAAACACTCACTCTTCATTCATGACATATATTCTCGTGTGTACACATGCATTTATACATACTATCCATCAATCAAAAAAAAGCTGTCACGGTGAATATATGATTCCACGAGTGAGAACACAAGCTCTACCAAGAGGCAAAAAAGAAGCTCAATAAATTTTTAAGATTCTCTGGTTATACATCTGTTCAAACTAGAATTAATATGCAAAGTGGAGATGATCAAAGTTGCTTCTTTCATCCTGTCACCCATGGAGGCTTTCCCAGTGACTATGGGGACAGCGCTTTGTCCCTTCATGCTTTATCAATGTTACCAAGAGGTTGGTTCATGGGGGTCACAACACAGCCATCTCACGAAGAGATATGGATGCAATTGGTAGAGGAAAGGGAGAGATGTTAATGTATGGGTAGTAAAAAAATATGGAGTCTGTCTGCACTGCATGAGGTCCACGTGCCCCTGTTTTTTTCTAGCCCTTTCTGCCCCTGCCGAAGATGAGTAAAAAAGAAGCTGTCCACACATGGACTCTGCACAGACCGTCCCCAGCTTCAGGGTGCTGAACCCCAACCCCAGCTGCTCTGGGCTCTTCCCAGTGACTTCTCCCCATTTCTCTTTTCCCCATCTCTCGACCCTTATGAAGGATTTACTAAAAGACTGAGAATTTTTTGGACAGGCAATTGCTGTTGTAACACAACCTTCTCAAGGGTTAAGTGTAAATAAATCAGAAACATGTGGCTTAAATTTCCCACAAAATTGAATTCATATGGACTTTGATATAAAAGGGAAAATGGTGCTTTTCAAAACATGGTTTGAGTTTTGAAAGACTCCAAGCGCTGGGAAAATAGTTTAGGTATTCACTTAACTTTTAGCGATGGCCAGAATTATTCATCCGTAATACTACAAAACTTTGTTCTGTTACATAATGTGTCACGCTCGGAGGAAATTACAGAGAGAGTGATTAAACACCCACCTTCCCCATTCTGTTATGAGCTCCAACAGAATCTGATCAGGATGGAACACGGGGTGCTTAGGGAGCGAAACTGACAAAAGTGCTTCCCACCACTGAATGTGCATGTGTATTATGTGGGGATCTTGTGAAAATGTAGATTCTGGCTCAGCAGGTCTGATGTGGGGCCCGAAACCCCCCACTTCTAACAGCTCCCAGGTGACGCCAATGCTGCAGGTGCACAGCCCACATCTGAGCCGCAAGGGCTCGGGTCACCCATGCTGCATGTCACCACTCACCACACAAGTCACTTCATACTATGTTACAGGGCTCTGAGCTTCCGGAGATGCCTATTTGTTTGATGGTAGATAAATAAATAAATAAATAAATATTCAAGCAAAATTACATAAATGGGAATTAAAATACCCTGCTAAAAAGGTATAGATAATTGCTGTGAAATTTACATAACAATATCCACTGATTAGATGTAATGAGTAATGTATTCATTATTACACATGAACAATGAGAAAACAAATAGGAAACAGTAAATATTCATCATTATCAGCTCTGCTACTACTTTATACCCTATTCCAACTGGGAATCCTTTCACAAAATCTTCCAGTTCACTTCAGACACAGGAGATATGGCCTGTTTGGAATTCGAGCACGTTGTTGTCTTCCACGTGACTAAGTAGGAAGGACTCATCTAGCCCTTCTGCACGCATTAATCTTGCACATATGGATGCCTTATTTTCACAAAGAGATTTTCATCTCTGTGAGGGTGTGGCTTGTCTTTTCCCTTCCTGAATACCCAGGAGTCCCTCAACGTGCTTCCTTAGTTGACGATGAAATGAGCCTCACATCCTTTATAACCATCTAGAGTCCTGGCAGACTTCGGCTTACGGATTTTCAAGGCCAATAGCTGTACCCATCTTCACAATGTTAGAATTCACGCTGCTCAGGTTGTAATAAATCCAGTTCTATTTGTCACCTGAAGGTAGGGGGTGAAGGCAGGGGATAGATGCTGGAGGTGGGTAAGGAAACATTTGATGTTTGAGAAAACATTCAATACTGATTCACAAAACTTGATGAAAAATTTGTAACTCCTTTCCTCCCTCAGGGGTTGAATGGGCCCATTTTTCATATATGCAGCTTTACAGGAAACTTGTTAAGATGAAGAATGTTATCATTTTCCTCTTGGGCAAACTCAGCAGAGAAGCAGCTTCCTTTTGAGTACACCACACACACCACCACCACAATGGCAAAGCTAATAAAAGTGTTTATCAAACCCTCCAACTTCCAAACCATTCTTCTCACTCTCCTGGTGAGAAGGCACATATTTAACTGCCTTTCTAAGGGCAAGGTCATTCCCAGGTTCTGGAAAACCCATTCACATACCCTGCCACTGAAAGGCCCGCTCAGTCTGGACTGCCCTTCATTTTCCACATGAAAGCACTTGGGCTCCAAAGATAGGAAGGTCTTTTCTCACAGCAGACGAAGTGTGGCCAGAGAATCCTAGCTCCCAGCTCTCACCCCTGCACTGAGTTCTTCCACAGCCAAAGTCCCAAGGCCACAAGCCCCCATCATGAAGGGAGCAGCATAGGTTCTGCTGACTCTCCGGCTAGGATCGGAAACACTTCCTCTCCTCTGCACATAACCTATGGCTGGTTCTGGAAGCAATGTCATAAGTGAGGTTGGTTGGTTGGGTGGACCATTAGATCTCTGCATCAGGTCTGCCACCATGCATAATAGAGGTCTCTAGGAAAATGAAGGCCAGCTCACACAGGCCCAAATTGAAATAAACTGGGTGCTGTCTCTTCAAGGAGGACAGCTCAAAATGTATTTTTTGTAAGATAGGACTGTCATAAATTCCTCCTCCTAGTATGAGCTGAACTGCAACTACACTCCCAGCACTATGCTAGGTTAGGAGTAGGGAGAGTGCTGGGGTTTTTTCATACTTTTTACCCAAAGAAAATTTGCAGTCATGATGGGAAGACAAGACATACACAAATAAGCAGCTGAACAGCTTTTGAGCCAAGAATATTATTGCAAGACATGTTACGAAATGGTATAAGAAAGAAGCGATTGAGCTGTGTCCTGAAGGTCAAGAACAACGTGTGAAGGGAGGAGTGGACTAGGAGTCCAGATCGGGGATATGCAGTTATGAAACTCTGCTGCGCGGGACACAGTGCGTCGACCCACCTGGCTGGTGCAAAATGAACATCAGGTAGAAATTTAGGTTATGGTTAAAGTAAAAAAATCATCAAATCAACAAGTTTGGATACCATTCGGTAGGTGGATTTTTTCAGACAATATTCCTTGGAATCCTCAGAGTCTATAGACATGACTTAATATTCTCAGTGGTTGATTTTAAGAACAAATGCATATAACACTTTTGCCCTTAAAACTACATTTATGCCAAAAAAAAAAAAAAAAGAGAATTGTTTTGATTAGTTTTATAAACTAAAATTCTGTGTACAATTCTATCGAGAAAAGAAGAATGACCTTGATAATCATGAGCTACCTTTTGAGTTATCACAGAAAAGAATGGCACTGTTTAATTGAAAGCATCTTATTTTATTTATAACGCAAATTCACTTCAAAATTAGTTTAAAATTCATTGTATTTAAAAAACAATAAAAATGCTTAATTTGACACTTGGTGTTCTAAGGATCCATAAGGTAAAGTTATTATCGACAGCGTTATTAAAAATATCAATCTGGCTGCATCGCATTAGCTGATGAGGACTAATAGATCAGAGCGTGTGCCGTTATGGGATTTAATAGCACATGGTCCAAAAGAATTGCTCGCTGCCCAAGCAGCAATGCATCCTTGTATATACAAAACCCACATTAACTTCATGGAGAGCTAAGCATCAAACAGGGCCAGCAGATGATGGGCTTTGGTCCTTGATGACTCTAACGAAGATATTAATTTCAGTTTTGCAGCTCATTCAGAAGATTGCCCTAATAACTTGGAAAAGCCCAGTTGACACTTTCTGCTAGTGTGTGTGTGTGTGTGCGCGTGCGCGTGTGCACGCAGGCACACACGCATCTGAACCAAAAGCAAGCATGCCAGCCGTAAAGGAAATTAAAAACAAACTTAAATATGCTTCCATATGCCAGGGCAGGGGCCCCAGAGACTGGATCATAAACTTGCACACTGAAATTGTCTACCTGAATTCTTGATTCAAAAAGTATACTAAGCAATTTTATCAGCACAATCACATAAAATAAAATATATTTTCGCTTGGGGAAAAATATTCCTCAGGCAAGAAATGGGATATTTTATTTAGACATTCAAGTATCAATTTATAATAAATGAATGTTCTGGATTTTAAAAACCCTAATAAAGCTACTACTTTCCCTTGTATGAGGCGGTCACAGAGAGGGAATAATACAGGAGATATAAGAAAAGGAACTTAAAACAATCAATTTTATGGGATGATTGAGAATTTTAAAGTAAAATTATATTAACAATTTAAGTGGTAAATCCCCACGTGTCGATTCATTTAAATCCCCTTATATTGTTAAACAGAAAACAGGTGTTGAATTTCTTATACTTTATTCTTTATACTTACTCTTCCTCTCACTGCATTAAGGTAATTTTCAAACAGGTACTTTCAGGTACTGAGGATCCTTCAGACACGGATTGAAACCAACCCACAAATAAATAGGATGTAATTCAAATATTTAACAAATACGTTTCTCTAAAACCTTATTTCATATTTGTGGACAAAAGTGATCTACTGGACATGATTTTAAAATTAGGTGTTATTATAAAAAGGGGGCCTATTCCCAGGCACTGAAGATGACGAGGTCTTGTACGCACATGGACTTCTGTGGCTACCACCTCCCTACCTGGATTTATTAGAACCAGGAAAATAAAAAGAGTTGGATCAATTTAATTTTAATTCCAATTAAAAAAAAATGTGCCAGGCAATCAAATGGCAGCTGCAGACTTTTATGCCAAGAGGATGCAAAAACAGGGACATCGAGTATTACTAATATGTAACATTATTAAGAAAAATTTTAGTGAGCATAAATAACACGGGGGAGGAAGGGCAGAACACTGGAGATTAAATTCGTAAAAGTGCTTGTTAGCAGGAAATCCACTTGTTTATTGAGAGACAGCCTCAATTAGCTGATTGTGGAAGTGGATAATTTGTTTATTGTTTCCACTTTGAGGAAAGGTTTTCTTACGTATTTCCAACCAAAATAATGGGCCCAGTGGTGTGTTTTGTCTCTGGGGCAGCTTCTGCCACCTGCACCCGTCACTGCAACCCTCACCCCCACCTCCATCTCGGGCTTGCCAATCACTCTCTCTAACACTGTAAGAAGCCCCGGAAGGGGCCTAGACTTCTGGGGTAAGGGACTTAGGTGTTGCAAAGGCTGGTGCAATCAGATCCGAAAATGACTGCAATTAAAAAAAAAAAAAAGGAGCTTGCAAAGGGGGAAACCCTGATATAGGGATGAACGTCAGCCGATCATCAAACCCTAAATGACAAAGGAACTAAATTCTCAGGGCTTTCCCTGGTTACAAGACTGGCAGTGGGAAGTGATTTGCAATTGTGCACAATCAAGGTTGTTTTCTCTTTAAAAACGCATCCCAGGAGGAGTGGCGTTGAAGGAACCTATGCCACTATTTGCTATCATTATAAAGGTTTTGATCTTAAAATCCAAGGTTAGTATATATAGGCATGCTGAAGGCAAGAGAGTAGCAGAGGACTTGTAGTATTTAAAAAACATGGCAAATATTTAAAATCACACTCCAGCAGAGCCGAGATCGAAGGTGATACCACCAGAGACTTGGGCTGCCCTGACCCTGTGCCTTGTCGACTCCCCCTACCTCCCCCATGCAGCTTGGCACTGTTATTCTTTACGGGGGAGCACACTTGGTCTCAACCTCTTTTAGAGTCGGGATTTTCACTCATGATCCGATGGAATAAGAAAAGAAAGACAAATACTGCAAATCAATTTGACAAGTATTCACCGATCAGATTTCAAAATGTTTGAGAAAGAAAACCTCTCTCTTAAATAAAATAATTTAAAAAAGAAGAAGCAGCAGCAGCAGCCACCGCCATCCTTCATCCCCTCCAGTTCGGTCTGCTCACTGGGTTGCCAGCTTTCAAGCCTGACCCTCCCCTGATAACCACTTATTGTCCCCAGACCTCAGCCCACTGGGCAATTAGAACACAAGAACCGCTTTCCAACCTCCTCGATTTAGTCGAATGCATGATCAAGGAGTTCCCTTGAAAGGGCGGGAAGCACACACCAGTCCCGGCGACATCACAGCCGCTTTAAAGACCCTGCGACATCCGCCCCTGCAGTTAACAGAGCGACACCAGATAGAGGGAGTCCCCGCTTCCTTGGCCCTCGCTCCTGTCTGCTACACACAGATTTTCCCTGGTGGGGATCTCTCGCCTTCAGCCCTTCTACTGGCTTCAGGTGCTTCCAGCCTTATCAAGTTATTTACACGAATTACTATCACCGGTCCTGGGAGGTACTATGATCATAAAACATAACCCAAGGTATACACATCAATGACAGCAAAAGTATTTTCTACTGACTTTGCTATAAAAAATAACATCAATAAAATTTTTATGTTGGACAAAAGCGACCTAATTAGAAGAATACATTTTTGGCTGCAAATCTCTGTAAACTGTGTATTTACAGAGACAAGGAGAGAAAAGCAGCTTCGTGAAGAAGCCGAGCCTTCTCTTATCAAGTGACAGGGACACCAGTACACTTTCCTCTAACATAATTACCTACAGGAAAGTTGGTTTCTTTTACTCATAAACCCAAGTTCAGCAAATGGAAATCCTAAGAATTCAGTAGCAAAAGGGACAGTAACCGCACCGAAGGCCTTCCAGGGAATAAGGCAGCTCAGTCCACGGACCACAACCCACTTTCCACCAGACCACGAAGACATGAGCGCCAATATTTTTTTTTTCCTTTTAAGATAATGAATTTGAATCTCTCTGTGAAAGAAAAAAAAAATCCACAAGAGATAGCATGCTTCAAACAGACCTTTACTGTGAGGATCTCTCCTAAGGAAAAGCAGGAATAAGAAAAGAAAAAAATAAATTAAAAAACACCTCATGGATCCTCCTTACTGAGGGACTTCTACTGAATTATTGGCAATCACCCTTTAGACTGGACTGGCCCCACCTTCATCTGGCCTCATCACAAAATGCTGAACCTTGAGGCGTAGAGGTCTGGTTTATAAAGAGATGACATTTGCCAAACTTCAAAAAAGAACACTCAGTGGTGGAATGAAGGGGAAAACCAGTTTGGTGATAACGGTTATAATTTTAACTTCCCACGATTTGCACAGTGGTCAGTTAACACGGTACTTTTGAAATTTTAACAAGAACAGGCTACATGACTACAACTATTTTGCCAATGATGGAATTGGGGTTCAAAGAGGACAAACGATTTGGTTAGGATGTGATAGGAAAGCAGCACTGGAGGCAGGACCTGCTGCCAGATTCGTGACACGGGACAATGAATGGCCCGTGGCCTCTGCCAAGTTTACCCAGACAGCCAGGCAAATACACGGACCCTGCCTGCAAGGCTTCACCTCCCCCAGGAATTGAAGGAGAGAAAAACCGAGGAAGAACACCAAGACACAGAGAAAAGATGTTGATATATCTCCGTGGCCTTCTAACAGAAATAGCACATAGGAAATTCATTTACAGCATTCAAGCACGCACGCACACATACACACACCGAGTTTAGGGACTGTATTTTTAAATTTACTGCAGGTCAGCCAGGCCCTAAGTAGAGGTATCTATAAATAGCACGGAGATCTGGAAGGATAACCCTCTGGTGGAACATTCTGGCTCTGTCACCACCACCATTTCACAAAATATGTGTGGACACACTGCCATTCTTCAACTTGAGAAAGCCTTGGAAAGCGGGAAGCACAGAGCCGGGAGAATGGTTTCTATCGTTGTGGTAACATGAGAAACCAGAGTGTTTTAGTGGAGGAAACGCAAAGCTTCATATAAATCAACTCAAAATGTAAACATACCACTTAAATATTAATCAAGGTAATTATAGAAAAACAATCCAGAAAATCTCTGTAACAATCCAAGATAAATAAATGTCCCCAGACTGAAACGAAACTCAGAACTCATTTGTTCATAACATCTCTGGACTTTCTTTGCTACCTCTTACCAAATACCATATGCTTGGCTACCTCAGTTCTAAATAAAGTGATCTTGTAGTTGCTATTTTTTTTTTAAAGATTTTATTAATTTGGGGGCACCTGGGTGGTTCAGTGGGTTAAGCCTCTGCTTTCGGCTTAGGTTATGATCTCAGGGTTCTGGGATCAAGCCCCGCCATCGGGCTCTCTGCTCGGCGAGGAGCCTGTTTCCCCCTCTCTCCGCCTGCCTCTCTGCCTGCTTGTGATCTCTCTCTCTCTGTCAAATAAATAAATGATATCTTTTAAAAAAAGATTTTATTAATTTGAGAGAGAGAGGCAGAGATAGGGAGAGAGAGCTTGAGTGGGGAGGAGAGGGAAAAGCAGACTCCCTGCTGAGCAGGGAGCCCCATGTAGGCTCCATCCCAAAGGCAGACCGACTTAACCAACTGAGCCACGCAGGCGCCCCTTGTATTTGGTATCAACATGGAACCCAGCAAACCTACACAAAAGTTTATGAGGGGGAGGACTAAGTCCAAGGCAAAAAGCCATGAAAATAATCACAATATCCCTCAAACAGAACCACTGTATATTTTTTAATAAGGCCTGTTTCTCAACTGTTTCCTTTAGGAATGTGTAAAAGTGGAGAACAGGTGCCTGTGCAGGGGAGCAGGCACATTTAAGCCAGACCGCATGCACTTCAAACTCCACTCTAATTCAGAATGGCAGTAACTTAGGTAGGTAGAGAAATGAGAAAGGCTACTTCTCAGCATCTCTGGAGAGTTGAGTCTTTCCTGAGGGGTCCGAGATGTGATTTTGCAGAAGCAGTGTGGTCAGTGTGGGCTCTCACAAGAGGAGAAAGGTGAGTTCTAAATGACCAAAGGTACTTCTGTTTTATATGGTGATATGGGGAAACAGAACTGCAGACAGAAGAAGCAGCAGATGCAAAGGCCCTGGGGCAATAACAAATGTGCACATGAACAGGAGAAAAGCCTCTGTGGCAGAAGCACCATTAGCAAAGGGAAGGCTGTGTTCAGTGCCTGGTATTCCATGCTGTTGATTCATGATTATTGGTTTATTTTCATCTTCTGAGCTCTTTAAAATTAGAGGAGGGGCTAGGCTGAATTATCCAAGATTATTACCTAGGCTCTAACATATTTCTGGTCATCAGGGAGGCAACTAACATGGGAACTTACTAGCTGTGTGACCTGGGCCACCTACTTCACCTCTTTGAGCCTCCACGTCAGATGAGGTAATTACTACCATCTTGATAGGATTAGTGTGCCTGTGCATGTGTGTGTGTGTGTGTGTGTGTGTGTGAACATACAGCTGGCACACAACTGGTGTACAAAATTACTCCTGACACAATATAAATATTTCTGGCTTTTCCTAGTCTCTTTTAAGAACTTTCTCTAGTGGATTTTGTCTTAACAGGTCATTAACTTCTTGAGACACTTCAAGCTAAAGCAGTAAGACCAATGACAACAGCAGACCAATTATAAACACTGATCAGTCAGCTCTGAAGTCTTAACTCAGCGGGAAGCCATGATCCAATTAACAAACGTTGGGTTTGTATATTGCTGTTCAAAAATCCAAATCTGTATAATGTCCATTCAGTAAGTTAAAAAACATTTGTCTGCTAAAATTCAGAGACAGATTCCAATTGGGGCATAGGTCTCACAATTTTCCCCCCACTTCTGCGAAGTGCTACAGAAGAAATGAGCTACAAAACCACAAAGGGTGCTTTCAAAAGGTAAATACATTCAGAGTCCCATCACCTCCGTTCGTACTTGTCGGAACATATCTAGTAGATAAATATAGACTCTTCTACTATTTACAGATTTTCTTTCCTTTATTGCCTCAGCAATCAGTTAACACCAGAAGTCTACGGCTCTTAACAGCAACAGGTAACAAGTCATCTTTCTGGAACCTGCTGACATCTGGTGACATGGGATTGCTCTAAAACTTCATAATTCAGGAAGTTCCTACAGGAAACATTGTGCTTGACCTCTATGCAAATGACTCTGGGAACTTTCAGGAATCACTATTGACACTGTGTTTGAAAATCTCACAAAAAGGTCTAGCCTCCAAATTTCAAACCCAGGATTCCTCCAAAAGCTGGGTAAGGAGAGAAGAGTCACACAGTTGGAAACAAGATGCATCCTCAGAAAAGACCCCAACTTATCCCATTAGGGCCAACTAAATGTGTCAGATAAGAATTTGGTGAATTTACTTCAGCGAACACTGCTCTCCTTCTCAGTACACACGGCTGATGAAAAGCCAGATGTTTTCAATCTGGAAAGCTTAACACTACCCCACACCAAAACCAGCTGGCAACAGCCTGAAAGAAAGTGTGTGTCTTGCTGGGAGAAATCCCAGCCCTGCAGTGTTTGATCTTTCACACACAACGAACAGAGTTCTCCCCTTCCTGAGTCCACTCCTGTGTCGCTGTCCTGACAGCCGGTTCTAGTAAGGACTTTGGGAACAACAGCATGATGTCATTCTTTTTCCTAGAGTTCAAAACTACTTGGAAAAAATATATATATACATTTTTACCCCAAATAATAGTCTCCCTAAAACGATTTAACCTCCCCTCAAAATGATTTCACCACTTCATCTCATACCTTAGCGGAGATACACGTGTGTGAACATACTTTGCAACAAACCACACACCACTAACTCATATAAGTTGCAAAGAGCGAGATTGAAGGTGGCATCTGTACTAATATAGAAAGGGCTGTAGTACAAATTATTTGAATTTTCTCCAAATCTCACACAATGGGAATCTATTATAGGAATCAAGAGCTATAAGCACTTTTCTAGCCCTTCAAAAATACCCATCTGTTCCAGCTGATACAGGCCGGAAGATCACAAACCAATTTTATCTACTCGGGACAAGTATACTCCTTAAGTATCACCAGCGAGCAGCACTTTGTTAGCTAGCTTCAAAATATATTTCTTTAAAGAAAAAAAAAGGAAAAGCAAACCACTACATTTATTTTTTTTAAAAAGTTAAAATTTGAACTTTTCACAATTTCCAATGGGTCCTCATTCTAAGAGGCCACACTGAGTGAGCTTTAACTATACTCATAAATGGTTCTTTTACACCACATCATAACTATCTTCTATGCATAGTGTGTCTTTCTCATAAGAAATTCAAGTACATAATGTTTATTGGTAAATTACATCCAAATTGCAGGAACATTCCAATGATCCTAACATCTATGTCAGATAAGCAAACTGGGGAAATGAAAATATTTACATGACACGGAGAGAATAAAGAATATAGCATTGAGCCACTAGACCATGAGCAGGAGGTACTCTTCTCCCCTACAAGTGCTTGGGAATAATCCCAATGCCACAAGGAGCAAAAATTCAAAAAAGCCGTGTTTTCAAATAAAGTCGTCATTGAGAGGATCAATCAATCGATGAATCTTTGAATGGACTATTATGGCAGCTACAGAAATACTGATTTCCAGTCTGGCCCTCTTGTTGCATGTTCTCCTTTACTGGGCACAGGGGAACTGAGCCCCGATCTTTCCTCTGGACTTTCAAACCAAGTACAAGCAGAGCTCTGAAAATGAAGAGAACACAGCAAGAGGCAGAGTGGTCACAGAGCCTGCGTGGAATCACAGGACAGAAACCAAAGTGTTGACAGACCTTCATCCACGGTCATAATATCCAGGTTTTTCTCCCACACAGGCTGATCAACATGCTACCTTTGTTGTTCCTTCTCATAAAAATTCCACTCCACCTCCTCAGCTCCCAAGCCCGCAGTGTTCTCGAACTTGCATATCCACTCTGGCAAGAATCACTGGCCCTCCTTCGTGATTAGTTACCGACGGACGGCACCCCTTGGCTCAAGGGGGGCTTAGAGAATTAATTAATGTTTGCAAAGTGCTTGTAGATCCACAAGCCAAGGGGTATTATATAAATGCAAATTATTAGCATTATTCTGTTCTCCAATGGGGCAGAGTGCCCAGAGCACTTATTCATGCCTTATAAGAAAACCAAAGTCTCCTTAACTAGGTCTTCCTGCATTAAAGGGACTGTCGATTTACAACCCCAGATCACTGTGCCTGCACCACCAGCCTGTGTTCCAGGACTTTGGGTTTTTTAGTGAGCTTTTTGGTGGTTTTTTTTTTTTTTTCGCTCCCTCTCAAGGAGCTATTTTTGGACCCTGGGTTCTCCTGCTCAAAGTCTGCAAAGTAGTTCAGAACCTATCATTAAAACAAATCTCACCTCCAGAAAGCAGTTTCACATCTCACTTTCTCATCTTTGGAAGGAGATAGGACAGAGGTCTTGACTTTTTAGAAAGTTCACTGTGTCCCTCGGTGGGAATACCACATTGAGTGATTATGTTCTGCTCACCTCAAGGTCTCCTGCTGCTCCAACTGTGTGTAGCAGTTATCGCCACTTCCTGCCCTTGAATGTTTTGCAGGCGTCCCCCATTCTGTTTCAACAAATGCTGCATTTCACCTGTCAAAGCCCTATTCCAGGGAATAAAGGGCAAGAGGACATTCGACACCACACCTATCACTTTGAGGTCCTCACTTTGAGGTCCTGGGATGCTGGTTTATTTTGTTATGTAGATCGGATGAGCTATTAATATATCATGTTTACACACGTCAGTTTCTTCCTTTATCTCTGTTATTTTCACTTTCAACCTGGGAAAACAGTTGGAGGTTATGTAAGCATTACCCTGGGTCCTGATCCCCAAATATCTTTTGTTGGTCTTGGAGCATTCCATTCCTTTGTACTAAAGAACACGGTCTTTCATATCACATCATTAGAATTACACAATGTTAGGAGCAAAGCTGTCAAAAAGATCTCCAAACACACTTAGAGGAAGGAGAAATGGCTTTGAATTATTCTTCCTGTATATTAAAAATGGAAACAAAAACAAAATGCACAAGGAAAAGAGAAGAAAGAACAAATCATTTCAAGTAATTCCTTCATTTTCTGGATGCTTACTGAACTAGGATATGCAAAACAGACATGGCATTGATTTTTAGGACTTTTTACCTCTCCCATTTCTGCTCAAGGAAACGTAAATAATTTTGGTAGGAAGAGTACAGGTGGGCAAGGACTATAACTTCTCTTCAGGGGTTTGTCTTAGAACTAGACCAGTTAGTCACAGGGTGTATGGACAAGGCCTGAGAAGGCAGCAGCTAAGGAGGAATCAGAAAACTGACAGGCAAACCGTCCCTTACATGTTATTACATACGTGCATACGTGCACATGTATATCTACTACTGTAGAGTTCTGTGGTTCAGAGAGGGCTTTAACAACTATCTCATTTAAAGCTCACCCAAGTATCATACCCCTTTTACAGACAGGAAAACTGTAGCTCAAGGAGCTGAGCGACTACCTGAGGTGGATCAAACAGCCAGTCAAGGAGCACATTCTGAACTTGAGCCCATTGCCAAGAACTGGAGAACGGTTAGTTTGCACACTCTCACTGAAGGAGGGTAGGGCATGAGACAAGCAAGAGAAGAAATTCGGGAGAAGATGGTGGGATGATGGTTCAAAGTATGGGTGACACAACTTTCCTAGAAACTGGCCAGCAAAGTGCCCCTACTCAGAAAGGTCTCCAAACACTGATGCGCATGTTCAAGTTGACTATGAGTTCTCCCGTAACTGTTCGGACTGCTCGGTCACACCTAACTGTCCTAAGAGCCCCTGGACTCCATCAGCTATTCTGGGAGTCATTCTGAAAGCCATCACAGAGACCATGGCTGACCCCAGTGCCTCAGTTTCCCTCTCCTCCTGAATCTAGAAGTCTAGAAGGAGCCAGTGCTCCCAGAGAGCACTGAGGGAAGCGGCTGGAAGAGGGCAGAAACAGAGAACACCTCAAGGGTCCTTACAGATCGACCAGTCCTCAGTGCTGATCTGGGGTGACCCCTCAGCCTCTCCTTCCTCTTTGCTGGACATCAAGACCTCGCCACCCTCCATCTCCCCCCTCAGCCATTCTGGGGCCAGCCTCTTCCCTCCCTACATTCCTACTATCCAATGTCTCATGTCTCCATTCCAACCCTTCCCCATGGGGCACAGACTGCCTGTGGACAGAGGCAGGGCATCATTTTTCTTGGTCTTCCCCTGTAGTGCTAATTTCAAGTCAGACATTCTAAGAATGTCTGTGGAACTAGCTCCTGAAAATACCCCATGTCCTATTCAAAGAACCCTTTCCTCTCTCCCACTGTTTAACTGATAGTGTGAGCTCTATTCCATGCTTAAGAACATTACCTTCTGGAGACAGGACCCTGGGCCAGCTGTTAACAATGGGGTGGGGTTTCAGTTTATTGGGAGGTGAGATCTTGGGCCCAGGCTTTGGGGATCTTGAGAGAGGAGGCAGTTAAAAGAACTAACCTTGAAAGAAGCTGAAAGCCTGAACATTCTGCCATTTGGATATGTTGCAACAACACAAGAGGCACAGTGTTGGGCAAGAAGCGTAGCACAGCATCTCAATGTTAGTTGAAGGGCTTCTACAATGACAATTCAGGGAACTGCCGTTTAAAATTCCCATCTGCTACAATCATGTCTAAAGTCCCAGGCCAAGGCCCACACATTCCTGTACCCTCCACAAGTACAACAAAAACAGATGCTTGGAAGCTCCACTGGGGAACAAAGGCAAGCTCATTCCTGGTGCTGATTATTTTCTTCTGTATCTCTTCTCAGAGGAAAAAAAAAAAAAATCAAACCACAACATTCATCAGGACAGTGCCTAAAAGGGCAAAATGGCAGATCCCAGGTTGGAAAGTCCGAGCAGAAGGAAGCCATGAAAAATCCATCAATGGCAGCAATTTGGGGAGTAATATAAGCTGAGCCCCTGAAATGCTTCACACCTTGATGTCCTTTCAGTGATTCTGGTCTCCTCGGGTTTAACCGACTTAAACGACATTCACCGTCTGTAACAGTAAACCGCCTCCCAACCGAATGGAAATTCACAGTATGTTCCTCCTTTTTCCAGGGCGGGGCTAACTGTACTCTCCAAAGTGAAGCCACGTGCTTTTTTTAAAGGCATTTAACTAAATCACTTTTAATCCACTTGGCCAATCAGAGATGAACCATATATGATCTTTGTAGCACGGCAATGAGAAACTTTGTCACCCTCGCCAGACTGGGACAGCCAGTTACCTGGGTAAATGTGGCAGAGAAAGGAATACAGAGCTGCAGATAATTAAAGTGCTTTAGACGCTCACCAATTGATTTCCCTCTTGTAAAGGTAGCTCAATTGAAATGTTCAGAATAAATCATGTGTTAGAATTATCTTCTGAAGTAAGAGCTGAGAGCATATTGATTAATAATTATTTGCACTAACAGACTCAACTAAAGCAATATCATCAATTACCTTAAAAATTGGCTCAGATCAATCACAATGGAATCAGCTGAGTTTGAAGATTCGTTGTCTTCTGCTCAGTATTTTTTAAAGAGATCAACAGAGAGGCAGGGCTCCTGAATGGAGTCCCAAGCGAACACTGCTAGCCGGGTTAGAATGATTTGTGATTATTCTGAACATCATATTGACCTAGACCTCGTAACTGAGTAATGAGTCTCCCATGCTGCCACCGAGTGGGAGGTCTCCATGGTAAACAAATGTTTTCCGCATATGATAGAGGATGGACGTGTATGGTCCAAGAAATGTGCTGCTGATGAGAAAACACAAAGACGCGCTGGCCCAGAAAGTAACGATCTGGCAGGCCAAGGAGCTGGGGACGTGTGCGCACCTAAGTGGTACCTATCAGGTCCGTGTGCATATACGCCCAAAGTTCACTTCCTACAGAGTAAAAATAAGAGCACCCAGAAGTACCTTCAACCTAGTGCATCCGTGCAACTGAATGTGATTTGAGTAACAACACCACTCCAAAAGTGTTTAAAAATTGGGGGCTTACTCAATCGGACACATTCATTAGCAACTCAAACATACATAGCCAGTTTTTGGCATTAATGTCCAGTTCTGACTCCCTAACTCCCCACAGGGCCTCCAAAGTCCCCACAGGACTCTGTCACTTGTCCCCTCATGCCCTTCCCGGCCCAGCACTAATGAACTCTGCGGCCTCCATCAAGGGGCCTCGGTCTGGCTCTCTAGTCCCATGGTGCTGGAAGCGTGCTCTGTGGATTCCTGGGGGTCTCCAAGAGCCTTTCAACAGGCCCCCGAGGCCAGAACCATTTTATAATGATGATAAGACATTATTTGCCTTCTCCACTGGATTAACATATGCCCAGACAGTATACAGACAGCTAACAAGGGGGTGATTAAACAGCCGCTGACCTGGGGCCCAAGGTAACAGCACCCACTGTCCTGGTGGTCACTGTATCCCTCCCCTGCAGGCACTGGAAGGAAGATAAATGCCAGGTTCACTTAGGCATACCCTTGATGAAGCAGTAAATACTAGTTTTAGTAAATTTTGACCCTGTGTCCCTACCTTTCTAATATTCTATCACAGAAAAACAAGTACACCTGAAGCTCTTATGTTGCACCTGAGTACGCGGTCAGTCTCACAGAAGAGCACACTGAGACCAAACAGCAAGCCGAACTCGTCATTTCTTTTTCCTGAGCACCATTTTTACTTAAAAAGAACAACTGACAAAAACCTGTTATTCAGAATTCGGGATTTACCAAGCATTCTGAGTAACAGAACAAAAAGTTTGTCCCTGTTAAGTTTCCGTTTTCACACTATGATGGCATGCCAGAAACAATGGCCTGTCAAGTTTTGGTGTAGAAAACTACCCATAATCAAGGCGGACTGTCTGCATAGCCATCCCACTGATGTGAATGGAATGTAGGGTCAGTTACGAGAATCCAGCTATCCACTCACAATGAGCCAGACGTTCAAAGAGTGTCTTAACTGTTGGTGGGAATGCAAGCTGGTGCAGCCACTCTGGAAAACAGCATGGAGGTTCCTCAAAAAGTTGAAAATAGAGCCACCCTACAGCCCAGCAATCGCACTACTGGCTATTTACCCTAAAGATACGGGGAAAGTATGTGAAATGGTGAGTGCTGTGAAGCGTGTAAGCCTGACGATTCACAGACCTGTACCTGTGGGGCAAATAATACATTATATGTTAATGACAAAAAATAAGTAAGTAACTAAGTAAATAAGTAGATAACATTACCACAATTTTTAAAAAAAGAGCATCCTAAAAATGCAAAACAATGATGGCCTTCTTGCTGTATTGTTTTAATTCTGAAAAAGAGTTATTTTCTATAAAATTGTATCACTTATAGTAGCAGGTAATGGGTTTATTTGTGTTGATTTTAAAGGAATTAATAATTTTAAAAACAGTTTAAATTTCCAACATGGTAGATATCAATGGATATTTACCCACAAGATTAACAAAAACCTCTTGGAGGCCGTTAGTAATTTCTCTGAGTGTAAAGGGATCCTGAGACCCAAGAGCTTGAGGACCACAGCTGTGGTCTTAGTCCTGGGCACCTTCTCCCCAGTGCGCTTCCTGCCCTCAGGAGCTCGTACGCCAATCCAGAGACATGTCAGCAAACAAGAGTTTCGAATGCTCCGTGTTGAATGTGGTCACGGGAGTCCCCGGAGTGCAAGAGAGCAGGACAAATTCAGCCCTGGAGAAGGAAGGAGAGACTCCGCGCCGGCAGAGGACCAGGAGAATGAGCAGGAGGCTCCCAGGCAGACATGGAAGATGCCAGCGGGGAGGGAGCATTTCAGGCAGAGAAAGGGCAGAAGCAAAGGCAGAGACAAAGCAATGGCATGGAGCATCCCGACTCCTGCAACGTGAGCCGTCAGCGCACAGAGTGGAGACTCTGGGAAAGAGAGCGGGAGACGGCTGGCAGAGCCCAGGGCATTCCAGACCAGAAAAGTTGATGATGGGCCATCAAAAAGCCTTTAATCAGGGATGTAACAGATCTGCATTTAAAGCAAAGAAGTTGTGTCAACCTTGTTAAAAAGAAAAGAGTGAAAGAGGCACATGATGAAGAGAGCTAAGAGAGAGAGGTAAGAGGCTACCAGAATACGTTTAGGTGAAAAATAAAGCCTGAACCCAGGCACCTGCAGTGGGCGAGCAGATGCGGCGGGTTAAGGCACCGTTATCCAGGAGAGATCTGGAATTGGGAACGAGCCTGTCAGGAGGAAAGTTTTCGAGCTGAGCCAGGGTGTACTGACTGGGGGACCCTTGGGAAAGACGCCGAGTAGGCAGCTAGGTGTATGGGATGTGGTGAGTGGAGCCATCATCAAACCTCTCACGGGCCAAGACTCCATCACTCAGAGTACCAAGGGATCTGAGAGGCAGAGGGAGAAGGAGAAAGGCCCCAGCAGATGGAAAGGTACAGCCCAAGGTCTGCATAGAAATAATCTCTGGCCCAAGGAAGACACCACTGGGACGCTTCAAGTTACTGAACTTGAACGAACTTGCTGGATATTCAAAAACAGACATGACCAGCCAGTAGATGCTTTCCAATTCACAATCGCAGAGGCTCGGAATAAGCTTCAGCCTCGTGGTGGTGAGCATGGGGACTGAGACACAAGAGGAGGGAAGAGTAAAAGCAGATTGGTGTTGATTCAGAAAGATTTCTGTCCCTGCTGAAAAGAGAGAGCCAACCTTCCAAATGAACAGCGACAGCACGAGCGTCGCCTCCTGGTTCCCATGTCACATACAGACAGAGGAATTTTGGATGAGGGAACCCAAGACTGAGGGAGTTTTGTATCTTACATGTGATCAAAACTGTTTTCTAACAATAAACTAATTTTATCTCCAAAGCCAGGAAGCAGATACTCTGGGCTAAAACACGGACTCATTTGAAATCCAAGGACTCGATCTAAGCACACAGTCTGGTGGAAAGTTAAGAGCTTACCATGTGAAGTGGACTTAGCAGAATGCTTCCAAATCAAGCATTCAGAACCCAGCCTGAACTACTTTCCTGTCTCTCTGTCTGCCCTTTAGGCTGTTGTGTCTGGGGCAGGAACAGTGCTACTCTTGTAAGATAGTTTCTATCTTCTCAACACAGAGCTTCAACTTTTCAGGGATTTCCTTGTTGCTTTCTGCTTCGCAAAAAAGTTCTTCCATTTTTTAAACCAAAGCCTTCTAACCAGAGATCTAATTCCTTGTCTTCCATCCTCAGCTGTGCTGGGAGATGCCTGACCTCTGCCAGAGAGAATCAAGGCTGTGTCCCTACTCTCCCCCGGGGGCAACAACGTGGTGGGGGGTTGTTGAAGGCATGCGCCTGCATCCTTTAGGTCTGCACGGAAAGCTTTAGGATCCAGGAATAACTAGCTGGCTCTTCTCTATGTGTCTCAAGGCTTTCTATGAAGCCATGACGTGAAAGTACCAGGCGGGCTCCATGTGAATGGGACAGAAACACTGATTCCCACATCCACCATCCTCACTGTAAAAGGATCACTCCAGCCTCTCCATCTGTATTAGAGGTAAAGGCATTAAAAACTAGAACACTTAAAAAAAATAAAAAAGATTTTATTTATTCATTTGTCAGAGGAGAGAAAGAAAGAGGGCACACAAGTAGGGGAGAGAAGCAGGATCCCCACTGAGCAAGGAGCCCATGCAGGATTCGATCCCAGGACCCTGAGATCATACCTGAACTGAAGGTGGATGCTTAATTTACTGAGCCACGCAGGTGTCCCTAGAACACATTTTTTTATAGCATCCTTTTAAGTTAAACTCAGTTTTAAAATATAACTGAGTCAGTGTGAGCCCCTAAAACTGATTTTGAAGGAAATGGGAACACCACTAAGGACAAGCCTTCCCTGAATTACACAAAACACCATTTGAATTAAACAAGTAATTCTTTCCACTGAAGTATCTAATTTGAATTTAAACATTTCTTTACATGCTACCTTAATTAGATGCACGTTTCTCTCAGCATCTTAATTTTATGCATTTTACACTTCTAAGCAGCTTGCTAGTGAGGATTGCTTATTTGCATTCATTTACATACAATTTGCAAGAAATGTTGAAAAACCTAGAAAGGGAGAGATTGTAAATTCATGGATTTTTTTTCCCTAAATATAAATGTCAGTTCTATGAGGAAACAAACAGCGCATTTTTTCCTTGCTTACCTATAGTACTTTCAAGACTACTTTTAATATTTGTACACACAAAGAGATCCATTTAATGAATACTGGAATAGGAAGATTTTCCCCTACAAGTTAATAACAATGATAAAAAAGGCTCCAAACTTCTAATCGCCTTCTTAATAAGAACATGAAACATTCTCAAGCAGAGGATGCCTCCTAAAAAATATTATTTGCAAAGTGCATCTTCTCATACAATAAGGACATATTTTATCAATTCTACTCTAAAGATTCATCCAATTTAAAACTATTTCTTTTAGCAATGGGTAGTTTATTCTGTATGACTTTCACTCTAGTTAATTGGATTTTCTCCACATCCCTCTCCACTCTTGAGCTTGAATTTATATTCACAATAATTCCGCCTTCCTTACAAAAATGCTAACCGCTAGAGGACCAGTTTGGGCCACTCTTTCTGTCAGGAAATTCAGTTGCTTATTTTTCGGAGATGGAAGTTGTTGATACTTTCCAGGCTTGCAAAGCCTTGTATACACTAATATCACAAAATATGGGGTGTTCCTCTCCCTGTGACCTTGAGCATGGGCTCAGAAAGGGCTCTGGGAATAGATCTCCTACAGCAGCTATTTCTGCAAGGGCTGTAGAGGGAGGAAAATGGTAGAAAACACTTAAATATAAGGTCTTTTGACATTAAAATTTTATCTCCCTAATTTCTTTGGAACATGTCCGGGAGCTCCCCACCCAAGCTTCATAAATAACGACTGTACTTCCAGAAGGCTCTCCCCCCTCTACATATTGAAAGTAATTTTAGGTTACCGATCTGAGCTTCATAAAAGAAAGCTGCCTGTCCAAAATGAGACATGCTTCGACAAAAATTAGAGTTTTGACATTCTTCTAGTTGTAAAATAATGTTATCTGGCAGATGGAGTTTATCCTTGAACAACAGTAGAAAGGCTAGGCACGGAAGTTGCCTCTACAGGGCAGTAGGGGAGGCTGGAGCAACAGTGTTTGATGGAAGCTCCTGATGCAGCAGGCTCCAGCTTCCTGGGTGGGCTCGGACTGGCCACGTGACTTCCCTGTGCCTCAGTCCCCCTGATGTAAAACCAAGATCTTGCAGAAAAAGCAAAAACAGATGCTGCACTTGAGATGATCTCTCTAAAGTAAACAAATTAGGGAATTTATACATCAACTGTGGTCTCTGGAAATCAGTGAGAACCGAGTTTCCTAAAATAATTCAAGAAATCACTATGAATATCCTGTAACGTGCCAAAGCTATTTTTTTTTCCCCAGCACTTTTCTCCATCATTCTCAAGGCACTGTTAGGTGGATGTTAGAAGATGCATTGCGGGTCACAGATGAAACATACTAAATTTTGACCCACAGTTCCTGAAGAGTACCAGTGGAACTGTAGCAGAAGAAAAAAGAAACACCATTTTTACCTAAGTGATTATGAAAACCTTTCTTTGTAAACTTAAATCTTACAGGAGGTGTGATTACATATATTAGAGAAAGTGAAATTTGGTGAACTTATCTATAAAGCTAAAATCCAACATATATTTATTTATAAAACAGATTTGCTCTTTTTGCTCTAGCAGAATAACTGAAGAATTAAGTAATGTTCATTCCTGGTTTTGTAACATCCTAAATTGTCTTCAAATATCTCAAGTTGTGCCCAGTTTCTTATGCTAAGTTAACTGGAGACTCCAAATTTCTTCATTTTACAAACAGTATTCCGAACAGTGTCCCTTTAGAAAAAGCATATCAATAATTAATCCAATGAAGAGTTGCAAAAAAGTTGAATATGATTAATCCAGTGTTTGTGGGATCCACCTTCAATTTTCATCTTGCTTAATCCCAATCTTAAGATACACTTGATTTTTTTTTTTTTTTAAATGTGCCCATTTATAGTCTTGGACACATAGTAAGAACCTCAGCACTACAGTGGACTTTCTTGCTCACACTGAGCAAGGTACCGGCTCTTTCCTTTTCTGTTCAAGCAATGTCTGGCACTGGGACCAGGCCCTCTGTGAATATAATGTATAATAAGCCCATTCATAGAATGTCTGCTACGAATACAAATATGCACACATACACATTAACATACAACATGAATATTAACTGACAATACACAGCAACATGCAAGGGGCTTGTCAAAGAAAGCTTCTTTAAAACAGACAAATAGAGAAGTACAGACATCAGAAGCAAACATTTATAGTGTGTTTATGTGTTGGGACAGGAGACACATTTAACCATCCTCTAGAAATTAGCTCCAGTTAGGAAACGGGATATATTTATATAAAACTAAGAATATAAGGCATCATATGTTACATAAAAAATGAGAAGGGACAGAAGGTAGCGTAAGAAGCAACATTTGAAAACGTATTTAGACACAGCCCAAGAGGGATTTTAGGAAGAGGTGTATGATGTCAGCAAAACGGAGTGGAGTGGGGTGGGGGTTGGTGGGGTCCACGTATGCACAGAAAAGAATACATGCTTGCAGCACTCACAAGCAGAAAGCTTGCCACTCGTTAGCCACAAAACCTTGGCCAAGCTCATGAACCAACTCTTTTAAAAACCTTAGTTTCCCAATCTCTTAACTGTGGGTGACAGCAGTAACTCACTGTGAAAGAGAAATGTTGTGAAAACCGACTGAATTCGCGCAAAGGGCTTACGTGGTATTCAGTGCACAGACAATGCTTTCGAGAAATATGAGCTATAACAGAACTGATTTACATTAAACTTACCTCACCTCCTCTTAGCCCAATTATTCATTCCTATGTCATTTAATTTGTTCTCATAATGACTTTTCCCATCCCTTTAATCAGTCTTGTTGCTGGCCTGGCAGTCCCCTGGTCTACACTTTCTAGAAATAAGTGACCCAGACAGAGTTCAGTGTTGGGGTGCTCCCCGGGGTTACAGATTACGTAGTGACTACATCTGGGCTCTGTGACATAATCCTTTTATAGTGCACATGGAATTGTGCTGGTCTCTACCCTAACAGATCTAATTAAGGAGCACTATCATTTGAGAGTCACTCTTTAAAATCATCTTTCGTCTCAGTATCTCTGAAGCTCCTTAGATTGTGTGCTAGTTCTGGCGTTTAGGACGACTTTTGATACAACACAGGATGGTCCTACCTCCTGTCTTATGCTGATCACTGTGTGAAATAAACAGGCCCTCCAGGGAAGCTTTGAACTCATTCTTGTCACAAAGAATTTGATGATCCTGGCATTTCTCCTTACTTTCTTTGACCTCTAGTATCTTTTAAGTTAATACTTTGTAATACTTAAGTTGAATTCTTTGTACTCTTCCTGTTCTGATTACTAATGAAGTTAAGAGGAAGACCAGAGCCAAAACCAATATCTGTGTAACATCCTATGATGTTACAGCCAATTTTTTGATGTTACCATGCAATGTCAGCTTTATACGTCCATCTTAGGAAATGGCTGGTTGTGTCTTGGAAACAGGTAGACATTACACTTTATGACCTTGTGCTTTCCCATCTGCACCCACAAGATGAGAAGATATTCAGCTCCAAACGAAGTTAAATTAATCTGAATAGTGCAATATCTTGAAACAATGTCTTCTATTCCAAATTTAAAGTGTATGTGTGTATGTGTGCACTCACACACATACATACACACAGACATATAGCTCATAATCTTGAATAATTTCTTGCAGTCACCAAATACTATGTATGTATTCTTAGGAAAAACACTTTCTTGTTTTTAAGATTCAGTTGGCTTCTGAGTATTCACAGATGGTCTGAATGTTTTAATTACTCAGTCTGAGGGACTGATTGGCCCAGGACTGGAATGAAACCTCAACCTCCTGGTTTTTGTCCCACTGGCACTCAGTTCAGGCTGAACTCTTAGGACAATACATTGTTTTCCTTTAAGAAAAAACATAGACCACCTGTCCACCTCCAAACAAATAAAAACAACACAACAATAACAAAACCAACCTCCAAGTTCCTGGTATATACATACTCTTTTGTCAAACCTTCAACAATGCAAACATCATTAGTTTGTGTTTAATTATTTTAGGACATCAAAGTTTGCTCTATCCCTTCTCTCTTACTTAGACCAGGTGCTTACTGAGTGAATAGCAAACTCAGGACCCCAGGTTAACACATCAAAGTATTTTATTTTTAACACGAATTATCTAGTTATTTGCTTGAATTCTCCCCCACCCCCCCCAGTTTACTGTGTAACCTTAGCTCCTGCTACAGAAGAATGTGAATCGGGGGTAACCTGGGTAGCTCAGCTGGTTAAACATCCAACTCTTGAGTTCAGTTCAGGTCATGATCTCAGGGTAGTGAGATCAAGCCCTGTGTCGGGCTCTGCACTGGGCATGGAGCCTGCTTGAGATTCTCTGTCTCCCTCTCCCTCTGCCCTTACCAACTCCCTCAACCTTCCAACCCCCATGCTCGCTCCTGTGCATGCTCTCTCTCTAAAAAAAAAGGACTGTGAAGCTGTTATTATGTTATGAGATGGATGAGAAATGCTCTTGGACCTTGACGTCCACATTAGAGCTCTTCACATTAATAATGAGAGCAGCAAGTTTTTAGAAGATGATGCAATAATTAAAATTGTGAAAACATCCCATAAGCATAATTTCTGGTCAAATTAAATTTTAAGATCGTTTTATTTTTTGATTATCGAAGAACCCTAATAAACTCAGATAATAAACAGAAGAAGATAAAAATCACTGGCAATCCTGACAATTATGATTTTAATGTTTTGGTCTTTTTTTCTTCTAATCAACATTCAATCAATGAAAGATTTATCATATTTCAATAAATTCCACCCAGATACTGATTTTCAAATAAAATTATTTTAAAATCTAGAAGAATGCCCACTTGAAATCACTGGTTGGCATGTGCATATACACATAAAGGGCTATCCAGAAGGGCTGCCCTAGAAGGATCTTGATAGAATAGGGCACCATCTTTATTTTTTTCTTTATGTTTTTCTGCATTTCAAATTTTTATGATGAACACTATTCCTTATTATTTAAAAAATAGAATTATTCTATTTTGTTAGAGCATTTTCACTGGCTGTTATTTTGCTTTATGACAGTCAACTGAAAGAAAAATGCATCCTGATATTCCTTTATAGATTACAAAATTGTCAAAAGCAGTTAATTCCCTCAAAAGGTGTCATAAAATAGGCAAATACAAAGGGAAAAGCAAACTGCCAGATGAGATCCCAGGCTTTGAATTTACCTGGGTAGGGGCTCGATAGCTATGAGCTCATCCTGATATGCCCGCCACCCTGCGCTCTGTGCCGGGGGGCTGTTTTAATAAAGCCCAGCCTCAGCCCAGAGAAGCCACATGCAAAATTGGAGAGAAAAGTGCTGCTGTGAGACAAATGCTACAAGCTGACAGTCCCCCGTGGCTGGTTAGTGCAGACAGAGCCAAAGTCATGGTTTCAAGTAGGTGACCACGGAGCTTTCCTCTCCTTTACTGCCATTGAGGACACACACTCCTAACTCCAGTTACCTGAGCAAATGCTGGCCTGTTGTGTTGGGCAAACCTGAATAACCAACACCATGAGTAAAATAAAGCCATCAGAGTATGAAAAATGCACCTTTCTAACCAGGTGAATAGAGCAACAGCACCTCACTCCTACTTTCGAGAACAGAAGATACAACCTTTCTCTTCTGAGCTACTAATCAGAACAGGAGAATCGGCGAGGCCAAAAGAAAGGTGTGAGCTCCAAGACACAACCTAGTTCTACCTGACATCTTCCCGGCTCCTTACCGAAGATCATTCTTCAAATGTGAGTAGGAAATGCACAGCCCAACAAAAGCAAAATATTATATCCATGAAAAATGGTCCAGAGGCCCCAGGAGATGACATATATGTTCTGAATTTGGCTGAGGCAAAGAAATAATTGAGACAGCCATGCAATGGAATCAGACAGTAAAAACCTGCTCCAAAAAGCAGAATTGGGTATATGAACCATCCTTGACACTCTGATCATATAGACCTTTGTTATAAATAGTGATGATAATGGTAGCTTCTTGACCTCCAGCTTTGTTAATCAGCTTATGTACCTTGTCTCACATAGTCCCCCAAGCCCACAAGACAGGGAGCACCATGACCCTTCCTTCACAGAAGCACAGCTTAGAGAGGTTAAGGAACTGGCCTACCATCCCCCCATGAGAACTGACTTCCAAGTCCTCCCAACACCAGAAGAGGAAAGCACACATTTCCCACAATGGTTTCTTTAGGGATGGGTGCTAGTTGCCAACTGGGAGACGAGGTTGGAGGAACATGGCTCCTGATGTGGAACTTTTGCCAGACGCTGAGAGATTTAAAAACCTCACAAGAGAGAAGAAATGTGTCAGGAAATGCACTAGTTGCACCACATGGGATTGCGCTGCCTGTGGGTTCCGCTCTAGTTGGGGAGTCTTAGTCTGTATCAGAAGAAGGAAACTGGGAGTCAAGATGGCGGAGAAGTAGCAAGCTGAGACTGCTTCAGCTAGCCGGAGATCAGCTAGATAGCTTATCTAAAGATTGCAAACACCTGAAAATCCATCGGCAGATCGAAGAGAAGAAGAACAGCAATTCTGGAAACAGAAAAACAACCACTTTCTGAAAGGTAGGACTGGCGGAGAAGTGAATCCAAAGCGACGGGAAGATAGACCCCGGGGGGAGGGGCCGGCTCCCGGCAAGCGGCGGAGCAACCGCGCACAAAATCAGGACTTTTAAAAATCTGTTCCGCTGAGGGACATCGCTCCAGAGGCTAAACCGGGGCGAAGCCCACGCGGGGTCAGCGTGGCCTCAGGTCCCGCAGGGTCACAGAAGGATCGGGGGTGTCTGAGTGTCGCAGAGCTTGCGGGTATTGGAACGGGAAAGCCGGCTACAGAGACAGAGCCGACAGTAAGCTCGCAGCTCCGTGTTACCTTGAACCGGTCGCAGGCTCGGTGAGCTCGGAGCGCGGCCGGAGGTCAGGCAGACGGGAGTAACTGGGCGCTGTTCTGTGAGGGCGCACTGAGGAGTGGGGCCCTGGGCTCTCGGCTCCTCCGGGCCGGAGACCAGGAGGCCGCCATTTGTATTCCCGTCCTCTGGAACTCTACGGAAAGCGCTCAGGGAACAAAAGCTCCTGAAAGCAAACCCGAGCGGATTACTCACCCCGGCCCCGGGTAAGGGCGGTGTAATTCCGCCTGGGGCAAAGACACTTGAGAATCACTACAACAGGCCCCTCCCCCAGAAGATCAACAAGAAATCCAGCCAAGACCAAGTTCACCTACCAAGGAGTGCGGTTTCAATACCAAGGAGAGCAGCAGAATTCCAGAGGAGGAGAAAGCCAAGCACGGAACTCATGGCTTTTTTCCTGTGATTTTTTTTAGTCTTGCAGTTAATTTAATTTTTTTCTTTTTCATTTTTTTTTTTTTCTTTCTCGCCTTCGGGTAAAATTTTTTTTTTAAACTGTTACCTTTTTCTTTTTTAAAAACGATTTTTTACTAGTTTATCTAATATATATATATATATTTTTTTAACATTTTTCTTAGGTGTTTTTCTTTTTTTAAAAATTCTTTTCTTTTCTTTTCTTTTTTTTTTTTTTTTTTTTTTTTTTTCTTTTTTCTTTTTTTTTTTTTCTTTTTTTCTTTCTTCTTCCTTTTTGAACCTCTTTTTATCCCCTTTCTCCCCCACTCACGATTTTGGATCTCTTCTAATTTGGTTAAAAGCATATTTTCCTGGGGTTGTTGCCACCCTTATAGTATTTTACTTGCCACTTCATTTACTCTTATCTGGACAAAATGACAAGACGTAAAAATTCAACACAAAAAAAAGAACAAGAGGCAGTACCGAAGGCTAGGGACCTAATCAATACAGACATTGGTAATATGTCAGATCTAGAGTTCAGAATGACAATTCTCAAGGTTCTAGCCGGGCTCGAAAAAGGCATGGAAGATATTAGAGAAACCCTCTCGAGAGATATAAAAGCCCTTTCTGGAGAAATAAAAGAACTAAAATCTAACCAAGGTGAAATCAAAAAAGCTATTAATGAGGTGCAATCAAAAATGGAGGCTCTAACTGCTAGGATAAATGAGGCAGAAGAAAGAATTAGTGATATAGAAGACCAAATGACAGAGAATAAAGAAGCTGAGCAAAAGAGGGACAAACAGCTACTGGACCACGAGGGGAGAATTCGAGAGATAAGTGACACCATAAGACGAAACAACATTAGAATAATTGGGATTCCAGAAGAAGAAGAAAGTGAGAGGGGAGCAGAAGGTATACTGGAGAGAATTATTGGGGAGAATTTCCCCAATATGGCAAAGGGAACGAGCATCAAAATTCAGGAAGTTCAGAGAATGCCCCTCAAAATCAATAAGAATAGGCCCACACCCCGTCACCTAATAGTAAAATTTACAAGTCTCAATGACAAAGAGAAAATCCTGAAAGCAGCCCGGGAAAAGAAGTCTGTAACATACAATGGTAAAAATATTAGATTGGCAGCTGACTTATCCACAGAGACCTGGCAGGCCAGAAAGAGCTGGCATGATATTTTCAGAGCACTAAACGAGAAAAACATGCAGCCAAGAATACTATATCCAGCTAGGCTATCATTGAAAATAGAAGGAGAGATTAAAAGCTTCCAGGACAAACAACAACTGAAAGAATTTGCAAATACCAAACCAGCTCTACAGGAAATATTGAGAGGGGTCCTCTAAGCAAAGAGAGAGCCTACAAGTGGTAGATCAGAAAGGAACAGAGACCATATACAGTAACAATCACCTTACAGGCAATACAATGGCACTAAATTCATATCTCTCAATAGTTACCCTGAATGTGAATGGGGAAATGCCCCTGTCAAAAGACACAGGGTATCAGAATGGATAAAAAAACAAAACCCATCTATATGTTGCCTCCAAGAAACACATTTTAAGCCCGAAGACACCTCCAGATTTAAAGTGAGGGGGTGGAAAAGAATTTACCATGCTAATGGACATCAGAAGAAAGCAGGAGTGGCAATCCTTATATCAGATCAATTAGATTTTAAGCCAAAGACTATAATAAGAGATGAGGAAGGACACTATATCATACTCAAAGGGTCTGTCCAACAAGAAGATTTAACAATTTTAAATATCTATGCCCCCAATATGGGAGCAGCCAACTATATAAACCAATTAATAACAAAATCAAAGAAACACATCAACAATAATACAATAATAGTAGGGGACTTTAATACTCCCCTCACTGAAATGGACAGGTCATCCAAGCAAAAGATCAGCAAGGAAATAAAGGCCTTAAATGACACACTGGACCAGATGGACATCACAGATATATTCAGAATATTTCATCCCAAAGCAACAGAATACACATTCTTCTCTAGTGCACATGGAACATTCTCCAGAATAGATCACATCCTCGGTCCTAAATCAGGACTCAACCGGTATCAAAAGATTGGGATCATTCCCTGCATATTTTCAGACCACAATGCTCTAAAGCTAGAACTCAACCACAGAAGGAAGTTTGGAAAGAACCCAAATACATGGAGACTAAACAGTATCCTTCTAAAGAATGAATGGGTCAACCGGGAAATTAAAGAAGAATTGAAAAAAATCATGGAAACAAATGATAATGAAAATACAACGGTTCAAAATCTGTGGGACACAACAAAGGCAGTCCTGAGAGGAAAATATATAGCGGTACAAGCCTTTCTCAAGAAACAAGAAAGGTCTCAGGTGCACAACCTAACCCTACACCTAAAGGAGCTGGAGAAAGAACAAGAAAGAAACCCTAAGCCCAGCAGGAGAAGAGAAATCATAAAGATCAGAGCAGAAATCAATGAAATAGAAACCAAAAAAACAATAGAACAAATCAACGAAACTAGGAGCTGGTTCTTTGAAAGAATTAATAAAATTGATAAACCCCTGGCCCGACTTATCAAAAAGAAAAGAGAAAGGACCCAAATAAATAAAATCATGAATGAAAGAGGAGAGATCACAACTAACACCAAAGAAATACAAACTATTATAAGAACATACTATGAGCAACTCTACGGCAATAAATTTGACAATCTGGAAGAAATGGATGCATTCCTAGAAACATATAAACTACCACAACTGAACCAGGAAGAAATAGAAAGCCTGAACAGACCCATAACCAGTAAGGAGATTGAAACAGTCATTAAAAATCTCCAAACAAACAAAAGCCCAGGGCCAGACGGCTTCCCGGGGGAATTCTACCAAACATTTAAAGAAGAACTAATTCCTATTCTCCTGAAACTGTTCCAAAAAATAGAAATGGAAGGAACACTTCCAAACTCATTTTATGAGGCCAGCATCACCTTGATCCCAAAACCAGACAAGGATCCCACCAAAAAAGAGAGCTATAGACCGATATCCTTGATGAACACGGATGCGAAAATACTCAACAAAATACTAGCCAATAGGATTCAACAGTACATTAAAAAGATTATTCACCACGACCAAGTGGGATTTATTCCAGGGCTGCAAGGTTGGTTCAACATCCGCAAATCAGTCAATGTGATACAACACATCAATAAAAGAAAGAACAAGAACCATATGATACTCTCAATAGATGCTGAAAAAGCATTTGACAAAGTACAACATCCCTTCCTGATCAAAACTCTTCAAAGTGTAGGGATAGAGGGCACATACCTCAATATCATCAAAGCCATCTATGAAAAACCCACCGCAAATATCATTCTCAATGGAGAAAAACTGAAAGCTTTTCCGCTAAGGTCAGGAACACGGCAGGGATGTCCATTATCACCACTGCTATTCAACATCGTACTAGAGGTCCTAGCCTCAGCAATCAGACAACAAAAGGAAATTAAAGGCATCCAAATCGGCAAAGAAGAAGTCAAATTATCACTCTTCGCAGATGATATGATACTATATGTGGAAAACCCAAAAGACTCCACTCCAAAACTGCTAGAACTTATACAGGAATTCAGTAAAGTGTCAGGATATAAAATCAATGCACAGAAATCAGTTGCATTTCTCTACACCAACAGCAAGACAGAAGAAAGAGATATTAAGGAGTCAATCCCATTTACAATTGCATCCAAAACCATAAGATACCTAGGAATAAACCTAACCAAAGAGACACAGAATCTATACTCAGAAAACTATAAAGTACTCATGAAAGAAATTGAGGAAGACACAAAGAAATGGAAAAATGTTCCATGCTCCTGGATTGGAAGAATAAATATTGTGAAAATGTCTATGCTACCTAAAGCAATCTACACATTTAATGCAATTCCTATCAAAGTACCATCCATCTTTTTCAAAGAAATGGAACAAATAATGCTAAAATTTATATGGAACCAGAAAAGACCTCGAATAGCCAAAGGGATATTGAAAAAGAAAGCCAACGTTGGTGGCATCACAATTCCAGACTTCAAGCTCTATTACAAAGCTGTCATCATCAAGACAGCATGGTACTGGCACAAAAACAGACACATAGATCAATGGAACAGAATAGAGAGCCCAGAAATAGACCCTCAAATATATGGTCAACTAATCTTCGACAAAGCAGGAAAGAATGTCCAATGGAAAAAAGACAGCCTTTTCAATAAATGGTGCTGGGAAAATTGGACAGCCACATGCAGAAAAATGAAATTGGACCATTTCCTTACACCACACACAAAAATAGACTCAAAATGGATGAAGGACCTCAATGTACGAAAGGAATCCATCAAAATCCTTGAGGAGAACACGGGCAGCAACCTCTTCGACCTCTGCCGCAGCAACATCTTCCTAGGAACAACGCAAAAGGCAAGGGAAGCAAGGGAAAAAAATGAACTACTGGGATTTCATCAAGATCAAAAGCTTTTGCACAGCAAAGGAAACAGTTAACAAAATCAAAAGACAACTGACAGAATGGGAGAAGATATTTGCAAACGACATATCAGATAAAGGACTAGTGTCCAGAATCTATAAAGAACTTAGCAAACTCAACACCCAAAGAACAAATAATCCAATCAAGAAATGGGCAGAAGACATGAACAGACATTTCTGCAAAGAAGACATCCAGATGGCCAACAGACACATGAAAAAGTGCTCCATATCACTCGGCATCAGGGAAATACAAATCAAAACCACAATGAGATATCACCTCACACCAGTCAGAATGGCTAAAATCAACAAGTCAGGAAATGACAGATGCTGGCGAGGATGCGGAGAAAGGGGAACCCTCCTACACTGTTGGTGGGAATGCAAGCTGGTGCAGCCACTCTGGAAAACAGCATGGAGGTTCCTCAAAATGTTGAAAATAGAACTGCCCTATGACCCAGCAATTGCACTATTGGGTATTTACCCTAAAGATACAAATGTAGTAGTCCAAAGGGACACATGCACCCGAATGTTTATAGCAGCAATGTCCACAATAGCCAAACTATGGAAAGAACCTAGATGTCCATCAACAGATGAATGGATCAAGAAGATGTGGTATATATACACAATGGAATACTATGCAGCCATCAAAAGAAATGAAATCTTGCCATTTGCAACAACATGGATGGAACTAGAGCGTATCATGCTTAGCGAAATAAGTCAAGCAGAGAAAGACAACTATCATATGATCTCCCTGATATGAGGAAGTGGTGATGCAACATGGGGGCTTAAGTGGGTAGAAGAAGAATAAATGAAACAAGATGGGATTGGGAGGGAGACAAACCATAAGTGACTCTTGATCTCACAAAACAAACTGAGGTTGCCGGGGGGAGGGGGTTTGGGAGAAGGGGGTGGGATTATGGACATTGGGGAGGGTATGTGATTTGGTGAGTGCTGTGAAGTGTGTAAGCCTGGTGATTCACAGACCTGTACCCCAGGGGATAAAAATATATGTTTATAAAAAATAAAAAATTAAAAAAAAATAAAAAAAAAATTAACAAAAAAAAAAAAAAAGAAGAAGGAAACTGTTCACGGCCCTCTGGCCCATCCATCACATGGCTTAGTATTTACTGAATTCTGAGAAGGTATCAATGGCGCATTGGTGCTGGTCCGACTGGTCGGTGCAATGTACAAGAAAGGACCAGGGCTAGCCGGGGACAGAGCATTGAGAGATACCAAGTCACGGCAACAGGAAGGAGGGAACAAAGCATCAGTCCCTTGGCTACTGGCTCCTTCAACACTAGGGCTATTGCTGTGTTACAGAACAAAAGCTCCCACGTGGACACCGGGGCTACCATAGCAGATGGTTTTGGGGGGCTGCCATGGTCAACCCAGGCATCAAGATGAGGGTGGCTATCCCTGAACCAGCCTCTGCTGCTTCATAAACAGGGTAGATGGGGAGCAAACTTTCTGGCAGCTTCTTGGAAAATCTCCCCTGTCCCTCCCTCCAGTATATGTGTGCATGCTCATTTGGGAAAACAGACACACACACACAAACACACACACACACACACACACACACACCTGCCTTGTCATCTTTACAAACGGTATCCATTCCCAGGGATGGCAGTCTGGAATGGGAATGGTGTCGGATTCAATAGAGCCCCGTCTCTGTCCTCATGGACTAGGCAACTGCCCCAGGTCTCTCCTTTCTTGTGTCAAAGAAAGATAACACGCACACACTGGGGGAGTTTGAAGGATGAAGTAAAGGACCCTGCGTTAACAGCTAGCAGTGTTTGGCACATGCTACGCTACATGAATGCAACTCGCTAATATTCTTGTTCCTCACGGCTTCTCAGGAAACGCTGATAAATCTTACTTCCACTGTGAGAACCTTCTTGGAAGAAAACAGGTGTTCTCTCATTACTTAAAAACAATATTTTATAACAGAGGAAGATCCTTATCCCAGAATACATAAAAGTTTAAATAAATTATTAGAAGACCAAAGAGAAATATAATTAAATATTAGAAAGAAATGAAAAGTCACTTCTATTAAGTGGGCTAAGATATTCTGGAGAGAAGAGTTCCAGCTGCTGGTTCATCTCTTCAGAGGGCTGGCAGTGACTCTTTTAAAAGGAAAGGGGGTTTTTGTTTGTTTGTTTTGAAATTGTAAATTAACATAGAGTAATACTGAGTTTTTAATAGACTCTACGTTAAAATCCATAGAGTCACACACCAAAAGAAGTCAACTGCATCATTAAAAAATGAAATGAATTTTAATACACCAAGAGATTAAACAAAAATAAAATGCAAAAATAAAAACAAGATAAATTTAAAAATTTAAAAATCAAATGAATTAATTTCAACACTAATTTTAAAAGGAAAAGGCATGTTAATACATCAAAAATTGATTTAAAAATAAAATGAATAATGAAATAGGGGCGCCTAGGTGGCTCAGTTGGTTAAGTGTCTGACTCTTGAGTTCAGCTCAGTTCCTAATCTGGGGTTTGGTTCAGCTCTGTGTTGGGTTCCATGCTGGCCATGGAGCCTACTTGAAAAAATAAAATAAAATGAATTAACTTTTAAAGAATGAAATTTACTATAGTAAGAGACTCATGTAAGTATCCTAACAGTCATAATATGGAGCTTTCATCACCCTAGAAACCAAAGGGGGCTGAAGTGGGGTTTCATTTAGCAACTGAGTGCCGAGTGCTTACTGACGCTGATAAGTGTGCTGAGTACTAGGGAGACAAAAGTGAAGGACAGGATCCCTGCCCCAGAACATTGTTGTGTTTGGAGAGAAGGGTTAGAGATCTTCTAAACTACTTTAAAGACTTTTCAAGCATATTCTTTACACATCCTTTCTGCATCTTACAGAGAGAGGTGTGAAGGGCTTACTAAGATTGAGATCCACTCTTTGGAAGAAGAAAGCATTACTTCTTGTCCAAACATCATATTGTATAAGTGAAGCATAAAACAGAGGTACAGAGACGCTAAAGGACTTCACACAGAAGATCCAGAACCAGGGCCAGCGACCAAAATACTTCTGGACATATCTGAAAACTCATTAAGACAAACCTCCTGTTCCTTTTATTTCAAGTGATGTTTTTGCATATGGTGGCATTCCTTATATGCATTGATAGCGATCAAATCACACTGTAGAATCCATTCTTTTTATGAATGTATTCTCACTTTCATAAAGAGGAAAAAAGAAAAATAGGTCTAAATGTACATTTAAATGTTACTGTCCTGGTAATATTTAAGGCACAATACATCGATCTATCTCTTAATGTTATTCACAAACGAAAAACAAGTGGTTTAAACCCAGAAAAAAATAAAATGAGTAAATCTGCTCAGTGACAGTGGCCATCTGAGCTGGCAGTGACTGGGCATGTCTGGCACTCTGAGCATCCAGAGCTTGAATCCACTGAGGTCTGCGTTTGAATACAACCCAGTGGGCACGGCCACCTCTTGCTCGTGTCACCTTCTCCCCAACCCGTCCCTGCTGCTGGCATCAGCTCCAGGGTACACATCTCCAGTTTCTCCCTCTGCCTCTGCCAAGACATCATGACAGTTTAATTTTGAAGGTCATTTCTGGAGTGTATATAATGCAAAAGAGAGCTCTGTTTCTTGCTGTCTCTACCGAGAGACAGAACAGCAAAACACTTCAATGTGAAGCAAGTGTTCCCAGAATCTGCGAAATCACTGTCCACCTATCCACCCTCCACGCACTTGAGGTCTGCTATAGATCAATGGCTGGGTTTGCTACAGTAGAAAATATAAACAAGTTATCAAATAGGGACGGTGTGAAAGTGCTGTGTTCATATGCAAGAGAAGTTTGGGAGATGTCTGATCTATTTTGAAGAACGTTTTGAATGAGTTAAAGATGCCTCTTGTGTTCTGAATGAAGTCAGCGGCAGCTGGATCACAGTCAGAATGCTCATGAGTTGAAGTTCTAGTTCATCCCTTGATTAGAGGTTTCTGAATAATAAATGTATTGACTAAGCCTAGATCTCACTTAGAAAATGGAAGGTAAGTGGAAAGCAAAATATATCAACATTTATTGACAGTATCAATTTCAATGATGAGAACATGTTATCTCTTCAGTGAATGTTAGAAGAGGATGTTAATTAATTTTCCAATTACCTTTTTTGATGTGGACATTAGTCAGCATAAGAGTTTTCTTCATAAGTAGAACAACTGTTTGTTTAGCAAACTTTGGATTTGCTTCTCTTGTATTTAATTACAAGCATATTAATTTTATGATCATATTAAAGAACTCCAATAAAACTTTCAATGACTCAAGGGAAAGGTAGCTTTAGACAGTCAACCATTATTAAGCAAAACAATTGTACCAGCTTCATTACGACAAATGTAAGGCATAATTTGAGTCTGGGGACAATAATCTTCAAAAAAAAAAAAAAGAAAAAAGAAAAACAAGACACCTAAACGTTTGCATCATAAGCACATTTCGTCAATAGCAGCCTCAGGGCTCCGGTGAAATCAATTAAATATGTTATATACTTAACAATGGAAAAAATCTTAGATTTTGTATTTCTCAACAAGCAGACATCTGATGCTGGAGTTATTGGAACTTTCAGGTGAGAATCAGCAGGAGCTGAGAGTTTTAACACCTGCTTGTAGAACTTGCCTGATTTGACTATATTTAGTCTGTTATACTGATATCTGAACTCAATTTAAAAATACTCTGATGCTGACCTAAAGTCTCTTCAAATTCTACACTGGCCATGTGTATGAGGAAAAACTCCTCCATGTATTAGAAAAGAAATTAACAAAGTACTCAAATCCTTGAGTGCTTTTTTAAAAAAAATATACTTGTGTTTTAATATATTGTGTTTAATTTTTTTTAATACACTCTTCCAACTTTATTCTCTTGATCCATTTTCAAAAGTAAACCCACGAACTGTAATCATATATGACTCTGGTGAGGCATCAGACATGTAGAGAGGCCAATGGGCTTGAGGAAGGGGACCAGAGGGCAGGGAAAAGCAGCACAGTGAGACAGAAGGTGAAAGTAAGGGCAAGGAAGGAAACAGAGACTAGGCCTTGAAGAAATGCAAGGACTCACCTCCTGAAGCTGTTCCTCGAGTTCCCCACCTTCTCAACCTCACCTGGGGTGCAGGAAATGCAACAGGTTTCTCTGACTTGTTTCTGTTATGGGTATCTGGCGTGGGAGGAGGCAGCACACTGTGGTGTGTGCTTTGCAGAGAGTCCCCCCACCCCCTGGGCTGGGAATCTGAGGGCTGCTGTCACCAAACCCCAGAGGGTCATGGCTGAGGACCAATGTGAGGGTGGGGGAGGTGGGCAGGGCAGAACGGAGCTGGAACACCCCTGCTCAGGTATACAGTGACAGTCAATCATATATATACCTCACTGGACTCTTACTCCTACTTCATTCTCATGTGAGACAGAAGGAGGGGCGGGGGGTCCAAAAGCAGGTGCGAGAGCAGGCTGCCTGGGGACAAGGAGCAAGCACCGTGACAGATACAATGGCGGGCACAGAGACGGCAAGTAAAAAGAACAGTGAGCTGGCTGGCCAGGAGCCCCATGCCCACTGACTGTGAATCGCAGACCTCGTGTGCCAGGGTAGGAAATGATAAGGAAAGATCTCACCGCCGGGCTACCGTGACGGCTCCAGCAAACCCAGCACTGTCAGGAAATAGGAAATAGCTTACGATCACCTTGAGGCCCTTTATGCCCCTCCTTGTGCTACTGAGATTTGTCAGGTTCCTACAGGATCCAGGCCTTGACCCATTTGTATGTTTCTGGAGGAAGTTCTCTTGGATATAGTCAGAAAAACTAGTGGTACCACCCTATAATTCAAAAGGCTCACTGCTATAGGCATCTACCCGTCACTCCCTTTGTGCCCAGCATCAAGCCATCATCTGTCAGGGTGTGTGTGCCTGCCTGCAGGTACGCTAGTGTGTATATTTGGTGAATCTGGGATGGATGATGCCTCCCTGTTTACAGCTGAGTTGGATAAACAAGATTCATTAATCCTATACCCGAAATTTGCTCCTAAAATATACTCCCTCTTTAGCTTATAGAGAGACTCATGATTCATTAAGATTCAGTCTTCTGATTATCTCCCATTCAAATGGTTGTTTTGCAACTCTTGGATTAAAAAAAAAAAGTAATAAATAAAAATAAGCACAGAAACAGGTGTTCTTCAATAAGCAACCTTACCACTGACCGCTGGCTCTAGCTGAGGTCCTGCAGCTAATTCAGGCTAATCAGCGGGGAGCAAAAGTGAAACCCCAGCAGTGGAGTTCCTGGTAGAATCATTTCCAAAGTGGGCAGAGAACAACTTCCCCGTCCCCGCCCCCCACCCCCTGCACTATCAGAGGTCACTGCTGCTGGGACACCATGGATTGAGTTTCACTTACTCGGGACAAAGCTAGTTACATAAATAAAGCCTATGGTCACGGAAGGGTTAAATGTACATCCCACCTTTCTTTTATCAAGAAGAGATAATTTTTCTTCCCCCCCCAGCCCCCAAAACACACACTAATAAAGACACGCAGTAAACCTTGTGGGAATTCTCAATTGATATTTATCAAAAGGGTTTCATTTGAAATTTCTCATTCCCAACTTGAAATAAAAATAACCAGTATAATTCTAGTTCTTAAGGTGATTTAATTTCCCTTTAATGTGAACACTGAAGCTTTTTTAGGAAAGTCTGAATGGCTGAATTAAAAAACAAAAAAACAAAAAACGTGTGCCTCCCATCCTTTTTCAGAAAATAGAAAGTTTATGTCAAAAGAGGCAATAAAATAACTTTTATAAGAGAGGAAAAAGTAATGAGCTCTCCCTGGACAAAATACGCCTGGGATTCTCATGCAAACAACATACTTCTCCAATTTTTCAATGCTTAAATATTCTCTATGGTGTGAAACAAACCATAGAGTGTTTGTTTCATAGAGTGGTGTAAGTACTTTTGCTAATTAATGAGCTGCTTTTAGCTATAAGTCAGCAGAATTTCATTTTTTAGAGACACACAGCCAGGAACATAAGATTTACTTTTTTTCTTATATGTATCATTTTTTTATTCCATCTCTGTCATGGACACAAGTCAAATCAGGAATCATGAGCCATTCTCCAAGGTGCAAATAACAGCATTCATTAAAGACGTATTTTAGCCAAGAAAAGGAGCAGACAATAAAGATGCCGCCTAAGTTACGCCAGCAGGTGGGCCCCGTGTGGGACACGGAACTGAATCACGGAGGTTCTGCGTGACCATTTAGTCAGTTGCTCAAGACAGGAATGGCAATATTAGTGAGTTCTCATCTAATGTTACTAATGACATCCCTCTGTCTTCTAGCCTCAGAAACCTTGCCAACACCACCACGGGGGTAATGCCAAGGTCCTTAAATACAGTTTTAACAAGGCTGTTTACTAATCGATCACACCTGATGGCACAGGCGCATCTACAGCTGATGTCTCGGGAGGCTCATTGTGCACGGGGCTAAAGATAACAACAGAGAAGGCAGGGAAGAGTCACAGCAAAGGCAGCGATGGCCATGTGTGATGCAAGGCACGTTGCTTCCCTAGTCCTCCTCTCCCAGGGCAACGGAGCAGCAAGCAAGAGCTGCATCCCCAGCCATCAGGCCTTCAGCTACACAGTGTTTCATCAGGGACCACCCTGGAACGTCATACACGGACCTCTGGAGCCAAAGGCCATCAGAACCCGGCTGCTCCGTAGCTACCCCCGTGGCTCAGTCATGCTCCCTGAGGGCCTTTCAAATGGTGAAAATCATAGGTTCTGATATCTTGAAAATTGTAAAGGGATTCCACCATCTTTCAGCGAATACTGAATGTCTGAATCCTTTTTAAAACAACAGACCTGTCTCGGTGACCACAGCTTTGTAGTAAAGCTTGAAATCAGACAATGTGATGCCCCCAGTTTTGTTTTTCTTTTTCTCTTCTGGTTCCATACAAATTTTAGGAGTATTTGTTCCAGCCCTTTGAAAAATGCTGGTGGAATTTTGATCGGGATGGCATTAAAAGTATAGATGGCTCTAGGCAGTATAGACATTCTAACAATGTTTATTCTTCTGATCCATGAGCATGGAATGCTCTCTCATCTTTATGTGCCTTCTTCAATTTCTCTCATGAGTGTTCTGTAGTTCCTCGAGTGCAGATCCTTTACGTCTTTGGTTAGGTTTATTCTCAGGTTATCTTATCGTTCCTGGTGCCATAGTACATGGAATCGACTCTCTCATTTCCCTTTCTGTATTTTCATTGTTAGTGTATAAGAAAGAAATTGACTTCTGTACATTGATTTTGTATCCTTCCACATTACTGAATTGCTGTATGAGTTCTAGTAGTTTGGGGTGGAGTCTTTTGGGTTTTCCATATAAAGTATCATGTCATCTGCAAAGAGAGAGAGTTTGACTTCTTCTCTGCCAATCAGAATACCTTTTATTTCTTTTTGTTGTATGACAGCTGTTGCTAGGACTTCTAGTACTATGTTGAGTTACAGTGGTGAGAGTGGGCATCCTTATCATGTTCCTGATCTCAATGGGAAGACTCTCAGGTTTTCCCCATTGAGAATGATATTTGTTGTGGGTTTATCATAGATGAATTTTATGAAGTTGAGCAAAGGTTCCTCTGAAGAGTTTTTTTTTTTTTTAAAGATTTTATTTATTTATTTGACAGAGATCACAAGTAGGTAGAGAGGCAGGCAGACAGGGAGAGAGGGAAGCAGGCTCCCTGCTGAGCAGAGAGCCCGATATGGGACTCGATCCCAGGACCCTGAGATCATGACCTGAGCCGAAGGCAGTGGCTTAACCCACTGAGCCACCCAGGCACTCCCCTCTGAAGAGTTTTAATTGGGAATGGATGCTGTATTTTGTCAAATGCTCTTTCTGCATCTATTAAGAGGACCATGTGGTTCTTCTCTCTTGTTTTATTAATTTGTTCTATCCCACTGATTGATTTAGGAATGTTGAACCACCCTTGCATTCCAGGGATAAATCTCACCTGATCATGGTGGATAATCTTTTTAATGTACTGTTGGATCTTGTTGAGAATCTTGGCATCCATAATCATCAGGGATATTAGTCTGAAATTCTCCTTTTTTGGTGGGGTCTTTGCCTGGTTTGGGGATCAAGGTGATGTTGGCTTCATAGAAAGAGTCTGAAAGTTTTCCTTCTGTTTCTATTTTTTTAAACACTTTCAGGAGAATAGGTATTATTTCTTCTTTGAATGTTTGGTAGAATTCTCCAGGGAATCTGTCAGGTCCTGGGCTTTTGTTTTTTGGGAGGTTTTTGATCACTGCTTCAAACTTGTTACTAGATACTTGTCTATTCAGGTTGTCAGTTTCTTCCTGATTCAGTTTTGGAAGTTTATAGGTTTCCAGGAATGCAACCATTTTGTCTAGGTTGCTTAACTTATTGGCATATAACTGTTGATAGTAATTTCCGATGATTGTTTCTATTCCCTTGGTGTTAGTCGTGATCTCTCCCTTTTCATTCATAATTTTATTAATTTGGGTCCTCTCTCTTTTCTTTTGGATTAGTTTGGTCAATGGTTAATCGATCTTATTGATTCTTTCAAAAAACCAGCTTCTAGTTTCGATGATGTGTTCTACTGTATCTCTAGTTTCTATCTCATTGATCTCTGCTCTAATCTTGATTATTTCCCTTCTTGTGTATGTGGTTGGCTTTATTTGTTGCTGATTCTCCAGTTCTTTAAGGTGGAAAGAGAGCTGGTGTATTTACTTCAAAGCTGTGATCACCAAGACAGCATGGTACCGTCACAAAAACAGACAGATAGACCAGTGGGACAGAGTAGAGAGCCCAGATATGGACCCTCAACTCTATGGTCAAATAATCTTCAACAAAGCAGGAAAAAAAATATACAGTGGAAAAAAGACAGTCTCTTCAATAAATAGTGCTGGGAAAATTGGACAGCCATGTGTAGAAGAATGAAACTTGACCATTCTCTTAGACCATACACAAAGGTAAACCTGAAATGGATAAAAGACCTCAACGTGAGGCAGGAATCTATCAAAATCCTAGAGGAGAACATAGGCAGTAACCTCTTCGACATCAGCCACACCAACTTCTTTCAAGATATATCTCTAAAGGCAAAGGAAACAAAAGTGAAAATGAACTTCTGGGGCTTTGTCAAGATCAAAAGCTTCTGCACAGCAAAGGAAACACTCAACAAAACAAAGAGGCAACCCACAGAATGGGAGAAGATATTTGCTAATGACACTACAGACAAAGGGCTGATACCCAAGATCCATAAAGAACTCCTTAAACTCAACACACGTGAAACAGATAATCACATCAAAAAATGGGCAGAAGACATGCAAAGACACTTCTCCAAAGAAGACATACAAATGGCCAACAGACACATGAAAAAAATATTCATCATCATTAGCCATAAGGGAGATTCAAATCAATACCACACTGGGATATCACCTTATACCAGTTAGAATGGCCAAAATTAACAAGACAGTAAACAACAAGTGTTGGAGAGGATGTGGAAAAGGGGGAACCCTCTTATACTGTTGGTGGGAATGCAAATTGGTGCAGCCACTTTGGAAAACAGTGTGGAGATTCCTTAAGAAATTAAAAATAGAGCTAACCTATGACTCTGTAATTGTACTACTGGGTATTTACCCCAAAGATACAGATGTAGTGAAAAGAAGGGCCATCTGTACACCAATGTTCATAGCAGCAATGGCCACAGTCGCCAAACTGTGGAAAGAACCAAGATGCCCTTCAACAGATGAATGGATAAAGAAGATATGGTCCATATACACTATGGAGTATTATGCCTCCATCAGAAAGGATGAATAGCCAATTTTTGTATCAACATGGACAGGACTGGAAGAGATGATGCTGAGTGAAATAAGTCAAGCAGAGAGAGTCAATTATCATATGGTTTCACTTACTTGTGGAGCATATGAATAACATGGAGGACAGTGGGAGATGGAGAAGAGAAGTGAGTTGGGGGAAATCGGAGGGGGAGACAAACCATGAGAGACTGTGGACTCTGAGAAACAAACGTAGGGTTTTGGAAGAGAGGAGGGTGGGGGGTTGGATGAGCCTGGTGGTGGGTATTATGGAGGGCACATATTGCATGGAGTACTGGGTATGGTGCATAAACAATGAATTTTGGGACACTGAAAATAAAATAAAATTAAATTAAAAAATAAAAAACAGACCTGTTACAACTTCTCCAAGGATTTAAATATCTCAAGTTCCTTAAACATTCTGAAATGTACTGGCCTGATATATATTAGCCCAAATACTCATATATATGTGTGTGTGTGTGTGTGTATGCTGAATGAAATAAGCATATATATGTATAATAATAAGCATATATATATATATATATATATATATATATATACATACATACACAAGTATTTTGGCTAAAGGAGAAAAGTAATACTGTATGAGGATAACCACCACTTCATTTAAGGCACACTGAATTTTCACATATTTTGATCCAGAACAACCACCACCACCACAACATAAAAGAAAACAAAACAAACCTTAATCCTGTCACTTAAAATTAACTAGAGGGGAGGAAAAATGACTTCGGATTTTCTTTCCACTTCAGTAAGACATGAACAGACACTTCTTTAAGTTTCTTTACACACAAAACATGTGGGGCATTCCACCCTGGTTCCTTTAAACTCCATTTCCTGGGTCAAGAGATGAACAATATATAAACCCACTGGTTCTTTTTAATGAGAAAAAAACTTCAGTTCACAGGAAACATCTTCTCATCAAGAAGTCTAGCAGAGGGGCGCCTGCGTGGCTCAGGTCATGATCCTGGGGCACCTGCCTTTGGCTCAGGTCATGATCCTGGGATCAAGTCCCACATCGGGCTCCTTGCTCCGCAAGGAGCCTGCTTCTCCCTTTGCCTGCTCTGCCTGCTGCTCCCCCTGCTTGTGTGCTCTCTCTCTCTCTCTGACCAATAAATAAATCTTTAAAACAAACAAAAAAAAGTCTAGCAGAACCTGTAGTTGGATGATTATTTGGTTGTCAGGAGCCCAGAGGATTCACTCTTACTTCCCTTAACATCATGCTATGAAATATTCTGGAAATGAAAGAGGGTAGAACTCACACGGAAGCATTATCAGCACTGGTGTCAGAGCTTGGGTAGGCTCTTTGCCAAGAAGCAAAGCATCACTGAGTCTTTTCTTTGTGAAATAATATTAAGATGAATGTCAAATTCTATCTGGGGAGAATGACCTTGGGAGTCCAAATTTAACATCTTTTATAAATAGGGAAATACTTCCCAGCCCGGTTTCCTTAACCACAAACATGCACACATGGGAGTCAGAGAGACACGGGTTCCAGTGCTAACTTAGTAGCTCTGGGAGCCTGGCTGAGTCGCTCCTCGGTTTCGGTAAACTGTACATGCTATAAAGTGGTTTCCCGAAAAACTGCCCACTTCACAGGGATGCTGTGAAAACTAAAGGAGGAAATGTATGCAAATTCTTGCAAGAGAAAGCACTTAATATAATGCTAGCAATTATTAGTTATCATTACCATGCTATTTTGTATCGCAAAGTTGTAATGCTAGAACCATATCAGGTAAGATATTTATGGCCAGAAATCCCAGACAGGCACCCAGTTTACCATGAGTGCATAAACTTCACCTTCAGTTGCCAAAAATCCTACTTAATGGAGATCGGATTCCTTGAATTTTGAACATATATCTTTCTAAAATTATCCACATATTGCAAGCATAGGAAGATTTTTTTAGAATTTGTCCCACTGTGAGCATCTGCATGGTACTGTCTTTTTATGATATGTGCTCGATGCAAGGCCAGGACAGAGGATGTCCCAACATATAGCATAAGAAAATGTCTCCCATATTTCCTCTGTTACTACAATAAGTGGTAACCATAAGTGTAAATAAGGGTTGTGTGTGCACCCACACATATGTGTTACACATGCGTGTGCATGTTGTGTGCATATATGCGTGTGTGTTGTGAGTGGGAGAGAGAAGAGAAATTGGAGGAATACCAGTAGAGCTGACCCTTAAACAATGTGGGGTTAGGGGCACTGACCCTGTGTGCTTGAAAATCTGTATATAACTTTGGATACCCCCAAATCTTAACTACTAATAACCTACTATTGACCAGAAGCCTTACTGATAACATAGACAGTCAATTAACACACATTTTGGATGTTGTATGTATGATATACGGTATTCTTTTTTTTTAATTTATTTTTTATTTTCAGCATAACAGTATTCATTATTTTTGCACCACACCCAGTACTCCATGCAATCCGTGCCCTCTATAATACCCACCACCTGGTACCCCGACCTCCCACCCCACCGCCCCTTCAAAACCCTCAGATTGTTTTTCAGAGTCCATAGTCTCTCATGGTTCACCTCCCTGATATACGGTATTCTTAAAATAAAGCAAGCTAGAGAAAACAAAATGTTATTAAGAATAACATAAGTAAAATACATTTATAGTAGTGTATACAAAAACATCCATGTGTATAAGTGGACCTATACAGTTCAAACTGTGTTGTTCAAGGGTCATCTGTATTGGGGTTTTCTTTCTTTCTTCTGTTTATCAAGGCTGTGGTCTAATTCCTCCGTGACATGTGAACATAAATCAGAACCGTTCTTTCAGGGGCGGAATGCCCCACATACTTTGTGCGGAAATGTTGGATGGGACATTTGATAAGACCAGTGGCGATGGAAACAATTCTTGTAGGATACCACCTCTGCATTGAAGCCTGTGGTTTCTAGAGCATCTGAAACAGCTCAAGTTGTTGTATATACATGGAGGGAAGATATACCCAGGGGTACAAAATGGAAATAGTTCACCATTCTCTCTTGACTGACATAATAGACACGAATGATCAAAAACTTGCTGCCTGAGAAGATGCCATTACTGGGACACAGGAGTGACCTCCCCTCTGTGCCCTTACCTCATTGCCATTATGGTCACAGCCCAGACTCATTTCCCAGGACATGGGGTGGTCTGGGATGATCTCAACCATCTGATCCCTAAGAAAACTACAATTTATCCCACAATGCCATCCTTTTTGACTTAATTTTTCAACACGGTGTGGTGGTAAGGGGTATGGTGTCTTACCCTGCCGTGACCCCATTCCCCTCAATTCTAGGAGAAGGTGACAATGCATTGTTTCCTACTGCTGCACCAAGGTCTTTATGTGTATTAGCTCATTTACTCAGGCCGACTTCACTGGGTTGTCATGAGAATAGAGAATGCATACACAGCTCTTCGGCCTCTGCCCTATGCCTGGTACACTATAAATACTGATAAATATTCCTTCTCTTCCCCTGACCCTTAATTCTTATATTTTGTAAGGTCAGTGTACTTGTCCCCAACCGACAGACATGGAAACATGTCTAGCGTCCTAAAGACAGGAAGTGGCTGTGTAAAGATTTAGGCCCAGTCTGGCCCATCTGACCCCAAAGAGTGGGTGGGCCCTTTCCTCCATGCCCAGACATCTCCTGCAGAGTGTGCATTTCCTTTTTAAGTTCAGAGTCATGAAATTGGGAAATGACTGTACACTCAGAAATGCTCAGAATCTGGGGAGGGAATGTTAAGCAGACAGGAGGGAAGACAATGGCAAATCCAAAAAAAAAAAAAAAAAAAAGGCAGAAATAAGAAAAAAGAGAGAACATGTTCATTTTCTCCTTTCCATCAAGGGGAAAGGCCGCTTTGTGGCATATCATATAGTATGTTATTTAGAATCTGACAGTGCCTAGACCATCTTTCTTTTTTTGCTTCCATGTATTTTTGCTCTGTATTTTGTTCCCATATATATTTCTGCCCGTTCCACCGGTTCTTAGGACTACTTAAGGGTGCTCAAATCACTATCATCCTAGCTGAATTTATAATACTATCGGTGAGCCCTAGTGGGAAATCTGACATTTATTATTATACTCTCCTTCTCCCTTCTTACATTTCGTGACATTCCCACAACTTCACCAATATACATTTTAAAAAAATATCTCAATAAACTCTAGGACTTTGAAGTCCTATTATCTCAGCCTCTTCTTCTCGATCTTATGGCTGTCAACACTTGCCCAAGCAGCCTTCATTTTTTACACTCTTCTAGCCTGACTCTTCCTGGCAATCTCCTTTAGCCCAAATGAGCATCATGACTTTGTTTTCTGCTTTCTTTTTTCCAGCTCTGTTGCCATCATTTAGAAGTCAAACTACTCTGCTAGGCTGTGAGGACTACAAAGATATTCAGAAACGAACCTCACTTAGACAGGGAAGTAACTCCCAATGTAAAATCATAAAATGTTATGAACAAAAGGCAGACACGACCAAGACATGCCTTGCATGTCCTTTAGTCCCTCACGGAAACATCTCAGCCTCACTTGATTCAAGTCAATGATGATGTAAATGCTTACTGAGGATTCTAAGTGTATGGCCTCCCATTTGGTTTGGTTCTGTAGGGGATGCACAGAGGTCCTCCAAGAATTCACCATCCTGGAGTAGAGAGAAGACGGTTATGTAAACAACGGGGATGGGGACAAGGTCCAAGCACCTGGACAGCTCAGAAGGCAAGAAGTGAAGCAGCCAGTGAAACCCCACATTTTAGGGCTATTTCTTTTGATGATGAGAAACCATTGGCTCTTTGATACACATTTTCTAGCTTATTTTGATTTTCTTACAGGGAAGCTTTTCATGCTGATTTTTACATATAGACTCTTTTGGTTAAGTGGTGTGCTTTAATTTATAGCTCTTCAGGGTCCACAAATTGGGAGCGGGTGGGTGTTTGCAATTTCAGAGAACTGTCATAAAATCACTGCCATTATTAATGTGGCTATATATGCAATTCTTATGAACAAATCTGGCAATTCTTCCTTCCATATCATCAGTGACAAGGGAAACTCACTACAAAGACATCTGCAGTCTCAAGCAATACGGGTTGAGCTGCCTATTTGGTGCACAGGAGAGAACAACTCAGGGGTCTCCCATTACCCTGCTTTTCTAGTTGCTACCACCACTATATGAACAGGGGGAAAATGTGCTCATTTATACTGTCTGTTATATAATGAAGGTCTAAAAGTATCCTATATGGAGGGGTCTTCCACAACTCTTTCTCAGGAGAAGTCCAGTATCAGCACGTGGTATTTTGAAGATAATAAAAACCTTTAGAAAATCAGGACTTTTCAATATAGGAAGAATATGCCATGAGTTTTCAGTATTTCCAAGAGTCCAGGAGACTTGAAAAACCTAAAATGATCAGGCCTCGTTTCCTTTAAGTATCAGAACCCAGTCAGGAAGTTAACCCACTAGTTTTGCTAACAGATGTCGTATTAGCATTAACTGTAATGGCCCATTTTACTTATTAGGTCCCTCTCGCCTATTGGCGTGGCACGCACCTTGCATAAATCCTGCAATAAAGCCAATTAAAATCTCATTAAAAGATAACCTAAAACTATGCCAATAAATGCTAAATACATTTTAAATACATTCATTTTGTATCACTTGTGGAAGATATAAAATGGAAAAGAGTGGTGTAACTGTTGCAAAGCCTTATTGAGGACAGTGCCAATCTCAGGAGGTCAACCTGGAAAATACAATTAAATTAGTCAAATGTGCTCTGCCTTGTCAAATTTCCAAGTCTGGTTTTCATCAGTACTATATTGAAGGGATTTCCTACGTTTTATAGGAAAACCTGTTTCTACCTGCAATAAAGTAAGGGAGATATTTCTGGGATAAATGTGTATTGAAAAATACATAAAATGTCATGATAGGAAAGCTGAAATGTCACTTTCAAAAATTTATCCTTTTATTCAATTCATAGCACATATGTCTCACCAGAAAGCATGGAATTTGCTTTCTGAACATCTCTTGTAGGAACAGGGAATTATACGTTAGGTATGAAACTTAACAACTTGTATGAATAGACCTAAAGAGCTGACCCATCAAGAATTTTTCTAAGATTCCCACCTCCATGGGTGAAAAAATGCCTTTCTGTTACTCTCTACAAAAGTATGTAAACATAGGCTCGTCTTCTATCCCTTCTATAATGTTTGAAGCAAGGGAAGAGATAAAAATCTTCCAAGGAAAGTGATACTTCCTTTAACCAAGAAGAATAAAGAAAGAAAATAAAAATAAATTGTATTCACAACTAGATGAGTGCTTGGTGATGTGCGCATGCGTGTGTATGGTGGGGGGGAGGGGAAAACATTTTAATTTTTTTTCAAATATTTATTTATTTATTTATTTGAGAAAGCAAAAGAGAGAGCACGAGTGAGAGGGCCAGAAGGAGTGGGAGAGAGAGCCTCAAGCAGACTCTGCCTCGAGCATGTGCTGACCCAGTGCAGGGTCCATCTTACTAACCTGAAATCACGGCCCTAGCGGAAACCAAGACTCAGATCCCCAACCGACCATGCCATCCAGGTAAGTGCTCTGAGACATATATTTTATAATAATACCTTTAACACATGTATCCAAAAACAAAATAATTGTCATTGGGTGATGACATCTGTGTTTTTCATTATGCCCTTCTGTATTCTCCATGCTCTTTGCATTAAAGATATAGTATTTAGTATTGGGAAAGTAGGTGCTCTCTAACAACCTATGCGCAGTATTAGATATATAGGAAATTAGTTGACTAATCTATTCAACTGGCCTCAGGAAAAAAGAAAACACAGTATCCAAGTAAAATGGCTGACACTTCTTGCATTAACTACATTCTCTCACTGGGGCCCAGCTGATGGTCTAAAACGGCTCCACACCATTCCTGACCTCCGGCCACCTAACCCAGTATCTTGATGCAGATATGTAAGAAACATGCATGAAACTAAGCAAGTGGGCTACACTGCTTTAACAATAAGCATTCATAATGCTATTTGTACTACTACCTGCAGAGAATAACACTGGATGATCTCTATAGAAATTTAATAAATGGAACACTGTCAAATTTATAAGCAACATTTAGACAGCAAATATGTTGCTTGGATTTTAGCAGTCTTAAACACTGCAAGCGGCTTAACCTTATCTCCCAGTGCCACTGCCTTCCTGGAGTAATTGATGCTTGGAGTCCCCAATTTCACATAAACCAGGCCACTGTGTTATTGTATACAGCAATCTGACTGCTGGCAGAGACAGGAAACTGCACTGAACCCAGATCAATAGACATGTCAACAGTAAGCTGCTTAATCTAATTCAGCCTATCTCATCTCGGGGCACAGAGTTTGCAATTTTACTGTTGGGTCCCTCTGGCAGGAAATGGTTTGGAAAGTTTAGTCTTAAGAAGTTTAAGTGATATGCTTATCCTTCAGACTCTTGAATGTTTATTCAGCAGAATAGCTGTTTTAAATGTTTTATAAATGGCAGTAATGTAAACAAGGCACTTCTGACTTCCCTCACATGTGAAAACTACAATGGTGATTTCCTTGACTATGGACACAGAGATTAACACTACAGTCAATTACACTTTAGAGGAAATTGCTTTGGTTCACGTGTTCTGGGCTAATGTGTTTTTTAAATTCCATCCTTACCTCAACCACTAGCATTCTTCTGAGAAAAAGTAACTATTTGTTTTAAGTAAATACTTGTTTCTTCTTTAACTACATTTTGGACAAATGGCTTCTTTAGTGATGAAACCTTAAATGATTACCCATCAAAGCACTGTTCTTATTCCTCAGAATAGGTAAGCAGGAACTAGTTCAGCCATGACGATCAGAGTCGGAAATCCATGAATTCTGGCCCTCCGCCAGACATCCACCTCTCCGGCGGGAGTAAGCCACCTCACTGCTGTCCTGTCCCTGGAAGTTCTGTGCCCGTCTCCGGGACGGCAGAGCTAGGAAGACATCATCCCTCGGAAGACAGCGAGCTAGCTATGTACTTGTACTGCCTGCAGCGCTGGTTCATGCTGGCCTCGAATTATCGATCATTTTCCACACTGTTTGTACCAGACTCAGTACTTTCGTCAATCTTTGGAAATCACAATTCATTATCACTGTCATCCTTAAAATGACCTTTAACAGAGGTGTGACAGGTGATGTGATCCTACCTTGTGAATGGAGAGGGCAGGGAGGCTGGGCCCGGAGGACAGGAGGGAGGAGGGTGAGGAGGACGGGGAGGAGGGGGCAGAGGACATGGAGGACGGAGTTGAGTGTGGAGGACATGGAGGATGAGGGGGGCAGGGGATCAGGGATGCAGAAGGAGAAAGAGGGTGGCATGGGAAAAAATGGATTTGTTCTCAGTGGCATCAGATCATAAAGGTCAAGTCTCTGCTTGTGGACATCAAGGGCTCACGTACTTAACTTAAACTAGCCCAACATTTTCCATGCCCAGACGGCGAGGAAGCTGTGCCAAATAAGGGCTGAAAGGGAAGCTCACAGAAGTGGTGAAGCATTCGAGAAATTTCCAGTCAAAAGAGATGAGGGCCTGACTGGAAGAAATCAAATCTGTGCTGGTGCCCAGGAGTAAGAGCCCTGAAAAGTAGGGATTCATGAGGCTAGTGAGAGTCCCTGATAACACACTGAGGGCCACGTGTGGAACGCTTTCTGCCCGGGAAGCCTGGGCAGGCAAGCTGCATCCCAATTTCCAGTCTCCAGGGAACTTATTCCAGAGCTGAAGCTACCACACAACACTACCCCTCAGGGTAACACGTGCTAGTCCATGGGTGACAAAAGAAGAGTTTGCTTCAGTGGTGGGTTCCTGAGTTTCAGTATTTTAAGATGGATATTTATCAAAATTGCATGTGTTAAACCTCACTTTTATTAATCTCAAAGAGAATGGTGGCAAGCTAGGACAAACAACGACAAATTTTCTTGCCTTGGTAAGCACTCAGAATGACACCCCAAAAAGCAGACAATATCAACAGCAAAAATATGAGAAAAAAGTCATTTTCAGTGGAGCCCACCACAACCGGAGGTGATTCGCCACTCAAGAGTACCCTCGTAGAAAAATTCATAACACAAGTATCAAAATTCTGTATTCATGCAGTGAGTACTGAAAGCGCTCACAACAGAGAAGACAGAAGCTAATGTATGTGTGTGTGTGTGTGTGTGTGTGTGTGTGTGTGTGTCACTCATACCTACCTGGCAGGGGAGTTCTATTCTCAGCAGAGCCAGAATTTTTATTCTGAAGCCATTCTCAGAATTCCTTTAGCTTCTTCTCATACAGCTGCCCATGCTGCACACTGCATAAATGTGCCATGTTAAATGGGCACTATTTGCATCACAGACAATGTCAATGTGTGACTGTGGTGACAACTTTATGGCAAGCAGCAATAAGTATCCTCTTTTAATAAAATGCCACAGAGAGAGGAGACAATAAATCTGGAGGAAGGGGTGCCTTTTCTAGGAAACTGCAGGTTTCCTATGCAGGTAGCTCCTGGAGGCCCTGACTACTGGTGCATCCAGTTCAGAAAGTGAAAGAACAGAACTGGACCAGGTAACACACCAGGAAGCTCTGGCTGTCTGCCCAAGTTCTTGCTCCATTTTGGCTCTCCTGAGCATGTGTTCCCAAGTCCTCCAACTAACACTGAATAAGCAATTTAAATCCCTACCAGGAAATGTAAGTGTGTAGCTACCAAATAAGGTAGCTACAGCATTCACAGACCTAGAGGAGGAGGAAGAACCCACTTTAAATGTTCCCAGAACCCATCCAGGATTTGGGAATGATTAGTTCCCCTTCTCAGCTGGGTTTGCTCATTTAAAACAGGTCAAAATGAAAAGATCTAGTAACCTTTCTTCTGGATTTCTAGATAATCTCAGCCTCTCTTGTTCTTCAAGGTTAATCATACGAGGCAATACTAGGAGGCTTATCTCCCCACTGTGGGAGGGCAAGGCAGGGGGAAGCTTTGTACAACACTTCCTGAGAAACTGAGCAACAAAGTAATGACAAATCCTATTACCAGAAATAAAATAAGAATTCTAGAAGAAACCGGTTCCACTTATTTATGGTACATAATCTTAATTAAAGAGGAGGAAGAACCCTGAAGAAATATGCCATTAGCTCTTTCACTTTAGCTGGAATATGCGTCCCCCCTAATTATGAAACAAAGTGCACCTTTATGCACCTGGTGATTTTCTGTGCCATGCTGTAGTGTAACGTACAACGGGGATTGTTTTAATAGGGCTGGTAATGAGATCTGGGTGGAAAATCTCTCTGTTAATTTAGCAGTCCTCCTGAGATGTTAAAATTCTAGTTTGCAGGTGTTTTAAAGTTCCTCGCCAAGCATGACCCCAGTCTGCCCCCTAGTTTTGACATTAGGTTTTAAATATCACCTGTAAATCTCTTCCTCGGTTTGTCCTCACCAAAAATCACTTCTATTCTCTTCTTGCCTCTATGCCACTGTGAGTTTCTTTTGCTTTGCCTAAAATGTTACTGAATTAATAATTTGATACTGTAATAATCCACATTTGAAAACAAGCTTCTACAGAGTTTTAACCCTACAATCTGTCCCATCCAAGGCACAGCAACCTCAAATAGCCAGAACCAACTTGAGCAGCTGCTGTCGCTTCTTGACCTTTTTGTTTAAGGAATACATCAGTCCTTGTAAGCATACTTAAATAAATGACTTGCAAATTAAAAGAAACATTTTTATGATTCACTGCAGTAGTTTGCTTTTTGGGATACAAGGTTAAAAGTGAACAGTAAACCTTTTAAGGTTATTGAAACTAAATTATTAACGCTGTGTTTCACCTTCCTTTTGTCCTCTTTATGACGTTCTCCCTGATTACTCACTGCAACTCCACTCCTACAAGTTGTAAATCAAATGAAAAATCTTTAAACCACAAAAACAGCTGATTAAAATGTTCAACCACAGGGGAACTACAGAGATGATGGAGAGGGACACACCGCATTTTTTTAAAATATGAAGCTTCTGATAGCTTTTGAAGAAATATGTTGTGAAAACTGTGCACTTTCATCTCCAGGAGTGAGCAAAAGGGACAGTCCCGCTTTTGAAATCCATTTGCAACCTTCAAAATAATGAGTACTTTCTTCCACTTGCTTTGCACCTGGTACCTCACACCAGAGTGCTTTTCACCTGTACGGTTTGATGCTCAAACACGAGTTGCTTCAAAGGGGGCTGGTGACTGGCGCCAGAGGATGGGGTTTTCTTCCTCCTCTGATTAGCGATGACTGACAAAGCTCTGAAATCACGATCGGGGGGGGGGGTGCTGGAATGTCACTGAGGAATGCCATGTTCCACCAATCTACGTGCAGCCTCCATCTCCTCGCCTGTAAAATGGGCTGATGATGCTTTCTTCTTAGGTCCTAGCTGTGAATATTATTTTCACCTCTGAGCACACACTCAATAAAATATTCAGTGGGTAAGTCATGCCTTACACATCTTCTGAAAGGAGGGTTTTATGCTTCACAAAACCGTCTGAATTCGTTAAGTGCATTCTGATTAATAAAGCAAGTCCAATCCTGCCCGGGGCACCAGCACATTACATCTGGGATCCCCAGAGGACGCTCCGAGGAGGGAAGAATGGAGCAGAGTGGAAGCTGGGCCAGACTCTGGGGTCACACTGCGTGACTCCACGCAATCCGACGGAAGGGGCTTCTTAAGAGTAGCGCTGTCTCCCGTAGCCTCCTTTCCCAAAATGCTGGGGAAAATACCAGGAACAGGGCCAGGCCCCCGGCTGTGCATCCTGGACAGAAGGGTTCTGCTGTTGCAGTCCTGATGTCCTTCCTAAATTATCTGAACTTGTGTTAAGTGGAGTCGACCGGATGGTGGCGCGTGGGAGGGGGCGACGATCCTGCAGTGCGCATGCACCGCTCCTCCGCCCCGCCCCGTGAGCTCGCACCATCCCGCATGGTCCCCAGCCCAGGATCCGGGTGGACAGGACCGTCAATGCTCAATGTGTGGGAGTTCAGCGCAGGTGCCCGAGACGCTGCTCTCCCCGTTCAAACCAGAACTGGCTTTGGATGCAGAAGGCAGGCAGTGGTGTTCTGAGAAAACAGAAATGACCAGGGAACCCTATCCTGTCCTTTCTTACTCGTGTTACTTTAGCTGATTACCCAAAAACACTGTCAAGGACGGAAGGAAAGGGAATGATGGAGCCGCCCACAGATCCTTTCGGTCCTTCCTTACAGTCAGTAAGTCGGAAGGAGAGCGTGTGAGTGGAGTGTGGGCTTCTCGAAAGCAAAGAGATCAAAGGTTGAGTTAGATTTCTGCAGCGTTTCCCCACGTGGTTGACAACACAATATGTATGTGTGCATGAGCTGTGAAACACGAATTATGTAACTTCAGCGATTCCGCATGCGAGGGAAATGCTCTTATATTTGTATTTAAAACTGGCACCGATCCCAACAATGTGAATGTGCTTAGCACTACTGAGCTTAAAAGTGGTTAAGATGGCAAATTTGATGTTACGTGGTTTTTACCACAACAAAAAAGAATGGCATTACAATGCTATCAAGATGAATGGTAGAATCCGTGCTAATAATTTAAAACTGCAATGTTTCTTTACTTAGAACAACATTCAATAGCAAATTAAAAACATCATGAGAAGCTGGAAAAGAAGCTATAAGAGAAAGGCACAGGCTTTCTATTTTCGTGCCTTTAACTGCACGTTTCTCTTGTCTTTTAAACAAAGGACCCGGAGTTTTCATTTTGCATTGGGCCTCACAAAGTTCGGAGCTCACACTCACCGTGAACCAGTTATCTGAGTGAGAATCTTTGTCCTTGGAATGCCCTAGGAAACCTAGGGCTGGCCCAGGAAGGACCAGGAGCTGCCCTTCTCTGTGAAAGCAGTGGAAAGAAGAGCACCAGGCCCCTCCTCCTGGGGACTGACAGCGTCAGGCTCCAACAGGGGAGTCACGGTAAAGGCTTGGAACCCGCTATCTGCTCTACCGCTCTGGCAATAAATGTGAGAACAGAAGCAACAGTCCCAGCAGCGGCTTTCAGGCCTAACCAGGATGATAACAATTGAGAGAGGGAGAGATCCATCTGGTGGTGGTGAAGGGAGACAGTTGCTTCTTACCTTCCCCAAGGCTATATCAGGTCTGCAAGCATCTGCTGGGTCCAGAAGGGGCTTGCCAGAGGCCCAGGATGGACCAGCATTTGAGCTCTGGGAACAGAAGCCACCAGCAATGCCCTTACCTAACTTCTGCCCTGAAAGAGAGATTTTCTGCTCGTGTGTCTGTTCAGAATCCGTTGCCTTGGTCTCGGCTGTATAGCTCCTTCTGGACTCCAAATCACACAGGGTAAGACAGAGAAAGGGAAACAAGACACCCAGCCCTCCAAAGAATGTGCTACCCTGGACAGCTCTCATTTTGGCTGCTCCCCACCTCCGGTTCTCTGTGGGGCCCACCAGGCTCTCCTCTCCGGTATCTGACCAACAGCCCTCTCTGCTGTTTGGCTGCTGTAAGCCTTTTTGGAGGTCTACATGTGCCGGGAATTACTGACCTTTATCTAAATCATCTCACTGGGAACTCCTAACTGCTCCTGGTGGTGTATACTAGAGGTCCCCTATTTTAGATGAGAAGCAGGTTCCAAGAGATGGAGTGGCACACGTGACATCAAAGGGAACAAAGGGGCCAAGCAGCAACTGCACCATCTGCAGACCATACTCCCAGTACATCCCAGGCTCCCAGGTCATGAGGAAACCCCCGGGGAACATCCGCAATATGGAGCATTATGAGACAACTGGCCCAGACTCTGCATGTGTGGTACCATCCAAAGATATAAAAAGGGAGCGGGGAGAGAAAGAACATTCTAGATGAAAAGAAACTGAAAAAGGCATTGCAATGATATGCATAAAACTTAACTGGATCTTGGATCAAAAACAAACTGTACCAATTGGGGAAACTTGAATATGGATTATACATTTGATACTATCAAATCAACATCAATTTATTGGGGGTTAGTTTTGAAAAATGGACCAGAGGACAAAGACCAACTTCAGGAGATATCTTAAGGGGGAAAGGAGAATGGAATGGGAGACACATCTGACCATATCTGTAATGTGATATCTCTAATAAGAAATGTAAAGTACACACACACCAAAGCAAGGGGCACCATATGAGGCACAGAATGCTATGGAGGGATCTTGCAAGCTTAACATGATCAAGTTCAGGTCAGCACAGAAATAGTTAAAAACATTAACAATGACAGCCATTAATTAGCTTATTGCACGTGAGGCTTAGATCTACATACCTTTTTTATATTCTTTAGTTGGCCTTTCTAACTTCTTTGAGACAGATGTGAACCCCATTTTTACAAAACAGGAAATGGGCTCAGAAATATCGAGTAACATTCTTAGGGACACACAGCCTAAGATTCCGACCCAGGTCTCTGTGGCTCCAAATCCCAGCCTAATCATTATTCTGAACTGCATTTCAAGTAGATGAAAGGTGAAAAACTAAAGGTGGATATTAAAGAACTTGGTCTGAAACCCTGAGGATGTACTTGATCCTTACAGTTTGATACGATCAAACCTCCAAACAGGTCAGCCTCAGGAGGGAGAAGTCTCATTCTGAGAGCCTTTGCCAAATCCTAGCATCATTACTGCCCTTATATTCCTGTCTCAAGACAACAAACCTGAAGAGATTGACTTAAAAGCTTTCCATAAGACATAGTTAAGAAGATCAATACCCAAATACATTGCTCACTGAAACCTGCTTAAGTTGACTATATGGAAAGATTATTTCTCAGCTGGATTTGGGGAAAATCTCACAAGATTTTACAGAGGCATGCGGGAAATTGGAGTAATATTATAAGTATTTCTCCCTCTTTCATCACTGTTTTAAACATACTGAAACCCCCCCTTGGGGGAAGGACCACTCATGTGCATGTGTGTGTATCTTCTACAGGACATAGGACACAGAGCTTATTACATACTAAATCCTCAGTAAATATCTGTGGAGAAAATAAACTAGAATCTCTCTCACCTGATTATAAAGAAATACAAACAACCTTTTATTGCAGAAAATTTAGACTAAATCCTCGAGGCACAGGTTATCGTCTCACCTGGAGCATAGGAAAACCATGCCTCAGGTGCCACCGCAGGAAGTGTATGGGACAGGGAGATGGACATCAACAGAGACAACGAAAGCCCTCAGCAAATTGGAGCACAGAGTGACTGCAAGTAAATAATAGAGATGGGACTGGCCACATGTCTGCTGTCGTCTGAGGGTTTCCAGGTTTTCTTAGATATGCTATTTCATTAGGGCTGTAGCCGTTATCCATCACCCTGTTCAAGTCCCATCAAATCACTGTCCCTTTTCATATGTCTATCTCCAAAAGCTACAAAGCAGCTCTGCAGAAATCTGGGTACTGTCAGCTAGAATGATTTATTCCTTCTCCCGAACAGGCTGGTTCCCTGGACTATTTTCATGGTTGCTGTTGTTTCAAATGCTAGCAGGTTTTAGATTTTGAAAGACACACACACACACACACAGCGTGGGAAAGGAGAGGGAGATTTTCAAGGTTCATGGAGGTAGATATTTAATCAAATTCAACCCAAAATACTTCAGGTTCTAGTACATTTCTCCACTGAGGAAAGAGTGAAAAAGAGGCTCACATTCTGGAGAGAGAGACAGACATAAACACACCATGACAATAGAGGGTTCCACATTTGACACCAGACAAATGTACAAAGAAATAGGTAAGGAACAAGTTCTATCAAAGTAGAGAAGAGAGGACACGGAAAACATCCCAAAAAACTTAAATATCTAAGATGAGTTCCATAGGATGAATGGAATTTTGTCACACGGCCTCTTGTCTATTTTGACTTAATTATTAGCTAGGATATCCACATGTCCATGAGATCACTTCAGCTCTTTTCTCCTCACATCATACACAAAATCATTTAAAAAATTTGGACCACAGACCTGAATGTAAGAGCTGCAACTGTGAAACCTCTAAAGGAAACCCAAGAGGAAATCTTCATGGCCTTGGCTGGGGGTAAGAGTGCTTAGCTATGACACCATAAGCATAATCTTATAAAGCAAAACTAATAAATTGGAATTATCAAAATTAAGGACTTTTGTATTTCAAAAGACATCATTAAGGAAACTGACACGGGTCCATCAATGGATGAATGGTAAAGAAGATTTACATACACACATACACGCGCAATTGAATTTATTCAGTCACAAAAAAGAAGGAAATTTGGCCCTGACTACACGGAGGGCCCTTGAGGGCATTATACTTAGTGAAATAAGTCAGAGAAAGACAAATACCTATGATCTCGCTTTTATGTGGAATATACAAAACAAACAAGCAAACAAAAACCTGAACTCATAGATACAGAGAACAGACACGCGGTGCCAAAGTGTGGAATGGGGACTTGGAAAATGGATGAAGGTGGTCCAAAGGTACAAACTTCCAAATAGAAGTAAGTCACGGGATATGATGTACAGCTCGATGACTACACTTAAGACTGTGAAGAGTAGATCTTAGAAATTCTCACCACAAGAAAAAAAACTATGTGATGGATGTTAGTAGACATGTGGTGATCATTTTTCAATATATACATACATAGGACTGGTATGTTGTACACCTGAAACTAATATAATGTATATGTCAGTTACATACCAAATTTTTAAAAAATGTTCATTATAGACTGTAGGATGTTTTTTTAAAAATCAACAAACCACAGAATGGGAAAAACATTGGCAAGTCACATCTCTGTTAAATGACATATATCATGAATACATAAAAGACTCTTAACTACTCGATAATAAGAAGCCAATTCAACCAACCTTATTAAATCAGAGTAAAAATATATATAAATAATTTACAAAAGAAAAGGCATACAAATGGCCAATAGGCAAAGACATTCAACATCATCAGTCATTAGGAAAATGCAAATAATTAAAATCACAAGATACTATCTCACATCCATTAGGATGTCGGTAAGTCAAAAAAAGACAATAAAAGTGTTGATGAGGATATCTATAAACCAAAACTCCCCTATGCTGGTGGTGGGAACATGAAATGGTACGGTCACTTTGAAAACCAGTGTGGTAGTTTCTTAACAGGTTAAACGTAAACTCACTACACAACCCAACAATCCCACTCCTGGGTATGTGCCCAAGAGAAATGAAACGCGTGCACACAAAAACTTGTGTGGAAAAGTTCATAAGAGCATTACTCTTATTAGCCCCACACCGGAAAGATCCAAATACCCATTTGCTGGTGAATGAATAAACAACATGTGGTCTATCCACATGGTGAAATATTACAGAGCAATAAAGAGGAAAAACTACAGATATGTTATATAATATGGAGGAACCTAAAAATATTGCGCTAAGTTAAAGAAACGAAACACTATAGTTCTACTTATATGAAATTTGAAATCTTAAAATTTTTTTTTTTTTTTTAAGAAGACAGAAAGCAGGAAAGTGGTTGCTGGGATTGAGGAGGGGTGAGAATAGGGATTAACTTCCAATAGGCACAAGGGATATTCTAGGGAGAATGGGAATATTCTAAAACTGGATCAGAGTGATGGCTGTACAACTCTATAAATTTACTAAAAATAACTGAACTGTAGACTTAAAACCAGTCAATTTTATGGGGTATAAGTTATCCCTCAGTAAAACTATTAAAAATTACTGGTTAGGATGAAAATCAGAGGAAAAGATTTTTAGGGAGCATAACAGTTATAGTCTGGTGTGAGACAAACATTTTAAAATAAATGAACAAAAAATGAAAAGACTGGATGACCATCACACCCCTGATTCATGCGGATAAGTGCTCTCCGTCATGTGAAACTCTTTTCACATGTTCCTGTGTTAGCCACGTGGGCTGTAGTGGCTAGAGGGTAAACCTGGGAATTTTTTAAAACTCTCTTCTTTCTGCTTTTCATTTCTCTGTTTACCTTACCTTGCCTGTGATTGCTTGTTCTTCCTGTTATATCCAAATTACCCTAGTCCCCTGTCTCTGTTTCTCTTGAACCTGGTAAGGTGCAGGGATCTACCAGTTGTGTTTTCTAACCATCGTCCCCAGCCTCGAAGCCTCTAGACCCCTGGGCCTTCCGGTCTAATGCCTCACCCCCCAGAGCAGCTACTCTGTACCTGGGGAGTGGGCACCCCACATCCAGCCTCAGGACTCTCTGCGTGAGATGCCCTTTATGTCTGTTCCTCAAAATGTAGCTTCACGCTCCTCTTATACACATCCCACAACTGGCCTAGAGATAAACCTCTTTAATGGTACTACTTTGCGCTTATTCATCTGTCCCTTTGCGAGTCTTCTCGAGTTGGGGGGAGGGGGCGGCAATGTGTGCACGTGTGTCTGCAACCAGACGGAAAACTCTAGATCACACACCACGTCCTCCCCACACGTCTCACGCTTTCAGCACACCGAACCCACCTTTGTGTTATTTTTGTTGCTGGGCAATACACAAGTGACCACAGGTAGGAAGGAACGAGGTGCCAATATGACAAAGAAACATTTCTCTCATTTTGTCCAGTTGGCCCATTTGAACACCTTGGTCACCTACCAAACAGTGACGCAAGAACTGCCCTTACTTATCCAGGGACTCTGGTGTTCATTCCTACTCGCAGTTGGGTGGTTTGAAAAGACCATAGTTTCAGTTTCTATTTATGCATCTGGCCAGCTACAGGGCGAGACAGAAAACGCAAATGTATTGACGTGAAATAGCAATAACCTTTCTCCGCCCGGCTCCGGGTAGGCCCTGAGCTGCAGAAACAGTCTGGCCTTTTGGCTCTATTTAATACATTGAGGAACCACAAATCAAAGACTGCAACGTATAAGGAAACACATGCACAACAGGACATAAACCAACCCAGCCAAAGAGACCAGGAAAGCCTCGATCTGGCCATTTCCTGAGCAGAGAGAAATGCACGAGGCACGATCTGGTCCAGACCACACCGGCTAGGGCCAGAAGTGCTACACACCTGCTCCATCTTGCTCTCTGTCTCTGCCCCACACTTGAGCTACGAAGACTGATTTCTTTATTAGACGCGTTAGTAAAGCTGAGCCTTCTGTTTATGTTTGTCAAAAAACATAATATAGCCAATATCAAGGTGTTTACTTAGAGAAGAACAGATTGGAAGTTCTCCCTGTCTAGCAACTCCCTCTGGGCACTTGAATATAGACCTGGAACATCTGTATCACCTCCAAATTATGCTTCTTTTAGCCAATTTCATACTGGAGATGTCATGCCCTATTTTGGCCTTTTACGTTTCAATGCAAACCAGCCACCTGGAAAACAAGAGCTCTTTTCTTCTATTCTCCTTAAAATGACAAGTTTAGAAAGCAAAAAGGGGAAAGTGCACAAGCAATAACTTAAAACAAAACAAAACAAAACATGCAGACCAATTTCTCTAAGGTTGCCCTTCATGCTAAGGTTATTCTACCTATATCTAAAAAGGAGACACTTGGCCCAGCCATGAAAAGACTGCACTTTGCCAAACTCAATATAGAAATCCACACACACACACACACACACACACACCATTTCTTGAAGTGAAATTATATTTCCTCTTACAGGAAAAAAATATATATACTACATGAGATTTTTTCCCTTTTATCTGATGACATGTGCATTTAGTGGTATGATCCTAAAAGACCAAAAAAAAAAAAAAAAAAAAAAAAAAAAAAAAACCAACCAACCAAACAAAAAACCTAGAAAGAAAGAAAAAAAGAACTTATTCAGGAACTATTTGTTATGAAGAATCAACTTTTGGTTGCTGAACTTTATTATTTCCAGAAGTCACACTAGCTAGAAATGTACGAGTTACCTCTGAAGGTCATAAAATTTCAATCAATTTTGGAATGTCAGCGCTGTCTGTGGCATATTCCAGAACTCAGCATTCAAAGTGGCAGCTGTGGCTTAAAGATGATCATCTTTTAGGTCCATCACTGACTTACACAATTTTCATAGGGCAGAGATGCACAGAAAACTTGTCTGTATCAAATGCCTCCTCCGGAAAGTCTCCACCCCTCTCCTGAAACAGCCGCCCATTGTTCTCGGACATGGACAGACTTTGCTCTAAATCTTCATCTTTTTTTTTTTTTTTTTTCCCAAGGCTCTCTTGCTTGTTAATGCCCTGACCTTGGCATCTGTGCTCAAACGACAGCTAATGTGATCTGCTTCAACAATGCTGACTATTGGCAAGGAATAGAAGCATGCTCAGTGATGTCATTGAACTCATTAGGGATATATCTGACATTTTGGCCCCAAAGAACATACTTATTAAACACAACCTTACTGAACAGCAGTGTGGCCTGTTGATAAGTCAAGTAAAACAATGCATGTTTTGTCTTGCTATAAAAATAGCATTTTGACCAAGAAACAGAGTTTCTGCTCTTGTCTCTCTAATTATGGTAGCAAAGCAAACTGAAAGACAACTTACGTAAGGAGGAGAGATAATAACCTGAAATGCTCAGTGCTATGTTAGACATTTTACAGAATTTAACGAAGGTCCCAATATTAATCAATCGCTTAGCAAACAATCCTTTTTCCAGCCCTGGCCCAAGAGCAGAGGCAGATGTTACTGTTGCTGAGACAACGTTACTTGAGAAAACGTCTTATACATCGACAAAGCAACATCTAAATTGTGATTTTAGTCTAGATGGCTTATTTGCAGACTGATAAAGCCGACAGAATATGCTGGCTTCCAGCGACTCCAATCCAGTTTTATCGCCCTTGCCGTTCCGTGAAGGTGGCTTGACCATGTGGCAGCTACGGAGGGCACCTGGGAAAGGTTGGAGTAACCCTGCTGACCCATGGGGCTTCAGAAACAGGCTAAACACGGCACCATGGGCCTCGCTTTCTGGCACTTAGAAAAGGCAGGCCTTTCATTAGCTCCTAAAAGAACAAACACCTTCTGAGCCTCTTTTTCAAATGAGATTACTTTCAGACACGTGAGTGGAGTGTTCCTCATTTATTGAGCAGCACGACTGGAGGAAGCTGGTTAGAAAATCCCTGAGTAATGCCTTCTTCACATCTTACTCTGTCCACGACTTATTTTCCAAGCACCCCTGCACACAACCGACCACTGCCTCCTTCCTGTCTTGGCTTCTCCACATCACACTCTCTTTACTTCCCTTCTAGTATTTGTTCTGTCCTGTGTCAGCTTCCTTTGCTCCCTCTCTTGCTCTGATCTCTCAATACTGGAGATCCCCAGGGCTCAGAACTAGCCCTTCTTTCTCTTTATCCTCTCCCTAGCTGGTACCATCCATTTCTATAGTAAAGACCACCTGAAAGTTGATGATTCCCACATCTGGGTCTCCTCTGACCACCATACTCACATATCTGATGGCTTACTTGACCTCCCACACTCAATGTGGTCTAAATTCAGTTAGATTTCTCCCTGCACCTGCCCCTCTGGATCTCTCTTCCTCAAGGAGCGGAGCCGAGTACACTCAGTTATTCGATTAGGAAGCTTGGGAGTTCATCTTGACTTTCTATTTGGTGAAACCAACCCACAATGGCGGGTCTTATTGGTTCCAGCTCCAAAGTCTCTCTCAAATCCAAGCATTTGCCATCCCACCACCTATGCTAAACCATTTGTTTCATCTCCAGACCAGCACAGCAGCTTTCCTGTGCCTGCTGCTGCCCATGGTGCCACGTATTAATCTGTTGTCTCTGCTCCAGACCCACCTTCCTATCCTCCACTCTGTGTTCTGAGAGCTGCTTTACACACCTATTATTTCTAGATACTTTCATTATCTTTTCCCTCTTCCAACCCCCGTGTAACCAAGCCCCTTTACTAAATCCCACCTGCTTGACATCCCTAATATACTTTCTGCCTTCCTAGGTGACATGCCCACCGCACAATCTATTTTCCACACAGCATAATTTTAAAATTGTAAGTCAGACTATGCTCACAAGCTCAAAAACACTATAATGGCTCCCTAGAGAACCTTGAATAAAACTTATCTTGTAAGCTTTGCCTAGGGAGGTTTGATTTCCACATACTGCTTTGATTTCCTCCCATACCAAATTAGCTTCCTTCCAGTTTCTGGAACAGGTTGAACTTTTCCCTGACTTTCACTCGGTTCATACAGCTCCTTCTGCCTGGACTCCTCTTTCCTCCATGTCTGACTTCCTTGTGCCCTTCAGGATTCAGCTCAAATGGCATCTTCTCAAAAAAAAAAAAAAAAAAAAAACTCCTTCCTCCTGAAGGATTTCAGCACCCTGACTAAGTCCCTATCATAATCTGTAATTAAACATGTAGTCATTATTTTTTTTTCCCAGTTAACTCTAATTCCCATGACATAAAAGGCAGGGACTTTGTTGAACTCACCAGTCTGCACCCAGTACCATGGCCCCACTACATATCTGTTCAATGAATGAATGCATGAATGAAAAAGTAAATGAAAGATTACCATTTCTTCTATGTTTCTGTAAATGAATAACTTCCAAATTCCACAAATAATTCAAAAATCAGAAATATCTCTATTTCTTACAAAGGATGATTTGTAAGGCAAATTAGTAACATAGATACACTTCAGGGAGAAAAACCACTTAAAACATACTAGCCCATGGTGAATTCCTTAGAAACACTGCTTTATTTACCCACTGATGTACTATTTGTAATTTTTTTCTTAACTATTTACCAAAGCAATTTCTGCAAGGAACTCCATAAATCTGAAAGCAATTAAATAACTATTAATTTTTTTAAAGAGTTATAATTTAGGCCACTGATTTAGTTCGGTCTTCCTCTTACTTAATGTGAATTTAGTGAGTTTTGCTACATCTTCTGCATTCATTTTTTTTTTTTTAAGATTGTTATGTTACAGAAGTACAAAAATTCTTTTAATCCCATTGGTTGGAATATCACAAATTTTCCTAATAACACCAAATTTACTGTTTGGTACAATGGGAAGAAGCAGACAAGAGAGCCGCAAAGTCAGCTCAATGTTGCACTAAGCACAAAGATGACTTGGGTCAGAATCAGCTCAAGGGCTGGGAAGATTCTGGGCAGTGCTCCAGAGCCTCCTACTTTGACTTCTGGTATAACCTCATTCAAACCGTTTGCCTTTGTCATGTTCTCTTCTACTCAGGGATATTTTTGTGATGGATATTTACATTTTGGGGTATTTACATAACATTATTTACAACTGGTCACTATTCGCGGATAATTTGCTTTTTTCCAGTTCATCGATGTGTTTATGAAATGCCACATTAACTACCACTGCTATTTAGTTACTGAGTCCTAATGACTGACATAAACAAACAAATGTGTGTGTGTGAATGTGACTGGCATGAAATCAGATCTTGCCGAGAGAGTTCTGACTAATGATATTCACTTGTGATCTTATTGGTCCCAATCTGAATCAGTGACGCATATTTACAAGAGTGAAGGTTACAGTCATTGCTTTTGCATTTGCATGTCTTGGGTATTTTACATCGTACTAAGTGATTTTGATTTGTTCTAAGAAAATGTCTGACAATATCCACTTCGATGCATTTTCCAGCTGAAATGTTTCCAAACACAGTATTTTCCCTCTAGAAGTATTCAACCATGTAAGAACATTCACACACTTTTACCGGTGTTTATATTAATGGAGACAGAAGACACCAAGAAAATCCTGCACAACCAAAGGTTGGTAGTAGGACAATGTCATCTGTTCCACAGCTGGTGATATAGGAAATGCTAGAATCAGCAGTAGAAGATAATCTTGGAGATCATGCCCAATCCAACCATCTACCTAGGTTTGAGGTCAGTTTTAGGGTGTGTGATGGCCATGATAGGAAGAATCTACAGCTAAGGATTGAGGGAAACAGGGTGAGAGAACAGGGAATGGAAGGTTAATGACTAAGTTCCACAGTCTAACAACTTACTGTCCAATGACACAATATCAACCAAAGAAGATTGTATCAAATAATAGATACTCTATTTATTTTAGGACTCACTGGGACTCCCTACCCCTCTTCAATTTCCAGGGCTGTCTGATCATTTTAGTTTTAATATCACTTTTATTAGAGTTTTTCCTCTCAATTGTAATAACGAACTGGTCATTTATTTTACTGTGTCAAACAAAGAGTAAAAACAATGACACTTTCCTATAACAAGTATATGATAATTAGTAGCTTAATTATAAAAAAAATATTCTCTCACCTTGAGTAAAGTCAAAGCCTTTTTGTTGTGGTGGTGGTTTTTTCTGTTCGGCATTACGTAAAAAAACAGTCTTGAACTCTGACTATCTTGCAACACTAGCTCACGAGAAGAAAATGGCTCTAGACCCATTTTGATGCTCAAAGCCTAAACTTGTTAACAAATGCCAACATTTCTGAACCAAGACAAAATATTCACAAGTTTTTGTGGGATTCAAGAAGGAATAATGTGGCATAGACCTTCACAGTTCTCTTAGCCCTGATCAAGTCTATTCTCCAACAAGTCTGAATGATTTCCATTATGCGAACATGTTATTGGCACATGTCTGTGGCTCCTTGCAGCAAGGAGCGGGGGGTGATAGGGGCAAGCTGAGAATAATGATCCTTAAAATATTTGGAAACTTTAATAATAATTTAGCTCCTGGGAAGCAGTATTTCCAATACTTACCATAGTTGATGTTAAAAGAATGTAGAATTAGATGCTCGACGAAAAGAATTTTTGAATTCCTACTAAGAACGGAGAAGCTCTAGCTGACAGATGCTGAGGTCAAGCTACGTAGCCTTTTACAGCTAATACAAAACCTATTACAGCGCTCAGTACACAGTGTTGGTTGTCAGAATGAGCATGTGTCTTTAAACTCTTAACCACAGATTAGAGGCTCGCTTCCTGAGGGTTTTTAGTTTCTTTTAAACAGATGGTCCAAAGTGAGGATGAAGGAAGCTGTTTTGATCCATTGTGTAGGTACAGAATGTTATCTTTGTTTTGTTTAAGCATTACACTACCTAGAGTTAAATAATTGGGTGACAATTCTCAGCTTTACTTTGAAGCTAGAGCACATGGGAACAAAGTGTTCGGTAATTTTTCTTAGCATATTTGCATAAATGTTTACTCTCCTGCAAATATGAATGTAAATACAACTATCCTTAGTATTTACACAGTCACTGAAGGGATGGGCATGCCTCTCTATATATTGTTTATTTATGTTTTTTTTTTTTAAGCAACTGTGATCATCTTTGGTAGAAAGAAGAAAAGCTGCTTTTTTGTGAAGTTTAAAGATAGGAGGCCATTGTCTTATTGAAGTTTCCGTGCAAGATCTCAAACAGCCTTCAAAAGGTAAAAAGTAAATCTTCCTGACACATCTTTTGATTTTACAAACTATGAACACAGGCATGTAAATTTAACTCGGAAATTTCGATACTTCTGAGCATTTGCATATGATACTATTCTGATATACATTATAACCTGAAATTACATTGCTAAAATAATAAGGCTCAAAGCAGTCCTTCTCCATGAACATGGGATTAGGAATAAAGAGTACTGTCTTTCTAAGCTTAGCATTTGAATGCATTATTTTATATGCCTCTCCTGGCTTGGCTTCACACTGGTAAATGGTGTTTCATCAGCCCAAATGATTGGGAAGATGGTTCATGAATTTAGTTTATGAATACTGACACATTTCAACCCACAAATAGGGATGTAACACTGCATCAAAATGGAGCTAAAAGATGAAAAAGAATACAGCAGCCAATGGGAAAATCTAGATGAATTGAACAAAGGCACTTAATTTAATAATGAAAACCACTCCAACGTACAATGTACTGTACTATACCTCTAGCCATTCAATTATTAAAATAAATGCATATTCAGATGTTTCCCAAAGATGCTTTCTTTCTCTTTCAGATTCAAAAGAACGCCTTTCTAATCCAATACAATTCTTTTCACTCTGCATTTCAGCAGCTGTCTTTCCTGATTTCTAATCAAAGCTGATGATAACTGGCTTTGGCAACAGACTGTAGTATCCCAAATGAGTAATTAAAGCTATAAATGTGCTCACTTCTTCCTCAAAACCCAGGGTGCATTTCATAGCCTAACAGATTCAGGCTCAACAAGGCTCTCCTGGTTTTTAAATTTGGTCAGGATCTTTAGTGCATTAATAAAGGAAGGGCTTGAGGTTTTGTGTTCGGATTTTTCAATAGCCAGTTCTACGTACACAATACAAATGTCAGTAGGGTGAACAAACTCCTTCAGTCTCTAATGTCTCCCCCACATATGGGCCCAGGATGAAGAAGCTGACAGCCAATAATAGCATTCTTCTAAGAAAGAGAAAATGGGGGGAAAACAAACAAAAAAAAGGGGGGGGATATAGCATTTTAAAGAAAAACGGAAGAAAATATTTTTAAAATCAGAGAAAATGCTTAAACTATGCAGGGCAGAACACTTTCAATCTCTGTCTGAGAAACAGTGGTCAGGGGAGGAGATGTCCACTTTGAAATGGATTCTACCTTGAAGGGATATATTCCTTTCTAACCCACCTCGTCCCCTGTAAGAAAGATGAACTCATAAAATGGAGAAAACAAGGAACAGATACATTGTATCAATGTAGAGCCTAAACAGCATTTTCTTTCCAGCTCTTAATAAATGCATGATAGGACCGTGAATAAACGTAGGTTTTTCATATACTTAATTCAGAACAGACACTTAACTGTGACATATTTTAAAGGGGGAGTAAACAGACATTCATTAGAAATAGAGATGGGGTTTTCTTTTTTAATCCAAAATAACAGAAACAGTTCCACATTTCTAAATGTGTTTACTACATGCTTAACTGCATGGGAAAGAAAAAAAAAAAAGACTCAAAATAAGAAAAGTTTAAATTAAATCGAACAACTTTTATTGAAGGCCACATGTCCTCTTCAAGTATATTGGTGAACTACTCCACTCCGAAAACAATTTCTTTCGTTTCCTACCACCCCGAGGCTAGCAGCCCGATGAGCCCTGAGAGACGATAAAAGATGAGAGAAAGCAGAAGAGCACGGCTAACCAGGATGGAGGCGCTTCCGCTCCCGGCCCTCGTCCTGCAACAGCCGGGGTGAGCATCAACCTTTAGCCGAAGGTCAGATCGAAGAGGTGGCAGAGGCCAGGAATGAGACAGACGAAGGCAAGTAGGACCAACTTTTACTTCCAGGTGGAAACTCCTGAAGCAACCTCTTTTATAAAACTAAAGTGTTCTTCCTCTGGGAGGAACTAGAAATGCCCTATTATCTTTTGATAATATTATTTGAAAATAGAGACAATGTGGAGTTTTAGACTTTAAAATGTGTTATTGATAAAATAAAATTACGTACTTGAATTCGTAAGAAAGAGTAGTAGGACAGATCAGAATGTGTTTTAAGTTCTTAAATGATAGTAGGAACGGATAAATATAAACTAAAGGGCAGCTAGTATTCACTGAGTACTTGCTATGTGACGGTCTTGGTGCTTTCTGTGCCTCTTCTTATTTAATTTCCTTACGCTATTTAAGGCAATGTTGTTGTCTTTTACAGACGAGAAAAGTGAGGTTTAGACTGTTAAGCGCAAATTGGTTTGACCAAGATAAACCCCAAAAATGAAATACTGTAGCCATTTAAAAAGTACTTTTGTAGGAGAACGCTGACTGGCACGGAAAGATGTTTGTGATATACTAAGTAAAAAGGCAGGTCACCAAAGAGTTATGTATAATATGATTTAGTTTTGAATAAGTATACATCTGTAAATATCGATCTATGTCTGGCTGTGTGCCTAAGAATGTACTCTAAAATGTTAATAATTATTATATTGGGGTGAGATCATCTTTTTCTTTTTTTATTTCCTTTTCTATTTTCTAAGTTTTACACACAAAAAAGGTATTACTTTTTTTAAGTTATTTTTTAAGATTTTATTTATTTATTTGAGAGAGAGAGAGAGAGCATGAGAAGGGGGAGGGTGAGAGGGAGAAGCAGGCTCCCTGCCGAGCAGGAAGCCAATGCAGGACTCGATCCCGGGACTCCAGGACCATGACCCAAGCGGAAGGCAGTTGCCCAACCAACTAAGCCATCCAGGTGCCCCAAAAGTATCACTTTAATAATAAAATAACTTTAAGGTTCAGTGAAAGGGATCATACTATTAATGTATGTTAATTCAACGAGAACACTTCCAGAAGCTCTTCATTCTATATTCTCAAAGAGGCGTGCAAGGAGGGTTAAAAGCAAAATCTCTGACAAATCGGTTCTTAAATACAGCTGAGACAAGGCAGAGTTTTTGAGTTTGGTGAAAAGGAGGTGCTTTAAAAACCCGAAACAGAAAGCACCAGAAGGAGACGACTCATTTTTGCTCCTGGTGGGGACCTTCGTGGCATACCCAGAGGTCAGCACCTGCCACCCAGCAGGATTTTCTGAGAGTAGGTAAGAGCGCTTCCTCAGCAAGGGGAAGAAAGCCACACCCCCACACAAACACACATATATCCACACATGCATAGAAAGATACACACACAAAACCTGCATACGAAATACACACATGCACGCATGCATACAGCAAGGATCAGCTAGCACCTACCCCTGGCCAGCCACTGTAGAGGAACCTTGCAGACAGACAAACAGACAGGACTTGGGGGGTCTTGAATATAGATTCAAGAAGGCAGAATTAGAAATAAGAAAACACACGGGCGAAGAGGGCAGGCTGAGATAGGGATATGTGTATGCAAACATCAAAGAAGGGTAACGGGCTAGAGAGGGGTTGGGAGGTGGGGCAGCCTGTGGCACATAGATGGGGCATCAGAAAAGATCACCCTGAAGAGTGAGCCGGGATGACAAGAAGCATTCAGTCACGTCAAGAGCCAGAGCAGGGCATCCAGCAGACGAAATGCCAGGTGCAAGGGCGTGAGCGTGGGAACACTCGTTGGCTGGTGTGGCTGGGTCCCGGGAGTGCTGGGGAGCAGGAGCCGCGGGCAGCAGACACAGGAGAAGGAGAACAGAGGATCTAGAGTGCACAGAGGTGAAAAGGCGAGGCTGGATCAACAGCAGGAGAAACAAAGAAGAAAGCAAAAGAGAAGGATGGAAAGCAGCCCTGGAACCAATGCAGGTCCAAGGAAGCAGGAACACGGTATGAGTGATTAATGCAGAGCGCGGTCAACGTGTCTCAGTCATAACTGCAACGGGGGGACATCGCGATATTTAACAAGACTCTGCAACGAAATGAAGAATGGCCACAGACACAGCTCAGGGAGCCACCACCACCGGGGCCAGTGGGGGTGAGAAGGATGACACAGAATTCAGAGGAAACAGACCGATTTGTCCAGATGAGTGCATCCTTCTCAAGCTCTAAGACAGGCTGGTCCACACTGGACTGGTGCTGGCATCATCCATTCACAGAGCTGCCTCTGCTTCATGTAACTGTGCCATTAACTGTTACATTAATGTAACGTAACTGTTACTATGGCGTCCATGGGTTATAACTACATGGTACATATTAAGCTCTTAAAAATTTTTTTTTCTCACTCAAAGTCCAGTTAGACCCTTACTTGGGTATTGCTTATTAAAGAAGTATCTAAGTCCTGGAACATTCCAATACACCACTAGTATGGTAAGGTGTCCTCTACTCTTCAAAGCTGCCACATCTCCACCTCTGAATGAATACATTACTCAGTAAAATTCTAGAGTTCCTGGAAGAAGTCACCAGGCAGCGGCAATTATAAAAGGGGAGACCTTTATATTTTTAAGTACACTTTCACATATATACTTTATTTCATGTATACTACTACTTTCACATATATACTATATTTACAGACACTTCCTTTTCGTAACTGGCAGACTACGTGTGAGTCTGTTTTATACATTTGTAGAACACAAATGAAGTGACTCACACAAGCCAGCACGCCTATCTGGGGGCAGTGGTCCCACAAGCCCACAGGTTTCCTGACTCCACATCAGCTGCTTTTGCCATGGTACCACCACCTTTAAAGGAAAGATAATGACAGGCAGGACCCACCCTCGTTGACATCCCAACCCCTCAGTTCCCACTTCAGTGAAGTAAGGGGCTGTTAAATCAGGACTTCCCAGGGGCACCCGGGTGGCTCAGTCCGTTGAGCTTTGGACTCTTGATGTCAGCGCAGGGTTGTGGGATCGAGCCCCACGTCCAGCCCTGTGTCCTGCCCCGTGTCCAGCCCGGTGTAGGGCTCTGTACTCAGTGTGGAATCTGCTTGTCCCTCTCCCTCTTCTCCTTTCTGCCCCTGCTCGTTCACTCTCTTTCTCTCTCTCTCAAATAAATAAATATAATCTTAAAAAAAAAAAAATCAGGTCCTCCCAGCTCTGCAACCAGAGAAACCTATGATTCTAAAGTCTATTTTAACATAAAATTTAATGAAAACCAGTATTTCATCACCAACAAAAGCAACATTATAGCTGTCAAACCATGACTACCCCTCGACGTTGGAAACTGAGAAATGATTACCACTTTAAGGACCTTGTTAAAAAGTGTGCACATTAAAAATAATTTACAGAACCAATTCTCTGTTTGCAGCCACAGTTTAAGAAACAGGAAAATGTATTTGCATTTCTATCTTGTTAATTCCTGTGTTACGCTGGTGTTACTAATAACATAAAATATTTAAAATTTGTGTTACACACAGAGCCAATTATAATTATCTAGTGAGAAAACAATTTTATATGGGAATCTAAAAATAATCTATTTTACCACTGCAACAGATCACACACGTTATGAAATAAATTCTATCGCCAATTAATGTTACAGTGGTTCATCTACTGACAGTCCAAGTTTGAAATGCTCTCATCCCAGCTGATGCCCACATTCACATTACTCAGAAAACACTGGCTACAAAATTGTTATCACACATGTGCAACATATATTAAGTACGCTGCCCGATATGTCACATTCAGGGATTATCTCATTTTATTTACTCCATAGCTTGGCCAGTAGTTTCTATAGATTAAATTCCATTTAAAATGAAGTCTAAGATTTCATAATGTACTAAAACTAAATGCTTCTTCAAGTAATTGTACCTCTCATTAAGTTTTCAAGGTCTACTTATTAAAAGGGTTGTTTTATCGTAACATATTTTTGTCAGATTTTTGACATGCACCACAATAAAACAGATTTATAACACTGAAAGCAGGCTTTATGCCAAATGTTTTATCTATAGTATCTCATTTCTCCTACACAATTCTACAAGATAGTGACCATTACTATTTATCTGTATGCGGATATTTCACTGTACAGATGAAGGAATAGAGGTAGTTTCTCAAATTCACAGTGCTTAAGTTTGAAACTGATGTCAATATATAGTCTTTCTTTGTGGATGACCAATTAAATTGATAAACGTGATAATAAGCTTAACATTGTTTCTCCTGCACCTGGACTTCAATATTGCAATACGGTAGCAGGACGCTTCTTCAGACAATGTTTAATTACCAGCCTTTAGCTCAGAATTTGAAACTAATTGGAATAGGACTTTGTTTAGTGTAAACAGACATCTCAAAAGAAGCTGATTAAGGGATAATATGTTTCTTACTCAGGAAACATTTAAAAGAAATCAGCAAAATGTTGTGCCTAGTTAAACATAGTGCACCACACTGCCAGAATATTTGCACAGGAAGAAAGAGACACAAGAGGAGAGATGTTGACGGGTCCCAAAATAACCTGTATTCTTTGTTTCCTTGGGATGCCTAGCCTTGAATCCAGCATTATCAGGAGGAGGATAGATCATGGTCACGAGCTTAAGAAATGTATCAGGGAAAAAATTTGCATATATAAATATACACATACAAACACACACACCTTTATCAATACTGAATTTGAATTATTTTGTCCTAGCCCCTCCCCCAAAATACAGTGCAATAATGGATTTTTTAAAAAAGATTTTATTTATTTATTTGACAGAAAGAGAGATCACAAGTAGGCAGAGAGGCAGGCAGAGAGAGAGAGGAGGAAGCCGGCTCCCCGCTGAGCAGAGAGCCGGATGCGGGGCTTGATCCCAGGACCCTGAGCCGAAGGCAGAGGCTTTAACCCACTGAATCACCCAGGCGTCCCGCAATAATGGATTTGTAAAGTGTTTTATTCTGTTCCATGTCACTGATACGTTACCGCAAAGTTATATGTAACTGATTTTTATAAACGGAATCATCTTAGATGCTGAAGTCACATGCTACATAATCTCCTTAAATCAATCAAATGATTCAACAATTTTAAGCCAATTTTTTTTCATTTATTCATCCTCATGCCCACCTTTAATTTCTCCAAAAATATGCAAAAGCATCTGGAGGTTATGAGTGAAGAAGGCATGGCCCTGAGCCTTATTTTCTTATAAGAGAAGTCAGCCACATACAGAGTGATCACAACCCTACACATGAGATTGCTTTCTGGCTGCAGTGTGAGTCCTAAAAGCAGCTCTTGGGGAATGCCTTAATGATTTCCCACCATCACTAAAGAAGACCTCTAGAACAAAATGAGAAAAAATGCAAATCATGCAAAAAGTGGAGGGGATGCAGATAGCTTCTAACTCTCCCATACAAACATAGAAATCCTTAGTAGGCAGGCATGCAAAAATGTTTTGCATCCAAGAAAAATGAGAGACTCATTCCAACTAGATGTACTAAATTTGCAGAGATGGCATCTGGAAAATTAGGATTCTTAACAATGGAGATAAAGAGAGCCATATGCGTCAGTTTCAGACTGATTTAAAAAAAAAAAAAGCTTATGTGACGGGGACTATGGTAGGAAAATGCTTGACACATTCTGGGATAGCAAATAGCCTAGTGTGACTCGTTTTGACAAGGGCAAACACGGAGGATTAAGACTGTGGTGGCTCACCAGGAGGAGAACACCACACTCGAGAAAAGTTTGGACTCGATTCTGCAGTGAGATTTTCTGAGCAGGAGCAATGCCACCCAAACTAGACTTTAGAAAGGTGATGCTGACACAGTGTAAGATGGATCACAGATCGGTGAAAGGGGTGTAGAAGTGTAAGTGCTGCTACTTCACTACACCAGAGAAGGGATAATACATCTCTGAGTCCAGACAGTGAAACAGGTGGGGGAGACTGGTTTAACAAACAGTACAGAAACAATCAATAAAACCTTATCACTAGATACAAGGATGAAGGAAGGGGATGTGTGAAGAGCACAGGGAGGATGATGGTGAAAATAGTAGACAGAGGGGACACCGTGGTGGCTATGGTATTGATAATACAGATAACGGTAGATTGGTTATGTTGAGTTTTGCTGCTGTCAGTATACCCAGAGAGAGAGGCGGGGAAGCAGGGGTGGTACTCAGAGATAGATCAGCTCTGCTCACAGTGACCTCAGGAATCTGCTGCACATACGTGACAGGGGAAGGCACAGTAGGAAGGAAACTAGATCAGAAAGCAGGTACTTGAGAATTACGACAGGTAGGGGATAAAAGAGCCAACCCCCCCAAAAGTGGTAGTCAACAATGAAGACACAAAGCGTAAGAGACAAAGGAAAAAGAGCGTCCTGTAAACCCAACATGAATGCCTTTTTAAGGTGGTGTGAAGGAGTGGTCATCAACACTAAATATTTCAGAAAGAACAAGGAGGCGAAAGACAATGCTACGGTCTCAAGATCTGGCAATTTCATCACTTGGAAAGAGTTCGCCTGCGTGCGTGCCTGCGTGCGTGCCTGCGTGCCGGCGTTCGTGCCTGCGTGCCTGCCTGCGTGCCGGCGTGCGTGCCTGCGTGCGTGCCGGCGTGCCTGCGTGCGTGCCTGCGTGCCGGCGTTCGTGCCTGCGTGCCTGCCTGCGTGCCGGCGTGCGTGCCGGCGTGCCTGCGTGCGTGCCGGCGTGCGTGCGTGCCGGCGTGCGTGCCTGCGTGCGTGCCTGCCTTCCTGCCTTCCCTTCCCTCTCTCCCTGCCTTCTTTCCTTCCTTCTCTCCCTTCTTTTTCTTCCTTCCTCCCCTTTCCCTCCTTCCATAGGAGAGAGGAGCCTGAACTCATGACCCTTAGATCAAGAATCAGATGCTTAAGCAACTGAGCCACCCAGGAGCCCCTGCAAAGAGTCTTTCAGGAGCCAGTTGTGAGTGGTTTAGGAGTAAGACTGTGTGGGTAGAACGAAGACGCCCTCGGAAGAACAATTCTTTAAATACATTTTAAGAAGTTCCATTTCTGGCAACAAGAGGATGTAAGTGGTATCGCGTTCCCATCTTATTTTAAGCAACTGGAGAATCATAAAAAACTATGTTCAGAAATTGGGTGTGAGGAAGACTAGCGCTGTCATCTCCAAGAAAAGGAACCCAATGCGATGAGCTCTACCCATACCCCGGCTTTCTGTCTGGTGGCGATTCCCACACTGCAGTGCAGGGAGGGGAACGCAAATGGGCACTGTCGTCACCCAGACAATTCTGAATTGGGGGAGGCAGAGGCATCAGAATTTCTGGGAGAGATTCTCTGAGAGGAGAGATCTACACTGAAGACAGAGCTCCAGAAATCTGCATGTGGACAAACCATGCTTGGGTCAGGTAAAACCCCACAAGCCTGGTCAGGAACAACTTTCTGGGAGAAGAGAAATTCATTCCCAGGCAGCAGTAAGATGAACAATTTGGGCCACTCTTAAAGTACTAGGAATTGGGCAGTTTTTCTCCAACTGGAGGAAGAGACCTCATGGAATTCTTTGACCACGCGAAGTAGTCCATCAAGAAGGGCCACATCTTGGAAATGGGGCTAAGTTGGGTCTCAACATGAAGGCTACTCTCACCCCGGCCGAAAAAAGATTTTAAAGCAGCCTAAAAATAACAAACGATCAGCCATTAATTTAATCGCTTGCCAAGTAAGATCCAACACTTACAAAAGAGAGTAAAACCCAGCCCTCAATATAATAAAATTCAAAATGTCTGGCATCTGATAAATATTTATTAGACATAGGGACGCCTGGGTGGCTCAGTGGGTTAAAGCCTCTGCTTTCGGCTCAGGTTGTGATCCCAGGGTCCTGGGATCGGGTCCCGCAACGGGCTCTCTGCTTCGGCGGGAAGCCTGCTTCCTCCTCTCTCTCTGCCTGCATCTCTCCTACTTGTGATCTCTGTCTGTCAAATAAATAAATAAAAATATATATATTTATTAGACATAAAAAGGAGGAAAATGTAATTCACAACGAGGAGAAAGTCAGTCAATAGAAACAGATCCAGAAAATACAGTGATGGTGGAATTAGAGGAACAAGGGCATTCAGCAACTAATTTAAAGATAGTGTGTATGGACATAAAGGAAAACACAAACTGGAGGAGGAGAGAAATGAAAGATATGAATGTTTTGATGGCACCGAGGAAGCTAGGGATGCAATGAATATTTAAGAATTGATCAGGGGAGAAGACAATCTAATACTGTGATTTCACTGCTGTTCACAGAAGTGGTATCACGATTTAGAATGATTTGCACAATGAGAAAAGCACAAAGTCATGCTACTTTAAACCCTGACTATTTAAAACAATACATTATTGCTAAGTATTACCCAACTCCCATGTTTTATGTTCTTTGTGTTACAACACCATTCAAAATCTGGAACTGTGTACCCACAATCAACTGATTTAGGGTAGTTTTATAACGTTTTTAGGCATCCCCAATCACACAGTATACGTTCTGTTCTAGATCATTTCACATACTCATTGCCTACAGTTCTTTGATGCAACAAATTTCCAGTGACTGATGAACGATAATCTGTACTCTATCTTTTAAGAAGGGTGTTTATATCACCAAGAGCTTAGAAAATGGATCGATTCAAAATAAAACATTTTGCTAACAACTTTCATGGTTCACTGGCAGAGAAAAGAAGGCTTATTAGCTTGGCACTCTAGATATGGCCTTGTCCATATGGTAAAAAACATACCAGATTTTTAAAAAGTCAATCAAACCATTCTGGTCTAGCTATTAAAATAAACAGCATGGTCAATAAAACTGGTTGTGTTATTTAAATCCGTCTGTTATTCTCCCAAAAGACTAGGAGAGCATTACCATCAGAGATTGGATCTCTATTTCTCTTTGAGCCCCAATAACTTCTAACACGGACCATGATGCATGGTTATGAAGAACATATTTTCTAAATATAAAAACCGGGACACAGCTGACATATGGTCTAACAATGGGACAAAAAATTTAAAGTACAGATGAATTTAACGAGGCTCACAGAGGTTAAGTAACTTGCCAAACATCCAAGTAAGTGGCAGAGCCAAGATCTGAATCTAAAGCCACGGGGCGGTGAAGGGGGGGGGGCGCGCCTGGGTGGCTCAATGGGTTAAGCATCTGCCTTCGGCTCAGGTCATGATCTCAGGGTCCTGGGATCCAGCCCCGCATGGGGCTCTCTGCTCAGTGAGGAGCCTGCTTCCTCCTCTCTCTCTGCCTACTGGTGATCTCTCTCTCTCTGTCAATAAATATATAAAATCCTTAAAAAAAAATAAAGCCACAGTGATCGACTATGTCACCCTACTATAGAAGCTTACATCTGCATTCACATGTCCATTGAAGGCTGAGAAGCAGGACAGGTAAGTTGAGAGGATCATAATGATGAAGTCCAGTAAATCTATCTTAAGCTTCTTCCTGGAATCTTGAGAGTATCATATGCAAATACTAGAATTACTGAAATATGCATACTCACACCAAACAGGTCATGGTAATGCTAATACAGAAGAATAAAGTATTTATTATGAAGAGTTATCAACAAACATTCCAAAGGTAGGCAAAATGTAAGGACTAGCTCTGGGTAAAGAAAGGGTTAATAATTTTTAATGGTAGATAATATCTCCTAAAATATAAGCATTCTTTTAATTCTCCATTAGTAGATATTTATATATTTACTGGTGGCTCATTAATTTTTTAGACATATTTCTGGGAAAAATAGATCAGGGACATGAGGCAAGTCAGCATTAAGTTTTCTGAGAACAGTCAAGAGGGGAGAATGGTTTCAATCCAATGAAAATATTTACAATTCTGTACACATATACATTTACCAATTTTAAGCACAAGTTTTTATTTCTTAACATTTAGCAATTTTTGCTCAGCATGAAAACTCAGTGCTGTGAAAAAGTGAAAGTTAATATGTACTATACACAAAAATTGCTTAACATGGCTGTGGAAAATAGACATATACTACTTCAAAATCAATTTCAAAAAAGAAAAAAGAAAATATCTATCCATCTACTTTTTTTTTTTTTTTTCAGTGCTAGCATCAGCTTGTCAGAACCTGTATGTGCCAAGCATGTTTCCACCTTTTAGGTTAGTTATTCAAAAACAACAACAACAACAACAATAACAAAACAAAAAACCAACACAAAAACAAAAACCTAGGGCCTATGGATGCATTTAAGGAGAGGTACTTGGAGTTTGGGGTTTTAAGAGGTTCCGATCTGATTCCCACACCCTGCGTGGGCTGTGTCTAGCTGCTACCGGTCACAAGCAGCCAGTGAACAGTTTAAGAATAAAGAATGGCTCTTCCCTGCACAAGCATCACATTAACGTGAGGGCCCAACTCTTGGCTTCACTGAGACAGAGCAGCGCTCTCTAGGTGGCAGCACAGAAGCCTCGGAGAGGGCCACCCCCGAGGACACACAGGCCCACGGAGCATCGGAGGGTGAGGGCAAGTGTGCCTTGAAAGTAACCGGAGACACGTTCTGAGAATAAGGTGTATGCCGAGATAGTGATCTCAGTCCCGGACCATGCCGCACACACGATGCTTCGTTCTTTCCCATTGATGGCATAGTCTAAGAGTGCGTCCCAGTTACTTACTTCCTGACTTCTGCATATGATAATTCAGTCCTTAGTCTTGGAACATATGAAATAGAAAATCTGCACATTATTATCAAATATTCAGAGGAGGCAAGAACCCGGTGCAAAAAAGCATGCGCGCGCACATATAGCTTTCCACAGCCTAGAACTCTTAGCTTTAAGTACAGTTAAAAAAAAAAAAGTTGGATCAATTAGCAGCTCTGTGAAGAATGTTGGAAACATCTTAACAGTGTCTCAGAGATGAAAGAGTATAATACAGAATGAGAAAAAGAGGGAAAGGTAAATTATGTCTGCAGTCATAATGAATCAAAGCCCAGAAGGAGGTCTGCAAATCAGCGGGTTCTAATGAAATATTAAGGTAAGTGATTATTGATGAAAAATGAATAAGCCTTTTTGATTTCAGCAACCTTTAAATCACACCTAGCTAATTAAAACAACTCAAACGCATTCATTTATTCCTTGATGGGCATTTAGCTATCCTTGGGTATAATGAGACCTCATTTTGTGAGGTATGTATGTAGCTAATCCCAGGTAAGTGGACAAAATGGGCCAGAAAAAGGCATATCATGAAAGAAAACAATCTAGCCCCTTCTCATATCTGATTTATTGTTTCCAGGCTGGGAATAAAAAAAAAAAATCACAAGGGACATTTCTTGTTTACCATAAATAAAACATCAATAATATTCTCAATAATATTCTCTACTACATATTTATTAACACTGAACCTTATTTTAATTAATTATCATATAATGAATACGAGGCATTTGTAATACTAATATTATGCAATTACATGGTAGTTTTTATTTAAATATACCACAGAGCTATTTAAAATGGCCCTATTATGCCACCCCACATTCCAGGAGGAAAATGGTAAGGTAAGCAGCCTTCCTGAAGGCGGGGAGTCATCCATGGGATGCATCACGAGCTGTGGGAGGATCTGACCCCAGTCCCAGGCCTGTGCTGTTTTCATTCCTGTCCTCAAATATCATAACCCTCATTTACTTTAGTGTTCTCTTTTGAAAATGAATCTGTGGCTTTTCAAGTTCAATACTACACCAACTTACTGCAGATTAAGTTGCTTCTTAATGACAGAAATCAGTCAAATGTCCATGGCAATGCACATCTTAGCACGGCATATACTGTAAAAAGCTGCAGATGCCAACTGTGGCATCAAAATAAGAAGTTGAGAAACCTACAATAAATACTTATGCACAAATATGCTAAAAAAATACAGAATCATTATAGATCATGTTCAGATGAAATAATCTATGAGGCAAACTTTTTAGCTTCTAAAAGTCCTTAGAATGCAAGAATACAGGGGCGCCTTGGTGGCTCAAATGTCTGACTCTTAATCTCAATTCAGGTCATGGTCTCAGAGCATGAGATTGAGCCCCATGTTGGGCTCCCCTGCTCAGTGTGGAGTCTGCTTGGGATTCTCTCTCTCCCCCTGCCTTTCTCCCAACTCTGCTCACTCTTTCTCTCAAATAAAAAATCAGTAAGTACTCTTAAGAACTCAAGAGTACAGATGGTGATGGTGGTGATAGCATAATAATAAGGATGACGTTGATGACAGCAACTGACACTTACCGGAATCTTCTATGGGTCAGGTAGTATTCAAAGGGCCTCGTCTGTAATCATTCATTCAATCCTCACATGCATACACAAAAATCCCAATGAGGTCAGTAATGTCAATATCCCCATTTTACAGGTACAAAAAGTGAGGCACAGAAGGTTAAATGGCAGAGCTGGCATGAGAACTCAGACTGTGCCCTTTACCCTACCTAGATCATATCTACCTTAATGTATCACATTGCATAATATTATATCACATCTCTCCCTCAAAATTATAGATGCTTTAGGAAACCCAGAAGGATAATGGATCTAGCATGAGCAAAAGTGATTTTTAACAATTAAAATGTTTAACTTCCTTTTGAGGCTAGAACTCCCACTCTTCTTTTCTAAAGCAGGCCCCTCTACTTGCGCACAGCTTAGAGTTGTCCTTTTCAGACACCACGCCCCACATACTGCCTTTCCTGTGCTGACTAAGAGCTTGGTTTATTCATTCATTTAAAATATTCGAATGACCATATGCCAGGCCTTGGAATACAGCCGTAGACAAAACAGACAAAGACTCCTACCTGAAAGGGAACTTCAGTCTAGTTGTAGGAGATGGAGGATAAACTGTGTTTTGAAAGTCTGACTAGGCCCTATGATAACAGCATAAGCACTAGTCAGAAAACTAAAGCAGAGAAGGTAATTAGGGAGTTTAGGAAAGGATGCGGGAGCGTTGCAATTTTAAATTATTTGCATTTCTTCACATTAACCACTTTTAATTACTGCTGGTGGCTCTGCCTGCTCCTGGCCCCGAGCCCTAGCTGCTTTGGGGCCAGAGCCAGGACCCCTCAGAGGCAGCTGAGGCCTTCACAGGGGAGTGCTCCCGGCTGTGGCCTTCTGCCACAGAAGCACCTGCGACTCACTCCTTCCTCAGGGCTGCAGGCCTGTGGCGCCTGTGAGGTCCCAGAATTTGCCTGGAACGATACACCAACTCGTGGTCAACTAGCCTGTCTTCCTTGTCCTGACTCCCATCTTCCCAGACGCCCTCCTTCCCACTGTTGGCTGTGAAGGTTCAAGCCAAAGGCCACGTGGGAAGACTCGCCCTGGTGGCCGGTGCGAGCCTGGGGAGAGCCCAGAGTGCCCTCAGGAAGGACATCAGCGCCTGAGTAGGGATGCCGCCTGGCTCTCCATCGATGGGGTGATGGCAGAGGCCCTGGCTTGCACTTGCCTCAGGTCCGGGTTCTCCCAAGACAGTGGAGTTTATGACCAGAATTTTCAGCTCTCTAAGAACACAATCGTATCCAACCCTGCATATATGTACATGTGTGGCCTTGGCATAGTCACTGGACTTGTAAATGTTTTCAGGACTGTACTAGAGTAAAAGTGGGAGAGTCACGGTCTCGTGCAATAGCTGTGAAGGACGTCCCGGTAAGACCCAGAGCACCTGCCCTTCAAAAAATCAGCCAGGGGGCACCTGGGTGGATCAGTGGGTTAAAGCCGCTACCTTCAGCTCAGGTCATGGTCCCTGGGTCCTGGGATCGAGCCCCGCATCAGGCTTCCTGCTCAGCGGGGAGCCTGCTTCCTCCTCTCTCTCTATCTGCCTGCCTCTCTGCCTACTTGTAATCTGTCAAACAAATAAATAAAATAAAATAAAAAAATCAGCCAGTTTTAAGTCCGATGGGACCGCTGATCATCACAAACCCCTCAGTCAGCGGGGATAACACGACACCTATCTCCAGTTTGCCCTAATTGTGTGTAAAAGCTAGAAACAGAAAAAGCAAGACAATTCAAAGATGTGCTGATCCTGGGGCACATGGGTGGCTCAGTCAATTACGCGTCTGACTCTTGATTTCAACTCAGGTCATGATCTCAGGGTTGTGAGATCAAGCCCCGCATCAGGATCCATGCTCACGGTGGAATCTGCTTGACCCTCTCCCTCAGCTCCTCCCCGCTGCAATCTCTTTCTCCCACTCTCAAATAAATAAATTAATTAAAAAAAATTTTTTTTAATATTTTTTGAAAAAGATGTGCTAAACTTTAAAAGAAACTGGGGCAGCACATTTTGGATTTATTTATCACAAAGACGGATTACTGGGGCTCTCCCAGATGCAAATAAAATTCCTTAAACATAATATCAGAGGGAAAACGAGATCTGCCAGCATTTCTGAACTGGCCTGGCAAGGTAGTCTGCGTCTAGCAGGTGTTCAACAGATAACTGCCACTAACTAACGGAGTCCCATGTCCCTTGTTGATCCAGCAAAGCCTACAGGCCTGGGGATACTGCAAACCACAGGCCATTCACGGCCAGGAAGAGCCGAAACAAGACTTTGAGATTCTTCAGGTGTTTTGAGCCATACTATATGAAATACATAAATATTCTCACAAACCTATTTTGGATCCATAAGGTCAGTATCCCCAACCACAGCTCTCACTCACAGCCCCTGAATCCTGGATCTACTCTCCTAGAAACCACCTGCCTGGTAGGGCAGAGCATCTCTGCCTGTCCAGGCTCTACTTCATTATCCTGCAGGCCTCAAGGCCCCACCTAACTGAGAGCTGGAGACACCAAGGGACCTAAAGGCTAGGCAAACCTCACTTGCTGAAATCCATAAACCCTTCCAAAGCATCAGACCGCTCGGAGAGAAAAGCCACAGCAATACTGCCAGTGGCTTTTAGGCACAGGAGGTATTAAAGAATCTACATAGTGAAATGTTGACCACATTTCATATTTACCAGGAGCACATATATAAATCGAGTGCCTTAACTAGACTGCATTGTCAGTCAAAACTAGGTAAATATATATGTAAAGATTTTTATTTATCAACATCTTACAAATTTTTATTTTTTATATTTATATAGATTGTGTATATATGTGATATATTTATATATTTTGTTAAATAAGATTTACATATTATAACAATATATATTTATTATGCTAAACATATATTTATATACTGTAATATGCATATGATACTATATATTATAGATATTTATAGATATAAAGATATAAAAGCTCTGACCCACTTTGGATGCAAGCACATCATGTCTTTGAAGCCTCCCTTCCCCAACCTGAGTCAATCTCCTTAGCATCCTAATTCCTCTCAGTCTGTGTGCAATATACTGTGTATGGTCTCTCAGGTAACACCAAGTAAGAGGAACCTGGGAGGTAAATGAGGTCTCTCTCATTTCCATATCCCAGATGTTTCCACAATTTTCAGGACCCAGTAGCCCCGGGGATAACTGCTAGGGAGGGGGATGACCACCCCCAGGGGCTGGCTGTAAGATGGAAATGTACAAAAACCTTGGGCTTATTCAAAAACTGTAAGCCCTTGACTATTTCACAAAGCTTAAACATACAGACTAAAGGGAAAAAGGAAATGGAAGAAAAAGAGAATAATTAGAAATAAGTATTTATCCTCAGCGTTAGTTTCTGTTACAAAAGGGGTGGGTTTTTAAGGTTATGCTAATGCAGCTTGCAAACCAAAAACCAAAACTCTTCTGTATCAGAATTCTAATTACACAGAATTTCAGTCATTTTTCTAAGTCCTCCACCTCCCCCCCTCAGGCCACATGGTAACTTTGTGAAATTGAGAGAAAATCCTCATGCCTCATGTCACTGACCACCAACTGCCAGAAATTCACCATTAATTGTCCACAACCACAATGACTGGTTTTATGGCACTCCTAGGGATTAAAGAGCCCTTAATTCCCTCACCTATGTCCTCCGAAATTCCCCAGTTCCATTTGCATTCCTCCCATCCCCCCCCCCAATCTTTTTAAAGAATTCTTTAAAAAAAATGTGGCACTTGAACTCACAACCCTGATAGCAAGACCTGAGCTGAGATCCAGGGCCGGACACTTAACTGACTGAGACATCCAGGTGCCCCCGGGAATTCTGAGCACCATTAGAATTTAAAATATATTTGGAGTTAAAATTTTACTTGACTATGTCTCTGCCTAAGTGCCTGATGCAGGTCCAATTTATTACATAACCTTCAAAAGACTACTGCTTTGTACCCGGCATTAAATGACCTATTAAGTAGCAAAGCAGAGACCAGAAAAGAGAGACAAAAGATATCTGCTATTTGGTTGTTAAACAGATTTATTTGGAGGGAATTGTGTTCTGGTCATAGTGAAGAGTAAGTTCTGATATGGCAAACTTTTTCTTCTAAATCACATTTTTCTTCACAAAGACAAAATAATTTTTTATTTTTTAAAATATATTTTCACAATTCAGAATTATATGAGGTCAACATGAAACGATAGCAGTATTTTTTGTATGGGGGTGATTTATAATTATTTCAGATACCACTATTCATAACCTTTGAAAATCTATACAGGAATTTATCTTTTCACTATCAAATTTTTTTCTTTACAAATTTATAGCAGAAATGAAATTTTAGGGAGACTTATCTGAAAGGAATTTAGAAGAATAATTTTCTAATCTGATTGCATTCAGATCAGCAAATAAGTCTTCTCTAAATAAAATTTAGGCAAATTTGATTTATATCTAAATTAGAATAACCAGAATCCATGGTAAAGTTTACAAAATAAAGATTCTCTAACTGAAACTGCTAGCCCTTCATCTGAGCTGCCGGATATGCTTTAAAGTTCTGAGCATGATCTCTTTGAACATATACTTTAATTCAGATGTTACACTATTTCCTCAATTCAGATTGACATTACCAGTCAATGCTAAGTCACAAGATTTTAGGCTGAATTCATGTACACGCAGGAAATCCTCCAGATTCCTGAACGCTGTATTCTTCAGCTCACTTCAGCTCAGATCATCTGAGTTCCGCTGTGAGCTGGGTTCATTCAGTGGCCTGTTGGTCTTCCCTTTGCTTCAGGTGCAGTCAGCACCTGCCCACACCCCCTGCCACTCTCCCCACCCCACCCCCCACCTCCCCACCGGAAGGTTAACAGCACATGGGGCTGGGCCAGGTGGGCCTCTCTTGGAGGTAACCAAGAATTTCAGTTAAACCAGGGTACTAAAAAGTCCAAATTTAGATTAAGATTCATTTTTTGCCCAATAATATCTGTTCAACTTCTAAAATACATTTGTAAAAAAAAAAAGAAAAAAACTGAAAGAGCCCCCCACCCATCCCGACACATCACCAAAAAGAATCACCTACGAGATACTTGCCTGGCCCCGAAATATTTTCTTTTGAGAACAAACATTTTAAAAACTCTGTATTCCTAGGGGTTCGATCCTATAACCCCTTTATAATCTATTAGGTAGAACTAATAATATAAGACAAAAACTGATACAGAAAATTCACTTTTAAAAATATTTGTGAATTTTACAGAAATGTATATATACACCAATAAACATTCATTCATTGATCCATTCAGTCTATGAACATGAGTTCCTTTTATGCAATCTCAACTATAACGTGTAATTACTACATGTTCATAGAACATATGAATTATCTAGTCATTTTCTATTCTGCAACAATACAGAAAGCTTAGAATTTCCACATATCTATATACTCGTCTATTTTAGTAGGAGACACACTAAGGATTCTCCAAACACTTCCGTGATTGGAATATGCAACAAACATTTTTCAGTCAACTACTACTTCTCCTTAAGTTACAAAAATCAACCAACAAGGAACTGATGGAAAGAAAAGGAATGAAGCAGCCAATAAGGACTAATCAGACAGTTATTCACACCGAGGGCTGGGGTGCCCAAGGAAAAGCTCTAGAACATCTGGGAAGTTAATTTAAAAATGGATTTGGATTCAGGTCTTGATAAAGTCTCCCCCAAAGTTGAAAATGCATCTCACAACAGGGCTCCATGTAAATCCTCATGAATTTATATTAATAGTTGACTGATATCCCAGCTTTGTTCAGGAGCAAGAAAGAAAATAATGCCAACCTAAGACCACTATATACCAGTAAGATTGGCACTTGAGTCCATGGGTTTCAACAGGAAACCTGTTGTCTACAGGACAGGAGGGCCAGGAGGTTGGGACAGAATACAAAGATGAGTTATCATGCTGAGTTGCATTTAAAGCAAGATCTTGGAGCTTCTGTTAGAAAGCTAAAAGCAAATGAAATCTCAAACAGCTCAAGCAGATTCGACGCAGTGCGGCCACCTCACCATCAAAGGCCGAAAAGTTCAGTGCCCTGCAAAGGGAAAGACATTAAAACAAAAGCGAACACACTGTGCTGGAAAATTATTTGCCTGATGACTACCAAGGTCTAAGATGGTTTTCCCTTATCCTCATATTTCTGTGTAATATTTAAATCTCCTCCAAGGCTGAAATAAATATATAAATAAACAACGCCCATTACATGTTACTTCTACAAACAAATTGTGGTTTCAGGCAATGCTAATCAACAAAAAGAATTAAACAAGAAGTCTTTAAAATTAGCCATGACCTTATTTATGGCTTCATTACTTTCAAAATTTCATTTGTTGGGTTGTTTATGTCACCTCAGCCTTTAATTTAATTGCTGCATCTCTAACTATATTAGAATAGCTTAATGAACGGTGATTGCTTGTTTTAACCCACCAAAATGTAACATTTACACAACATATAACGACCAAAGAACCACTTAATTCACCCACGTATTTCATGAAGTTGGTTTATACTTCTAGGATATCCTCTGTTAGGAAAGTAGGACGTGAACCAATATGACATAGTCTGATATAATTAGGAAGGAGGCTGAAATGGAAGGTCTCGGAGGCCCACAGACACCATGCTGAGGGCTCAGACTGCATCATGGAGACAATGAACAGCGACAGAGTAATTTTAACCAAGGGAATGGGCTATCAGATCTTTATTTTGTGTAGAAGACTCAGGGTACTGGTAAAAGTAGGAATCTGGGGAAAACAAGACTGGAGCTCAAGCAAGGAGATGAGCTAGCACACTGTTGCCAGTCCATGTGTCATGGTGTGGAAGGACAGAAAGGATTTGGAATTGTTTAGCGTGTAAAACTGGTAGGCCTCTGTCACTGAATGAGGTGGAGGAAGGGAGGCTGGCTGCCTAAGAAAGGTTTGTGTCTTGAGTAAATCTAGAGAAAGTATTCTTGGAGATTAGGCCCATGAAACTAGAAGAGGCTTGGAATGAAAGTGATGACCTTGGCTTTTGGATAGGTTGGGTTTAAGTTCCTGACAGACACATGAAGCAGACACCCCAGCTGGTAGTTAGCTCCAAGGGTCTGGAGCTTAAAAGAAAGGACTGGGCTAGGACGGGTTATCCATCACCAGTGCCACACAGTAGTTAAAACTTCAGCCAAAAAAACCACATTAGGGAATAGCAGTAGTCCAGAGCTATCTCCCTGAAGAATTCAAACTTAGCAGGCAAGAAGAGAATCCTTAAAAGGACAGTTAAAAAACAGTTCCATAGGAAGTAGGAAGCAAAAGGCAGTAGGTTCCATTCACAGAAACACAGAGGACAGAGTTCCAGGAATGCCACAGAGGGATCCAAAATCAAAGTACTGAAGTGTTTACCGGATCAGGAAACTAGGAGACCAATGGGAAACTTTAATTATATTGTAGTTTTGGAGGTCAGAGTCCAAAATGGTTTTCACTGGGCTAAAACCAGGCTGTCAGCAGTGTTATGTCCCTTCTAGAGGCTCTAGGGGAGACTATTTCCTTGCCTTTTCCAGCTCCTAGGATCTACCTGCATTCCTTGTCTTGTGGTCCCTTCTTGTCTTCAAAGTCAACAGGCCAGCATCTTCAAATCTCTCTCTGACTGACTCTCCTGTCCCCCTACTTCACTTATGATGACTCTTGTAATTCCCCTGAGCCCCCTTGGATGGATAATCTAGGAAAATCTCCCCATTTTAAGATCATTAACTCAATCAGATCTTCCGTGTCCTTTTTGCTGGATAGATAGAGCAACATATTCAGTGGTTTCCAGGCTTGGGAATGAGGTAAAGGTGTGGGGGTGGAGGCCGTTATTGGGCCTGCCATGTGGAAGGAATGAGATGTGGGAAAGAAAACCCAGACCTAGTTTACATCAAATCTAGATTAATCTTTCAAGAAGTCTGAATTAGAAGTGAAGACAGAAAATAGGGCAGTAAATAGCTAGAGGGTAAAAATAGCTAGAGGGTAAAAAAGGATTTTTTTTAATAGCATGATAAAGACATCTATATAGTTACTCCTCTGTGGAAGAGCGAGCAGAGAGACACAGGCTAAAGGAGGGGCTGAGAAGGACTCATGGAGCGAGCCAGCTCCTTGCAGAACGGGGCTGGCAGAGTGTACACAGAACTGGCCTAGAAGAAGAAGAGTTGACCCGCGGCACGTAAGGAGAGGGAAGGAACCAGAAAAGACGGAGGTGGGTGGTCGGTTTGGACAAGAGAGGCATGTTGAAGGAACAACCCAGTTTGGGACATTTGCTGAGGTGGATGGAGCCAGACAGGGTCAGGAAAGGATCGCTAAGGGCACTGAGAAGGGCGGAGTGGAGCACATGAATTAGCAATGGCACCAACTTGCAAAACTCTTCATGACAACGAGATTCACTACCTTCGAGAATGACTTTCTCACATTTCAAGAAAAGCAGGGATGACTAATACCGAGTAACTGTAACTAAATAAAATGGCATTTGACTTTTTGAATAGCAAATGCAACTTTGTTATGTGACCCAACATTTTAAGAAGAGCACTTGTTTAATAACTACCTGTATCTAAGAAAATTAGTTTTGTTCTTTGTCACACTTCCTTTTGACACAACTGGATTTCAGTTTTAATGGGGGGAAATAAACAAGTTCACAAAGGTCTTTTCTTTTAAAATCCACATTTTCTTTTTAGTGGTAAAACGCATGCAAAAAGCGTTATGATTATGGTATTTATGTTTCCATTAAGGTGTCCTGAACAAGCTGGGGGAGTCTAGCCTACTATTTTCCTGCTATTTAGATTTATAACAGCACAGTACCCTGGAGATAACCTGATGTAAATAGAAATGTCAAAATTTTAGAAAAGGTTGCAGAAGTTCAAGTCTCCATACCTCCAAGGAATTTCGCTAGCTTGGAATCCACCAGAACTTCATGAAAGTAGAACACGAAGAACTTCAAAGAGTTCCATGAAAGTACAAATGAAGACCTTCAAATTGTCAAAGGACTGAAATCAATTAAGAGATCACATTCTTACACAACTATCCCCCCTACTTATTCTCAAGTAAGCCATTTTACAGTACCCAGCACTTACAAGTATTTACACAGAGGAAGCCCTCCACAAGGCCTCATACCGAATCCAGTATGTCCTAATTTAAAGAGAAATGTGAATAGCAAATGATGAGGTTTATGAAGAATACTTAGAGACCAAGCTATTTAGTGACTAAAGTGGTATCAGCAGAGTTGCATGCCCACACCTTTACAAGTATGTTTACGTGTATGGAATAAAAGTTATCTTAATTCGGGATGCCTGGGTGGCTCAGTTGGTTAAGCAGCTGCCTTCGGCTCAGGTCATGATCCCAGCGTCCTGGGATCGAGTCCCACATCGGGCTCCTTGCTCCGTGGGGAGCCTGCTTCTCCCTCTGACTCTGCCTTCCACTCTGTCTGCCTGTGCTCGCTCTCGCTCGCTCTCTCTCTGACAAAAAAAAAAAAGTTATCTTAATTCATTTCAGTTCTGTTCTTTGCTTGTCTCTGCACCCAGGTGGGGCTGCTGCACTTTCCTGAGGGAAAAATACCCATTTCCTAACAAACTACAGCAACATCAAACACTTAAACAGGGTTTACTGTGGACCAGAGACATTGCTGGTCCTTTTTACGTATTTTTTTTATTATGTATTTTATATACAGCGAGAAGGAGAGAGCACACATGTGGGAGTGGGGGGAATAGGGAGAGGGAGAGAAACTCTCTGCTGAGCATGAACCTGCCCCTGTCCCATTGCTACCCCCATGCGGTGCTTGATCCCATGACCCTGAGATCATGACCTGAGCAGAAATCAAGAGTCAGATGCCGAACTGACTGAGTCACCCAGGTGCCCCAGAGCTTTATATGTATTAACAGACTTAGTCTCCCCCAAGCCTGATAAAGTGTATTATTATCCCTATTATACAGATGGGGAAAATGAAGCAGAGAGTTTACACAGCTGATGGTGTAAGAACCCAGAACCAAACTCAGGTAGTATCCCCCATAGCTCGGGCTCTTGTATGTTACACTTTGTAGCCGGACTGTTGAGAGACGCAGGAGTTGCCGGGAGATGGTGCTGTATCAGCGTCAGGAAGGATGTTATGCTAGCAGACATCTGACTGATAATATTTATTTAAGTACAGGCTAAATAAAGTGAAAAGTAGAAGAGCTAAGTAAGCAAAACTAGAAAATAAATTTGCCTACTACTTAATACAAAATAATGTGGACATGATTTGACCAGGGGATAGTTCTTCAGACAGTCTTGATCAAAGGATGATTATTCCCTTTGGGCTCCAAACACTATTTGGCTCCATGGAACAGAAATGATGGAGAGTAACCTAAACAAGTAAGAGGCTCAGTTGCACAGGTCGCAAAGAGGGTGGGCATACCGGAGTTAGAGCCATTCGCTGTCCAAGGGAATGGGCCGCTTTCCTCTTCCTCCATGTAGCCTTCATCTTCAAGAGTGTCAGACAAAAGCCCACCTTGGAGTACCTACCTAAGTTCTAGACGGGAAGGAGGGGAAATGGCAAAGGGAAAAAGCTGAGTTGGCTCCATTTTTTCCCATCAGAAAAAAACTAGCTTTACAGAAAAAGTTCTATCCAGATCCGCTTCTCACTCATTAGTCAGAATGATGTCACATAAGCACCTTTCACTGCAAAGGAGCCTGGGAAATTGAATTTTTATCTGGGCACCTTGCCAGCCTGAACAAAACTGGGATACTATTAAGTGGAAGGAGAGAATAGGTATTGGGTAGGCAGCTGGGATGTCTTCCACGGTAGGAAGAAATACATCAGAGAGCACCGTATCAGCCTCTCACATATCTAGCCAGCCGAAGATATAATTATCAAGCAGGAAATACAATCTTGCCAAAGAAGTATAGGATTATGAATCATTTACATAGCTAAATCTTTGAGGTCTCTGGTTCTAATCAGGATAAAATGTACGTACGCCCGTATTTTTGTGAGCTTAAGCCTTGTTATTCACATAAAACAGAAGGGTAGGGTTGGCTTCTCGTTAGCATCAACCCAAAATGATAAGTCAAAATGTTACCAAGGGCATTAATGGAGAATAGTAACAACACTGTGACCAACACAGACAGTCGGATAAGAGTTCATTTGTCAATCAAACTAAATTGGGATGAAAATATAGTAGGAAGGTACCTGTTTAAAAAAAAAAAAACAACATTTTACAAATAATCTGTGCAAACGGAAAAAGTATCCTATTTTGACATCAAATTCACAGCAGTTAACAAATTAACCCTGGGTATTTCCATGTGGGGCTAACAGATGCACATTTCCGACTATATGATCAATCAAAATGATTAAGCGATGAAATTCCGAATGCCGCTTTCTCAGCGAACAGTGAAAAACCCTAGAAACAGATGCAGGCTATACTTCAGATTGTCCACTGAGTACCTACACTCCCGTGAAGTCCAGAAATCTGAATCGTAAAGTTGTACCAGTTCACCAATTACAAATCTTGGTGAAATTTAATTAACTGATGGGAGTTTCTTTATTGGGTATATTCTTTGTACAGGAAACACATTTTTTTAAGAGTTTATTTATTTATTTGATAGAGATCATAAGTAGGCAGAGAGGCAGGCAGAGAGGGAGAGGGGGAAGCAGGCCCTCCGCCGAGCAAAGAGGGGCTTGATCCCAGGACCCTGGGATCATGACCTGAGCTGAAGGCAGAGGCTTTAATCCACTGACTCACCCAGATGCCTCAGGTGACATATTCTGAGGAGTGGCAAGCTTTTTCTGTTTTCATCTGAATGATTATATCTCGGTATAAGGCATCTCTGTCTGAATTTAAGTTTCCAAACATGAAGGCACCCAGAAATGGCATTTTCACTGCCTCAAGTTACTGATACCCGAAGCAAGTTGGACTTCACAGGTAAAGACGCCGAGACACGGCAGACAGGAGGGAGCTCGCAGAACCGCAGAAGTCTTGCAGAGAAAATGGGTGGGGAAAGGAGTCAGCGCTGGGCGTGTGAGGGTAGGCACACAAACTCAAATGAACCTTCCATGGCGCAGCCACCACCATATTAATGATTTGTGCAAGAGTTTAGATTTTAAAACACATTACTGGCCACATTAAATTAATGTTGCTCATTTGAATGTAATGGTTTTGCTGTTTTGTTTGTATTTAATTTGTAAAGACGTTTGGTTTTATAGTTGTATAATGGCTGTAAACAGAAGGAGTTTAGCCCTATTTTATTTTTATACATATTTAAGTAACATTATAATCAAAACTATTTAATTCCATACTGCAGTATCAAGAGATTGTCCTTTAAAAAAGAGTCTCTATTACCACTCAAGTCTGAGAACCACTTTTCCACTACTTTCTCTCTGACGGGAATAGACAATGGAGGGGATGCTGTTATTTCCAAGCCACATTCATATTCGATGATAGGTTGGTAAAGAAGTACTTTACAGATGAGATGACGCCCAACTTTTCCTATTACTAATGTATTGTTTGGTAGACATGTTATTCTCCGTAAAAACAAGAATTACAGAACACTAAGAAGTTCCTGTGATCCTTTTCAAAGAAAAAATAAAGTCTCTCTCTCTTGAGTTGGCAGTGCCTTAGAAATCTTCTAGTCCAATCACCCTTTGGGGGCACAAATGGGTAGAGTCTGAGGTCCCCAGTGGTACCCAGCTGCCTAGGCTATGCTTGAGTGAGGCTGAGGGGGACTTCTGGATACAACACTATCCATGATGTGATTTTTGAGCTGTTCTCTGCCTGGTATGACTCGTCCCCAAAACAAAAGTCTCTCCTGAAACATCTCACCAAGTGGGTTTTTGACAGAAATGAGTTGAGGAGGCTGAGTTGCAGTAGGGTGTCAGCCTGGTCCAGAGCTGAGATGGCAGCCAGGGATGCTGGAGCCCAGTAGCAGATGGTGCTCTGAGCACTTAGTCCTTTTGAAAATGTGCAGAAATTGTCAGGGGAGACAGAGACTCCTGCTGCGGGGCACGGGTTTTTCAACTGGGGGTTGAAACAACTGCTTCCGGCCTTCAGGGACTGGAGAGATCGCCACACACCAACTCCCCCCCCCCACCCCGGGGTTCCCCTCTCTCCTGTCAGCTGGGACTTGGTAGCCCCTATAAGCACATGTACCACCTACAAGATTTCCAAACTTCATGTGGGAGGTGCTGGGAATGATTAATATTTTTATTATTGATCAATACAACATTAATTCTCTTTCAGTTCTTCCCAAAGTTACTAAAAGGCCATGCCAACGTTTCTGTTGTCCTTTCTCCACCCAGAAAACCACTTTTGATGGGACAGTCATGGCCTTCTAGTGCTATTTGACCTTCTACAAGCAGCTTTCACAAGTAGAGCAAAAACCAAGTAAGAAGTTCAGTATAAAAATGTCACTGTTACTGATAATGACCTTATTCTTTGAGTCCTGACACATCGATATTGGTTAACAAGCACTTTGAACTTTCTAGATGACCACACCAAAGGGGTTTAAATAAAGCATAACCCTTCTATGTTAACTTACATTACTTATTCATTACAGTCAACATCAAATTGGTTTTCATAAAATAATAAAGAAAACCTAAAGCCAAGAAAGAAGGAAAGAGAGAAGAAAGAGAAAGAAAACAGAAAAACAACCTGACTACAGTTTTACCTTAAGGCCTGCTTCTCCTTTTGCTACTCTTTATAAAATGCTTCCTTCTGGGTTTGCCTGAAGGTTGCCTGTTACATTTGCAAACCTCTATCAAAGCTGGAAGTAAATAACTAAAACACAGAACGCCTGCAAAATGTAGCAGCCAAATCACAGGTGGGTGCTAGAGACGAACTAATTTCATCTCATCCCTACACTTGCAAGGGTTGGTAAAGTGCAGCAGGGGAGAGCAACCTCAGACTCAACAACTTGTTAGAAATGCAAATGATAGCTCCACTCCCTTCATGCCTACTGAATCAAAATTCCGGGAAGGGTTAAGCAATCTGTGTTTGAAGAAACCCTCCAGGTGATTCTGATACAAGTCAAAGCTTGAGAACCACACCTTTTAAGTGAAACCTACTTTGAATGTTCAAAGCCAGCTCCCCTAGAGAGCAATGATTATAAGAAAGCCTTATAATATATGATGAAATTAGTATATTTTTTATGAAAATAACATACATATATAGTACAGATAAGAATAAATGAGAATTATTTTCCTCGTGAACTAAACTTTAAAGGTGTTTGATAAATGGATAGGTAGAAAAATGTGTTTTTAAAATAGTTCAGAATTTAAAATTAATATGGAGCCACTAATAAATATATAACCATAGAGTCAGTCAAATTTTGAAATAAATACGTAGTCACTAATATATAAAATCAACCTTTCCCTCCTTTGTGCTATATTGTTATTCATAATCAGACCTTGGTCTCTGGCTATTAACAAGCAATTTGGAGACTGGCTATATTATACATCTCATTCACTAATTCTTCTGTAATAGGAAATCATGTCACCAAAAAATGAGACCCTTTAAGTAACTCATAATTCAAACAAATCAGGCCACCTCCACCTGTTTAATTACTGTAACTAGAGGCTCTGTTAGCAGCAAAAGGAAATACAGCTTAAGTAGAAAAGCCAAAATTTCAAGTTTGTTTTTTATTTGAGTTACAAACTCAAAGGTTAGTTTTCCAGTCTAAAACCAATTTAAGGACAAGATGAAATACGTTGGAATCATTAGAAAAGCTATCAAAACCTCTGCTCCTCTTTCCATTAAGCTTCAATTTGTATAAACCCAATACTTTTAGACACAACAGCTTTCTAAAGGCCATTAATAAAAGACAGTCCAGGTACAAGGACTGATGAACAATCTACTCCCTTGTCAAAAACTGTATAAAAGTTGATTTGGAAGCAATACCTTGATTGCTCCCGGAGCCTACCTGTCTACAGATGAAGGTTTGGAATGCCGTGGCTTCTTCACTTGGGCATATAAAGCATCCATCATATCTCCTCTTGGGCTCTGGGGTCTGGCGTTGAGAGCCATAGAAGCTTCATAGGAAGACATGCCCCCATACATCAACTCATCGTTACAACCCAATGTCCGATGAAAATCTTGGATTTCAGCATAGTCACGCTCTCGAGCTTGTCGCTCTCTAAATTCACGAGTTTTGGCTTGAATCCTGTAAAATTAGAACAAAATTGAAAAAACAGAAATGATGCCTTTTCTAAGAACTGCATACAGAAACATTCATCAAAATACGTTGTAAAATACACTTTATTTCATGCAGTTATAAGACTGATGGCATAAATGATGTTATAGTCATTTTAGATTGTCAAGGTAATAGGGACTCTCCAAAATGATAACTTTAGAAAAGTTATGTTCATGTCCATAAGACACAGTCATGATTCACATCTTAACTTAAATTGCCACTTATTAATTAGTTTTAGAAATTCACCAGGGACAGTTTTAGGCATCCACCTGAGTCTTACTCATGAATTTTTTTTTTAAGGCAAGAAGTGATTTTTTTTTTAAAGTTACACACACGCACACACACATACACATGCACACACAGAGACTATATATGTATAAATTTATGTGTATAAATTTATAAATAATGTATACATCTTACTCACTATAAACCTATCATACACATATAATATGTTACACTTACAATACATTATGAAACCTAAACATGAATCCACACCATAATTCTCTATTAACAGCAAAAGAAGATCTCAGTTTAATGATACCAGCTTTGATTTATGTGTATACAGAACCAGCAAATCCTGAGACTAAGGACAAGAAGGCATGTATCCAATCAAATTCTGAAATAAAACTTATCTGTGTTATAACTAAAAAACACAGCTTAAATAACCACTTTTACTGAAGATCATTTAAATATTTCCTAAGATTTTATTGAGCTACTTGGTAGAAAGGACTTTTCAACCTTATACTGGTATACTTCATATACTAAGTTGATCTTCGCTACCTAAAAATAATTAAACAACCCTCAGTCAAATTGTAATGATTTTTGTTGGGGAAAATATTTCCACTATATACTTACAAAATTTAGCTGCGAACTTAAAAGTGAAGTCTTGTGAATATAAAACAATATGTTCGACTGAGTTCAACATTTTATTGCAAAGTTCTTTGCTTTATTCATATCTGAAGTAAACCAATGCTAGCATACATGACATATAGGCATATATTGAAAAGAATACAGAAAAGATACAAAAGCCAGATAAAGATAGTATAGAAATTAAAAAGCAAAACAAAACTGAGCCAATATCCTTCATGAACACAGAAGCAAAAATCTTTAACAAAAATATCACCAAATAGAATTTAGCACTCTATAGCAAGACTATACATCACAGCCAAGTGATGTTTATTGCAGGAATTCAAGGCTGGTTCAATATTCAAAGATCAATCAATGTTATTAACAGATCAGCAGATTAAAGAGGAAAAAGCACATCATCATATTAAGTAATGCAGCAAAAACCATCTGACAAAATTCAATACCCATCATGGCAGAATCTCTCAAAAAAAAACTGGTTATAGAGCATAACTAACTTCCTAAACTTGATAAAACTACAAAAAACTTGTAAGTAACATCACACATTATACATCATGGAGAAAGACTGAATCTTAAGATTAGGAAAAGGCTAGGGATGGCTGTTCCCCCAGAGGGCTGGAAATTCTAGACAGTGCAATGAGCCTAGGAAAAGAAATGGGTGGTATATAGAACAGATTGGAAAAAAAGTTATAAAACCATTCTTGTCTGTAGATGACATAATGATGTCATTGCAGGTCTGCATTCAGAGAAAATCCCAAGGAATCTACAAAAGTCTCCTAGAACTAAAGCTCAAGTTCAACAAAGTAACAACATACAGCATCAAAAAACCCAAAAATCTTTGTATATAAGCTGTCAATGAACATGGATGCTGAAATTAAGAATACAATGCCATTTATAAGCACTAAAAAATGGAATAGATAGATACACAGATTAAAAACTTGGTTGGTTTATAGATATGTATAAACGTAGAGAGATTATCAATCTAACAAAACATGTACAAGACTTATATGCTAAATATTATACAATGCTGATGAAAAGTAACAGAAGATCTAAAAAAATGGAAAGAGTTACAGTGATCATGAATCAAAGACTCAAGATAGTAAAGAAGTGATGTCTCCCCAAGTTGATATCCAGGTTTAATATGATTCCTATAAAAATTCCAGGAAGATTCCTGTAGATATGGACAAGATTGTTTTTATTTTTATTTTTAAAGATTTTATTTTTTTATTTGACAGAGACACAGTGAGAGAAGGAACACAAGCAGGGGGAGTGGGAGAGGGAGAAGTAGGCTTCCCATTGAGCAGGGAGCCCAATGCAGGGCTCGATCCCAGGACTCTGGAATTATGACCTGAGCTGAAGGTAGACACTTAACAACTAAGCCACCCTCACGCCCCATAGACAAGATTATTTTTAAATTTATATGGAAAGACAAAGGATAGAATACCTAAGCAAATGTAAAAAGTAATAATAAACAGAGAAAAAAACACCCATCCTGATTCCAAGACTTAGAATGTAGCCATGATAATCAAGACGATGTGAAATCTATGGAGGGACAGACACATCAACAGAACAGAAGAAAGAACCCAGAAATAGCAAGTAAGGTCGACTGATTCCTTTTAATTATGCAAAAGCAATTCAATGAAATAAAGCATTCTTTTCAACAAATACTGCTTGAACAATTAAATGTCCCTAGCCAAAAACAAAAACATTACAAAACAAAGCACCCTGAATTTACACATCATACCTTATACAAAATTAATCCAAAATGAATTACAGATTTAAATGTAAAAATATAATACTATAATACATTAGGAGAAAATCCTTAGGACCTAACACTTGGAGAATAATACCTAGAAATGATACCCAGAGCATCATTCATGAAGAAAAGGCATACAAACTGAACATTACCAAAACTAAAAGCATTTCCAAATAAATAAAATCTTTAAAAAAAAAAAAAAAAAAGGGGCACCTGGGTGGCTCAGTGGGTTGAGCCACTGCCTTCGGCTCAGGTCATGATCTCGCGTCCTGGGATCGAGTCCCGCATCGGGCTCTCTGCTTGGCAGGGAGCCTGCTTCCTCCTCTCTCTCTCTCTGCCTGCCTCTCTGCCTACTTGTGATCTCTCTCTGTCAAATAAATAAATAAAATCTTTAAAAAAAAAAAAAAACAAAAAAAAAACTAAAAGCATTTCATCTCCAAAAGACTCTATTAATAGAGTGAAAAGATAAGTACAGACTGAGAGAAAATATTTGTAAAACACATATCTGACAAATACTTCATGTCCAGAATATCTAAAGAACACTTAAAACTAGACAGAGAAATACAATCCAATTAGAAGAGCAAAAGACATGAAGCAATATTTCTTTGAAAAATATATACTCTCCCTCTGATCCAGTCTCTTCATTCTTTCCTTCCTTCTTATAATGTCCTCCATGTGATTCCTTACGTTCCACATATAAGGGAAATCGTATGAAAATTGTCTTTCTCTGTCTGACTTACTTCACTCAGCATAATTCCCTCCAGTTCCATCTATGTTGATGCAAATGGTGGGTATTCATCCTTTCTGATGGCTCAAAAATATTCCATTGTAATATGGACCACATCTTCTTTATCCGTTTGTCTTTTGAAGGGCACCTTGGCTCCTTCCACAGTTTGGCTATTGTGAACACTGTTGCTATGAACATTGGGGTGCACTTGGCCCTTCCTTTCACTATATCTGTATCTCTGGGGTAAATGCCCAGTAGTGCAAGTGCAGGGTCACAAGGTAGCTCTATTTTTAATTTTTTGAAGAACCTCCACACTGTCTCCCAAAGTGGCTGCACCAACTTGCATTCCCACCAACCAGGAGAGACTATGGACTACATGAAACAAACTGAGGGTTTTAGAGGGGAGGGGTTGGGGGAATGGGTGAGCCCAGTGATGGGTATTAAGGAGGGCATGTATTGCATGGAGCACTGGGTATTATATGCAAACAATGAATCATGGAACACTACACCAAAAACTAAGGATGTACTGTATGGTGCATCCTTAGTTATAAAATAAAATATATATTGTATAAATATATATTTAATATATAATATAAAATATATATTATTATAAAATAATTATTATTTTAACATAATAAAATTTTTTAAAATTTAAGTATATACTAATAATAAGCACATAAAAGATGTTCAACATCACAAGATGTAAATTAGGACTATGATGAGCACATCTATTAATCAGTTAAAATAAAAAAGTGACAACATCAAATGCTTGCAAGGATGTAAAGAAACCACCTGTCATACATTACTGTTGGAATGTAAAGTGGTACAGCCACCGTGGAAAACAGTCTGGCACTTTCTCACAAAATTAGACATACACTTACTATATCACAAGCAACTGCACTTCTGGACATTTATCCCATAGAATTAGAAACTTACATCCATGCAAAGACCTGTACGCAATTGTTCAAAGACTCTTTGTTTCAAATACTCAAAAACTGGAGGTAACTAAAACATGTGACAACAGGTGAACAGCCAAACCAACCAAAGTCCGTCTTTCTCACAGAGTACTACTCGGCAATACAAATGGACAGATTAGTGATAAACGCAGCAGCTGGAATCGACCGCAGGGGCATTATGCTTTGTGGGGAGAAAAAGTCCATCTCAAAAGCTCAAGTACTTTTGAAATAAGATTTCATTTATATAGCGTTCTCAAAGTGACAAAATTAAAGACCAGGTGAAGAGACCAGCGGTTGCTGGGATTTAGCAACAGTCGGAGCAGAGGGGCGGGTGTGATGATAAAGAACAGCACGAGGAAGGTCTTTGCCAAGGAATCGTTCTGCTTCTTGACTGCAGTGCTGGTTACAGGAAGCATACACGTGACCAGATGACACAGAACTATGTACATACACGGAAGCAGTGACAATTTCCTGGTTTTGACATTGTACTACAGACATGGACGTTTTAGCAGCTAGGGGAAACTGGATGAACAGTATACAAGATTTCCCTGTGCCATCTTTGCAACTTCCTATAATCTAAAATTATTTCAAAATAGGAAGCTGGAAAACTGTCGATAGCACTGCAAGCAAAATGTGCACTTTTCTCCCTTGTTTTCTTCTTACATTGAGCCTATCATCATGAGGCGGGTCCTGCTTACCCAAATTTTGGACCTGCCTAGTCAATCTTTTCTAACTTCCTTTATTTCCCAGCTATAAAATGGAACTACCTAAATTCGCCTAGCTTAGTGCTCCTCAATAGGGGTCCAGTGATATCCGAGAAAGGGTAATTCGCTATTGTTGCAAAACTTCCTGCGTAACTAGTTCCAGCTACATATCAGCAAGTAGTGTCCCCAGCCATGTGGGCAAGCAAAAATGCTTCACATATTCCCCAAACCTTCTAAGAAGTACCCTATCTCCTGAGCTGAGAACCAATCATTGTCTTAATTCATAACAGACTAGTGGAAGCTAGCAATTTTTATCAGGAAGGGTCCTAGATTCTAATAAGTCCCACTAAGAGAATACACATAAGAAAAATAGCAAGTCAAATTCTAATGTCAAGTTTAGCTAAATTTATACTCAATTTCTTATTATAGTCTACTTATTCACTTAGGAGCTATTATGACAGTCAAGGATGTTATTATAAAAGCTGATTACCACTAAATACTGGATATTCATGATGAAAAGTTCATATAAGTTCAGAGATCTTTTCATTCTTTGCATCATACTATCTTTTTGACTTCATATTCAGTCAGAAAAACTACAGAAGAGAGAAATGAGTTCTTTCTTCAACTCAGTGGGATATTAATTTGAAGCTCAATTATGACCACTCCACTGACAATCTACTTTACTACTCTACGTGGTCGCCATCAGAGAATCACCTAACTATAGGTGGCTGGGCATTCGCAGACGTCTTGAAGTTTGGGAACCTGTAGAATGTGAAGGGCTACAACAGAAATGAAGTAAAAATCTCTGAATTTGGAGACCCCTCTGAAATCAAAGGGAGTAACAGATGGTTTTATGAATGAGCCCTAAGGTACTTGAACCTCAGTTCACTAAAAGTAAAGAAAATCCAACTTACTTATGTTGGAAAATGCAGCCCTGTTCAGAAACCATCGGAAAAAAAGAATATGAACATTCTCTTCTCAAGAGAAGCATGAACCTAAATCATCTCCCCAAACTTCTTGTACAATAGTTCCAATATATTATTGATGGGCCCCAAAACTGAATGTTCTTTTGTTCCAAATTACACAGAAACTCATCTTCATTTTGGGAGTCAATTTCTAACAAGTCAATTGCTCAGAAGAAGCTCTTGGTAGCACAAGCTACTATTCATAAAGCCTGGCTCTCATCTGCTTACTTTTACCCAAATTTGTACACTATTACTAATTGCCACTAATCACTGAATCCAATAAACATTACAGTCACATCTATAGCGCCTTCTAAAAGCATTAGGTTTTTTTCCTAAGCTCCAAGAACATAAGAACTTATATTTTTTTTATTGTTTATCTTGTCATCACTAATGAATTCATCCCCAAAGCCATGAAAGCTCTGTGCCCCTCCCTCCCTCCAGCTCACCCCGTGCTGAAAACCTCAGAACTCCAGTGCACCTGTGGCCCAGAAGTGGGGCTAGAGCTGTAAGAGGTGAACGAGTCTGATTATCAGCTTGGACCGATATGCGTTTTATTTATTTTTTTAAAGATTTTTATTTATTTATCTGACAGAGAAAGAGATCACAAGTAGGCAGAAAGAGGGAGGAAGCAGGCTCCCCATGGAGCAGAGAGGCCCAAGGAGGGACTCAATCCCAGGACCCCAAGACCATGACCCCAGCCGAAGGCAGAGACCCAATCCACTGAGCTGCCCAGGTGCCCTGCAGAATTATTGCTAATGAGCTTGCTACTGTGAAAAAGGCCCTGAATAGTAAATTTTTAAAACCAGTAACGCACTATGGCTTTTGTGAGTTTTCATGACAATTCACAGTCAAATTAACAGAAAACACAAACGATTTTCTTTATTACATACTTTTATGCATGTATGTCTTGTGTAATCTAAAGTGAGGAAAGGGACTTAGGAACACAAACATGTTATATTTACATATGACATATTTTCATTCTCTCTGGAAAGATTTAATTAGAAAAGAAATATTTGACTCAGGGGAGAAAACATTTTTGGTGTCTTAATAAAAATAGTAAGGAAAAATAGTAAGGAAACTTAAAAAAAAAGACAGTGAGTACACTGCAGTTCAGCCTTTAATAGTTCCAGATGGTCAGTGCTATAAAAGGACACCCCCTCTATTCTTTTATCGTGACCCTGAGGTCACAAATTATCTCTAAGATGTAAGAGCCATTCGTTTTTCTGAACAGTCAGGTTGTTGTTTAGCATTATCCATCCAATTTATCTTGGGCCAAACCTCAGCAATCACAGAAGTAACTGATTAGCCCAAAACTTAGCCAAAGAAATAAATGTCTATTGCTTTAAGCATTTCAGACAGTCCTTCGTGGTTATAAACAAGAGAACTATTCTGAGGCCTAAATGATGGCAGACAGCTGTAGTGACGGAGGCTGATGGGCAACATCATCATGAATGATTTCCTGATTCTTAAAATGTAAAAAAAAAAAAAAAAAAGAAAGAAAGAAAGAAAATTTTTAAAAAAAAGGAAAAGAAATGAGAGCTTAAAAAACTCTGTAAGACTTTTAACAAGTGAGGAACTTACATCAATTTGTTATATACAAGCATAAATATCCACATTTTTTCTTTTTGTTAAAAAAATAAAGTATTTTCCAAGATGATAACGAACTTGCTTTGAACCTGCATGGACAGCAATACACAAAATAATGTAATATACTAAATAAAGTAATAAGGTTAATTTCCTTCCCGCTGTCACTAAATTCATGCTAACAGTCTCTCTTCAGCTTGACATCAATTAATGATTTTAATTCTAGACTCTTGTCACAGTGTTCACCACCCTTTTCGCTAATTAAAATGGATGATGCGTGATGAAGATAAAACACACAAGACTTCTGTTCTTGTAATATTTCTGTTCATTTGGATTTTTGCTTTTATAATAAATGGCTTTTAGCACTAATTGCAGTAGAGTAAGATGAAAATAACTTTTATGGCTATGAAGTATGGTCTTCATACAGCCAGAAAAGGTACAGCATGAGGATTGCTACTGAGTGACCCACTCCTGAGGATGGAAATCAATGACGTACTTAGTTATATCCCAAATACTTCACCTCCAAAGTTACAAAACTTCAATACATAGAACACCCATGGTTCATTTTTCAGAACTCTCTAAAAAACTAAAATCGACCTGTAGAGATGTTAATTTTTTAAAAATTTAAAAAAATGCTATAAATGTCTACTCATACTAGTTTACCAGAAAAAAATTAAAATGAATTTTGGATTGGTATATTTTAGATAGTTGTTAAATATTTTCAAAACAATGTTTAAGGCCTTGCCAACAACTCTTTTGGGAAACATTTTACACCCAACTTATCGCACTGTTATCTAGAAGCCTCATTCTGGGAACAAAGTTTTTGAATCTTTTCCCCTCAGTATTTCCTCTCTCTAAAAATCAGTATTACAGACAGTCAACAAATAAAATCTAAAGGCATGGCAGAACGAAATTTAAACTACAAGATAACTGGAAGGAAGAGTTCAATGTAATAGCAGTTTGTGTCAACTGAATGAATGCTGTATTTGCCCCTAGAAACACCTCAGCAACTGGCGGACTTCGGAAGTAGCGTGGCTCAACTCATCAATCCTTCAGCTCACCCTGCTACGTAAGGCTAACTGCCACCTCCCAATAAGCATGCTTCCAATTTGGCGTCTGTGCCGAATTCCCAAAAGAGGGACAATAGAACACTACATTTCCTACTTTGAAAACAGTCATAATTTTAAGTGGGATTTTTAACCTCTTTGTGATACTGAGTTAAAAGTTGGTTGAGAAGAAAAAACTTCCATATTCTAAATGGGTTCTGAGGAAAACTTTTTCATGAGGAGGACCAACTGTTTTTGAAGGCACATTTCCCATCTAAGATTTTATTTATTTATTTGACAGAGAGAAGTCACAAGTAGGCAGAGAGGCAGGCAGAGAGAGGGGGAAGCAGGCTCCCTGCTGAGCAGAGAGCCTGACGGGGCTTGATCCCAGGACCCTGGGATCATGACCTGAACTGAAGGCAGAGGCATTAACCCAGTGAGCCACCCAGGCACCCCAGAAGGCAAATCTTAAAGTTTAGAGCTCCACAGAAGAAACGTGCACTCGGTAGGGCAAAGTTAAGCTTCATCCCTTAATGCTCAGGTGAGATGATAATGGTTTTAAAATACAAAATGGCTAAAAGTTGAAAAAGAGATCAAAGTATTCATACAGATACAACTAATGACGGATACAACCACAATCTGTACGGAATCTGAGGGGTTAGAAGAATGCCTCCTCCCTGTGAGCGCCCGTGCCCGAGCATGTGTGTAGAATCCGTCCACTTTGCTAAATATGTAAGTTCTTGGGAATGAGACCCCAGATGACCGTCTCTGGGCAGTGTTCATTATTAACTCCAACCTGTCAATCTGTCCCTTCCCAAAGCTCCGCAGCTACCTATTTTCACACTGATTATATTGCTTTATATCGATTTTATAATGTTAACAGGCTTAGATCTTTTCTCCCCCTTAACAAAAGCAAGGGATCCCTGGGAGAGGGTATAATAACGTAGCACAGAATTCATACCATCAGATGTGGACTTAATGTATTGTGAAACAACAGAAACTTCTCTTTTACACTGACTAATGGAACACTAGAATAATATTTCACAAACCAACACACACACACACACACACACTCACATACATACTCATTCACTCACATGATGTTCTGACTTTCCCGAGTATCAAAGTACCTACAGTTATTTCTAACTCAAAGAGATGTTGAAATGCTAAATACGTCTAAAAGAGCTCTCATCGAATATAAAATTACCTTTTCCTACTCCAGTTACAGTCTATCAACAAAATTCATCAAACACACACACACACACACACACACACACACGGCTTAATTTGCCCAAATATTGGTCAAAATACTGAACTTCCACATAGTTAATAGATTCTTTAAAATTTCTGTTCACCTGCAACAATAAATTTTTCTAAAAAATGCCTGCTGGAACTAGTCTCAGTGATTAGAGTTGACTTTTCTGAAGGAGTTGAGAGGTCAGAGAAAATATGAAAAAATCTGCTATAGAATAGAAAAATGTAATTTTCCACCAAAAGGTTAATTTTTAAAAGTCAAGCTTTGTTCAAATGACAATATGGGATCTAAATGCAAAGATCACCTAGGTTGTCTGGGTTCTACTGTCAGAATTCAGGGAGGCTGAACACTAAGTTTCAAGCCAAAATGAGTGAAAATATCTTTTATTTTTCAGACCTACGACTGCTTTCTTGATTGTTCTCCCTGTAATTTCACAAACTTTCTATTCATGTACTTTAAACACACTTTACTACTACATTATGATATTTTAAAATGTTAATTTCTGCAAAGACTAATAAACACATATCATCTTTTTAAAAAGATCTAAAAAAGAACTAAAAAAATCACAAAAAAGTTTTTATCAAAATTTCAAGGAATTACGCAAAGCAGATATTGGAAACAATTGGTAAAACCAAAAAGAGAAATGCCAGTAAATGGGAACCATGTACAGAAATGCCACAGAGTTGCAAATGAGGCACCAAGAAGGGGAAGTACCCCTTGTGGGCACAAACAGTTCAACAGCCCAGTACTGAAGACACAAAGCCTGTAAGAGAGATTATCTCTTTAAATAATGGAACATTTCAAGCCATACATTTCCTTAGCAGATTTATAAATGTCCTTCACATACTGGGGTAATTTCGTAAGACATTCATTTACCTTTTTCATGTCTCCACTAGGAGCATTCAGTCCCCTTAAAAATACTTCCCAGTACAACTTACTACATAGATAACAGATTAAGAATACCAGAATAGGTATCCCTTGCTGAATAACTACAAAACACAAGCCAGTTAACGTTATGTCTAAACCTCATTTAATAGAATGAATAACATGTGAGGTAAATATTTGACAGCTGGGGAATCTGCCAGATACGGCAGCTAAGATTTCATCTTTCAGACCTCTTTCATTCTTTCCATCCTTCCTTCCTATCCATCCGTCTGTTCATACACACTTGGCCTTGTCCCAGAAAGTTTAACATGGTTTTCTAAGGATGTATAAAAATGCAGATGAAGTAAAAATGAAAACAGAGGGGCGCCTGGGTGGCTCAGTGGGTAAAGCCTCTGCCTTCGGCTCAGGTCATGATCCCAGGGTCCTGGGATCAAGCCCCGCATCGGGCTCTCTGCTCAGCAGGGAACCTGCTTTCTCCTCTCTCTCTCTGTCTACTTGTGATCTCTGTCTGTCAAATAAATAAATAAAATCTTAAAAAAAAAAAACAAAAACGAAAATAGATGTGGGGCACCTTGGTGGCTCAGTCAGTTAAGCACCAATGTCAACAACTGATGATTACGGCTCAGGTCATGATCTCAGTGTCAAGAGATCGAGTCTTGAGTCAGGCCAAGGAGCTTGCTTATGATTCTCTCTCTCCCTCTCTCCACCCTCTCCCTGCTCACGCTCACTCTCTCTCTAAAATATGGATAAATCTTTTTTAAAAATGAAAATAGATTTAACTTTTTAAAGGTATGCCTGTGTGGAAATATATATTTTATAGGAAATAAATTAGAAAGGCATAGACCAGTAGGTTAATAGTGGTATTACAACAGATAAATTTTTATTTTCCAGTTTTAAATTTATGTTTTTTTCTTTCAAATTTTCTATAGATATAGGACTAGAATACATTAGAATTAGACCTTAAAAATGTATATGTTTTAAACAAGTGAGAAATGTGGGTAAGAGAAAATGGAAAATGAATGTTCAGGAATAAGATTCGTAACTACACAAAACAGAGGCCATAATGTAGAGGCCGGTCACAAATACTGGCTCTACACTTGCTCATGATTCTATGAAACAACCAACCCGGAGTTCCACAGCAAGTCACATGAGGGAGCTGGATATGGCTGACTCAGGAGCTAATGGCCTTTGCTTTCCACCAGTATTTCCCCAGTGAATGAATCCTGTAAGATGTTGGTATTTCACAGAAAACAAGTGAAAGGGGGTGTTCTGTGAATAAATAAGTTAGGAAATGATGACTCTCTATTCATATCTTTGTGACTCACAAGGTACATTAACCAGGGGAGGGTTTTGAGAATAATGGAGTAAAGAAATATGCATAAACTGGTTTAACCAAGTGTTTCTCAAACATATCTGCATGCAGAACTCTTTTTTGGCTGCTAAACACTGTTTGGGAAATTCCCACACCACACTGCTTATATACACCAACCTTAAGAGCCTAAGCAGAGATACCACTAGAGCAAAAACACAACAGAGAGCCAAACGTTAATTTGGATACTTAGTCAACGTAATGGTAGCTAAGTGGGCCTGAACTGACACAGATCATTTAATGAAGTATGTTCTATTTTGGGTTTGGAGCCCAATCCTTCTGTGTGGTGGAAAACAGCCAACAGGGGCTTTGTCCCTAGGCACAACTGAAAGACAATCCAGTAACAGCAGTGAATTCATCCCTCAGCTCCAAATACCCATACCCTGCTTCGTTTCCCCACCTAGCCCTAAAGTAGCCAATAGCATCTCTGAAAGGTACCTCGGTTTGGCGTTAGAAGTCAAATAGCACATCACAGGACCAGCTAACCCAGTACTAACCCAGTACTAACCCAGTACTGGTGTTAGCCCTCTGTTCCCCCCTTCTCAGAAAGAGAGCCTAGATGTGCAGGCTCAGGCTGTTTAGTGGGGCAGGACCAGTAGAGTCAGAGGACAGTTCCAGGCAGGGGTCTTCCTCATTCATTTCTCCTAGAAGGACAGTTTTTTATTCAAGACCCTACCTCCCAGGGATGACAGCAAGTGGAAGGAGATGGGGAGAAGTGAGCAAGGATGAAGTCAAATCTAATCTCAGACCCATGCTCAGAAGAATCTAGTTCATGTTCATTATCGAACACATTTTCAATTCTATTCACTTGTCTTCTCACTTGTTCCGTATTTTTATCTTGAGTCATAGTCAGGCTTCAGGGATGTATACAGACAAAAAATATTTTTGTATATGGACATGTCATAATTAATAACCAGGGAATAGCAAGTTTTCTATTTTTATACGAAATCAGCCAAAATAATTTTGGGAACTCAAACAGCTCCAGTGGTAAATAATGTGAAAGGAGGTGTTTTGCTACTAATCGGCGCGAAGCAAAAGCTATGATGAGATTATAAACAGTGCTTTATTTATTTTTATCTGCTCCTCCACCCAAATTCTCCCCAAAGAAGTTGCAATTTCCTTTCTCAAACAAAGCATCGCCAATGCCAACAGACAGAATAGAAAGGAGGGCATACAAAGAAAGGCTTCGCCTATCCAAATAACAAACATACTTGTAAAAACTGTTACTGAAATACGAAGTCAGAGTATAATAGTTTTCTTAGATTATGAAGCTAATTGATTTTTTTTAATGGACCATTTACTTGTTCCTTGACCCTGAAAGATTTTTATTCTAGGCCTCCTGTACATTGTAAATTCATTATGACCAACCTAGTTCCCAGAAGTATTGCATCATTAGAGGTACAGAGACGGAGATTAAAAGCAAAACTGCAAGTGAACTGTGCCTTAGGCAAATTAATAATACAAGTGAAACCATTATATAAAAATCATTGTTTGGCTGCAAAAACTTGACTATGCATTTTAACAAGTATCTTGGAAAATGTTGATAGAATTCTGCATTGAAACACAGTGATCACCTTAAACTGCAAGAAAAGGATATTGCAAATATGGATAAGGTACTGGATTAATGAAGCTGTCCGCTATGGTTGGCAACAACATAGGGGAAAAATATAATGTTACTACCGCTAAGATTTTTCTCTAGCTAAGTCACATTATTTGCCTGTGGATAAATCTGAGTACATATGTTCAGCTGCTATACACTCTATCCTACACTCTCTTAGGATATAAGTTTATAGTACTGAGCAATTAAATGCCATATTGTATGGACTAAGGAATATTGTGTGTCCAGGCCTGACAACAGTGAGCTTATTAATAAGCTTGAGGATCGGGGAGCCTCGGTAGCTCACTGGGTTAAGCCTCTGCCTTCGGCTCGGGTCATGGTCTCAGGGTCCTGGGTTCAAGCCCCACATTGGGGAGCCTGCTTCCCCTTCTCTCTCTGCCTACTTGTGATCTCTCTGTCAAATAAATAAATATTTTATTTATTTATTTTTTAATTTTAATAATATTTATATTATTCATTACAATTTATTATAATATAATAATTTAAAAATATTATAATTATTATTTTATTATTATTATTTATTTTTAAAAAAATAAGCTTGAGGGTCTCAAAATTGCTGAGGATTAGAAAGGGTCCCAGAAAGCAAGAAAATGGAAGGATTTAAAAAATAAATAAATAAAAACTGGGGAAGAATCAAAAGAATAAATCCAGTCTTGCATCACAAATTAAAAGTCCCTATTTTTCCCAGTTACGTATTTAGTACTCTGAAAAGCTATGCATAGAAAATCAGAGTAACTATCCTAGCCTAAAGCCTCGGACATGGGAGAAAGATGAGTAGAAAAATACACAAACAGTAATCTCTTCTAAAGAAAACCATGGTAGAATATTCTTTTCAGTTCTTTCATTAAACTCGAAAGTGCCCCGACTCTAGAATTGTTAGCAAGAATCTGGAGATGTAGACACTGGGCTCTAATCTTATTTATGGACAATACTTAATCTTTTAGCCTCACTCAAGGCACCCTCATTTCCCGGATGATTCCAAGTACAACAGGTATAGATAGTGTCTCTTGCTATAGGGGTCTGAAACCACAAAGAGGAGTTGGCTGTGAGCCTGTGAGTAACAGAAGTTCAAGGCAAGGCGGTGGTTTGCTCATCTCCTGGGAATTACAGCAGGAGAAACTCTAATCACTTATAGAAATGAGTTTCAATTATCTGTCTAAAGTAACTTTTCATGCATTTCACTGGTCTTTGGGTTCTTACCACAGAATGACTCAACAATAGATAACAATCTTTCTGGAAGAGATGCAATCAAATTCAAGTGATAATTTCATAAAATATGATAGGGAAATAAAAAGAGAAAAAAAAGAAACAAATGTCAGGTTTGAGAGGAAAACAACATAGCAAGAAAGCCTTCTTGAGTCTTATTATAAATCAAAATATTTTAAAAGAGATATAAAAATTCAGTTTTATTGCCAGAGAAATAGTCTTAAAAATTATCACAAAATACTATATATTCATAAATGAATGAAATGGTATTGTAACTATTTCCTTATGATTTTAAGAGTGATCATAAATTCAGTCTTAATGTTTATTTAATTCATCTAATATGCCCTACTCTCTTCTAGGCAAAGATCTTAACTCAACCATTAACATTCACTTTAATGCCTCATATAAATACACGTTTTTTCCTTGAATCTTCCTTTACATTGTATCTATCCCACAACCATCAGTGTTCAGACTGACACAGAAAAACTAAAAACCCATTGAGTATAGATTCTTCATATTCAAGAAAAAAAGAAAGAAAGAAAGAAAAAAGAGCAGAAAGGACAAAAAACTCTATCTGGTGAGATTTAATCAAATGACTGAAGTCTACCTCTCCTGCTCCTGCTTCATTCGTATCCTCTCATCTTCTGACGTAAGGGAGTCCTGTATTTTTATTTTACCCGTTTTCTCAATCTTGTCATCTTTTCGATGTTTGCCAAACCTGTTGATAACAAAAAATTCTAATTTGTCAATATATACAAAATGAGTTTTCATTCTTTTGTGACAAAGACATATCTACTCAATGAAATGCGACCTTCCTCAAAATGAGGGTCAAAAATTCTGTAATTCTCCAGTTTTTGCCCAATATGAATATTTTCAATCAGATTACTGGATTCATTTTTAATGAGAACTTTCCAGAGACAACCCTTTTGAAAATGGCCTCAATCCCCCCTTTCTCCTTTGGAGAAACAAAAATAAAAAACAACTCTGCAGTTCATCCCTACTGAACGGAATTAAATACTTTAAATGCTAGAGGCCAAAAATCTGCATTAGAACGGGTTGCTCTTATGACTAAAGAATGGTAATCCGCAATCATCTACTTAATAATCTCTCCATAAACAACTATTCTTATTTTCACAGTCAGGTTTATTGGAAACATTCATCATAGTTTAAAAACTGACAAACAAGGTCATGTTTGCAAGGTTTAAAGTACAAAGGATAATTTACACTGCTACAATGCTTTGAGCTTATTAAATTGAAAGCTTTAAGGCATTCTCCTCAAATGCTATTCTGAAATCTGATGGAAAGCAATTGCTGAATATGGCATCTTTGCCTTTGAAATCTGTATCTGATCAAAAACAAACATGATTCAAAACCGGTCCACACAAACTTTCACAGATGGCCACGGAGCTGGAGGCTCTCTGCGAAAACACTAATACTCCATGCTGGCATCATCCGAAATATCTCTGGAGCCTAGATTTGCTGTCAATTCTTGGTCCTGTTCTGCTGCTTTCCTCTAACAGAGACCATGTTGCCTGGAATGCATGCGTTACATACCCTCAAATAATACTCCTTTTAGTGATTTTGTCACCAGATATTTAAAAAAAAACCTTTTATAGACAGTTACTCAACTAAGCATTCATGAGTATATAAAATACATCGAATATTTCTTTCAGAGGACAAAGTAGAAATCTAGTTTATGATGAACAATTAATCACATTGAAAAGAAGAGTTAAATAAATAAATAAATAAACAGTGGTCCAAAACTGATATTAAAGAGAAAAAGATATTTTAATTAATGGCTTGGTTGGTAGCATAGGTCTTTCTTCTATTAACACAAATCTGATTTCAAATAATGGTTTATACATGAAGTGTCCATGGGATTATCTTACACGTTTACTAAAGGAACACTGTTTACAAAGGGGTTTAGAAATAAGGGAGTACATTCTTAAAATGTTAAAATAGAAAAAAGTTAAAATAACTACCATCACTCATCCTTCAAAAGTTACGTGTATTATTAGACAGTATTCAAAACTGTCTATAAAATTAACTTCTATAAAGCAAATCTACCCTTAAATTGTAACGGTATTTAGAAACTGGAAAATCACTGCAACTGCAGAAAGGGAAAAAGAAAAAGAGGAAAAAAAACTCCCTAAGAAGTTAGGCCCAGAATCTGACCACTTCCCACAAGGGATAAAATATGCACTACGTTTTTAAAACAAACACAAAGCATTAAAAACAAAAACTTTCTCTTGCCTTTATTTTTGTCAATATATCAATAATGCCTAAGAGTTAGTCATAATGACTGACTTTATGGAATGAATTAATAAACAAATGAAAAAGTGAACATAAAAAACTGATACATCACAGTAGGAGCCAACATCTAAAACATAATGTTCATTCATTTGACAAAAATTTATTAAGCATCTACAGGGGGTTCAGGAAAGAGGACAGAACTGGACAAATTAATCTGAGCATCATCAGCATGTAGATGGTATTTAAAGCCCTCATGAATTCCCATCCTGAAAATTCTGCAACACTGAGGCATCTGGAAATAGAAAACGTATTAAATTCCAACTTCAAGAAAAGTGTAAGTTCAAATCTTTACATGATATTTACTTAGATGAGGGCTTTCTAAAGGTAAATCATTTTAACCATTTAGTTTTCCAGTGCATAAATATCCCTCCAATGATACAAGGCTGCAAACTTGTTTTGTTTTGCTTTTAAAGGCCTGGGCTGGTTCACATTGTAAATTACATACATTCAAACCTGTATCATATTTATGAAGCACTACACCATGACACAAGATACATAGTTGACGCTTAAACAACATGGATCCACTTATACCCAGGTTTGTGGTTTTTTGTTTTTTGGTTTTTTTGATAAATATAGTACAGTACTGTAAATGTATTTTCTCCTCAAGTTTTTCTTAACATTCTCTTTTCTCTAGCTTACTTTATTCTAAGAATACGATATATATAACACATACATAAAATCTGTGTTAGTCAACTAGTTATATTATCAGTAAGGTCAACAGTTGGTTATTAGTACTTAAATTTATTTGGAGTCCAATGTTACCCATGAATTTTCAAAAGCACATAGGATCGGCACCCCAATCCCTGTATTTTAAGGGTCAATTGTATCTCTATCTGTACCAAAAGGTACAGTTTAATCTTACAAGAAGATCATGTACAACATTCCTTTGAGTTAATAATATGAGGGAAAACTGAGAGTGGTTGACTTTGCCATGTTTTAAAACAGTTAAGATATTCTTGGTCCCAAACCTAACATAGAGTTATTTTTGTTTTTGTTTTTTTAAAGATTTCATTTATTTATTTGACAGATAGAGATCACAAGTACGCAGAGAGAGAGGAGGAAGCAGGCTCCCTGCTGAGCAGAGAGCCCGATGTGGGGCTCGATCCCAGGATCCTGGGATCATGACCTGAGCCAAAGGCAGAAGCTGTAGCCCACTGAGCCACCCAGGCACCCCCTAACATAGAGTTTTAATCAGCTATGTTAGATCTTTTTTTTAATGATCTCAGCCTGAAAGCTGAAAAGGTTTCTGTTTTAGATCTCAATCTATTAACTTTCAAGTTTCATCTTAAATACACATGATTAAAAAGAATAAAAAAGAGTGAATCCTGATTCAGATTTAATAAGTGAATTTTTTTCCTCATTTATTTGATATTAAAAATATTAGTGTCCTAGGCCAGCCCTGAATAAAATATGCTATTTTATTATATGTAAATTTATTATCAAACTGTTACAGTATACTTTCCTTTTGACATTATAAATTCAAGATTGATATATTAAAAAGCAAAGAAAGCACAGATAAAATGTTTCTAGGTTAGCATTTGGACATTTCCCTTAATGCCTGCCTTAGTTAATAAATTATGTGATTTCTTTAAGACATACTATAAAAGCACAGCATATTACTTTATAATTGGGTAAAAATGAATCCCTTAGTGTAATTTTTTGACAGAATAAAATAAAGACAATAGGTGAAAAAAAAATATACCAACTGTTCTAGAGTGTAAAAAGAACAAGAGCGTAGCTATGCCCTCATTTATTCTCATTGACAATATATTGTAGTGTTCTCTTACAGTGTTTAATTTTTCCTGCAAAGAGGCGGGACAGGATGTCCATGAAAACTTTCAGTTACACATGTATTTTCAAAGTCAGTTTCACAGCTAAAATCGGTGATCAGTCTATGAAGACAATCATTTAATACCAAGCAGCTTAAAACTTGGAAAATACCAACTACATTTATTTTATTATCTTTTAAAAGCCATGGATGAATTTCAAATGGGTCATGTTCCAAAGAAGAGCAAGGCTGAAAAAATCATGCACTAATAATGGTAGGTCCAAACCCATTTCCAGCAAAGGATCAGTTTTGGAACAGCCTTCTGACTAACCTTCCCCCTACCCCCAACATGTTCAAACAGAAAACTCCACCATCCAATGGGTGTGACGCTAGACTAGAAAGCAGTCATGGACCCTACCACTCCAGGAAGAATTTGCTAGTCATATCTTAGGATAAATTAACATAAGGAAATGACCTTTGAAAAACACAAATATGGGGGTGGTGGGGTGATGCAGTCAGTTAAGTGTCAGACTCTTGATTTCAGCTCAGGTCCATGATCTCAGGGTCCTGGGGTGCAGCCCAGACACAAACCCTGCGCTCAGCATGGCATCTGCTTGAGATTCTCTCTCCCCTCCCCCTGTCCCCTCCCCTGCTCATGCTCTCTCTCTCTTTCTCTCTCTCAAGAAAGACAAAAACAACAATAACAGCAACAACAAAAACAAAACACAAAAGCATGGAGACAAAAAGAAAAATAGGAAGCTTGAGAAGAAGTTGATAGAGAAAAATTTCAGAGGTACTGCTACCTGAAGAAGGTGCTGTGGAAAAAATGCCAAGCCACCGAAGACTCCTTCACAATAAGATACAGCCTGATGAGCCCTGTCTTACCAGAGTAGAATTGATTCTAACATTTCTTAAACATATGGCTTTCTTCATAAGGAATACAGCAATGTTTTCATTCAGCTAAAGTAATCTTCAAGTAATCTGCTAAATGGGTTTCACTATGACACGTTACAAATGAGATCACTGCCGTCTGCCAGATCGGCCATATTTATTACTATAGTAAAGAACAATGGGCAAAACCATGCACTTGTTGATGAAAGGGGAAAGAGGAAAAAAAAAAGAATAACAAAGGACTACAACAAAATTCTGTTGTTTTCTATAGAAAGAACTGTCATTAAAAATTTACTGGTAAGAGTTTCATGCTATTGAGCCATCATTTCAGCTTTTAGTAAATTAACCTAATTCTCTCTGCAGTATAAATAACAGTGAAATATCTTACTATTATATTGCTACTAAATTCTTCAGAAAAAATTATGCTGAGTGATAGAACACACAGCATCTTACTATAAATAAAATAAAATAAAAATATAATTGGATTTGTAATAAATGGAACTTCCTAGTATTGTATTTGAAAATGTGATATAGTAGAAGTCTTAAAAATCTTCTGCCATACTTAAAAATAGATGAACAGAACACCCAGCACCAATTATCTTGCGAGCTTTGAGGAATAATTTTTGAAGTAAGATTTTCTTCAATAAAGAAAATCACTGAAATGTCACTTAGAAGGCTGGTATTTCTCATTGCCAATCACCAAGGTCTTTATTTCTAAGGAGGGTTTGCTATAATATTTGCCTTACTTTTTACCCTAACCAATGTGTAGGTTAAGTGATAACGCTTGCCTGGGGGAGAGAACTGAAATGGCTCAAATACAAATTTCGTGTCAGTGACTAGAAGCCCTGTCCTCCCCCAACACCAACTTCTCCACTGGAGCGGCCACCATGCACTTAACTCAATACCCCATGCTGTCTTTTGGCCCTCATCTTTATATATTTGCACCATCACATGGTTTAATCACTTCCTTTCTCTGGGAACTCATTATCTCTTTCTGGAATCTTCCCGGTGTCTCTCATAGACACAGTTAGTTTAGCCACTGTGCTAACCTGTCCTCGTCCACTGTCTGCTGTGATAATGCTGCCCTTTGCCCTAAAGATCCTTGAGATCCAGCAGTACAATGAGCTGGAATCAAGACTCTACAGCAAAACTGAAAACCCTGTCCTGTGTTATTCTGATGTTCTATCAAATTCTCTGAAATGCCTCAGGAACACTCTGTTCACCCAAATCAAAGCAAAACCATGAGCTTGTAACACTATTTCTCTATTTTCCTTTTGTGTCATACTTTTTCCTAAATGGTTTTGATCCAAGTTTCTCTAGAAAATCTTTTCAGTTGATTCTGGTTCAATCTTTTTCCACATTCTTGCTGTCAGCAATGCTCTCAATTCATCACTATGGTCTCTAACACAATTATGAACTTTTTTTTTTTAAGATTTTTATTTATTTGTCAGAGAGAGACAGTGCAAGCTGGAGGAACAGCCGGCAGAGGGAGGAGCAGACTCCCCACTGAGCAAGGAGCAAGATATGGGACTCAAACCCAGGACCCTGGGATCATGACCTGAGCCGAAGGTAGATGCTTAACCGACTGAGCCACCCAGCCATCCCTATTGAACTTATTTTTGTCTTAAAGCCTTAAACTGTTCTAAATTTTAGTTGGAAAAAAAATCTAGCTATATATCTTTATAGAATATTCTACTGCACTCTTACCCATATGCACAGAAGGTATATGTGCACATTTCTGAAAATCAGAGTCTAAAGATTGGTCACCGCATTCAATGTCCATATTTGACAAACAAAGAAACTGAGGCTCAAGAAGTATGCAGAGCTGCCCAACGTCACACTGCAAACTAAGAACAGAGTTCAGGTCACCTCATATGTAGTTTAAGAGATCTCAGTGATTCTAAACTTGGATACTCCTAGAGAAATTGAAATTCCCAGACCTATGAAGTTCACTTCGTGTAAATCCTAAGTGAGACATATAATTGAACACCTGTTGGATGCTCTTTTGATTATTTAATTACATTTAAGTAGAATTTATTGAATTTTTATTATGTACTTTATCTCATTGATTTCCACAACCAGCCTGTGAGGTGGGTGTTACCATCATCCTCCTCTTTAGGGGGAACCTCAAGGGGATTTAATGATTTCACAGGCCATAGAGCAAGTAGCAAACCCGGACATTAGACTCTTTTTACCCAAGATGGGCCCAAGACTCTTTTCACCACACCCAGCCTCAAAAGCTTGAGGAACCAAGAAAAAAACAAACTTGAGGAACCAAAGACAGTCTAACACTTATTCTTTTATGCTCAGAGCAGCTGTTAAACCATCTTTGTGGAAATAAATGAGATAAATCTTGCATTTCCTACAGCAGTGAGGTCCAAAAGGACATTGTTCCCAAATGGAACTTGTCTGTGAAGACCATGAATCTGGATGCAAGGTTAAGAACTGATCCTCAACATTGGGAAGGATCTTAAAAACGACCCACATACCCATTGCTAGGACACTGCCAATATTTCTAAATACAATGATACTCCACAAGTCAAAATTGTCTGTACTGACATATGCAAATACTGCCAGGCAACAGCAGAAGCGTGTCAAACTGTCCAAACCCAATCCAAGGGTAAAACAGCAAGAATTCAATGAGTGCATTTATCTTTTATAATAACACACTCATAGTTTCTGGCTAGCCCTCCCCCCATCTCTTCTTCTTCTTCTTCTTTTTTTTTTTTTTTTTTTTTGTGGCTCAGCCTCCATTTTATAAATAAGATAAAAAACAAGTCACTTCTAACATGTCCTTCCCATACAGGATCTCACATATTTTAGTGACATTTTAAGAACTCGCTACCATGATCGTGCACTGATTTGCTCAGCAGTAGATTGTGGCAATGCTGGGTGAATCAGGGAAGAGAAGGCTGATTATGAAAAGCAGAAAGCTTCTATTTAGGCAAAAAAAAAAAAAAAAAAACAAACCTGGTAATCAACAATGATGAGAACGGAGGCTTAGAAAGGGTACATGACAACTTGATAGTGCTTTTATAAAATGGGATGCCGTTTTAACTTGGCGGAGTTTAGCAGGGGTTCTCTTTAGAAGGAAATTCACAAACTTGAGAACCATTATTTGATTGTGTACAGTTTTCATCAGTGCTAGTCTGATTAGATTTAATAAACTAAATTTGGGATGCTTGATATCCAGAAAAAAAAAAAGAACTTTTTTTTTTTTTTTTTTTAAAGAAAGTATAGCTTCTATTTAACCAAGCTAGAACAGCCTTTAGACATGTAGTATATGAACCCTGAATGGACAACACACCCTTTTCAGGACGCCCATTAAGTGTCCTTATAAGTGCGCTCTTCCCTTGGCATAGCCTGTGTTATCTAATCAAGGATGAACTGAGATGCCTAGTAACCCAGCACTTCAGGAGTCCTGGAAGGATATGTATGGAACAAGGAAATATTAAAACAACAGTAAAGAAATTGAACCTGGCACATATCAATATTAATTTTACAAACATCACTGTAAATCCCAAATATCTTAAAAACAACACCAAACCCAAACACACACACACACACACACACACCCACAGGATCTAGATAGAAAGACTTAAGAAAAAAAAAAAAACAAGCAGACACAGTAATCCTCCAAAACACAAGATAAATACATAAATAACTCTGAAATAATATTTATAATTTGTACTAAGAGCCATTCAAGGAAAATGACAGAAGATGAGTGGAAGTATATCTTAATTATGATGTTAAAGCCTTTCAGGCATCAGCTAGTTCATGGACTACATGACATTTTCTGTAGCAAATAAATTCCCTTTGTAAAATGGGGTCAATTAGTAATTACTATTCCATACAAGATTTTTATAAGGCTTGATACACCTTATTTTTTTTTCAACATATACCCACACAGGTAATCAAACCACACAAACCCCTAACACCCATAACACCAAACATGCAGATGCAAATAATATGAAAAGTATATTTTTTGTTTCCCCTTTAACTACACTGACTTTATATTAAATGATGTGTATATATATAATATAAAATATATATTTATATATAAATATGTGTATATTTATATATATTATTAAATATAAATATATAATATAAAATATAATATTTATTTATATATAAAATACACACACACACCTAAACATAATAAAAACAACACATAATTCTGTTTTTTTTTTTTTTATAAATGCTTAATTTGGCATTGAAATCAGTCATGTCCACTTCTAATGATTCTGAGAATGCCTTTCACACAACTACTTCTCTGGATCCTTTCTTTACTACTATACTCCTAATTCTTGCACTGTTCCTTTTAATGCATTATTGTTTCATAATACAATACTCCAAATTGCAAATTACATTTGGCTCAAGAAGTGATTATGAAAAATACTATCACTGCTGCCTTTGCTCGAATAACTCGGATAATAATGAGAGATTGATTGAGCTCTGAGCAGCCCAAGTGATGAGAAGGGTCAATTTGAACATTTCTATTAAGCTTCTTTTGTTAAATCCAACACTTTGCCAGGTCAGAGGCAAATAATCATACCCTACATCTGGTTACCATGGTTTTCCTTTTCTTAAAGCATCAGAACAATTTAGCAAGTGGTACTGCCCCAAAGGCAGTCCCTATAAGAAATGCTAATGAGACCTAAGTCAAGAAACACATCTATTCAAAAGGGCACTTGAGAAACATAAAAAGTAAAAGAAAGATAGGTTACCCTACACCTTTTTTCCTATTAGGACAAAGAATCGGAAGTATTTAGCACCAGAGATAATCCTAATAATTTCCATTGTCATCTGCCTGATACTCAAATTGACGTCCAGGTTATAAATGCTTCTGTGGCAATGCAAACACATGTACCCTTTAGGAATATCTTTTTTGAGCTGGAAATATTCACCCTCCATTAAATACGTACTGCAAGTCGAAGTCCAAGTTTTAACTACTGATAGGAGATATTTAGTTATAGATACAGCGGAAACCCTCTCAAATATGTTCTGTACTGTGTTTACAGAGCAAGGAAGTGACAAAGAAAATATGATCATTGATGACGGGAGGATGGGAAGGGGAGAGACCTTTTGTATAGCTCCTGGAAATTTTGAAAGATTAAAACTTCCCCAAAGATCTCATTATCTGTAAAGTTAAGGTGTCAGTCAGCACTTTTTTCTGTTGATGAGAAGAAACAATTTCTGTTGATTCACATTTCTTAGAGAACGCTCTCTACAGAGTAAATTAAGAGGTACCGACTTTCATTTTTTATCTTTTGCATATTCAGATTTAATAGTAGGGAGCTGACACGTTTGAGAAGGTCCAACAAAGGGTTCTTTGGGGCGTGAGCTGGAGGCTACTGGCTGTCCCCACCTCCCTGGGTCACAACATCCGCTCAAGGAACAAAGGCCTTATGGTCCCACATCTGGGTCAAGTCGGAGTTCCTGCAGCACGCCTCGGTCCTGGTGAGTTTCACACACACAGATGAGGGCCGGCTGACGGGGAGAATGGCCATGGCCGTTTTCTAGAAAAGCTCCACTCCTCTTCCACACTGTGATTCACTCCACCCAGACGCACAGGACCGCCTCAGAGTTATGACTCAACTGTGGCTCAGGGCACAGCTGCCAGGGAGGGTCTGAAGTCTGGATGGCTCGGGGTCTCGAGCGACAAGGCCTCGGAGTAGGGAGATGTGTTTACTGTCTCATGTCCAATCAGCACAGCCCCCGTGGAACAGGGAACATGAGATGTGACAAATGGCAAACCACCACATTTTTCCTTATTTGACAAAATAGTTCAGCAAGCATTTAAATATAGAACTTGTTGATTTGCACACTGGCCTGGAATTCCTCTCCGCCCAGCGGATTTCCATCTCCCCAGCAGGGTCTCATCTGCCCGGCCTGCTGTGTGGTCTGCGGCCCCACCAGCTCCGCGGCAGGCGTGGGCCAAAAAAGCAGAGCTCGGCGAGAGTGCGCCCTGTTTGTCCAAGAAACCGTCCTGGAACCAGAGCCAAGCCCACGGGTCTCAGTTTAAATTCTCAAGTCTCCCCAGTGACGGCTGCTTTGACGGGAGATCATTATGCTGCTTTTCCTTGGCTGAAGTTGAAGCTGTCAGGCCGAAACGAGTGTGTACAATCAGGGGGTATTAGCCAACGTCACTTTATGGGGATAGTTTGTAATATAAATAGACTTCTACCCCAAATGATCGAGATAACCCTTACATCCTTTTTAGCAAAGGCACTCAGGACACCTATCTAGAAACTAAGAAACTAATGCAGAAAGAAATAATCTAAGGGACAAAAGGCCATGAGAAAAGAACTTAAATAACACGAGCTGACAGATGTACAGCACCTTACAATTCCAAAGCTTTCCATCCATATTCTTTCATTTAGTTCTTAGAAGACACGAGAGGGAGACGTGTAGACGGGAGCCCGAGGTGGCCGGGTGAGGCAGCAGGGGCGGTGGGGCCGGGCTGGGAAGACAGAGCTTCAAATCCACACCCTGATTCTTTCTACCACAGAATCCTCGTCTCCCCTTAGACTGACCTCAGCCTCTCTGAATGCCTCTTAGGTTCCTTGTGTTATTTTATATGTACTGGTCACTCATGAAGTAAAATCTTTATTTAGGACACTGAGATCATATTAAATATAAACTTTAAGGAAGATCACTACGTAAGCACCTGCAGCACCTATGTAGACTGCAACATACTTGAGCATTTCCAGTGTAATGCTAATTCTTAAACACCCGCCAACATGCACGGTGTAGGGTTCCCCCCCACAGAATAACTGAAGTGAGCTGCTCAAGGGGGATCCAAGGACAACCTGACGTAAGACACAGAAGCATTTGGGTAGCTTGTCTGAAAATCAACAACGCAAGGACATGTCACATAGAGGCTGGGGCTGGGCAGGGGCAATGTTTTTCCAGCCTTGGCATTCTTGAAATTTTGACCCAGAGACAATCCTGGGCAGTAGACTGCATGGGGTGGGGGAGGGGGCTCTCTCATGCATCATGGGATGTTCAGCAGCATCCGTGGCCTCTAACTGTACCTACCGCTAGCACTCCTCCCCGTGGATGACAACCAAGGAGTCATTAGACACTGCCAGAAGCCCTGAGGGCAAAACCCTGGGGCCTGAGGACCACTGGGCCAGGGTTTCAGATAAACAACAAAGCTCAATGTGGTATCTTTATTATTTACAAAGAATAAGAAGAGAACTCCTAGTATAGTAAAAGGTAAATCCTCACCCCCAAGTGCCCCAATTATAGGCCTACTTCCCCAACACTAAAGAAGGAAGCTCCTTCTACTGAGATGGTTACGATTGAATGCAGATGGCCCTCTAAGTCCCAGACGGTAAGATCTAGCATGCTGTAACCCAAGAATATATTAGGGAATATATCCATAAAAACCAATCAAGTTAAAAAGGCACCACAGTCAGTATCATCAACATGAGGACACTGATGAAGAGCCTGTATTCCAAAATCAGAAAGACATAAGTTACTTGATATATAACAGTTGGCACTATTAATAAAAATACTATCTATAAAAAATAGTAGCAAAGATGAAATGTAATCATGTTCTAAAGCATGTAGCACTCTGAAGGCAGAAATCACTCAATTAAATAATAGATATGATTTTCTAACAAAAATATCTATATATTCCTTCCTTCCTTTCTTCACTGGATTCCTTCATCCAGTGTGCATCCTCTAGGCTAAGCTGGGAAGACCACGACCCTTTCAAGAGGTGCATATTATAATGCTTTCCAGTATTTGTGGCCCACACCTTGTCTTTCTGGTTAAGCCAAAATGCTCTGGCTAGTCATAGCAGGTCTTGGCCAGCAGGGTAGAATGAGGGCAAACGGCAGCCCAGAGCTATAAAACAGCTACAATCTCAGAGGCCTGACTCCACCTGTCTTCAGAAACAGTGACTCAGAAAGGTGGCTCCCAGCGCAGACTCCCCACAGCAGCTCCTAGCTGTCAGGTATCCCCTTCTTGATCTCCTCAGAAAAGGACGCCTGATTTGGTAGGGAGAGGAAATGTGCCTCCCTGGGATCAAGCTACTTTGCCCAGCCACCTTTGAGAACAGGAACAGAAGACTGTAGAAGACAGTTAGGAGTGTCAACACTGGAGCCAGATTTCTGGGTCAAAATCCCAGCTTTGCCCGACCAGCTATATGACGCACAGCCATACGACTCACTCTGCTTGGACAAGTCACTGAGCCTCTCTGAGCCTCAATTTCCTCTTTAGTAAAATGCAACCACCCTCATGGATTTACATGAGAATTCAGTGCACTCTGCACTGACACAAATAAGCTCTCCAAAAGTACTAACTGTTTTATCATTACTTTTATTGTTAAATTCTGGCTCATAGAAATTGATATGGGACTTCTGGGAATGATCTGTAGAAAGGCGGCCAATTCCACTGAAAGTTCCCTTTCCCCCTTCCTGCTGCTTCTTGCTTAGAATTCTGATAAGATGGCTGCAGCTGTAACCACGAAGGGACCACAAGGGTAGAAATACATGTTTAAGACACTCGTGTTCATCGTGACACGACTCACACAAGCTAAAAGATGGATGCAAACTGTCTGTTGATGGACGAATGGATAAACAAAATGTGAGATAGAAGTAGAGTGGAATATTATTCAGCCTTAAAAAGGAAGGAAATCCTGTCACAGGTTACAGCACGATGGATCTGGAGGACGTTATGCTAAACGAAATAAGCCAGTGACATAACTACTGTTGGAAGTATCCAGAATGGTCAAGTTCAGAGAGAAAGAAAACAGAACCGTGGTGGTTATGGGTGGGGGACGGGGAAATGGGTTTGGTGTTTAGAGGACACATGGTTTCAGGATGTGTGAGAGAAAGAGTTCTGGGACAGACGGTAGTGACAGCCACACGGCAACGTGAATATTAATGCCCCTGGCCAGCACACTTAAACACGGTTAAGATGGTAAACATTATGGCTATTTTAGCACAATTAAAAAAATAAAGACACATGTAGTAAGGATGGCTGAATGAACAGAAGTGGGTCACACTGCAGACACTCTGGGCCTAGAACAGAAGCCCTGGACTGCCTTTCTCCAGACTTCTTGCAAATTAGAGACAAATAAGCCTTGTCTCATTTAAACGACAGTTCCTTGGGTCTGTGCTGCAACCAAACCAATTTGTCCCAGATAAAGGCATGGAGATAAGAAGGCAAGAAAGACAGTTTCCTTTCATATATTTGGCTTTCCAAACAGAAAAGAAAAATACATTCTTTGAAGCATCTTTGTAAATGATCGCACCCCCCCGTCAGCACCTCACTCTTCAGGCCCACGGTTCCCGGCAACTCATCTACTCTTAGGGATGTCACCGTCAAGGTTAACCCAAGGTGGCTGACGCGGGGGGTGGGAGGGCGCCAGCCAAGACTGTAACAGCAGAATTAATGGCGACAACTGAAAATAACCACCGCACAAAGCCTCATCTCTTTTGGCCAACCCTGCAATTCCAACTGAAAGACTTTCAGTATGAAATCGAGATGAAAATAACATTCCATGAGTCAAAAATGATTTTCATTTTCTCCTCATTGTTTCTGATGCTATTTGGATATTCGACAGTTGGTGACTAGAGACTCCTTCACACACTTTCTATTACCTTGGTCACTATTAAGGCTTCTTTCTAACTTAGTTGGCTGCCTGTCAGCCGCACTATATACACAGAACGGAGGACGCTCCTAAATGAAAGGGGGATTTCCCATGGCTGACCAGACTACCTGGAAATAGTATGAAAATTCTGCTTTGGTGAATTACCGAACTTCCATCTCACAAGAAAAATAACATTCAAAGGAATTCTGCTAGACTCCACAGAGAGGGATCTACTCGTAAGAGTAAAAGCATGGAATTTCGACAGTAAAGATAATAAGACCCGTATGGATAAAACTATATTTAAATATGCGACCTTTCCATATAAAAAGAACTCCATAGGGAAAATGTTATATACACTTTTTTCTATTTGTTCATGAAAATTGTGAAGGCAGATCTAAAATCATAGTAGTAAATTATTTAAAGACTGCAATGGTACCTATGACCAAACAACAGCTAACTAGTTATGTTTTCTACTTTTTAAAAAATGATACTTAGCTTATAGTATTTTATTATTGAAGATATAAAAGAAATCAAAATCGTGTCACAGCAGGAAATACACATAATTCTCTATTTTCATGGGAAATATATTTCCAGAAAGAAACCTAGTTGAAATGCTTCGGAATGCAACCATGACTATAAAGTGCATAATATACAGAATGATTCATATTAAAAACACCTGTAAAAAAAATAGTAAAAAGTTTTCTTAAAATAATGCAGATAGGCAGTGCACAGCTAGGAGCCCTTCAGAAAAGGCAACAAACTAAAAATAATGGGCACACGCTCAATATACCAATTTCAATAGTTTACATAAAGCATTAATAGTGTGACTATATCCCAAACTTTATATCCCCTTGGATAGAACATAAAAGATGAACACGGTGGCCTTGAAACACAAAGATATCTGTAAATGGTAAAATCGGTTTGTTCTCTTTTAGAAGCCACGGGAATGGAAGCACTCACGAATCTTGAGAAAATACATCCTGGGAAACAGTTTGAGATGTACATAAGTATACAGTGAGGACTCTTATTATGTGTTATAATGGTTAAATGTCACAATTTGAAAAAAAAAAGTTTCAAAATGAATCTTGGAATGCTGAAAAAATTAATTAAATTTTTTAAAAATGTAATTTAAAGCAGGAACTGTGAGGAATTCAGATACAAGCTTTGTATCTGAACTAAGTACTTCTATTGTTTTGTAAACAGGAGAGAAAATTGAACTAAGGTCCTATTACAATTCAGAGCAGCTGGTGTCATCCTGATCCCCACTCAAGTCTGGTCACAGACTCAGCAGTAAGACACCTGCCAAGACAGACAGAGGAGGAAGACAACACAGAGAGAGGGAATGAGAAATTCTCTCGGACCTCATGGTCAACAAAACCAATAATTAAATTTGTTAAAATTAATCCCTCATATCCTAGTTTCTGTAATTCTTTGTGAACGTCTACAATGGGGATAAATATGTCACTTAAAATGTAATTTCTATTGCTCAAAAATACAGAAATCAGCACAGGTTTCTGTGTTTGTGTAGCCAGTGTTGGGAAAAAAAAAGAGCTTGCATCTGGGCGCCTGGGTGGCTCAGTGGGTTAAGCCGCTGCCTTCGGCTCAGGTCATGATCTCAGGGTCCTGGGATCGAGTCCCGCATCGGGCTCTCTGCTCAGCAGGGAGCCTGCTTCCCTCTTTCTCTCTCTCTGGCTGCCTCTCTGTCTACTTGTGATTTCTCTCTGTCAAATTAATAAATAAAATCTTAAAAAAAAAAAAAAGCTTGCATCTTACCACAGGAATTAATATATTATATCCCTAACTTGGAACAAGCATTAGCATCCAGAGATTCTGTGTGTACTGCCATCCTACAGAAACCCTGAAACGGGTAACCATTCAAAACTGGTCAGTAACATGTATGATGCTAGAATTCCCATGCAGCCAGGCCCGTGAGTCCGTCGGACTTCTCAGCAGAAACACTGTGGGCCATATCCTTCTAATTAATAAAAGACACACCCTTGCCTTGGCTTTAACAATCATAATCTGGTTTTCTATCTGCAGCAGCCTCTCGGTCACCAAAACCTTCCACGGCCCCACTCCGCACGCTAAGCTGCCCCCCAATATTTGAAGGGTCCCCAGCACGTTGGCCTTCACCTTTTTGGTCTCCGACTTCCTAATCTCTACAGCCCCTCCTGCTCATCTGCTCCCTGGTAACGTCCACTGGGGTATTTCGCACACAAGCACCAACCAGTCAGATTCAACAGGTCCCACTTCCTCCTCCAGAAGGGACATTCCTTCAGGGTTTCCCATCAGTGTAAACACCATCAGTCTACTTTCTCAGGCCCAAACCGTAGAAATTACTTCTTACTCATTTTTCTCTCTCATTTTTTACATCTATCAAATCCCCAGGTCCTCTAGATGCCTCCTGAGAAATACGTATCGTATCTCTGTCCCGGTGGCCACCCCGTGGCTGGCCACCATTTTTATAACAGCTGCCCTGCAGAGCTCCCGGTCCCACGCTCTGGGCCAGCTCCTTAGTTCCTCCCACACACCGTTGCTACAGTCCTTTTAATTTTCTTAAAAAATGTCAATGTATCAAGCCATTCTCTTGAATGGCCTCTCATTCCCCACCTGCTGCAAACCTACAGGACTTCCAGCACCGAAACAGTATTTTTCAATTGTACGTTGCAACCTGTTAAAAATGTAAAATCAATTTGGTAGGACACCTTTAGCTTTCCAAACAAGTGAGTTACACCATAATAACAGTAACATCACGAGCAGCTACCATTTACAGAGAGCTTGCTTTCTTTTGTAGCAGGAGGGGTTCTGAGGTGCCTGGGATACAGTGACTCATTTTAGCTTCCAAACCACGGGGTGAGGCAGGTACCATTATTATGCATACTTGACAAGCAAGAAAAGTGAAGCACAAAGGGCTTCATTAACTTGCTGCAAATGCAAGGCTGGTGAGTGTACAGCTGGGATTTGGACCCAGGGGATGGACCTCGGCGTCCAGGCTCTTCACCATTCTGCTCAGCCGGCTCTCACCAGTACATCAGAGCACAGCACACGGAGGAAGGGCCAGTCTTACCCCGGGAAATGTTGGTTTTAGTGACTTTGTGTGTGGGGGTCCACTGGCTTGCAAGGCAAAATGTATTTCTTACTGAGGAACGTTATCAAGAGTCTGAATCCCACCGATGCCAAATACTCCTTTCCCCAGAAGACCCCTTGAAAAAGAGAAAACATCTTTTGGATCTCAGTTTTAATGTCATCTTCTGGAGGGAGGTGACTCTGGCCCCTACTGTGGGCCGGATGCACTTGCTCTAAGTCCCCCAGCCCCTCCAAAGGGCCACTGAGGCAGGGCCTGTCTTCTCTCAGTTACACGGGAATCCCTGGCCCCCAGTATGGTCCCCAGCAGAGAGCAGGCCCTAAGAAACAGTTGTCGAATGTACGTACGAATGGCTTTACCTGAAAATGACTAAGACATCCTACCCACTCCATAGCCAGCCACTTGCTCACCATCAGAAACAGTTTCTGCCAGGTGAGCAGCAAAATGCTCAGAAGCCATTGCCTGCCCCAGCTGTTCTTTGCACAAGGCACGTGCATGCATGTTTTTCTGTGCCTGCCTCAGAGTCCAGGCTGCTCCCGCTGGCAGGGGTAAGCAGGAGTGGATATGGTAGGAGAATGAAGCCGTCCTTTGGAGCAGTGATCAGGGCCAGGAGCCCACACTCGCCTCCATCAGGAAAATGGCTCTTCCTGCCAGAAATAACCATTGAGGAAATGGAAGGCATCAAGCCATACTTCTCAGGCTGCAGACTTCCTTGGCTCCAGATCTGTGGCTCTCACCAGCCAATGTGCAAAGAAGCAGTGAAAGTCTTTAATAGGATACTTATCATTAAGTGTTGAAATATGATTGCCCATCAGGAGATTTACTGCTCATTTGCAAATATATGTACCTGAATGCTGAGATGCAGGAAACTTAATTAATTTGAGGGCAATCCCCTTTTTCCCAGTCTGGCTAGGACAACTCAGGTGTGTAGCAGAAAACATCCTGAATAAATGATTATCAGCGCTTTGCTGGTGTGCTCTAAGCATCTGGCTGTTGCTCTGTTCTAGAAAGTTCATCAAGGGAAAATGTCCAAAGTTTACTTCCTTAAACTTCCAGAATCACCCTATACTAAGATTAAATTGATACTATCACTTACTCAATTAAAAAAAAAAGTTTTAACCTTACCCTAAAAAGATGAAGTAAAAAAGAAAACCTGAAATTCCAGGAATTCCAAAGTAAACTTAGGATGCTTTCCTAATGACGGAAGTGGTTATAAAAGCAGGAATTCGATAAAAGATTACTTCCCTCAAAGCAGCCGTGGAAAGGTGCCCTGGCCAGGTACGAGGATCCAGACAGACATAATGAGCAGTGCCGACAGGCAGGCAGCCCTGAGCTGCACTGGTCTTCCAAGGGGCACAGACCTAAAGGCTGAACTGTGGTCTCTGGGGCACATCCAAGGATCGGCAGGGTTGCTAATCCAGGCGGCACGGACAGGGCAAGGGCGAAAACAGGAAGATAGGGAACATCAGGAGATTCACGGAGGAAATCAAGACTGCGAACACACATGGCCTCAAGACTGTTTTAACAGCAGAAGATGAAAGGAAGAGCAGCCGTCGAGCAAGATCTGAGGTACAAAAAGGTACACAGTAAGGGGAAAAGGGGGTGTAAAAACGGGAAAGCACTTAAAGCATTTATAGGACTCAATAGCCATCTTGGAAGAAGAGAGCAGGCATAGAGCTAACCTTTGTTCTCTTTTTTTTAAATCATCACTAGTATTTGGGGTACCGTATAGATGGGTTTGAGGGTCAGGTATGGGGGAAAGGATATGGCAATCAGTAATTTTTAAATTAACAATAAAACTCCTGAGTCCTTAAAAATTATTTTGGGAGGGGAAAGACCACAGACAGAGGAAGCTAAGAAATCAAATAGGAACAAAAGTTAAAAGTCTGGCTCAAAAGATACTAACTTCCACACTTCCCAGCTAGCAACAGGGATCTCTCTTCTTTCCTAGCACACAATAGCAACAGCACGTCACGTGATTAACCACTAGCCATCTTGGCTCTCATCCGGGTAGTCACGGCAGCCCAACACATTGGAAGAGGCTAAGAAGGTTCAGTTGGTTCAGCAGAGTGGGTAGGAACATGGCCTTAGGGGTAGACCCGTGTTCAAATTCGCTGTGGCTCTGCCACGGGGCCCCTGTGTGACCTCGGTCATCAGTAACCCCTGAACATTTGTGTTCACGTTCTTTACCTGTAACAGCTGATTAGAAAGAGTACCCACCCTACAGGGTTATTATAAGGATTAAATGAGTCATTGCAACAATGTTCTTAGCGGACATCCATCAATATCAACACGCAATGAATGCTAAATGCTTGCTACCGTACCAGCAGAAGCACAATCCATGAGGGATGATTTCTCTCCTTCGGGAAGTCCTCACGACCAGCATGTCACCCAACGAAATCAGAAACAGGTACCAAGAGGTGATAATGGATAACAGGCTAAATTACTGGGAGAGTAGAAACAGAGAAGCCTTCATGCAGACAGTAGGGATGTTACGTAGTTAGTTTGTGTCAGTTCAGTTCATTTCAAAGTCCCTGTTCCTTTGTTTGGGCAAAGAGTGTAAACTTGTTCTTTTATTCTTTTTTTTATAAAGACTGAAAGTGTTACATAAACTAAAATGACAGTCTTTTTAACACAGGAGAGATGGATGTAATAATCACAATATGTAAATATTAAATAAGGTATTGAAGGAGCAACTAAGGAGGTACGGCTACCTTTACCCCAAGATACACCTCATTTAAGAATCAGGAGTATCCCAGGGTGGCTGAGCCTGGGTGGCTCAATGGGTTAAAGCCTCTGCCTTCGGCTCAGGTCATGATCCCAGGGTCCTGGGATCGAGCCCCCATCGGGTTCTCTGCTCGGCAGGGAGCCTGCTTCCCCTTCTCTCTCTGCCAGCCTTTCTGCCTACTTGTGATCTCTGTCAAATAAATAAATAAAATCTTTAAAAAAAAAAAAAAATCAGGACTATCCCAGGCCTCAGGAGGCTGGGCCCCAGGCACTCCGCTAAGCCTCCTCCCTTCAGGGCGGTCGAGAAAAGGGGAAAACTCCAGGGCGCCACCTATGGGTGGTGGCACCTGCAGAGGACGCAGGCTGTGAAGGCCGTGGGTGTGGTCTTCAGAAGGGAGGGGACAGTTTCACCAGCTCTTTCTCTGCTGCTTGGGGAAGCTTGTGAAGAGGAAAACAAGGTTCCGACTTCTTTTAGGGACAGAATCTTGCACCATCTGCTGAGCCTGACATTTTAAGGCTTAGGAAAGCATTAATAGGGCAATTTCAATATTGACTCCTTGCCTGAATCTGTGACCCCTCAGCGATACGACCCAAAGCCTGAAGGTTGGGGCCCGCATGGCATGAAGAACTTTAATTTGGAAATTGTATCTTTCTTTAAAAGTCTGATGTAATGAAGAATACCTAAATCATTTATGGCTACTAAGAGCACGGAAAACGGTAACTTGAACAATAAACCAAAGGACATGATGTAGACCTATGGAGTGTGAAAAGGCCTGCTCTCTAGGGACTGTCTTGGTCAGTCACAGACACGCTTTCGAATGACATCATCTTCCAAAGATGGGAGCATGCAACAGCACTGCCCTGGAGTGACAGCCTGTCATAAACTGCAGAATTACTCCAGGTAGAAATTCCTCACCTACACTGTCACTGCTTACTCTGGGAATCTGATGTATTCATTCAGTCAGTCAACACACACATCTGGGTCTGGATTTCAGCACAGTAGATCCTGAGATGAGGATTCAGGCCAGTGGTTTACTGGAATGACAGGGGAGTGCAGACATGATGGGGCGGAGGGAGGAAAAGCAGCCCAAAAGGAGTGTTCTCAAGCCTGCTGCCACTGTGGCAAGGGGAGCTCAATCCCGCAGACAAACTCCAGGAGCAGGCAGAATGGGGCTGCACAGCCTCTCCCCACGGGGTGTGCACAGAAATCTCTAGGGCTGTAAAGCTGCAGGTTCTGATGTCAGTGGATCTGGAGAGGGGCCTAGGATTCTGCATGTCTGACAGGCTCCCAGGGCCTGCTGTGCTCCTGGTCTGAGGACCACAGTTCCGGGACGAAGGGAGACTTATGCCTGAGCATTCAAACCCTCTGGGCCGTACGGACAGGAGTCCTTTTACGGGGGCTTTCTTGAGTCCTCGGCTGCCCATGGCTCTGAGGAGGGGGGATCCCAAGGCACTTCCGGCTGTCTGCATGAGAAGCAGAGCTTCCTTCCACAGCCTGTGACGTCTCGGGCACCAAGGGGGAGATGGGCCGTGGGAAGCTGGAGGACACACTGACCGCATATGGACGTCCTGACCTCTGTTACACTCCCTGGGTACTGATGACGCACCAGGCAAGGGCCAAGGTCAACGATCCCTGCCACTGTCAACCGAATATTAAATCAAGTGTGATATATCCTATGTTAGGCAGTGGTGAGTGCGGAGGAGAAAAGCAGTGCCAAAAAGTGGGACAGGAAGGGTCACAGTGGGAGGGAGTGCTATTTGGTAAGGCTGGAGAATCAGCCCTGAAAAGCTGACCCTCACGAACCTGTGGGTATCTGAGAACGGATGATTCCAGGCAGAGACACAAGCAAGGACAAAGGCTCTAGTGGGCCTGGCAGGTGTGGAAGGAGAGGCCAGCGCAGCCAGAGTGAAGTCAGCAAAGGCAAGAGAAGAGGTCAGAGGGGCTACGGGTAGGAGGCAAGTGCTGGGCGGGTGGGGTGGGGGAAGGTGTCCCACAGCTGACCCTTGAACCTCTCCTCTGAATGCCTTGGAAGGCGGCTGGGGGTTGAGCAGAGGGAAAGGACATGACTTCTAGTGCAGCGTTCAGAAGGTACTGAGTGGAGGCAAGGTGGGAACAGGAAGGGCGGTTGGAGGATTCCTGCTGACATCCAGGAGGCGGAGGACGGGGGTACGGAAAAGTACCAGGGCTTTACAGAAATTATAAACCAAGTGGGCCTTTGCTCTTGTACACCAATAAACTGGATGTGGAATGTAAGGGAAACATTACAGGAGAGAAAATGAGGTCGTAGTTGAAAGGGAAGGATCACTTGAAGGTTTTGGTTCTAACCAACTGAAAAAAAAAAAAAACCAAAAAACCAAAAAACAGAGTTGCCAATATCTAAGAAGGGAAGAAACAGGGGCCCCTGGCTGGCTCAGCTGGGTAAGCCTCTGTCTTCGGCTCAGGTCATGATCCCAGGGTCCTGGGATGGAGCCCCGCATCAGGCTCTCTGCTCAGCAGGGAGCCTGCTTCCCCCTTAGGCCTGCCTCTCCCTGCGTGGGTGTGTGTGCGTGCTCTCTCTCAAATAATAAATAATTTGAAGAAGAAGGAGGAGGAAACAACAGAAGAAGAAGAAGGTAGAATGGTGAAGAGGGAAGCAATATCCAGCACTGAGCTGGAAGCACATGAAGCGTCGACAGTCAAGTGAGCGTGGGAAACAGATGGAGGACCTACCAATCTAGAGTTCGAAGAAGATGCTCAGGTCGGAGATGTGAACCTGGGAGTCATCTGCCCCCCGGGTGTATTTAGAGTCCAGAGGCTGTTTCCTAAGAACGGAAAAACCCTGTGTTACTGAGAAGGGTAAAAGAGAAGAGCACTGAGGACGGAGCTGGGGGTGTGGGAGGGGGAGCACCATGACCTGAAGGACAGACATGGCCCAGGACTGAAAGGGGAGATGAAACGGAAAGGCTAGAATGGAAGGCAGAGACCCCGGCGAGGCTCATCTCGAAGACGCGCAACCGTCAATGTGCCAAGTGCTACGGGCCCACCCAGGGGAGCTGAGGGGGCACAGGGAACACCGCCCCCTGACAGAAGAAGTCCCTGATAACCTGCATGATAGAAGAGGTCCCTGATAACCTGCATTGGGAACAGGCCGTAGAGCCCAGGGCAGTGAGGTGTCACCGAAGGCGGTTTCAGAGAGAACAGGAGAAATGAAGAGGACGAATACTAATTGATCAAAGGGTAAGTGCTGGGATGCGTAGGAGAGAAAATGAAGTTGTAGTTGAAAGGGAAGGGAGGTTAAGGCAGACTTCCGTCTAAGCTAGAGAAGTAACAGCACCGTGTAGGACAAAGGGAGTGACCCGGTGGAGAAGGGCAGACCTTCCTGACGCGTCCCGGCCTTACCTTCAATCTCATCCACGCTAAAAACAGAGAAGTAGAAAGGTTAACGGGAGACATGATCATTTCACTAGGATATGAAATTTAAGCCAATTTTAGTCTTTTGTCTCTAAATTGGCTATTATTAAACAGGTCAAAAGAAAACCATCCAACACTCAATTATGTAAGCGGTCACTTAGCCAGGGAATTCTTTAAAAGCCTATCTGCAAGAATCAATTACCTTTATGTAATAATTTGTGGCTTGATAAAAATATATTTAGGAATACCAGGTACTCGGATCCATTATATTTAATGTGAAAGATACAGAACCTCTAATGGTAACAAATAAAAACATTCAGAGGGAATATTCCCAATACATGTTGTGGTAAATGTCATTAGCCTGGCCTGTCTTCCAGGACATTTTCCAATGGTGTGATCGTATTTATTTACCCTGTGTTATTAGAGAGTGAATAGTCACTAGCCTTCAATTTTCACATCAATTGCAGAAAAAAGATTCCATTTTCTACACCGTCTGGAATTGAAATTGACTTAGCATCTCAGAACTGTCAAAAATTTCTTTTACGAAAAGGTTTGCTTTACAGAGACTATAAAGTAGGTGTCATCCTTGACACGGGCATTCTATATTCATGCCGCAGGTCTCTGCAAAGGCAGCGCTAAGGAGCGTCAGGAAAGGTCTTGGAAAGGCCTCGCCGTCATGCTTTGTGCCTCCCCTGGCTTCCTCGCAGTCAGCTTCTGCGCTGTAGATGTCAGGGGCTCTCTATTTAAAACTGCTAACAAGAAAGAGAAGAATTCGAGAAGAATATGATATCAGCTACCCTCGAACTTGCCTTTGCTAACAGGTCAGCCTGACAATTTTCCTGCGTTAAAAACGGGAACCTCGTCCCCATTCGAATTAGAAGCAAACGTTAAGTCCTCGGTTGCACAGATTTGAAACTTACTCCGAGGGATCCTCCCCCGCCTGTGTACTCACACAACGGGGCTGGTCTCTGTCCAGCTCACAAACAAGAAACTAGGTAAAATTACACAAGATCTCCTTAGTCCTTTCTTTTCTGTTAGGAAGTACTGTGCCTGTCCTTCATACAGATGGGCAGACTTTCCCACAGATGTTTTCTTAACTGCATTCCCTAAATCAGCAGCAGCTTAGACTGAGTGCCATTTAACGTTACCAGTGTGCAACCGGTCACATTCACCCACAGGGCAATTAGGCCTGAGCCATAAAAATCTACAAGCCCCGCTATTTCCGACATCAACAAATAAACAGGCTTATGGGAGCCTCCTTCCTGGGATCCAGGTCAGGGCTGTTGCCTGGCAGGGGTGGGTGGAGTTCCGTCCTCACAGGTGCACAAGCCAGCTTCGAGACACCCTTTATGAAATGGTTCTCTGTTTCATCATCACGTTTATTTTCAAGAGCGATACGATTCCAACATTCTCCGGGAATGAAGCTAACTACATAGAGTCCTGCCGGCAATTCTGAAGATGCACAGAATGGAGAGTTAAGGCTTCTTCTGAGCAGAAGGCTTCCTCCTAAAGGAAGGACAGGCTGAGAGCCACCCATACATTCAGAGAGTAGTGATTATGAAACGTGGTCAGAGAGACTCTTTCCGGAAACACTGTTATAAAAGGGTATATGCTCTTAACTCCCTGGGGCCTCAGCAAACCTTAGAATTACTATTTGCTGGAGTGACTCTACTTTTTCCCAGGAAGGACCTGATGGGTCAGCCATGCCCCCTAAGCACAGACATCTCTTTTCCTAACCCCAATCTTTTGTCTGAGCCCTGTAACTATGGAGGGACTCAACCTTGTTCAAAAGTACCTTGCAAACCGGCAGATTTGGTTATCAAGTAGTGGGTGACAGTCCCAACCCACAGGCCTCCCTGCCACCTGCCTGTGTCCTTGGCCACCGTGTCACACAAACCAAACGGGTACGTTACATTGTCTCGAAAGCAGATTCTAACATGGGACTGATGTGTGCTGATGATTTCTGAATACGCCAGCAGCTAGACTATGGTTTTCCACTATTAAAAAGGGGCTAATAAAAATGATAGGAAAAAACACTTCTCTGCCTTTTCAAGCAGTAATTTAAACCCCCAAGCTCAAAATCAAGATGAAAAAGTTCCAAATTGATTAATATGGAAATTACCAAACCATCGAAACTGCTGATGTCGTAAACAAAATTTGTCAACAGCCACTAAGACTTCATTGAAAGTAAATTTATTGTTTGTTTTAAAAATCAACTGTGCAAATATGTGCTTCTCGAGACCTTTTTGAATCTGGTTTGTTGTTCATCTCTTCTCAGGCTTCAGTTTGGCAAGGCTAAATGAGAAACACGGTACAGACACACAGTTAGTAAGTACAGGTAAGGGAAGCAACAGTCATTCCTGTTTGTTATTCTCTCAAAGCCTAAAGCGTATAATCCAAGCTACAATATTAAGTCTTAAAATCTGATCATGTTCACTGTGGTCTGAAAACTATCATATTCTAAAAGGGGAAAGATAGCAGTGTATCTGATTTCAACCAAACAAGGTTTCAAACTAAATTACCTATTTCCTCTTACAGAACTAAATAAAACAATGCTGCAGGGACCCAGGTAATCATTTTAAGTGTAATTGGAGGATTCAATTTTAATGGTAATAATGCAACATTACTTGTGCTTTAGCTCTCCATAGTGATAGGTTCTCAGCTGTCACATATGGACAAAAGCACAAAATGAACCCGAGATGTGCACAGTGAGGTCACCTCTAAGAAACCTTCAGTTTGAGAGTGGATACAATTCTACGGCATTCGAAACAGAACCATTCTAATCTTTTAGGCAAAGCAATATCAAATTGTACTTACTCCAGGACTGAAAAGGAGGGCAACACGTAATTTTTTCAACACTTACTATTGGAGACTATTGTCCTAATATAGGGTTTTATTATCATATTGATTATTTCAATTTGAAGACAGACACCAGGCAAAAGTTATGTTACTGAATAATGCTATTGCTTTCCTTCAAACATGAACTCATTTAAAACATTAAATAATAGATCTCTCTCCTTCTAAAGGGCAGATTTAGTTCCTTCCCTCTTTAGGGACAATTTCATGAACTGCAGAATTCTCAAAAATATTCTGGAGTATTAAATGTGAATAGGCAAGCATCTGAGAATCAAACATAACAAAGACTCAAAATTCCAGACCTTCCCTCTGTTCTGCACTTTGCACAAAGAATGATTACATTTACAAGTCATGTTTACCTATTCAGCAAGCGCACTCTGGTTTCTTAGCTACAAAGCCATTTTAATTAAGGCAACAGGAGTTCCTTATGTGCAAAAGAAGATGTAGTGTATACAATGAGAAATTCATACAAACATGAAACACTTTACATTTGTTATTTGATTTCTTATAGATTTGAATTTGTGATTTAAAACTTGCATTAAGACAGCTTTTGCACTTCATATACTCCATAATTTATAAACAGAGAAGTGATTCATAGGACTCAACACATTCTTTCCTAGAGCTGTTTATCAATAATTAAATCATCTTTGTGACTACCATTCAATGTGTGAAATAGAAAACCATGTCCTCTGACTATACCAATAAATAAAAATACTTATGCAAGGTGCCATGGTTTCCTCTGGTGCCCTTTTAAAAACAGAGTCCGTATGTTTGGCCCTCTTCAAACTGAACCCCAAATCACAATCTACAGGGGTAGGAAGAGAGTGTATGTGTTTGCGGGGAGCTGTGGAGGGAGATGGTGGGAGAGAGAGCTTGTGAGCCTGCTTTTAAAGGAAAACTTATTATTACCTCCTTCAGTGACTAAACAGAAAAAGCTCATGTGCCCAGAAAGCTAGACCAATATCTAATGCCCCTGACCCTTAGTTTTATCATTCTGTTACCTGAAACAAAACACAGAAACAAAATCATAAAAACACACGCACAAATACACACACTTGCACACAGACACACACACACACATCCTTGGTTCGTACTTCAGGTCTCTGTTGGGCAGCCTCATTCGAACTCCTTTCCTTACAAACTGATCTAAGAAGGTATATGCACATACACATTTTGATTAAGCTATTTAAAAGCAACACTGCTAAGGAAATCACATGCTCTTCTCCATAAGAGCACAAGAAGGGAAGAGACGAATTTTAAAATTGGACTATATTCCCTACATTATTAAAAAAAGAAAAAAAGAAAACGTAAAAGAAGCAACCTGAGACTGGATTGGTCTCAAACAGTGAGATTCAGAATAAGAGGTAGTTACGAAATGTTTTGAAAAAATCTAACAACACTTTAATAAGAGTCTTCTCCAATAAGAAGAACATAAAATAATGGTGTGAAGGAAGGATTAAGAGCCAAGAATCAATCAGACAAAAAGTGTATTTTGTTTAATAAATTATTCTCAGATCATTTTCAAGGAGAAGTGCTTGGCAAGCTTCAACCATTTCCCAAAGGGCTGAGCCAGAGGTCTGCACCCAGATGGAAGACAGCCACACTCAAGAAAACTAGACGAGATACCGAGACTCTGCTAAAGAGAGATTTACATTCGTCACTTGGTGGCATGTCATTCTCCTAGGGGAAGCAGCTCTGTTCTGTGGAACTCAGACACTTCCATGGTCTAAGCTCTCCCAACACAGCTCATACTCATCCAGCAGCACATGTTTGAAAGGTAGCGCTGGCGAGAGCTGTGTCTGCCCACCCTCGTAACATGTCCGCACGTGCCGATGAGAGAGGGGTAAATAACCTCAAAAGCAGAGACCGTGGTAAAATGCGATAAAATAATCAGGAACTGGTAAATTTTGAGTACTGTTTTTGATTTTATAAAGCGGACTTAATTTTTATAAATAATGGCGTGTTTAACAATCGTTGGGCTGTGTGTCTGAACAGGGAGCAACCCGCTCTCAGAAGCCAACGTGGGCTAATTCTAGCAAACCACTGACTCTGTATTCCCGAAAAAGTGTGAACATTGGTGATTTTCTTTAATAGCTATTCTCAAACACTGGGAGAACACAAGCTAATTTTTTAGGGGAAAAAAACCACACACACACACAGACCCTTTGGCCCCCACACCTAAACATGGAAGTTAAGTTTTCAAAAACACGCAGGCCTTTGAAATTAGAATTTTCACAAAGTTGGCTTTCACTAAAGGATGCAGGTATAATCTACAGAATCTGTCTAGAGAAAACATCATGTGGTATTTTACAGAACTTTTAGCAACAAGGTGCTTGCCGGGTTACAATTCGGCATCCCTCTGAAACATATATGTTCCCATGGACCCCACACTGTCCACTCTTCTGACCCCCAAAGGAACAACTCTACCATAAATCCTCTCTTATTCTGGAGCTGTAAATTATAGAAAAAAATTTATAAGGAAAATAATTTATAACATATTTTATAAAAAAACACACCAGAATGTTGCTTTTTTTTTTTTTTTTTTTTTTTAATTCCAGGAGAAGGACAGAGCACACTATCTGCCAAATAAATGTTGGCTGACGAAGGGGGAAAACTAACAGCCCATTGACTTTCAATGTGACTCCAGGAGGGCACCTGGACACAAGACTGTACGACCGGTTGAATGTGTTATGTCTAGGGAAGATATTCTCCCATCTCATCTTCTCTAATTTAAAGAAGACAGCAGTACATGGTCCTTAAATTTTAATTGATGGGCAAGAGCCTTACGTCATGAGTAACCAAGTGCCAGCTTATGTGCTGCCCATCTACATAGACAGAAAGAAAAGCCCCTGGCTAACACAGAAACTGAAATAAAGTGGCAGTTAGCGCAGTTTCATCCCATAGGTGTTCCTGGACACGGCATATAATGAAGAAAGGCGAAACATACTGAAAAAAGCATTCGGGAGTATATAAACAAAAAAAACTCTAATGTCAAAGTAGGAAAATCCCCAAACTCTAAAGCATCAGAGATGAAAATCCCTTCATATTTAAATGAAAGCTAATGCCGCTAATAGACCAGGCTTTGTTTTATCTAGGTCTGTAGTATACTTCTTCTGTGCACTCGACATGTACATTATTCAGACATGTACGGAGCACATCTGTTGGATTGTGCGGCCTGTAGGCTGTGCCCCGAGTCCTCAACTTTGCAGGCCTGACATATCTTTAACTCTCTGAGTTATTGAGGTCAACCTGAGGATCATAAATCAAGAAATTCCATGAAAATAAAAACTCTTATTCATATTTTGCAATTAAAAAAAAGTTAAAAGGAAGGGATTCCTAATACAGGGTAACTACGTTTTGAAGAGTCAAGCGACTATGCTGTATGTTTTCAATTTGAAACCATGATTGTGATATGTTTAGGGGTTTAATTTATGGAACAATCGAGCAATCTTTATATTTAACATTAAATGCCTGAATATTATAAATCACTTAAGATGAACATTTATGGGAGAGTTTCAGTGCAACTTCTGAACAACTTGTCATTTTTACTGTGGAGCAATGATTTGTAAAAAACGATATGCTAAGTAATCCTGGAGTATAATTTAGGGACACAAAAACAACTGTCAGGAAACAGCCAGAGACTACATTTAATGAAATCTTTACAGACTGAAGTAATAAGTATTAAATTAATCAACACAGCTTAATTGAAGCTCTATTTGTAACATTTTTTATTAGACTTGTTATTAATGAACCTTTAAATGCTACCACTAACTTGAGCTCTATGTTAAATTTAAATAATGAACCATTGTTCACACACACAAAAGAACAAACACCGCTTTAATAGCCCTTTGTCTCCACGGGGCTTTTACTCTATGCACAGCTAACATGAAGACATGTCCTTCCTTCCTCTCACCGTTATTTACATGGTTGGCAAGAAAACATCTTTAAGGCTGCTACAAGGGTCTGAAATGACTCAAGTGAAATCCCTGAGAAATTACAAGTGCAACGGCGAAGAATGAAAATTAGAAAACATTTCTGGTTGAACTCAAAGATAGTGTTTTCAAGTCTGTGTTTCTGGAATTCTGGATTAAGTATGTCTAGGGATGATCTGCTCTGGGTTGGTAAAGACTTACCTGAACATGTCTCCCAAGCCCTTCAGCATTCCCTTCTTGGCTTTCATTTTGTCCTTCTCCTTGTCTCGGTCTTTCTTCTTGTCTTTGCCAGCTTTATCCTTTCTCCTATCCATCTTGTCGCCTTTCTCTTGGTTTCCATTCATGTGTCTCTCCAGAGAATGTGAAGGCTGATCACTGGCTGTGGATACAGACTCTCTCCCTGATCTTGAACTTTCTTCTGTGTCTTCCTCCACTTGGAAGGGAAACAAACACAAACAGATGAGGAATACAATGAACCAAAAGAACAAAGTCAAAGAGGCTAAAATATACACATGCAGATTTTGCTTTCCTACATTTTCTACCGTTGTTTGACCCTGATATCAATGGGGATTGCAATGTTAATTTAGTTTTTGCTTTTTTAAGTTTTTCCTTTTTTAGTAATCTTTACACCCAACCTGGGACTTGAACTCATGACCCTGAGATCAAGAGTCCCATGCTCCTCTGACTGAGCCTGCCAGGCGCCCCTGTGCTATTTACTTTTGAAGAGAATGAGAACTGAACATGTGGTATGGATGACTACTAAGCACATAGGTATTCCTATGTGAAGATCATGTGCCAATGGTAAGAGACAAGCAGCTTCCTGGCCAGATGTTGATTCCTTCACTAGGGTAATATCCTCCTTGATACAGGCTATGCATGGCTGGCTGGGATTAGTAGGCGCTTATCACACAGCGTGGATCCCTAAGGCTCCTGTGTACTGTACTTGCAAAATGCAAAGGAAACAAGCAGCTCCTCCTCTGGTGCTTCCTTTCCTCGCAGGTAAGGATAACGTAGATCTACTCTGGCCCCTCATTAATTTGTGAGACTACACCATTCACTAGTAAGCACACCAACACCAGCACAAGGACTTCTTTCTTCAGGCTCCCAAATATGTCCATTTGTGATTTCTGCAAACAGAAGACTGGATCTTCACAGCCTGTTACTTTTCCTCATGCTGTCATTGCATAAAGCCAACATCATAAGCAAATGCTACTGTATCTTCTAATCCTAAATAATTCTGCATGTCCATCTACACCATGACAAGGAAACAAAGATGGATAAAACCATGAAAATGTGTAAATCAATAACCTCACACTCCCTTGAAGTCTGCAGATAAAAGATCTACTTAATGATAACAATATCCTATCCTTTGAACCAACACTCAGCAAGCATATGGTCCAAGGGCACTTCAATACCTCAAACTTTTTGATCTGAAAGAATGACAAGTAACTAGAGTAGGTTTCCACCTACCAAAAGAATTAGAACAATTTCTATATTAAGTAAGAAACAATACATATACATATTAAGAGCCACTCTCATAAATCTTTTTTGAGATTGGTTGCCTAAGATTTTCTTCCCAATAGAATAAGAATTATTGGGGCTTCAGATTTTCCATTGACTTCTGAGGTCATTTTATTCTCCTGCATCAACAAATAAAGTAGGAATCAATGTTTTTGAGCTTCCTCTTATACAGAACCAAATAGAACAGTTAAGCCTCTTCCCAATATTTCACAAAGAACTGACCTCTAAGTCAAGTTAATATATCTTCAAGTGAAAGTCAGTCTTGCCTCTCCAACACCAAGGGACACTTGAGTTAGTAATACACAATATCAAAGCATAATAAGGCCAGTTAAAACAATCTCAGTATCTTAGTGTTCTGCTAGTAAACCTTCCCAAATCTGAGGAAAAGATGATCAGTAATGGCATGACCACTACAAGGTAATACAGTTTAAAAAAAATTCAGCTACTTAGCAAGATACCAAAATAAAGTGTACAATTCCTTTCGTTGACACATTTGGTTAAAAACATGAGCCAACATATTTCTCACGCCAACAGGTCATGCCTTCGTACAGCTCAAGAATAAAAGCACCACCGTTTCTAAATCTGGAAGGTACTTCAGAGGTCATTCAGACCAACAACTCCTATTTCTTGCTGAGGAAACAGTAAAGTTTGAGGGCAGCATACTCCCAGGCTAGGACTCTTTTTAGAATTATGTCCCATATGATTGTACTTCAGCAAGACCTTCATGCGTTTCTTTCATCAACTCTGTTTGTGATTGCGCATTTCCATGCTTCACACAACACACACTGAGGTAATCTATCACCCAGCCATTACACAGTCTGCCCAGAAGATAATTCCAGCGGTCAGCACTGTATTTCAGAAACCTACTGTCAATCCTATGTATTCATTTAATGCTGTGACTTGTGGCTCATATTGATGAAATCACTCAAGAAGCCAGATCAAAAATGTATATGAAAGACTTTAATGACTTAGAAAGGTGCGACCAGTGACTTAAATGCCTTTAGAAAGGTCTGCCTCCCTCTGCACTGGGTGATCTAATTGTGAACCACTCCCCTGCTCCAAAGGATGTAGTAGATTTTAAAATTTTGCTTTTTTTCCTCTCATTTTTTTGTGGTCTACACAGAGCAGTGAAAGAATATCCTGGTCAGGGGTGCCTGGGTGGCCTGGGTTAAGCCTCTGCCTTCAGTTCAGGTCATGGTCCCAGGGTCCTGAGATCGAGCCCCACATCGGGCTCTCTGCTCAGCGGGGAGCCTGCTTCCTCCTCTCTCTCTGCCTGCCTCTCTGCCTACTTGTGATGTCTCTCTGATAAATAAGTAAATAAATAATCTTAAAAAAAAAAAAAAGAATATCCTGGTCAACTAGGCCAAAGACGTGCCAAGTATAATGTAGCCTTTTTACACGTGAGTCTCCCAGGAGAATGTAAGTATCGCTTTAGCGGGTCTGAAGTGCCTTGTCTGACCCTGTAAACATGCCTGTTCTCCACCAGGTCACCAACTGCTGTCTCAGCCCTTTGGGGATCAGGTGTGGCCTCAACTTTGAGATAATCATGCAAATAGTTACATAGCAATCAGAGGTTCTCGGAAACTGTAAAAACTAGGTCTATTGGTCCACTCAAGATAGCTAAATGGATGCTAGTCAATCTTCTTAAATTCCCAACATGCAAGCCTCCCTTTACCCATCCTTCCATAACTCTTGGTATAAACTTTTATTACTGCACTCCCCATGTGGTGTGACCACATGTCTGCCTCCCATTCTCTAAACTTCTAAAATGAGGACTGCCAGGCAGACGCGGACAGCAGAGGAAGGACTGTGGCTAAGCCTGATGCATGACTTTATCCCAACCAACCAAACTCTCCTCCAATCTCTGGGTATCCCCGTTCCCCGAGGTTCAGAGCAATACCTACTTTCCTCTAACCGAGAGTGACAAAACTAGCCACACCCCAGCTACAACATCAGGAAGGCTCACTGTACTTGGTTTTTGCTCCCTCATCAGTTGCTGGTACCTTTTCATGTGATTATTGTTAGTGCTACACGTGTTGTCTAATGGATTTTAGAGCCCTCTCCAATATCTGAAACTAATAAACAAAAAATGAGCTCAATAAATGTAAGTGACTTAGTCTTCCACAGCAACCATTATCATAAATCATGAATGGAAGTATCAGTAGCAGTTCTGCTAGTTTTCTGCCTAATAGTTTTGGCAGAAGTACAAGGGGCATATGTCTGCTCCTGGCTCAGTAACAGAATAAAGGCAGTGCCTTCACAACTGACTATATGCTGAAGTCAGATTTGTTGCCAGTTCTTTTCATGCTCACAATAATTTTCTGGTGTATGTAATACAACTTATTTTCTAAATTGGGTGAAACAGAGAAAATTAGTATTAAATTATTTATTAACTTCGGGTTTTGTAACCTCATTTTATAAAATCAAAAATCCTAGCTCCGTTTCCTGCCCCAAGCAAGTGGACTGTTTTTAAAATGATACTTGCACGTTTGAGAATTCTTTATGCTTATTCGGAACATTCTAATTTAGATAATACATTATCACAGAAACTCTTCTGGGGGTGTACTGATTTAAGTAATCCCTTTGAATGCCAACTAATTAAAAATATTTAGCAATATGTGGCTTCATATGTACAAACATAAGATGTTCTTTTAGAGTATCATAGTATATATACTTCGAACTCTAAAAACATTTGATAGAAAAAAAAAAAGTAAGGATCTCTCACTTGACCCTGTCCCCATGCAGAATCATGGTGGTTATCAAAAGCTTAAATAAATGGGTTACAGATGTATAATTGTTTAAAATATGTATATTCAAGGTCACTGATAATACTAGTCAGATTATTTTTTAAAGTTTTACAACCAATCCTTGTACACTTAATACTACCTTTATAATGAGGTACATAAAATACTTTTATTCCCTCAAACTTAAAAAAAATACAAAAAAATTCACATAAACAATTTTTCAAGTAAGAAAAGTACTGGCAATATATTAGTAGTAAATGGTTTGATCGATTGTGTTCCCGCCATAAATTACAATGCAAGAACTTAAACTTACACTTAGATGATCTATTTAAATGCTATGTTTTACATTTTTTCTCCTTATTTCTGCTCATCTTGACACATTATTTGATTTCCTTTTGCAGATAGCCTACACAAAGAAAGATGATTACTTCCTTCCAAACAAATAGAAATTTCTATTTTTGACTAACACTTCTGCCTATTTTAACCTGCTCTATGCACTGAACTTTCCCACATGATTACCTAGGAAGGCAGATACTTTTAAGTTTCTCTTTCTGAAGAAGGTTTAACGCGAAGCTGCTCATTTCTTTTTAATGCAGCACCGTCATTCTGCAATTAAAACATACCTAATTACCATGTTTTCAACAGATGCAAATGCAGCTCAATTAAAATTCTAGTCCATGCTACAAATTAAGCTACTTAATTCTGCAAGGTATCATGTTAGGACTGGGTCACCAAGAAGTTCAGAAAAGATTGGGCACTTATATGTTAATGACTATGGAGGAAATGACGTTAGGTTTCAACTGAAAAAGTTCTGCAGCTCCTGACATAAACAAATACTTCTATCTAGTTATCACAAACATTTTCCAATCAAAAATTGACTCTAAGCCACATGGACCTGAGAGTCTTCTCTTCCCCATGGTTACTGTTGATACTGTTAATGATTTCTGTTGGTTGCTTATCCACAATCCATTTTCCCCTTTCTTCTTCGTACTGGGACTCTGACCATGTTCAGGAACGCAGTCTAGCTCCAACATGTTAATTCAGCATTAGACCAACCTATGGGTGCCTGCCCCTTGATTTACTATTTCCAGTGTTACTAGTCTGAGAATGGCCCCGTCAACCTGCATAGAAACACTCCATGCTTGGGGAGATAGCGCACTCACCCCCCACTGTTGGATATACACAAGAAAGCAGAAGGCCTCTGAGGTCTGTGATTACCCTTTGGATAAGCTGAATTGTGGATAATGGAGCCAAAAGGGCAGGAAGATGGGGGATCTTTGGTAACCCTGCTGGGCTATGAACCCAATGGTCTCTGAAGCTGCCCAACTCCAGAGCTCAGCTACATAAGACAGTGCATTTCCTTATGGTTCTAGTTGCTCTGAGTTGGATTTTCTATTAAATGCAGCTGAAAGCATCCTAATAGGTACATTGTGTAAATCAAACTTTAGAGTAGCTATGAAAGATACACAGTCTATCCCAAGTGTAAGAGTTAGCAGTTAAATGTAATTCTGGATAGTGGTGACAACTTTGCTAGAATTAAATGATTTGTTCAGACTGGCTACTAGAGTTAAATGAACTGTTCAGCAGGTATAAACAGGGAAACACAAAATGAGAATGATAATATTACTTCTTCATCACCAGTAAACAAGTCCTTTCCTTTGAGGTCACAGCTCAAAGAAGCATCATTATTTCTTGAGTGAACGACACAATGAACAAATAGTCAATCACATGGAAAACTATCCTTTACTGTTCCTTACTTATGAAGGACTACCCTAGGTATCAGAAATACCTAATGAGGGAACCACACATTCTTGAGTAATTTACAATTTATTTTAAAAGACAAAGAATTAAATGGAGTAATTGTATAGAGGATGACTAAGTCTTTGGAATTTATCTTCTTAAAACTTAAAATGAGTAAGTTCAAATGAGACATGAGTAATTGGAAAATTTCACTAGACTTAGCAAATCCACTGACCCCTACCAATTTCTACTGATTAATCTTAGGTTAAAAAAAAAAGTGATAAAAATTAATGAAGACTAGACTCCCGGGCACTGCAAAGTCCTATGCAGGATTCAAGAACTTTGGGGATATAAATATTCTTTTTGTTTCTTATTTTAGTAGAGTATTTTGACTTTGAAAAGGAAGAAAGATGTGGAAAATGAACAGCTAGTGATACAGATGGTGTCGAATAACAGGATCTGCTTTTCTGGACTCTGACTTTTAACATTAGAATGATGAGCTCTTGGCAAGGGATAATTTAGCTTTTTCAAAATGCTAAAAAAAAAAAAAAAAAGAAAAAAAATTACAAAGCTGCCACCAAACGTAAAACATGAAGAATTAAGAAGCTTCTACCCTAACATCCTAAAATTTGAGGTGAGAATAATAACTGATATGATGAAGAACCAAGAGTCTGACTATGAAAAGAAAGACAGAAGAGTTCATGTGACATTTGCCACATGCTATCACAGAGGTGGTTTCAGCAACTGGAAGACAGGTCAAGTAGATGATTCCAAAAACACTCTAAAGTATATTTAGTTCATTTTAAAAAACCAACAACAATAACTGTTTATGTTGAAGAGTGGACACAAACAATTAAGATCACTCTTCCAAAGAACTGAAGACTTATTAACAAAACTCATTTTTTGTTTCTACTTTATATTCTAGCGTCACTCCAAATTAAATAGGTAAAATGCTCCTGAAGATGCTGGCAGAATGTCATCTCCGTTATCCTTCCCTTCCCAAGAGAATGCTACAGAACACATAAGTACAATGAGGGTCATACCCTCAATTTTCTGAACCCTTGCATTTTAACTTTCGGCATCTAATTGATTTTTACATTCAAATGATGGTCTACAATGGATACTACTTCCTGTCCATGGGGACAATGTAGTGAAGCTGGAAGTGTTCCTTTCAACAGACAGAATGGATTGGTTACACAACCAAAATGGTGGCACTCATCACTCTACTGTTGGAACATCACTAAAAATTTTACTTTTAATCATGGAATGAGCGTGGTGTTGAATCTATGTTCTAACACTACACAGAATATGATTTATAGTGTCAAGGAAAGAGATTCCAGGTCACTACTCTGACTCTTTTAAGTGAAAAAAATACAAAAACAAAAATAAATAACAACACTACCATGTGCAAATATGATAAAGTAGTGAATGGCTAGCAATGCTCTATTTTGCTATTTATTGAGAAATCAAAATCACTATCCCCCAAAAGCCAGTGTTCTAAACTATCAAGCTAGTCCATACTGGGGACTCCACAAAATCTTCTTGATGTTAAAAAAAAAAAATGCTTTATAATATAAAGTCTCAGATACATCCTATATAATCAGTTAGGGCTTGAGAAAGTCAAGGAAAGACTAGAGTGCTTGGGAAGGAGTTTCCTGAAGAAGGCAGATAGTCTAACGTACCATGAGAGGGTAGGGTTGAGGGGGAGGAAGAAGACACAGCTCATGGAGATTACATACTCCAGGCAAGAATGAGCTGGGAGGCTTGACGGACTCTGAGAATAAGAACGTGATTACAGAGTTTTCTAGAGAAAGCAGAATCAGTTAGGAGATCCTAACAATAACTTTAGATATTAAATAATGAGGATTTGGCTAGATTGAACAGAAGGAGTGAAATTAGTAGATTTCATGGGGAAAAATTAAGAAAGCTTGGTAATGGAGTGATTACACAGTACGATGATGATTCGAAGTTTCAGAGCCTGGAAGTGCTAATGAGAAAGATCACATCATCATCATCCATCTTTATGTGTGAGATGCTAAGCATGTAAACGCAGTTTCTTCCTTTTCTTTGGCACTGCCAAGCATCATTACTCAACCTGGATGATCGCATTACTAACATATAACTGATTTTCTTGCCACCAGTACTGCTCACTTACCATGACATCCCTGGTAACCATCCTCTGTCCTACCACCCCAGCAATCACACTTACTCGAAATTCTTCAATGGTTCTTTAAGGCCCTTCATATAAAACAGAAATAATTTAAACAAGGTTGTCTGTGATTTGTCTTCTACTTTCATCTTAAACCGTATTCCTCATTACGCTGTCACCTACACTACACACATCAATCTTAATCAATCTATGGCAACCCAGAGAAGGTCCACAGTCTTTCTGATGCACTTGCTGCCTACATGTCCAGGTGAAGACCTCTCGGGCAACACCACTCATCTCCACTCAGACCTCTTCTGGGGCGGCTTTTCCTCGCTACCTCCCCTTCTGCTCTAAGTCCACAGAGGCTAAGTGGGTACCCTGACCTTTGGTGCCATGATAACCCATGCACTACAATGGCCCTTAACCACATTGCTTCTTAAGGATCGGTTTATCCAGTGGGTTGAACCACCCCATGGCGCCCAGGAACTTACAGGGCGAACACACACTCACATACTTTAAAGTAGTTTTAGTGTAGGGGCTTTCCCATTTGGAAGTTTAGTATTCTAGAAAAATCACAGGACTATGAATCAGAAAGTATACATTCAGCATGATTCAGTTTTTCCCAAGTGTGCTCTTGGTCAACTATTTAAATACTTCTTTCTTATCAAAAAGTGGTTAAAATGAGGATTCTATAATTCAAGCACTTCAGATGTGACTTTTCATCATACTTTTAGCTTACTTAAGTTAATATTCACCCACAAATAGAAGGGGAACTAACACCTTGGGCTATTTTACCCGCTTACACCCATATTGCATGGAGAAACTTCCTAAAATTCATCAAAGCTCCTTTTCTTAAACTGCAGGTGATATTTAAGTATTCAAATTGGCTTAAAAGCACAGGACAGGCTATTCCTACAATTCTGGAACAAAAATTTCTATAGCTCAACATCCAATTATCGATATTAATCAACTACATAATCTTTTGAAGTACTTTTGACTTTGAAACCCATGTCCTGAATTGTCACAGCAGATTTTCTATAATCTAATGGGTTTTGCTTAGATAAAATTAGACCTAGTTTGCATATTCTGCTGGAATACATAGTGCCGAAAGTGCCTACGAGTGTGCAGAATGCCGACCACAGAAAATCTGAGCTATCAACTGCGATATTCTGTTTTATAACTAATAAACAAAAAAAATTACCCAGGGATCCCTCATATGAGCTGACTTACTCCTATAAATTTACCTTCTTCAAATCTCATAGGGTTCACCTAAGCTATGTATATTTTATAGAGCTATGTCTTTTCTTATACCCTGATAAGAGACTACAAGAAAAGTGGGCAAACTACTCAAAAGCAAGCAAGTTGTCTCTGTTTTCAAGGCATACAGTTTTCACATCTAAAACTGTAAACTAGATCTTAAAATCCATAGGTACAATTAATAAGAGTGTTTTGGTTTCATTATGCTTTACCGTCTGACCCCCACAAAAAGCAGTTTCTGTGTTGATAGAAAGACTTACAATTTGGCAACTTTAAACAGAAAAAAAAATAATAAATGGGGCCATATATTTTTCAAGAAGGAAACAAAGCAATGTTGTTGCACATAGCAACAGAAACTGATTTATTCTGGGAGAGGTAGAAGCCACGTGCTGAGAGCCAGGCAGGGTATGTAATTTGCATAGAAGAGGGAGCAGATTGTGGATGCCCTGACCTGTCAAGCCCAGGTAGGGCCTCGGAGATAATGGGTCCCAGAATACAAAGCTCCATCTTGATCCAGACAGACACACACAACACGGAGAGGCCAGATGGATTAAATGAGAGACAAAAACGCTGGCTTCTGCCATCTCCACAGGAAGAACGTAAGTGTTACAGAAGATGACAGATACCAGATACCACATGGAGCCCGCCCCGGTCTCTTGGCCCCCATTGTTGTGCCCATGCCATGATTTCGACACCGCAGAGAAGAGGCAAGCCTGTTCGGAGCCATGAAATACAGTCACCAGGGAGATGCTCGGCCCAACTGACAAGAGCCATCAAGCGAGCCTATGCCTCAGCATCTTACTTGCAGGGCTCAGGCGGGAGGAGGAAACAGGGACAGGAGCAGCACCGGGGGCTGTCTGTCTGGGTCCCCTGCCTCGGCTCACGGCCTCACGGCCTTCGGACGACAGCCCGCCCTCCGAGCCCACACGTCTGGGGCACACTGGTGGGGGAACAAAAGGACTGTCTGCTAGGACAGTGTTCCTCCCTTCAGAGCCCCGTTCAGCAGCGAAAGGGCATTTTCCCTGCCACCGGCGGCTGTGAGGGCGTCGGACCACAGCACAGGAAAGCACGGTCTGCCGGAGTCCCCCAGAGCACAGACAGGGGCAAGAGAGAGATGCGCTCGCCACAAAGGACGGTGCCCTGGGAGGCGGGATGCGGAGTACAACCAGAAACAAGCACCCGGATGCTGGGAAGCCACAGTGACAGCACGTGTGTGGACCAGGCCGTGAGAATCCGGAAGCCAGACTCTGAAAAGGACGCTGTTTAGGAAACCAAAGGAAGAGTGGAATGAGCTGGACCTTCCTCGCTGCTGGAGCCACAGAACACCTTTTTGTATCCAGTCCTACGTGAAGGGGACAGTCTAATGCTCACCGGGAGTAACACTGGGTCGGAGGGGCATTTTTTTTTTTTAAGACTTTGCTTAGGCACCAGAGGTCTGGTGCGTGCAGGTTCCGCGTGGAGCACAAAGAGGGATGGCAACGTGACACAACCATCCCCCTCTTCCCACAGAGTGAAAGTCTCTGCCCCGCTTCTCTCTCGCAGAGACACAGGGACGCAGAGGGACTAGTTAAGCAGGAGCTCACTCACTGATACAATGAATATTCACCGAATCCCCTGATCGGCCTGGCCCATGCTTGGTTAGGCGGGACTAAACCAGACATGGTGGTGTTTCCCTTCGTGGGCCCTACAGAAGGTCAGAGAGCTTCACGGGCAGGACTGAGGCAGGTAAGTGAGCAGGTATACAGAATCATGGAATGGCCAAACTACAGAGGACCTCAGAAACCATCTAAACCAGAGCTTTTCAAGAATGTTCTAAAGAACTGTAAACTACCCTTTACTAAAATTAAAATGTACAGACAACCAAAATGTATTAAAAGTAACTTAAAAAAAAAAACAACCCTCAAGGGGTGACAGCAGAGTCCCGGCCACTCAGCCTTTCCCTGACTTCTGGACTCCCCCCAAACCCCTTGAGGCTCCCCCTCCTGACCAGAGGTCACAATACACAACTTTGAGAATCAATGATCCAGTTGTCCCAATCTTCAGTTCCACCAACGAGGAACTTAAAGCTCAAAGGTTTTAGATAACTTGACCAGAATCCCAAATTCGTCAGAAGGATGTGGACTAGGACGCGAGTCGCCCAAATCCCAGCTCAGTGCTCACTCCACTCCACTAATGCCGCCTCAACGACTCGGACTGTGGAAGTCTGAAATGTACAATATCTGTTTTTCTCTCTCTCTTTTTTTCTTTTGTAACCTGAGTTCAACAGACTGCTCTGGGAGGGGAAAAAAAAATGATAAAATCAGGCCTTTTGGACAACATAGCGCTCATGGCTACAAATGCCCATGTCACAGGTCTTTCCCCATCTCTCGTCCAGAACGTCTCCTTTGGTTTACAAAATGTAACTTGTCTATTTGCTTGTCTTTGTCTCAATGGCAGCTGAAGGAAAAAGTTTTAACATGATGTACTTAAACCAGTTATTTCAAATTATAAAAGGAAACTGAGTTGACATAGGGACAAATTTAGTTGTCTATCCACACGGCTGAGAAACTCTGAAAGCTGTCCCTATCAGAATTAAACACGTGCCTTGTACTGATATACATTCCATCCCCTGATGCATTTGAAATGAGTGTTATAGATGAGAAAATTACATTTTATGAGTGAATTTAAATAACATTTTAACCAGAACAAGAAAAAAATTCAAAAGCATCAGAAACTGTAGAAGCTTAAAAAAGAACTAAGAGTGAGGGGCCAAAGTACCATACGTCTCATTAAATACAGACCCAGGACAGGCAGAAGCATGATGCTACCATAGTAGGGCTGCATGAGAGATACTGCTTAGGCTGGAGAGGAACCACTGATAGAGCGGGAAAAAACTCAAAAGAAGGCTGAAAGCGCGTATGACTCAGGATCTTGGAGCCCAGACTTGGCAGCAAAAATAGGAAATATGTTCTTCATCTGGCAAGAAGAGGTTGCATACATTTGAAAATCACTGGCTGGATAGAGTAAAAAGGCTCCATCCAGCTTTAGATGGAGAAGGAGGTGAAGGGGCAGGAAGGCGGGGGTGGGGCAGAGCAGTGCCCTCCCGAAGTTTCGCTTGCTACGTGATGACGGTGGTATTCGCCTTCCCAAAACCAGTGTATGTGCGACAAGCAAAAACTATATGATTTTTCTTTCAGTCCCCACAGAATATGATTTTTATCTAAAGCTTTTCTTCCCCACTGCAATTTTCCTTAGGTATTTGTGACAGGAGCAGTTCACCCAAAAGTTAAATTGCAAGTAAATTACAATCCACTTCAATTATCTCTGGTTTCTGCCTGGACTTTGAGCAATAGTGTCTCTAACAACAGTTAGATGCACAGAGTAGTGTTTGAACTTCCAAGTCCAATAGAATTATAAAAGTATAGAGCAGTAATTATGAACAACAGAAGTTAATCAATAGGTTTTACTATTCGGACTCTTAAATCCTTTTTCTTTTAAGGAAATATACTAAGGTTGTTTTCTGATTTTTAAAACCAACAGAATGGTTATTTTTATGCCATGACTGTTTAACTATAAAGATAGTGCTCTGTAACATCTGAACATACTTATAAATAATACTTTTTTCTCAATATTCTACAGAAAATATATTGCTCACCCATAATAACCTTTGACTTTCAATAATCTTAGCTTAAAATATTTTGCAATTTTGAAATACACACATCTACAAATATGCCAGCTAAGATCAAGGAAAGCAAGAGTAATTCATAAAAATAAAACTACGGTTTCAAAGGCATAGATTATTACATATATTCACTGGAGATATCACATTATAGCGGCGATTTTCAAACATTTTGGTCTCAGGATAACTTTAAATTCCTAAAAATTATTAAGGAAAAAAATAATTTTTTACGTGGATTATCTCTATTATTATTTACTGAATTGAAACTGAGAAGACCTAAAAATATTAATTACTTTATAAAAAACAAAATTTATATTAAGAGAAATTGTTTTTATAAAACGATCATTGTTTTTTCAAAAAACAGTGAGTGCAAATCTCTTTACTATCTGGCTGAAAAGACTGATTCTTCTATCTGTTCTGCTTTCAATCTACTGCAGTATCAAATGACTTGTTGTCTCTAGAAAACCCAACTGTGTCCTCGTGAGAAAACAAGGGTACAAAGATAATAAATGACATCTTATTATTATGAAAAGTTTGGACCTCACTGATCCCTCTGAAGGATAACAGGAACCCCTAGGGTTCCCTGAAGCATACTTTAAGAACCGCTACTCTACCAAGCTGTCTGTAATTGCTATTCTTTCAGACATTATGAACTTACACGTCTCCATGCCTTCATCATCATCATCCACCGCTGGTTTATCATAGGACTTGTCGATGGCAGCTCTGAAGCTCTCATTGCATCCCCTTCCTCTGATTATCCGCGGCCGTGGGCGGTGGAAAGGAATATCCCCATTCAAAGTCACTTCAGCGACCGCCGTCTGCAGACTCTCTAATGAGCTTGACTTTTTCAGACCCAGGGAAGGGCCTACATCTCTGCTGGGGGAGCCTTGGAGATTTACAAAAATGAAATGTTAGTTAGAATTAGTGGTGAAAATTACATACCTGAATATCTACGGACTGTGGAAAACATCAGGGACATAAATTATTCACTCTCTGAGTTCTAAAGTGTGGATGGAAATGTTATAAAAATAAAGTTAATCGTAACCAATTTTAATTTTTTCCAAATATATTTTAAATTTAGTCTACTTTCTCTATTTTCATTAGTCTCCATTTTTAGCCCAAGAGAGCTAAAATCATTTGCTGGTCAAATCATTTGCTCCAAGTATGTAAATAACCAAAACCAGCTAGAATAACCCAGAAGCTTACTTGAAAAGTAGGGATGATGAGAAGGCTAGGATAAGCAACCAAACGTAAGCTTTGTAACTTAACTGAAATCATTTATAGACAGCTCAAAATTATTTACAGCAGAATTTAAACTTTCATCTCAGTGAGTTCCACGAATTCTCTTCCTCATTACACCACGGCTTCACACAGCTCAGTCAGTAAAACGAGCACAAAGACTACTCGTCACTGAGTCAATTAGGGCACCCTGGCACCAGACAGAAACCTGATTCTGGGAAATATTCATGTTCTCAGGAAAGAGCAATGCAAGATCTGAATAGAAACAAATTACATAAGGGCTCTCACTAGGGAGCCGTGAAGGAGGAGAGACTCAGGAGCTGAACATGAGTACGTGTGTCTCCAGGCTCGGGAGTAATAATAGCTTCTCGAGGAACAACTGAGGAACAGGAGGAAGAAAACTTAACAATTAATGAAGAAAATTTCAGGAGGATGGCAGGGGAGAATTGGGAGAATGAACAATGGGGCTGTTTCTGGAGGATATAGGGCAGGGGGCCCGGAGAGAGTACCAGTAGCACCACGCTTTAGAAGGCAATCAAGATGAATTTCTTTGAGTGAGGAAGACAGCCGCATCCATCACTGCCTGACCTGGCACTCAGAGGCAGATGAAGTCTGCCGCTCCATGACTAAAATACCAGCTTTGGACCACCACTGGTCAGCCCAGGTTTCAGAACTAGCTCGTCACTTACGCTGTTAAAAAGACAGGCACAAAAAAATGGGAAGGTAGAACAGAGCAGGTCGTTTATCTGTACATGGGGTCACCAGCTCACGTGTGAATCAATAATTAAGGCAGAGCCTTGATATGGTATCACCTAAAAGGCAAATAATTATGACACGGGCTTTGCATGGCTCAGAATAAAAGTTTAAACTGAGAGTCAAAACAAGAATTATCTTTTTAAGATCCATTTACATTACATCTCCCACCTCATTTTCACAATGGGGTAGCAGTTTTTAAGTTAGAATAAATACGTCAAAAATGTAACACAGGCAGAAAGGCAGAAAGATGATTCTAATGAAGAAATAATAGTCCCTCAATTATTGTGTTTGGGAGAAAAAGATGATTTACTGAACTTTCTCCATGCAGGATTGTATATATTTGATTATTTTATAACAAAAATTCCCATGAAATGTTTCTTTCTAGGATGATCAATCTTACTTTTTCTCTTGATAGCACTATAATTTTTGACAAGATCATGTTCTAAATACTCATAAAAGTCATGTCACGGGAAGGAAAATGAATTCTGTTCTAGAATTAAACAAAAAGTAAGAAATCAAGAAGTCAAAGAGAACAGGAGAAGATCACTCGTAGGCAGGGACATTTACTTTATATTTCCTAGAATTAGCACAGGGGAACCCTTTTTCTGAATAACTCATGCATATCAATTTTCATAACCTACCAGCTACACCTGAATTCTGTAGTCACTTATCAGGCAAATATTTGGCACTTTTTGGTGAGCATAAAGGACGTGTGTGTTTGTGTGTGTATGTGTGTGTGTGTTCGTATCTATCTATATTTCTCCAATAAAGATTTCATGCTTCCAGTAAAGATTTTCATAAAAACATCACTCAGGTATATTAAGTTTTTCTTTATGAAAAGTTAGCTGAGATTTGACTTATTATACTCACAGCACTAAACATTTTAATAATGAAATCTAGAAATAGCATGAATATTACAATAGGTGTATGTCTATATATACATGCATATAAATATTTATGTACATATATAAGAATATATATATATGTATATATTAAAATACATAAACAAAGGCAAATCTGGTGGAAAAAACAATGATGAAAATATAAATAAGCAACAGATATTTTGTAAGAATAATTTAAGGCTTACCTACCTATTCTTCTTTCTGAAACTGTAACACTGTAGTATGTAACATTCTGGCCATGGTATTATGTATATAGGAAATCAATGAATTATTACCTCTATATTTAGGTATGGTTGAAAATTCTTAAAGTAAAAGGTTATACAAAAAGTCATAATTTGTAATTTGTGAATCTATAAGAGGGATCAGCCAACCATGGGCCTAATCTGGAATGCCCATTCTATTCCATGGCTGCTCTCATGCTACATCAGAATGGAAGTAATTGTTACAGGAACTGTTTGGTCTATAAGGCCCACATTATTTACTATCTGGTCCTTTACAGAAAGAGACTTCTAATTTGTAACATGGATATGATACATTTAAGTATGACATTTGTCAAAGAAGCTGTTAACAAAGATTTTGTTAAGGAGCAATGCTAAGATTCCTGAGTGATGGTTACTGAGAACCCCAACATGATACACTTAGCACTTCCTAGAGATGAAAATTAAAAACGCCTTTCTCTATATAAAGTATGGGCAAAAATTTGTCTTATTTACACACACAAGCACACACAAATCAACACCTTTTAATTTTAAAATAATATTCTAAAGCTCTTTATAAGTCAGCTCATTAGGACACTTTGCTTATTTTTTATATCCAAAGATTAAACTGTTAGAAACACAATTCTCCTCTTATTCTCTCTTTTCATTCACAAAGAAAATTTACCCCCAAATATCAAAAAAGAACTTTAGATCTGAAATAAAGGGGAAAATCATAATCATACTGTTTTCCCTAGGCCATTTTTCTACTACTTACTAATACGTCTCTTGCCGAAAAAAAGTAGAGGATGTCTTTTGCAAGGGCAAAGGGGAATGGAATTCAATTTTCATTATGAAAGGCTTATGGCTAGACAGATGATCTGTGCTGAAATGCCACTGTGGCTCTACCAAAAACCTTTGGACTGAACTGTAAAATCATGATCATCTTAGCAATTCAAGTGAACTGAAGAAAGAAAAATAATAAAATCTGCTCACTGTCCAATATTTCAGGGTGGAAAGGATCTACTTTAGACATTTTATTCATGTAGATTTAAAACCAATAGACCAAAAAATAGGTACTGTGATGTCTATGTAATAATTTTGTTTCCCAAGGTTTTCTAGTTTACTTTGGTAGGATCAATGGTGCATAGTGGGGAAAATAAAAGAAAAAAAGAAAAAGGTTTTATCTAGGATCCAACATTTTAAACCACAATAAAAACACAAAATTGAATTAGATTGAATTAGATTATAAAATCTGCCTCCTCTCCATGAAAGTTATTTTATGTGTCCAATTAAACTCTGGATATCATCATCATTATTTTTTTTAATTGCACTAATGCTCTTTTCCTTTTAGTAAAAGTGAGTTGGTCAAATTAAATATTTTCCTGACTTTACCTAACTGGCATAGTATATGAAGTCATGTTCTTTAACCTGAGAAGTTCGAGTTGGTTTTTATGAACATTAACTTGGATAGGGCTTACTTCTTTAAAAGTAATGAATACTGTTAACTCTAAAACTAATTACTAATTTACATATATGAACTATCAAATAGTTTCTCTTTAGCCCTGTTCCAGAATTTCAGTGAATTTCATGTTTGATCAGAGAAATAACTACATAATAATGGCTGAAGCTATAGTTAATTGCCTTCCACTACAGTTAATCTTATGATTTATTGGATGTAATTTTTAGAATGTATCTTTTACTCTACAGAATGTAAAAACTCCAACCTTGTCCACAATAATCTTTACATATGTATATGGATATACATTTTTCAAGCAGGCTAAAACTAATTACTACTGCAGGTTAAAAAGGTGAATTGAAGCTAATTAGTGCTAAGTGATGTGAGTACTTCATACCGGATCTAGAATAATTAAAACACTATTCCAAACTTATAATAATAAATCATAAATGCACCACTGTACAAAGCACATTAATTACACGTGATGACTTTCCTATGATTATTTTTATAAAATAACATAAAAATAAATTCTAATACAATGAAAAACCCAGTTCAATATAATCTGATTATTGATGCTACATAATGATCTAGACAGCATTTGAGAAACAGTCCTAATAAATTAATTAAAAAAAAAAAAGGAAATTTTAGAATAGGTTCACAAAGTCAAGTCAAGACAAGGAGCTGTGTGCATTGTCTAGTCTAACTCCATATCAGACAACTATGAGCTAATTCTTGCACCTGAAGGAGAACTAAGGTTTTCCGAGCAACTAAAGACAGCATTACTGGACACTGTCCATCAGTGAAAAATATTTATATTTATGCTATCATCTTTCAAATCAAAATCACCACTTTGAGGATCACTGTCTGGACATCAAGCTAGTCATCTAATACATGACTTAGATACTTAAGAGTCTATTAGAAGAGATCCTGTTTTCAGGATTTTGATTTTTATTTAATCGTGACAAAACATTTCTACACAAATACTATTAAAATCTAGGTTGTTTTAGCATTTTTGAAACACTAATTATATTTGCACTTAGTATTCCTTCTAACAGAAAATTTTTCTTTTCCTGTACAATTTGATTTCCTACAATGAAAGCATCCATGCAAGTCTGGAATATTTATGTTTACACGCAATATGATTGGCAGCTCTATAATTATGATCAGCTCCTTGGACCACAGTTTCTATGGCAACAGTCTCACTGTCCATTCTTACCTGCTTTCTGGTCATCCACTGTATTGAGTTTAGTCTCGTCAGCTACTGTTAAAAGGTAAATGTATATTGGTTAGCACAGTTAGTCCCCACAGCCCAACATGCTTCAACCATTCCCGGATCTTTTCAGTTAGGTGATCATTCTTAGGTAATATTTCATGCAAATAATATGAAACATCAAGCAAACATTCATAATCAAAAAAGGGGGGGGGAAGCAGTGTCTCCATGCAAAATGCCAGTCATTTCATTTCACAGACACGTGTGTTATTTATAAGTTAGCATATCATAATTAGCCAAGGCAATGCATCGCCAAATTTTTCTTTTATGCATGTGATAAATTAATGCTTTTAGTCTTGAAGTACAAACAGCCACCAGAGAACAGCATAAATAAGTTACAGTTGATTAACAAAGGTTCTGTAAATCATTTGATCGGTTTATAGATATAATTAATTATTTTACTTGTTTGTTTGCTTTTTGGTGGATTTTGATTCAAAAAGAGACACTACCTGATTGGTGTTTGATTGAACAACTACGGTTATTTTCCTCCTCCCATTTGCTTCCAAATACTTTCTACAACAAATATTCTCTCCAATTATTACTTCAATTACATGCCTTAATTATCAACACGTAAGAGTTTCTATTATATAAACCTTAAAGAATAGGAGTGAAACAAAGATATCATGAAGTAACCAAATTCCACACATGGATTGAGATAATGGTTTCTCTCCAATACTTCTCCTTCTAGTTCAAGAATCCCACAGCCAACCAAATACTATTTCCAAAAATTGGTTTTAGACAACCAAGATGTTAAAACATTTCATCTTTTCAAATAAAGATGCAGGAATATAGCATGAGATGCGTGTGTTTGTTTCTTTTATCATCAGGAAACATATATGTTAACATATTGCACATTATGTAAACATGCCACTTATGATAAATATGGTTATCTTAAACTCAGAGAAAAACTAATTTTTGCCAAATTGCCACATTTCACATTTATTTTCTCTATTGCTTAAAGTAAACAGACATGTGTTTGGGACTATCAATTTTAATCTGAAAGCATCTAAACCTTATTTAGATAAAGATTCATGGAGATTGTACTCACTACCTAAATCCATGCTTTTTGATTTTCGCGTTTTAACGAAATCCAATTGACTGGCATCTGAAAATTGCTTTGTGCGTTTTTCTGACATACTCTGGCGTCCAAATCCTTCTCGTTGAAAAGCAAGAACTGGATCAACATCTGGACTCAAAGAGCTGGTGTGAAGAGAAAAACAAACATAAAAATATTTACTAAAAATAGAGGACATCCAACATCAGGAAAGAACATATACGCTTGTGCGTAAGAAGGTGTGCTGAAACTAACACAAATACAGTTCATTAAAAACAAAAACAAAAACAAAAAACCTGTGGCTGAATAGGAAGTGATGGGAAAATACAAAATTCTATTTACATTTAGAATAATTCTTTCTCCACATGAGTTCTCTCGCCTTCTTGATTTGCTTCAGTTTCCGCACTGTTCCCCTATACATCATTATTTCTAAGTGATTAACAAAAAGAAGGCAGATGGGGGTGCTGGGGTGGCTCTGGCAGTTAGGCGCTCGACTCTTGGTTTGGCTCAGGTCATCGTCTCACGGTCATGAGATCAAGCCCTGCACTGGGCTCTGCGCTCAGCAGGGAATCCACCTGTTCTTCTCCCTCTGATCTCCAACAATCTCCCCCCCTGCTCACACAGGCTCTCTCCCTCTAAAGTAAATAAATACAATAAAAATCTTTAAAAAAAAAAAATAAGGCTGGTAGTCTTTTGGACATGGGGAGGATTGGATATTTGAGGAAGACTTTCATATATGAATACAAATACTGGCCGCAAACAATGACTGTATGAACTGCAATCAAGTAAAAATTTTAAAAAAGAGTATGGTCTTTTTTAGACAGCCTTTAGATATCCTGGTCTTCTTTGATATCCATTATCCTGTGTTTCAGAAAAGAAGGAAAAAACACCATTGTGGTATGTGGTTTCATGAGAATGCAGTTTCTCAGCAGTATTTATTCAACGAAGAAGAAACCATCTCAACACACCTTTATCAGAACCTATTCTGATTAACATGTTGTGCTGGGGACCGAAGTTAAAAAAATAAAAACAAACCATCTCTGTTCTCTGCACGTTCCTACAGAAAAAAATACTACACCAGACGCACCAAGCCAAAGCTGTGGACGCGGAGATGGGGGAATGTTTGGTATGGGAGGGAGGCGGGAATAGCGCGACTAAGCCCGGATGATATTTGATTTTGGCAACACCAACACAGTAGTTCAAACAGACATGGTGAAACCCACGGCAGATCATTGGAAACAGGACACCGCCGGAAGAGTTTTCCCAGGGGACGTGTCATGGGATGACATAGAATCACTCCTATTTGTAAAAATCTGTAAACGCTTTAAAAAAGTACTTAAGTGTTCTGAGCATAGTTTCATGCAGTAAGAATGGTTGTTCTGTGCTGGGCACACTGAGTACACACACCACTCTCCTGTGTTAGCACCCAGCCACCTCCCCATTTGGCCGGTGAGGAGAAAATGCCTCCACAGCGAGCTAAACATACTAGAAGGTGAGGGGGCCGCGTCTACCCCATCAGCTCAGTTTACAGAACTGAGTTTATAGGCTGATAGCCTGCCTTATGCTTCTGATGGAAGCAAACGTCTCTACCCTTTATGGCCGCAGATAATTACCATCCATACTGGTAAAGCAGAGAGATCTGGTTTGGATATCCATCAAAAACGTAGCTGCAGTTTACTGCGCATGAAATGATAGCTGGCTCTGAGAGAAGAGCTAAAGCAAAAATTGTAAAAAGAAAGACATCAAGGGAAATGTTTCGCCCTCAGGTTAAGTGACCTGAAATGTGTCGGGCGCACGTGTATTCATATGCTCAATAAACAGGAGAGCGGCCCCACCCGTCTGGAAAGGCCAGTGAGAGACTTCAAGGACATAATGTGAAAGCCCTTTGTAAACTGCAAACCACGGTACAAAGTAAGCTATTATCACCCCACAAAGACTGTCTGTCTCAAATAATCAACTTAATACACATTATGATAACAGACATAGATAGGGGGAATACACAGGGGAACTGCACAATCCTTCCCAATCTGTTCCACCAAGCACAGAGTGGGGCCCCCAGGGTGAGACAAGGTGGGTGCCCACGACTCCAAATTCAAGAAAGCACTCACTCTCACGGTCGTGCGAGGTCAGAGTGCACACCTGGGAGTGATTGCCTGCCTGTAGTTTGTATCCTGGGCACCTGGCTTGCCTCGCCCTTGTCCTGGTCCCAGTACTGAGAAGAGAGAAGATGTATTCCATGGGCACTGGGAATTCAGCCCAGGGCAAGAACAACTTTATTTGGTAAAGTTCTATGTTATGTCCAAATAAACGTTCTTTTCTCTGCATTCTATAATACATCTTTCCATCTTTAATATGCCACCTTTTTTTCCATGAAATTTTGACTACATTTTTGAGACCTTTGGGGCTCCTTCAGATACTACTATGCCTGCATACTGTGTATGCATGTATCTGTGCATGTATGTGTGTATGCATGTGTGTGTGCATTGTGTATGTATGTGTGCGTGCATGTGTGTGCGTATATGTATGCGTGTGCATGTATGTGTGCGTGCATGTGTGTGTGCATGTATGTGTGTATGCATGTGTGTGCATGTGTGTGTGCGTGTGTATGCATGTATTTACAGCCACAGCTTGCAGTATGCACATAATTATGTACTGTTTAGACATATTTCTTAAATTTATATATGCTTGAGTATTATGTATATGTAGTAGTATTCAGATACCACTATGCTTACTACATTATTCTTGTAGTTTCCACATACACCCCAATTGGAAAAGACAGTCCTAGAAGTGAAAACTAAAAACCCATATGATAAGAACTATGATCCAATTTTGCAACAGCGTACTCTATATATTTTCAGTAAGAATAATTCTTTCATCTGTTGAAAGCTGATCCCTTCAATCATTCTACTCCTGAAATACATTCTTAATAGAAATTTGGTAAGGGCCTTTTCAAATAAATATTGTTGGTGCCAATGTTATCTGAAAACCACATACTGGCATATTTTTTAAACTGATCTCATATCCTTGGAATTATGTTGCCACTAAGATTAGAATCTGCTGTTTTGCCTTGTTTCTCCTTAAAAACATTGCTGATATTCCCTAAATCAATTAACGGATTGAAAAAAGTATATCCTATTCGTTAACAAAAGTTCAGCCACTTGACGTATTCACCTTCCACGATGGCTCAGTGAACTGTAAACATACACAATTTAAAATGTCAAATGAGTTTGTGAGCTAATAAGAGTCTTAAAATAACTAAATACTCTTAAACCATGACATACTTAATTCTTCCCTATCAATATACCCATTAAACTAATTTCAGACACAATAAACAGTATACTAGAATACTTAACAAGTTCGATTGCAAAACTGACAGCTGATTCTTTCAAGAATGTAACCATATCCTGACCCTCAATGTTATTAAAATTCCAGTTATTAATCCTGTCTTATTGCCCTTTTGTTTTCATAACATTTTCATCAAGGATTAGGGAGATATTGTCAGGCTGGAAAAGCTTACAGTTTCTGCTGTGATTCGGAACAGCTGCCATTCTTGTTTGGATAACCCTTCATTCATATTCCTTCCCCTGCTCCACGTCCCCCACAGCAAAATCACGCAAGTACTCCCCATTTTATCAATGCCCTTAGGGAAATTAATGCCACAATCAATTTCTGCTAGTTCCTTATTTATTTTCACCAATACAGTGCGTTAGAAGGCCCCAAACAGATCTATTCCTATGGCCACCTTCACAATCCTCACCACTGTGGAAATTCGAGGGCTTTTGTCCCCAAGTTGAATACTGCCAATAACTAACCCTTACTTTCCCTGTTGCTGCTTTCACTCTCCAAAACAGATACAAACTGCAGCAGTGAATGGAACAGCATCTGTGGATTTCAAATGAGATTTTACTTTATATTGTGGTTTCCCCTTCTATGTTGAGCCAAAAACCTCATTCACGGATACGCTATTATCATGCAAGCTGGAGTATAGCTCCTTTTTAAATCCTGTATTTTCAGGAAGAGAATTTTTTTTTTTTCTTGAAGAAAGAAAGACAAGACAAGACAGAGACAGACTTTTCAAGGATCCAAACAAACAGGTGAGACTATTCCAAGAGAACATCTGCAGAATTCCCAGGTACATGTGCTGGATGTTCATGTGGTTTTGTAAGGAGTGGGGGAAGGGGACTGGGGAGAGGGTGACTTTGCTAAAATCACCTCTAAAAAATGTTAACACAAATCAACAATGATCCCCCAGACCCCTCTGATCTAATACCAACTGTTGACACAAGTCTGGGTAAGAGTAGAGAAGAGAAATGGGTAAGTTGTGAAGAACAATGCTGTAACATTTAAGTATTATTTTGCTGATGTATTCATGGAACACCCCCAGAGAAACGGCAATAAGAAAATTCTTTATGCTAATTTTTACATCAACCTCACAAGGTCATCCCTGGGAGGTATTTGCCTTTCGGGTTATGGATGTGTATAATTACAAGGCACGCAAATTAAGGCACACATCCACACTCACAGGCCACGCATCGGCTCGATAATATCAAATGCTTTCTTCTGTTTTGGAAGATTCGGGAGAAAGAAACGGCATTAGACTGCCCCAAAAGTCACAATGTTAGAAGCAAGAGGGAAGGGTTACAGCACTCTAATAAAACAACCCTTTAAAAAGTCTCCTCACTTGGGGCGGCTGGGTGGCTCAGTGGGTTAAAGCCTCTGCCTTCGGCTCAGGTCATGATCTCAGGGTCCTGGGATTGAGCCCCACATTGGCCTCTCTGTCTACTTGTGATCTCTGTCAAATAAATAAATTAAAAAAAAAAAAAAGTCTCCTCCCACTCCTACAGCACAGCAGCTATTAATTTGACCAAAGTCATCTAATGGTTACAAACTTTCAGCCACCTCAGAGATTTTGCTTAGAACTGATTTAATGAAAAAGCAATTCATCAAATTAAAACAGATCTAAAATAACCAACAGCGGAACTTCAGAAACGAACATGTCTTTTTGGTGAGTGGAAGCTCTGTCACAGAGCTGGCTGAGTTAGTCAGTACAGCTCTGGACACGCTAAAACAATGGGGCAAGTTTATGGGGTGGAGGGGAATCTTTTATTAAAAGAGTGATAATTAAGAGTATTAAGACCATGGAAACAGAACACGGCCATAAAACAAAATTGATTAACTGTGCTTAATGATAGACCATTTAAACATAAAATGAAGGTGATTACAATTAAGTAATGTTTTCCAAGCCTGGAGTGCAGTCTTACCAGTCTGCTGAATCACTGATTGCAGCCTTCGCCCACGTGCCAGCGTCCATTGTCATGAAGCCCACGTCATCGTGGGAGCTGGAAGATGACTGGTCAGACAGATGTGGGGGAAGCACTGGCAGCCTGTCATCTTCTATAATGACAGTGTCATCCTGGGGCATGTTCACCGTGGGGGACAGCTGGTATTTACCTGCCCAGTGGAAAGAAAAGTAAGAGAAATTCTAGATCTCAATCTAAGGGCTACGCATATAGCTATACGAATGACAATATTAGAAAAAGGCTAAATTTCCAAATGTCTGCTCAACCTGGTGGAACAAAACAGAAGGAAGGAAATTTATTTTTTCACAAATAAATGGCCAGTGGAGGCCTCGAGTCTGCTCCCTTCTCTGACTCGGCAGCTCTGTAGCTCTTGGCACAGAGTTTAATTTCACTGGATTCAGGTTTCCTAAAGCCACAGATGATCTCCAGAACGTCTTCTAATGTGAAAATGTGACACAGATTCTAGGTTGTGGAAGTCCTTTGAAAAATTTTACCAGGAAATTTATAGGGAAGCCCTGCAGACTTACATCAATCACTCCCGTTCTCATTCGCTGGGCACATACCACGTAGCAAGGATGGAAGAAAGACTTAAACCTCTGCCCCCAAACAGCCCACACCCTGAGAAAGAGCCCGGCATACAAACAGGGATAACGGACTGGTGGTGTGAAGGATGTGCTAAAAGGACTATGGCCTTCACTAGGGCTGGTAATTGCCTGGGCAGCTGGAGGCAGAGGACGCCAGGGATCTTCACAAAAGTTAACCTCACAGTTGGGCTCTGAATGAGGAATGTGATCTTTTCTGCTAGGAGAAATGATGACATTGACTTAACGCATTGGCAACAACATCATCAAATTCATGAAGGAGAAAGGCTCCCGGTACACTAAGGGGGCACTTCAAAGATGAGTACATGCAGAGTCGAGGCCTCACGGGGAGATGGCAGGAGTGATCTGAAATGATAGGATCTCACTGCCCAAAGGATTTCAGGCCAAGATAGTGGGGTCTGTATATTTTTATTTATTCAATTCGGATGTAACGTTCTTGCTAAGGACAGACTCCAAACTGTCTCTACTGATGAGTTTTTTGGGGAAATCTGCTCGGGCATGTGGATCAGCATGACAGATGTATTTTTTGGGACAAAATGAAGATTCAAGCCCTCAATCACTAAAGATAAATCTTCTTTATCTTTGATGAGGCATCTTCCTCCCCAAAACATCCACAGTTCTGGCTTCCTCCTCAAATCTCATGCCATACTTCTGGGTAAGACCTCGCTGGACAAGCCTTTGGCCCAAGTGGACCCATCAAGAGAGTTCATACTCACAGAAACACACATCAGGGTACGATGACTGCCTCTCCCAACAGGACAAGAATTGACAATTTCCCCATCACCTTACAGCAGGATAGGCCAAGTCTCATTTGAAGTCCAATATTCCAATCTGGTAAGCCAGCTCTACTGGCTCCTACCCAACTGAAACGGACTGCTGTCCTTTCCCAACACTGGCACCATTTTACACTTTACACAGGGTGCTCTTTCCCTTTATTATGAGCCACTTTTTAAAATAGCACCACAGCAACATGTGGAGAGATTTTAACATTTTAACATCAGGCTTAAGATCTAATTTTTAAAACAAACATTCATAAGAATGTGCAAATGATGACTTTTTATTTTAACACGATTTTGGCAATTATGGGATGGCATATATAGGCTTGAAGGATTTTTAAAACACATATTATTCTAGACGTTCAACAAAGGAACAAAAATTAAGTTGATATGTATCTTTTCAGGACAACCCACAGAAGAGGATGTGCTAGACGTTTCAAACGCATTCATTATTTAGCACCAACTACTTTATTATAGAAATACTCTATGTTTACTGAAACAGCAACATAGCATTTTATCAAGAAAAACACTCTATTTTGATTTGAAATGCACTCATTTTGACAAACTGTGAAAACTAGCAACTTTTTATGAATGCTCATGATTATAAAGCAAATCAAATTTAACATAATCGTTTCTTTCTCCTGAATTCAAATTATTCATTTACTACTACTTGAGTTTTAGGACTTCAACACAGAAAGAAAAAAATCTGTCTAAAAAATTATCATTCATAAATAAAGTTGGGCATCCTAGGACGATCACCAGAAGAAATATTCCCTTCTCAAGACAGACTTTTTTGCCTAAAAAGTGTATAGAATGACAAAACCAGAGTTATCCCTGACAGCTCGCCACTGACAAGGCACGTGTCACAGCATTAAATGCCAAGTCCTCACAAAGGCAAAATTTACTGGAAGGAAAAATTACAATATAATTATAGTGCACTCCCTTTTAAACACAAAAACTAAAACTCTTGGGTTTACACAATATATTCTGGGAGACAGCCTAATAAGCAATATGGAACACTGAATGGTTCTTCATATGACAATCCTTTTATAATATGCTGTGTTGAGTAGAAATATTGTACCTTAAGTGATCCAAAATTTTATACATAAATGGTAAGAAATTTTCCTAATAATAAGAAAACAATTTAGCTTTTTTCCTCTCACAAATGATTCTAGGGGCTAATATTTCTTTTTTTTTTTCTTTTTTTTTTTTTTTTATTTTTTTATTAGACAGAGAGAAATCACAACTAGGCAGAGAGGCAGGCAGAGAGAGAGGAGGAAGCAGGCTCCCTGCTAAGCAGAGAGCCCGATGCGGGGCTCGATCCCAGGACCCTGGGATCATGACCCGAGCTGAAGGCAGAGGCTTTAACCCACTGAGCCACCCGGGCGCCCCTAATATTTCAAAAGATTTGAGAATTCACATTTTTTATGAGCTTCCCAACTTCTTAACATACTCGCCAAGAGTTAGTTTTTGATTCTGGATGCAGGAATATATTGGGAACGATGGACAACTAAATTATTTCACTCCAAGTTCTACCAACTCCACCTAGACAATACCTCTTAATGATGTATGTACATCATAAACATGAAACCTTCCAAGGGTGATCTGAGAAGCCTTTGATCTGTTGTTTGATGGATAAATATTCCTTCTAACTAAAATGTAAACCAATCAATATCTTACAGAGGAGTGAAACAATGGATACAAAATGATTGTTTACTAAACATTTATTAATTGGTACATTTACACAGAAGACAATACCATTCATGACACTAGAAACAGATGAAAACTTTTCCAGTGATTTGACTCACAATAAAAATAACCTTAATGTTCCATTTCTCAATGTTGAATTTCTAACAAGATAAAAATATGCTGAGCACAAATATTTATTAAACTCACCACAAATGTATGACTATAAAAACTACTGAGGTTAAACTCTAAAATGAATATACCAGATTTTGGTCTTACTTTAAACAGAAAATTTCTTCAGATTAAAATTTGGAAAAAAAAAAAAATTAAGGTTCCATGACTCCAAGTGTCAACTTGAGATATATTTTAGTGAACATGTTGGTTAAATTAACCATGCCTGTTATTATTTAAAGATTATTATAGTTAAGGCAGTCCAGCAATTTAGGAGACTTTTTTTAAAGTCTTTTAACATGAAGTGATCCTAGGCTGGATCTCTAGAGATTTCTTTTTAATGAATATCCAGGATTAAAAGCCCTGATTAGTGGCAGGTAACCCCACACAGAAGACATTAGCAGAAATCTTGCCTTGGTCACAACTCTGGCTGATCTGAACAAAAGAGAGACCAATCCAGGTTGAAGTAATGTGGGACTCATGAATCGGGAGAAAACACACCCTCACTGGTTCACGAACACAGAAACCTTGTGACTTCAGACTTGTCACTGAATTTCTCTGGTCCCTAATTCCTCTGAACATGAAATAATTCAGCTGGAGTAGATGATTTCTAAGGCTGTTTTGAGATGAGCTGTTCTAATCTTCAGAACACAGTGGCCGCCAGAATGGAACAGCTTCTGGAGACTGTCTAATGCTTTTTGCTTAAAGATATGGATAAATTAATATTAATCAAGAACGGTCATCACTAGTCCTCATTGTGTGGTCTAACTATGCCCTAGAGAGGGCTACTTTTAGAAAAAGGAAATAACCAAAAACAACATAAAACAAAAAAATCACCATGGGATCTTGTGTCGGTGGTCCTTTATCTGTTAAGTGGGAGAATGCAGCGGATGACCCCGACCCCTGCCAAGTTTTCCATCTCTTCCTTTTTTGATTTATTTTTTAGAAGCTTCTCTCTTGAGATATGTTTCCACAGAAATGAGTTAGAGAGCCTCAAAGCTCCTTTTGGTCTAGAGTCTCACATGATGATTTTTCTAGGTAAAAATTCACCCTGTTTGCATACAATCAGTCATTTCTTAATCAGCTGGAATTTCAATACAAAGCTCTATCTGAATCAAAGCAGATCATAAAGTAAATATCATCACCTCCACTAGTGTCTACATTCGAACTATTCTAAATGCAGAAGACAATCCGTAACCAAACAAGATCTACCTGAGAGATTTCCATGTACCTAGATTCTGTGCAAATCAGATACATACTAGTGCTACTGATTTAGGTTAACAGAAATTCAGTGCTCTACTATCTGATATTTGGTAACCTGTTCTGGTATTTTGTTGTAAGCTAACATCCCTTGCAGGACCTGGAAACGGACTTAGCAAACTAATTGTTTCTTAGGGCCACTGATAATGGAGTATGGACTGATGAAGACTGAGTTCTCAAATTTGTTAAAACTCAAGACAGATCAGGTTAAGCATATACATTTCTCAGGGCAAAACTATAGAGGATCCCTAGTTGGCAGTAGAATATGTAAAAAACGATGTAAAGAAAATATCCAAATTGTTCAACATTAACTTGGCCTACCAACAAAGGGTAAAGAGTTTTTCACCCCCCACCCAAAAGGCAGGCACAATACATCACAAAGATCACAAAGCACAGAGCTGGGAGGGAAGCTGCTGCCCCCGGAAGGCATCGGGAGCCTTAAAAGTCCATTACATCTCCACAGGAGGGAAGGAAGAACAACAGCAACACCAACGGAAGTGGCCTAATGAAGCCACAGCTAACAAAATCAGGGCACCAGACTATGAAGAAAATGAAGGAATCCTCAACCCCTTATAGACAGCACTTCGAAAGGTCACTAGGTGAATTTTGGGGTTTTTGGTTTTTTTAGTTTTAGTTTCTCAGCCTTCCTCTGAAGCATCAGGGATTGGAGGCAGGACGCAGGTTACAGGAACTGGTGGACCAATGGTCTGATTCAGTATGGCAAGTCCTACGTTCCTATAATAAAGGGGAACAGCGTATCACTTTGTATGCACACAGATCCAGGGACACATGCACTCTCTCTCTCAAGGGGTCTGAATTTTCATTAATGAAAAAAGTATTTAACAAAGATAAATTTCACGCCAAAACCAAGAAAGTATGGGAAATGCAATGCCAGTGAAGAGAACGATCATTAAGAAGTGAAGATTAGTGTGCTGATCTCTGAGAACTGTGTACCTCCTAACAGGTGCACAATGGTTTCAGCATCCTTCCCCTACTTCCATTTATGCCAAGCAGGCAAAAAAAAAAAAAAGAAAAGAAAAGAAAAGAAAAAAAGAAAATTATCGACAAAATCAAACCAAGGGTTGGCAGGTCTAAGTCCTATGTGCAACAAAATAAGGAACTGAGAATTTAGCAACTTTTCCAAACTAGAAAGCTAGAAGGACCAAAGGAAGACCAGAAAATTCTACTAGTCATTTTTATGTGTTTTTCCTGTCATGCCCAGGAGAGAGTTCTTTTTAAGCAAAGATTGTGTCTCACTCATTTTTGTATCTACAGCAAAGTTTGTACACAAACGTCCTGTCAATAGAAAGTTGTCCACAAATGTCCACTGATGAAGGAAATAAATTCCTGTCCCAATGAAGCTTCGCAATAGAGACTTGAATTGTATTAAATCTTCATTAAATGTTTCAAAATGGCATTAAATTCAGGGTTTTACTTTCGAGCCTTGCGAAACACACCAGCAATAAAAGTGTTTTATGTCAGGTGCTGTTTTAATCAAAACAGCTTCTTATGCTTTAAATTTGAAAACTCTCACAAGTTAATCCCAAGATGAGCAACTCAGTCAATCCAACCACTCCTGTGGCAAAGCAAGTCTTTATTAACTGGATCTGTTAGGAGAGAGCTGCACGGCTATGGAGCTCGTGCTAATAACCTCATTACCCACTGGGGGCCAAGCAGACAGTATGGTGCTGAATCCAAACAAAGGATGCAAAACACCAGCTTCCAGATTTTAAAATGAGAGTTTTGAAAAAGTAGAGATGCAACTTAAAAACGGTAACATCTTACTGAGTACAAGCCAAATCAATGTGAATATTTCGCCTACCTGCAAATGTGGGGAGATGCATTCGTTCCTCTCCCTACACACGGCGCTGCTGTGACTTTGAAACCTCCTTGTCATAAACCACTGAATTTTGACTTTCCTAAAACATGGCTTCACTTCTACTCTCAAATAAGCTAAACACATCTTGATCACTGACTGAATTTCCATGTGACCCCTTCCTTTTCTCCCCCCCAGCCCCCCACATGTTACAGGATCTAAAATTCACTTAACAAGATCAATGTATTGATTCAGTCTCTCCGCTATTAACACTTCCTGGATGATTATAATGAACCTGCTCTTTCTCCTCTTAAAAACACGGACCTGCCTTACATTAATATTACATTAATAACCTTCCAGTGAACCAGGAAAGCATAAAAATAAGATGTGATAAACAGAGTTTTACCTGACTCACCCATTATCCTGCTGAGGGCAGCATTTCTCGTGGGGGATTCATCAAGCCCCTCGATCCCACTGTAGAGGGAATGGGAAATTCTTCGTTCTCGATCATCCAATACCGTTTCAATGGGCAGCTCGGGTCCAGAGGGGCTCCCAGGTGACTTCAGCTATGGAGAAAAGGAGGCAAGGGAAAGTCAGTCCTGGAGGCCCACGAGCAGCATGGGGGAATTATAACAACTTGCCCAAGGCCTGCATCCAACTGGGTACCAAATGAACTAGAACTTTTCACCCTGTACCAAAATAATTTGTGATGACAGCTCTGCCTAATGACCAACTTTCTCTGCCACTTTACACTGGGCCTCCCATGAAGTTCTGTCAGATTGCAGCCATTGGAGGAAAAATATGTATATTAAAAGCTTTTTTTTTTTAACTTATTTTGCTGCTTATTTTTTCAATTTGACTGTTAGTATCTGCTGAAGTCAATTTAAGTTATGGTTTAATTCGGAATTCTTTATGAGCTGTTGCTCTGCATAAAGCGTGCTTTATCAGAATGGAAGCCGGAACTGAGCTATACTTTTTGTATCTATAATAAGCAGATATACCTCACAAGCGCTGGTAGAATTACTACCTACTCTATAAGACCTAAAGACCATATGTAAGCTCAGGTGTCTTGAACAATTCACTGAGTCTATATTTCTTCTGCTAGAAATTAGAAAAAAAATCATCCTATTCTCTTACTGCAATCTTAAGATAGTGAGTACCTGAGAAAACCACTTTAATAGTACACAAACAATATAGAAGTAAAGACCAAATATTCTAATGAAGCAAATATGTGTTGGTCACAAACATATATGATCTAAAAAAATAAGCAAAGAAAATGGGTCAATTTCCATCACCATGATTAAAACAGTATGTGGCATTCTTTAAAACAGCTGTGCCTCATAGGTCAGATTCTTTACAAAAATAATAGGAATAAGGAACCTATGTTCATAAGGCCTTGAAACAAATCAGCTTCGAGGAGGAACAAAGCACACTTAACAGCAATCCTCCAAATGTGGGCTCTGAGGTTAACCCCATAGACTAAGATCTTATGATGCTCAGCCAGAGACAAAAAGGGCTTGGCAGGGAGGGCTGGGCTGGTGGTGGGGGGACTCTGGGGGGAGGCAGCACAGCACCGCCAAGTGGGAGAGAGGACCGCACATCCCAAACAGAGGAAACCACAATGGCTCCGGCTCCTTCATTGGAACAAATTATTATTTCTGTTAGAAGCTATCATCTGTTTAATATAAATGAGATATTTAATGAAGTTCCGAATTGTAGACTTATCTCTCCCAGTTTGATAAGCACTGGGGAGATTTAATGCATTGAAGGGTCAACACAATTACAATTGGAGGCACGTCAAACTGCAGGAGAATAATAAACTCACAGCGCTAGTGAATTAGACTCAATAAGGTTTAAATTGTGAAATGAGGATTTGTTTTATTAGTTTTTTTTTTTTAATTGCTGATTACAACTGACAGCTTCACAGAAAAGTAAATTAAATATTCAAGGTCTCTGATGTAAAAAATAAAAGGACATTTTCTGAAAAAATACTATGCCTCAATTCCTAAGTACTTTGGGGAGGTAAAAACAAAAACAAACAAAAGCAATACCCTATGTCTTTAAGAACAAGTATATCTGAAAAAATTTTAAATGAGCACATACACTGAAGAAACTTGCAATCCAGATCTCTAAACGAGACCTACTTCCTGTACAATTTATTTTATAAGACAAACAATGCATCCTCACATTTGCTTAACAGATTACATTTAATTGAACTGCAGAACTGCAATTTTCTAGATGATAAAATCCTTATAATTCATGAGAAATCCCTAAATAGTCTAAAAGGCTATTTTAGAATTTTAGAAAATCGAATAAAAATTCCATTAAAAAAAAAAAAAAAGCAGATGCAGGCTTTCTAGAGAAAAAAACAGTAAGGTGCCTATTCAGAAAGAACCTCACACTTGAACGTTTTCATGGGAATGAGTCTACACCTCCCTTACCTCCCTAACCATGTCTAATTTACATCTCAAAAGACAGATTTAAATGAAGACATCAGTAGCCTACTACATAAATATTTAACAGAAGATACAATGCCTTTTAATTTCTTAAAAAAAAAAACAAACCTGATTGGGGTGCACAGTTTTGTTTTAAATCTATTGATGATTTTTTGTTGTTGTTGCAAGAAAAGGAGTTTAAGAATAAGAAACGTGCCATGGGGCACTATGGTGGTACAGGCAAGAGACAGAATGAGGGGGTCCTGGAAAGAGGCCCAGGGTAGTCTGCAACCTAGCTCGTCCCAGGTCCTGTAAGTCTCCTTACATAAAAACCTGCTCCAAGTCAAAGTTAATTAGAAGAAGATACTAAAATAAAAGAATCACAATTTTTACTTTGTGGCTTGTTGCCTGAGGTGCAAAAAGTGTTCTTCAGTCTAACTTAATTTAGTTAGTTTACTAACTAGTTAGTTAATTTACTCCTCCTTCAGGGAGGAGTAATTATGCTCAGGCCCCCCTCAGCTCCACCTCTGGAAAAACAGGAAAGCTTTTCCACCTGTTAGAAAAAAATTAGCTCTCAGTTGTACTGGGTACCAGTCTTTTCTAAAGTAATACAGAAATGTATATCACAGGTCCCCAAACATCTGATACTCCTTGACCTGGCCACTTCTTTCACTTTGTAGTGGTCACTGCCCTCACAAAATAATAAGCTATGTGAATAAGATTCACGTGAATCAGTTCTTTATCATAACATTATCTACAAAGGTATAAAATTGGGAATTACCCCAATACTGGAAAACAATGTTAAATGTAGTTCATACTTAGAAAAGATATTCAAACGATCCTATGTTGCTTTTATAATCAGAAAGTAACAAATGATATATAATAACAAAGAAACTGGATTCCATCCAATCAATATGCTTTCCATTATATACTTGATTACTTTTCTTAGGAAGAGTTAAAAATGTTGGCTTCTTTTAAAAAAACTAATATATTTTCTGCAGCGTTTAGCAAATTCTCATGTTGTTGTAAGTAAGCATGAGTGGGTCAAATGATGTCTTTAATATAGAGAAATTGTATCCCACCATCTCAACATTAACATCAAAAACCTGGCACAGATGTGGCCCTGATCTCCACAGCAAATTACAGACTGGCTTCTGGTTAGTAACTGTCACAATCTTATTATTCTAAATTTCAATATTTATGGGCTTATTCTATTTTATCCCCAATACCTGGCACAGGGCAGGTACTAGGTGACTAAAGGTATGAATAAATTAATTTCCAACTGAATGACTCAGATTTTCCTCAAAATGGTTTGGAGATCTTATACACACTAGGCCACTGGAAGCAGGCCTCAAGCTGAGAGCACAGCACAGTACATAGCCTAGATTACAATGATATCTTGTGGAAAGCACTAACATCCAAAGGACGGGTAGAAACGAAACAATGAATAAAAAGACAGGCTTGAGTTTTGAAGAGTGGTCCTAGTGTTCGGGTCAGTTTCAGGTTCTGCTGTCAGGCAGGACAACACTTCATCTCCTTCGATCCCGCCCCCCACCACCCCCCCGTGGGCTACACCAAGGATCAGAGAGGTACTGGAACCTTCCCAAGTCACTCTACCTATGGCAGACCCAAAATGTAACAGACTGTCTGATGCTAAAACCCATGCTTTTATTGTATGCTACTTCCTAACACAATCAGAATATAAACTGCCTGAACAACACAATCACGGCCAATTAGGCGCACTCGCATGTGTAAGAGGAATGGGCACCTTGCTTCTAAATTACTTTGCCACTACCCTGGCCTTGCAGCCATTAAGCAAATCATTCGACCTCTCCACATTTATTTCTTAATACATAAAGTGAAGAGAATCATAAATGATACCTTAGGCCCCTTCCTATTCTCATATAGCTTTCTAATTCTAAGAGGATTAAACTTCAGAGACTCATTTTAAAGTAGTCCCTGATGACTAAATCCTTCAGTATGGGGTCTAAGACAAGGCTCACCCGGCCACATTCTCTACTTGTACTAAGACGAGGCTTTACGTGTCTAACACAGATACAATGAGATAACTGCCAGCTGTGTTAAAGTGCTGTAATTTCTACAAACGTTAATTTCCTTGGAACATCTACAATCAGCATAATTGTCATACACAGGTTATTTTCAATCCTCAAGGAACAATGTCAAGTATTTACTCCCGTTCCCTCTACTCTCCTTCAAAGTCCTCAACAAAAGTTTTCTTTGTGATGGTAACCAACATTCCTGCCTCTTGCTTTATGTGTTATATCCAATGGAAAAGACTTATGAAGTTTTTCTCCAAAAAAGTTAATCTATCGGTCAGGAGCACAAAACAAGGGGAAGCCATTTCTCTCTCTCTCTCTTTTTTCCCCCCTAAAGAAACAATTATTGTCAATGAGATGTTTTTAAATGTACTTAACAATAAAGGTAAGGAAAGCAAAGGAAATCCAGAATCACTGCCAAAATATTAGTTTGGTTACCATGCCTGATGGTTTTGTTTTGTTTTTAGAACTTCAGTTTCTTTAATATAACTATGTTATCTTTTCTTCTAAAAACATCAGCCTCCCTAGGATTATTTCCCTAGTCATTCCTTTCATGTTTAGGTGACAGCTCTGGGTTGGACATCAAGTGATGGAGAGGTAGGAACACACAGCAGATGGACAAGGTCCCAGCCATCTCAGAATTCACAGTTCCCACGAAAGAAAACTAAAAAGAAAAACCAGGACAAGATGACTGCTGCTAGATGAAGGTAAGTAGTGGGACTATGGAATACTCTGGTGAGAGAAACAAACTAAAAGCTGAAAGTGGTCTTTGTGAGGGCAAGGAGCAGAATGGGCTCATGGGGCAAATCCAGAGGCGACAGAGAAATTGCAAGCAGTGCAGAGGAGCTCACGCTGGCCGCACGGGACAGGCTGGAGGGGCACAGACGCCAGCTTCTGCATGGCCCAGGGGCCCACGGGATGGAGACTGACGCCCATCCCGGAGAGGATGGAAACCTCCTGAAGGGATTTCAGCCAGGAATGACATGAACAAAGTGTTGTGAGCAAAAACCTGCCTTCCTGCAGGGTGAGGACGGACTAGAGCAGCCAATCCTGTGGGACAAGGTGGTGCCACAGCAAGGGGATGGCGTAAAGTGGCTCAAGGAGAGAGAGGTTCTGGAGGCAGAGGCTATCAAACTAGGGAAGGCATTGGAGATGTCAAGAGTGAACTCACATCTCCAGCTTCTAAACCACAGAGTGGCAGTGGAGGTTTGCGAGGAGGAGGCAAGACCAGGGTGGATGAAGAACTCAGGGAGAACTGGTTTTGAAGGAAAAGCATAAACGAAGTCTTAGGCACCTTGTGACAAACGAGGGAGTATCTGGAACCAGAACAGAATTCTAGGCTGGAGACGGGTTTGTGGGACTGGTCCTAACATCGGGGGTACCTGAAGACCTCCCAAGGAGCATGCACAGGGTACAGGCCCCAGTCCAGGGAGAGCTCTGAGGCACACTCACAGTAACAGAGCAGACAGAAATAAAGGAACCTCAAAGGAGAGAGAAGAGCCAGAGTGAAGTAGGAGAAATATGAGGAGAGCAGGTAAGAAGAGCTGCAAGATGGCTGCTTCCAAGATTCCTGAAAGGCCAAGCGAAAGACACTGAGAAACATCTTCCAGAGAATGTCTCAAATGTGCTGTAGAGTGAAATGCTGGGTAAGGTGACGATACCTACTGTGGAGAGTTGACAAATAATTTTTGGGAAAAAAAAATTAAGATTATATACAGCACTTCCTACATAAAAGAAAAGGGCACAAAGAGATGTGACAAAGTACAAACCATTTTCCTTCTGCAAATTCTCATCTCCTCTGGTTTGAAATTACATATGCAAACCCCTGATTTAAAGATGAGTTAGTAAAATATAGTTTTGTGATATTGTCAAAGGCTGGACTCTGGCTGACTAATAGACCCAGAAGGAGGGAACCCAAGCACATTATTTTGGCTTGAGGTTCATTCATGACAAGACACCGTATGCTTGTATCAATATTTACTGTAACATAATTTACACATACTCTCTCGTAATTCAGGGAGCCGCTTTTCCAAAGGTAATATATAAGTACAACAGCAGCAAAATCATGTCTTATGCCTTATGGGAAGCTGAACTGAGCTCTTCTGTCTTCATATAATTCTTTAGTTAAACCCTGTCAGTACAAAAGGCTTCTCGGTAGTATTACAAAGAAAGCACAGCACTCGTGATACGATTTTTTTTTTATATAATTGTTTAATAAGCTTATATTCTCCTAAGAAACAGTAATAACCAGCAATGTATGAAAATGATACCATAAGGAATATTGAATATTAAAGTCTATTATTGTCTATTGCAGCTGTTCCCTTACTTAAATCATTTCATTCACATAAATTCATATGAAGAAGTAAATGAGACACAGAGATATTTCAGTGGGATTCCAATTTCATGTGTTTTACAGGACAACAGGGAATAAAATCAGTGCTTTTATCAAAACATTTTCAGGCTGGTACAGGTTTGCTTTGCTACTGTTCAGGGAGTAATAGGGACTCATCCGAATCACAGGAAAGCATGTCTAGATTCAGGACGCTGGTCTTTAGTGTACACTTCTTAATGTTTTAAGTGCCCCCAGAACATCCCATGCTTTTCTGTGAAAGAAAAGTTTGAGAAGGCGTTTAGTAATTTTATTTTTAAAGAGACTGAGAATATGACATATTCTCCAGTAGAATACAAGTTTTGCAAGAGAAGGAGCCCCATCTGTTTTTATTCACTGCCATATCCCAAGGATCCAACACATTTCTTGAATATAGTAGATGCTCAATAAACATGTGCCAAACAAATACCATCCTACGAATGTGACATTATTCAGTTTTAGAGAAAGACCTACTAAAGAACATGTACTTGTGAACTTTGGAGATTTTGAAACTAGCACTTTACAGGACTTATATTAGAAAGGTCAGTTAATAATTTTTGGCAATGAATAAAAACTCTACTGTTCAAGAAAACCATTCCAGTAGCCTACTCTGAGGAAATCAGCATTTATATTTATCTTATGAAAATGAGTTCTTTTATGTCCCAGTGTTCTCCATTCTGAGATTTTTAGTTAAGGTTACACTGTTCTCGTATTGCTATGGAAATTAATGCATTAATTATTGTTAACAAGTTCTCCATTTGAAAAATAGTAAAGAATAAGTCAATAATCAATAACCTTTCCCAAATTGGTCACGTGTAGATTGACCACCCAACTTTCACTGCAAAACATGATTGCCCTACAGGATGGCATGAGTGATGAACACAATCTGAATAGCTCGCTTTATATATATAACATAGATTTTTTAAATTAAGAAAAACACTTAAACGATTTAGATATAATTTTCAGTTTGTATGATTTCCTAGTCATTTCCTTGTAGCTGATTTGAAAATGTGGGGAGTTGAGCATTGATTAAAAACAAAAACAAACTCTACATTTTTTTTTTTTTTTTTAAAGATTTTATTTATTTATTTGACAGAGAGAAATCACAAGTAGACTGAGAGGCAGGCAGAGAGAGATAGAGGGAAACAGGCTCCCTGCTGAGCAGAGAGCCCTATGCGGGACTCGATCCCAGGACCCTGAGATCATGACCCGAGCCGAAGGCAGCGGCTTAACCCACTGAGCCACCCAGGCGCCCCCAAACTCTACATTTTTAACAAGCTTTGCTCTCTAAATTCTCAGCTCCCACCTATTTCATATAGACGGCACATAATTTATAACAGATCTATGAACCTGCTTTTTTTTTTTCAAGTTCTAACATTATCAAATCAATATAGAATTCCTTTTAAATTTTCAAATACCCCACTGTGCCAGAAAGTATGTTTCCACTTACTGTTTTTTAAAACTTGGGAAAAGAGATGATCACAACCTTCAGGAGAGGCTACTCTTGCAACTCTCTGCTAATGATGCACTGCTGCAAATATTTAGAACCCGCCACAGCCTCATGCAATAGTTATCTCTCACAAAGCACGCCATCAAGAGGAAAATACTCCACCCCACAGTGAAGGAGAAAGGGGACATAGGGCACAAGAGGGGAGACTTGAACTTTTGACAATGTGACAAGAGAAACAGACTCTGGCTGTTTCAAGGCATCCCATTTTAAAGAAACAAATGAACAAGCAATTGTTTCACTGTTTCTCTGTCCCAGGTACAACACTACTGAACAGAAGAGAAACTGTTGGTTCCCAGAAGGAAAGTGTGTTCCTGTTTGCAAGAAGAGAACCCAGCTAAAGGTGCTTCTAAGATTTCCAGTGTTATCTGCTGAGTTGGCCATAAAAATACTCATGCGCACTTAGGAATTCTTTGAGCATAGAACTAAAAGAACAAATCGCAGTCCACAGTCAGACAATAAGAAGAGCAAAGATAATTTTATAATATTTGGAAGGAAAGTGCCAGGGCCTGCCATTCTTTGTCCATTAGGACAAAAACTTAGTCTTATTACAATTTCAAATGGAACTGTCTTGTTTTTATTTCCTACACTTTACCTCATTGCACTTGCTTATTCGCCTCGCCACAATGAGCTGGATCATTCCTCGCTTGTTCCCTTCGGTGGACATAGACCTTCTGAGGGTTTCCATGGCGTCTTGGTTTGTCTTGCCCAACAGGGATTCCCCATTCACTGCTATCAGTTGATCATTCACCCGAAGCCTTCCATCCTGGGAAGAAAACAGGTAAAAATAAGTGCTATTAAATAGTCTGTTATGAAAGAAGCTTCTTTCTCTTTAGTTTAAATAAAATAAAATAAAATAAAAACAAGGGGAAAGAAAGAAGGCTTTAATCCTAAAGGATTATGCCCAATTGAACAGGAGCACAATAATGTCTGAACAGCCATGGCAGCCTGTGTCTATTTCAATCATTTATACATTTGTAAATCAAGTCATTATCATAATCTGTTTACCAAAATAGCATACTAATTTAAAGGACACAAAGTGATTACTTTCTTGCTTCCAGAGACACCCATAGAGGTTATTTAGAACCCAAGACAAGAACAAGCTCAAGGCTGTGACACAATTACAGAGAAGTGCCCCCTTGACAAACAGGCAGGAAACCTGCTCTTCACTGGCCAACAGGCTAAGTGACCCACAGGCAGGGGAGAGCGGAAAGACGTGCCTTCCCGTAGAGCAGCTCTGTGCCCAGAACCTGAACTAAGTCTGCATGGATTATCTTCTTTCAACTGCAAGGACTAAGGTTTATAAAAATACGAGACCAAAAAAATGGGGACTCGAAGCTATGGATTCCATCCCGAAATGGGAAATCACGGAGATTTCCATTCGCTTGCTCACGAATGGGGTATTATGAGGAAAAACAAAAGGTGTTACAGGGTAAGCACGCCACCCTGGCACAAGGTCTCTTTGGAGCTGAAGGCAACCAAGATCCGGCAGATGCAGGAGGAGCTCTTTGCTCCCCGCCCAGCTGGCTGAAGAGAGAGTTCTTCTTACAAAGATGGCCCCTCACCTGTCCCTAACCAGAAAGAGAACCACCCTCACCACCAGAGACAGGGATGGCACGGAGGTAAGTCAGCGACAGAACAGACCAGACACAAGAAACCTGACTGACCGTCAGCTTCTGCCGTCTCTTTACCACACCTGACCTCACCGAGAAGCCCAAACCTCCTTTTTGCTTTTTTCTCTAGTTACTGCTCCACAACTTACTGCCCTTTGCTAAAACGGTATCTAAGCTTCTGAGTTTTCTTTAGCTTTTCTTTCTTTTCTGTAGAGCCCCTGTACCTGGAAAATTTTAAATATTAATGTCAATAAAATTTGTAAACATGTTCTGTTCATCTGGTCTTTTGCCAGTTTAATTCACAGGTGTGTACCCCTACACACACACACACACACACGGTGTATATGTTCCCAAGACAGGAATAGGGTAGTAATGAACTATTTTTGTTAATGGGCATAAGCTGATTAAAGTTAACATTTGCTTACTTTAGACGCCGCTCCTCCATTAATAATGGACTTGACGAAGATTCCCAAATCCGCATGGTTCTCTTTTGACCGGTTACCTTTGACACTGACACCAAGACCGGCTGATCCTGAATCGTTAAGTGGAACTTCAAATGTCAGAAATTCCCTGGTGCCGTCAGGTGTGAGAACAATATCCTCATCTTCTCCTTTCTAATAGGAAACAAAATTGCACGGCATGTTATATTCCAATGTTCCTTTCTCACAGCTATTTTTAAAGACTGCTAATGAGCAATGTTTAATCCTAACAGGCACAGTATTTCCACCAAAGTTCTGTGACAAGATCCGCGATAATAGTGCATCTGCACCCCCTCCAGATGACTCCTGGAACCAGCTGCTAATATTTTTATGTGGCACTTGTTTCAATATTGAAACAAACTCAAACCAGATTCTGAGAAATGTAGGGAAAAGTATAGCTGAAGACTGAAGACACGTGGACTCCTAGAGTTTAGTGTGGTTTTTTTTGGGGGGGCGGGGGGATCTGTTTATATATCCTAAACCACAGGAGAAAAACAGTCACAGCAGGAATCAAAATAAATAAATAGAACACCTTTGTCCTTTTAGTCATTAGGAATTTTTAATGTCATTAAGAGTTAAATGCTCAGTAACGGTCTGTCATTTTCTTCACAATTAATAAGTTCTGAGGATACAAAGCCAGTAGAAACAGGTTTACATTTTCAGAGAGGCACTAGAGAGCTTTACCCTTCAACATCGTGAGGCAGAAAGCACAGTAGAGGACACCTTTCCTCAACTCTGTCGCATGCCTCAGGCAGCTTGGGGGATATGCCCCAAGCTTCATGAATTCATGGTGAGCACAAGGTTTGATTTCGTAACTGTAGTCGTCACCGCATGAGAAGACTGCTTCAGACTGCAACACATATAAGACACCCAGCTCCTGCCCAGCCCCCTTCACACAGTGAGGAAGAATGGGATGCTGGAAGGAGAGCCTGATGAACCCCAGTCAGAGGACATGTTCTGCCACTCGGACACTGGGCACTGGGGAGACGCAGCCGGCCCCCAGACTTCTCTTCAGCAGCCCCACCTACGACCAGGACTCTACCCTGGTCATCTCCAAACAGGCAAGCACAGACTTCTTTTTCGAAGTTAGGACTTCCAACCACATAACAGCTAGGTGGCACAAACTTCAAATCACAGCCAGCCCCTCATCTAGCCCTACTACACGTTCCTCCTCTGCTTTCTCCAGTTTTGGAATATTTCTCCAGCATCTACCTAATCACTCAAGCTGGACTTATCAAATTGTAACTGAAAAATGGCTAAACATCTAATGGCATATAATTAGGCGAGACTATAATGCATCCTTAAAAGTGTGCTTTTAAAGAATGTTCAATCACAAATATGGAAAGGAGACCATCACGCAGCAATGTGGGGAGACTTCAGTTTTCCTCTCTGTGTCCCAACAAATGTTTAAATTTTTCTAGTAACTACCAAAATTAACATAATAATGACGTGGTTTTTTTGTTTTTTACAAATTTGGGGATTTAACAGCGCAACGAGATGAAATAATTTTTGGAAGTATAATATTTATCAATAAAAGATTATTTTGTACTGCAAAAGATAAGTTTTTTTTTTAAATCTCCAAATCCCTAATTATGTGATTCATGAAGTGATGTTTCTGATTTACTAATATCCACTTTAACGTTTTATGGTAGGATATTCCTTGTGCCATCTTTGCAAAAGACAACCTCATAGGTATTAGGACAAGGTATGTTTCAAAAAATAAAATAAAATAATTAATATGTTAAAAACAAGAAAACTATATAATAAAGAATACAAAATAAGAACAACTTGAAAAGATACACGGCAATTCCTATGTTACTATACAAAGCAAATATACTTCAGTGTCAAAGTCAAAAAAAAGCCTAAGTCTACCCATTATAAAGATGTTTATATTGAAAATATTCCCAGAGAATAATTATACCTCAAATAAAAGCATACCTCAAATAAAAGCAATGTATGAGAGAAATAATATCAAATACTCATATCAAAATATTGGTATAGCTCATATTTACTATGCTAATACTAATGTATATATTATATTCTATAAACTTTTATTCATATAGTTCAAAACAACTAAAAAATACTAAGTAATGACTGTGTGAATTAATACAGCTATCTCAATATAAAGTATTATAGAAAACATAATGTATGAGTAAATTTTTATGTCTGAAATACAAAACAGTATCAAAACACACCATAGTGTCCTTCAGAATTATTTCAAATTCAGAAGTCATTAAAGGTAAAACATACTTTGTTAATCAGAATCAGTATTTATATTCCTGGAAAAGTTGCTTTTAAAAAGGTATAAAAAGCAAAGATAGTTCTTAGCTGGGCACATTTAGGTCTGATCATTGAGCACATTTGTTTGCCGCAAGCCTGTAAGGTTCTTAATTGTCACTTACTGATTTAGATCTTCAGTTTGGCTTTTTAATGTTTACTGATTTTCACATTTCCATAATGTTTTACTAAGGCTTAAAATTCTCATTTATTTTTCTACTTGAAAAATCAAGATAAGGAGCTGACTGAATATATGAAGAAAAATTTTAATCAAGTTGGAATCATTTCCTGACATGCCCTACTCTGAACCTGTCTTAAAGGAGACTATTTTCTCCACAGGAAAGTTTCATTTATTATGAAAACTGCAGGATGGGAATGATATTCTTTTTCAGCTTTCTTATCAAGTCTTAAGTCATTTTTATCATGAAAAACATTTAAGTGAGAGACTGTACTTTCCTTTGATATTTCATTATTAATCCATTTGGCTCTTGACATAAGACTGAAATTAATGCCAGCTTTTAGAACTTAATTTTCTGGCAGCAAAATCTTTTTTAAAAATTTGCTCTTCAAAAACCATTTTAAATGCCACATTATAGAGAACTTTTTACACTGTCTTCTAGTATGGAGATCTCTTCACTCTGATATAAAGGAGAAGCTAATTTTCTATCACCTTGAGGGTTTCCATCCAGATTGTGTAATTTACAACTATATGAATCAAAAAAAATTTTTTTTAAGATATTTTGTATTTATTTGAAAGAGAAAGAAATAGCGAGAGCAGGAACACAAGCAGTGGGAGTAAGAGAGGGAATACAGGTTTCCTACTAGGTTGGCAGCCCGATGTGAGGCTCAATCCCAGAACCCTGGGATCATGACCTGAGCCGAAGGCAGACACTTAATGACTGAGCCACCCAGGTGCCCCATGAGTCAATTTCTTTCTACAAAAACACAACAAATGTCCTTCCTTTATCTCTCATGCCATTTGTACATGACCGTGTCATTTAAGCTCACATGACACATGTAGGGACAAGCCAAGTGATTTTTTGCATTGATGCAACCTGGCATTTTTTACAGTGCCTACTACTCCCCTGTAGAGTATACTCTATATGCATACTAGAAGCAGGAAACCTGCAGAATGGGCAGTATGAAAGCTATCGGCTTTCCCACTATCCTCAGAACAGCGGGAAAGATGCACACTTCTATCTGCAGACAGAACAGTAACCACAAGTGTGCAACACCAGCAGGACACCTGTCCTTTTTCCTCAGACAGGAGTCCCAACAGCTGCGGGAAACAGCAGGCCCATAGGTCCCTCTGAGCCTGCTTGATCTGGAAAATGGGTCGATCCAAATGAGAGAGGGAAAAAAAGTTATCTTAAGTAGAGGAAAAAAAAATTGAGCAGAATCATCTCTGAGCCTCAATATACTACAATTTTAATATGAGTGCACAAAATACTGGAAAGACATGGTATGGTTATGTATCCAGGTCATAGGAGGCCCTAAAATCACAGATGTGAGTACAATAGCTGATTTCAGGGTCTGCAAAGAAATAAATGACTCGACATATTTCATTTGTGAAATTGAGGAAGTAAATGTAAATATATAAAATTTGCCTTCAATGCCTGCTACTATATTGGTCTTTTGTCCCAGTTCCTGACACACGGCAAAAAAACCCCTGTATTTCCTAGTAAGAGTGTTTCTGACACAGAGCTCCAAAATCCCTTGGGATTTTCTGGATGTTAGGGGCATCTTTTGTTGTAATGAGGTGACATTTGGTGGATTCCTTGGTGGCTCCCGGATGGGATCTGGCCACCAGAAAGAGCAAGCCATGATTAGAAGTTAAGAACTTCAGCTCAAGCCCATTCTCCAAGGACGGGAGAGGGGCTGAAAACTGATTTAATAACTGATCACGCCTATATACTGACGCCTCTATAACAACTGTGAAAATATGAGATTCAGAGAGTTTCCAGGTTGATAAAGTATCAATTTACCAGAATGGGGGCACACCCCCACTCCAAAGGGACAATAACTCCTGAGCTTGGGAACTTGCAGATTTTTGCCCTGAATATCTCTTCATTTGGTTTTTCTGTTTGTGCCCTTTAAAATATCCCCTGTAGGGGCATCTGGGTGGCTCAGTTAGTCAACTGTCTGCCTTCAGCTCAAGTCATAACCCAGGGTCCTGGGATCAAGCCCGGCTTCAGATTCCCTGCTCAGTGAGGAGTGTGTTTCTCCCTCTCCCTCTGCTCATGTATTCTCTCTCTCTCTCTCTCTCTCTCTCAGTTGCTCATTCTCTCTCCAATAAATATTTTTAAAAATAAAATACCTTTGTAAGAAACTGGCAAGATCCTGGGTTCTGTGAGTTGCTCCAGCAGATTATCAAACTGAAGGAGATAGTCCTTCAAAGGCTCAAAAAAACCATTGATTCGTGGCCAAGTTAGATAGAAGTTGTGAGTGGCCTGAGGACCCACTACTTCCTTATGGCCTCTGAGTGGGGGGCAGTCTTGTGGGACCAAGCCCATAACCTGAGAGATCTACACTAACTCCAGACAGTATAAAAAAAGTAAATGGTCTAGAAAATTCACACATTTGGTGTCAGAACTGTTGTGAGTATGAGCAGAGAAATAATGGCAAAGTTTTTGCTGCTCCCTGCTCCACTCCAATTTACTGACTCACTCTCTCGCTCCCTTTTCCACTGAGTTAATTTCATTATTGCACAAACGTGATGACTTAGTAACAAAAAGATGAACACTCACAACAAATATGAAAGAGAGATGGATGAGCAATTCATTAAAGAAAGATGAATGAACCAAAAAAATAGGTAAAATAAGCTACTTGCAACGAAAGCATGCAATCAACAAAAGTTATCAAACTACTGAAGAAAACTGCTTTAAGTAATGCTATCCAAGAATGCAGAAAGGATGGTGAAATGGGTACTTCCCTGCACTCTGGTGAAATACAGAAAGATACAACACTTATCGAAGTCAATTTGACATCACTTAATAAGAGCCCTCACATTTTTAACCCAAAAAATAGTAGTACTTTAGTAATATGTCCTAAAACACCATGATCAAGAATGAATGTTAGGACGTTCACTGCTTTATATGACAGCTAAAAAATAAGAAAAACCTATGTGAATGATATTAGGTAGATAATGTCATACTATTCAGCTATTAAAATGTCTTAAATCAGTATCCCATTTGGTGGGACAGAAGAACATTTATGACTAAGAAATTGGGTTTTATTCTGTAAGCTCTCTTAACTTCCAATACGTCACCCATCATAAGCCCTGATATCCTATTTTAATAAATTGTTTAATGTCTGCCTTTTCGTATCAGTAAAAGTTTTAGGAGGAAGGGACATATCAACCTGTCCTTCTGCTTTGGACATGACATTTATTAGCTACAGGATATGTGCCTGGTACACCATATATATATGGTGTACACACACAATATATAAAATTTATATGTATAATTTATAATTATATTATATATAATTATAATTTATATATATTTATATTTTTATATATAGGCTGCATAGGTAAAGGAGAAAATCATGAAAAATACACATCAAAATGGTGGCACTGAAGTCACATAATCGCAGATGATTTTTTCTTCTATACTTGACTGGTTTTTGTAAAATCCATTATACACTACTGCTTTGTAACATAAAAATCCTATTGCATGCCACTTCTTTAATTCTTTTTCCTATTCAAAAACCCAGTGAAGGAAAGAAGGGCTAGGACCATGGTTATAAATGCTGGGCAGGGGCTGGTACTCAGAAGGGACACCAGAGTTCTTACAAAACCATTACACCATGGTGACAGAACATCATGTTCTCAAGCTAACAAAAGGTTTACAGAAGTTGAAGGGAGATTACATTCATTCAACACAAAGAGATTAAATAATATGCAGTTATCACAAATAGGAACAACCATTCATGTTTTTAGTTATCAGGAGGATTTTTTAAATAGATGAGTTATCTTGGTTTTACTTTATTTTTTTCACAGAAGAATGATCCTCTAGTCAAAGTTTCTTTAAGTTATATATTTTAATTTATCCCATGTGTGAGATGAATGTTTATATACATTATCTATGCTGATATGTTAAGGTTAATTATTCTTATTAGCAAAGTCAAAATATCATATCTGGCTTTATTGAGCTCTATGCTAAATCAAGTGGTAGATGTAAAATAAATAAAATTTAAAGAATTTATTGGCTTGATAATATAAAAACAGATAATGTTTTATACAGTTAATAATCAGTAATATTGTTAGAAAAATCCTTATCAAATTAAAAAAATACCACACAAACCAAAACTGAGGTGCATTCTCATAGTAACCTGCTCTTCAAAAATGAAAAATAAAGATAAACTGAGGAAATGTTCCAGATTACATTAGACTGAAGAAACATGACAGCTAAATCCCTCACATGGTCCTGAATTGGAAACCAAACCAGGATTTGATTCTTATGTATCCATCCATTCATTCATTTTCAAGTCAATGTTAATTTCATTGTCTTTGGCAACTATACTGTGGTTGCATAAGGAAAGGCCCTTGTTTTTAAGATGGATACACTGAAATATTTACGGATAAAGAGAGTTACATCAGCAATTTATTCTCAATTCAGAAAAAAATTCATATAGTGGGAAGGAAAGGAGGAAAAAGTAGAGGGGGAGTGGAGGATGAAAGATAATTAGGTATCAAATGCGGTAAAATATTAACAATCAGGGAGTGTGGTGAAGGGCATACTGGAGTCCTCTGTACTGTTTTTGAAACTTTTTTAAAGGTCTTACATTTCAGGAAAAAAAAATGGTACAAAGTAACTAATCCAGAATAGTTCTGCTATATCTAAAACAGTTTCCATTTTAAAACAGGTATTTCTACCAACATAAAAAATAACCTAAGAGTTCAGTAGCCAAAAAAAAAAAAATCAATTTTTTAAAATATCAATTTTATTACTATCTACAAAAGGAGGACAATAAACAATAACCAAGATATGTTTCTCAAGGAAAAGCACACCAAACACTAAGAAAGCCTCATCTTACTACGGTAATAATAAAAAATTTCAAATGAATTCCTTAAAGCTGACAAAGAGATTGACTATACAAAATCACTACTATTTTTATAATATCATGAAAATATTATTCTATCCTAATTTGGAGAAAGATCATATTAACATTAAGTTTGAATCAGGGCACCTTGGCTAGCTCAGTCAGAAAAACTCCTGGTCTCAGGGTTTTAAGTTCAAGCCTCATGTTGGGTTTAGAGATAATAAACAAACAAACACACTTTAAAAAATGAAAATAAGTTTGAATCATCTGAATTTAAACTTAATTAAATTAACTTAAACTTAAAAATAGCTTAAAATAAGTTTGAGCATTTAAGCACTAAAAATAGTTCAAGATTTTATAAAATGTTTTATTACAATGGCAAAATTTGCTACTCAAAATCAAACTACTAAAACCAACATATGATTATTGTCTCATAGTAAAATTCTTCATCAAAAACTCAAAAAAACACTTTAAAGTGTGTTCTCTACAGTATCAACATTAATTTACATTAAAGGGCCTATAGAAGTGTTTCATTATGAATTTAACCCAAAGAATTTGTACAAAGACATTGCTAAAAATGTAATGACTCAAAATTCACTCCCTCACTAAGCTATTTCCTTTGTCTGTTTTTATCCAGCTTTTTTGAGATATAATTACTACAAAGCATTGTATAAGTCTAAGATGTGCAATGGGTTGACTTGATATACTGACAGATTGAAAAATGATTACCACCACAGTAATACCTCCATCACATCCCATAATTATATATTCTTTCCGTAAGAACAGTTAAGGTCTACTCTCTTAGCAACTTTCAAGTATATACTATTGTATTATTAATTATAATCACTATTCTATACCCTAGATCCCCAGACCTTATTAATCTTATAAATGGAAGCTTATCCTCTTTAACCAACATCTTCTCTTTCCTCCCATCCCCCATCCCCTGGTAAACACCATTCTAGTCTGTTTCTACAAGTTTGGCTTTTTAGATTCCACATGTAAGGGATACCAGACAGTATGTGTCTGGAGCAGAATGCCCTCAAGTTTCACCCATTTTGTTGCAAATGGCAGGATGTTCTTCCCTCTTGTGACTGAATAACATTCCATTGTATATAGACATCATATCTTCTTTATCTATTAATCTACTGATGAACATTTAGGTTACTTGCTATGCTGCAATGAATAGGGGAGTACAGATATCTCTTTGAGATTCTGATTTCAATTCTTTGGATACATATACTCAAAAGTGGGATTGCTAGATCACACGGTAGCTCTATTTTTATGAGGAAGCTTCGTACTATCATGCCTTATGGCTGCACCAATTTACATCCCCACCAACAATGTACAAGGGTTCCCTTTCCCACTTTGTCCCAACACTTGTTATCTCTTGCCATCTTGAGGGTAGTCACTCTAACAGTTGTGAGGTGACTTATGGTTTTGATTCGCATTTCCCTGATGATTAACTGACATTTAGAACTTTTTCATGTTATCTCCTGGCCATTTGTAAGTCTTCTCTGGAAAAACTTCTGTTCAGCTCCTCTGCCTATTTTCTAATCAGATTGTTGATTTTTTAGCTATGGAGTTGTATGAATTCTTTATGTACTCTGGATATTGACCCCTTACGAGATGTAATGATTTGCCAACATGTTCTCCCATTCTCTAGGTTGTCTTTTCATTTTATGGATTTCCTTTGCTGTGCAGAAGCTTTTTAATTTGATGTAGTTGCTATTGTTTATTTTTGCTTTTGTTACCTTTGCTTTTGGTGTCAAATACAGAAAATCACCAGCAAGTCCAACGTCAAGGAGTGTGTTTTCTCCTTGGAGTTTTTTATAGTTTCTAAATCCATTTAAATCCTTTATCCATTTTATGTTGATTTGTGTGTATCGTGTAAAACACGAGTTTAGTTTCATTCTTTTGCATGTGTCTATCAAGTTTTCTCAACAAGACTATCCTTTCCCCATTGCAGAGTCTGGGTTCTTTGTCACAAATTAATTGACCATATGTAGATGGGTTCATTTCTGGTCTCTTTATGCTGTTCCATTGACCTATGTGTCTGTTTTTATCGCCAGTTCCATACTGTTTTGATAACTGTAGCTTTGTAATATAGCTTGAAATCAGGAAGTGTGATGCCTCCAGCTCAGTTGTTCCTTCTTAGTATGGCTTCAGCTGCCAGGGTCTTTGGTAGTTCACCGTGAATTTTAGTCTTACTTTTCCATGTCTGGGAAAAATGTCACTGGAATTTTGATAGGAATTGCATTAAAATCTGTAGATGACTTTGGGCAGTATGGACATTTTAACAATATTAATTCTTTAAACCCATGAGTATCTTTCCATTTATTTGCATCACCTTCAACTTCTTTCACCAATGCCTTACGGTATTCCATGTTCAAATCTTCACCTTCCTGGTTAAATTTATTCCTAGGTATTTTATTCTTTTTGATGCTACTGCAAATAGAATTGCGCTCTTTATTTCTTCAATGGTTTTCTCATTTTACCATGGGATCATTTACTTTGTCTCCTATAACCATTAGTTAAATGAACCTCTTAATGACAATGCTTATTACCTAGCTCATTAAATCTCTAAATCAAGACTAAGTCCACTGAAGTTACCCTATCAAGATACCTCCTGATCTTCCAGGAGGTTCTCAAAGACTCCCCAGTGTATCCCTCTATTTCCCATAGGGAGAATCCACTAACTCTTTTGGGAATGCATTTGAATTCATGACATTTAAGCTTATCTTATCTCTGTGCTCTCCTATCAACTCTAAACCAGATTATTTTCCAAAGGCCTACTTTCATGTCATGACCCCGAAAAACATTTAACATCAAATTGTATTTTGACATGGATCCTACTCAAGTGTTCTTTTGGGGACTTCCTAAGCAGGTTTGCATTAGGCCTATTTGAAGCCAAGGAAGAAAATGGCACTTTGGTAAGTCAAGGCCTTATAGCCAGCAGGTAAATTCACTACACCTCACTGTGATGCTAATTTGATATGTCAACTCACAGGATGTTTTTGAATGAGATTCATATTTAAACTGATGAACTCTGAATAAACAGATTGCCCTCCACAACGTGGGCAGGCCTCATTCAATCAGTTACAGGCCAAATAAAAGAGAAAGACAACCTCCCTGAGGAAGAGGAGACTCTCCAGCTAACCGACTTCAGACTTTATCTGCTACACTGGCTCTCTGGAGTCTGCAGCCTGCTGACCCACACCGCAGATGGGGACTCGGTGACCTCAACAATCACGCGATCCCAACTATTGTACTAAATCTCTTCTTGTATATGCACATATCCTTTTAGTTCTGTTTTTCTGGGCACCACTGACTAGTAACCCATGTATTGTCTTGTCCTACCAGGACACCCATGCAAGATGCTTTATATTAAGGGAATAAACTTCTCAAAGGCAAAGGATCTTGTTCAGGACATGGAGTAAGTGATGGTGAGCCTGTGCTAAATAATTTGGCTATCTGTCCAATTTTGAATCGGTAATTTGAAACCAGAATCTCTAATCTTGAAAGAGGACTTCAACTATTTCCATTTTGACCTCAATCTGTATTTTCTAATGGATTAAGTTCTTCTTTTCAGTTTACTTCTTAACTCAGGCAAAGACCCTGCCAGCAAAGCACACCCTGATGGGAGCTAAAACTACCACCTCAGGCAATAAGGACTCCCCTGTGTCACCTAAGAGTCCAACACAATGATCAACCTGACATTCATAGCCCGCCTGTATGTGCTAGAGGCGGTCAGTTAGGTTCTAACAGGAAGCCCCGAGGCCAGACAAAAGAAAGTCATGACCAGCTATTGAGAAAGTCAGAGGCATGTCCTGGCAACACTCCAGAACAGAATCACAAGAACCTAGGTCAAACTAGACAGGCCCAAGATGGCTGACAAAGTAGGCTGGAAACCCCTGCCCAAATAAGGAAGAAAAGGCTCAAAACCAGCTTCCAAGAAATCCATACCCAAGTAGTGAATATTCCATAACTGTCAATAAAGGACCCTACCCTTAGGGTCATGAGCTCACTCACTGGCCTTCTCACATCTGTAGAGTGTACTCTCACTTGAACGAACATTCCAGCTTCTGTCTCTGGCCTGCTGTGTTGTGTCTGTCCTGTAATTCTTTCTCATCACGAGACTTAAAGATTTGGGTGATCTTTGGAACAGACTAGGTTGAAGACTCAGGGCCCAAGTATCCCCAGCTCACGTGGCAGTTATGTTTGCGTACCAACCTTTGCTCCACATTCTCCTTCTATAAACCTGGAAGTATTTTCAGCACTTTGAAGACAGTCTTTGAGATATTATTAGTCCACTGTCTTTCCAGTGTTGGCCTCACTGAAATAAATTCTTTTCTTGTTTACCTACCACTTGTTTCTCTGCCTCTGGATCCTGTCAGCAGCAGGTAGCTGAAACTGGTCTGTTTGGACCCCAAGAGCTAGGTGCTCTGGCACCCTTTTGCCCCAGCTACAATCTCCTGCTCTTATTAATTAAGATAATATTTAGAAGATGTACAGGAAGCTTCCATCTAATATATTCAAGAGGTCTACTTGTCATTGAATTTATTTGTGTATCTTAATGATGTGTTTTCAATTTCTCAAACTAAATCAGTTATGAGTCATTGTAATAATCAACCAAATAAACAAATGAATTGACTTTTATGACATATCTATTCTCAAGGTGCTTATAATTACCTAAAAGTTTAAATAATATCAGAGAATTTCAAGACTTGAATAAATTTAATGACTTGACCTCAAAAGGTACAATGAGAGGCAGAGACCCAGGAAGTCATATTTTTAAAATTATAAATGTAACATGAAGCCTTTATTTTTTTTTAAGATTTTATTTATTTAAAAAAAAAGATTTTATTTATTTGACAGAGAGACAACAAGAGAGGGAACACAAGCAGGGAGAGTGGGAAAGGGAAAGGCAGTCTTCCCGCCCAGCATGGAGCCTGACAAGGGCTCTATCCCAGCACCCTGGGATCATGACCTGAACGGAAGACAGACGCTTAAGGACTGAGCCACCCAGGTGCCCAACATGAAGCCTTTAACAACCCAAACGGTATTCTATTATATACAGAGGAAGAGCAGAAACAGAGGCAGATGTGAGAGGACATATTAAAAACAGTTAAACAAAAACAACAACAAAAAAGAAAACATTTAGGAAAAAACCAAACTGATTTCTGACTGAGCTTGGAAAAACTCTCATCAGAAAAAATTTCCATTTGTAATCAGAAATCAGACACACATACATATGTATATTTCTTCTTTTGTTAAGATGACTGAATTGTCATTTGCTGAACAAACTTTCTCATGAACACAGGAGGCTACTGGGTATAGGTAGTGGGCTGAAATGGACCTTGGAATTCTCAGTGGAATATGACATTTAAAGCCAATGCCACTTCTTACCCTCAGTGATTGAAAAGGTCAGGGCTAATCATCAATTTCCTCACCAGGACAGCCTAAATGTTTTGAAAGAACATGCCTAACTTTAGAGCTTATAGCATGATTTTCTAGCTCACGTTGTCCTGACTTCAACAGGTGCTAATTATGGGCACTGACCCCTCACATAGTAGAAAATCCTCATATAAAATTGACTCCCCATAAACTGTACTAACAGCCTTACTGATAACATAAATAGTTGATTAACACATATTTTCTATGTTAAATATATTATTTGTTGTATTCTTACATTAAAATAAGCTAAAGAAAAGAAAACGTTATGAGGAAAGTCAAAGAGAAAACTACATTTACAATAAGGTACTGTTTCTATCCTAACTAACTAAACAAATAAATAAATAAAAATCCACATGTAAGTGGGCCCACACAGTTCAAACCCTTATTCAGAGTCAACTGTACTTTATGTGGGAAATCATTCTGTTTTCCTAAAAGCTATAGGATGAGATCCCAACAATAAAGGGGTAGTTATTCACCAAGGGTCGCAGTGCAGAATACTTCCCCCATTTAGCATTTATCTTTTCACTATATCATAGTATGGTTATTGCTATACAAAAACTTTCTATAGACAAATCTAAATCTATTTATCGAATGAACATCTTGGTTTTGCCATGCTTGGCCAGGCATTCACTATCCAAAGTTAACAGAGATTTTTCACATTAAAAAAAAATTATTTATTTATCTATTTATTTATTTATTTTTGTTTATTTCTTGCATACTTTTTTCTTAATATGTTTTCATAATTTTTAAGGTTTAATGCCAGAACCAATTGGGATTTATTTTGGTGTATGGTGAGAAAAAGAAATCTAACTTTTTAAACTGAATGGCTAATTATTTTAAACATGAAATAAACCATGCTTCTATTTGGAAATGCCGCCTTTAACATGCATGCATATATATACATCAGGTCTATCACTGTTAATGTGTTCAAGTGTTCTCTTCATCTATCCCATAAAAATATCATGCTACCTTAAGTGTTTTGATTTTACAGTATATTTTGCTATCATTATGACCTATAAAATACTATGAATCACACTTGTGCCCAGTTTAAATTCTCTAAAAATCTATCTAATTTCCCCTTTGCTTCCAACCTATCCACCATACACATATGCAAATACCATTTTGACTTTGATTAGTTATCATTGCCCAACTTTTTTAATGAACAAAAACTAAGACCATAAATTTTCTACAACCCATCTTATGAATGTACAATAATATTCTCAAGACTGTTTACCCGATTTTCCTGAGGTCTGATTTGTCACCCATGTTTATAATTATGGAATATTTTAAAATAATATTTTATTTATTAGGTTCAGAGCTGTCCATAAATGTGGAAAGAGAAACCAAACCTATTAAGTATGTTATTCAAATTCTTCATATTCTAATATTTTGTCCACTTAATATGACAATTTTTAGAAAAATACATACTAGCATCACCCACTGTAGATATGGTTGTTAAATTTTCCCACTACTTATAAGAGTCTGGGATATATTTTTATGCCTTGTTGTTTGATATATAAAGGATTGAAACTATTAGAATTTCTACTGGATATAATATGTCAATATAAAACACCCTCTCTTTTCACCCCATGCTGAGCCTCCACACTAAAACCGTATTTTTCAGAGACTGATACACTAACATGGCAATTCTTATTTTTATTACATTAACACTGCCTGTTAGAACTCAACTTACTCCTTTATTTCTAGTCTGTATTAGAATTTGTCTCTTTAACAGGACACAACTAGGTTTGCATTTTAATTGAAGCTGTGAACAGTTACTTTTATTAAGAGAAATTACTCCATTAGAATGTGCTATAATAACTCATAATAAAATACTTATAATAACTGTAAGTTATTATGACAACTAATATGTTGTGCCTAATTACTGACATATCACTTTGTTTTTCCTGCATATGATACACTGTTACTATGCTTTCAGGCCTCCCTATTTTCCTGTGCCTGAATCAAATTTTCTTTTTTACTTTTTTTTTCCTTTGTAGCCACTTAAAATATAACATTTCACAACTCATAAAGCCTTTTATATTTATGTCAAACTACTACACTTACCAACTTTCGGTCCCTCTTACTGTGAAGGTGACAGGAAACTACTCTAATGTCTCCCTCTCTTCCATCCCTGTCTATCCAAAAGTAATCACAAAACATTCTCCATCTGTGGTAATAGCAATAAGTCAGCTTAAGATGAGACCACTTTGAAATTTAATGAACCTACGTAGTATCTATTATGATCCAGGAAAAGGGAGGACTAATAACTTCATATTTAATTAGTCAGAAGTTAGTTCCATTTATCTTTCCAACATCTCTGCACCCTGCAAAAGACAAAGCTCTTACCGTTTCTTTTGGAATCTGCATCTGGCTTGGCTCTGCATTCTAGAAGAATTGAAGAAAAATATAAATACAGACTGACCAAAGCCATCTTCAACACACAGGGACACAAAGCTTGACTTTAAAGGAAATTTTGTTGGTTCTTAAAACCCACGAAATATATAGAGGGTGATTATATTATGGATGATGTACGACTCTGTCTTCCAAACTTTCACTGATGTGGTTGTATTATCTTCTATGTGTGTCGGTGTGTGTTTTAAGAGAAGTTTCTGATGTAAATTTTTACTTGCTCACTCACACTATATCATGACTTTATTATTTGGAGGAAAACGAATGTCACCAGACTAGGCTCTCTATTCATGGCACTGTTTCTAATTTTGTTTTTTTTTTTTAATTCCCCAACTACATCTAAGTTATAAGGTATATTATAATTTGATAACTACACTAGATAATAAGTCTGAACCACAAGCATTATACTTTAAAATATTACACAGAAATGTGAATTTTTATCACATATTATAGAGTTGCTTTAATTACATAGATATTTAAAAGGCTGATTTATAAAAGAGGCATGTACTGGTAACAGTATTTTGTTTTAGACAGAGAATTTAAACACAGAGACCCCAAACAGAGGAAAGGAGTTTTGTTAATTGGATTCAAAGATCATTTTAAATGCACCCCCTCCCCTTTAAGTTTTCAGAATTTTAGTCTTTGAAATCTTAAAAAGCAGCTGCAACATGAATAATAGACTGACGGGCTACTGGCTCACTCCTTAATGAAAAGCTCACAAGCAATAAATTAAATAACCAAGGGAAAAAAAACTAGGCAGCAGAAGGGGAAAACAGAAGCCTGGAAGATCAAAATTGGACAAGAAGAACCTGAATAACCTTAAGCTGGCTAGATGCTGGCACGGAGTCTGGGAAGGGCTGCTGACGAGCAGTGTCGAAGCTCTGGCAATCTGATGATGCTAACTATTACCCAGGCTAAGATATACTGAGAAAGAATTAAAGCTTCATCAAATCACATCTAAAGCTTATTATTTTTTTTTTAAGGGCTCATTTACAATTTAATAGAGACATCTCCAGATTTAGGATCAGGTGGCATTTGAAGCACGAAATTGGATAACAGTGGGAGGAAAAGGGAAAACCGAATTTAAATTGGGAAATAATGCATTCAACGTTTTAAAATAGAAATAAAGACGTTTTTATAATTTTCAAAATCTACTTAAAACACAAGCATTCGGCAATGCTTTCCTACCACAATTGGAAATTCCATGAAATGGGAGTAAATTTCTGCAACCAGGGGATAGGGTATTCCTACACTGAAACATATCTGGCTCACAACAAAAGGAAAATTTTATTAACCACAAGACATCCACCTTGAAATATTAGCAAGAGATTTAGGGCACTAGGACAAGTCTGGGAATGGTGCCCCTAAAACCTTGCCACTCCAGTATATACGAATTAATTGTTGCTTAAAGCTAAAAGCGGACTGAAAGAGATGTCAAACGCTCTAAAATGGCCCAACTAAAATCTGTTTTGAAATATTTAAAATACCACTTGTACTGAAATAAAACAATTTTCTTACCACATCAAAGGATAAAAGTGATTCCTCCAATTATGTTGTTTTTACATAATAAATGAAACCTGGCACTTCTTGCAGAAAAACATTCAAACTATGTCAACTTAGTATACATATTTCATTCACACCAATACTATGTAAATACCTCTTATATTTAGACATATTGATGCACATTTAAAAAATAAAATGAACTGCAAACAAATGCCTTTTAATTTCATCTTTGTCATTTCAAATAATGTCAATATTAGTAATTAATGGCCATGGGGCTTATTACCACTCAGGTCTCCTTACTTTCAATCGTAATACTCTAATTAAGGTATTCCTTTTCATACAACACTAAGCAAGAAGCTTTACTTGGCTTAGCTAGATTACTATGAAAATCTGAAATATGAACATTTGTCGTATGTAGTGGAGAAGATGGCAAGTTTTCAACAACAGCCTTTGAAGTGACAGTTATGAAATAATCAACGTCTCTGTATTCAATCAGTCCATCTGAAAGTGTTCACTAATAAACATTTGCTGTCCTAGAAAATATCCTTGCAATTTGATTTCTATAATCAAATTGGATTATGGATATCTATCTTCAAAACTGAACGAATGTAAGAAAAGAATGCTTATGCTAAGTTAAGGCTGAAAAAAAATATAAAATATAGAAACTATTTCGAAAATGTATTGATAAACATTGGCCATCAGGTGGCTAGCCCAGATCCCTGGCTTGTGTGCATCAGAAATCTTTCATCTGCTCTAAATTTACACACCAGTTCCCTTGGGTGGAAGGCATCTTCTTGGCGAAAGACCAGGAGGCTCACAGTCCCTTCCATCTTGGTGCTTCGCAACAGGGAAACGACTTCCTCTTGGGATTTGCCTGCTATATCTACTCCATTTACCTGAAAACAAATAAAAAGTTTTCAGCTGCAATGCTGTGCAAACATATGACAGAAGAAAAGACACACATCCTAGAATGTACCATGTCTCCTACAGAGCACAGTGCATTTCATGGGAAATTCTGCCATGATCTGGCAACCATCAGGCTGTTGTAGCTAATAAGGAAACATAGCCTAGGTATCTAGAAATGAGACAGGAAGTGGAAAATCTTTTAGCGCTTATTAGTAAGCCAAAAGCCACAGCCACCAGAGTATTAACAAATAACCAGTAATAAAAAAAATATCTAAATTATTATGCTAACACAAAACTTAATGGCTTTGGACTGAGATATCTTGATGGCCTTATGTATCATAGATGATCTTAAACCCAAACCAAAAGGTGTTGCTGTTAGAGAAGAAACACACTAAAAGTATTTTGGTAAAACTTTCAATGAAATTTTACTGAAACTTATAAAGACAATTTTTATCCCTAAAGACACACATTAAAGAAGAGTGCAAAGTAATAATATTTGTGGAGGAGTAGCAGTATTTTGAGGTAGTAATACCTCAATATTCTTCAATATTTTTAAGAGAATCCTACAAAAGATAGAGAGAGAGAGAGAGAGAGATTTGAAATAACCAATTTCTGGGGAATCTCATTATTTTTACCTTTAGGAAGAACAATAACATTATCAGAAAGCACTATATATTTAAAAAAAATAAGAGTGCAAATTTCTTTTAAAACCTATTTGGTAGTATTCATTTTAGAGAAAAATAACATTTTGTCCATGGCAATAAAGTATATTATTTAAATTGTGATATCAAAATTACCCTTAGTTAAAATACGTTTTGGGACCTTTCCCTCTCCACTAAAAACCATCTTCTACTGCTCAGTGTACTACTATTTAAGTGACTGCACAAAACTGATAAGTAGTAACAGGTTCAAAGAAAGGAAAAATTTCTAGATTTAAAAAAAAGAGTGACTTGATACTTTAAGTATGCTTCCAAATATATAGATGCTCAGAAAAACTGCCCATAAAACTGTTGACGTGTCAATGCAACTACAGATACTAGAAAGTTAGGTTTAAAAGATGTGTGAAAATGTAGTTTCAAATAAAGAAGATAGCTACAGAAAACAGAGCCTAACTCTGAAGAAACAGAGGTTTTAGGCTCTTCCCACTGCTCAAAAAGAAAAACAAAAGCCTTTGTAATGTGTTGAAAGTAAAGCAATTATGGGAGGAAAGAGGAAGTGGGGCTGGTGCCAGAAAGAGGACGACAGACATGTTTTGGACTCAGAGGCAAAGACAACGACATTCAAGTCCCAGCTGAGCCTCCTACTACATAAAACAAGCTGTAACGGCAAACTTGGCCCAATACTACTCAATTTATGCCCCAAGGACAAGTGGCCCTTTCTGGAAACAACGCTCTAAACATAATTTATACCGAATCTTTCCTTCTAGTTAGCCTCTACCAGTGCCCCTTTAAAAAATGGTATCACAAGAACAAGACACAAAGGAAAAGAGCAAGATTTAAGAAATCTAAGCCCAATATGTAGCCACAGAAAAATCTGGAAGGCAATCCCCTTCTCCATTACTTCTCAAGAAATCTTTAGGAGAGCTCGATCTAGGGAATTCAAAACCACATATGAAGCTACGAGTAAACAAGAAAGGGTAATGCCACAAAAATGTAGTTTAACATCAGTGTTTGAATACTAGTTAATAATTAGGAAAGGCGGTATCTGCTGCTAAAAATACAGACACTTTTTTTCCGAAGAAAACACTAAGAAAAGCAACTAACCTATTTTTCTCAATCTTTCTTCCTTTTACTTCTACATACATAAGCAATCACACACACAGAAATGTCTAGGTATGTTTATGTATGTCTGAGATGGCCTCAAAGACCAATGAACCGAAACTCATGAGGTACAGAAAGGAAATTTTTTTTTCTGACATCTGATTTTTATGTCTCAATTCATTCTCCATGCTGCCATTTCAAGATTTCCTCTCATCAAGACACACTGTTTTCATTTACTTCGTTTGTCTCTGTTCTGATTACAAAGTAGATATCATTTCTATATTGCCAGACATAAATTTGAAGCCATCTAGAAACAGAACCTAACAGACACTGTACTTACATAATGACAAATGTTATGTTACCTCATAAACCGAATGTCTGAGTAACTAAAAATTTATGAGTACACTCAATGAAAAGATATTTCTCATCAAATAACATGGAAACAAGTCGAAGTAAAGCAGAAATACACTGCTTTATGATGCACACTTCTAACATATATAATTTAACTTCATATTTATGAAGAGGTGAAAAAGAACTGGCCCCTAAAAATGAAAGTTCTTAAGAACTATGGAACTTTCAACTTAGAGAAGGCACTCACCTCTATAAGTCTATCTCCTGCCTTGAGTCGGCCATCCTGGATGGCAGCTCCTCTTGGGAGGATGTTTTTCACATAAATTGGAGCTGAGCCACCTATTGTTACATCTCGGGAAGTGATGCTGAATCCCAAGCCTTCTGTACCTACACAGAGAACGACAACAGAAAACGTAAATAAAATGAGATATCTTGAATTTCACGTGTATGGTACAGAAATGTTTTGTTATTTTCTTCCTCGGCTTGACATTTTGTAATTTTCACAATGGCCTACACTGCTTTCAATACTTCTGAAGTCTGAACAGCTCTCCCAAGACAGACTAAATCAGGGAAGGTTTAAACGGCTATATACCAAAATTCTTTAAGAAGAAATGGGAATCTAGTCCAAGACAGATGAAAGGTAGTATACCAATACGACTGCCAAAAGTTTTTAGATTGGTCAAAATGTTTGATGTGAAATAAACTTAATATCTCCATGTGGAAAAAAATTCTGTTAAAACCCATAGTACCTCAAATATCAATTAATATTGTGTAATCATGGTATCCAGATTTAAAGAGTAGGAAAAGGAGCAAGGAAAGAGAAAATGGTCAGGAAGACAGAAAAAAATAGTAAAAAAAGAGATTTTTCTAGATAACAGAACCTCCCAATACTATAATTAGAACAATTTACTTAATATATGTGCTGCCAAAGCGAGCACTAGAACGATTTACTTAAAGGATGAACCATATTATATTTGCCTAGTTCTCTTCTATTTACCTTAATCTTAACATGTATATTTCTCAACCAATAAATCAATTGTAAAAATAATAAATAAATAAATAATTAAAAAACAAAGGCGCATTACCCAGGGAAGACACCACCTCATATCATAGCTACCAAGTGTAAGGACCATGATATTATGTTTAAAGATACTAAAATCAATAAGGCATTTACAGATCACTGTGCTGGTCTGCATAATTTCAATTTTAGGTTCTTCAGCAGCTTTCTTGACAGGCACTCATAAGTGCGATGCAGTATAGAAAACAGTTACATGTTATTAGAACTGACACACAACAAGCCAAAATGAGCCAAGAAAAAAATGTCAAGACTATAACAAATTTCTAATGAATCACAGCATTTTTATAACACTTCTAATAATGATTAATTTCTACCAGAGCTTTTTAAAAAATTACTCTTTAGGATCTTAGGTTCCATTTCAGTCAAAATGACAGTAGGAAATACTTGTTCATGTGGGAAGAACAGAGGGTTACATAAAGGTGAAAAATCTATGAAAGGATACATTAATTTGATACAGCACTCAGTATAAAACTAGAAGCAAGAGTATAAATCTATAAGCAAATAAATATGGGCAAGTAACTGAATGAAAATTTGGGTTAAAGAAGAAGTATAAAGTTGATATACCTGTAGCAAAACCTACCATATATATTCTCAAGTTCAAACAAAACAGTCATTTACTTTGAGTCTGAAATCAGTTTAATATGCCTAGACTGTTAATTTCTTGAGTCTTCTGTGCTGAAGACTTGAATGGCATCTTGTCTATATGAAATTTTCCTAATTATTCTGCTGGGAGTTTTCCATATGTCTCTGTGCTTTCATGAAACTCTAATGACTTGCAATAACATTTATTAAGAAAGAATTCTAAATTATTCTCCTTTTGCAATATTAATTTTTATGAACTACAAAGACTGATTGTTATATGAACCTCAATACTATTAAAATATCAGCAATAACCCCTAAATCTGTAAGCTAAAAGTTCAGGCAATGACCTTTAAAAGAAAGATAAATAGATATCAATTTTCATTTAGCAAAGCCAACAAAACATTTTGCACTGACTGAAACAGATTACTGACCTTCTCTTCTGACTTTATTAAAAAGCTAATTTCTACAAAAGAGCAGGGTATCTGAGAATGGAAAATGGCAATAAATATTAAGAAATCATAATTATGAAAGCAAGTACATAAGGGCTATTCTATTTTGTCATGTTTCCTAAATTAGGCTTTCTAAACTATGCCTAAGAATCATTATCATGAAGTCTTCTCCATTTAGCACATAGAACTGCTATCAGTTTATGAAAGAACTATCATTCAAAGCATGTCAGCTCACTCTGAATTTTGCTTAAAGTTCAACATGGACACACCCTATGTTCTTCATGTACTTCATTAAAAATGTTACATGTAACAACTGTAACTAGTAAAAATCTTATGTTAGCTACAATGAAAGCTGGTTCAATTCTCATACAATCATTATTATTAAAATAACTGTCTTCAGTACTAATCAAAGAGAATCAGCATTCTTCACTCTTATGTATCATAAACTTATTTTTCATATAAAGTATTTGTAAGTATTGACAGAATGTACGGTTGGTTTCTACCTTTCGTCACACATTCTCAAAGTAAATTAAAATCAAGACAGAGCTATGAGGATACTCAAAAGTCAGAAAAAATGTTTAAAAGAAAACCAGTTTCCACTTTTCTGATCTTGATGACTGAGCACAGTCTTTCTCAATTAGCTATGTCAGTGTAACCTATCTTTTAAAAGGCTACTAAAATAAACTAATTTCTGCATTTAAAAGAATTCCTCTCTTAATGGCAAGTCAAATTTCACTTCATTTAAAAGTTCATATTGTATCCTAAGTTGTTAAAATAGAATTGTGTAAAAAACTGTAATTAACTAAATAAATACGCCTGTTAGTGTAAAAGGGCAAAGATATTTATGAACTAATATCTTTATGACAATGGCCAAGTAAAATATTTTTCCTCCACTGAGAGATCCCAAGCAGAATTTTATTTTTTCATACAATTCCATTTGTGGTTCTTACTGTGTTTTTGCTTAAAAACAAGGGCCTGTCATTTGATTAGGGAAAGAAGATAGGATCTGATACTTACCTCATTCAGGAATTAACAAAGCTAAAAGGGGTTTATGCTGACATAACTCTGCATTTGTAAGAGGTTTCAAAAATGGAGTAAAGCTGTCAATTCCTGATCATGTCAACCAAGTATTTGGAGCTTAAAAGTCAGTAACCAGAAATAAGGAGTTTGTGGTTCATGTAAAGTTCAATGGAAGAATATGATTAGAAAGGAAATAGGAATCTCAGAGTTTACAACCTTGTAAACCCTACTCCAAATGGAAAGAACGGTCTAAATGTCAGGATATGGAAAATGTTCTCTTAACAATCTGCTGCCAACGCCATGCGACTTGAGGAAATCACTCAACCTCTCTTGGATGCATTTTCACCTAACTGTAGGAGTTGGCTGAGCTCATAAAAAGAGAAATATTCTTTATGACACCATTTTGAAAGAGACAATTTTAAAATATGTATCAGAATCCCAGCTAAAATGGATGATTAACAGCAAAAGTGTAACCCAGTGCCTGGAGAGGACAGTGTTCGGAAATCAGAAAATCAAGCCAAGCAGTCTGCTTTGAGTTGTCAAGAACAAGATGGAAAAGCATGCTTCTGGTACACAGTCTATTGAAAGGATACTTAAATAAATAAATTGATATTAGGTGTACATAGTAAAGATTTAGCAAGGTCCATCAGAATTTCCCTTGCCATCTTAAGGAAGGAAAGCAGTATAAAAGTCTGGGAAAGTAGCAGACAAGGAGCCACCTGCTGGGTGAAATTACGTTCTGCCATGAACCACTGACAGCTTCAAATCAATCCATCACTTGCCCTTACCAAAATGATGGGGTTAAAATGGAGAAGCGCTAATGTCCTCTTTGAGAGCTATGTCTGGACATCAAGTGGTGTGATCAAAACAGTCAAGTCCTCGTTCTTGTTTTGGGTTTAACAGTATATCCTAAAACCAATTTCCTCCTTTACCAAAAATTTTTACCACAGTAGAAACTGCTACCTTCTTCACAGAAACTTATTTTTAAAGCCTTATTTACTCTGAATTTCATACTTTAATTCTCACATAGCAAAATGAATCTGAAAAGCATAAAAACTGCAATTTTAAATACTTTAAATCATTGTATCAGTTCTTTCCTATAATAACAGGATAGCTATTTGATTTTTAAAATAAATTCCATAGGGACACCTGGGTGGCTTAATCGGTTAAGCGTCTGCCTTCAGCTGAGGTCATGATCCCAGGGTCCTGGGATTAAGTTCCCACAACGGACTCCCTGCTCAGCAGAGAGTCTGCTTCTCCCTCTTTCTCTTCCCTTCTATGCTCTTTCTCTCTCAAATAACTAAAATCTTTAAAATAATAAAATAAAATTTAAAAATTTCATAAAACAAAACAAGGTGGGTCATACCTTTCTTCAGCTGGATATTAAGCCTCTTGCCTATTTTTTTGGTGTTATAACCACTGCTTACATTTGTACTAAATACATTTTGCGGTACTGGGGCCGGAGCTGATGGTGGTTTTCCGGATGGGTGTGTACTCTGAGGTAGAAGTCGGGGGTGAGAGTCTGTGGGCTCGGACAGGGGGTTCGGTCTAGGAGCTCTCTGCAGGGCTGAAAGTCCTGCACTATGCATGCTCCTGTTGTCAATATATTGGCTGTCCGGACTGAAGCGACTTGAATAGTAATTGTTCTTCTCACTTTGGGATAGTTGTTCGTACTGCTCTTTATTTGCTGCAGGAACCACATGGAACCAAATGATGGGTGTACACATGGCTTGGCGAAACATATGTTGTGCTCTGGGTTTGAGAAAGAATGGAAAATTAGCAAACTGAGACTGGCAGCCTAGAAGATATTATGAGCTTAATGACGTATGCTAATTAAGCAACGAGAACTGACAGACTTTGTTGAAAATGAAAAACAAAATTCTAATATCCCATTTATCAATCAAGTTTGCGAGCTCTGACAGAAGCATCGCTGTTTCTCCAAATATAAATTTCTCGTTCTCTTAACAAAAATTAAAAAATTATCTGTAACTACAGATAAAATATTGTACTCTCAATCACAAATTATTAAGTAATAGTTTTAAGTACAACAGAGGTACTATAATTACAACAGGAAGAGAAATTAAATACAGTCTTCTCTTCACATCATCATTCAATACATTTAAGAAGTAACTACATTTTATTACACAGGACCACTTGAGTTTTTAAAGAAATAAATATACTTAGAAAACTAGAGAAATCAGCTATCCATCATCAACAACACGAGCGCAAGTCTGCGTATGCAAAATTCTCAAGAACACCAGGATGGTCTCAGGGACTCAAAATGTGTAGAGTTTTGGTCCCGGTGCACTTCCAGGAGCAGCCTGAGAACCTGCTGCACCTCGCATGGGTTCCCTACTCAGATCCTACACAAAGTCCTTCTGATTTCTGCTCATTCTTGCTTTGTTTGATAGGCACCGGACAACTTTCTTCTTTCCAACTGCATAAGGACTTGAATCAGGACAAAGAAAATCTGAGTAGACCACACACTACGGTTCAAAGGAGCTTTCCCTGCTTATTCATATGGGGAGTCATTACGTGCAATGAAGTTGGAAATGTGAGGCAAAGTATAATAAAACCTAGTATACTGGCATATTTTCCAAAAGGTGAGGAAGTAGCAAACTGTGAAGTCTAAAAATTGTGCCCATAATATTTTAAGAAGCGCTCTGTCGGTCGGAGGGCATTTTGAAATACAGTGTAATGGTAGTAATTACCTGGAGTTTGATTAGATTTTTAAAAGCCAGGTAATGACAGAAAATACTCCTCTCTGGTATAAAGACAGAGACGCAGACGTGTTGTTTGGGGCATTTCAGCAGACCTCACTCTCTCACACCGAAAGCCACACGCACTTACTGTTCAAATCTTCTGTTTCGAAGGTCGCCATCGTTAATCCTGACAATGCAATCATTCTCATGAAAGAGTTTTTCTTGTTCAGCTTTACCACCTTTCTCCAATCGCTTTACTAACAACCCCAGGGTTCTGGAACATTAAGAATGCAAATCATTACACACGTAGTATTTCCACCATGCACAATGCCCTCCTGTTTTAATGCTGGTATTATATTTACAAAGACTTCCTGATAACGGAGCGCATTAAGTTGTTATTAATACATTTGAAAATCACACCAACACCGAAAGCACAACAGTATAAATAAACTGCAGCAAGGGATCCCCTCAATAAATGAAAGAAATTGTTTCTGGGGGTCAGGATTCTGTTTCCAAAACAAACCGTGTCCTTCGGTCTCTGCTTCGAACTGCTTCGGACAGAGCTCGTCTGATGGTTCAGTGGACATCGCAGTGTGCAGCAGAGCTGAACGTGTGGTTGTGGACAACTCTGGCAGTTTTCTGTTCTAAGCCAGCTGGGACACAGCTGACAACAACCCCATCTCCCCGTGAGAGAGCAAGTAACCAGGAAAGGTTAACCTCAGCGCACCGTACACAGGCAAAGAAAAATAGCAAAGTTTCCAATCTGGGCATCTGCATTTGATGGTGCCTAATATTCTGAATTTCAAAACTTGTTAGGTTTCCCAAAAGGAAAAAAAATTGTTGCCATTATTCCCAATTGAAGACAAACAGGAGAAAGCCAGGGACAGGTTCAAATGTCAATGGTTCAAATCCTGTCAATGTGTGCTCCAAATGAAGGTCGAAAGGAAAGCCTCAATGAACTTCTAGAGACCAATAAGGAGAAAAAAGGCAAAAATTATCCATGTACCTGGTCTAGAATACTAAGGTCTTGCCTGAGAGAAAGAACATTCTAGATACCCTGGGACAAGCAGCAAACATTATGGGACCACAGGAATCTTTACCTAGTTCTGGTGCTGTGACTAACTTAACAGCTAACATAAATTCTACATGATGAGCCTGTTAAAAATTGTTATGAATCTATTTTGGGCCTGTCCAAAGCTTAGATTTTTCTCTCATAATCCTAATATTTAGAGATAACATTCATATAGATACTCAAATTTAGAATCCTGTCAAAATTAAAGTTGAAGATATTTCCTATTTAGCCCAGATATGGATATACATCTTTCAACAGAATACACTTTGCCGTGTCCTATATAGGCTTTCCGGTTTAAAAAAAAAACTACCCAAATAGCTTCCTCTTTTAGATGTTTACAGTTCTGGGGCCATTCATCTCACTCCTCCGTAACTGTTACATATATACACACCTTCTCTCTACTAGTGCACTGTAAGCTCCTAGAAGAGAAGATGGGATTCACCAATGCACACTCAAGCCCGTAACTAGCAGCAAGGTCTCAACAGACCAACACAGAGTTACTTTAGCTGAGGCAAACAAATCTCTTGTTTCTAACAAGATTTTTTTGCAAAATAGAATACAAGTGAAAGGAAATTTAGATCCAGATCCTTTTTTTCAGACAGATGTTAATTATACCAAATATATGATTGGACTGAAATAAGCAAACCTGAGAGCGAGGGTCTTTTTCACTTGTATTCCTGCAAACTTAAATTTGTTTCTTTCACAAAGAGAATCATTTTTTAACTTCATTTTAATTTTTAGTATTAAGTATAGAACAACACGTTTTACTAAGGTCAAGTCCACCAACTTGCAAAAATAATTAGAGGAGATAATACTTAAATCACCTTTTGAAATGATGCCATTTGAGGATCAATACCTACTAATGTATAGTGTGTGTGTGTATACACACATACACACACATATATAGTATATAGTATTGTGGAGTCTATACATCTTAGTGACTGGTTAAAAAAACATTACAACATAGGTGATTTTTGGTTACCTACTACCATGTATTGGAATTAAACAAACATAAAAATCCTCTCAGCTCAAAGGTCAGAACAAAGTACACTAACACAGTTGCATGAGCAACTTCACACTGTCAGAGTCGTACGTGAAAGAAAGCGATCCCACACAATACACCCAAAATTAAGTTACTGGTAAAATGTTATCATGCCCACGACCTTCTCCCTACACGTCCCTATTGTGTAAGTGTGTTTCTACGTGTCATGGATTAAGTGTCCCGTGAGAGGAATCGAATTATTAAGAAACATCAAGGATTCTGCTGAATGAGAAAAAATAATCTGAGAAGGCAAATTAAATCATAGTTATTGACAGTATGGGAAACAGAAGGCATCTGGCCACTTCACCATCGAAGCAACTGCATAGAAGGACCACATTCAAGGAGACGATGGCCCGGCCAACCACAGGCACTCACAGCACAAGCAGACACGTGGTACCATGACTGTGGCTAAAAGCTACCTCATCGGACCAAGAGTGCTTTTTTGGAGTGCACGCATTCCATGGGCAGCAGAAGCAGGTGTTACTAAGAGTCACTCCAGTTAAGTAGCTAGTTTTAAATTGCTGAAATCGTGAGCAGTTTCTCAGTAACATTACAATCTTATCCCTGCAATCTTAAAGTGATGAATAATGATTATGCTTTTATGTATTCTGAAATATTTTATGTATTCTAAAATAGCCTACAGAATACTTTGAGAGAGACATATATATATATGTATACATACATACATGCATATAGAGACAGATAAGAGACAGAGACAGACTATGTTTAATGAAAATTACTCACTTAACTAGTACTGAAAATTTGTTTAAATTTATAAATTTACCCCAGATAGATCCTTTCAGTATTTATCACAGTTTAAAATAACACAACCTGAAAATATGTAATTTAAATCTGTAAGTGGCATCAATATTTTTCAGATGAATAAGTCTATGGATTTATATTCATCTAGATAACAATTTTTTTTTATAATCTACCTCCTCCTTGGAATCATTCTAGAATAATAATCCAAAGTAAAAAAGCATGCCATGCTTCATTAATTCAATGGCTTGTCTTTCTGAATAAGTCCTCACATACAGCTTAATTCCTCAGTAGTCCCAATACACAGTGAAAAATGTCACGAATCATAAATAAATACACCATCACATTTACATGGCACATAAACAGAATTTTATTAAATGAGGCTTTTAGCATCCAAAGTTGTTAAAATAGATGCAAAAACCTTGAAGTTCTTTTTCTCAGTGCTAGGGACTAGAGAACTGATTGGGGGGCGGGGGGCGAGGAGGAAGAATTTCACCCTGAGTAACACAGCAAGTGATCAGGGAATCAACGGAACAGACTGAATTAAGGAGAAGTTAGTAGCCTGCTGATTTCTAAGTACTTGACCACACTATTAGAATCATTCTCTCAAAAAGAATGGATTAATTTAAAAGTAAAGTGGTACAATCTGCAAAATTATCTCATTTGCTTCACTAGGTGAAAATGATTACAAAAGGAATGGGAATGAACTATCAAAAAAAAACTTCACAAGAAAATTGAACTGATAACAGGGAGACTGAGAATGAAAAATACCCTCTGATGGGAAATCAACAGTTAGTTATAACACTTCCATCTTCCTGAAAAACTTGAGTGCAAGCAGATAGATTTTCATACTTCCCACGTTCAATTTAAAGCCATCATAAACAGTATAATTAAAAATAAATTTTAGGTATATATTTTGCAAATTCAACCCACAACTAGTATTTGTTCTGGAATAATAAAGAACTGAATGCCTATGGTGTTGTGGTCCCTAGAACACTTTATTAAAGACATATTTATTAGGTCTTTAACACTTATTAGAAACATAATTGAAAATAATGAAGTTCCAAACATTCTGGCATGTCCACGTGTTAGGATAGAGACTAATTTTTCTTCTAGACAGTAGGAACCAGAATTCCTTATCAGGGACAATGATTCTCTGTAAGAACTAGAAGTCACTCTGCAAAAGCTATGAAGAGGAAGAGGGAAAAGAGGCAGTGGGGTGAGCTCTGTGAGGGGAACAGTCTGGGAGCAGAACTCCAGGGAATGAGCAGTGGTGATAGACACAGGAGAAATGTGGAGGGTCTGATTTATGAAGGTCTGTTTGGAGGGCTGGGGGTATAGGAAAAGAACCTCCTTCACCTTCTGTGTGAATCTAATGTAAACTTCTCAGCACACGTGATTTTAGAGCACACAGATTTTTTTTTTCTGCTACATCGGATCCCCAAGCCTAAGCTGTTTCTATTGTTTCCTGTATTTTTTCAAAATTTTGGGAAAAAAATACTACATCCACCAAGTACAATTCTCATTTCTGAATAATTTTCTTACAATAAAAATATGCAAATCTACACACATTTCTTTAAACCCTTTCTTGGGGCTTTTGAGTAATGTTTCTCACCAAAAGTGGGGGAGGAGGGCAAAGAAGAAGAATACAGTCACAGAAAGCAAGCCATTGAAATGCTGCATCTTTGTACATGATTTTGGATGTGTAATTAGAAATTTAACTGCTTAGATTATATTAAGGATTGCACCACTACATTTATACAAGGTTCATTAGCCTAATTATACACTTAATTAAAACAAACTCAGTCATACATGTTAACATTTTCAATTCTAAGTATAAATTACAACCAATGATAAAACTGAAAATAAGTAACGAATGTTTTATTGACATCTAAATTGGCTAAGCAAGTCTGAGCATTGCTTTGATAATGTAAACTCCCACAACTGCCACCCAGCTGTATGGAAATGATCATAATTCATCTTAATAAAAGCTGACATAGTCTAAACACCACCACTGTCATGAAGGCAGAGTAGGAGTGGGAAGGACAGGATGGCGAGAGCAAGACCCTCTCACCTCGCTCAACACTAACAGGGGCCCACAATTACCTACATTTGATCCCTGAGGACCACAGCCGCCATCAGAGCAGACCCAAACAGAAGAAAGTTCAAAGAAGGTCCAAATTTAAAAAAAAGAAAAAAATCGTAAGTTTTTAAAATCTTTAATAGATAAGATGAAGAACCACCACAACACAAAAGTAAATAAAAATAGAGAAATCCTGCAGCTGAGGACAGAAATGACAGGCATCATACTTCTACACTTAAAGAGGCAAGATTTATCTAAATGTAAGCTACATTTTTCTGTCTAAAGCCTATGTATTTATTGTAGTCCATTATTAAAACAAGTCTACAGCTAAGAATGCACAATTGAAAACTTTCAGACAAAAGGTTACAGATTCAGCTGATAAAGTTAAATTGTGTTTTCTCAGAAGTAAATTAAAACGGAACACAAAAGAGCATATTCATTCTTTGAAAAGTGATAACCAATTTCAAAACTCTACAATGATCTGAAATGAACTAGTTCTATGAAATTCCAACTGGCTATAATTCTTCATTAACACATAAATTCAACAGACTAGTGTATACAGTTGACCCTTGAACAACACAGAGTTAGGGGTGCTGACCTCAGTGTAGTAAAAAATCTGCATATAACTTTTTGACTTTATAAAAACTTAACTACTAATAGCCTACTGCTCCTGATAATGTAAGTCAATTAACACATATTTTGTATATTATGTGCACTGTATACTTTTTTAAAAATATTTTATTTATTTATTTCATGTAGACAGAGACAGAAAACACAAGTAGGGAGGAGCAGGAGAGAGAGAAGCAGACTCCCCGATGAGCAAAAAGGGCCCAATGCAGGGCTCCATTCCAGAGCCTGCGATCATGACCTGAGCTGAAGGCAGATGCTTAACAAACTGGGCCACCCAGGTGCCCCTGTATACTGTATTCTTAAAGTAAGCTGAAGAAAAGAGAGTGTTAACAAGAAAATCATAAGAAAGAAAAAAACATTTACAGTACTGGACTAGGAGAAAAATCCATTTACAAGCGGACCCACAAAATTCAAACCCATATTGTCCGAGGGTCAACTGTTTTTGTGAATCTTGAACTTAAGACAGCCATAAATTCTTATCTTGGATTCAAAACAGAAGGAAAAAAAAACATCATTTTCCACTATTATGTAGACTCATCCGCACCTACCTAACAACCAGAACAACAAACAACACGGAGGGAATTATAAGGCACGTTACAGGAAGATAAACAACAGAAGATGAAGAAATATCATTTCTTTTTTTAAAGATTTTATTTATTTCACAGACAAAGATCACAAGTAGGCAAAGAGGCAGGCAGAGAGGTTGGGGGAGCAGGGAGAAGCAGGCTCCCTGTTGAGCAGAGAGCCGGATACGGGGCTTGATCCCAGGACCTGGGATCATGACCTGAGCCGAAGGCAGAGGCATAGCCCACTGAGCCACACAGGCACTCCTGAAACATCATTCTTATTAGCTGTCACTGCCAAATACTTCGCTAAATGCTGTAATTTATAACCACATATATTTTCCTATTTAAGCCACATGAAGTCATAGGAGTATCCATCCCTTAGATGAGAAGACTGAGACTAAGTGAAGATAAGTGGTTTAGGCTACACTTTAACAAAAGACAGAGCTGGGTTCCATCTCAGGGATCTCTGGTCTTAAAATCTGAACTGTTCTGAACAACACCTCTGCCAAGAACATGAAGCTGACATGTGGCCAGTTAGTCAATGACTGACAGAAATGTAACACAACATTCCTAACAAGAAGTTCTGGAAAGAAAATGAACTTTTTGTTTTCACTGTTATTATAAAACAAAAAGTCAAGGGGAAGAAGTCATGAAAAGAAACTTTACTATAGCAATTCAAAGTGTAGTGCTGACTCCTCACTTGATACTCTAAATAGGAAAATATCTTCATATATATAAAGTGAGCTTAGATGGGATTATTAAGTCAGAACCAACATGAACCGTTAGCAGAAAGCTACACACACACACACACACACACACCCTCAGACCCTCCCTTTCATACCAAGGGCTGCTTTCCCAGTTAAAGACTTAGGATTTTTCCTTAATTCTTATGAGTGACAATCAGATATAGGAAGAAGAGTTCTGTGACTACTTAGTACTAATGGGAGGATGTTGAAAGAGTTTGGTTTTTTAATTTGCCACCTTCTGGGAATTCCTGAGATTTAGGGGGAAATGTTGGTGGGAAATAATATACAGTTACAACAGAGAGACTTTTCATCAACCAGTAAGTGACAATGAAACTCTGCACTCTCGGCCACCACAGCACCTCCTCGCTGACAAATATTATGAATAGGAAACAGAGAAGGGATTTTTTGATATAAAAAAATACTAGAATAGAAACACCCTGATGACGGGCATTTTTATTTGTTTGGTTCTCTAGAGCACGGCTGGCAAATTACGGCCCACAAGCCAAGTTTCAGCCTGCCACCCATTTTGTTAAATGCAGCTTTACTGGAACATGGCCACACTCATTTGGTTCTCGTTGCTACGGTTGCCTTCAGGCTACAATGACAGAACGGCATACTTGCAACAGAAACTCCATGTCCCACAAAGCAACAAAATGGAATATCTGACCCTGGAAAAAGTTTGGCAAGCCCTGATATACCCTATGCATAGAAACAAGAGTACTCCCTGGTAGATACAAGATCTTTAAAAACAACAACAACAACAACAAAAAACCAATCAAACAAACAAAAAAATAACCCAAAAAACTTCCTGGATAAAATAAACACAAGCGTGTAACTACTATTTGTGTAAGAAAAAGTACTGTGAAAGAAGAGTTCAAAGACCACACATCTAAGAATAAAGAGGAATGTATATATAAATGGGAAATGTCCATTACAGAAAAGACCCAGAGAAATAGACTGTACTTTGTTAAGAATAATAATGCTTCGGGGTGCCTGGGTGGCTCAGTGGGTTAAGCATCTGCCTTTAGCTCAGGTCATGATCTCAGGGTCCTGGTATCCAGCCCCACGTCACAATTCCTGCTCAGCTGGGAGCCTGCTTTTCCCTCTGGCACCCCACTCCTGCTATCTATCGCTCTCTCTCTCTCTCTTCAATAAATAAAATTTTCAAAAAAAAAAAAAAAAAAGAATCTGCTTTAGCCATATTCCCTGTGGTTTCCACAGGGAAAAGGATGTCTAATATCCACCGAAAGTTATACTGTGGAATCCAGGTAAAAGAAAAACTATTACTTAAAAAAAAAAAAAAGTCATATTTCTCGAAAACCTTTAACAATTTCTCCATTATTTACTGAATGAAGTCTCATTGGTCACTCACAAAGAGCTTTGTAACCATCTCTCCAGCGCTATCTCATAATAAATTCTGTCTCAAGTCCCTGACTCGTTATTTCTTACCAAATCATGTGCACGTGGATGTGGCATCTTCCTTTCATACATTCTCCTCCTAGGAAAGAATATCACTCCAGAATGTCATGAGCATGACTCCCATATTTCCTTCACAGAACAGACCAAGCTCCACGGCTCTGCTGAGGGTACCCCACAGCACGTGACACCCATCCTTCTGCTCAATCCCAAAGGCACTTGTGTGTGCGGTTCTTCTGACACATGACACGGATTTTTTTCTATACATATTTTTCCATTGGACTTTTAAGTCCCTTAAAACCCAATTTAAATCTTGTAATTTCATAAACCCAATGTCTGCAGTATACATTTTTCTCTTGCTTTTTAAATACATAAGATTATATTACGTTATTAGAAACCTCAGAAAAACTCATTAACTATCAAATCAGGATATGTCTTTATTTATCTATATCTAACACAGCAATGCCATAGCTAATATGGATGGTCATAGGTTCATTCACACTTCTACTTTGTTTTTCTTATTTTTGTTCTTAAAAGATTTTATTTACTTATTTGACAGAGACAGGCACACTGAGAGAGGGAACACAAGCAGGGGGAGTGGGAGAGGGAGAAGAAGGCTCCCTGCTGAGCAGGGAGCCCCATGCAGAGGCTCAATCCCAGGACCCTGGGATCATGACCCAAGCCAAAGGCAGATGCTTAACAACTGAGCCACCCAGGTGCCCACACATTTTTTTTTAAGATTTTTTATTTATTTATCTGACAGATCACAAGTAGGCAGAGAGGCAGGCAGAGAGAAAGGGAGAAGCAGGCTTCCCACTGAGCAGGGAACCCAATGCGGGATTCAATCCCAGGACCCCAGGATCATGACGTAAGCCAAAGGCAGAGGCTTTAACCCACTGAGCCACCCAGGCACCCCAATTTTGTAAGTTTTACTGAGCAATACCTATGGGTTAAGTCCTAGGAATATAAAAAATAAAATATAAAACATAGTTTCTCTACCAAAGAAAATGACAATTATTTGGCATAACCTCCCTGTAGCATTTGTGATGTAAATAAGAAGGGTATGTTTGACATTTACATCAGGAAGAAATCAAATTATATGTATGAAGTGAAAATTGATTTCAAGGTAATGAAACTGTGAATAAAGACTTCTGGATGGGAATTAGGTAACTTTATTTTTGAAATACAAGATGTATCTGTTCATGTCTTCTACCCATTTTTTAATGTGATTATGTTTTTTGTGTGTTGAGTTTAAGGGGTTCTTTATAGATCTTGGATATCAGCTCTGCCTGTAGTGTCATTTGCGAATATCCTCTCCCATTCCATGGGTTGCCTCTTTGTTTTGTTGACTGTTTTCTTTGCTGTGCAGAAGCTTTTGACCTTCATAAAATCCCAAAAGTTCCTTTTCACAGGGAGATTTAAATCAGAACTACATTGAGATACCACCTTATGCCAGTTAGAATGGCTAAAATTAACAAAACAGTAAACAACAAGTGTTGGAGAGGATGTGAAGAAAGGGAACCCTCTTACACTGTTGGTGGGAACAGAAGTGGTACAACTACTTTGGAAACCAGTGTGGAGTTTCCTTAAGAAATTAAAATTAGAGCTTCCCTATGACCCTGCAATTGCACTACTGGGTATTTACCCCTAAGATACAGATGTAGTGAAAAGAAGGGCCATCTATACCTCAAAGTTCACAGCGGCAATGGCCCCAGACGCCAAACTGTGGAAAGAACCAACATGCCCTTCAACAGACGAATGGATAAAGAAGATGTGGTCCATATATACTATGGAGTATTATGCCTCCATCAGAAATGATGAATATCCAACTTTTGTATCAACATGGACGCGACTGGAGATTATGCTGAGTGAAATAAGTCAAGCAGAGAGAGTCAATTATTGTATGGTTTTACTTGTGGAGCATAAGGAATAACATGTAAGACATTGGGAGCTGGACATAGAAGTGAGTTGGGGGAAATCAGAGGGGAAGATGAACCTTGAGAGACTGTGGACTCTGAGCAACAAACTGAGGGTTTTGGAAGGGAGGGGGGTGGAGGGGGGTGGGGGAAGTGAGCCTGGTGGTGGGTATTAAGGAGGGCATGTATTGCATGGAGCACTGGGTGTGATGCATAAACAATGAATTTTGGAACACTGAAAAAAATAAAATTAAATTTAAAAAAAAAAGAAATACAAGATGACGACTAAAGTAAAACAGCATCACAGCAAAGGAAATAAACAATAAAACTACATGGCAACCTATGGAATAGGAGAAGATATTTGCAAATGACATATATGATAGAGGGTTAGGTTCCAAAATATATAAAGAAATTTTAAAATTCAACACCCCAAAAAATAATAATCCCAATTAAAAATGGGCAGAAGATATGAACAGACATTTTTCCAAAGAATACATCCAGATAGCCAACGGAAACATGAAAAGATGTTCAACATCACTTATCAGGGAAAATCTATTCAAAACTATAATGAGATATCACCTGACACCTGTCAGAATGACTAAAATCAACAACCCAAGAAACAACAGGTACCATCAAAGAGGTGGAGAAGGGGAACTTTCCGGCATTCACTGGTGGGAATGCAAACTGGTGCATTCTACTCTGGAAAACAGTTTGAAGGTTCCTCAGAAGGTTAAAAACAGAACTACCTTATGATCCAACAATTACACTAGTAGGTATTTACCCAAGGAATACAAAAATACTAATTAAAAGGGATATATGCATCCCAATATTTGTAGCAGCATTATCTACAATAGACGAATTGTGGAAGTGTCCATCAACTGATGAATGGATAAAGAAAATGTGAGATATATATATCACATATGTATTTTATATATATAACACATACATATGTATATGCACACATACATACATGTATACAAACACAATGGAATATTACTCAGCCATTAAAAAAATGAGATCTTGCCATTTGCAATGACATGGATGGAACTAGAGAGTACAATGCTAAGCAAAGTAAGTCAGAGGAAGACAAATAAATGCCATATGATTTCACTTATATGTGGAATTTAAGAGAGAAAACAAACGTGCAAAGAGAAAAGAAAAAACACAGCAGAAGAGGAGAGGCAAACAAGGAAACAGACTCTTAACTACAGGGAACAAACTGATGGTTCCCAGAAAGCAGATGGGCTGGGAATGGGGTAAACAGCTGATGGGAATGAAGGACCCACTTGCTGTGATCCCCAAGGTGATGTATGGAAGTGATCAATCACTATATTATATACTTAAAACTAGTATTACACTGTATGTTAACTGGAATTAAAAACAAACAACAAACAAACAAAAACTTAGGGGCACCTGGGTGGCTCAGTTGGTTAATCGACTGCCTTCAGCTCAGGTCATGATCCCAGAATCCTGGCATTGAGCCTCGCATTGGGCTCCTTGCTCCTTGAGGAGCCTGCTTCTCCCTCTCCCTCTGCCTGCCACTCCTCCTGCTTGTGCTCTTTTTCTGTGTCAAATAAATAAATAAAATCTTTAAAAAAAAATAAAAAAAGAAACAGCAACAAGGGGAAGATGGCACTGTCTTTTCCAGGCATCTGTCGTTTCTGTGTCTAGGTAGTGAGGCAGTGGTTGGGGAATGAGCTGCCATATGTCAGCTGTCGCTGATGCCTCCAATCAAAAAAGACCATCCAACTGTACTCCAGAAAATAGTCTTTTTAAGTAGGCCCAGCAAGATTCTTATTCAAAAAATTTCATTATCCCTCAGGCCATAATAATACTTAAGTGGCTTTAAGAATTTCTCTCACACTGACTTCACATTTCTGCCTATTTTTCTGAATTGTATTTGTATTCGAGATATCCTGCATTGTGTGTCTTCTCTTTATGATATATAATTCACATCCCACATGGTCCCTTAGACTTTTTGACTTTGAAATCCAAATCAAAAAGCAATTCTGACATATATGGGTCACTTTTACAAAAATAAGTATTCAGTGAGTGTTATTCAATTAGTCGTATCTCCAAAATTGAGAAAGCCCAAGTATGATTGGAATTTTGTAAAAGAGAAGTTATTCTTGGAAATTTCAACTTACATCCCATGAATATGTATTCTTTTATTCACACTAGATATATATGCAATTTCGTCACGAGTTCCACTTAATTTCTTCCTTTCTGCTATACTCCATTGCTTAATTTGCCCTTGCAGCCACCACAGAGCTGATGTAGCTCCCTTTATAAGCTGTCATCACATTTAAAATCATCTTTGGCAACAGGCCAGCTTCAGTTACATAATTCAGACAATTCTTCTATCAACTCACAGAGTACCTATTACCTATCAATATTTATCACATAGTTATAATTGTGTGATTTCTTGGCCATCACTGCATCTTGACTGCAAATCTCTAGAGAAAGACTATGTCCTGTTCATCTTTGTTTCCTAGCACCTAACACAGGAATCGTCACACAGTAAATACTTGGGAAGGTTTCTGTTTGAATCAGAAGAATCTGCCTATAAGCATTTCTGAGAACAAGGACCATGAGGGTGTCTTGACTTCTATGATTCTGAGCAGCGTGCCTATTTTCTTCTCTCCCAATGACAACCTAACTCTGAAGAACCATGACTCTCGAATCCATGCAGAAGCTTAAAAATGCAATACAAATAGTGAGAAAAAAACAAACAAACAAACAAACAAATATTTCTGTTGTTTCCCAATATGAAAACGGGAAATGCCTAAAAAGATTTTATAAAGAATCTGATTTTCTTAATCGCCTTGTCCCTTATATAAGAAAGCTACACAAGATTTTCTTCTTTAAATGCCAAATCAACAGGGATTAAAAATGACTCAGTTATAAAACAACTTGTAGTTCTGCAAAGGGATACTTGCCTTCTTGAATGTGTTCTGTATCTCTAAACACCATGGTAACCAGTGTCTGATGGATTCTGTGAAATTGCTTCCACTGAATTAATCTATACTGCATTTACTTTTCTATCTTATTCTCCTTTTGCTCTAGGCTTTTCATCTATTTATTTTATCCTAATATCCTTTCACATTGAGGGAGGAAATGTATAATAAATGACAGAAAATGTGTAAAAATGACATGCTTGTAATTGAAATAGGTTAAGTCTCATTTAAGTGGGAGGGCAGAAAGTAGATCAAGAGGGCAGTGTAGGAAGATCCTAAACTTATGTCCCCCTACAGATACAACACACATATGGAACTGTTCCACCAGAAAGGAACTTGAGAACCAGCTGAACAGCTACTCTGTAAGAAAGGATGACAAGACCACATGGACATGTGCTCTTGCCAAGATCCCCCAACATAGTGACCCACACTTGGGAAAAAACTTGAAATATAACACAAATATAAATAGATATATACATACATAAATCACTACATATACACATCTTCTTCCTGAGGAGCAAGGGGTTTGTACTTCACACTAGACACGCACAACTCTCTGGGCCTGAACCAGAGAGAGGAACCCCCAAAATGTCTGGCTTTGAAAGCCAACAGGAATTACATTAAGGAGAACCACAGGGCTATCAAGAATAAAGATTTCCCTCTTAGGGAGCTCACACATTGGACCCAGCTCAAAAAGCAGCAGTTTGAAAAAAGTCTAGACCACAGATGAAGGAATTTCACTTGCTAAACTTAAAGGATCTACCAGAGGGGTAGACGTCTCTTGGTATTCTCTCCAGGGACAGAATGCTGGCAAGTGCCATTTTTATAGGTCACTTCTACATTGCTAGTGATAGTGTTGTTTGTGGGTGCCATTTTTTGTGCCTCACTCTAGCTAGCTAACAGCTACGGGAAACCAACCCCTTCTCCCCACTGCCAGCACCTCCAAGTGCAGCAGGTGAGTAGAACGATGCCTTCTGCCCTTAGCTGCTCATGCAACCCTGCCTTAGTTGGACAGCCATGTGTAGAGCACACAGGGCATATCCTGTGAGTGCCAGACACAGGTAGGGGTGGGGGGAGATTAGGTTTTTTGACTCCACAGAACTGATACAACTGGGCAAGAGACAAATGAAGTAACAAAATAAAATCCCAGAAAAAAGCCTTAATGAAACAGAAGTAATTTATCCAAGAAAAATGTCAAAGTAATGGTCGTAAAGATGCTAACGGAGGTCAGAAGAAAATGGATGAACAAACCAAGAACTTCAACAAGGAGACAGAAAAATGTAAGTACCAAACGCAAGTCACAAAGCAAAAGAATAGAGTAACTGCTGTGAAAAGTACACTAGACAGAATCAAAAGGAGGCTAGATGACACAGAAAAATGAATCAGTGACCTGAAAGTCAGAGGAGGGGAAATCACCCAAACAGAACAGAAAAAGATAAGCAAGTTATTTCAATGGGGATAGATTTAAGGATCTGTGGGAAAATATCAAATATATTCCACTCACATTATACAAGTCCAGAAGGAGAAGAGAGAAAGAAGGGGGCAGAAAACCTATTTGAAGAAATAATGGCTGAAAATTTCCCAAACCTGGAAAAGGAAAAAGATATCCAGATCCAAGAAGCACAGAAAGTCCCAAATGAGATGATCCAGAAAGATCAACACCAAGACATGTTGTAAATAAATATCAAAAGTTAAAGATAGGGGCGCCTGGGTGGCACAGTCAGTTAAGGGGCAAAGACAGTCTCATCAACAAATGGTGTTGGGAAACCTGGACAGCTACATGCAAAAGAATGAAAAGAATGAAACCAGACCACCGTCTTAAAGTATATGCAAAATTTAACTAAAGGTGGATTAAAGATTTGAATGTTAGACCTGAAGCCATAAAAATCCAAAAAGAAAACACAGGTGATTAAGTTCCTTGATACCAGTCTTAGTGAGATACCTTTTTCTGGATCTGACTTTACAGGCAAGAAAATAAAAGCAAAAATAAATAAATGGGTGGGATGCCTGGGTGACACAATGAGCTGAGCATCTGACTCTTAATTTCAGCTCAGGTCTTGATCTCAGGGTCCTGCAATGGAGCCCTGCATGGAGCTCCTGACTCAGCAGGGAGTCTGCTTGAGGATTTTCTCTCTCTAAAATAAGTACATCTTTTAAAAACAAAACAAACAAACAACAACAACAACAAAATGGGAGTATATCCAATGAACACATTTTTTGTAAGTGAAGGAAACTATCACCAAAATGAAAAGGCAATGTACTAAATAGGAGATAATATTTGAGATTCATACATTATAAAAGCAGCTAATAACATCACACCACCCAAAAGCAAAAAAATAAATAAATACTAAAAATAAAAAAAATTAAAATGGGCAGAAGAGGGGCGCCTGGGTGGCTGAATTCTTAAGCATCTGTCTTTGGCTTAGGTCATAATCCTGGGGTCATTGGATCAAGCCCCACACCCGGCTCCTTGCTCTGTGGGAGGCCTACTTCTCCCCTCTCCCACTCTCTCTGCTTGTGTTCCCTCTCTCACTCGCTCTCTGTCAAATAAAAAATAAAATAAAATCTAAAAAAAAAGAAAGAAAGAAAAATTGGGCAGAAGATCTGAGTAGACCTCTTTCCCAAAGAAGATATACAAATAGGCCAACGGGCATATGAAAAGATGCTTGACATCACTAATCATCAGGGAAATGGGAATTAAGACCACAGCAAGATCCCCTTAGCCTTGTCAGAATGACTATTATCAATTTCCCCCTCACACACATACACACTAAAATAACAAGTATTCTTGAGGACGTGGAGAAAAGGAAGCCTTCGTTCACTGTTGGCAGGAATGATTAGTGCCACCACTATGGAAAAGAGTACAGAGGTTTCTCAGGAAATTACAAACAGAACTATCAGACAATCCAGCAAATCCACCTCTGGGTATTTATCCAAAGAAAACAAAACACTAACTGTAAAAGATACAGACACCCCATATTCATTACAGCATTGTTTACAATAGCCAAGACATGGAAGCTACTACTTAAGTGTCCATCCCTAGATGACTGGATAAATATGCGGTATATCTACAACAGAATACCACTCAGCCATAAAAAAGGATGAAATCTCGCCATCTGTGATAACATGGATAGACCCTGAAGTTATTAAGCTAAGTGAAATGAGTCAAACAAGGAAAGACAAATAGCACATGATTTCACTTTCATGTGGAATCTCAAACACAAAACAGATGAGCAAACAAAACAAAGCAAAACCAGACTCATAGAAAACAGACTGGTGGCTGCCACAGGAGAGGGAGTTTGGGGGGCGGGTAAACTGGGTGAAGGGGATCAAGAGAAGCAAACTTCCAGTTACAAAATAAATAATTCATGGGGATATAATGTGCAGCATGGGGAATACAGATAATAATATTATTAACTTTGTATGGTGACAGATGGTAACTAGACTTACTACAGTGATCATTTCATAATATATACAAATGTCAAATCACTATGTTGAACATCTGAAACTAATAGAATATTGTACATCAATTATACTTCAATAATAACAAAAAATGAAACACTGGTTCAGAGCTGGTGTATACACAATTAAATCTCATTTGTGAAAAGTTATATCCCACAGGGAGATAAATGTACACTAATATTTGGAAGCTACAATGCATGTGCTTTACCATATCATTTTTCTACTCATGAAATAAAATGAAAAAAGGCTTAACTTTTGAGATCGTTTAAAATTGTATCCTTTAAAGGAAATAAAGGCAAAGGACATTTTTGAAAAAGAACTAAGCATGTTTACATGAAATCACCTTGAAGAAATTTCAATGCTTCTCCAGAGTTTAAAAATAAACAAAGAAGAGAAGAAGGAAAAAAGGGAAAGCAGTCACAGCCCTGTGAATACAATGCCACCTCAAAATTCAAGGTGAATTTCAAAGCTTGTTATAGGACACTAACTGTCAAGTCTCCTACTCCAGCAGCGTTCTAGGTAAATCAAAGTTTCAACTTCCAGACATCTCATAAAGTAGGTGCTTCGCCAACGAAGTGAAACCTGGAGTCATCACCATTAGAAGCGTTTACCAGGAAGTAGTACAATTGTTCAAATACTCAATTTAAAAAATAAAATAATTTAATCACACACTAATCAGTGACAGCCCACCTGTTTTTTACAACATACTAGACACTTCTAATTCACTGGCAATGGTGTAAACTGTGTTTCACATCCTCAGTCCCTGGTCTAAGTCCACTTTCCAGCTTTCCTCTTCCTTCTCCCAGTGTAAAGGAAGTTTAAAAAAATTGTAATAATGGCAACAATAGAAGAAAGAAGGTCGAAATAAGCCAAATAGTTCGTAAGTATATTTCACTGGGTAACTACTGAATGGGGCTTTAAGAGAGGATACAAGTAAACCTCAGGCCCTGAACAGCTCATTTCTCCAGGACAAGGATGTGAGCACTTCACGGGTTATTGACAGATGCCCGTCAACCATGAGTCGCAAAATCAATTCACAGTATTTAAAGATATTAAAACAAAAATTTTTAATAAATCCAGTAATACTTTTTTCACAGAACGCAGCACCAGAGTAAAAGTAATTCATACGACATTCGAAGTTTTTAAAGATATGCATTCTACCCACTTAAGCCCCCATGTTGCATCACCACTTCCTCATATCAGAGAAGAATCAATGAAACAAGAAGGGATTGGGAGGGAGACAAACCATAAGTGACTCTTAATCTCACCAAACAAACTGAGGGTTGCTGGGGGGAGGGGGTTTGGGAGAAGTGGGTGGGATTATGACATTGGGGAGGGTATGTGCTTTGGTGAGTGCTGTGAAGTGTGTAAACCTGGTGATTCACAGACCTGTACCCCTGGGGATAAAAATATATGTTTATAAAAAATAAAAAAATTAATAAAAAAAAGATATGCATTCTAAAAAGTAATGAAGTAATTAATGATACAAAACTCTAACATTTGAGTGTGCAGAGATTGAAGAGAAGGAGCCACAGACCACACGATAGGAGATAAATCAATAGCTTATTTAGGTTTCACACATAATCATAAAAATCTTACAAAAATTTAAGAACTAATTAAACCTAAAAATGAATTTTAAATTAATCATTACCTAAGTTACTCAGATCATTTTTATTAGGTAAGTTTTTCCAGAAAACTGCTTTAAGCTCTCCCTTAATTTTGCAAATTCAGCTGGAGTTCTGACTCTAAAGTGTTTCATCAATACACAGTGAAGTAAAATGTTTGCAGGGATGTGTGATGACCAATAACATTATTAGAATAATTTAAATGCTTGATTTCTTCATCAGCGTAAGTGTTTTCTGTGATTATGATGTATACGTCTGAATGAACGAGCAGTTGGCCCCAAATGAAAATGTTCCTATTAAGCATATGCTAAATCAACACCACTCTGTAGATGGGCATAAATGAAGATAAAACACTCAACATTAGGATTCAATTAAAAACCTCCAGGACAATGAGATATCACCTCACACCAGTCAGAATGGCTAAAATCAACAAGTCAGGAAATGACAGATGCTGGCGAGGATGCGGAGAAAGGGGAACCCTCCTACACTGTTGGTGGGAATGCAAGCTGGTGCAGCCACTCTGGAAAACAGCATGGAGGTTCCTCAAAATGTTGAAAATAGAACTGCCCTATGACCCAGCAATTGCACTACTGGGTATTTACCCTAAAGATACAAATGTAGTGATCCAAAGGGACACATGCACCCGAATGTTTATAGCAGCAATGTCCACAATAGCCAAACTATGGAAAGAACCTAGATGTCCATCAACAGATGAATGGATCAAGAAGATGTGGTATATATACACAATGGAATACTATGCAGCCATCAAAAGAAATGAAATCTTGCCATTTGCAACAACATGGATGGAACTAGAGCGTATCATGCTTAGCGAAATAAGTCAAGCAGAGAAAGACAACTATCATATGATCTCCCTGATATGAGGAAGTGGTGATGCAACATGGAGGCTTAAGTGGGTAGAAGAAGAATCAATGAAACAAGATGGGATTGGGAGGGAGACAAAACATAAGTGACTCTTAATCTCACAAAACAAACTGAGGGTTGCCGGGGGGAGGGGGTTTGGGAGAAGGGGGTGGGATTATGGACATTGGGGAGGGTATGTGCTTTGGTGAGTGCTGTGAAGTGTGTAAACCTGGTGATTCACAGACCTGTACCCCTGGGGATAAAAATATATGTTTATAAAAAATAAAAAATTAAAGATTTAGAAAGAAAAAAAAAAAAAAAAAAAAAAGAAGTTTCTGGAAAATAAAATGCAAAAAAAAAAAAAAAAAAAAAAAAAAAAAAAAAAAAAAAAAAACCTCCAGGATACGTTACCTGCCGCCTCGAGCACTGAAAGGCACTACATGGATTCCCAGAGGCCCTCCATCGTTGGGGACTCGTACGAGCTTTACCATATCACTGTGAGACAATGATGAATGAGGGAGCATGAACATGTACTGTAAACAAACCAAAACCGAAACAAAACAAAACAAAAAAAACCTGCTACAACACGGACACACGATCAACAACAGAAGAGAACACAACGAAAATCTCACCAAGCGCACACGCATACACGTACACATTCTGGAACATAAGCGTGAGGATGAGAGCGACAGTAAACAGTACATACCTGCACACTAGCCTGACGGCATGGGGAGAGAGCAAGCAGCAGAACAATGACATTAAAATGACACAGAACCCTCTCTCTTGGACCACACTCTTGTATGTGTAATACAAGTATACATTTTGTGAGTCAGATCTCTAGACTTCCACTGAAAACGTTCCATCCCAGTATTTATTTCAAGGACAAGGAAGAGTAAATGAATAAAGGGCTTTTGGCCACACAGCACTTTAAAATTTACAAAGTGCTCCTGCCTAGGTCACATTATCAATCCTTCCAATAGTCCAGTGTGTTTTGTCCCCGTTAGGGACAGGCCAGATGTGATCCAGCGATCCTTCCTGCCCACATTATCCCACAACAATGCAAAGTCCTAAGCTTCCGGAAATGTCCCACAATGCCGGGAATGAAACTCATTCCTCAAAGCCAGTAGATACCTGCTAAAAAATCAAATAATTTCTCTAAGTGTTTGTAACCAAACTTTAAAGTTGTGAAGAGAGATATAAGTAATATGAAGCTACTTCTATTACATAATGGAAGTACTTTACTATTAAGCCTGAGTTTAATGAAAACTGGTTAATTTGGAGAATGTAAATATTCTAATTCTTTTCAATGAGATTTCATTTTCTTCATAGGTTTCTGTGTATGTATGTGTGTGTGTGTGTTGTGCACAGAAATATAAGCAGGTCTTATCTAACAATCAATTTTTAAAAATAGTATTTCAATTAAATATCTAGTAGAAGCAACCTGGACAACTATGATTACCAATGGATTTGACAAAGATCTCAGTTTAGTTCTTACATAAAGGAAATACCAATCCTTCAGTTGTATTTCTTAAATAAAAACCTAAAGTTATCCTAGATACTATTAACTGTCCTCGTTATATAATACAAAGACTAAAAGAAAAATAAAGACAGTGATATCAAACAAATCAAAACAAAATTAAGAATATGTGTATAGATGTAATCACATATGTTAACTAGGAAAAAATTAAAATTCTGCCAAACTGCCAAAATATTTACAGAAGTAATACTATTTAAATGAATTAATTTTTGTATTTTCATAGAATTTCACAACTTCTTATTTTAGATACTGTTATGTATCATTTGAATATCTATTCAAGGATTAGTTTATCAAATGAAAATAGTAATGGTAACTTTAATAAATTTATTTTATTCCACATTCTTTCTGAAAAGAAGTAGGACATGGCAAGTACTTCTTAACTTTAATAGAGACTACTGGTTGCTGTCTATCTAAACATCCCCGATTCTAGACCCTGTTTAATCTCACTGAAAAAGCTCCCTTGGAAGACCAAGGAAAGACAGAATTAAGAGTTGAAATGCCGATTATCTAGGTTCCCTCAACTTTACCCAAAGTCAAACAAAACTTCAGAATGATTGCCCTCCCCAGTCTAAACTACCAAGCGAAGAAGTCCTGAGAACACTTTCCACTTAAACATGTCAATACATAAGATAATTGTAAAGTTGTGATAATATAGTAAAGTTTTCCTTGTCCTTTTATACCTAAAGTCACATTTAAATCCCTAACCTATGACTCTAATTCTTCAACAGATATCTTGAGAAAGTCCATTTCTTCAAATCGAAAACATATATACTAAAATGACTAATGCTTACATGCTCAAACTGGCTTTTCAAGCAAAGTATATCTACATTTTTTTTTAACTTAGCAAAGTTGAAGAACAAACAAATGACCAAAACACGGACATAGAAAGCAATTTGAAAACAGTTACAATGCTGTTAACATGACAAACATTTTCAATCAAATACTATTTCGTGTTATCATTTAATAGTATTTGCCAAGGTATGAAACCAGGACAGGTCCATGGGAATTTCCATGCTGTACTTCTTACGTTACGTACTTAACGCAATAGATCAAAGATGCTTTTTGGAAAACAAACCAATGCAAGGCATGTTTTTAACTAAGCACAAACATTCCGCATGCCATATGCTTTTGGAATACTTGTTGCTATCAGTGATGCTACACGTATATTACAAAATTAGTTAAAACCATCCATAACTTACTCCAGAGAAAAGCTGGGTATGTTCTCCAAACCAGTGTCAGCATGTCCAACGGGTTCAACGCGACTGTTATCTTCTTCTGTCCCATCCTCATCCTAGAGACACATAGCACAAAGAAGAGAAGTATACTCCATGTTAGGTTTACTTCCATCATGTGAAAGGAAACTGGATAAAACTGGAGTTTGGTAGGCATTCTGATCGTGTTAACTAGGTCCTTCCTCTAGGGAGTATCAGTGTTAGTGATAAGGTGGCTATGTGTATATGCCAAGCTGTATTTTAGAGCCACAGTTCCCTGAGTTAGCATATCCAGGAGGTAGACAAGACACCACTGCAATAAGGAAAGAACTTCTACTTACGGGAACTTTATCATTTTTATTTCACTTTTCCATGTATGTTTTCAGGAATAATTATACATTACTATGATGTTATGCTAATAAGTAAATGTACAGGGCACAGGCAATACATGCTTAAAATTTTTACTAACCCCAACAGTTGAGACCATTAGAAACCTTAATGACTACCAAAATCTTCATGTTCTTCCTAAATCAATGCTCCCTCTAAATCAGCTCATCAAAATGAGCGTGCAGGAAGTACCACCCTAGACTCAAATCCTTCATCCCCTGAAATTTCACATAAAGACACCCTAAGCCAGTTGACTGGTTATTTAGAAGTATCTCTGAAGGCATTAAGATCTTAGCCATAAAGAACCACTTGTTTACGTCTATTATGAAGCTTGAAGCATAGGAACAGGCACAAAGAGCAAAATAATCCACCCTCACTTTTGTATCTTTAATGAAGGCAGAATTTTGTAAAATATTATGTTCAACATGTTGTAGAAACCAGGTAAGTACACTGGTCCTGCAAAAGGTGTGTGTGGAATAAATGAGACGGCGCCTAAAAAGAAATGAAATGGCCACTCAACAATATCCCTCATTTTATAACCTTGGTCACTGTCTTTTCATTAAAGAGTTCACAGTTAGGATGGCTTTTCAGGATACTTTGAATAATAATAAATATGAATGACTGATACCAAAGGCCTTTTTAACCAAATTAGAATATTTAGAAAAGACTTGAAATCTCTAATCATAGTTGCTCAGAGGCTCAGCGTCTTTATCTTGGATCCTTTAGTGCCTGGTACCCAGCAGATAGTCCATATATTTTGCTAATAAAAACAAAATCATCCCGAGAAATCTTTGGGGTAATAAGTTTCCAAATACACATAAATAAAATTTATTTAATCTGTTTCTTGGAAGTTTATACATGCAACTTATATAAGCATATAATGTGTTAGGTCCATCCCTTTCTACTATATAAATTTAGTAACAGGGATTTTCTATGTGAATTTATTAAACTGCAGAAAAGAAAAGTTTTAAAACTTTTAAAGAAAAGGTCTTCTTTAAAAAAGAAAAAATATTTTAAAGATTTTATTTATTTGACAGAGAGAGACAGTGAAAGCAGGAACCCAAGCAGGGGTAGTGGGAGAGGGAGAAGAGGGCTGCCCCCACTGAGCAGGGAGCCTGACTAGGACTTGATCCCAGGACCCTGGGATCACGACCTGAGCCAAAGGCAGATGCTTAACAACTGAGCCACCCAGGCACCCCTAAGAAGAAAAATTTTGTATTTTTAATCATGTATTTGAGAGACTCATAGCAGAAATTTATATGCCATCAACAAAGTCATCAATCAACAAAATGATAAGCAAAGATCGTAGGTTCAGCGCACTGTTAAAGCAGTATTTTAAATTCTTCAAGCAGTATTAAGCCAACACAGAGCAACTGGTAACACCCAACTGACAATACCTCTGAGAATCCACCAAAATAAGAAGGTGAATGCACCAAGTTTTTCTATGAGTTGTAGATAGGTTCCATGTGTCTTCAATAGCGGTGCAGTGCATGAAGTGAAGGTACTTGAAGATTGATGATCCTATGATTTAAGAGGCTCTAATATGCACTTCTTAGTCATCTATCTCTTTTAAGCACAAGCACACAATACATTTCAAAGGTTAACCAGCATCTTGAACCTGCCTAAGAACCACACTTTAAATGTAAACAAGAACTCCTAAAATTATGCTTTTCCATTGGCAGTGGGGGTAGGGAGGAGAGCCAAAGAGATTGTTTATAAATCAGATGGAAAACATAAAAATAATCTTTCAAGTTAAAAACATTTCAGTTCAGGATTCATTAATAATTTAAGCACCACTGAAATGCCACCATGATATATTACCAGCAAAACACCTAAGTTGTACTACGAAACAGCCACATAAATGAAATGCCTCATACTACAGTGATAAAAGAGTAACTGATAATTTACACATTCATTGTTCCCACAGTGGCCATTATCAGGCCCCCGAGAGCATGTAGAATATTATTTCATGCAGCTGCATATGGTGTTCAGTTTAAATCGCAACATTCACTGCCCTGAGGCGGAGATGCAATTGCTGTGGGAACCACAACTGAAAATTTCCCAACTTTTGGATGGGTAAATATCAGCTCCTGTGTCACTTTACTTTGTTGTTTTGTACTTTTAAAAAGCTGTGACTGAACCTGGTAGCTTTTAGCACAAGTTATATACTGAATTCCATTATAGACACGGAAAATGGAACTTGGCTTTTATGTCAAATCAATAACAAAGGCCTAAAATACTAATTTAAACTATACACTGTTAAAAACTTCCAGATGAGAAAATACACTTTTTAAAATATATATATTTTATTTATTTACTTGACAGAGAGAGATCACAAGTAGGCAGAGAGAGAGGGGGAAGCAGGCTCGCCGCTGAGCAGAGAGCCCAATGTGGGGCTGAATCCCAGGACCCTGGGAACATGACCTGAGCCGAAGGCAGAACCTTTAACCCACTGAGCCACCCAGGCACCCTAGAAAACACACTTTTTAATCTTTTCCCTTCTCTCCATTTTATAGCATTTTATAGGAGAGCTCGGGTTCAAGAATCAAATGGCCTTGGGTGTGAGTACCAACTCTACCATTTGCCAATTTTATATCCTTAGGCAAGTTATATACCCCTTCTATTTCTATCCCTTCTTTTGTAAAATACAAACAATAAAAACATCTTCCTAGGACTACTGAGAGGGATAAGGTAACCTGTAAAACAAGTATAACATGGTGCCTGACACATAGTAATTGCCCAGTAAATGTTAGCTGGTACTGAAAAGAGAAATACATGACATATGAAACATACTGCAAATAAACGATTTACGGTAGTGTTACACCATTATATTTTAAGAGAATACATTCATCCTTTCATACTTTGTGCCTTACGAGACAACTTAATATTAAGCATTTGCCCACCTACTAATATTAAGCATATTATCTACTCAAACATAAAATCTACATTTTAGAAACCTTCAAAAAACCTGATATTTGTTGTGCTTTGCTATATACAAAGTACCTTCATTGTAAAATGTCTTTGAAATGAGAATCCTCATTAAAAAGTGCAAACAACTAAATGCTGTATACAGTCAAATACATGGCACGAGGATGAAAACACTATGGGTTACTGGTCGAGGAAATTTTCAGAGGAGAAAGAAATGTCAAGAACGATGCCTGGGTGGCTCAGTCTGTTAAGCATCTGCCCTTGGCTCAAGTCAGGATCAGAGACCTGACACAGAGTCCAGTATCTGGCTCCTCGCTCCGTGGGGAGCCTGCTTTTCCCTCTGCCTGCAGCTCCCCCTGCTTGTGCACTCATGTGCTCTCTTTCTCTCTGACAAATAAATAAAATCTTTAAAAAAAAAACAACTTTGAAGAACCTATGATTTTATCCCAAACTTAGCCTGCACAGTTCCATGGATGTTAGAGGAAAAAAACGAGACCCCTAGGTCAGAGACAAAGGACTGTTTACTACAGCAATAGCCAAAGTATCATTCTTGGCTTCGCACATTTCTCCAGCTAAAATTCTTACAAAGTAAGGAACGCTGGTGCACACAGAATAAATCTGAGCTGAGGGAACCCAAATACCTTACATAGGCAAAAGTGTGTCTGCCCACTGCTATGGCAGGACACACTATATCTATCTTCCAAGGCTGTTTGCTGTACATACATCCTTGCAGGGATAGTCTACAACAAAGGCTTCCGCTCACAAGGCATAAAAAGATGGAAGAGAACAATGGAGAATTATCTCTCAACAACAGTGCTTAATCTAAGCACTGCCAAATGGTAGCATTTGTATGACTGCTAGCAAATGAAGACTAGGAGTATCAGTAACAAAATGCTCTATCATAACCATGCCTTTTAAAGTAACATTAAATTCTACTAGAGTCATACCTTCTATATTAAACCAAATTTTTCAGTGGGGATTTCTATGTTCAACCAACCAACCAAAGAAAAATCAAGTATGAAAGCTGAAAAAAAAATCTTTAGATAGGCAAAGTCTTCACTTCTCATGAATCTTTTCATATTAAGCTATTTTTGGATGTGCTCCCGCAAAATCCAAGAAATTCAATAAAGCAATGGACAGAACCCAAGGAAAGTCCTAGAATAAGGTGAAAAGAAAGCTCAGAGAAGCAGCAGCCAAGTCAGATTAGAACAACAGAACAGAGGAGTCTGGAAAGTCTATCTCCTTGAGAAAAAAAGAAAGTAATAACTGGTCTGATATTTTTGAACATTTGGGAAATATTTTGACATACCTGTTGGAGCATGTAGGGGAAAGTTTCAGAAATACACAGATAAAACAGAATAGATTTTTAAAAGGTCAAAGCAATTGACTCCAGGAACAGCAAAGGAAAATGTGTAAGGGGAAAAAAAAGTTAATCAGAGTGCCTACCTGGTCACGCAGTGAGCCACAAACCGCCATCTAATGTGGCACAGGCTACGGATTTCACTTAGACTTCGGATGTGATAAGAGCAAAAAGATGGGAACATGGCAAGTAAAAAAGGCAGAAAAGAAAAAACCTTCATCTTCCACAGTGGCAAGTCAACAGATATCAATAACCAGTAACCAGGAATGAGCAACCCAACATTTTATTTAGAAACATGGAAGTAAGTACCAGAATAAATATATCCATAAACAGTCCCTCTGAGGAGAGGGACTGGGACAATCAGGAGGAGCAGAACAGAGTGCTCATTTTTTTTTCATTAAAAGCCATCCAGTAGTATTTTTATTCTGACTACATATTTGAAATTCCCGAAGGACCTAAGACTGGAAACCCAACCTGCCAGCAAGGCAGGATCCTTGGAAGAAGCAGGCTGTATAACTGTCCCAGAGCGATTCCTGGGTGTCCCAGCTCAGGTGCAGGAAAGGACTCACGTCAGCAGGCTACGAGGGCTCCTCTGGCTTCAAAGCCTCCCTCACACCTCACAGAAGCAGGCACCTCAAAACACCACAGGCAGAGCTGCTTGTCACATACTTCGTTTTTTGAGCCCACATGCAATTTACTAATCAGAGGTCACTTGTACCATACAAATATAGTGGATGGAAGCTTTTAATCAGGTTTTCAGAAAAAGAGAGCCAAAAAATAACCAAAGCTTAAACTCTCATGCAGAAGAGAGGAAAGATTTTGTTAACCCTTTGTTTACCATATTATATGGATCTAAGTAAGTTTTTAAAAAGATGGAAGAATTCTAGTCAAAGGTGAGAAAAAGAGTAAGAGAAAATGAGTAGATGATAAGCTTGGGTGAGACGATGAGTTTTAGATCAGGTTAGAAATGTGTATTAGACAAGTAGGGATAAAGACATTGAATTTATTTGTTCTTTGCTTCTAGGAAAAAGTAATCTTATTCTCCTCCATAATATGAATACTATCAAGGCTAACCCTCAACTTAAAAAGCCCTTACAGAACCAAGGGATGACACATTCTGAAATCACATGTACTCACATGACCTGCTTAAGAAAACTAAATTTGGCTAAACTCCTAATTACCTTTCTAATTTCAAAACTTACCTAGTTATATTTTTTCTTGCTTGAGTAATGAATATGTTCTCTATAGTCACAGATTTTAAAATATATATATACATATATATATGTATATATATATCCAAAAACATAAGTAGGTATCATTGCAAAGAAGAAAAGGATCTGTAATTAGAACACTTAAAGATTGAATGCTGCCTCTATCAATCACCATATGAAATAAGAGGACAAATCTGTAACTGGTTTCCTTATAAAAGCAAGGAAATGAAAAGCACACATTCTGCTTTATAGGAACACAATAAAACTTTATCTAGAAATCAACCACCTGTACATCTATATTTAAACTCTAAGCTTCAAGGAATTAAATACTGTGAAGTTATTACTTGAAAAAATGCCTATAATGTTAAGAAATAATTTATCATTTTAAAAACATTTTATAAAAAATTAGTTGTTTGCCTCCTTAAAATTTCCTACACACCTATCTTTGATCTTTATGTTTAGGAAATGCAAAAGGAAGTGAAAGTTCTGATGGTATCCTGTTAAATTTACGATATTTTTCAAGTGTTTTCATTATTCTTAACAATAAAATAATTTTAATGGTTCAATTATATTGCTACAAAAATGCTTAAGTAAAAGTCTTTTTCACACTTTTTAGAGTACCTCCAAGACCTTCCAAACTTAATGAGAAACATGTTAACTACTAATGAGCTACACCATCTCCCCCCAAAAATATTTATTTGGATGTTCACAGCATGAATTAAATCACTTTTGGGGGGGATCACATTCAGAGAAAAATAATTCCAAGGGGAATCTCTTTCCATATCCCCTAAGTATCACAAACAGGATTCCAGAAGGCTTTTCTGTTAATGTTGCCAACGACTTGATTAATTGGCCCAATCACCAGGGAAAAGTAATTTCCCATCACACGTGGAAAACAATTGAAAACATCTAGGGGAGGGGGCCTTCTCAACTGAGAATGGTAAATGTATAGCAGCAACCTTCTAAACAAGTAAAATCAGGAAATGTGTAATATAATTTTACTTCATGGTCTTTATATTCTGCTTGAGTAAAAACATTTATGAAAAAAAACCTAATTCAAATCCTTGAAGGATAGACAATACTAGATAATAAGACCTCTTAAAAGTATTTTCTTGTACTGTATTGGGAAATTAATAACCGTTATACTTTTAAATGCAGTGCAGTTCATTATAACATGAATTGAACACCACAGAACCCAGAGCTCAACACCAAATAACTGGGGCTTATATTAGGAATGATTCAGTACTTGCGATGTAGAATATTAAATGTGAGCTTCATCCCCCCAACAGGATTCCAAACATTCCCAGCTCAAGCTAATACTGATCAAATGGAATGGCAAACACAGTATTTAACACAGCCCATGAAATTTTCATTTACCACAGAAATGAAACATTTCCTGTCTTGGAACATACACAACATGACTCCACACAACCCAAGGCAAGAGAAGAGTCTTTAGAAGGAGAACAGATGGTGCTGATTTATGAACGCTATCTCACTACAGAGAACAACAAAAAGTATGTATCTTTGCACCTGTTACATGCAGAGTGGAATCTCAAAATTAAGTTCCAAAATGTAAGTTGGTTCCTCATAATTATTAGAATTTCAGGGCATGGAGGAATCATACCGGAAGACATCTGGTCCAAGATCCAATCATATACTAGAATCTCTTCCTTCACTTAATTCTTCCATTTTTTCCTGTGCCCCCATGATACACAAAAGAAGCTTTACATATTAATCCTTACTAAGAACACTGAATTCAGTAACTAATCCTGCATCTCACCCGGCATCAGCTGCCTCACTCCTACCCATATTTATGCCAAACACATGACCAAAGTATCTATCACCACTTTGAAAATACTGAAGCCATGCTTCACATGAGGTGTCCAGTCCCCCCACCACACACGAATGGCCAGGCAGCCTTATCAATCTGGTTTCATAGGGGCCTTGAGTATGAGAATAACACCCAATTGTTTTCTTTTGAACACTCCTAATTTATGGATTTATGGATTGTTGAAATATATGGATTTTTTCATCTGACCATTCTGCCTTTCTAATAACTTTCTAGACCTTATCGAGGTGATATTTTAAAATGTTTTATTTTGGGGACGCCTGGGTGGCTCAGTTGGTTAAGCAGCTGCCTTCGGCTCAGGTCATGATCCCAGTGTCCTGGGATCGACTCCCACATCAGGCTCCTTGCTCAGCAGGGAGCCTGCTTCTCCCTCAGCCGCTGCCTGCCATTCTGTCTGCCTGTGCTCGCTCTCTCTCCCTCTCTCTCTGAAGAATAAATAAAATCCTTATAAATAAATAAATAAATAAATAAAATGTTTTATTTTGGGGGTGAAGTAAATAATACCTGGGTAAGTAAAAAAGAGATCTTATTCAGTGGTACATTAAAATACCATATGTTTAAAAATATTTACACACAACTATTTTCAGTCAAAAAACATTTTCTCCTTGGCTTAAAAATGGTTTCAAAATTAATATTTGATAGGAACTAAAATAATTTAAAAATGAACTTTCATTTAGATCAATAAACAAAAAATTGAAACAAATATTTCTTGCCAGTGATCAGTGCAAATCACTTCTTAAAGAGGCAAGAGACCTGCAAATTTTATAATATATAACAAAAATAAAAATGATAATTGCTAATATATATACTGAAGACCTACGATGTGCCATTTAGTAGAGAATCTACTGCTTTTGTCTTCGATACAACCTCAGTTTAATCCTCAGCACAACCCTTAAGCATATTTTAATAAACAAAACAACAGAATTTTATTTTAAAGATTTATTTTATTCTAGAGAGTGCATAAGTATGCAAGAAGGGGGAGGGGTAGCAGGAGAGAAAGAGAGAGAATCTCAAGCAAACTTGGCACGAAGTGCAGAGCCCTACACGGGGCTTGACCACAGGACCCTGAGACCCAGGATCCTGACCTGAGGCAAAATCAAGAGTCAGACACTTAAGCAACTGAGCCACCCAGGTGCCCCAAAACATATGAGATTTTTAATGAATTATGTGTTAAACTTTTTTCCAAACATAATTTAGCAACATAACCACATGACAAGTTCCCAGTGATGGATTCACAATGCGGTTTGGATAACAGAGGTGTGCTGCTGACACACAAAGTATTTGTCAATAAGGTTTACTAAACGCTGTATGAGATATTATGTCTAGAAATGTACTGGGCATGCCCAGATGTGCAGCGGTGCACTGAACGATAGAGCTGGGCACAAGACCCATCTCAGCCATGTCACCACGCCCTACATTCCTAATCCAAAGAAAGGAAATAAGATGATCTGTCTGGGAAGCTATGATGGACTCAAGGATACCACTACATGCAAAGTGCCTTACATATAAAAGTAAAGTTTTTAGAGAAAAGAGAAAGAACCAATTTTACTACACATCTAAAACACAACACAAACTGCATATACACTCTGTCATTTAATCCTCACAACAAAGTGGGAATTCTCATCATGAGAAATAAAGCTTAGAAAAGATTTCACTGTTCCCTGCAGTGGTTGAGCTGGGATTTTGAAAACAGCATCAAAAAGGCCCATGGTCTTGAGTTTTGCCATATTTTTTCACTCCATTTTACTCAAGGAAGAGTGACCAAAGCTAGTAAGTAATGCATGTGATCCTAGTCAACTAGTGAGTGTGAGAGCCAGGATGTGTGAAAAGAGAAAATAATGATAAAACTTATGTTGGAGAAAAACTTAAATTCTGAACAGATAATAAATGAACTTTCATATGGAGTGAGACTTACTATTAAAATGGAGGTGGGGCTGTCATTTTAAGAGAAACATAGAAAGAATAAACATCAGGAAATTTAACTTGTGGTTATATTTGGGTGGCAAGATTACAAAGTGATTTTTATTGTATCTTTATAGAAATAAGTATTTTTACCATGAGCATAAAATCTTCTTACAATAAAGGCTATTTTTATTGATTTTTTAAAACCTTACCATACTTTTATAAACTATTTTTATTACATAATATCACTGTATTATAATTTCTCTGAAAAGTGACTTTGCAAAGAATCAAGGGCTTAAAAATCAAACAGAACATTATAAAGAGGTACAAACATGGGATTATTCATTGATATGTATCATATTTAAGCCGTCTTAAAAACCAAGCAGAGATTTTTAAAAACCATTTTTGGGGTGTAGCACTCCAAATGGGAGAAAAGATTAAGATGAGAAAAAGACTTAACATGCCATATAAAATAAATTAAATAATTAGGAGAAATTTCAATTAAACAGAATCAATGGAGTTAGTGAGGAAGAGTCACAGTAAGGCAAGTTCATCACTGGGTCCTGTGGTCCACAAACACCTAAGAGGACTTTCCATAGGGACCATAGGGACCAACATATATATTTTTTATCCTGCTTTCCTAGATGATAAACACATATTTCACCATTAATAATTTTGAAGGGCTTACTAAGAAAACATATAACAGTCCCCAAAGTTTTGTATTATTTTCAATTACTAGTAAGCAAGTAAAGAGTAACACATGGGTCCTGTAACAAAATCCACACACGTAAACATGCATTAGAATGTGTACCGGTTTATTACTTCCCACTGCAGTATTATAATTTCACAAATGAAATGTAGTCATTAAGTTACTTGAAACCAATAAATAGCTTGAATAAAGTAAGTGCTTTCACTCAATTTTCTAGTTGAATTCAATGAAGCAAAAACTAGTCAGTAGATTTCCTAGGGATTGAGAGAATGTATTCTCTTGAACAAAACGAAACCGCTTATATGTTTGACACAAAGTACATAGCAATGATGGTAAGTCTGAATGCTCAATTTTAGATCATGGTTCAACAGCTTATAATAGCATTAGAAATTAACATTAATAAAACTAATTAGCTATGCATTACTGCACTGTCTCTAATACCCAGAATGTGATAAAAATGCCAAACAAAAATTAAGATATTAAAGAAATACACTCATCTAAAGTATAAGACATGTGCTGTATTTGGTATAGCACTTCATTCTGTTGGTTAGAAACATGGATTCTGCAGGATCCCGACAAATTATATAACTTCTCTGTGCCTCAGTTACTCACAGGCTGGGAAGAGTACTGTCTACTGAATTTCTATGAGAATCACAGGAGTTCATTAATGCCGATTATCTGGAACACTGCCTTGTGATGATTAAGTACTAAGACTTCCCTGTACATAAGTAAAACTAAATCTTGATTTATAAAATATCATTTGATTTTAAAAATAAATCTGTCTTTTATCCTATACAAAAGTTGGTTGTAATGATTGAAGTACATCATGCGCTCCAAGAAAACAACGCACTGATTGAGATGAGTCCCAGCTTTTCCACCTTACGTTTGGTATTTCTTTCTAGTGTTTTGAAATCTTACACGTGTTCTTTGCTTACATAGGAATCGCAATAAAATATGAATGTTTCACCTGAAGTATTTTATTTCAAATTGTACAGAAAACATTTTCAAAAGATTTCATTTCTATCAAGTCACTCATCACAGGATACTTTTCAACTCCAGTCATCACAGGTTTCTAAATAAAAACATTTCAATATTTAGGATTATGTTCTTTGAAAGCAGTCTAAAACAGAATGCTTCAAATGACATGATCATTTTAAAGAGCTTAGTGCTCACTTATTTTCTGAAAAGACCAAATCAATAGATATTTCTACCAGACTGATATTAAGCTGTCCATTTCACAACTTTTATGGTCTGCACTGGAAGACAATTCTCCTTCAACTCTGGCATACCTGTAAGTCTTGAGAATACAGGTAGTATCTCCCTCCCAAGGGCGGTACCATAACCTCTATAACATAATCCACACAGCATGAAGATCTTATATCTGGGCCAGTGGTGACATTTCCACGGGTTTGGGGATAAGAGGAACTGATCCAAATATGCTGATGCTCACGCTGCTGGCTCTGCTAACAGTAACAAAATCTTTCATCTCTGATCCAGGACACTCATCCTCCATCACCATCCATGCAACTGTAGCAGGCTAACTAGGTAGCTTGTAAACAGGGTAAAATTTTATCCCTTTTCAATTCCTGACTGGCTACTCCAATACACACACATACACACACACGCCCCTTAGTTAATCTGATCAACAAGAAGCCTTGCTGTCATTCTAGTTCGAATTCAGTATTACTAACGAGACTGAATATATCACCATTTTTGTGAAACACTCACACAGGCTCTCTGTAGATTTGCTATTCATTTCAATCATTTATTTATCAGGAGCTTATCTTTTCCAAGAATTTTAACAAAATCTTTATAGACTAGTAATATTACTCCTTTAGATGTCATCTAGACGACCGACTTATGGTTCGTGTTCACTTCATGTGAAACGAAGTGGTGATACAAAGGAACAGTACTTTTCAACAGCGATTTTCTCCTTTCACTGCTTTCCCTCTGCCTTTCATAAGGACCTATACTTCACTTCCCTTCACCTTTCCTCTCACCCATGTCCCAAAACAAATCAACCCTCGGCTTGAAGGTGTAGCCTTCAGAAGTATTTCCAAGCAAAAAAACGGTCTAGAGGAAAAGATCTGTTTAGGAGCGGTGACTGCCTAGGATGTCCATTTCAACACATTCACTTATTACTAAAATTTCTTGAATCAGAGAAATGAATTAAATGCTGGGAGATCATTTCATTAGATTTAATAACCATATCATTTGCTTTTGATTACACAATTTGATCCAATTATATCAGTACTTTTGGTTTCCTCAGGTTGTTCCCTTGGGATATAATTAAATTCGGAATTCATGATTTGCAAATGGACTAAAAAACTTCAGCTCATTTTATATGAAAGACGGCCTTATCAATATTTACCAGAAAGAGATGCCTTCAGAAAAAAGAGCCTCATTACAATTTTTAGTATAAAATGATGGAAAAAATGATTATGTAGGACAAGTAAAAAATATAAAACACAACTGACACAACTTTCAGTTAACAAAAATAAAAGGTTTGAAATATTTATTTAGGTCACACTCAGGGATAGAAACTGTTTTATGTTTTACTCTTGGAACATTCTGGTAAAAGAGGATCAAGTTGTCCACTGACCTGTGCTCCAAATGATAGAGCAGGTTGATCTGGGCTACTCACAATAGGAATGTTCCCTCTGAAAAAAGTTCATCAGTTTCCATTAGTAGGAAACAGACTTTGTAACTAACAACAGATTAAAATAAATTCTAAAACATTCGACAGTAAGTGTCTTTCTAAAAGCCACAACGTCTATCCATTTAATACCAGGACTCTAGAGCGCAGACATGTGTATGCCCCTGAACAATGTGCAGCAGCTTCAGACAAAGACGAAGAACAGGGAAGTGCATTCAGAAGCCTTTCACACTTTTCCTGTAAAGTCAGCTCAGCCTTTGTTATTCAGATTAGCTTTTCAAGGGCCAGAGATACCTTTCTCCCCCCTTATTTGAGAAATCTTTTGAATACCAAATACTATTTCCTATTCAAAACCCTGAATCTGTCATTAGGCAATTTCTAAAATAAGTCTCATGGCTCTTCCATCCTGATTCTTCCTTCTCTCTGCAATCCCTGGCTGCCTGATTCCAGGATCTGTATCAGCAGGCTCCATTTCTCTGGCTCCGGCCAAGTCTTGGCCTTAAAATGTGAAACCCACTCCTCATCTGGCCACACCCCTTTGTCTCTGTTCTCCATCACTGTGAAAATCACCTTTACATATGAGAATTCTTTGTAAAAACCGAATTACAGGGGACTGGCGGGGGGGGGGGGAGCTATAAGTATCCTTTAGGGTAGGCCGTCAGATATTAATATAATTTCATTTTTTCTTTAAAGATTTTACTTATTTGACAGAGATCACAAGTAGGCAGAGAGAGAAGGGGGGGAAGCAGGCTCCCGGCAGAGCAGAGAGCCTGATTTGGGGCTGGATCCCATGTCCCTGAGATCATGACCTGAGCCAAAAACAGAGGCTTAACCCACTGAGCCACCCAGGCGCCCCTCATCTTCTTAAAAGAATCATTAAACCATGAGAAAATTTATGTAATACTGTTGCCAAGGCCAAAGCAGTTGAGTCACACGTATTGACTAAGTCAAAGAGACTTGCACTTACAGACCTCCTTTCTTCTGCCAGTTAAAAGAAATACCACCAAGATCCAAATCGTATTTTTAAAACAGGAGCACATATACTGTACTCCACAAGCCTAAGGAGAGGCTTGCCATGGTGCAGGTGTCTTCCCAATGCACTTAAAATTCTATGGTACCCCAAACACCCCAAAGAACACCCAGCCCTCCCTGGCTTCTCCAATAGAACTGGAAAGTTTAAAAGGGTCAGTTTTATATCACAACCTCAGACAAAATCCCAAGGTTTCTATCAAAGCAATGCCACTACAAAAGCACAGGGAAATTGGAACCGGACCCAGCACCCTTCTGGTAAACCTTCCAGGGGCTCATGGAGAGAGGGTGGGCAGGCTGGTAAAAGCAGTAGACACACACATGCGGAAATCCATCTGGGAAAGCAGAAGTCTGGCCACTCAAGTTAAAGACGCAGACGAATGCAATGAGGGGCTGCCGAAGTAGTGACCTGGAGGGACGGCCAAAGGTCCCAGCAGTTGCTGTGAAGATGTGATAAAACCACGAGTGCACTGATCCGTGTCTAACAAATAACTCTCAAAGGGGGAAAAAAAGTCCTAATTTGTAGCACTTGCCAACACCCTGCAGCGGACTCCAAGCTACTGACATGGGGTCATCATGGCAAGGGGCTACCATCAAAGGAGACAACTCCGGAGTGACTACCCAAGTAGCTGTGAGGACGACTAGAAAGTAAGTAGCGTTCTCAGAAGATATATAAAGAAAATCAGTAATATAAAATATCAGCGCTCCTTCTGACACTTAACCATACTTGGCCAGATTATTGTTTCATTTTGTTTTACATCCTAACAGGGATATTTAATATCTGTTGTTTGTTTCGATCTTATTTGAATCAACAAATGAATTACTATTAACCAATGAATTTATACCAACAAACCACTCTAACAGCAAAAGAACCATTCTTATCTAAAATCAAAGAGGACCTGCATAAAAGGCCAGTGATCAGGGGATTAGACACTGTAGAGTCTCTGGTCCCCTCTGTGACACCTTGATGAGACCAAAGAAAGGGGTCCCCTTACAAGGTTCGTGAAGCTGGGGTACAGACACAGGCTGCATTTTACCCCGACTATTCCCTTCAGCAAAGCACCTACCTAAATGCAAGGGCCCCAAGTGTAATATTCATTTTTGGTGTTTAATAATTACACCCATTAAGTGAATATATTCAGAACAAAGCCTCTTAACTAACGGATATTTTAGATAAACCCTGAAAAATACGTTATAGGGATTAATTACCTCACAGGAGGAAGATGGGTAAAAAGAGAGAAAACATATATGGAGAGTGGTAATAACATTAAACACCTTCATGAATGTGCCAGGAACCACACACAGGTGCTGTCCCTGTTCTACAACTCGAATTGCAGCTCAGATTGGTTAAGTAACCCACCCTCTGTCACACAGCTACCAACCCACTCCATCAACGGTGTGCATATAAATCCATCACAGTCGAGGGAGAGCATCTTGAGAGCAGGGCAGGTGACCTGTACACACACACACACACACACACACACACACGCGTGCGCGCGCGCACAATTACCAGCACCATCACAAAGTGTACATGCAAGATGGAGTTTGCCTGGTGAAGCTCTCACCCCAGGGAAGGGGCAGGGCCTGGGATCGAGCCCCACAACAGGCTCTCTGCTACGCAGGGAGACTGCTTCCCCCTCTCTGCCCACTTGTGATCTCTTTCCCTCTCTGTCAAATAAATAAATAAAATCTTAAAAAAAAAAAAAAAAGTATGAATCTACAGTAGGTTTTCCTCAGGCGACTTTGTGTTCTCAACATCAAACTCCATTCCAGATTCCAAGATTCTAAGTGTGAATCTTGGCTCTCCTGGAAGGCACTAGATTACTAACAGTAACAACTTAGAGCAACATGAATTTGAAAACACAGCCAGAACCCACCAGGTATTAACATCAACATCCACGTGTCAGAGACAGAATGTGGGAGACTATAAACACAGAGAAGCAGCTGCACATGAAATTACTCTAAGGTCTGTGACCTTCTATTTCTTAAACAGAGATCCTAATTGGGGCTGTGAACTATTTTTACTTCATTAGCTGAAATGACCACATTCAGGTAACAGTAAATTCATTTTGCCATTTTAAAGAAAATGTTAAGAACCTAGATTATATATTAAAAAAATGGTTTTTTGGAAAACTTCAATCCTACAGAAAACTGAATAAATATATTCAACCCAATGTACCTTATATCTAAATTCACTAATTACTAATATTTATCTTCTTTCTCATATAGGTTTTCATTTTTGAACTATTAAGATTAAGTTGCCATAGATATTCTTAAAGGTGACTTGAAGATAATGAATTATTTTCAAAAACAGAAAACAGAATACGTTGTCTTTTTTTTTTTAATTTGGAAAAATTTTGTAAGGAACGGATAGGAGCATATGTCTTAATGGTTTTCAATTACCAACTGCATTTATTTTGTTTAGCTTTTCTGATGTTTTACAAAAGAAAAACAAAAAGGGGGGACGCTTGGGTGGCTCAGTGGGTTAAGCCTCTGCCTTCAGCTCAGGTCATGATCTCAGGGTCCTGGGATCGAGCCCCACATCGGGCTCTCTGCTCAGTGAGAAGCCTGCTTCCCCCTCTCTCTCTGCCTGCCTCTGCCTACTTGTGATCATCTCTCTCTCTGTGTGTGTCAAATAAATAAATAGAATCTTCAGGGGGAAAAAAAGGAGAAAAATTAAGTTTAAACTACAAAAGACTAGAAATTTAAGACTAGAGATTCCACAGGTACTTTTCAGTATAGTACAAATAAAATATCCTTGGTTTAACAGATTATGATGTGATTTTAGAGACGTTTCCACATGGAGAAATGACCAGGAACCAACCTAGAAAGGAGAAGATTTGGATTTCAGAGTAGGTGAAAAAGTAGCGAGGCAAGCCTAAAAATAATTTTTTTAAAAGATTTTCTTTATTTAAGAGAGAGAGCGCACAGGCAGGGTGAAGGGCAGAGGGAGAAGCAGACTCCCCACTGAGCAGAAAGCCCAATGTGGGCCTTGATCCCAGGATTCTAGGATCATGACCTGAGCTGAAGGCAGACGCTTAATGGACTGAGCCACACAGGTACCCCCAAAAACAAATTTTAAAGAATATATAACTTTTGTTTACTAAAAGCATAGTTTACTTAAGTTTTCTTAAGTCTATAAACATAAATCTATTTCATAATTGTACATTTTTCAAATATTTGGATGTGCTGATTCTAAAAAAAATATTTGTTCTATGTGCTAGATGACTAGATAATGAACTTTGAGATTTCCCAAGTAAATTTTTGGAGTTTATCAGGAAACTCTTCAAGACAGTAAAATACCATGATGGTGCTTATTATATGTGCTTTATTCTGAACACTATCTGTATTCCTAATGGGCATGTGAAATAACAGTTATTCTACCAGACAATCTTTTGTTTCATAAGTTGGAGCAAGTAAACTAAAGGCTCATTTAATATCTATCATTACTATTCCTCAGAAAACTACTACTCTGCTTTAAAAATCTTTAATTTGCTAGTCTTTATTGAGTTTCTACCTTCAAATCATGGCACTTGACACAAAGACATTTATCTGGTCATGTCCCATTTTCTGAAAGCAAGTGATTCCAAGCTTGCCGCAAGACTGCATTCAACTTTTTAATAAAAGAGACTACACATTTATAAAAATAAATATAAAAATATATTCATTTTAAATATTAAACTATTAATTTTAAATTAATCAAGCAAACTTTAAAGAAGATGTTGGATGTTGAAGAACAAATGGGAAAGAAGTAATGCAAGGGAACATTATTTAAAGCAAAGGAAATCAAACCACCTCGGCTTTGGAGTGTATGTATTTCTCTGGCAATTTTTTTTTTAAGGTTATAAACAGAATGTCCCCATCATTAAGTCATCTAATAAAGGATTAAACTAGTGCTAAAGTATACAGAATAAAATATAGAAATCCTATTTCACCACTATAATTCTATTCCAAGTTGCTCCCTTAGAATTAATAACAGTTGCAATTTAAAAGAAAAAATTCCTTCAATTTCCTTTTTATATTCATAATAGGTCCATATACTCAGGTATAAACTTTGTATGAAATGAAACATTAATATACTCAGTGAAACTTACTCTCTTCACTTAACAGCATGTCTCAGAAATCTTCCAATAGTACCTTAATTGTTTCAATGGCTGTAGAGTATTCTATAGTACAAATATAAAATAATTAATATGGCCACCACTCCATTAATGGGCGACAATAACTTGTCTCCAGTATTTTACTACTGTAACAATAACAAACTTATCCATGTGCAAACATTGCTGTGGGTAATATTCCCATTAGCAAAATTTTGAAATCAAAGGCAGATATTGCCAAATCCACTTTCAGAAAGGCTTTGTCAATTACATTTCAATCTGTAGTACATGAGCGCAGCTACAGGGTCACATCATTGCAAATACCTGACATGAAAAATATTTTTTTTAAGATGTATTCATTTTTTTGAGAGAGAGAGAAAGAGAGAGCACACACAGTGGACAGGGAAGAGGGAGAAGGAGAAGCAGATACTGTGCTGTGCTGTGCGCAAAGCCAGACAACAGGCACTGTCTCATCACCCGGAGATCACCACCTGAGCCAAAACCAAGAGTCAGATGCATAACCAAGGGCACCATTCAGGCGTCCTGATATGACAAATATTTTTAATATTTGCTAAACGATAGCCAAAAAAAAAAAATCAGTATCTTAATTTGCATTCCCATGATCCCTAGTGAAGGTGAGCATCTATTCATAAGAAGACTTTTACATTTTCTTTGAAAATGAAAAAAAATTTTAATAAAAAGGCTTAATTAAGCCAATACAGTAAAGTGAAGAGGAATTTTTATTCCTACCCATTTTATTAAATGATGTACTCTGATCAACAGCAAAGTTTTAACAAACCAGGTCACATGTGCAAGACTGATGGGCAAAACAAGAGTATGTGACTGTCAAGAGAATGAAGCAGATGACCCAATGGCTGGTGGTCATGAGCCCAGGACTCAGTGGACCTGAGCTCTAGGACACATCTTCATATAGTCCTGTTAGCTGTTATATAGCATCACGGCCATTTACATGACTTAGAACTTGACTCTTCTCTTTGTCCAGGAGATGGTCCGTACCTACCAGCATTCATAACATATTACATGTACAATCATTCTAGGCAGAGGACCAGAGCAAAGACCCTAAGAGAGCACAGGCATTCAAGGAACACACCTCACAGACTTCCCAAAACACTCCAGGGACACACCCCACCTTCTCCCAACCCTGGGAGTGTCAGTTCCTAGAGAATCTGTCGCTGCCTATGCAGTTACGGTACACTAGACAATGGCATGGGTTTTAGAGCCAGAGAAACCTACATTTGTATGCAAATTGTTGTACTTGTTTTATAACCCTTAGCAAGTTATAGGACTTTTAAGACCCAAGTGTCTCATCTAGAAAATGGGGATAATAATGTGAAACTCTGTCTCATAGGTTCTGCATAAGGACAATGCATATGAAGGGCTCAGCACTAGGGATCTAACGCACAGCACAGGGATCAGAGTCAACAGCACTGTATTCCAACTTCCAAGTTCCTGAGAAATTAGACTGAATTGTTCCCACCACAAAAAAGAAATGAATTATGTGACATGGAAGAGTTATTATAATTAACACCATGGTGGTGATCACATTGAGAAATATAAATGCATCATATTAATACTTTGTACTTCCTAAAATTATATGTCAATTATATCTCAATAAAAATAAATAGAATAAACAAGCTCCTACTTAAAAAAAAATTAAACAGAGTAAAAATCAAGATACTGAAGATCTTGTAATTACTCTTAACAAAAAATTATCCTATCATAACATACTCACTCTCTCTCTCTCTCTCTCTCTCTCTCAGGGTTTAAAAAAAAAAAAGCCAACCCATGTTTTTATTATTAAAATTGTTTCTATGAGAACTTAAGTATTAAGAAGTTAAACTATGTAAGAATTACTAAGGTTTTCCATATCACCTTAAAAATCACAAGGATTTTTTTTTTAATTCACAGAATCATTATAGGGCAAATATTAATGACCTGGTAAATTTATAATCACAAGGGAAATTGAAAAGTAACTACATAACTGGTCCAATTTTTATCTTCTTATTTACAGGAAGTCCTTAAGCAGTATTAGTCTAGCAAAAAGTAGCTCAACACAGACTGAAGATTAATTTTTAAATTCTCCTTTATTTTAAAGCTCATATATTTCTATATTTTCAAATGTTATATACCATAAGATCTAATGCTTTACACATTAATGTGTTACATAATAGTAAAAACAATAACAGATGAGAAAAGTGAAAATTTGATGATAAATAGTTCTATCATCCCATTACATCAAGCAATCCATGTGCAAGGTAAAAAATAAAGTCATGAGTCATGTCACAAAAGTTCTTAACAAGAACAGGGATTTTAATAATCAGAATCCTTGGGAAAAGAATCATGCCCAATGCTATTTAATATATTTACAGCATATCTGTTGGAAGAAAGAGACACAAGATATACTCCAGTAACACAAAACCTAGTCAGTAGAAACCAGAAGGGTCTTTGAAAGACTCCAGAAGGAACTAATCAAATATGAAACATGATGAAATCTGGCTTATTAATGCAAGGTAATCCAGGTTCTCTTTAACTCTAATTTTGAGCAAACAGCCCTATCAAAGGAGCAATGGCTTCCTCCCATTAGCAGGAAACTAGGCAACAACCCCTCCTATCATTTAAAAACTGAACAAAACAAAACAAAACACATCCTTCCCATTTCTCTTAGCATTCCATGTTTTATACCTCCTATTTATTCCTCAACCTCCTAGAAATCTGGTGCATGGCCCTTCATTCTCCAAAAATTATCACTTGCCACTTTTAAGGTCTTAGTCATAGGAAACCACATCTTGATTATTACCAAGACCAACTGACCCTACCTCCTAGTTTCTATCAGATTTATTCTTTCTTCCTCTACTGCAACAGTCTGGGTTTAGGATGTTCTTTCTTATTGTCCTAATGGGGCTCTCTCTTCCCAAATCAGTGGCTTCAATGGTTAAAGAAACCTGTTTTCTAAATCAGTGTAACAAAATCAACTCCTTTTCTTCATGACCAATACTGTCTTCTCCGATTACATATTTGGATACTTTCACAACCTGGACTCAAGTTCTGTTATCCAACTGTCTACAGAGGAACACCAAACCCTCAACACAATTAGTCACCAACAAAAATCACCTCGATTTTCATGTTTCTGTATCTTTGTTCTGCGAGGTTCCCACTATACACCTTCAATATCCGAAGTGAATACCATTTATCCAAAGCAGTCCCAGTGATTTGGAGCAGAGTCCCTGAATACCTGCCCAAATGTCACATCCACCTGAAATGTTCACATAACGCCTTTCACCCCTCCTCTGTGACCTCATCACAGGCACGATGATTCTAGTCCTCTTTGACCTCCGAGATCGTAAGTTATCTGACAGCAGGGGTGGATTATGAGTAAATTATTTTAGTCCATACCAGTACTGATGTCTATACTCAATACTACAGAGATATTTAACTAAACAAAAATAAAAGGGAAAATTTAGTATTATATTTTCAAATGTAGAATTAGGCTGGTTTTGAAACCAAAATTTAATGGTAAATATTCATGTTGCTCAAATGAATGCTCTTCTTTGCAAATGTACCTGACTCACAATAATACGAATGTAGGAAGCTGGAATTAAGTTCTAGCTAAGACTAGTCACACCATGAAGGGGAAGAAAATGAGAGTGGTCCAAGCCATACAGAGGCTAGGAAGAGGCAGTGGGGCAAGAGTTGGCAGTTGTATGGCATAGGAAGGAAGAAACAGTCAAACACCCCCTACTGGCATGTGGAAGAGGGAGAGCTGGAGAAGGAGCTGGAATATACTGTATCAACCAGACCTAACTAGGAGAGAAAAAGGACAGGCAGACCAGCACAGACCAGCATCCTGCAAGGTGGGCAACGGTCAAAAACATGGCTGTAGGCAATAAAACCACCCCTAGCCCACCTCCATGGCTGCCCCAACCTTCAACAGAGGAAGACTTATTAAAGAACCTCTCCCAGCTTCCTTGACCCCAGTTACTATGAAATTTTTAAGTCAGTGTGACTTACAGGATTGTTGTTATGAATTGGCCTAGTAAGATGAGGGACAATGCAAAGAGCCCAAAGTCACCAACTCTCCTTGTCTACTCACAAATACATGTGATTGTTTTATTGTCAAAAATACCTAAAATTCTATAAGTTGCTTTTATTTCTAACAGTTTAGTTTGGAAGTGAAAGACAGAAATGCACAAACAAATTATTCAAAATAAAGATGAAGTGGTGTGGTCCTTCACTGTTTGGGATGGAAAAGGGAGGCTGTCATAAAATTGACAGGTAGGAAGGTTAGAGCCCAGCCAACAGGACAAAGGACCAAGCAAGAATACAGGGCCAGAGGCTCTCTGATTCAAACCATAAAGATGGGGTGGGCGGTGGGCGGTTGGGGAGGGGGGATTAGAAAGAACAAAAACTAGTTTATTCTACATCAAACACACACACACACAGTAACTATGGAAAAATCAATGAAAATTTGTTAGCAGTGCAAAATGTTGTACCAAAGAAATTAAAAATAGTAGCCCAGGCTAAAAGTGGTTAAGAAAAAGAACACAGTAAATTACTTCTTTAGAAATCAAAGGATATAGGGCACCTGGGTGGCTCAGTGGGTTGGGCTGCTGCCTTCGGCTCAGGTCATGATCTCAGGGTCCTGGGATCGAGTCCTGCATCGGGCTCTTTGCTCAGCAGGGGGCCTGCTTCCCTTCCTCTCTCTCTGCCTGCCTCTCTGCCTACTTGTGACCTCTCTCTGTCAAATAAATAAATAAAATCTTTAAGAAATCAAAGGATATATATGGAAATTTTCTTTTAGAAGATATAGTCTTCGTTTCTATAATCAGAGTAAAATGCTTAAAAATGTAGTTTAATTTGTAAAAGTTCTAAATAAATTTGAAATATATACTGAAATATAAAATGTCATTAAAAAATGGCTTTATATTTTAGAGCCAAAAAGAGTTACAGTGTAGAACCTAAAAAGACTATTAGTCTGAATGAGGGGGGGAAAAAAAAAAATATATATATATATGGCCAAATCTCAGAAGCTGGAAGACCAAACTTTTATACAGCATAAGCACTGGATAAAATATCCATAAATTCAAGTAACTGGAATATATTCATGAATTGAGACTGTAGTTATGTTTACTTCACCTATTTGAATTTAAATAAAAGATCAACCTACATGAGAAGCATTATAGCTACAAGTAGATCAATACTTATAAGTAAATAAAAATCTGCTATACCTACAGACATAATCTTATGCTTCTTCATAAAATACTGAGAAACACCTTATTTAAAGTGTTTACAGTCCTACTGCAACCAGAAAAACATGCTGATGTATATCTTGGCTACATTTTTTCTTATTGTCAAGGGATTTTAACCATACATATAATTATATGAAAAGCATCACCACTAATACATGTAGAAAATACAAAGAATACTGATTATAAGGTTCAAAAATGTTTCAAATACAAAAAGCATAATCTAAGATTTTTTACAGTGGAATAGACTGTTGTATGTAATTTTCTTATTATTCTACCTAACAAGGCCTTATATTTAAAGATAAGAAGCAAGTTGAGTTCCTAATGATAGAACATGACTACCAAAAATTTATAGCAATCACTAGGACACGGTGAGTGGCAGAGAATAACAATAAATTCTGTATTAGGTTTTGATTAGCATGTTACATCATTAAAATAACATTTACTGCATACTGAGCTACATTATTTTACTGAAGTGCACCAGATAGGTTCTACTGCCTAATTTTTTTTTTTATAAATAAAAAAATTAAAACAGGAAAGAATCAAATCCATATGACCAAAGTCACACAGCTAAGGCAACAGAAATCTAAGTTTTCCTGGGTCCAGGGCATAAGCTGCAAACCACTATGGAATGGTCATTAAAACTTCTGAACAATCATACTCGTAAGAGAGAGGGAATTTCCCCACAGTTGCCCACATACGGAAATAGTCGCTCGCAGAGGTCAGCCTAAGAGGGCATGAATTCTAAGCTTTGTGATTATGGGCACACAACACCAATGCTCACTGGGTTTTGCCCACAGAGGAAGCATCAGAACATCTTTTACTTGAAAGTACTGAAAACTGTATCCAAGTCACATGATAAAAACTGGTATTTTGTGGACAGATCATTAACTGAAATAAATTATTTGGATTTCCTCAAAATTTTACCACACTCCCTTTTCCCCAGAGATACTTTTAGAACATTACTTTTCAATAAGTGGCCATTTCAATCCACGTTCTGCTATTCCAAGTAACTGAAGATTAAGAGGTTTATTCAATTTTCCATTTAAGAAGATGAACTAGGATCCGATTTTGGTCTACTTGACTAACTGTCCCACCATTTCCATTTTCAAGCACAGCGATGTCTCACAGCAAGCACCCAAAGCACACATGATCAGAGACTAAGTTAATTAATGACACAATATTGATTCAAGAGGTGGTGGGGGGGGGGGGACATCTGACCAAAAGGATTGGAATATTTATTTGAAAGGAAGGAAGAACAATCCAACAGAGTTCAAGATAGGCATGAGATCATGGTAGGAGATGAGGCCTAAAAAAGTTAAATTGGATTTTGGATTGCAGAGTACATAGCATACCAAGCTAATGAGTTTAATTTTAAATCAGAGTGCAGGAGGGAGTTTTGTCGTGCTTTTAAACTGGAGGGTGATGCAATGTAAGTGGTGGTTTGAAAGATAATGCAAATAGGAACACGCAGAATTCACTAAAGAAGAAACAGATGGTAGAGGGAGATACATATTACATCAGTCCGGTCAAGAGGAATATGGCTGGGATGAGAACAGGTGCTACGAAAGTAGAAAGATATGCATGTATTCAAGAGTAAAGGTATAATATGGCATACCTGGCAACAGATAAAACATGAAGGAGAAGAACAAAATAAGTTTGGATTGTGGGAGATGCATGGCAAAATTACAAGGAATGAGAAGGTCATAGATAATTACAGAATTCTCTAGGTTGAGGAACTTTTTTGGAAATGAGCAACATGCAATTTCACAGGGGATGCAGGTCACTGGGGTGTGCAGAGCCTCTGAAATACGGCAGAGCTAGATGCAGAGTCAGCTCTAGAATAAGGAGTTTCCTCTCCCCTGTCCTATGGACTAGGGATCACATCCCCTCTGCTTGGGAAAAAGCATGAAGATAGTTCAAAGACATCCAGAAGAGAAGGAATCAGCCAGTATTCATAGGTAAGCACAGGCTAGAGGGACAGGAACAGAAACTAAATGATCACACCAAGGAAAAGCACATAAAATCTCATCTAGAGAAATGACCTGCATGCACACAGGCAGAGCAAAAGACAGACATTTTTCTGTAAATAATACCAGTGAGCTTAGAAACAGAATGTCAGAGAAGCCAAAGGCAAGTCTTCTAGGGATACAACAGATTCAAAGTGCTAGCTCAGCCACTTACCGACAGCAGGAGGAAAACTGCTCATGTACCTCAAGAAAACACTTTCAACCATCAATAAAAATTCCTCATATATTTTTATGATTTCCAGTATATTTAAGAAAATAAGACCCAGGATTCATCTTTTTATAATCCACAACAAAATTAGTTAAATAATAATGTATATGCTAATACAACATACTCTCTAGTCAAAAGTAAAATTTTTAAAATTCAAATAGTCATTATCTTGAGGCACAGAAAATACCTCAAATCCCCGCTTAAGCCATGTTCAACATTAGACAACTAAATTAGCAAAAAAGTTTGAAACACAGCTCAATGGAAAAAAAAATCTCTTTAAAATAACAAACACATTATTTTTATTTGAATTGAGACTTATTTTTCTTGGCCAACCTACAAAAGTATGTTTCTCCTTCTAAGAGTTCAGAACATTAATGCCAAAGTCTCAGCCAAAGGTTTATAAAAGTATTAGTGAATTCGGGTCTGTTTATGATTAAAATACAAAGTTCTCAGGCAAATTAGTCCCTCCAGGGACCTAAAATATGAGTAAGTCCAAAAGCCTAGATTTCTGCTGATATAATCTAAGATTCTTTGCCCTCCCCTCAAACTTTCTCCAACTTAATCTGGAAGAGACTCATGAAAAGTAAAACATTCAGTATGTGAAGAAAGATATACTATCTATGGAACGAGATATTCTTCACGCAAGTGCTTGCTATAAAAATGTTTTAGAACAAGTACACTTTTAGATACACAAATTACAGGCAGATAGCTCCTTGTAATTATGAACACACTCAATACAAGGGTAGGGCATGTGGATGCAAACGCCATGAAGATCTAATGCCACCTGCAGGGCACTCATGCCTCCTGAGCAAGACCAGAAGGAAGCCCCGAGCCACAGAGAGTGGCCACACTCTCACAGAGACAGACAGGAACACACAGGATTGTAACGACACGTGAAAGTGCCGAGAGGGAAACGGAAAAGAAAGCACTACACACACTTGACTTCGGTTTTGGCACAGACGGGCATGTGGACCAGGGAATGCTGCAGGAAGCAAGGTGGCAGGAGAAGTATCCCAAGCCGGGAGACACCCACAGCAAGTGCAGAACAGGACTTAGCAGGAGAACGGGGAGAGCCAACGAGCCCGCGCCCAGGGCCTGTGATACGCACATAGGGGAGCCGGCCAACCAAGGAGCAGATGGGAGCAGCAGCTCCACAGGTCAGCAGAGTAACACCAGGAAGACCTCATCACCAGCAAAATCTCGGCATCAAAACTAGCCTTTACGGAGTGTTTACGGTGTGTTAGGTACTGTTTTAAAAGTTTTACATGAATTGTCTCATCCATGCCTCCTGATCCTCTGAAATGCATCTTACAAAGTTATGAAATCTGATCTGAGGCTTAAAAACTTCAGGAATTTTCTCAGCATGACACATGCTATGAAATTCCAACCCAGGTCACTCTGACTTCCAGCAGCAAGCTGTTAACCACTTCATCCCTCACCGATGCTGAGGATGGTGTTAAGCATGGCTCTTCCTGTCCCATCACCCTGATCTCCGCGGAGACAGGGGTGACGGGGTGACGGGGGATGGCTGTGATGCTGTTGCAGGGACCCAGGAGAGCGTGGACGGCAGCCTGAACTTGGGAAGGGGCCTGCGGGTGGAGAGGAATGGGTAAATTTCTGAGAGACGTTTAGAAAGAGAATCTCCCAACAGGAGATACAGTGAAAAGAAATAGCAAAACTGAGGACTAATACTCAAAATGTCACAGGCTGGTCAATGATGCAAGCAACAAGATCCCAGGCTCTTTTCTTTAGGGAAAATAGTCTCAATAATAACCACCATATTCACAGAGCAACACGTTCTCATATTTACACAAGGCTTTTCTTGGAGAAAATTAGATTCTCTATTAATTTATGTCAACTATGGCATTTAATAAATCATAACTTTAAGTGTAAAAGATAGAAAAACTGACCTAAGTATCCAAACCCAACTGTCACAAATGGTGAAAGGCCTTTGGAATAGGGGCACACATTCACCTTTCTAAACACTTAAATGTGATTTCACAAATTTCACATTTGGTATCTATAATTAATAAGATATTTTACTGTGTGCATAGCCACTCTGATCTACATATTGATACTACAGATAAAAAATGTGACTAGGAAATCACTGCATTTATAGCTATGTCTGGTACTTCCACTTGTAATTGCAGAGGCCAACACCTTACCATCTCAACTTTCTGAATGCCAGAGGGAGAGAAGTTTGGAAATAACAAGAATCATCTAAACCAGTTGCTTTGCAAAGTGAACATAAACAGAGACAGTTCTAACCAATCAGGACACCATTAAATGGTAAAATAATGGGAGAAAGGAAGGAAGGAAGGAAGGTTGAGTGGATGGATGCCTGGTCCTAATAAGTGAGAAAAGAATAAGAGGATTTAAATTGTCAACAATCCCTCTTTACTGGTGGGAGTATAACTTGGCCCAACATCTACTGAGGTCACTTTGGAAATATCCATCCAAGTTACAAATATTCTTGTACAAATCTACAAATGCACTATTTCATCTTTAGGTATCTATCCAAGTAATACTCAATGCAAAATGGCGTCTGTACAGAGTTTATTCATTTTATAACAGGAAAGACAGTAAACAATCCAAATGCTCATCATCAGCAGACAATGGCCCATCTAAACAAAGGAAAATTATTAAATTCTTTCAAAAGGAGACATTTTTTATGTTCTACCATGGCAAGTCTGCCAAGCCCTATTAAGCAAAATTAATTAATTAATTAATTAAATGCACAGAACATGGTAGATAGTATTTACACAAGTACATGAAAAGAAGATAAATTTTTACATTTTCTCATAAAAGAATGGTAGTATTTGAAAGGATTCTCAAGAAACTAGTACCAGTGGTTACATATGAGGAGGGGAGCTAGTAAGTGGAAGGCAGCATTTTGCAGATTCATGTGAAACATTTGATTTTGGAACTGAGTATATGCTATTTGCAAAAATCAATAACATTTTCTAAAAAGTAAAAAGAAAAAAACCACATTATCAACTTCATCCCCATATAGTCTATGAGTTAAACTGTCATCCAACATAACACAGAAGGTTCTAAACACTCGTCTCATTTAGATATCTAACAGGCCCTGGGGACAGGAAGGAATAAACAGGGAAACCTCTCACCCTTAACTCAAAAAAATTTAAATTCTCTACAAGCTTGTGTGGTGTCATCTTCTTGTCAGAATCAATTCCTTTAACTAAAAAACTTATTATACAGTTCCATCAGAAATAAAAGATATTTCTTCTCTCTTTGAAGATAATTTCTAAAACTCAATTTCATATCAAATATCTAATTCTATCAAATATTCATTTTATAAGAAGAGAAGCTTTACTCGGAGAACTGAATGAACAAAATAATATCAAAAAGCTACAGACTAGGCATAATATGCTAATTAATGGCAGATCAGAATTCATCATATTCATATTTTATATATTGAATACATGAGTACCAAAACTCCATTTTTCCTGAAAAAAGAAAATTCATCTCTAAAAGAAAATAAAATTTTACCAGCTTGAGGTCGCAGAGTAATGGTATAATTCTTAGTCATTCTAATGAAAATGAACCCTCAGAACTCTCTGGAGAAAAAAAATCTAAAACAGCAAAAAACCAGCTCTCAAATGAAATAAACCTACTCAGAAGAGAATACTAACCATATTACATTCAACTGCCTATAAATTATTAAATATAATCAAATGGTTTGTTCAAGTATTATTTTTCCAATTAAGTAGAAACTGTATTTGTCATTTCAATTATGAGCAAACTTACTATTTTCTGATAATTACATATTTTTGGAACTATAACAGAACTGATGGCTATGCGGAGCCCATAACACAACAACATTCTGGGAAGCCCATTCTTTCTTGTGTCTCACTAAGGCTCACTGAAGTCACAGCAGCTCTTGGCCTCGACACCGTCACCTCCTCTACAAAGCCTTTACACACTCAGGTGGCTTCCCTGGGCTGCTGGGTTCAACTGTAGTCCAGCAGAAATCATTAGGACACAACACAGACAGCCTGTTGGTAACAGACTGATAGTGTTCACCTTTTAACACTTAAATCCATGTTCCATTACAAGACATTCTCAGAGAAAGATCAACTCGGGCATAGGAAGCCTGTGCTCTCCCTCGTATCATCAAGCTCTCTGAAGTGGGAACACTGCTTTACTTTCATTTTTCTCCCCCTTCCTTGGTCCTTTAGTCTGAAACAATTTTCCAGTCTTTTTGCCATGAGCAGATGCTAAGTGACAAGCAGTGATGAATCAAACATCAGTGACTCAGAAGTATGACTGTTTCTCAGGTTTCTGTAGGTATGTGTCTTAATATTTAACAGATTTTCTCTGCTTTATTTATAATCTGCAATTTTTAGTTCATAATTAGTGAATATCACAAGATCATAAAATCTCGTCCACCAAACAAGGAATCTACCCATAATACAGGAAACCCGCAAAGTGAGGACATTTTGAACTTTTTCCTTTCAATTTATTGTAACACTTATTCACCTAAAAATTCATTGAGGCTTACTAAGAGCTCCAAGCAAAAGTAAACAAAACACGCCTATGCCATATCAGTGCCTGGAGACAGACATGAACATTATCAAGAACGGTGAGAGAGGGACGCCTGGGTGGCTCAGTGGGTTAAAGCCTCTGCCTTCGGTTCAGCTCATGATCCCAGGGTCCTGGAATCAAGCCCCGCATCGGGCTCACTGCTCGACAGGGAGCCTTGCTTCCTCCTCTCTCTGCCTGCCTCTCTGCCTCCTTGTGATCTCCGTCTGTCAAATAAATAAAATCTTTAAAAAAAAAAAGAACGGTGAGAGAGGAGGTGATAATGAAGGCAACAGGGACGTCATCCTCTTTCAAAAATGAGGACTAGGAAAGGTCCCCTGAAGGAGAGGATGTGACCAACACATGAAAGGTAAGAAAGAACCAAAGCCATGAATTGGGAGGCGCAGCAAGCCAGGCAGAGGTGACAGGAAGGCAGAGCCTTGTGGGGAGGGGGAGTTGTGAACTCATAGATCTAGTACAGAGAGACACACACACAGGACTGGGGAAACAGGAGTTGAATAAAAGAGGAAAGTCCTAAGACTGAGAAGGGATGGCAGACAGAGGAGAGGTGATGGTGGTTAGCCTCTGAGAGGCCTGGGAAGCTTCTCCCAAGTTTATAAAGGGTGGTGAGGACCCAAGGATACTACTAATCCTGCTTCTTTTGCTCAGGGGGCTGTGATGTTAAATCACAGGAGGACCAGCTAATGGATTACTTCAGAGAATTAAAGGGATTGCCCAAGATAGGAAGAGACATTATGCCTCTCAAAGGGTTTACCTAGATTCCAATGGCTATCGACATTGCAACTTTATCTTAAAATTTGGAAAGTATAATATTTGCAGAAAAAGAGAAAAAGGTGCTCAGTTTTACAGTCTTATGAAGTCTGATTTACCAAAAATAAAAATATTTCCAAAGTTGTATGCGTTTACTATTGAAGAGTATAAATAACACAAAGCATGAAATGAAACCCAAAAGCCTATCCTAACTCCCCTTCCATAACACCAGCGGTATGTTATGGAACCTACATGTTTCTTTTCAGTACTTTTAATTTCTTTAGAATTTACTGGATATTAAAGAAAGCTCACAACAGCCTTTTTTCAGGCACACAGGCAGAGGGAAAAAAAGGATCACAGATTTACAACAGACCCAGTGAAAACACTATGGGGCACAGACATCAGTGGGGGGGGAGAAAAACATAAAACCATTGGGCAAAATGGCTTAGCAGTTTAAACAGCCCATTTTTCAGGACCATGTCAGATCCATGCTGAAGGTAACCAGAAAAAGCCTGTGGAGGACTGAATTTTAAAAAAAAAAAAGAAAGAAAAAGAAAAAGAAAAAGACACAGGTACCTAAATCATAACATTCCAAAATTACAAATGGCTTTTGAGTGATTCTATTTGTATAGGCGGGTTTCAGGATATGGCTAGTGAAAACAACATACCGTTAAGCCGAAAATGTTAATGTAATTTCTTAACCAGTATTTTTTAAAGAGTAGCAGTTCCACTGTTCACCGAACACAGAAATAACAAATTTTCAAAAGCAAATGACATACAGATTGGTGGGAATAAAGAGAGTTAGAGTATAAAGCGTGCATTCTTTTCATTGTCATAGTTAATCGCACAGCTCACAACAAAAATCTTTAAGACTGCCTACGATGAAAATATGAAAAGGCACCTGAGGGTCATAGCTAAAAATGAAAATGCATCTTTATCCACAGTGCATGCTCTAAACGTCTCGTTCTTGCAGCTGTATTCACAGGCAAGAAAATCATCAGCTACTAACAGATTCCCCGTGAAGGTTAATCCACATACCACAGAAGATTTTTCACTGGGTAGAATTTCTGTCTCACTTCCCTGCTGCTTGCGGGCTTTTAGCTCCATAGGCCAAACAAGCAATAAACAGGGCCAGTCATAAAGGACCAGGAGAATTGATGAGGACCCCCTAAACTGCACAACCCACTCCAAAAGCCGGTGAGTCGAATGGTGGCTCCTTGACTCCGCTCACATCACAGAGGGACCCAGATGCTTAGCCAGTGGCTGAGCAGAAGCCCTTGTAAGACACTTGGCATTCTTAAATGCTATTCTTAAGATTTAATCGCATTTAAGCCACGCAGGCTTGCCAAAAACAAAAGGGAACATAAAAAATGGACACAGACACAGAGATTAACACTAATGTCATTTTTGTGTCAGATTATGTTCTTCAGAAAAGAACCAGAGATGATTTAAAAAGATTAAAGTTTATTCTAATTCTGATAAGATGCCACAGAAGCAAGAATCCAATTCGGAAAGGATGATGAGGGCATTAGAAGTACACCAGGGAAGAAAAAACGAACCAGCCCCGCATACCAAATAGCACCTCCGATATGCAAGGAGAAGAGAACATGTAAGAATATAAAAGAGGTCCTCCCTCCTAGAGGGAGCTGCGGAGGCGTCTCCAGTAAGTCTATCCTCACCTAAAATAAAGAAAGCAGAGAAAGCAGCCATCATGGACAAGTGTCTCTAAGACACCAGAACCTGGATCCGCATTTCACATCTTCTAGATCACTTAATCCTCACGCACGTCACTATCTGCCGAATGGGTATTATTGTCCCCATTTTGTACACAGTGCAAATGACGTCTGCAGAGTTTATACCTAGATAAGGCCACACAACTGGTGAGTTATGGATCAGACAAAAGGACCCACGCATGGGAAGGACAGGTTTCCAGTCCCACACACACTCTGCAGGCTCATGGTGTCTTTTTGCCACTAAATGGAAGGGTAAAATGCTTCTTGTTGCCCTAACGGAAGAGCCTCCCAAGTGGCCCTGTAGTGGCTGGCAAGGGTCCTCAGGAAATTACCGTGTCCTCAGATGAAGCTCTAGCAGGGTCCCTATGCTCTAGTCCCCTTCTTCTGCCTGATGCTTCCTGCCCACAGTTCTCCGATAATAAAAGTAGAAAACATGTAGCGCTGGTGGAAAAGAACACGGCACAGACATACAGGATGCATGCGTGGTATTTGAAAACACAAATAATTTTAAGATGTGTATTACAATAGTCATCTTATTAGAGCACAACAAAATCTACTGGCATTAATATATCCAGGTGACATGAAAATTCTTTTCAAAGGTTGTTTTGGTTTTATTTTTAATGTTATTGGGATTATAAAAGGTTTCTGCTTAAAGAAAATCTCTAGCATTTTATAATGAAAACTAAATTTAATTTTAAAACAATCTTGATGTTCTTAGTTTCTATACGGGCTCTTGCTGAGGTAAAACACAATAATGTTTGCTTCCGCCCAAGTTCAGCAAAAGTTTACCAATTCGGAACTAATATGAATAAATCCTCTTCCTTTTAACAGAAAACAGTAGAATTTTAGGATTTGGAGGCAGAAGGTTTTGATTATTTTTATCCAGATAACCCTAGCAGTCATTTAGTTTCCCAGTGTTCACGGGCTAAGGAATTAAAGTATAAACAAACACACGCATCCCAGGTACCATTTGGCAGCCCCAGAACCTAACCTTATGTCCCATTAACGAGGCAGATGCCATGAGGCCTGGCCTCTGCCCACATCAGAATTTCTATAGCCCTTCCATGTCTTAACAAGATGACCCCATGGTCAGTTCACTGACTGGTCTGCAGCTGTTATAAACAGATTGCTAAGGAAGCTATCTCCTAACTTTGTAATTTAAAAAGTATGATCATTTCCTATTCGGAAACTGACTACTTACATCATCAGGATGGTTCTAGGTATCAGTGAAATGAGAAGGGTTTTGTTTTGTTTTTCCACTTAGAAAAGGCTCTTAAATACTTGGGAAAGGAAAAGGATCTCCCAGAGGCAGGCAGGTCAGAGGAAAAAACGAATCTCAATGAGTGGTACAGAAACAGGACCTGATCATCCTGGACCCCCATCGGCCTATCACTACAAGGTAAAACAGGCAACACCCAATAAATACCACAATTACTTATCACCTGGCTTACTTATTCTTTTTTAAACCATTTCTATATAAAATCTGGATAAGCTTAAAAATGTTTTTTCAGGGGCGCCTGGGTGGCTCAGTGGGTTAAGCCGCTGCCTTCGGCTCAGGTCATGATCTCAGAGTCCTGGGATCGAGTCCCGCATCGGGCTCTCTGCTCAGCAGAGAGCCTTCTTTCCTCTCTCTCTCTGCCTGCCTCTCCATCTACTTGTGATTTCTCTCTGTCAAATAAATAAATAAAATCTTTAAAAAAAAATTTTTTTTTTTCATAAAATAAGAAGAAAAGGCACTGTCCTTGTTCCTTAAACTCACAGCTGTGAGACAACACCAAACGCTGGGGACCAGAAGGCCAGGGGACAAAGGTGAGGACAGCGCACATCCACTGTCACACTTGAACTGTGCCATCACCAAGCATTTAAGGTAGTTTTCCTCACAGTGTGCCTCTCCCAGTATAATCTGCCAATTAGACAAAGTTCTTGCCTGATGGAAAAAAAAACCCTAAAACATGGACTTTTCTCTAAAGGTCAGGGCAGTCATTCCCCTATAAGAGCTTAAGTGGGGGCTGGAATGTGCCTTGCACCTCCTGGCTATTTCTGTTAATTGGCTTCAGGCCTGTTCACCAAGTCAAGGTAGTGAAAATGGCAGGCTCCCAATTAGCTTAAATTTCCCTGAAGGTCCCTCTACTTTCAGGCCTTAAATTCCTCCAATAACATATTGTAAAGTTCCTGCCTCCCCTTTTGTGGAATTTATTAGTTGCAATAAACTATAGGGACATAAGAACAAAGTCAGCTTATGATCTATTATCTACCAATATTAAATTATAGTCTATACAGAGTCAGGGAAATGGTGATGGTTAAAAGGAATTCAGATTTCTTAAAGCATTGCCACACATCAAAACCAAGCCTTTTGCTGATTTTTTTGTTGTTGTTGTTTCCTGGGTCTCAGAGTCAGAATTTCAGAAGCATGAAAACTTTTTCAAGGCAATACAACAAACCATTTTCTACTGAATTCTTTGTGCCTCCTCTGAGAGCTCAGAAAAAGGAAGTCACAAGAAAAGGATGCTCTTTGAAAGATACACAGTCCTCTATCTTCTGAGAGGACCCTGATGTAGGATTCAGCTACAGGCTATTCTGAGCAAGAATTAGTCACTGAATGGCAGGACTTGTATTTCGAAAATCATGTTGAGCTTGAACCCAAGTGCTTCCTGGTACAAAGTTCTAATGAAATATATCCCCTACCTTTGATGATATGAGTGTGTACCTTGTGAATATTCTAAGAGAGGGAAAGAGTCACTATCCCTTTATAGGGGACCAACCCGCCAAAGAAGCGCAAGCCACCTTCAGCTTCCAGAGATGCCTACAAGCTCGGTGCTTGCTCTAACACACTCTCTTGTCCTTTTCATTCCTGCTGTTTATTCCCACCTGCAAGACTGATGTGGTCATTAATTGCCTTCAAGAGGCAGAGATAATGAGATGAGCTATCTTGCAAGAAATAGAGCAAAAACAAAGCCACCGAAGGCATATAAAATCTAGAACTCTGTTGACCTCTTCAATCCAGATGGCTTAACTCACAGAACACAGTTCTGCCCTAGTGATCCCAAACTGTAAAGGCAAGGGGGTGATTTTTTGTTTTTTACATATAAAACATTATTTGTATCTATGTGATGCTCGTCTGTTGTTACATTTTTAATGGCAAAAACTAAGAAGGAAAAAAAAGCCACAGAAGAGCCATTAGGCCCTTATAGTCAGATGACTCATGGGAAACAGTTAAAAGAATAAATGCACAATTAAATGAGAGTATCTGGACCAGATTTACAGGATGTCCAACATAACCTCTTCTCCTCTTCTGCCCAAATAATTGTGCCTACTTTTAGGCAAAGTTTTAATACGGATTTTGTGTTGTTTTTGCTGTTCTTGTTGAGTTAAGTAGATTTCAGTTTGGTTAATTATCCTGCTGATGTGAAATCATCAAATTTAGTGAATGGATCATCATTTTTTAAACGTAAGCCAAGGAAGATGTTTTCAGGCTCAGGAATCAATTAACTAATGCCATTTACATTAGGCTACATAGACCAAGGAAGTACTTATTCTTTAAAAACCTGCTTATCATGGAATAAATGCTTCAAATAACTTCAGCAGAAGCAAATCAAGCTTGAGTCTTTTGAAAAGGAAAAAAAAAGTATGTGGCTTCTCAATGCAATTCCTTTTGTGTAAAAAAAACTATTTTATACCAAAACTACAAAGAAAAACTATACTACCTCCTTAAAGGCACATCTACAGCCACAAAAGTTAGGAAAAAGAAAGTGTATTTTTAGGATACAATTAAATATATCATACTTTGGAAACTCTGGACTGCCAATTTTTCCTCCTAATCTTGTAATAACAATAATCATATTTAGCAGAGTTAGCTAATCGTACTTCCCCCCCCTTGTTTTAACAGAACCCTGACTGTGTTCAGTGATGAGCAGCTGTGTTCCAGGGAAGACAAACCACCACACCCACACCCCTAGCTCTAGGAGATCAAGCTCAACCAGTCTAAACCAACAACTCCCTTTGACAAAGTGGCAGGCAAGTCACACAACACGGTATGAAGGGCACCTCTTGGGGGGGGGGGGGGCTGCTTGTGAGGAAACATTTATCTGCTTTCAAGATGAGCCCTGCAGAAGATAAAGGCACGATTCTTCTTCTTCTGTGCCAAGCCGTGATGTCCAAGGCTCTGTCAACTTGGGGGCACACAGCCACGGAGGCCCTGTGTTGGGCTCCCAGCAAAGGAAGGGTCTGGATCCTCAGTGAGATCTGCTGGGCTGAGGCCACCACCGCCAATCGTCCCTCTCTCCAGGTATCTTGTTAAATGGGTAACAATCTAGAATCTTCTTCCACAATCTAGAATTTCTGTTCGTGGCAGCCAATTTTTTTTTTCTAACAAATATACTAAGATACACAGTTTTCCTAGGTACCATACATGATTCTACTAACCCCTTGGCAGGCATCCCATCACTGGATAGAGTTATTGTACGAGCAGGTTCTATGCAGCCAGTCCGACTACAGGCCCCTGCTAAACTAACTCTTCAAAATATTCACTTCAAAATGGTAATAATATCACCAAAGAGTTTAAAATCTGTATTATTTTTAGAAAATGTTTTTCCTAGGTAGGACTCCATGGTTTTTTAATTATTTAAAATTATTTCCATCACACAATGCTTCTAATGTATTCTAACATTTATGATATGATAATGTATTCTAACATTTATGATATGATAAAAATCAGTATGTTTGTGATACCATCCATGGTATCAAAGGCAAACTGTCCTTTTTTATTGTTTCATATTCTAACACCCCCGACACACAAAATTGTTTTTGGAGGTTTATGCTATAAAATACAAACTAAGATGAATTAAGTAAAACATTTAGGATTTCTTTTCACTGACATCATGAATCTAAATTGAAAAACAACTATCCCAATATCCAGGCAATAGAATTGCTGATAATTTTAGAAATTACCAGAACAGAAAACAAAAACATTCTCTTGAGTACACTTGTTAGCCTTCCATTTTAAATGAGCTTTTTTAGCAAATAAGTGACAAAGTAAGGAGAGAAGTGTGTTTTTAATACAAAAACTGTTTAAAACTACAAAGAAAATCCTAGAATTTCCACTACAAAGAAAACACTGTGACTAACAATAAACAATTCAGACTTTAAACAACACCACTGGAAGAATTTGTTTTTTATATATCAAAACTTACCGAATAAATCCTTAGTCTTCATGCAGCGAAGGCTTCTCTACCAGTGATGTAACAAGTTTGCAAACAGTTGTTTTTCCCAGGACACAAACCAGTTACTTACACTGAGTGGTAAACGATTCTGGTTTCATGAATGGCCAACCCTGTGGAGTAAACTAAGCACCTCTAAAAACTTAACAAACCTCTAACAGTTCCTCGACATTTATGAAAGGGGAAGTCCCCAAACCCTACAAAATCAGGTAAATTCTGAAATAACACTATCGCATGGATTTCTCCTGCAGAGTGAAGTCAGGTAAGATAGAACATTATAATTTGCCTCTTCAGGTCCTCTGACTTGTTCCCCATCAATAGAGAACCTATAAGTGGTCTTGAAAGTCTACTCATAAACTGTACTGTTCACTTCCAAATGTCTGTGCTTCGGCAATGTAACAAGCTCTTAAGGCAGGATGCTCCAGAATCCACAGCAAATATTCATAACTGCTTATGAGAAACCTTTGATCTGGGACCGCCGCAGAAACTGTCTGTACTCATATTAGACAAACTGACAGAAAGCCTGGTACTTACCTGAAGTCTGTTAGAATAATTGACCTTTAATCATCACAGTGATGGAGAGAAACATGTTTCAGGGTATGAGCTAGAAGTTACACCAATGACACGTGTAGAAGGATTAATTTATGTTACCTGTTCTTGCTTCTCCAGCCACCTGTCCACCATTGGGTGACTGGCACTCAGAGATGAGCGAGCATTGTCTCTCTGAAACTGGTGAGACCAGTTACTAGCATCCCGTGGAAGGCTTCTGTAGTTTTCATCTTTCTATTCAAAAAGAAACAAAAAGGCGTCTTGTCAAAAAACAGACCTTGCAAATGAACGATGCACTTGGTCTTTCAAAAGTAGCAGAAAAATGATTTTGCAGACTTAAAATATTTTCCCCAAATCTATACAAAATAGCTGACTGAGGACATTTCACCCAGATTAGGCCTCATGAATGCAGTCATCCGTCTAGGGGAAGGGGATATAATGGCGGGAGCAGGAAGGCCGACACGCGCATATGCATACAGGAGACGAACCATTTTCCCTGCACTCCCTCCCAAACCAATCTCCACAGGCCAGTTACATGCACCAGAAAAAGAAAAGTATTTCTCTACAAGACTGTTGTTCTCTCTCAATCATGGGATGTTCTCTTTTCCTCTTCTTTCTAGTCTTATAATAATATTGTGAGATATTTTCTACAATTCACCAAAAATGTTTAAAATAAGAAAGATTAAGGAACTTACTCTTTATTTACAACTTTGTAGTTGTGTGATTTTGGGCAAGCGACTTAAGATCCTTTAGACTGTTCTGTTAGCTACTTCATGGGTTAGTTGAAGCATTAATTCAAATATCAAATAAAGAAAAAAATTCATCTATCCCAATACAGAGTACATAATAGATGCATAATTGCTTGCCCCAACATGCTTATAGCAAGTGAAGTCTTTAAATAAAAACCTAGTTAGTTGATAAATATTTATTTAGTATGTTCCAAAGCGGGTACCTGGGTGGCTCAGTTGCTTAAGCAAGTTTGCCTTTGGCTCATGTCATGATCTCAGGGTCCTGAGATCGAGCTCCGTGTTGGAGTCTACTACTCCGTCTATCTACTTCTCCTTCTACTCATTCTCCAATCCCTCTCAAAGAAATAAATAAAACCTTTTAAAAAGAAATACATCCCGGGGAGCCCAGGTGGCTCAGTGGGTTAAGCTGCTGCCTTTAGCTCCGGTCATGATCCCAGGGTCCTGGGATTGAGCCCTGCATTGGGCTCTCTGCTCAGTAGGGAACCTGTTTCTCTTCCCCTCTCTCTGCCTGCCTCTCTGCCTACTTGTGATCTCTGTCAAATAAATAAATAAAATCTTAAAAAAAAATACATCCCAAAGCCACCAAATGTTACTGGATGTATCTTTGAAATAATAACGTACAACAATCTGCTTTGGCTTTTGGGCTGCAAAACCTAATTTCAATGTCCTGAAGAGAAATGAGAAGGCTAGGATAAGGCAGAGAAGTCAAACATTCTAGCTCAACATGTAAATCTAAATATTTTCTACAAGGACAAATTTAAAATGCTACCATCAGTTCCCCACTTAAGTGAAGGACCAAAACATTCTCCTTAATAACTTTGTTAAGGATAATCCGGTTGTATACATTATACACATGACTGCTTCTTATTCTTCAATTCTTAATCTGAGCAGCATATACAGAGAAACAAAAAAGTATCATGTAATAGGTTTGCATTGCATAGACCATAGCAATAGACCAAGATTCTGTTTTCTGCTCCTTCACGAATTCCATCAGAGAGAAAAAAGCTTCAAAATGGATCGATAGTCCTGAACCTATGCCACTATTGTGGTGCACAGAAAATATTTTTAGATCTATAAATATTTATCAGTGTAAACTTCAGTATGAAACTTTAATAAAAGTTTTCTTCTTAGTATACCTAGATAATAAACTAAAACCTCAACAGAATTAAACATCAGCAGCAAATATTTTTACTAGGAAACCTCTACACATGTCCGATTACCGCAGCTCAGAAAGCTGTTAACAGAGCACATGACCTCCAGCACAAGGAAACCACGAAGATTACGATGCTGCTCCATATCCAGGAATTAGGGACTGACCTTGGTTGCAGGAACATGGAAATGGGAACATAAGCAAAGGACACAGACAAAGGAAAAGAATAAAGCAACAGAAGAAACCAAAGCCCACTGTATCTCAAAATACTAGGAGCTCTGCCTTAAAACTGCTGCGTGGTAACTTGAGAACAAAGCAAAATGAGCTGACTTACTGCCAAGAAATTCAAATTAGTCATAAAGGGTAGATAAATGTATTAAGGGCAGAATCTTCAATGTCCATGGAGGAGGGACTGGGAGCACGGAGACACACAAGTATAGTTTTTATGCCACGATCTTGGGGCTGACAACCTGGCTTCTCTATTCATTTTCCACCATTAGAGGTGATTACTGCATCAGCTCTACTTTGAAAAAGGAATAACTGAACACAAGGCATTAAAAATCTATTCTGCCTTTTCACTAGGAACTGTATTTCTGGGAAACCAACAGTGCCAGTGGATGAGGGGAAGCACGTCTTTTCAGAAGAACGCCACGTAGAGCCAACAGAATAATGAAGAGATTTAGAAAAATCACCATCTTCAGCTCCTAATGAAATAACTCATTCAGGCAAAGATAACCAACGGACGCTGGAGCTGTTAGTGAAGAGTGGACAGTGAGCTGGGTGTTCAAAGACAAAATACAACTTACAAAGGGAAAAGCGGATCTTGAAAACGAAGAAACCAGAAGACACAAAATGCTCACTTTCCTTGGTATCTACTAATCCAGGCTGTTAATGGTACATTCTTTTTATTCCTTTTGAATCTCCACCATTCTTTTTCTTGCCTGCAATGGCCCTTAATAGCTTATCTATGGCCTGCTCACTCCTGTCTCCTCAGCCAACTCCTCCCTCCCGACAACTTCTAGGCACTGAATTCAGGATCTAAATTTCCAATCGGCCATCCCCAAAAATACCTCCAAATCAACAGATTCAAAATGAAACTTGCTTACACTATCAATTCCGGTGCCCTCCTGAAAAATAACCATCATGCTCTGTACCTCTTTCGACCCAATCTCTCATCTGAAGCCAGTACAGCAGCCTTCGAACCCGAGGCTGATCCCCGCCTTAACCTCTCCAGCAATGTTCTCTGCCACCTCCCACAGACGACTGTACTAAAATGTGCGCTGGAGGGGCGCCTGGAGGCTCAATCGTGAACCATCTGCCTTTGACTTGGGTCATGATACCAGGGTTCTGGGGTCGAGCCCCGCATCGAGCTCCCTACTAGGCAGAAAGCCTGCTTTCCCTCGCCCACTCCCCCTGCTTGTGTTCCCTCTCTCACTGTTTCTCTGTCAAATATATAAGTAAAATCTTAAAAAAAAAAAAGTACGCTGGAGCTGTGGGGCAGACACCACAGCTAGCGTGGAGGAATCTGCATACAATCATGCTCAAGGTGCCACACGCCTCTTTGCCTTCACTTAAGCTCTTTTGGAGCCTAGACTCCAATACCATTTCTTCTTGTAAGATCATTTCCCATTTTTCAACACCCAATGCAATCACTATTTTCTCTAAGAAAGATTCTCGGACTTTCAACAGACATTGGCATGTCATGCTTTTTGTTACCACTATCTTCTAATTTTACTTCTAATTACAGTTCTGACTTATAATTTAGTTAATTTTTAAAATTGCTATTTCCACTATTCCAGCAAAACCGAGGGAGAAGATCACCATTCACCTCTAAACTCAAGCACTTAGCTCAGTGGCCTATACCAACATGAAGGGCTTTTTCTTCAATATGCATTGTATTTCCTATTTTCACATGGTTCAGATGCCCAGAATTTTCAAAGAACACTTCTATAAGTTGTTCTAAAAATTAATAAGTGAATGCTTTCAAAAGGCATCATGATAAGCATCAGTGAAATGCATTTTCACTGAAATATAATGATTGTACTTGTAGATTTATACAAGATGTGTAACTCTGTTTTATGCCCATTTCAATTTAATGTCACACCTACAATATACAATGTCTGTGGATAATGTGATTACTTCCAATTGCATCCAAAAGGCAGTGTGACATCTCTCCATTTTCATCAATTATGACATGTAATTCATGTTTCAGGCCATCACAAAGTAATCAGATTAAAGGAGATAAGAGCTATAGATTTAAAAAAAAAAATTGTCCTCTTGAACTCCACCCGAAAAACTCAATTTTATATTTACAGAATCAACTTTGAGTAGTTAATAGATAACAAAAATAAAATTAACCCCTCATATCAAAAAAGTTTTCCTAATTCAATACTGTTATGGTAATGTCAATAATGAATTCATGCATTAATTTATAAGGTATGAGAAGCCCAGCTGAAGTATCTTAGTCTCTGTCAAGAAAGCAAAGAATTTCTAAAATGTATTAGGAATCACTATGCAATATATACTTTAGTTTGTGGATAGCAACATGTAGGCACTACTCGCATTGCACTCATGTTCTTCTTCACAATCCTGAGCTTGATCCAAAGTTCATACAAAGACTGGAGTCCTAGAAAGTTGTGATTCTGTATTTATGGGTATATCAGCAAACACCATAACATGCAATATGATTTCTCCTTTACAATACATGCTTGGATATTCATGATTTCCAATTGAAATGTATAAAGTACATACTATTTTCAGCTTAAAAATATTTATTTTGGTGTAAATGATTTTAGAAACCTAGTAGTCTTAAATTTGGTGATCTGAAGAGGCACCTGCACCCCAATATTTACACAGCAATGTCCACAACAGCCAAACTACGGAAAGAGCCCAGATGTCCACCAAGAGATAAATGGATAAAGATGATGTGGGTTGTGGGTGGGGTGTGTGTGTGTGTGTGAGAGAGATAATGGAATATTACTAAGCCATCAAAAAGGAAATCTCGCCATTTGCAATGACATGGATGGAACTGGAGGGTATTATGACAAGCGACAAGCGAGATAAGTCAATCAGAAAAAGAAAATTATCATATGATCTCACAGGTGGAATTTAAGAAATATAACAAAGGATTGTAGGGGCAAGAGAGGAAAAAATAAAACGAGATGAAATCAGAGAGGGAGATAAAACGTAAGAGACTCTTAATCATGGGAAACAAACTGGAGAGGAGGGAGGTGGGGGGGAGGGGTAACTGGGTGACAGACATTAAGCAGGACATGTGATGTAATGAGCACTGGGAATTATATAAGACTGATGAATCACTGACCTCCACCTCTGAAACCAATAATATATCATATGTTAATTAATTTAAATGAAAATAAAGTTTTTTAAATAAATAAATGCCATATCCTCTAGCAAACCCAACTACATTGTAAGCTTTGGAGAAAGGACCATCTTCCTACCCCTACCCATGATGTCCAGCACTGAGCCTTTCGGAAAGTAGGTATACAGCAAATATTTAATGTACTTAACAGAAGAAGCAGCTATGAGAGATCATAATAATAAACACAAAAAAGAATTAAAAAAAAAAAACTCATTATAAGCATTGCACTGACATTGAAATATTTGAACTCCGAAAGATCTGATGAGCATTTCTCAAAACATTCCCGAACTCATTGATTCTGATTAGCAATGAACCTAAACTCACTACCTATGTGAACTTTGAGTAGGAGTGCCTGACAGGACATATTGATAAACATACTGCTTTCTTCTTCCAAATTATATATGTTAATTTATTTTTGAAAAGAATTTTCTCTTAGTTTATTTGTGAGTTTGCATTCCTATGTTCCCATTTTTAAATAAAAAATAAAAGTTAAAAAAATTTTAAAGACGAAGTATGAAGGCATTTCCTTCATTTGTTTTTGAAAGAAAGGAATGTCTGTAGATGTATAAACAACGACAAAAAAAATGGTAGTCTTAATATGTCTATGCAGATTATCTACATATTTAATGGATCAGACTATCATCAGCTACCAAAAAAGTGAACATTTTTAAGTTAAATGTATTTTAAAAACCTGTACTTTCTAACCTAAAGGGAAAAAAAAACAACAAAAATCTTTGCCATTAATATTTTTGTAACAAGTCAGAGCTGCATTTATTTAAAAAAAAAAAAACTGGAGAATGTGACTTTAAATCTATTTCATTCTATGATCAAATTAATGCCTCCGTTCTGTATATTTCTGTTTTCCAAAATAAAAACAGAAATCTTTTTCATTAGACTTAGAAAAATCTGTCAGTAGTACCAATATGCAAAATCCAAATAATTATTAAATTTGCTAATGACAAAAAATAATCTATTATAGTAAAGCCACTACTACTTTATCTAACGATTTTTATAAGAAAAATACCATAAGGAATTACTCTCCTTTATTTTTTAATTACAATTTTAATCCTTCACTCATGAGGCTGTCCCAAACAGCCATTCAGCTTTGCTTTCCCTCTTGCCAGAAAAAAACAGATGTTCCTGCTGTGATCAGGGATTTTCCTTATCATCTAAATGTACTGCCATATCATCAGGTGTCAAAAAGCCACCCAGGCTGAGAAATGCATATTAATTTTCTGCTCCCTGGTAGCAGTACCCTAGTTATGCAGTAAATCTCTTTCAGGATAGGGAAAGGAACTGTCCTCTCTCCCCCATCACTCCTCCCCAAGCCAATTACAATTCAATAAAAAGAAACCACACAGAACCCACCCAGGGCCTTGGGATAGGAGCTTATTCCTTTCATACTAAGCTGAAACTCCAAAGCTTTATCTCTCAGAAACAGCTACTTAGCTGATGGTCAGATTCCTTGGCAAGCCTACATCCTTATGTTGCAGAAATATAGGAATATTTCAAGAACGTTACAGAAGTACCAGATATTTCTATGTTAGTTTAAGAAACCCAACTACAGCTCTACTTTTTTTCAATGCAAAAATTCCAAACACCTTTTTAAAAACCATTAGGAATTGTGTCATTTTGACATGCCGAACGTTCAGTGCATATAAATTTAACTTTTGTACCCTCTATATAAGCATCCTATGGTTTCAAATATCCCCATGCAGTTTTCAGATTTTAAGTTTATAACTATTTTTCAACTCAGCAATCCTAGAACTCAATTTTCTGTGTTATCATTTCCCTAAGAAATGATACACAGACACCAAAGAAACTATTTTCAGAATGTCTAACCTGAAATTATAAGACTGAAGTGAAATTAGTAATGATGGTTTAGAATTTTTTTTTTAATTACATAAAGTTTGTAGCAATTACCAGTAATCACATTGTTGGGTCAATATAACAGACCCATTCTGGTCTCTATGCCCAGAGTTTACCTTGTGTGCTTCCTGATAGCTATATCAGAGCATGACCTTGCAAGCAAGGCCAAGGCTAACGCGTAGCAGAAGAAAACAACCATAAAATGGTCTGTAAATAGGATTTTTATCAATGTACTTTTCTGACCTTCAAATCGTCCTCTAGTTAATAAATGAGAAAGAAAAAAAAAAGAGAGAGAGAGAGAGACATGGGATTGGGAATAAACTGACTCACACAAAAAATAATAGATTCAATAAACAACCTGTAAATGAAGGCAGAAGGTTTGGCCATCACTGTCCATTTAAACCAACTACATGCCTATTAATATACTTTTTTAAATAAAGAAACATAGGGTTTTATTCCAAACACAGTATTATCACCACTTATCCCAGACACATGGCTGTATAATGAACTTTATTTGAAATCCACGGTGACCAATATCCTACATGAAATGCCCCCTGTGTTACTGATCTGAGGTCAAGGAAATTCATCCCCATATTAACTAAGCCCATATTCTCTGTAATTCCTGCATATATAAAAAAGTATAATCACTTTTTTGGTGGGTAGACAGATAGGTATCTCCTACTCTCCTTTTAGGTAATTGATTTCTTCCACATTCTTAATCATTTTTTAAAAATTATTATTTGGCAGAAAGAGATCACAAGTAGGCAGAGAGGCAGGCAGAGAGAGGAAGGGAAGCAGGCTCCCTGCTGAGCAGAGCGCCTGATGTGGGGCTCGAACCCAGGACCCCGGGATCATGACCTGAGCTGAAGGCAGAGGCTTTAACCCACTGAGCCACCCAGGCGCCCCACCACATTCTTATTCATTAATGAAAGGGCTAAAGAGATAAAAGAAGGAGTCTGTACCTACAAATCTGTTCTTACTCCGGAACAGAATTATGACAAGACAAAGAGGAAATTCAAACATCCATACGTTTCTGTCAAAATTCTATTAGTAGGCTACATATCATTAGTGATAGTCTACTAAGGTGTGGTACAATTTGTGATGAGACATTGATTATACTGATACTGTAACTTTTTAAAAATGAAAAAAAAAACCAAAATGCAGATATTTCTGAATGCCAAAACATTTATTAGAGTACCTCTGTAGCTCAAATTTCATTAACACATAATTTATTTTTACACCTCTATTTTTCCATTCTAAACTGAGTTTAAATTTTGAAGAATTAGCAGCAAAAATTGAAAATGACTTATCCAAGCAGATTTTATTTTTATTATTGTGCAAAATCAAAACTCCGATAATGTACATCAAATTTTACTAGTTTTTTTCCCTTTGAAATATTAAAGGTACAAAGTTCTTAAAATTCATTCTGACCTGAAAAATCTGTCTTTGCAGTCTTTACAACATGTGTTCTGTAGCTTCTAGATCACAGAATTCCATTTAGATCAGTGGGACACTCAAGAATGCTGAATATGCCAGGGGAAAAAATTCTTGTTTGGAACTCTACAGAAAGTACACATTTGAAAATCATGATTAATTTGCAAGTAAGTTTCCTGTCACGGACCAAATCCTTCTGGTTGGTATGCTGACAAAACCAGAAGTATAACATTTTAGTTTTACTCACAACTTGCAACTAACCAGTAACTCAGTAACTGCTGTAACATCAGATAAGAAAAATAACCCCCCAGAGCACAGACCTGCACTGGGTATCAACATTAAGGGATCCGTTATGAAAACCAGTCGGCCAAATATCTCACAGAGATGCAGGCCAACTTACAAAGGCCGTGACATTTCCAGAGGTGACCATGAGGGCACAGATTTCTCTGAAGCCACCAGAACTGGTCATGGAGCAGACAAGGATATCTAAGAGGAAAGAGATCAGCAAAACTCAGCCTCATTCAGGCTATTTATTTGAACCTCTTTCTTCCGTTGTTTTTAATCCATCTCAACAGTTCAGAATACCGTGAAAAACTTTAGATCCAGATTTTTAAATCTGGAAGGAGAAAAGTGAGAGACTATTCAGCTTAACCTCTTACCATCTAAAAAGCAGAAACAGAGGCTGAGAGAAGTTGCAACAAATGTTCTGTGGAGATGAGGGTGAGTAACCAGTTCCCAGGGTTTTATCTACCCATTTCAATGTCCAATGTCTGAGCAATGAATTCTAACCCTCATGCGAAAAACCAGGAACCGTGGTTTACCTGGGTAACGATGGTAATTTCTGAGATCCAGCCATTCCCACAAAATGACCCTCTCCCAACAGAAAAGTATCCCTTGAGTTCTTGTACATAAACTAGGGCAAAGCCAATATATAATCTTGTATCACAAATTATATTTACAAGAGAGATGGTTGGCTCCCTGATAAACACTGCCTAGTCTCAGGAATAATTAGGAGTAAAATGTTTGCTTTAAAATGGTTTTAAATTGGGGCACCTGGGTGGCTCAATCCCTAAGTGACCAACTTTTCGTTTCAGCCCAGGCTGTGATCCCACAGATCTCAAGACAGAGCCTCATACCGGGCTCCATGCTCCACAGGGAGTCAGTCTGAGGATTCTCTCCCTCTCCACCCCTGCCCCTACATACTCAGGCGTGCCCATGTGTGCTCGTATACATTCCCTCCTTCTCTCTCTCTCTCTCTCTCAAATAAATCTTTTTTATTTATTTATTTAAATGGTTTTAAAACAATCTCTTTCCAGGTATAACTGGGATTATCTCCTTTATCCTTTGAAAACATCAGTAAGAACATAAGGAGAAGGTAGCCTGGAAGGATAGTTTAGTATTTTTCAAATTACAAAAACATTATCCCCATCTGGATTCTGAGGAACTAAGGGAAATAACTTCAAGGGAAGCAGTGATAATAGGCGCTGCCATTTTATTTCTTGCCCAGTACTTCATAAAAACCAACATGACTAGGGCACCTCGGCGGCTCAGTCGGTTAAGCACCAGACTCTTGATCTCAACTCATGATCTCAGGATTGTGGCATAGAGCCCCATCCAGCTCTACCCTGGCTGTGAAACCTGCTTAGGATTCATATTCTCTTTTTTTCCTCTGTCTCTCTCAAAGACAAAAAACAAAACAAAAATGTCACCCAATTGCCATATGGCCACAGGCATTCCACAATCAGAAAGTATAATGAATGGAGAAAAGAGACCACCATTTTTTACCCTGTTCTTGATTTTTTTTTTAATTTTTTATTTCTTTGACAGAGAGAGACTCAGTGAGAGAGGGAACACAAGGAGGGGGAGTGGGAGAGAGAGAAGCAGGCTTCCTGCCAAGCAGGGAGCCCTATACGGGGCTTGATCCCAGGATCCAGGGATCATGACCCAAGTTGAAGATGGAGCCACCCAGGTGTCCCTACCCTGCTCTTTCAACAAAGGCAAGTGTATACAAACAAAATAAATATAAGTATTTCAGGTCAGGTTACATTTTGAAGAGCCTGGCTCATTTTCCAAAACTACAATAAAAATGAAGAGCAACATTTGACTAATGCTGCTTGACTCTGAAAAACACATTTAAATCTGAAACAATTTTAAAACATTTTAGAAAGTGCTACATATTTCTTATTTTGACAGCAAGAAATACCTATCCACATTTCGTTTTCTTTCAAAAACATGTACCTCTAAACGTTTGTATTGCCATGCTAAAATTATAAATAACAATAGCATTTTGCATCAGGAGCAATTTGCACAACACCAAGAGATGAAGGGAACAGATGCCAGGGAATGAAAGGGAGAAAGTAAAATACTTAGAGTAGTTGCCTAATCCCAAAATATCTACAATCTTACACATTATCTAAATGTGCAACATGAATTTTTTATATTTACCTAAATGTTCTTCATGTTAATTTAAAAGCAATATATATATATATTCAAAGAAATCACTAAAACTTGGAAAATCAAGATAACTAGCTACATAACTAGCCTGCCAATGTAAATATTAGCACTCCCTTCTTATTTTTTTCGGTGTACAATCATAACTTCAATGAACTGAGCAGATTAACAAACAACTGAGTAATTTCTGTGCAAATCCCTAGGTACAGTTGACGATTTGACTTTCTTAACGTTTTTCCCTTACTTGTGAAATTGCCTCCTCAGGTAAATATCTCCACAGATTTTTTAAAACGAAGAAAAAATATTTTCACTTATCAAAATCCCATCCTATTTATGCTCCTCATACAATCATAATGACTTTTCTGGAGAATTCCATCTCCACACAAAAAGCATTTATCATAAAGAAATTGAGAGCTCAAACTTCTAAAGAATTAAGTCCTTCTCTCCTATCTATCAGCAGAAAAATCATGTTCTCTAAGCTGGATATTAATTTTCAAGGAATCTATTTTTCCTGAATGATAACTGAAAATCCCAACTTTAAAAAACATGATTCCAGAAAATTTGGAGTACTTCTTATTAAACCCCCTTCTGTCTCCCCCTCAAAACCTTAACAATTTGAATAAAGGGACAACAAAACAGCTGTTGTAGCAGAATGACTCGACAAAAATTAAAGACACAAGTGGGAGTGGGAATATCCAGCCATAAGAATGCAGCAGGTGTAAGACTGGTAAGCATTTCTCAAATTCAGTCCTGTCATAGGGAAGGCTACCAACCATCAATCCCTAGTAATAAAATCAGTTGAAAAGCTTTCATTAGAACTCATTTCCATGGGCACTTGGGTGGCTCAGTTGGTTAAGCCTCTGCCTTTGGCTCAGGTAATGATCTCAAGGTCCTGGGACTGAGCCCCAAATTGCATTCTCTGCTCAGCAGGGAGCCTGCTTCCCCCTCTCTCTGCCTGCCTCTCTGCCTACTTGTGATCTCTGTCTGTCAAATAAATAAATAAAACCTTTTTTTTTTTAAAAGAACTCATTTCCAAAGAGAAAAATACATCTCTGACAATGACCAGGTGTGTTCAAGGGTTCACAGAGATCTGTGGCTGAGTCCTGGTTCCACACATGCCAGGTACCTGTGCCTGAACTGCTATATCTAATTCTCAGCCCAAAATGTGGGTGACACCATATGCCTTGGAAAACTGGGTTTTAAAGACTTCTTGGGATGGAAAAAAATTTAGATTTCCTGAAAAGTTGTGAAAATAGTAGAGTCCCTACCCACTCTTCACCCAACTTCCTCCAATGTTAACATCTTACATAACCTTGGTATAGTTGTCCAAACTAAGAAATCAACACTGATACAATACTATTAACTACACTAACAGATGTATTTGCAATCCATCTGTTCCCCCCAACCCCCACTAATGCCCTTGTTTCATGCCAGGATCCCAAATTGTATTAAATCCTCACATCCCCTTAATCTCCTCTGACCTGGGACAGTTTTTCAGTCCTTCCTAATTTTTTTTATGACCACAATATTCTTGAAGAATACTGGTGAGGTATCTCATAGAATGGCCCTCGGTTTTTGGTTTGTTCTGAGATTCCTTACAATTAAACTGGAGTTATAAGGTCTGGGGAAAACTCCACTGAGGTGAAATGTCCATGCCATTGTACCATTTCAAGGGTTCACGATATCACCATGACTTATCATTAGTGATATTAACCTTGGTCACCTGGTTAAGGTAAGTCTGTCACTTCTCCACTATAAAGTTAGTATTTTTCACATTCCTTCCTCTCTTCTTAGGAAACAAGTATTAAGTACAGCCAATTCTCAAAAAGAGGGGAATTAAGATCCCCACCTTCTAGAGGGGGACATATTACTTCTACTATTTAGAATTCTTCTGTAAGAAAATTTGTCCCCTTTTTTCCCATTCACTTTTTATTTAGTCATTTATTAGTATCAGTATAGTCTTATAGATATTTATTTTGGTCTTTGGATTACAGTCCAACTATATCTTTATTTTCTCTGCTGTCACTAATGCACATAAAATATCAAGAAGAAGGCCAAATATATAAATTCTCAATAATAATAATATCAAACACAAGGATTAGAGAAAATAGACGAACACAAAGAATTCCTCAAAAAGGGGGCAGAAATGGAGATCAGTTAACATAATCACATTATTAGTACAGATATTCATGAAGCCAGCATACTTTTACTTAAGACTAAGATGTTAAGATATAATACAGACTTGGTGAGGTTTTACCAAAATATGCCAGATCTAATAATAAACACATGCTCATTATTCTTATATTCATGTATAACAGAAAGACTTAAAGGAGATAAAAATAAAAAGGTTATTGTGAAATATTTTACAGTTTAAATTGTTCAACTAAATGAACATTGGCAGGGACCCCTGGGTGGCTCAGTCAGTTAATAGTCCAACTTTCTGATTTGGGCTTAGGTCATGATTTTAGGGTCGTGGGATCAGTGGGGAGTCAGGCTCTGCACTCAGCATGGGGATTCTCTCTTCCTCTCCCTCTGCACCTCCCTGCTCATGCAGGCATGCACATACACTCTCTAAATAAATAAGTAAATCTTAATTAAAAAATTTAAAAATTAAATAACTGGGCAGTGTATAAAGTCTGTAAGCATGTTGAGATGTGGGAAGATACTTGTCAAAAGCAGAATCTGAAACTGCAAAATCGAGATTCACATCACAACTTTATCACTGAACAGCTGGCTTAACTATTAGGTGACCTATTTAACCTCTTGGCTTTACCTCTTCATCAATAAAATGGGAACACCAACCACACTTATACAGTAGAGGAGGATTAAATGAGATATATCATGTAACACACCAATCACATTCTCTGACAAGAAGTACTCAAGACAACGTGGCTATGATTATGTGAAAATATCAAAAACCTCAAAAATGGATACAGTTTAGGGATGAGATCGATGGAAACCACTTCTACCCCCACACTGCAAAAAACCTTGACTGAAATGCACTTCTCTAAAGGCAGATGGGAACACAAGGGCACCTGGAATCCGTGCAAATTAAAACCAAGTTTGGCAGAGCAGCTAGAATGCAAGTGGCAGAGGGCTCTGGCCCTGAGCGGTCCCATCCTCTACTTTTTCTGTTAACAGCAGGACCTGAAGTGACTACATCTAACTTTGTGACTTGAAGGAACTAGGCTTATAAGCCAAAGTATCAAAGATTAAAAACAAAAACCAAGTTAAAAAGATGAAATAAGGGGACGCCTGGGTGGCTCAGTTGGTTAAGCAGCTGCCTTCGGCTCAGGTCATAATCCCAGTGTCCTGGGATCGAGTCCCACATCGGGCTCCTTGCTCAGCAGGGAGCCTGCTTCTCCCTCTGCCTCTGCCTGCCAGTCTGTCTGCCTGTGCTCGCTCTCTCCCCCTCTCTCTCTCTCTGATAAATAAATAAAATCTTAAAAAAAAAACACATATCTTATAAAAAAAAAAAGATGAAATAAGGCCAAAATATTTTTAAGTGTATAAAAGCCATGCAAATGTTTGTTCAATATAAGTCAATCAATGTCATTTCTCAGTTCTCTCCCCCCAAGTCAAGAAAAACAGGTGTAACGCATTCATTTCCCCCTCTATCCTATGTAACTTTGAGGGTACTCAATAAAGATTTTCACATTTCTGGAATGGTTTGTGAACTCTAAAAATACCACATCCAGGCTCAAAAATTTTCTCAATAGCACCTTAGGATTTTATAACTTTGAACACAAATTATAATATTCAAAGCAAGTGAAGATAGATTATATCCCTACCGGTGACACAGAAATAGATGAGACCAGGTTATTAACAACTCTTACTAGGTGCGCTTGGCAGTTGAAGCCAGCCTATTGTAGAAATGATTATAACCATCACTTACTAAAAGCACACAACTGTACTGCAATCAAATGAAGATCTTTTAATATGCAAAATAGGAGGGTGAAATTTATAGTTTCAGAGGCCTTTAACGGGAAATACAAATGTTGCAGCAGAACGGTCTAACATTTAAGTCTCAGTTGGATCTCCCTTGAAGCTAATGCCCCAGAAAATTAAACACAGCTATAGGTCTCTCGCAGAGGAAACATGTGGTTTTAGGGGATAATCTCAGCTCATCCTTTGAGGTTTTTAGATGATTACTGTAACTAGCTAACCTCTACGATTGGCTCACAAATGAAAAAAGACAGACAATGTTTTTCAATAGCCACCTGGTCAAACGTACTAGCTTAAAAATGAAAGAGCATACTCAAATGTACCAATATGACTGGACTTCTGCGTTAGAAAGCAGAAAGGAGAAGCAGCGACTCCGAAGCCAAATGGTTGAGAAGGGGGATGAGGCAGCAAATAAAGAGGTAAACACAGACTACAACTCTGTAAAAGATGAATGAATGAATGAGCAAGCAAGCGGCTATTTTAGAGTATCATGAGGTAGGAGCCAATGTTAACTAGTACACTGTCAGCATAGAAACCGCCAAAGTTTTCTGACTCTGAATAAAACAAGGAGTGGGCACTTTCTGGAAGTCCCTTGTGTCTGAATTAGCATTGGTGACTTCACACATGATAATGGGAACACGGTGCCTTGACCCGATGTATTGAAATGCACTTTCAACTAAGATTGGGGGTGGAGGACAATATGCCAAGGAAGGAGAGACAGGTACACTACTTGTATCAGAGCTTCTATTTAGAAAAGAGAAGTCCGATTCTAGTTGGGCACGGACAGGATAGGACCCAACATCGCAGCAAGTTGTTAGATTACTTTTATTTAAAACTCAAAAAAATTTTTCATTTTAATGGACTTTTGATTAAAAATGATAAATTTGAGCAATCTAAGTATGAGAAGTGAAATATCACAAAACCAAATGCGGTAAATGTTCCAGACTCTATTCTGCTATGATAGGAAAATTAGCCTAAAAGAAGACATCTCAAAATAGACATAATACTCTTATTTACCCTCTCCTAACAGGCAAACAAACACACTTCCTTTTCAGCTGAACTTCAGTTCTCAAAAAAAAAAAAAAGACTGTGCCCTGAAGTCAGTAAAGCAGCTTTAAGTAAACACACAAATCTCCTGAAATAGGTAAATGAATCCATCACTACAAGTGTATTTCATCTTTTTAAAATTCACAGGTGATTCTGATGCAGAGCCAAATGGGAGCCATTAACATCTATAGTACGATAGTAAGTTCCAGAACTCAGGAACAGTACCACTTGCTTCTTTTTCTTTATCCTCTATCGCTCACTCCATCTGGGCCTCCTCGCAGTGCTTTATACAACATAAGTACTTCACACTTTATTAGTCATGAATGTATGAGAAACAATTATCAGTAGCTTTAAAAATATCCATTCCTTTGGTCAAATAAGCCTACTTCAGGAATCTGTTCTAAGAAAATAATAAGAGATGTCAATATAAATTAATATATTAGGATCTTTTTTGAAGGGTACTTCTAAAGGTTACTTATTAGAGAGAAAAAAAAATTGGCGAAGTATAAATGTCAAGCAACAGGAAAGTCACCAAATAAAACAATAGACACCAACTACAAAAAAAAAAATCAGTACATAAAAGAACATTATGCAAGCTATCTATATTTATGACATGGGAAAATGCTCTCAATATAAGACAAAATTAGAAAAAAAAAAAAGTCAAGAAATTAAACCATGTTCACTGGATGATTCCCCACTGGTAATAGGGACAGCCACCAACTATACAGAGCTCTGCTCCAGAGTCCCAAGTCAATACACCAGACTGTCAATAACACTTATCTACACCATTCCAAATTACTTACTTGCTTCTTTATACTTTTCATTACTTTATAAATGCAAAGAGCAAACAGTAGTATTATAAGAAAAAGACTATGGGGAAATCTTAAAATATACTACAGAAATGTTTCTGTAAGTATTTTTCTAAAGTTAAAAGAAATATCTCCTAACTCTTCTAATGAACAGAAAAAAAGATGACAAAGACAATTAAGACAGCAACTCTTCCAGGAGCTTGTGTATATGAGGAGTACTGGACAGATACCAAACATGTCAAGCAACTAAGAAATAATAAATCCAGGGTGTCAGAAATATTCTAAAGTCTCTTAAGAACTTTAAAAATAAAAATTTACAAGACACTGATGCTAATATAAAATGTTGTCTTACAACTTTCTTCCCCTTACATCAAGATATGTTTTTTTCTTTTTTTTTTTTTTTAAGATTTCATTCATTTATTTGACAGAGATCACAAGTAGGCAGAGAGGCAGACAAAGAGAGGAGGGAAGCAGGCTCCCTGCTGAGCACAGAGACCAACGTGGGGCTCGATCACAAGACCCTGGGATCATGACCTGAGCCAAACGCACAGGTTTTAACCCACTGCACCCCTCAAGATATATTCTTAATGCCACCTTTGTTTTCATCTACCTTTGTAAATTTTCTTTGGTGAGGCAGGGAAGGGGGTTGGTGAAAGGGACAGATTACTTAGAAAGCAACAGCTCTTAGTCTTTGGGGGAAAGGAATAATGGCTTACAATGAGTACACAATGAAATAATGCACAGACTTGATCCTTGAAACTTCATGGCTGGCTGATTCTGTAAGTGCCTCATTACATTGTTCTTGATGGAATGAATCTAATGCTCTCCACATACTATTTAGACTTTATTTTCAGGGACAATGACTTAATAAGGATGACCAAAGAGGTGGCAAAATGATTTAAGTGTTCACACTGATTGAAATACTATTTCCTAAGATGAAATATTAAACAAAATCTCAAATGAAAATACATTTTCTAGCAATATACTTTCCATGCTAAGTATGAGTAAAAAATGTTCTCTAAAAGAGTTGAAAAAGGCAGTCAGCCACAAAATGCTGGCCAACAGGAGTGAGTCAGTGTTCCAAGGAACTTTTTTAAAAAGCCAAGACTCTCTTCTATTCTACATGTCACTTCTAAATTAAAGAATGAAGAACTGTAAGAAATCCAGAAGCCCATAGAATCCTTGGTCTCTCCAAGCTCTCACCTGGTTTTGTTGCACCAAAATCATTCTATGTTGCCCTCTAATTTAATAGTGTAATAACTACATGAACTGGGAAGACTCTACCTCCCACCTCGGTTTTCAGCCACAGGAGCGAGTTCAACACGGTAGCACTTTAACACACCTGAATGGAACTGCCTCGTTCAGAAATAAGAGATTTCAACTGACTGGTGACATCATTCCAAAACTGTGTGTTTTGCTCATCAACTTAAAAAAACAGAGATCACTGGGACGCCTGGGTGGCTCAGCTGGTTAAGCAGCTGCCTTCGGCTTGGGTCATGATCCCAGCGTCCTGGGCTCGAGTCCCACATGGGGCTCCTTGCTCATCAGGGAGCCTGCTTCTCCCTCTGCCTCTGCTGCCACTCTGTCTGCCTGTGCTCGCTCTCCCCCCACCCCGATAAATAAATAAAATCTTAAAAAAAAAAAAAAAAACAGAGATCACTTAACCATGTTGAGTTATAGAAAAATGTCAACTTATTTTATCTATTAAAAATCAATGCATTACAAGACTGTGAATCCTTAACTCCTCTATTTCCATGCATTTATATAGAAAACCTAAACCACTACATATTCATAAAAATGTATAGCATCTTGAGATCATCCAGCATAGGCAAGCTCTCATGCCTCAAGAGAAGGAAATCAAGTTAATACTGATCAGCCATTTTGAATACTAAAAATACAGGACATCATTTTATAAATGAACATAAGATAGATATACACATACAAAAAAGATAATCTCTCAGATCTTAATACAAACAGCTTAAAATTTTGACAGCAAGCTTAGGAAATGGGTACTTGAAAAGTAAAGCCAAAGATAATTCAAAGGACAAATTCATTATGTATTATCCTTTATGTGCGTTGTATGTGAACATGATTTCATCTAAAGATGTATATGGAATTTGAGATCTTTCCAGTGAGAAAGTGTGGGCATTTGGCTACATTAAATACTGTTTCACGTGGGAAAAAGCTTATCGAATGGATAACCATTTTTAAAAACAGAACTACATTCAAATTTGTCTCACAGCACTTATACTCATAATGTGAAAAAAAATGAAAATAGTATAAATAAATGTCTAACAATAAGAATGATAAATTATATTCTACAATGAGATAGTCTGCATCCATTAAAAATATTTTTCAGGGGGCACCTGGGTGGCTCAGTCAGTTAAGCGTCTTAGTCTTGATTTTGGTTCAGATCATGATCTCAAGGTTGTGAGACCAAGCCCCAAGTTGGATTCCACACTGGGAATAGAGCATGTTTAAATTCCTTCTCTCCCTCTGCCCCCTGCCCCACTATAACATATATATTTTCCAATAAAATTCACACCAGGAGAAATCCCTAATATGAAACAAAGTAGAAATAATAAAGATGCCAAGTATGTTGACATAGTATGACTCCAACTCTGTGTGGGTATATATGTGTGTACGTGAGTACGTGTATGTGCCATGGGTGCATATTCCTTATTATCTTAATACTAGGTGTTGCTGCATTTTAGCATTATAAATAATTTAACTTTGTATTGCATTAGTTTCCCAAATTTTTTACAATGATAGATATGGAGTTTTTTTTAAAGATTTTTATTTATTTATTTGAAAGAGAGAGACAGAGAGAGAAGAGTACAAACAGGGGGAGCAGTGGGCAGAGGGAGAAGGAGAAGCAGACTCCCCGCCAAGTGGTGAGCCCAATGTGGGATTCAACCCCAGGACTCAGATCATCATCAATCCTAGGACCTGAGTGAGGTGACTCACTGGCAGGGTGCCTTACAGTCCTCTGGTAGCTTGCCTCCCTCTGCTACAGCTGGAAGACTAAAATCAACTTCCTAAACCTCCCCTGCAGGTAAGGATCCAGAGGCAAACAGCGTTCTGCGCATCTGGACTCAAGAGCCGGTTGTGGAAGGTGGTGGTTGTGGTAGAGGGAAGAACTGTCCCGGGCTGCTGATGGAGAGAATGGAGGTTGCTGAGACATTTCTGGGTTCAGTTGCCAGCAGCACAAGTGGCAAGCAGCAGGGTGAGCACACCTGGAGACAGGCTGTTAGCATTCGGTGGGCAGATGCAGGGGAAGGACCCAGGTCACTTCCTTCCCAGGCAGACGTGCAGGACTGCATGGTTCAGGAAGTCCTGGAAGAGGCCCAGCCTACGGCCCGCTCTTCAAGCTCTTCCAATGATTTTCTGAGACTCCAATTCTAAGTATGAAGTTCGTTTGTTTATGTTTAAAACAGCCACTGTAGTTCTGTTTGTACAACTGAAGCGGACTCACCTACCCAAGATGTTGAAGGAATTAGAAAGAAAATCCTGATTACCTCAATGACTTCTGATTACTCTCCGTAAACCATGCGAAAACCTTTCTAATAGTGCTTTTTTAAAACTGTCAACTTTACTTGTTTATACACTTCTAAATATCAATGTAAATAAAATCTATTCTGAACACAAATTAAATGTCATGAGGCTTATTCATAAATTGGATACTGCTTCTTTGGATGGTTTACTTCATGGTCAAGCATGCTAAAATTCCAAGCTGGTCTCAATGAGAAGACACTCCAACTTGATTCCTCATCAAATACATGATGAAGTATTTCAGAAAAGTGAAATCTTTCCTGGAAGATTCTTCTCAGTTAAGGTACTCTAGGTGTTCTCTACATCCCCCCCCCCGCCCTGCCCCAGAAATGAACTACTACAAATGAGTGTTTGTAGAAATGCAACAAGTAAGGAAATTTTAAAACTGGCACTTTCCAATAAATGCAAAGGATAAATCAAGCAAACATCAAGCTATACTCACTTCCATATTAACATGTTATTAGTACAATTCAACAAACACATGGTGCTCTATTATTGCTGCATTGAAAAAAATATTAACTCATTCAATAGATGTTTACTGAGACTCAACAGAATCAGCAATAAAAATAAACACAGCTTAAAGCTCACTGAGTGAAAGCACAGAGATATAACAGAAAGGGATTATAAGGGCTCTGTAGGAATATAGGACAAAGAGCATTAAGAAACAAATTGAAAAAATAGAATAAAGTTTATTCTTTTAGACTAAATAAATTAGGTCATGGACTGAACTAAATTGGCTCAAAGAAGAAAATGTTATTAAGACTAGGCAGTACACTTCCTTTCTCTAGGAAGAAAAAATTATCAATAGAGTAGTTAGACTATGGATTCTACCTTTATCCTTAAAAGTCCATAATGCTGTAATTTCTTTAATGTACCTCAGGAACCAATATGAATATCTGCTCACACATGTGTAAAACATCTTTGCAAGGACATGCAAAAGGCTAGTAAGGGGATTGCCCCCAAAGAGAAAGAGGACAACTAGGAGACAAAGTAGGTGAGGGATGTTACATGTATACATTTCAAGTCAAAAGAGTCTTCATTGTTAATCATAAATACATTATCTATTAAAAATGGATAAATAAATAAATACATAACATGAATTTTACTATAAAATGCAAGGGCAATATAAAATAGGAAGTCATCTAAACTTTGAGGGAAAAGTTGACACACACACACACACACACACACACACACAAAGGGCCACAGAGAAGACACGCTAGAAGCAAAGGACCCAGTCAGCAGTTGACATTCACCACTGACACAAAGAAGACACAAAACAGAAATGGTTACCTTCCTGTCACAGGTTTTAGGGCTACCAGCAGTGTTTTGCTTAAGGAAGCCAGCTGTTGTTGACCAGCGTGTGGGGTTTTTCCGTGAAGGCTCTTCAGAAGAAAAATTATTATCACTAATGGAAGTTGAAAGGCCAATTAAAGCTGGGTCACTGCTTCGTCGGACATGAAGAGGCATATCTATAAATACAAAAAAGCATTATATTTTTTTAAATGTAACTCGTTTCTGAAAACTACATATTAGAATAAAGGCAGTGAAACCAAAAATCAGAGTAACACTTAAGGTGACAGTGGGTCACCAGTCTATTATCCCAGTATTCTTAAATAAAATATCATACAGGGGCACCTGGGTGGTACAGCAGACAGCGTTGGACTCAGATTTGGTTTTGGCTCAGGTTGTGATCTCCGCATTATGAGATCGAGCCCCACTCCTCTGAGTGACAAGTCTGCTTGAGATTATCTCTCCCTCTCTCCCTCTGCCCCTCGTGCTCACGCACACACGCATGCTCTCTAATAATACATATTGTACATATTCTAAAATGTAAATAACAATGTGAGCCATGGAACAAATTCTATCTAACTTTTAACCGTACTGGGATTAAAAATACACAATCTAAACTTCCTGGCTCATCTAGTAAGGAATTCTGTTAAATAAGATAATTATTTTGTTCAAAGAAAAAAACGCAAAGCACAATCACATTTCTTATCTTTAAGAGAATAGAAATCTTGAAAGTGATATGTTAATATGCAGGTAGTATCTGGCATATATTCACATATAGGATTCATGAAAGACAGTGTTTCAGCAACTGTATTCACATAAAAGAGGAATCTGTTTGCAACTACTCTCACATAATCATTAACAAACTCAGGTGAATATTTGTATCAATAGCCCTGAGCATATCTAAACAGATACAATCATTGGTAAAGGAGAGAAGGAACAGAACTATAAAACCAGACCTAAGAACAAAAGCACATGAGTCTGTTAACACTGAAAATCAAAAACCCAAAACTCCACTCATCAACTAACTCATCACTCAAAAATGTAATAAATATAAGATGAAAAATTTAAATTATGTTAGACAGCCTGTTTTTAAAAACCAGAATGTAAGGTATGCATTTCTTTAAAAAATCTCTAACAGGGGTACCTGAGTGGCTTAGTCGGTTAAGCATCAGACTTCTGGTTTTGGCTCAGGTCACGATTTCAGGGTCATGAGACTAACCCCCAGTGGGGCTCTGCCCTGGGCGAGGAGCCTGCTTAAAATTCTCTCTCCCTCAGCCCCTCCCCCCAACTCTCTCTCTCTCTCTAATAAATAAATGAATAAATAGTCTCTAACAAAACAGTTTTCAGGGTGAAATAAATCCATCACTTACTCCATGAAAAACATTTTTGGAACACTGAAGCATTAACGGTATGGGCATACAGATCCTAGAGGACGCTCAACTGAAAACAGACTCTACACACTGAAGGTGATATTTAAACCACTGCTACTTCAATAGTCAGAAAGATGTTAAAGCAAATTAGAAATGATCAGAGGAAACAGAAGCATATAAATATAATATTTCTTTTAACATGTGCTTCTACATCATAAGGATTTGATAGTAAGAGAACCTGAGAAATACTACCAGAAAAAAAATACGCTGAACATTTAATACTGTTAGTAGTTATCTTAATTTCCTGGGAGAAACACACATATGAAAATTATACAGAAGAATCATTGCCAATTTTTAAGTGTAAGCAAAAAACTCATGGGGCACCTGGTTATGATCTCAGGGTCCTGCAACTGAGCCCTGCATCTAGGCTCTCTGCTCAGCAGGGAGCCCACTTCCCCCTCTGTCTCTGCCTGCCTCTCTGCATACCTGTGATCTCTCTGTGTCAAATAAATAAATTAAATCTTAAAAAAAAAAACAAAAACAAAACTCGTGATGGCCCTTACCACTTATACACTGCACCCAAAAATAAAACACACCAAGAACAACTAGTCACTCTCAAAACAAGTTCACAAAAATATACATCTATGTGTGTTAACACTTCAATGCTCTTGCTATAAAAAAGACTTCCCTCCCAAATAATAAAATTGTTCCCAGATTCATCAAATCAAAAATGTTAGCAGAAAACCAAAAAAAAGGAGGGGAAGAATAAAACCGTTCCGGCCAATTATAATACTGCTTCTTGGATATGAGTTCGGTCGCTTTCCAATTACTGGGCTGTTAATTATTTAGTGGTTAAGGAACTATGCACACTTCAGTTTCTGTGTATGTGTGTATGCATCTGCGTGTATGTGTGTGTGTGCGTGCACACATGTGTAAGCACGTATGTGTGCATCTGCGTGCAAATCTAAAAGAAGCACTACTCACAAGAGATGGTCTCTAAAAAGTGGTACAGAAGTACTGACCACAATAAACAATCAGATAAAAGTACTTCAACCCCAAAATAAATCCAGGAACTCTAAAATTTCACTGAATTTGCTTAGACAAAAGATGCTTGCTTTTGAAAAATTTTCCCACAAGAAATAAATTGCATCCAGGATGCATCTTCTGATGGGACATGGTCACTGTGTTAATCTGTTCATCAGAAACAGACAAAAATAATTAGCCTTTTACCTCTTGTATCTGTAACTTGAAACTGCAGATGTGGGAGGGGAGAAGGGATTAGAAAGGGACTATGGTGCAGCCAAGACTGCAGACTCTGTGGCCGGAGCCTTCTGGCTAGATGTGGGGCACTGCCCAGGGAACTGTGTACAGGAACTGAGGTGTAACAGATGTCCCAGAAGAGGCACTATCAGCTGGCCCTTCCTGCCAGTTCTTTACACATTACACTTTCCATTTTCATTTCATTCTGTTTTCATTTGAGGGATGTCCATTAAAGGAAACACTACAGTCTGGATCTTTCGCTTGTAGTACCTAGTAACCAAGTACCCTGATGCAATTTCAAGGTCCCACAATTATACTTCTGTCCACAGTCACATTCAGGAAGGTGATTTGAGTCCCAGGCTAATGAGAAAATAACAGAACTCAATTTTTAAAGTAAACAATGCAGTCTTCATAAAAGAATGCCAAATGATATCATGATGATCTTAAAATCAAGGTTTTCTTGCAATTCACTGAACTGGAAGAACTGAATTCTAGTGCACACCAGCAGCCTCGCTAGGTCCCAACACAAAGTCTCCAGGCCACACAGTGTCGGTCTACATTCATGGTGCGTGTGATTCAGACTCAGCAACACAACAATGGTGTGAGATGGGCATTTGTATTGGTTTATAATTCCTTCTTGGTTTTATGAAACTTACATAAAAACTGTAAGACATTTTTATCCAGTTTATACACACACCTAAGTAATCTTGGATCAGAACCATTGATTTAACCTGGAATGACTGTAGTCTTTTTTTGAGTCTCTGCATCACATCACAACAGAGGAACATGTGACTCATCTCACAGATAAGTAAGCTGAGGCTCAGCGAGATGACAGGAGCTCAGGGACAATTTCCTGGCACCTGGGTCAGTGCCGACTCACTACTCAAATCATGAAATTAGTTCTTTTAATTAGCAGGTCATTGGAAAACAAATTCCATTTCTAGCTACTTGGAGACAGAAATGTGAGTCTCATTTTTATAAAAGGAAAAATGTTTGTTGTTTCCTAAGCAGGATTATATACACTGAGAAGTCATACACTGATTTTAACAAATAGCAACATTCGATTTTAGAGAGTTAAAGAAATATTATGTTAGTTATGCATATAGATTGAAACAACAGTCATCCCTATTTGAGAAGTGTGAAAGAAAGAAAAACCTCCTGGTTAAGTTTAAGTACAATATATAAGATAATAAAAAATACCCCAAAAGAGACCAGCCTAGACCAGTGCTTGTCAAATTTTGATCTCAGGACTCTTTGACTCTAAAATTTACTGAGGACCCCAAAGAGCTTTTGTTTGTGTGGCTTATAGCTAGGGCTGTTTACCGTATTGGAAGTGGAAATGAAAATAATTTAAATATTTATACCTTAATTCATTTTTAACTTAACAATAATAAACCCATTTACATGTTAACATAAACAACAGAATTTTAGAAAACTCTATTTTACAAAACAAAGTTTATTTGCTGGGAGAGCAGCACTGTTTTCCATTTTGCTTGATAGATGACATCTGGATTCTCATCCCTGCTTCTGATTTCAACGTGCTGCCGCATGACAAGCATACAAAGAAAAAAAGCACTCCACAAATATTTAGCTGCAATAATATTTTAAGAATCTTTCCCAAACTGTAGATAGTCTTCTTTGATACCACACCAAAACTTGACAGATGAGAGTTTCTCAAAGGTTAGCTTGCAAGATGGAATGTAAACTTCTCATTCTTTGTATATTAAAATCTCCTTGTCGGTCTTACATTTTGGATCTTTTATTCACGAAAAAATTCTGTAACATTAGCTACTTGGAATATATTATTGGCTTATACCACTCTTACAAAGGCTGATCTATTTCTTCATATCAGAAAACCACATATGTGAATATCACTACCCATTTCATGACCAAGTCATTAAGTGGTGGGAGAGTTTATGTTTTCCAAAATCTAATTTTCACTAGAAGTCTTGCGTGTTTTCTTTGGCAATAAATACTATCCGTTATTTGCCATGTAGCAACAGGCTCACTTCATTCATTTTCTGGAAACTCTGCCATACACCAAAGTCTGACGAACCACGGTTTTCTGTCCTTTTTCACAAAAAAACAAAGAGGAAAAATAACACGTGGTGTTCCACTAAAAAAAGGGCTGGCTCACTTACAACGCACACCCGTCACGTAGTTTTTCTCAAGACAATCTCTGCTCTTCAATACGTACAAATACTTTACGCCTACCTGCCACTTTAATCACACAAAATACTAAACCGGATACTCAAAGGCCAGTATGTAATAAAAGCAATCATTTTTGCTGCTTTATCAAGGACAACAGATGGAAATGGCTTGTGTTTAAAAGTGTGAGGAAAGTGCTGGGTAACGAATACATTTGGTGCCAATGTCCTCACTGGTGCACGGGGCCTGCATTTTACCCATCAGTGCCTAAGCACCACTGGTGCAGATGATCAACCCAGTGAAAAACACAGCATGTATTTGGTAATATTCTGAAAAGTCTTGCCCTAACAGCCTCCTTGATATGATCTGAGTGATTCCCAAGGGCCCAGGACATTAAAAAAAAAAAAAAAACACTGGCCTAGACCAGTAGGCAGCCTGGCGGGTCACTGCCCTCTCCAGGCCTCAGGCTCCTGATCTAGCAAGACAGGTGGCACTGATGGGGTCAGAAATTTTTCTGATGCTAAAAAAATGTGTGATTCTACATATGTTTACCTGTATCCATGACCCCCTACCAAGCCCAAGCCTCATCCTAACAGAACTCATAATAATTTATGAAAAATGAATTAGAGAAAATATGAAAGTGTTTCAGAGAAGTATCAAAAGCCATCGTCAGGTGCCTCTAAACAGTTTATTTATTTATTTATTTTTTAAACAGTTCAAAGTATAACAAGCAACACGGGGGAAGGAAAATACCTGAGTTGTAGGGAATGGTGGGGAAGCAGCCACAAACGGCATGTGGTCTTTTGACAAGTTGCACCTGACTTTAAAGGAGATCACTATAAATGTCTGGCCTTATCAACAGAAACCATCATAAAATACAACTGCCTGGCTCCTCAGACAGGTTTCCCACCTTTCACAGTCCTGATAAGATATATACTGTAAAAAGAATACAATTCTGTCTTGGCCTCCGAGGAAAATAATACAAATAGAGCCTTTTCCTCCATGGGTGGCCCATGGCCTATTTCAGCATTCTAATGCGCTGATGTGATCTGTGTTCTTTACAGTAATTAGAAATAATAGAAGCTTCTTGTTTAAGGTAATTCGGTCATTATTATTACAATTCCTCATCCTCAATTTTAGGAAAATCAATGCATTTAAAAACACGAGAATAAAACTTTCTCCATAATCTTCTGATTTATTTAATATATAGATTTGCTAAGTACATCCTCTGAAATATTAAAAAGAAAATTCAAAGACGAGGATCTTCAATAATTAAGCTGCTGGTTGGAGCGCACGGGGACTGGTGCGATGTCGCTGGGTCCAGGACGAGAGTGGAGACTGTTTGATGTGTGCATTCCTTTGAAGAGTGGATAAAACAGCAATAAACCCTCATCACAAGATTTCAAATTCCCTGTGTCACTAATGCACTGTAAATATTGATTTGCCTCTCTAGGTAAGGTGCCTTTTAAATAAGTGGAAAATGGCAAATCTAATAATGAATTAGAGCAAATACTAAAAGGGCAGATATATACATTTTTAACTATTAAATATCACCCCTACCCACTCCTAATCAGTTTTCCCATTTGCTTCTCTTCTTTTATTCTTCTAGTGATTTCTAAATTATTTAACCACTCACGGCAATGAATAAACCTTTTCCAAGAAGATGGGCATAAGCCATCAAGGTATTTCATCAAATCTAAAAATACTATGCGGTTACACAAGTTCTATTAGAACTTATGATGCAAACAGCATAATTACTCTTGATGCAAAATGAAGACAGTCTCCCCGATCTTCAGGGCAATTACACATTTTCTAAAGACACGTCTCACAGGGAAGAGAACCAAGTTATTAACACATGCCACGGGGATAAAAACCTGTCATCAATATTGCAAAGCTGACCTTCCAATATATGTTGCCCTTTTTATAAAGGTGCTTCTCAGTGTTTCACAGACTGAGGTGAAATCCCTGGAAGAAATGTATAGAAGGCAAGGCACAAAATAAGCTCTAAAAAAACAGTGAATAACTCACAAGGATATAAAATGAGCTTTATCACCCTGCTATTAACTATCTTTTTATATATACAAGCAATAAATAAAGACTACCATAGCTGGAAGGTGCCCTAGAAAATAAATTGAAACATCACATTCACAGATGAGTGCACGGAGGCCCAGCGAGGTAGTTTAAGGGTTGGGTCAAAGGTCACCTACTCCTGGGTGACCCATCTATACCTCCAGTGCTTGTTAACGGACTCCCTTTTCTCTGCACTTTGGCTATGACCACGCTGCTCTCCTGGGAGAACTGAGGCACGTCAAATCCACAATATGCTTACACTTCACTAGAGATAACAGGTGATTCTGGGGGGAGGTTGAGTTTAAAGCACATTTCTATAGAGAACAGCATGTTTTCAATGGTCCCACTGAATCTTAGACACATACAAGAAGGGAAAAGTATGTCAATGTCATATGAATGTTTCCAAAGAAAAACCAAGAATTTTCCGAGGCATACTGAATTCGTAACATCAGAATTCTCACTTGGAAACTGATAATACAACTGATAATTCAAACACCCTCCAAATACTCATAGGAGCACAAACGGAGAAATCAGAGTCAGGAAGGTGGGTCGTATCAATGTTCGTATCGGTGTGATGCTATACTACAGTTCTTCAAAATCCTACTACAGAGGGAGAGACACAAAGAATCTCTGTATTACTTCTCACAACTGCATGTGCTTCTGCAATTATCCATATTAAATGATACAAACATACATACATACACAAGCAAACAAGCCAGCCAGCCAGCCAGCCAGCCAGCCAGCCCTCCCAAGAGTTAAGCAGAAAATCCCAGGACAGAGGCCTCAGTGTCAAGGCCTACAGCAATCGGGACTTAAGAATCTTCCTAACACTATTTCCGAGAATACTCTTCTCGCCCCAGGGCTCAGCCACCACACACACCCCACACACCCTATCGGCCACCCCACACGGACAGCTCATCCAACACGTGCGATACCTCTGTCCCTTACCAATGTCACTAACTTAGACTGCCCAGCATCTGCCCTCAATCCCAGCCAAGTCCCCACTGCTCAGTGTCCTCAAATCCATCACATCCAGGGTCGGTGGCCCAGCAGCAAAACAGTTGGCTGATTCAGAAAAGGGTCAGTGAGGAAAATCTAAAGGATGGACTGTTTACAAATATATGGCAGAACTAAGGAAGAGCAGCAAGGGGGTCAAGTAACTGTGAGGCTTTTAGCTCCCCAAGGCATGGGGAGATGTAGCTTTCACTCCGAGGACACAGCTCCCAGCAAACCACACAGCTGCGCGGGGAAGAAGCCCAGGTGAGAGGCCTGTCCCCTCTCTTCCCGCACTCGGTCAGTGCCCAGAAGGTGCAACCCCACCTGAACCCCTGAGGCACGAGCCAGAGAGCCTGGAACCTGACCCCCTTAGCAGGAGCGGCTGGCCCAGTCAGCCAGAATGGGCGGGAGCTGCACAACAAAGCTCTGTAGCCCGGGAGTGCGATTCCTCCACCCTCCCTCTTTCACTGCACGCTGTCTCCTCCTCTAATGCCATCCGCCAGCTACTTAACCAGAGGACAAGTGTGCACCCTATTCACTGTAACTGTCCTTCCTCCCTTCCCCCAACACGCACGTGCATGCACACACACATACACACACACATACGCACACACACAAAACCCCCCAAAGCAGGAACTACAATTTTTTAAAGTTGGTTCAAATACATCAATCAGGAATAAAAATTTCCCAATCGCTAAAGATGCAACCCAGGGGTTCCTTAGTTGTTGTCTTCGAGGGTAGGAGAGAGGAGGGTGTGAGTGTGTAAGAAACGGGTCAGAAGTAAAAGGCCTTTCACATTTACCTTTCTGCATCCTGATGGAGATGGTAGGGCCTAGCCAGCAGTAAATAACCAGCAGCTTATAAAAATACACACAGGCTACTGAGTCCTGTATATAAAGACTTCGTGCCCCAGACCCTTTGCTAAAGCAGTTACAGCTCAGGGAAAATGGTCAGTTGATGCCAGAATCCTGAGCACCTGCCAGGAGCCCATCGGGGAATGTTCAGGCCAGCCCAAAGAGCACAGAAAAAGCAAAGCTTCACTGGGTGATCTTTTCCCTTTTATCTAATTTTGGTGTCCCTTTCTCGTTTTGCTCTGGCAGGTGTAATGTCTGGCTACTTCAATCAACAAACACGTGTGAGCCTCTACCAGACACTACTCTTCTAGAGATTCTGAAAAATAATGACTATGGAGCTAAGGGGTTTTTGAGAGTCATTTATTGTGGAAAAATCACTCCAAGTGAATCCCACTCTGAACATTCAAAAGGGAACAAATACTCTAGCAGACCACCACCTGCCCTGTGATAAAAAGACGCTAGTAAGAGGACGAAAGTCAAGGTAAGAAAGGTGATCTACACAACAAGGTGCCCGGATGAAAATAACCACAGGGGGTAGGAAACTATGTGAACAGCAGGCACCAAAGACTTTCTTTGGGAGAACAGTGTGGCTTCCTTCCATTTGGGGCTTCTTTTTGCACTTTCAGAAAAATACCTCAATGAGCAACGAGGGGACTGGAGTCGGGAACATGAGAATGAGCTAGAAAGAAACAATGAGAGAAAGAAAAAGACAGAGAGCAGGAGTGTGCACCCAGAAGCACGCACAGGGGCAAGAGCTAGCTGAGCTGCCTTCCTTCAAGCATGAACAAGATATTTAGAGATGATTAAAAAAAGGGGGGGGGGGCTTCTAGGTTATCGTTATAGATAATGTTCTCCCTCGCAGTAGTGTGCAGAGGAGTGTTGTGCCCTCTATTGTCATACATCCAATAGCCCCAACTAGAGGCTGAGTTCCAGGAGGGCCCTTAACAAGCAATCCTTGAGAAAGAGCCGGCTGCTTCATCTCTCCCTTTTCCTTTAATGCACTATTACTAGCTTCCTCCCCACCAGTCCAGTAATACAGCTTTTGACAGAGAGCACCAGAAACCCCCTCCTCTTTATCAATGCCTCCCCAAGGGGCTCACGGTGTACAGCCCGGAGTTGGCCTCTGCCATGCACCAGAGAAGGCAAATTATCCAGCCCTTTAGAGCATGCTCCCGGGGCTGCAGGAACAGAGCTCTACCAAAACACCTAAGAGGGGAATCTTTCCTAAGAGCATCAGCAAAGACTTCAGAAGAGAAGCCACAGCTCCATTGTTCCTGTTATCCTTTTAGATTCTCTTTGTTTCTCCTCTCTTAGAAAGCGTCTGACCAATTCTTCAGGAGTGAGGTGTTTCTTTTATGGCCTTCCAGTTCCTACCCTCACACTTGCCACACTGTTTCATCAGAAGTTTTAGGATCTGCCTCCCCAATAGCACAGAGCTCCCAGAGAACACTACTGCACTCTTTGCGGACACAACCCTAAAACAGACATTTGTGGAATCAACCAAGACATGAAGGAAGAGGACATCAAAGATGAAGTTTTTGGTTTGTCAGTGTGCGGTTTTGTTTTGGAGTGACGGTGTTGATGTCTGGCCAGTGGGATGAAGAGGAAAAAGGAAGACACGGACTCAGAGAAAACTGCAGAGGCAAAGGCCAAACACCTAAATTCTAGAGAATTAAAAGGACTGGAAAAAAATCAGCATGGCTAGAGTGTAAAGTTAAAGATGTGACACAGGAAAGATAAAGCAAGGCAGGGAGACCTGGATGAACCAACACAGGGACCTCGTTAATTTTAGAGCTTCCACCCCTACTTCCCAGCCCAGCAAAAGGCACTTAGGAAATGTCTGTTAAACTGTTACTGCATCTCTACCCTTTTCACCTTAATTGTCTTAAATATTAAACAGGCAATCTTTTTAGTAAAGAAAAACAAATACTGGATGGCCAGAGAAGACCAAAAAAAAAAAAAAAAAAGTTTTTTGCTCAGAAAGTTCAAAGAATTGCTGCTTCATATCGGTAAAGAACACTGCAGCTAGAAATCCCACTGACATTTTAGAGTTTTCTTCTGGGTTTTTTTGTTTGTTTGTTTACTATCATGGCCCTAGGAGTATGTGAGTCCAAGCAAATCTAAATTAAATTTTCACACACAATTTTATATGTATATCTGTATCAAATCCTTCATATCCCTTTCACTTTACCAATCTAGGTCAGCCATCATGTAATTAAATTTTGAAATTATCAACTTCATCTGACAAGTAATTTATCTTTCAAAAATGGATGTTGATTATTGATTGCATTGAAGATTGTCTCTAAATGCCCTTCTCCTTGGGCATTTGTCTTCTATTATTTTATTAAGGATTTAAGTTTCTCAAGAACTGTCAAGTTAGCTTTTGATAAGCATTATTCTCCCATTCCTTTATTGTTCTAACCTTTATCCCACAATACTATACAGAAGTGTCATATTCCCCCCTTCACAGGGGACTGGAGATTCATTTATTTCATTAATCTGTTTTCTGTGACTTAAGGATGTAAACTTGACTCTCCCCTATTTTACCACATTTTTAGACTTAACTATGCTAGCTCATTAGCCATCACCAACTACCTCACAAAGGCAATCCTCTTCTTAATTCTCAGGCATTAAACCTCCACTGGAGTCTCTATGCTTAATTTTCATCATAAACAGAGTTTTCCTCTTGAACTTGAATCTTCATGGTACTAAAAGACATTATATAAGCATGTACCAGAAGTCATTCATTCAAGACAAGGGTCTCTTGAGCCCCTCCTCATATATGCTAGGCATTCTTCTAGCTGCTGGCATCAAATAACCCCTCAACGATGTGAGATTTCGTGGTAAAAGAAGAGCAATGGGTAAGTAATTACAGAGGACTCACAAGGCAATCAGCATTATGAAGACAAATGAAACAGAGCACAGGATTAGAGACTGCTGTATGTTGAAGAAATGCTATCTGATACTGGGGAGTATGACAGAAACACTTCAAAAGTATTCAAATAGCTCATTATCCACTTCTCTATCTTATGTGTTCCAGTTTCAGATTAATTTCTTACCATACAGCCTCGTACATACTAGTTATTAATAAAGGCATTTGGCACCAACTGGTTGCTCCAAGGGGGCAATAAGACTTCATGGCTCTGGAACATATGGCTACATGTCTGTTTATATTACCTTCAAAGTGCAGAGATCTTTGTAGCTAATCTAATCCATTCAAGGAAAGAGTAATGTAAAAGTAAATACATCCTGATCATTTATAATAAACCAATTAACTCTGTAACCACTAACATATATTGAGCATTTACTAGGGGTCATGCATGTGCTAAGAACCTTAATATATTAAGTGATCATACCTCAGAACAAGCTACAGAATAGGTTCTATTATTATTTCCATTATTTTGGTAGGGAAACTGGTGTTGCATGGGCAAGATATCCTGGCTAAAGTTTACCTACCTACCTACCTACCTACCTATTTATTTATTTATTTATTTGTTTATTTATTTATTTGAGAGAAAAAGAGAGAGCACGCACACAAGCAGGGGGAAGAGGCAGAGGAAGAGGGAGAAGCAGATTCCCCACTGGGCAGGGAGCCGGACATGGGACTTGATCCCAGGACCCTGAGATCAAAACCAGAGTTCAAGGTAGACGCCCAACCAACTGAGGCCCCCAGGATCCCTGAAGTTAACCTGTTAATAAGGGGTAATGACAAAATCCAAGCCACAATAATCAGGCCACAGAGATCAGGCTCCTCTCCAGAAAGGATGAAATCCTTAAAGACCAAGAACTTAAAGACAGGGGCTCTGATGTATTTGCAATTTTCTCACCAACATCTACCATCATGGTCATCTCACCAAGGGCCAGTAGTAAAATGTCCATTAGCTGAATTCACTCACAAGGAACCTCGGAGCTGGGAGGCTAGTCACTGGTAAGCAGTCAGTGACTCATCAGATGCTGGGATCTTTGCAATCATTCTCCACAGGTAAAAAGAAAGCTCATGAGAAGGAGACAAGTTCCCTTTCACTAAGACTGGCAAACAACCGAGGCTTTTAACATCATCACAACTTATTTTATTTTTAGGAGATTTATGGGAAGGAGTTGGGCAGCAGCACACTGAAGGAGGGTACATCATGGAGAGAGATAGAGAGAGAGAGAGAAATTAAATGCTTCATATTCCATTTCTATGTAGGGAACAACTATCTGGATTAAACAGAAATGCTTCGCAGTAAGGGTTCAATCTATATCTTCACACAATGTGCCACTACATTCTTGGGAGTGAAAGAGACTGTATGTTCACCAAAAACAGTCTTTTCTAATATGTAGTCAATTCAGGATAACACTATGTCGCATATGCTAAGCACTCATTAAGAACTAACTCTCTTTCTCCACCAATACCCCTCCTATATCCGACCTTAACCAAAGGTCCAAAATCCAGGTCAGTACGAAAAGATCTCCCCATCCTCATCTCACATTATGTGTACACCCTTTGAGTTTCTAAATCTCCACTGTTCATTAAAATAATCTGAGAACATAAACAATGAATTCTGTTATGCTGAAAAGAAATTAATTTTTTAAAAAAAGGAAAAAAAAATAATCTGAGAGTAAGGCTGGTTCCCAGGCCCCCATGCAGAAATACTGAAAATTAGGTCCAGGATAAAGCCTGGAGACTTTGACAAGCTCTCTGGGCAATTCAAATATGCAGCCAAGAAAGGAGTTGCTGCTCTAGCCAGACTGGAGAGTACTGCCTAACAACCCTAAGAGATTTGTTAAAAATACAGATTCCGATTCAGTAGATGTGAGGGTGGGGCCTGAGATTTTGCATTCCGTCAAGTTCCCAGATGATGCTGTGAAGTAGCGACATCCCTATGTCTCACATCATGACCTAAGCTTAAGGCAGTAGCCTAACCATCTGAGTCACCCAGGTGTCCCTATCCTACTTCTTTGTAACTTGAACTTCTTTCTAACTTCAGTTGATATAGAGAGAATACTTTTGTAACTTATCAGACACAGGGCAAATGACCTGCATTTTGTAAGATCTCACTGGATGTTTAATGTAGTATTTTAATGTTTATATTTGCACATTTTAGGAATCATAATATATGTCCACAAGTCCTCAAAGTAAATAAATATTTACAAAAGAATTTTTTTATTGAAGTGCTATATTTGGATCTAACCCACTGTGGCAATTCAAATCCTACTACAAATGTGTCCACAAAACAGAAAATTCCAGTAATAATCAAGGGGAAAAATCCTCTATTATTTTAAGAAAACCAAACAACTGCTTGGCTGCTTTTTAATTGAGGAGATAAAGCACTTTAACATAGATAAAACATTTCTAATAGTTATTCCACTTTTACAAATATAACGCCAAGAACTTTACCCATAACTCTGACAGCCTGACAACCAAGCAAACAAAATCCAACCCAGTAGTAGTTTCCTAGGCAACGAGCACAGATACAGGCCAGTGGGAAAAAATGAAAACAAGAAAAAGCACTGTAGCATTTCCAGTAGGCTTGAGAAATACATTTTAATTGTCAAAATGTCACAGAGACAACAATATTGAAAATCATTTCATTGAAAGTGATTCAAAGCAGAATGCCATTTTCATTACAGCAAACAAGGTGTGGAAAAATAGAAAAATTAGATTCCCTTCCTTTGCTCTGAATTAAGTAGGGATGGTAATCAATCTTGTTTGATTTTACAAAATTTATCTGCATTAGTACAGATTTCTAATATGTCTCCTTAGTTTTCTCTGCAAATGTGACCCTACACTGATTCAACATACAAAAAAGGGTCACTCAGAGGTGGGGTGGGGGGGTAGCAGGAGAAAGTGTGTCCCTGGGCCACCACTGTTGCAAAGCTCATACATGCTTAGGTTTTAATTCAAACAGGAAATACTTCAAAACACATTAAGTGTATATTAACATATACACTTGTTCTCATATAAAAGCTATTATAATGCAAGCATACAAGTTATAACAGAATAAGGTGATAATTCAAAAGAGCACTGGGTTTCCTCATCTAGAACAAGAAGGATATGGATTTGATCTTAAAAACCTCTTCAGCTCTAACAGCTTTTGATTCTCAGAAATAAAATACTGAAAGAAAGACTATACTGTCTAGAAACATTGCCTATAAAATAAATACTCTATCCTAGGCCATTTTAAAACTTTTTCTTTAGAGGACCTAAACCCTGACAGTTAACCTTTAGAAAATAATATTGGAAATGTCCTACTTCGTGGCTATTACAATGTCTGAGTTTTACATCAGCTTTTGTAACTATGATGACATTTGTTCTTATATCTGTGTCAGGAACATATATTAGAATTAACAGAAATGTGTTGGATGCCCTTAATCTATACTTTCATACAACGTGTTACTACAATCTTGTGAAATAGTCTATATTTTCTCCAAAACTGTCTTGTCAAATGCTTTAGTTAATTTAGGAACTTGGGCTGAATTGATCAAGTAATTCAGGCAAAACTACCAATTTAGTAGCTTCAGTAGCAAACATCAGTGAAGTGTTTTTCTGATAATTCACATCTCAACGATCGGTAAATAAAAGGTATAAACAGCAAAATGGGACTTCCAAGAAAGAATACGTTCATTTTTTTTTTCTCTATCTTGTCTCTCCAACAAGCAAGATTAATCTATTATCATTCATATTCCCCATTCACCCACCCCTGAGCTCCAGCAGATCCATGCTAACTAACATCTTCATGAATCAGGGGCCCCCACTGGAGTGGTCTTGGATATCTACATGCACTTGCATGTTTCCTCTTTTTTATATACACTTGTTCTCATATAAAAGCTATTATAATGCAAGCATACAAGTTATAACAGAATAAGGTGATAATTCAAAAGCAAAGTAAATGCCCAGAAATAGCAGCACATATGATGGTAAGTTCATTCTTGTGAAATTAATTTCGATTCACTTACATTTTTCTTTTTTGCTCTTTATCTTCCTCTCTAGATTCTCTGCCTGTTAAACTATTCAGAACAGTGGACATCAACATGCTTCCACAGAAATGAGCTCTTTCTTGCATGACATGTAATCAGCTCAAAGAAATTTAAGCAGTATGGGCAATCAGAGAAAAATAAGAAGAGCCAATCATAAAGAATCTCATGGGTAGATGGACTAACATTGTGTACATCTGCCAGGAGTCTGTCAGAGCTTGTGTTGGTCAGGAGAGTCGGTAAAGAAGGAAACATTAAAAGATATTTCTTATTTCCCTTTACACATTAGCTGCCAGGAAGCAAATGCGAAATTTTGTGCACCGGAATACTATGTGATAAATGGAACAGACACAGAGAGCACGTACATAAATTTCCTTTACCTTTGTCTTCATTTTTTCAACTTCAACTTATTTTCCTTTTACATAATCCCCCATTTTTATTAACTACTGTTGTTATTTTAGAGATCAACATAAACCCTTATCTACTAGATAACAGAGTATGTATGTTACTGGGTCTATACAGTATCGACTACATATTTATACAAAAAGAAATGAGCTTTAAAATACCAAAATTAACAGGGTATACACAGGTGACTTATTCTAACAATGTCTAGAACTTAAAACTGCTCGGTGTATGTTGAAAAAATTAACTAACTGGAATTTATTTATTCTAAGCAAGTCTTCCAACTATGTACCATGCATTCCATAACAGGCTTGGGACTAAACACTGGTCTTCCTTTATCAAGGGGTAAAAAAAATAAAGAGAGACGTCAAATCTTTCAAACCTCTGAAACCTCCAATGTCCAAAAAATCTCACATACTTGAGAGAAAATTATGGGTAAAAGTTATCATGACCTAAGTGGAAGATCTTTACAGGGGATTAAATGATGATTTGACAAACCATACTCTTTTTGTACTTGCACTTCTAAAAGGAAAAAAACAGAAATTCCTTTTAAGAAGAAATAGTATTCAGTATCTTTATGAATTAATCATAGGACTCATTAAGAACATACTGCCTATCAGAGGCTGGCTTGATCTCAAAAACACATTTACTGAGTTAAAATACCAAAAATACACATTAAATATTTTTATATGACAGCTAAGTCACTGGAAAAGCCCAAACAGAGAAAGAATGCCTCCTTTACTTCTCATCAGGTTAAAATCTGAGATGCTGAAGTGCACCACTGGGACCACAGGATGCAGAGCACATTGTCAGCTAGCTCTGTTACTGGGAGTCCTGCAAAGGATGACCATCAGAAAGGCTTAGGAAGCTAGGAAGTCACAGCTCGTGTTTCTCTTTACCTTTTCACACATACACAAGCATAGATGTGATGTGAAAATAAATGCCAAGAATGACATGAAAATAAAAAGCCCAAAGGGAGGGCGTGGTTATATATGTTTTTAATACAATCTTGGTCAGAATCTGAATATGCTCTCTGACCCCCTTTACCCAATCTAGTCAGTGTCTAAATACAGCAACTCTAGAGATCTATCCACCTTTTAACTTCTCTCTCCTTCCTCCACGGATCTATCTCACATCTGCTCCAAGCGTCTTTCAATCAGAACTGTCTCCAATAACTACTTATCATACTTACTTTATTCCACAGTTTCTAATCAACTCAAAAAATGTGCCGGATACAAAGGATTTCTAGAGATGGCTCACACCATCTCACGAGAAAAGATTACATTTTAAATTTCTGAGAGTTGCTTATTAGAGTCATTATTAAAAATTACAGAAACTTACAATCAAATAAATTATATTAAAAACAAAGATAACAAACGCTCAAACACTCCACTTCCCAATTATTTTACATTTTATCATTACCTATGCTCATGATGCACCCACTGCCTCTGTCTGGTAGAAATCCCCTGTAATGGTGTGCCACCAAGCCTCTCTTAAGGATTCTATTCAGGAACATGACTAACTTGAAATTGGCCACAATAAGAGCATTTACATGGACAAATGCTACAAAGTCACGTCTTCTTTACTTTTCACAGATTCAGCTGTAAAACGTTTACCAGCACAACGGTCGTGGAACCAGATAAATTCCCTATGCTCCTGGACTTAGAAAGATTACAAGGCACTCCAGGACCACACAGCAAATCTATGGAATCAGGGCCGACCTATCAGAGAAACTGGGACTTCAGCAGAATCCTGAAGTATAAGATGGGGTTAGCCAGGTGTGCGATAAGGACAGAGAAGCAGCTTTACCACGCAAGGAGAAAATAGGGTGCTTGGAGCTAAGGAGGCCTGGACCCAAACAAGAAACTCATCAAAGGGCGCTAGTTACAGGATACAAAGAGAGGCAGTTGAAAAGACAGACACAAAACGGGGTGCCTCGGTGGCTCAGTGGGTTAATCCTCTGCCTTTGGCTTGGGTCATGATCTCAGGGTCCTGGGATCGAGCCCCACATTGGGCTCTCTGCTCGGCAGGGGGCCTGCTTGCTCCTCTCTGCCTGTGTCTCTGCCTACTTGTGATCGGACTGTCAAATAAATAAATAAAATCTTTAAAAAAAAAAAAAGAAGAAGACAGACACAAAACAGTTCTCACAAACCTTAATGAAACACACTAATAGTTTTAACTTTGTTAAAAAGTGCTGAGAAGCTTTTGAAAGTTTTTAAAGTGCTGGGGCAAAAGAAGAGAGGTAGCTTTTTAAGCAAATGGACTGGACAGAAGGGCTGCTTTGAGAGTTCGGAGAGGAGACAGGTCTGGTAGCTCCATGTCCTGACAATACAGCATAATTAGAAAAATAAATAAATAAATAAAACCACTTCTTAAGCATGCAGAACTGTAGTGGTTTTATTTATTTTATTTATTTACCATCTAAATGCATTCTCAACTCCATTAATATAAATATTATTAAACACATAAAAGAAAGTATAATTTTTAAAATATGAGATAATAAATTGAAAGTGTATGTTAAGATAGAATCTTCTGTTTCCACAGTTCTATGATTGTATGTCCCACTTCAGACACCACCCATGAGGGCGCCCTTGGAAGATGAAATGTAGAATATAAGATCACCAGGATGTGGTGAAGACTGTGGGAGTGGGAGCCATATGCCACTCTTAGGGATGAGAAAGCTTATGCTAAAACATACCGGACTAGGAAAAATCTCTCCAAAACTCAGCAATCCAGACTATGGCCAATTTCCCTAACACGGTGCCTTCCAAAGACATAATAGTTTGGAACAATTTTTTGGCCACTCAGTTTCACCAGGGACAAATATCTCATTAACTGATACACCATTTCTTCTTCATTATTGGGGGAGGGGAAGACCAAAGCAAGGAAACAGAATCTTAAAACACTGGCTACCAGTCATTGTCAAAATGTCTGGATTCCTTTGCGGAGCTCCTCCCAACACCCGCACAGCGGTAGAAGTGCATTCTGCCATCCTCCTGAAGGCCAAGCAGAACAGCCCATCAGTGCTTCTGACACCTGACACCTGCCAAGTATGAGCTCATCAAATGCACGGTCCTTAGTGCCCATGGGAACATTAGTCTTACAGTTACTAAAACGTTCATCAGAATCCAAATACAGGCAAATTGGAATTGGCATGGAGAACACATTTGATTGATCAGTGCCCTTAAAAAGATTCATCTCTCTCTAGTTATGGAATGAGTAAGTCACAGGGATAAAAGGTACAGCCCAGGGAATATAATCAGCGGTGTGACAGTGTTGTGTGGTGACAGCAGCTACCCTCGTGGTGGCCACAGCCTAAGGTATGTACTTCTCTGAAATCATGACACTGGACACCTGAACTAATGTAACACTATATGCCAAGGAGACTTCAATTTTAAAAAAGAAAAGCAACATATGCAAAAACTGAAAACCTCAAGGAGGGGTAATCAGAGGAAGATTGCCGAAAGGCACACATGTCCAGCTACAAGACAAACAAGTACTGGGGACGTGATATACAGCACGACTACTGCTCACCACTGTGGAATATACAGGGAAGTTTGTGAGGAGTAAATTCTAATAGTTCTCATCACAAGCACAACATTTCTCTTTTTCCCTTTTCTTTACTTACTTAGTATTATACCCATATGAGGAAATGGATGTTAGCCGAACCTGTTGTAATCATTCTGTAACATATGTAAATCAAACCATCACACTGTATGCCTTTCAACTTAAACAGTGACATATGTCACTTATTTCTCAATAAATCTAGGAAAAAGAATCTATTCAAATAATCATGAATAGATTCACTACACTCTCTGGCATGACTTTGAAAATTGTCATTTGACCATGATGCTCTTGATTTTAACTTACTATTAAGCTTAGCAAAATAAAAACAATGTACCCACACAGTGACTTCTGAATATGCTTTCCTAATAACAGGACAAAAAATGCTTAAAGAAATGACTGATTCCAGGTATGAGGCAGAAAATGTCTAAGATGAGCATGGAATACACTGCCACTGCAAAAAGCAAGAATGCTCGTATCAAAAGCATTCAGGAGCCAAACTAGACAGGTGTCACTACTACAAATATGGCAATTTGAGCACAAGTAAGAATAATAATGTAATAGGTTGAAACAATATGCAATGTTTTTAAGTTCTTAATGACACAATTTTTAAAGGTGGGGAAAGGAAAGAGAAACCAAGAGGATGTTAGCCGAGAAAACCAACTCATTATTCTGAAAATTGGTAAAGAAAGAAATGGAATTAAGCATCTGGTCTGTCTTTTCCTGTGCAGAAGATACCACAGGGTAATATACTAGATGTCAAGGAAAAATTTCTCTTTATAGAAATATTCTAGCTAGTAAGTGAAAGACAATTAACATGTTGCAAATATAGAAACAAATAATGTGTACATGCAGTAATCACCAATGCTGCTAATGCTGCAAAATGAGAAACCACCAGAGTACTCATCTCCTGATGGAAGCACAAGCCACCACCTAGAGATACCACTGTTGATACAAACCAAGACTCTGTATCTCATACAGGGGACACAGAAACACAGCTGACACCACAGCGATTGATTCAGCAAAGTTCAGAGAGAGAAAAACCACAGGAAAAAAAAAATCCAATTTCAATGAATAAATCATAATGTATGCTTGTGTGTCAAATGCAATGTGTGAATTTTCTTTGGATCCTGATTTAAAGCAGCCTAATATGAAACCATATGTATAAAACAGTGATTTTAATACCATTACATAGCATTAAGGAAATACTGTCTTTTCTGAAACAGTATGGGATTACATTAAAAAGTTTTTATCTTTTAGAAATACATACTGAAGCATTTTCAGAAGAAATTATCTGAGGTATGGAATTTACTTTGAAATAATCCCACCTGGTGTAGTAAACATGAGGCAAGATTGGTCATAAACTAATAATAGTTGGACTTGAGAGGTGGGTATGGCATTTCAGTACACCGCTTTCTTCAGTTTTGCATATGTTTCAAGTTTTCTTTAATAAAAAACTTAAAAGATAAATGATCTCGCAAATAGAAAATTATAAAGACAAGGGTGAAATATGCAATGTAACAATATTGAATAATAGTCTTTTTTCCTGATTAGGGTTAAATTAAAAAAAAAAAAAGGAAAGCTGTCTAAAGTTGCATTCATCACGATTTCTATAATATTTACTGTGCTACAGTTGAATCAATCTCTTCAGAACAGACTGTGCCAACTTTACAGAACATTCATTCAGAAGTGGCTCAATTTCACTGAAAAGATTTCCTAATTCAAGTCTCCTAAATGCTGTTTTTCAAAAATTAAATGACTTTTAAGAAGCAACAAGAAATTACTTCAATTAATTTAACAACATAATTAGTGGTTATAGATGTGGCCTATACCCCATTTAAATTAGATGTGTCTTGACTATGAAAAGGCAAGCAACAAATACTACTATAATCTGATTTCTTAATTTTTCAGAAAGATGAAGCACATTTGATCATAATCAAGTTACAGAGACAAAGTAACTGTATTTTCCCACATATACTTAGTAGATCTTTTCAAGGAACACTGGAGTGACACATAGTAAGTAATGATGAAGAAATACAAAAAATATTCTTACATTATTTTGATGTTTTTAAACTATATTATTAGAAGTACTCGCAAAGACAGCATTACCAATAAGATTAGTGGGTGAGTAGGCAAAAAACTAGGAAATACAACATTTCATTTATTTAAAAACATTTTCATCATACAGAAAAAAACTGTCCAATTAGTTTTATAAACAATACCTTCATCTCAGATAGTGTCTTTTGATATCACAATTATACTCTTTAATATAAATACTTCCTTGAAGTTTAAAAAAAAAAAAGCCTTTATCAAAACTCAGGTTTCGGTCAATAAAAAGGGGTAATACTTGTGATATATAAAGGCAAAGAATCACTGCAACAAACACACACACACACACACACACACACCTTTTACAGACACTTCAGGACTGCTGTAATGGCAGTTGTGACTCTTGCAAAAGAAAACAGACCACACACATCAAGATTTTGCATCACCAACGATGGCAAAGCATCATTTACTGCAGATGAGTAAAGCAGAATCAAGATCTACAAAAACCAAGTTCTGGAGAATACAGTTGTGCCCTAGTAGTTACTTAATGGATTAAGATCAAAATTGTTGTTTTATTTTTGTTTTTTTTCTCTAAGTATATACTCTGTCTTTAAAGTTAGTAAGGGAAAGTAAACACAACTATAAAATTATCTACAGCTAAATCAAACTTCTCTCCTGAAGCAATTAAGCCTTATACTACAAGTTTAACAAAAATGCAGCCATTTAGTATGTCTTCAAATTAAGGAAGCGAAAAAAGATGGATGACGTAACTAAAAGCAGACAGCAATCATTTTAGTTGTGCTTTCAGTAGATATTTTTTCTAATTAAGAATCTCAATTTTCTACTCTAATAGAGTTTTACACTGGCCACTAATCACGCATATCCAATTGAGGATATAGATAGAGAAAGTTATTTGTGGTGTCTCCATATACATTTACAATCTTGGAGAAGGTACAAAAATTAAAATACATATAAAATTATAATGAATAGAAAGTACTATAAAACACTTCTTCAGTGTAAAAAAAAAAAATTCTGTTAAAGGAATGCCAGCACAGGGGATGCCTGGGTAGCTCAGTCAATTAAGCAAGCATCTGCCTTCAGCTCAGGTCATGATCCCAGAGTCCTCAGATCGAGCCCCTTATTGTATCAGGCTCCCTGCACAGCAGGAAATCTGCTTCTCCCTCTCCCACTCCCCCTGCCTGTGTTCCCTCTCTCACTCTCTTTCTGCCAAACACATACATAAAATCTTTTAAAAAAAAATAAAGGAATGCTAGAACAATTGTAAATAAAATTGTAAGATCAAGAACACATTTGAACTTGGACATAGAGAGATTTTATATTCGAAAATACAAAGTCTTTCATCACACTGGATTACTCAGAAATTGAAATGAATAGACTGTCTACCCCTTTAAACCAACTGTGACCAAGTCTATGCTTACACCCTTCCTTGATACCACCGCCATGCTCTTGGGGCTGAGAGGAAAGGGTGTATACTTCTTGAATGCAAAGCACTGAGCCAGTTTCTGCAGAGTGATGATGAAGATAGTATTCTTTGCTTTATAAAACTTACAGGCTAGAGAGGTACAGAGTGGCCACAAAAATGAGCAGAAGATAAGGAAACACAAAAAGAGAAAAAGGATGCTAGGTTTAAGAAAATTTTGATTCTTTAAAAGACTGGTAAATGGCCAAGAATCCACTTCTTTATAATCAATAGAAGAAAACAAGGTGAAATAATGCAAAAAGCGGAGGGGAGGGGCCTTTAGGTAAATGCACTCATGAAGAATCATTAGAACTAGTCTTCAGTCATTTCAAAGGCTCTGTTCAAAACAGAATTATTAGCAACTTGTAAAACCACTCAAGAATGGAACCTGATAAATAAAATCTTAAAAAAAAAAAAAGAAAGAAAGAAAGAAAGAAATGGAACCTGATATGGAGGTTAAACAATGAAAATGACACCTCGTATTTGAAATGACACCAATGTATGCAATAATCCCCAAAGCCATCCTTTGGATCCTTTATGGAAAGGTCTAGAATGTAACTAAAATAAACATCAACATGGAGCGCCTGGGTGGCTTGGTCAGATAAGTGTCCAACTCTTGGTTTCGACGCGGATCATGATCTCAAGATCATGGGATCAAGCCCCATGTGGGGCTCCAGGCTCAGTACAGAGTCGGCTTTGGATCTTTTCTCCCTCCCACTCCGCCCCTCCCCACCCGCGTTCTCTCCCTCTCACCCCCTCTCTCACAGTAAATAAATAAATAATAAACATCTATGTGACTTTAAAGGCTTAAGAAAATAAGACGTAAGGAAGGGAAGAGGAAAGTCTGAGCAAGTAAGAGAGAGCACAGGTAGACAATGACACTGTCTACGGTTTTCAGCATTCATAAATTGTACATAATATTTCCAATCAAAACTTCACACAGCATGTCAATAATCATTATGAAAAGTTCTTTTAAGTATGCAAAAGAGATAAATATTAAGCAAATTTGTTACTATAGATTATTTTGATCAAACAATAACATAACCATGGCTAGAGTTATATTTTTGCAAATACTGAGCCATTTGGCTTAACTAAGTAAAAAATGGTCTCAGAAAAATAATTCTAATGAGGTGGTTTGCCCCTCTATTCCTTACTTTCCTTCCCTATGTACTTAAATCAAAATGACCAGCCCATGGATGTTTTTAGACCAAATGCTCAGTCATACCCAGAGTAACCTGATCAGGACAGATGATGCCTTCATACTGAAACCAACGGCAGTAGTATTTTTTCACTCTACTCTAATATATCTATATCTAATAAATATACGCATATTGTGGTAGGCAACATAATGGCCTCCAAAGATGTCCACTCCTAATCTCTAGAACCTGCTATGTTACCTTACATGGCAAAAGGGCTTTTGTCTGTGATGAAGGTAAAGGCTCTGACTTGAAGAGATTATCCTGCATTATCCAAGTGGGCCTAATATAATTACGAGTCCTTAGAAATGGGAGGGAAGGGTGGAAGCATACCGGCAGAACTGACTGTAGAAGAGCCAGGGTCAAAGAAATGCAAGGATATTAATGCTGGGATAAGGGCTGCCCAAGCCAAGGAAAGCAGGCAGCCTCCAGATGCTGGAAAAGGCAGGAACATGGATTCTCCCCTAGAACCTCCAGGGGAAGCACAGCCCTCACATGCCCTGGGTTTTAGCTCAGCGAGATCCCCCACAGCACTCTGACATACGGCGCTGTAATAAATCTGTGTTGTTTTAAGCACTAAGTTTATAGGAACTTGTTATAGCAGGAATCATGTATATGCAACAGTCATGTCCATACACACAGACTCACACACACCAGAAAAATTATATAGTAATTCCATTGAAGTTAATGTCCCATTTTGGAAGAGAAGAGGTGGCAAATTTCAGGGGAGGAAGAGCAATGAATATGGTGGACTGGTAACTTTTCTGGCTGAAGCAGAGACACAGACGCAGGCCCGTGCGTACCCCTGCCCACTTGGCTCTCCCTTACCTCCTTGGAGCGGATGCATTACCTCTCAAGCTTTAACCATGCATCCCAGACCTGCATTCAGAATTCAGTACAGTTTCCTCCCAGGATCTTTGATTCATCAGTGACCTTGTTTATGCCTCCCACTCCCAACCCCCGTACTCTGGCTACAAAGAATGGCTATTATCAATATCTGTGTGTACCATATATTCTTATGCAAGCTGACTGCTAGCTGGTTTTTGTTGTACTGTCATAAATCTTTATGCTGTAACATCTCTGCCAAGCAATGGAATACTCTTTTCCAACTCATTAACACAAATTCTATATTTAAAATAAATACTTCTCAAGCTGCTTTAAATAACAAATTAACTAATAGAACAGCCATGGTACAAACTACATTTTAATTAAATTGATGATAGGCTGAGTATACCTATCTTTTGAAATACCTTTTCCCATATTATAGTTGGTCTGAGGCTTTCTAGACTGATCCCATTATAATCTCCCATCTGTAAACATGGGAATCATCCTAATAAATGCTACATTTTCCTGAAGTTACTCTTATACTTCTTCCACATATAAGCTCGCTAGATATCAGTTGTGTATACGTATACATGTACTCAAACATAGGTATATATGTAAGTTTCTTATTATTACCAGGGTCCCATTCGGCAAACAAGAAAACGCTGCCGTATGATTTGGTGGAAACACAGCTGCTGCATTTCTCTGTCAGTCTGTAAGAAAGGGCTGAAAATGGTGGTTGCTTCATCCCCAGGACTGACAGAAAACGTTCTACAACTCTGGGAGAGAATACAAATAGAAAAGCGATGGGGCCAGGAACACACAGTGTGACAGTATTTAAGGAGAAGCACGGTCAGTGGTTTGGATCCATGAGACCAAGGAGAGAAAGTAGAGGAGGTAATGAGAGCGTTATCCCCTTTTTTGGAGTTATGAAAATTCTAGACTTACGTGCTATCAATTGCCAATACGGGGGAAAGATTTAAAGGAAGCCTCCAACGTAAGACTGGAAAGAGCTGAAGAAGAAAGATCTCTGTGAGAAGGCCCTACTGATCCCCTCTCAGACCTGCTACTTGAGCACAAATACCCTTACATGCCCTCACACATCTTGAGCCATACAAGGGGCACACTCTGCAGGGAGCAGACCTGTATAAAGGAGAAACACTATCTGCTGAAATGTAGGAATAAACTGATCGCTGAAAATTAATATAGGATTAATTTAGAAGTCAATGTAAGTGAACACAGTAAATACAAAATTACATAATGAATCCACACAGTGAGACAGACCTAAGCTTTTTTTTCTTTCAAGTGTGGCCCTCACAGAGACTACTATCTGTGCGTTCCAAGAAAAAAATCAGAAGGGGTTAAAATATCACAGGTGCATTTACCAAGCGCCTTGTGCCTTTTGTGTAGCTTCCTCTTGGTCTTTCACTACTTGGGGCTGACACAATGGTTCGGAGATATGAAGCCCATCTCCAGCCGGGCACAGGAACAAACACAACCGGGAATGCAAAGCCACTTCTGACATTAAAAGCAATGAAAAAATAAGTAAGCAAACACAGTCTCAAGAAGTAAACAAGAGATCTGTATCAAGTGCAGCAAGAAGAGAAGAAAAGACTTAATGTGGCAGGCTTTCATGCTGACAAAATAATCCGCAACATGGGTCTCTCTGTGACATGCGCTAACAGAAAAGAGAACCTACATACCTGGTTAGAATGGGAAAATGAAAGACAACTCTTGTTTCCAATCTCATCCTGTCTACTAAAACATTTTCATACAATTATATTCTCCATGTATTACACTTCTGACTGCCATTTGGACATGGGCTTTCTTGCTTTGATTTAAAACTTTTTTTTTTCCAGATTTTATTTATTTACTTGACAGAGAGAGACAGTGAGAGAGGGAACACAAGCAGGGGGAGTGGGAGAGGGATAAGCAGGCTCCCTGCTGAGTGGGGAGCCTGATGTGGAGTTCGATCCCAGGACCCTGAGATCAGGACCTGAGCCGAAGGCAGACGCTTAATGACTGAGCCACCCAAGCGTCCCAAGGCTATTGGTTTCTATTTAAGAAAAAGATGAGCAGCAGGGACCTGAGTCGAAGGTAGACGCTTAAGGACTGAGCCACCCAGGTGCCCCTGAACTGTACTTTCTTAATATATCCATAGCTACATTACCTTCACAAATCTTTAAGTATCACTAACTATTTCTGTATTTGATAAACAGATAATATATTTGGACAAATAAGGTAGATTCCTATACAAAAGCAAGAGTACAAGGCAAGACCTCAGGGTCAAGTAAAACGTTAAGAGCCAAGGGCAAAAAGAAGGGAGGAAGGAAGCAGTGTTCAGGCAATGCAGAAAACAGGGGCGGGGGACAAATCTGTAAGAAGTATTCTTCTCTTACAACTGCAGCAAATTTTGACAGATACCCAGAGCTTCACACAAGAGGGGTCCAGTTCCACATGCTTTGGGTCTCATTTCAAAGGCAACTTCTGGTAGAGTGTGTAACTCACCCCCTCCCAACGTGCCACATGTCAGAGGTGTGGAGATCCTGCCGAGGCAGCACTGTGAACCCCCCTACAGGCAAGCTTTTTCAGACGAAAGCCCTGTCCAAGGATCACCTGCTAACTACAGGCTAAAAGTCCACGTGATTACACGGGGCAGAGAACTTCTAAAAACGAATACTCCTCTGACTAATGGACGGACAGTCACTATTACTAACTGTAAAATATTATATTCCATATGTGTAGGGATTTGTTAAAAATTAAGTGCTTCATACAGATATAGTTAAAGAATATTAGGAACAAATATTTATTCTGCTTAGAGGCAGCTCAGAAATACTGATGCCACAGAGGAAGTACAAAGATGCTCGGACTCCAAGTCAGGCATTGGAAATGCCACAAAGGGAGCTTACAGTACAGGTTCAGACATTTTGGTCAGTAAGTCAGCTCGTTGATCATGAAGTCCTGAGCCATTGCCATGCCATAACCACAGACTATATTCCTTTACTTGAGACTAAGGTTCCCTGTGGTAAAAAGAGAGGAAGCAGACCCCAAAGTTTAGGGACCGACCGACAGCTACAATTCTACAAAGACACAAGTATCTTTTTCAAATGCCCCTTACACAATGTAATATACTGACAGCCTCAATGGGGGAAAAGCCATGCACCTGTCTAAATGTTCATGCCCTCCATGGAAAGAAAGGATTCTCTGGTAAAGTAAGCAGATATAAATGACAGAGAACACTGAAAAGACGACAAAGTTACTTTGGAATGTTCCAACAAACAAACCACAGATGAAATGTTTCAGCCCAATGAAGCAAGTGATCACTTATATTTTATGAGTATATTTTAAGACCTCATACTACTCTTGTTCTGATGTGTGGAAGATACATTTTGTTCGTTTGTTGTGTGTTTTTTGTGTTGTTGTTTTTTTTTAATGGAGGAAACATTTCACAAGTTTAACATACTTTTACAACCAAAATCACCATATGTTAATTACTGGCTCTTTAATTGGAAACCTGAAGGGCGAAAGAAGAATCTTTGTGATACCAAATATCAATGAAAAAAAAAAAAAAGATTGTATTTATGGTATTTAAATGTAGTGCTCTGGAACAAAAAAGTTGGTTCGCAGACAGTGTGCCTGCTGTTGATCTGCGGTTGCCTGACAGCCCGTCTTATCTGCCAAATTGCTCATTAGGTTTGGCAATTTTCACCTGCGCCTCCAGTTTATTTTTCAGCAGGGAATAAACATCAGTCTGCTTTTACCATCCTCTGCAGTGAGCTCCCAACTCCCCCTCAGTAGCACAGTCCCCATCCATCTGCAATCCTCCAAACACACTCACCTTGTGTACATACCATTATTTTTAAAATGTCGATTTGGCTTCCAGCTTTGGAAGCTAGCTCAGCTTAAATAAAGCAAAAGTATGAGAGAGAACATGCAAAATAAGCTCCATATTACAATACTAAGTGGGCTAACAAATAATTCACATATTTTTAATACAAAAAAAAAAGGATGCACAATCTCAATTTAATTTAAAAAATGCTTATTTCAGGGAATACTTCTGAATGTGGCACAGGTGACAAGAGAGCAGTGAAGACGATCCTTCTTCCAATTGGTTCTGACCCATCCAACCTTTATTATAGGTCTGAAAGGAGACTACTCCAATTTATAAATAAACAATAGACGTAACGTGGCAACCAGAACAAAGAGGTAGCTGAGAGTACTACTCGGCTCTCTGCCTGTGCCTGCTTCCACTGATCCCTTCCAATGAGCTATCTGACATTCAGAGGCAGATCAATACACAAAAAATACAAAAGAGATACTTTGTGGGCAAAAAGCAACAAAGATATAAAACAAAATGTCTGAAACCCCATAAAACAACTTCTGATGGAACACTGTTTTTCATTTTGCAGAAGTAAAATATTCACCACCAACCCTGCAATTAGCTAGAAAATTACAATAATTACAGCAATTTTGTATCCCATCTCCAATCCAATTAATAGATATATGACCTTGTCAACATGTAATAATCAGATTGCATCTACAACAAAACTGGATGAGTTTTATATGCTGAATAGAACTTGCACAGTAAGAAGGTAATTATTTGAAATACTGAGAATACCATTTGTATGCCATGCTCCACTTCACAAGTTAAAAGAAAATACAATAGGAATATTATTTCTGTTTTTCAATATATATTTAAATCAAACTCGGAAAATAGTACTCTAGTACGAGTTAATGTTAAGAGGATAGATCTCTAAAGCAAAGATCTTGGATCTCTTATCAAGGCAAAAGCAATCTCTAAGTGCTTAGGGGTAAGAAAAAAATTAAGAGATTAAGATAGGGGAGTGGGTGCTAACTTAGGACACAATCCTTCTGTAATAATTATTACTATCTCTTTTACTTCTAAAAGTTAGAAAGCTAGTAAAACCTTATCAATTAATCAAACAGCAGTATTTAATAAAATGTTGCCAGCAATGGATAAAACCTGTAAGATTAACATTGCTTAGAAATGTTAAAAATGTTACAAGATTTAAAACACAGTAAACATACACACACACACACACACAATATCGAACAAATCAGACACTTTCTCAACATTCCTACAGCAATATTATTTCCAGAAATTTTGCAATTACTAGGGCAGGTGGCAGTTCCAAAAGAATCCTGATTCTCTAGTCTGGATCTTCCAGAAGAAATATTCAAAAATTAGATTTCTGGGGCAGAGAAGAATCCTGCCACCATTCTAAGATCAGGCTACCCTGGAATGTCTGACCTCTAAAAAAAAAAAAAGTCTTTGAGAATTAAAAAACAAAGAAAAAAACTCAGAGTAAAAAAAAAAATCACTAGATTTGAACTCAATGATTTATTTGCATAGGAAATGTGTGTCCCTGAGCACATTAGGTCTCTCAAAACCTGGATTTGTGACCACTAAAAATAAAGACACTTAAACATGTATCAAAGAATTATGAAGGTGAGAGAAAACAGTTGCAGTCTAACTGGGTATTGAAAAGAGGTAGTGTGTCCCACTCAAGAATGTACGTCCCATCAGGGTGCCTGGCTGACTTAGTCAATGGAGCAAGTGACTCCTGATTTCATGGCTGTGAGTTCAAGCCCCATATTGGGTATATAGAGTACTTAAAATGAAAATCTTTAAAAAAAAAAAAAAGAAAAAAAGAAGAAAGAAAGAAAGAAAGAAAGAAAGAAAAGAGTATGTGTCCTATTTACTTAGGTTCTGTAACTTTTCAACCCTTTAAAACATCCATAAAGTCTACACTCAAGAGACATCTTTTATCATCATCACCATTCTATAATCTTCTGTTATCTGTGCTTATCATGTGCCCAGCACTCTATTAGGACTTAAAGACCTCATTTACTACTCACAACAATCCTAGGGCAGGCACTTAGAGACTGAGAAATTGAGGCTGAGGGAGATTACTAATCTTGCCCAAATCTTCAAAAGGAACAGTGCCTGAGAAGACACAAAGACCATCCACGCGATGCCGGGACACCAAAAATTTCAGGGACCTGAAGTCTAGGTCTTCACATTTTTCCCAAAATGGCTACATTGTCCTTAAAGTGGTCAAGGTGAAATGCTTGCTTTTTGAACCCCTTTTTGCCCTTGTCAACAGCCCTAAGGGCTGATGTATACCCAGGAGGCAGAGGAGTCCCAGTGCCTGGGACCCACAGTGCTTTCAGGAGGCTCAAATATTTAATTTCTTTTTAAAAAAATATTTTATTTCCTTCTCTGGAGAGAAAGAGAGTGTGTGCGAGCAGGGGGAAGGACAGACGCAGAGGGAGAGAGAGAATTTTGAGCAGATTCCTCGCTGAGCGATGTGGGGCTCTCTCTTAGGACCCTGAGATCATGACCTGAGCTGAAACCAAGAGTCAGACACTTTTTCTAAAATCGTTATTGTGTTATGTTAGTCATCATAAAACACATCATTGGTTTCTGAGGCAGTGTTCCAAGAGTCATTGTGTATGCACCACACCCAGTGCCCCATGCAATCCGTGCCCTCCTCCTTAATACCCACCACCAGGCTCACCCAACCCCCCACCTCCCTCCCCTCTAAAACCCTCGGTTTGTTTCACAGTCCAGAGTTTCTCATGGTTCATCTCCCCACCCCACCCCGATTCCCCCAGTTCACTTTTCCTTTCCTTCTCCTAACGTCCTCCATGTTATTCCACAAGTAAATGAAACCACGTAATTGACTTTCTCTGTTTGCAAGAGTCAGACACTTAATTTCTTTTAAAATCAGAAGGAAAACAAAATGAACTTTGAGAGACACAGTAAATATTTTTTTCTCATATCATATGAAAATAATACTTTTAGAGCCATTGAAAACTATGAAATTTTGCATGACAGAAACAATAAAATACTGAAATATTTAGTTATATGAAATTAATTTTTATTATTGATATTATTATGGTAGGAGGGGTCCATGAAGGTGAAAGTGCCTAGAGTCTAGGAAGTCCTACATATGCTCTGAACAGCTTTTCTACCTCACAAAACAGGTGAAACACCACACACACACACACACACACACACTCTCTCTCTCTCTCTCACTCTCTCTCTCTCTCTTAAAAAATTATAAAGTAAAAACTAACCATCACCTATCCTGAATCTTACAACTGATGATATATACCACTACACATAAAAACTTCCAGGATGGGGCACCTGGGTGGCTCAGCTGGTGGTGAAGCACCCGACAATTAGTTTGGCTCACGTCATGAGATCAAGCCCCATGTGGGGTTCCACACTTAGCATGGAATCTGCTTGAGATTCTAAATAAATAGATAGATAGATAGATAGATAGATGAAAGAAAGAAAAAAAAGAAAGAAAATCTCAAAAAGGAAAAAACAAAACAAAACAAAAAACAAACACTAAACCTCCAGAATGCCAGACAGTGGGACATTTTGAAATAATGGTCTTGATGTTGAGAAAGTAAATGATTCCAGGTAACAAATCCTTTTGCCACTCAATGAGTTTCTAGTTCATTCCTTTTAACAAAATGAAAGGAAGACACAAGCCAGTTGTCTTTCCAATGATACATCAATAAAAATCTTGATGAAGGATCACTAACTCATGTTTGGTGCTTAACTTGACGGAAGGTCGAAGGGCTGATAACAGTACCGTAACCGTAACAAACTCCATCTATACCCTTCTACTCACTTCTGTGAACAAGATTTAAAGATAACAATTTCTCATTCTAGAAAAATTTAGTATTTTTCAACAATTAGAGTGAACTAGCTGGGGAGAAAATCCCATTTAAAGAGATACACTTATAATAAAAATAATTTCTGGAGCACCTGGGTGGCTCTGTCAGTCAAGCATCTGACTCTTGATTTCAGCTCAGGTCATGATCTTGGGGTCATGAAATTGAGACTCAAGTCAAGATTCCCCCTCTGCCTCTGCCCCTCCCTCACCCCACTCATGCACACATGCCCTCTCAAAAAAATAATAAAAATGGACAATGACCAGAGTATACATAAAAATGAAAATCTAATCCACAATCTGTAGAAACCAACCTAATAAGCCAGTCTGCTACTTAGAGTAACCAGTCCAGGAAATTAGACTACTATCTGCAGCAACCAGTTCAGGAAGCCAAGCAATAATCCCTTTAACAGTAGGCTCAATATAGACAGCATCTGATTAGAAATTGACAGCTTCCCTAATTTCTGACTCTGCTTTCAATTTATGAGGAGCCAGAGACCGTCCCTGCACACCTTTAGCCAATTACAAAGGACACTCTGCTTCTAGGTAGCCCACCGGCAGCTACTCTACGCCAACAGCTACCAATGAGGGCACATCTAAAGCCTCCCCCTTGTTTTACTATAAAGCTTTCCCACTTCCCTGCTTGCCAAATACAAGTGATGGCGGAAGGGCCCCTTGCTTTGGCAAGCTCTGAATAAATAGCTTACTCTCATTTGAATGCTCTCGGTTATTTCCACATTAATAGGCAAAAATTTTTATAGTGCATATTTACACTATGTTGATAAATTATGTATTAATAATAATCACCAGTATATTTGCATTATATAAAAATTCAAGAGTTAACATTTGGATGTATTTTGTTTCACAGAAATGGGAAAAGATGACCAATGAAAGATACTCAAGCTTATAAATGTATTAGGTTAAAACTTGAGTTATATTAAATGAAACAATGTTCAAGAAAAACAGGAATTAAGTAAACTTTGAAATGTTAAGTGCCTTTAAAAAGTGTTTCCTTCAAAAACACACATGTACACAAACACACACATACATTTTTAGAGTAATTTTAAATACAAACAGAAGCAGAATAGCATACTGCCTCCCCACACAGCCACTCAGCTACTATCTCCGCCTGTGTACTTTGAAGCAAATTCCAGATAGATGATTTCCAACCACACCTACTTTGTTATGTATTGCAGAAAGATAAAAATCTTAGAAAATAATTTCAATAACAACGTCCATCTAAAATGAAATAATTCCTTAATATCAAATATTCAAACGGTGTTCAACTCACCAATCTGCATATGACTGCTATTCTTTAGTTGTTGTTGTTTCATTTAAATCAGGATTTATACAAGATTCACAGATTATGATTGGATGTTACATCTCTTAAGGCTCTATTAATCTGTGTTCCCTCTCCACCTCTTTCCCCTACCTTGCACTTGACGTATCGAAGAACCTGGGTCACTTGTCTTATATAGTCTCCCATCATCTTGACTTGACTGACTGCACATCTACGGTGTTAACATGCTTTCCAGCATTCAGGATTTCTTATAAATTGACAGTTGGATCTAGATACTTGATTGGATTTGGGTTTAATTTCTTTTGCAAGACTACTTCATAGTGTTATATTCTTCCATCAGAAAGATCACAATACTTAGTTAACTCTCAATTTACTATTGTCTTTTTATATTACCAGTGATTGATGATAAATGCATAGATCTATTATTTCATCAGGAATGACAAAAAAAAAAAGCAATATTCTTACTCTAGCATTACTTCTATCATTTATTAGCCAGGATACCTCAATAAAAAGAACTTCCCCTTCATCTATTTAGTTACCCAGTAATATCATTCATACACAAAATACAGGAAAGATACCTAATTATTTAATTCTTCTACCAGTTTTCCAAATAGTAAGCTGGTTCACTAGCATCCCTTATCTTGCTTGCTTACTTATTCATTGTCATTATGAACTCATGAACGCACTCCTTTCACTCCCCTCCCTGATGTTCTAATCGTCTTCCTTGGGCCAGTGGGAGCTTCGACATGACTCCTGGGCCCTGCTGACACAACTCCAGTGACCTTTCACAGTTTCCCTTATTTTCTGATATGGCAGGATGACCCAGAATCCTCTGATACATTTCCTCCCTGGATCAGAATTCAGCCATTTCTCCAGAAAGCTCTGATCCCTTTTGATGGAAAATGCTATTTCCAAATCACAGTCTGGATATCGGGAATGCTCAGTTACTGGGCTGGAGCGTTAATTCAAGACACAGTCAGTGAACATATATAGGATTTGCCTTTCCTCCCACCTTCCTTTGTGTGTGTGAAATAGAACATCCCACAGAGTCATTGTATGTTCTGTGCAAACTGAGGACCATGGAAGTTTTCTTTATTCTCTTCTAACTTAAGTCTGTAGACCTTTCCTTCTATATTCTGAATCCCAGATCCTTGATGGCACAAGGAATAAGAGAATTAGAATATTACTATAATTCTTCATTCACTCCATCTCATAATATCCACCGAACAGTCCAAGAATAACAGGACCAGTATTACCAACAAACAAACTGCAGTTCTTCCCCTCCCCCCCATCTTTCTTTCATGGTACAAATTACTAGACTTTACAGTAACACAAAATAGCTACTCTTGGATGCATGAGCTACCAATTGGATATATAATTTATATGTAGTTCTGTTATATGATTTTTTATTTTGAGAATTACTATTTAACTACTAATAATCTTACAGTTTTTTAATTAAGATTTTATTATAATTATATAAAACATAATATGGTTTGAATGCCAAATATACAAAACAAGAGGTTGTGAGTCTCACTTCTACCCCACTTCATCCATCCTATTCTCTCTGTTCCCCATAGGTACCTATTTTTTATAGTTATTCTTTTTTGTTTTATTTCTTCAACATAAGAAGCTTTACATAAATGATCTCTCACTGTGTGGTCTATTTTATTCACTTTCTCATTTTTTTAAAGCACGTTTTTTGGAATTTAAGAAAATATGTATTTTTTTTTCAAATAATTATATTTACACCAGTATGTCTATGTAAAACTGCCCATAATTCCCCCATTTTTATTATTATGGTCTACTGATTACCTTCTATGAGCAAGATCATTATTAGCTGGTTGTGATGTCTCATCCTTTAAGGGTATTATTCAGAACGTTGTTCAACACACAGGGCTCAAGAAAATATTTCTCAAGTATCAGTTTAAGCTTCTCTCACATAACTACTATTTTTGACCATAAGGACAATGATTCATTAATTCAGGGTTTCTCTACCTCAGCACTATTGATATTTGGGGATGGAGAACTGATACGGACAACAGTCCTATGACTTATAAGATGTTTGGTAACATTCTTGGCCTTAATCAGACACTCATAGTATCCACATCTTTACCAGTTGTGACAACCAAAAATATCTCCAGATATTGTCTATTGTCCCTCATGGGAAAATATCACTTATATATGAGAACCAATAATTCAACTAAATCAAGGTTCTCAGTTTATATGCACTACAAGGGCAAATTCACAGTAACTTCTAAAAAAGCATAAAAAGCTTTTAAGATGAGAATTCTGTGTATTAAGTCCACTGTTCTATTGACAAAATAAATTGCACACTTTTCTTAGCTTCCATCAATTCTTCATGCAAAAAAGGAGAGGAGTGAATTCAAACACAGCAAGACTTGGAAAACACAGCAAAGTTAACTTTCTTTCTTCAAGGAAAGCATCAGGAGTTTACCTAAAATCTCTTATGAACCATGCCCCTAATTAGAGTTGATTATCCGTCAATTCAGCAAATTTCTACATACTGTTGGCTTCTTTATTTTCCTATTGGTAAACCAGAAAGACCACTAACCATAAACCCCTTTTGGACAAGGACTAGGCCTTATGACATCAACTCTGGACTCATCACATATCGCAATGCCTGGCCCAGCACTGTCCAACTCCTGTATTATGTTTGAATCAGTGGTATTAAAACAGTATGAAAAACCATCCTAATAGTTAGGGGAGTCGTATACAACACGTAACTTTTACACAGCTACCAAACCTTGCGTTTATTAGATGCTTACCATACACTTACCCAACGGCTGCCAAAGCCATGAAATCTAAATAAACCTAGCATATAAAATTTAGAACTAGAAAGTCATATTTATGTATTCTCCCACTGATGGCTACAAGACATTGCCAAAGCTTCCAATATAAGTTCCCCTGCTCATGATAAACAAGGTAAAAGAGATCTTTTGTGTTAAAAACAGCACTTAAATTTAAACACACAGGACCAGCCAAATATGGGTGGTGGTGATGAAGAAATGTTGCATCCAGAACAAAAGACAAAACTTGATGGAAAGTACACCATTCAAATTCTTCTTAACATAAAGACAGCATTTACCTTTCCTTGAACAATTTTTTAAGGTGCAGCTAAATTAAAAGTACATCCTTTATAAAACATGAACGTAAAACTACAACAATAAGACATAAAAAAAAGCTCTGTATTTAATTCTATACCTTAGAGGGTAATTATTCATATAAAGATACTATTTCCCAAATATCAGGCACCTGAATATCTGTACTCTTATTTCATTAAAATTTACTGTAAATCACATTTAGAAGTAAGTCAATCAGAGAAAGATAGGTATATGATTTCACTTGTAAAACTCATGGAGCATAAGAAACAGGGCAGAGGACCATAGGGAAAGGGAAGGAAAACAGAATGGGAAGACATCAAAGAGGGAGAAAAACCATGAGAGACTCTAACTATGGGAAAAAAACTGAGGGTTGCTGGAGAGGAGGTGGGTGATGGGCGTTAATAAGGGTACTTGATGTGATGAGCCTTGGGTGTTAGAAGAAACTGATAAATTATTGAACACTTCATCAGAAACTTCAAAAAAAAATCAAATTTAGGCAATCTACATTTATAAATGAGATTATTCCAAGCAGAAAAGGCATGGGCTTAATAAGCTGGTATACAATAAAAGAAAGTAAAGTAACTAGTGTACCCACTTACGTATTACCTTGCATACCATACATGGTACACACCTCACATTTGGAAAAACATTGCCTGAGGCAAATCCAAGATAATATTTTTAAAAGAGCATATCCATGTAATAATCAAATGCTATTTCCACAAAATTAGTTTAAAATATGTTTGTACATGTGAACAAACCGATGTTTTGTGAGAATTAACTATAGTCTAAATATTATCTAACTATACTCTATAGAGAATTTCATACATTATTATACACTATTACCTATTTATATGAAGAAGATCTTCTGATAATTACCAATAAAACCACACAAGACTACCAGTAAAATTAGGGGAGCCCTGGTGGCTCAGTCAGTTAAGCATTTGCCTTCATCACAGGTCATGATCTCAGGGTCCTGGGATAGAGCCCAGCATCAGGCTCCTTGCTCGGCAGGGAGCCTGCTTCTCCCTTTCCCTCTGCCTGCTGCTTCCCTACTTGTGCACTTTCTCTCTCTGTGTCACGTAAGTAAATAAAAATATTTAAAAAAAAAAACAACTACCACACAACACTGGAAAAACTGCAACGTTTCTAAATAAAGGTGACTAAAAAATAAATGATTTCTGACTTACAAATTTCTTGAAATGGACCTTCTTATTCTTAAAAAGTGCTTAATTATAAGATTAGATCATTACAAACACTAAATTTATTTATTTTTTTTAAAGATTATTTATTTATTTATTTGACAGACAGAGATCACAAGTAGGCAGAGAGGCAGGCAGAGAGAGAGAGAGAGAGAGAGAAGCAGGCTTCCTGCGGAGCAGGGAGCCCGATGCGGGGCTTGATCCCAGGACCCTGAGATCATGACCCGAGCCGAAGGCAGCAGCCCAAACCACTGAGCCACCCAGGCGCCCCAAACACTAAATTTATTTTTGCAAAAGTACTTCACTTTTCTGTGTAAACCTCCCATGAACAGCCAACAGAATTCTTCAGGCAAGTGTCCTAGAATTTGAGTATTCTAAGTCCCTGGATTCCTAATATAAACTCACTCAGCCCTATATTTTCTCTCCTTCAGAGGGTATTTGAATAGCAGCTCTTCCAGATCTCTGACGATAATTCTGGCCCCGAGGTCTCTTCACCACTCTCTCTCTCAGATAAAGTTCAAGTAATGATTGTATCCAAGTTGATTATCAATCAAAGATACTAAGTTTGGGTTTGGTATTAAGGTCATTAACTATTTCCTATTTGATCTAGCATTCAAATAAGAAACATGAAAAGAAAAGTCTGGGAATATAACGTTAACTGTCATCCTTGTTTACCTTTAGGGAGCAATTTAAAAGTCTACCAGTCTAAAATGAAGTAAGCCCAATGCATCAAAATGTGAAGACTCTTGCCTACTTCTCCAGCAAAAGACATTTGCCCAGGTTCTAAACTTAATCAATTTTTGATAAAAACAGATAATGAATTCTATTCACAGGAGCATGGCTGGATAACAGGAGTTGGCATCCCTGTAAATTAAGATGAAACACGCAGAGAAGAAAGAGCTTTCACTTACTTGCACGAAGGACGGAAGGTGTGACCTCAATTTCACTTGTTGCTTGATAAGGCTGAAAGGCTGAAACATTGTTGGTGCCAAGTTCACTGCCAAATATCTCCGGGCTCTGGGTACCCGTGGAGCTGGCACTGGTGCCATCACCTCCATGATGTGGATCCTGCTCATCAAACACAGCTACCAGCTAGAAACGAAAGGTAAATCTGCATTTACAAACAATAGGTGAATCACTGAACTCTCTACCTCTGTACTTAATACACATTATATGTTAGTTAGTTGAATCTAAATAAAATTAAAGTAAAACAAAACTGCTACCAAAGTTACACCACATTTGACATAAATCTACAGAGGAAAAAAACTGACATTTAAGCACCCAGGAATATTATGTTCTAGGAAGCAAAGCTTCAAAGACCTAATCTTGCCCCCAAGCTTTGATGCTTTACTTTTATATTTCTAAGTTGTACATTTAAATCCAAAATTCTATTGGTAAAAAATAATAAATTGGTTTTATATCACAGAACATTAAGAGAGATGGGGCAGATATAAATCTTTTTGTAAATAATACATTAAGTGGAAGAGAAAATGCATTTCTATATATAATGCATATATGTGATCTGTAGTACTACATATTTAGCAAAACACACAAGGTACCTTTCACATAGGAGGAAGGAGTATTTAAAACTACACATATGTCTGCCCATTTGTGCATAAGAGGGATAAAAGATAAGGTTGTCTCCTAGCTGTTGGTAAGAATGGAATGAAAGAAAAAAAAATGGGAGCAATGTGGCTGGTGGGGAGGAAAAGACTTAAGAACTTTGGAAAACTATTTTCACCATTCAATGTAAGACTAGAGACCAAAAAACAAACAAACAAACAAAAAACCTGTCATATAAATTTGTTTCTCACAAGCGTATGGTTTAGAAATCCTCACACCACGACACACACACATACCAGGAATGAATGAAAAAGAAAAATATCTTGGATAATGAGAGTCAAAATTCTCCCTGTCAGAAAGAGAAGTTACAAATAAAGAAATAAACTCTGTGATATCAGATTAAAATCAGAGGCGTCAATATGAATATGCGGTTGGTTGTTTTTTGTTTTTGTTTTTGTTTTTTTAATGAATGGGTAGGTAGGCAGACAGACAGGAACGAAAGTCAATGCGTGTGTGGTTCTTAGCTCCCCCCACTGAGTGGTCCTAGAAGCAACCACACACAGTATGAAGGAACATAAGCACCTGGATCTTGGTTTCTGTTACCATTTTCCAACGAATGAACTAGGGCTCCTTAAAAAAAAAAAAAAAAGTTAATTCCAGGGTTGGGGCAGAGAAAATACATGATGGGCCTGGAACACCCTTGATGCCAAAAAGGAAAGAGTACTCAAAAGTGAAAGAGGCACATCAAAGGGAATCAGTGTTGACCAAAGGAGCTCTCAATGGCCAAAGCTGGGACAATTCATAAACAAGTCAATAATGACACAATGGGATTTTAACCCCAAAACAAACAAACTAAATATCTGTAAGTCCATAATGATACAAGTAAATAGTTAAAGAAATAATTAATGGTAGAAATGGACAGCTCTTCCATACTGTAGCATTCCAATTAATAAAAAGAGAAGAAATGATGGAAACAGAAGTCATCACAGGCCATCATGACAGTTAGGACTGCCGCAGGTGAGATCACCAATGGAAGCGGAAATCACTGAGTGAGAATATCACGAGAAACAGGATACTAGCAAATCTCCAAGTATCTCCCCACACAATACCTTTTCATTAAAAAGAGAAAAATAGTATCTTTGCAGGGGAGAAACTTGGCAGAAAACACTTTACCAAGGTTAACATCACCCGTAATGAGTCATAACACCCTCAGATAAAATGCACGGAGAAGGACATAAAATTACTTCAGTGGTATTCCTGCTAAAAATGTGTATCTTTGATCTAATCATGAGAAAACATCAGATAAATCCAAGTTGAGGGGCAATCTATAAAATAACTCACTCTTTAAAAATATTAAAGTGATGAAAGCAAAAGAAAGGCTGATGAAGTCGTGTAAATTGGAAGAGACAGAGGAGAAATGAGAACGACATGCAGCGTGAGGTCCTTGCCTGGATCCTGGGCTAGAAAAAGGACATCAGTAGAAAGGGGGCAACATTCAAAAGATTGCGGTAGATTAGTTAACAGTATTGACTCAATGTTACTAGTTCTTCTATGTTTGATAACTGTGCTACAGCTGTATGAGATTTTACATTAGGGATGGATGAAGAATATATGCAACTATTTTTGCAACTTTTCTCAAGTATAAAATTATTTCAAAATTATACTTTCATAATATAGCATTACAAAAGGCCATGAAAATTAAGATGCAATCTATTTATTCCAATAACTAAACAGTGGAAGCACTTTAAAATCTCAGAGTAATAAAGTGCTAAGGGCCAGCACCACCTTGATCATTCACCCTACAACCCTATGCCTGGTAAACTAAGCGTGGCATTCCAAGGAAGGTAGAACCATGACTAACCCTAACATTCCTACCTACCTCCAATTCAAGCTTCTCCAAGCTTGAGTCCTATCAGTTAAAGGATGCTCTGATAAATTTACAGAACATGAGAAGCACTTATAATTACAATTCTCATTTCATAGTTGGTTTTGTCATTTTGAACAAATGCTATTTTCACAAGTGTGTGTGTGTGTGTGTGTGTGTGTGTGTGTGTGTGGGCAATCAATTCGTAAGACAAAAACAAAAACCATCATAAGGTCATAGAGACATGTAGACAAACAGGAAGCTCAGAACCCTGCTGTGGCATCATCTATAATTAGCTGATTAAACAACGTGGAAGGAGGTTAAGTGGTAAGGAGAAATTAACGTAGGATGGATAGCTGGGCCACTCAACCTTATAATAAGCAACATAAGTGGGATAAGAAATCCCCAGCAGTTATAAATAACAGAAAGGTGTTTGTATGTATACACTGAAGTTCCCATAAACAGAAAAAAAATCAGTCTGTTTATCTGACATCGACTGGCAAGAATCTCCCGGAATTCATAACACAGACATTCTGCTAGACGAGGGGTCAGTAAACCTCTGGAAGTTCCAACTAGTAAGTATTTTTGGAGCTGTGCAATCCATGCAGCCTCTGTCACAACTATTCTACTCGGCCACTATGGCACAAAAACAGCCGCTGGCGATACACAAATAAATACCACAACGAGGTTTAAATAAAACTTTATTTACAAAGCAGGGGATGGACCAAATTTGGCCCATAGGCCATAGTTTGATAATCCGGCTATAGAATGCTCATCCACCCAGTAACATCCAATTTACAATCTTCAACTTGGGAAATAAAATGAAGAGTCAAGGCACCTTGGTAACCCTGATAAATACCAATATCCATTTCAAGCTCTTCACTGAGATTTTGAATTTCCCTACTTGATTTTAATATTATCAAACTTCTCACAAGGTATGCAGCCTAATATGGATTTTGAAGATATTAAGTTCTGACATTTGGTCTTTAATTGGAAGAAAATGAAAGGCAAGTTTTGTTATTAACTTTTTACAATGGTGTGTTCTCTCAAGAATCAAGTCCTTTCTGCAAACTGAAAATGGAGACTGCAAATTACAGAGATCGTGTCTTTAAATGCCACACATGGAAGAACTTATACATGTATATTAGTTTCAATAATTATCTCCAGCATTTTTAGAAAACACAAGTATGAAATCTGGACTGTGTCATGAACAAATGCTGTTTGAATTTCAGTGGCAGAATCACAGTTGGTGATTTGCAATATGCCAATAACATACAATTTCCACAGCTTTCTTTTAAACCAAAATTTAACTGCCAGGTGCAGATATGAAGTAATTTTGTGTTAAATTGGGAAGGGTATATAATTTTAGAAAATCTACTCTACAAGAATGCATATAGTAGCACAGCAAAAGAAAACGAAACCTTCACAAAAACATCACATATTAAAAATCTCTATCATGCCCTTCAAAAAAATAAAGGAAATGTCTGCTTTTAAAATTTGTGAAACGTGACTCATATCCATGCTTTAACAGATGGAATCTTCACTGCTGTCCGTGAAGCAGATCATTTCTGAAAGTTCATTTTTACTTTCAATAGTTATGACTTAATCTCTCTTCTGATTCATTTATCCATCAAATCTCCATGAAAACAGATATGTTGAATTTAGGGTAACACCCACAATTTAAGATAAACCCACATTCTCACCTACCTCGGGAGAAATCATTTTAACTTTCTGAGATATCAGAACCCTCCGAACTGCTTTTATTTTCTTTTCCAAGTTATTTTTAAAACATTACATGCAAACACTTACAAACCACTGGGATAGAGGGTAGCCCTTTTAATGGTTAAAATTATGTGCTTAAAGCCCAGAACTGTGTGTAGCAAAGTGTCTAAGAGCCCAAGATTCAGAATCAAACAGATCTCCAATCAAAAATAGCTCTGATCTTACTTCATGGATGGGTGTTGGTAAATCCACTGGCCTCTCTACCATCTCTTAGCCTTACAGTCCTCATCACAAAAAAAGAGGATGATGGCTGTGGTGGGCAGAATAATGCTCCTTGTTGTCTATTCCCCAAACCGCTGGAACCGGTGGTGTTAACCTTCATGGCAAAAGGGACTTTACACTATGATTCAGATTAAAGACCTTAAACTACAGAGATTATCTCAGATTACCCTGGGGAGGAGGACATCTGATCATCCAAATCTGGAAAAGTAGAGAACATTTCCCAGCTGCAGTCAGAGAGAAATGTGACAATGGTTAGAGAGGTATTATGTTGCTGGCTTTGAAAATGAAGAAAAGGAAGCCATCAGCTAAGGAACATTAGGCGGCTCTGGAAGGCAAAGAAATGGGTTCTCTCCTAGGACCTCCAGAAAGTATAGACTCTGCTCACACCTTGATTCTGGCCCATTGAGACCCTTGACAGACTTCTACAACAGACTCCATCCCCCCCCCCCCCGGCCTTTCACTCAGGGATATACTTTTTAAAACTTGTCAAAGTACATCAAGTACTTGGGTCCCTGAATTCCTCTTCATTCGTCTCTTGAAAAACAAAAACAAAACAAAACCTTTCATTTATAGTGGTCTCCCATATAGCTCACCTAATAACCAATAGCACATCTATAAAAGGAAAATTACCAGATAGTAGCATGATTATATGGATTAACATAGTATATAATCTACACATATGCAAAGGAATCTAATGAGGTAAATATTTAATAGTGCTATTTCAATGTAGTATATCATGTAGTAAAGAGCAAGACATTCCCATTGCTACCTGCACAACCAAGGAGACCAACACCATAACACACCCCTACCTGTCAACAGTCAAAGGTCATCTGTCCCCTAAGAGCTAATAAACATCCTTTTAAAAAGTCACAGATACCTAAAAAGGTATTATGCATCATCTGGAAATCGCAGTGAAACATATTCAGCTATGCTCCCCAGCTTACACTACAGAGCTGGGATTTCATTCTGCGGTCCCTCAGGATGATACACTCGATCACCCACTGAGCCTTCAGACTAATTAGATTCCCAACTGAAGAGTAATGTTCAGCTAACAGCTCTGAATATGTCATCCACAATCCATAATATGCAAATGCTGCAGCCATAAACTAGCTGACCCACTTGTCAGATACAATGTAAACCCCTCTTCCTCCCATCCCCATCACCAAGAGCCACTGTTTCATTTGTACCTATCCATGAAGTTACGACTATATTACACTACTGTTTAAATGTTAATAAAAAGTAAGACCACAAAGTCAGATAAAGCAAAATAACTCTGAAATTGGCTAATCACATAGAGATAGGCGGACTCCAAACTGGAGAAGGCAGCATTTCTTATGATTTTATCATGAACACATGCAGCTTTCTCTCAAAGAGATGACAGTAGATAAAACTGGGAGAGAAGCAATATGAACCTCAGAATCAAATGTAATGATGTAACAAATATTATACAGACATGGGTGAAGAAACTATTAAATCAATTTGTAAGCTTTCTGATGACTGTTTCTATGCTAATGACATAGAGACAATACTAAATCCTTAGTCATTCTCTGAGCCTTACTTGCAATCATGGTTCATTAAAAACTCATTTAAACAGAGCTACTGTTTTACTGGATGAGTAAGCAGAACAATAGCAGAAGAATATATTTGAGCCAGTGATGTTTTGTAATAGTAGTAATACAAGCTATACCAATGAAAACTCACTCACTACAGAAGGAGCATCTCAAACTTGCCGTTGAAAACCCTTAAATGTCACATTCACTAGATTAATTCTGTGCCTCCTCAGCATTTCAAGAATTATATATATTTTGTCTGACCATCACCCCACCCAAAAAAAGACCCAAAGCTTAGCAAGGAACTCTAAAATGACATGAGCACATGGAAAGCTAGCCACCTTTCCTACTGGCTGTGCCTGGAGGCCTTACCCTGCCCTGCTCCATGAGAATGGATCTCAAATCCAGCCCAACTGCAGGCTCCCCAGCTTAAGAGTGGAGAGGGAGCTGTTCCTCATCTATGCTGCCCTCCCCACCTTGTCACTCTGCCAACCCTCCAACAAAACCTACCTAAAAGCAAGTAAAATGTGGAAATATGATTCAACAGCAAGGTATTTCAATCTGCAGACAATTTCATGCTTAACTATTAATATGTGTTACATATTGATTCACAGATAGCTTTTCAGGAATAACACTCAGGCATAGACCCTCAAGAATAACTTCTTCTATGAATGCCATAATCTGGGAATTAGGGATCTAAATTTGAAAAAAAAAAAAGTTTTATTAATCAAAGTCCAACATCATGTAGGAAACAGGCAATAACGAGACAAGCCAAAACCATACACAGGTAGCCTTTCAATGTCTTGCTCTAAACTGTAACCAAAACCCACAGCACCAATCATGATGTTACTTGAACTTTACTCAGACAAAGACATTTGTCCCACAAATGTCCCACACAAAGACATGCCATTGCCACCCTCACTCACAAGTCTGTCACCATGCTCCAATCTCCCTAACTCCTGACCCAAAGGCCCAAGGGTCAGAAGCTGCCATTGGGATTCCTCAGCCCAGAAACACAGCACCATCATTACACTGCAAAAGATCACAGAGTCTTAAAGGCTCCTGCCCTGTCCTCGTGTGCATCTGCATTTCTGCCTCCATTTGGTGAGTCCTCCAAAGCAGGGTTGAGCCCTGTGCTTAGGAAGGTGCCTTTTAGTTTACTTCCTCAGCAAGCCAGGTAAATTAAGCCAGGGCCTGCTCCACTGACCTGAAAACCTTGTCTCAAGATGCCCACAGCACCCCCAGCTCCACCTTCTACCATCCAACTAGCAAATTACCATGTTTACATCAGAGAAAAGGAGCAGTCCAATGTAAGCCTCCAGCTGCTACCGCATTCTCCTACCAACTTGCTACGTTGGTACCAGGGGGCTTTCAGGCACACAGAAGCAATCAGGCCCAGTCAGTCTCTCATCAAGTAACACCATCTCACAGAACTTAGACAATCACCTCCTTTGCCTAATCAACCCATCACTGACTCCATTGTTGAGCATATGACAAATGACTCATCACTAAAATTTCTTGCCAGTCAAATCTGGTGAACTATATATAGCACTTTATTTTTTTGGCAATCAGTAGTGGAAAACTTCCCATCCTAAAATAGAAATTAGAAGGACTGCTTCCTTACTTCTAAATGTTGCAAATCATGTTTAAAATTAAAAGCACGAGAAAAGAAAACTTGGCTGTGGCTCCAGTCAATCAATCAGTACTAGAAGTAGTGAAGCAGAAAACATCTCAACACAATGTTAGACCTACAGAGGATGCAACAGAGGTAAGCAAATCATCCTCTCTGGCATTTAAAGACAAGATAATATTTCCAACTCAAATAACTAGCCTTGTTTCCAAGGCAACTTGGCATTTGTACAGGGAACTCACTAGGGAGTTAGTAAACCCTTAACTGCTGACTTCACGATTTGAACCAGACCCCCACTGACACCTTAGCTTCCATCTAAGAGCATCATCAGAAAAAACGAGAGTTTAACTGCTACAAAAGAATAAAGGAATTCAGATGACTCTATTAAGACTTTGGGGAGTGGAAGGGGATATAGGAGAAAAAAGTATCCTAAGAAAAGCACCCTGGAAGAAATGTGAGTTATTTTTTAACAGTGATTTCTTTTCCTATGAAGGTGCATAAAAACCTAATACTTCTGTTCACTCCAAGTTCTGAATGAAAGTTCGGTTTATACTGAGGCATAATAAAAAGTCACCATTCCTTCTGACAACCACAAGCCAATATTAGCAAAAGATCAAAGCTCAATAAATTTGTTTTGTAAAATATAAGGATAATGTTACATTACAAAATGCCTTTCAGTTTAATTTGCATGCAAAAAGGATAAGTGTGATTTTTAAATATCCACCCAGAGGCAGAGATGAAAAATTTCAAACATTTTCTGACTCCTTTTTGCTGCATTCATTATTTCAATACCTTCTACAAAGGAGAGATAAAGGTGTCCTTGACATTAGCCTAAATTATCTTCAGTATGCAACACAATGCTGATTAAATTAGGCTCATTTTAATCACCTGGCAGGTTTATTCAGAAAGTAACTAAATAATGAAATTCTTTATAACAACTCTTCATTAGTATAACCTGTCTTAGCAATGTTTTTTTTTTTTTTAGTGAACACAGAATAAATACTAATTGTGTGTCAATCCTTTCTCCCTCATATTTGACAGGTAAAAGAACGAGCAAGTTAAACATTGTCCCCAATCCACAAATAGCTTTAATACGGAAACTTACTGCAAATCTTTTGAAATCTAGTACCATTTAACGGGTTTAGGTAGCCAAGCCCAAAGAGTTTGGAAACCTTAATTTTGATGAAAATATATTCTGAGGAAAGCCAAAGCCTCTGCCCTTTCAGGTACTTCTCACACACAAGAAACGAGCCCGTCCGTGAAGTGGAACAGTGGCCATGGAGTCCCGGGTGCGCCGGTGTCTGCACTGCATTCCACCCATTCCGTTACCACGAGGCTGCCAATGTTGAACTGGTCTCCCCAAGTGAGTCCAGCTCAGAGAGGATTCACCAGTTGCATGACCAGGGACAGCTCCAACATTCTGGGTCTCAGTACTGGTGCTTTGTTGCACATCTGCCTTAATCCTGACAGATGGCACACAACAGCCCTACAAACAGCAAGTACTCAATAAATGTCAACTATTATTATTATCTGGGAGTTTCAAAAGACTATCAACCTATCAAGAGGTTATCAACAGAGGAAGAGGAAGGGCATAGGGATTAAGTTAAATCCTATGAACTTTAATCCTAAAAACTGGGAGGCATCCTTGAAGGCATACTGGTTTAATTTGCATGTATTCTGCAGGTTTCAAGGACTATGAAGAAAGGACTAGAAGGTTAAACACAGCTCCTTAATCCAACAAGGAAGAAGTCATGAGGCCCTAGACCAAAAGAAAAGCTACAGAGTGAAAAGAGATGTAAAATGTATAAGCATTAAAATGGAGAACTGAGACTTATTTAAAAGGATTTGGTACATGGTTAGGGCTGGTACTATGAAGAAAGGGATCAATCCAAAATGTCTAGGTTTGTGGTTTGGGTGGTTGGGCTGAGAGCAAGCACAAAGAAAAGAAGTTGGGGACCAAAAAATGATACATTGACTTTGAGGTCAAATTATCATATATTAAGTATGATAGAGAACTGGAAATAGGCATCTATCATGCAAAGGGGAGTTCATGGCTAAAGAAATATAACAGAGCCATGTCAGTATGTCGGTGGTAGTTGAAGCCACAAGTTTAGTTAAGGACCCCAGTCTGAAAGTGCAGCAGGTACAAAACTGGGGATCAAAACCGGAATGAAGCTGAGATGGCAGCTTTTTCTTCCTTCCCTCCAACTCTACTTCTGAAGATACTTGAGAAGAACTGATAAAACAATGTTAAGCAAACTCAAGGCAACATGGTTTCATAGAAACTAGTAAAGTAAAAGTATCACGAGTAGGGACGTAGGATTTAAATACTATAAAGGAGGCATATTAAAACATTTTCAGGAAGGTTACATCAATACAGAACTTCAACAAATAGGACCTAGTTATTTTACACCAGTACTAAACTAATTTCAATAATAAGGATATTTTAATATTTTAATATATGAATAAACTTAATTTTTAGTTCACTGATATGTGTGTGAATAGACACACAAATATCTGTTCCAGGAGCACTAACAAGATAAATTCATCTTCACAATGGTAGGCTTATCTTCACAGATGAGGATTCCATAAACAATTCTTGATTCTCCTGTGAAAGGGTCTATTTCATTAATTTTCTGCTTCTGCCTAATAGGTGCCCTGACAAATACATGGTGAATTACTATCACTTATTGTATCTATTTTGCAGTCCCTCTGAAAAGTGTAGGCAAGTGAACACAAGTAGCTAATATACTACAAGTCCTCTGGGCACCATTCCCTCACCTCACCCCTGTGCTTATACCCAGAAAATCAAGCTCTTTTCACAGCCCACAAAAAGAGAGAAAGAAATTGTGGCTCGTACCTCAGTTCAAGGAATGATACCAATTACCCACATCATAATCCTCCCACTTCTCAACACTCTATGATCCAGATCTTATTATTCTCTCAAGCCAAAAGTATGCTTAAAAGAGGCTGAGTCTAGGAAATAGCACATCAATGCAAAATAAGAGCCAGCTCAAATTCCTGCAGTCCTTGACATCTCTGGCCTCTGGTTTCCACTTTTCCCTGCGGTGGCACAGCTTTCGTTTCTGATTAGATAATTCTACACCTGCTTAGAAGGCTACAGTTCATGACCTCTTTCATTTACATCCTTTCATACCCTATGCCAAGTAAGTGCCAAGAATTGTGTGACATACTGGCTTTAGACCACTTTGTAACTTTAATAAAGGCATAAACCTTCACAGAAAAAAAGCACAGAGGCACTAAATTCTGGACATAGTTTCAGCAGTTTCACAAAGCCCTGCTCTAAGAAAATGTAGAGGGAATTAAGAACACATTTTCTGATATTCAATTAAATATCAATACACATTTCTTAAATTCTTTTACATCACTCTGTTACCACAAAGTCTTTCTATCAGCCAACTATAAATCTCTTCCAAATATCCTCAAATTCTTTTTTACCTTAAAGTATTCCTGTTAGTTTTTCTGCTCTGTCTTCTTATTTTACTATATAAATATTCAATGTTAAAACCTAGAAACCGGGGTGCCTGGGTGGCTCAGTGGGCTAAAGCCTCTGCCTTCAGCTTGGGTCATGATTCCAGGGTCCTGGGATCGAGCCCTGCGAGCCTGCTTCCTCCTTTCTCTCTCTGCCTGCCTCTCTGCCTACTTGTGATCTCTGTCAAATAAATAAAATCATTCATAAAAAAGAAAAAAGAAAAAAACCTAGAAACAATGAATCCCTCTATATCAATTAGAAGAAAAGGAAGAGGCCTAAAACAAAAATCCTATTTACAAATGTGATTATGAAAACAGCATAGCAATAGCAGTTGAGTAATACAAATGGGAGTAGCTAACATTTCTTACCACTCCTGTGTTTAGACCTTTTACACATTATCTTTTTTAATCCTCATAATATAAAGACTACTACCATCATATCCATTTAATACCCAGGGAAACTGGAAACGCAGAGGGCTAAGGTAATTGGCCATGGTCTACCACTACGTCTAAGTGGTAGAACTGTGCACGTGTACTTGAAGTCAATGGCTTTGCCCAGAATAACTGCATGACGCTGTCCAGCATACAACCTCCACCGTGGCCAACAAGCAGAGGGGTCATTCAAGGAAGGCTGAGTCAAGGAAAAGGAGAGCCACAAGTCCTCCTGTAAAGGAGACCTAAAAGAGAAGTGCCAAGAGACACAGTCTACCCAAAGTGTGTCACTTCTCAGATAAACTCAGGCTTCCCTAAACATGTAAACCCAAGAGAATAACAAAATAGCCATTTATGACATTACTTCTCTGTACAAACGCTCAGCTTCAGAAGGCACTCCGCAGGCTGTCATGAGATGGAAAACACCCCAAATTCTATGAGAAACCGCATTTCAATTTCAACCAAGCCTACAAGGTAACTTTCAGAGGATGATTTCCCTAGACAGCAACAACACCAGTGTTCAGAGGTATCGAAATACCAAAGTGGAATGAAAGCTGTGAGAATCTGGAAAGGACTCAGTGTAGGTATACCAGAAGGAAGAGTAGCCATCAAGGATGGGAGAGCTTTTTCCACTGAAGAGTGGCAGAAGAAAGCTAAGAGGGCAGCCCTTGAAGCCTGGGAGCCATTGGTTCAAATACAAACTACCACCAACCACCTGGGTGGCCCTGAGCGAGTTACCTCTCTATGCCTCCATAGGCAGAGAGGCAGAGAGGATAGTAATGCCGGTCTTGTGAAGTCATTAAACCTCATGAGGCTGTCATGAGCAAACCTGAGCTCATATGTGCACACGCTGAGCAAAACAAGCAGCCCAAACCCAATGAGGACACGAACCAGGGGCAGCAGAGTAGTGGGAGTGGTGGGAGTGGAAAGGACTGGCTTCATTAGGATCCCCAGATTCTGTTTATTTTGAAGACAAAGTGCATTACCCAGCAACATACTCAAGGCCTACAATAATATGAAGTTCAGCACAAATATTATTTAACAATTTAGAAAAATGATATATTACTAGCTGCTTTGAACACATTCCTGCATTTCTTCTTTGCAAGTCTTGAGGAAATCTAATGGCATGAGTAGAAACAGGTAAAGATTGGGAGAATGACAAGAAAAAGAACAGTTTCTAATATGGAAACAAAAAATGTGAGGGGCTGGGAAAGGAGCCAGGCAGTTTATCAGAGAATGCTGCCTCAGTACATGCCAAATCCAGAGCCTACAGGACAAAAAAGACTAGCTATTTCCTGTAACAGGGCTACAAAAAGAGCTATGAGACAGTCCATGCAATGAAAGTTTCTCTCAGTATCTTACATGACCAAGGACAGCAATAGCAACAGATATTAGAGAGCAGCAGAGTTAAAGTAAAACCATTTTAAGCACATGACTCTTGATTTCAGCTCTGTTCTTGACCTCAGGGTTATGAGTTCAAGCCCCACACCAGGCTCCACACTGGATGTGAAGCGTACTTTAAAAAGAAAGGAAAAAGAAAAGGAAATTTTAAAAAGCTAATAATCAATTTGCAATGTCTTGAAAATATATTTAGGTTTTAAAAAGCCAAATCTGACCAAAATTAATTCAAAATGCGTAATATTTTCTTGATATTGAAACAAAAATGGTTTTCATTTACAGAAACTAAACCTGCTGGACAATTATCCTGGTTAGGGGTATATTTAAAATTTAAATTTACAAATTTAAATGTTAAATTTTAAATTTTAAACTGGTTAGTTTTTGGTTCATGAATCACATTAGTGTTGTTGCTAAGTGTGTGAAAACAATGTGACAATGAAGTGTAGGGCATTCTGAAGACAAAAGGACAATGAAACATTCCAAAAATAACCCATCCTAGTTTCTTCAACACTAATTCAATTTGGTGTCTATCACAACATTTAGTTCAATCCCTAGTTAAAACCTACGATTCCATAAATCAGAGCCAATGACTAGATCTTTGGTATAGCCGAAAAATATTTAAAGTATTCAGAGAGTTTTTACTGCCCTCCTCAAGTATATAAATATATATTAAAAGGTATTTAAATTGCTGCGTTATTATTTTCAAGTCTACAGTGACTCATAAATTTACTAAGCATAAGCAAATCTGGCGACAAGTAAAGCTGCATTAACCACCCCACCCCACTTCCACCCCACAATCTATGGAAGGAGTAACAGAGTGGTACTGTAGGTCTTCCCACTGCCAGCGTCTCAAACACCATTAGCCTATCAAGGAGACATAAGGAATAAAGACTTAGCTCTTTAAATGGTCAAGCATTCAACTTTCTAAAGACTTTCTTAAAGATTTTACTTATTTATTTATTTATCTGAGAGAGAGAGAGGGAGCGTGCGCACGTACAAGCAGGAGGGCAGGGTGAGGGAAAAGCAGGTTCCCCGCTGAGCAGGGATCCGGACAGAGGACTCGATCCCAGGACCCCAGGATCATGACCTGAGCCGATGGCAGATGCTTAACCAACTGAGCCACCCAGGCGTCCCCTAACGATATTATCAGAAAAACTACATAGAGACATGGCAAGGAAATATAGGACAGAACCATTATTTCCGACTAATCACCACATTTCCTTGGACAAGATCCTGAAGACCTCCCAGCATCTTTTGGAAGAACAGTGTCCACACCAGAAAACCAAACACCACTTGTGGAATCCTGAATTCTGGATCCCACTGTTTGTGGTTGAACCTTTGCAGCGACACTTCTGATCCCTCTGGGAGGGCACAGAGGTCTCAGAATATCACCCTGCTCTCTTCTGAGGAAGTCAACATAGTCAATCCCTTGAAGAGGACACAGGAAATTTAAAACGTAACAGTATGATGGCCAAAGGACTGAAAGAAAAGGTAAGAGAGAACACAATGCAATAATTAAGAATAATACCAGAAGAGTTACCACAGGAAACTATAAGGCAAGCCAAGGAGACACTGGGTATTCACATCCTTGATGGAAGACCAACCCAGACTTCCCCTGCTGTGGGGTCCACACTCCTCATCAACAATTTTATCTCTGAAACCATAAAAAATGCTGGCAATGTCTAAATGACCCAGAAGCTGGGAACTGCTCAGACAATAAAAATCACTCTCACACAAAAGAGACCCCATAGACCTTACCAGAGGCACAATAGCAAAGCAGGAAAGACTACTGCTGGGACATTTAAAAACAGTTCTTTTATCTTTATATACTAGCCTGCAAGAGAGAACAACAGAAACTCAAAAAATGGTCAAATTAGTATTTATTTTAAAACAGAAATCTGATTAGACAATTAACATCAAAATTGCCAGAAATAAAAACAAACCTCTTGTAAACAAATCATTAATAGACTGTTGCTTTATCTTTGGAAAAAGAACATTATTTATAAATTGCTGCCACCTAAAAACTGACCTGATTTGGTACTGTCAGACAGTGAAATACACTTAGGCAAGTGGTAATTTATGAGGGAAAAAAGTCACTTCACAAACTGTGACATGTTTCCAAGTATAATAAATGAGTAAAATAGAATACCACACAACAAAACTGTGAAATCTTTAATGGTATTCATGCAGAAAGGCTGAATTAAATGTCTATGTAATATCAAAATATGAGTTAAATTCACTCCATAGTCTCCCCTCATAAAAAGGTATTATTAGTGGAAATCCCTGAAATTAGTGATTCAGAGGTCCTGGTATCAAATAGTCCCAGTGGAACCTTAAAAACTACCAGAGAATCAGGAAATCTGTGTGCCCAGCATGTTTGGGCACTCCAGGAAAACTGGCTCATTGCCTCTTGTTCCCTAATGTGGCTTTTATTTCTGGATACTAGCACCAGCTGAAGTCCCTCAGATATATGCTCACTAATAACACAGACACAAGAGGTGTGCAAAGAAATGGGCAATGACTGACTGATTATAATGTACCTGAAGTACTGGATAGGGGGAAGGAGCTTTGCAAAGACACAAACATCAACATCCCAAACACTATGTGAAAATGCATCTCCACTGCTAGAAATCGCTATTCAGAAATTGCTTAGCTTAAGTCCCATTCCACTTCCTGGAATATGAGTTTATGAAGCTGGACTTGAAAATTTGTGGCCTCTGTATCATGACTGCATGGCAGTATACAGCAAACACAGGCTAAAAAGAGCAGCAACAGAAGGTTGGGTAGCAAAAGGAAGAATCAGGATCCACTGGGGTGAAACACTAAGGAGAGATGGGGCCAGGAAACTGGGAAGAAAGAATGAAGCCCAAGATGAGTGTGGAAAGGTGGGGGAGTCACATGGCAAGAGGCTTCTAGAAAGAAGAGCAGCCACACAAATGCAGGGACTCTGGGCATCTCCTGCAGGGCAGCCATGATCCCACAGAACAGCACACTGAGTTCATTCTCTTTCATATTGAGAAAGTAAAACCAGACCTGAAATAACAAATCTTGATTTGCAAACAAAAATACAGCATCACAATGCCTTGTCCACAATTCCAAAATCAAACAGCTCCAGAAACAACCCTTTTCTTCCTAAGTTTGTAAGAAAGCACATTTGCGGGCAAAACCAAACCTGAACTAATACAAATTTGTAGTATGTATTTATTCACCTATTGGTGAACAGTCACATGTTTTGCTACAGAAATAGCAATGATCTGATTACAGAGTTGTGCCTCAGACATCAGAGGAGGTATTATAGATTACGGTACACCTTCCAGATTACTTTTCTAAAAATTAGAAAAAAATCTCGACTCTAAAACCTGGCCATAGAAATTTCAGGCAAGGTACTGTGGTGCTGCTGTGGTCACAGCAGGAGCTGACAAATACTCTGGCTCTGGAAAACAGATTGTTAAATTCCCAGGACTTCTGTAAGTCCCCTGTTAACAAAGTCATCATTAAAAATTAAACTGTGCAAATTTGTAATTAAATGAACGAGATTAAAATCAAATGCGGGAAATCCTTCAAACTCACATCTTCATTATGCTACTGCAGTCTCATATGTGCATGGTCTTAAAGTTCTTTATATCCATTGCTTCTGTACAGTAGAAATACTGAGGATATGTGACTGTGTTTCCCAACTCGACACTCAGTGATGTCCCACTGGCTTCTTGCAATAGAACCCGGCAGAGTATTTACACCACAAAACTGCCAAACACTGCATTATCAGTGTGTTGTTAAACATTTGAAAATACATCAATGCTGAAGGCTCTCCTGAAACTATGAAAACAAAGATGAATTCACAACTACCTTCAGGATCTTCTGTTTAGACAGAGGTCAAAATTTGGGAGCTAGAGTCCACAGAGCAGAAGCTTCAAGAACCACGGCACCCCTTTCCAGTTGTTTGGTTTGCCATTGGGCAACAAGCCACACAGGTAGACTGCTGCATGCTAGGGTCTTCTACCCTAGTCGCAGTACATTAAGGTAAAGGTTAACCTCCCAACCACTATGAGTATGCACGAGAACAGGGACTGTTGTCCATTTTATTTATTTTTTTTTTTTAAGATTTTTATTTATTTGAGACAGAGAGGGAGAGGAAGAAGCAGACTCCCTGCCAAGCAAGGAGCCCAATGCAGGGCACAATCCCAGCATTCCAAGATCATGACCTGAGCCTAAAGCAGAAACTTAACCGACTGAGCCCCCCAAGCACCCCTGTTGTCTGTTTTATTCAGTGCTCTATCCCAAGGGCCTAGATAGTATACATGTAGACCACAGAGTAAATATTTACTGAAGGAATGTATTAATTCTCCAAAGCACCATGTGGTTCAATACACATTATATTTCAAGTCCCATAAGGTAAGAAAAACTGCCAGTCAAAGAGACCATCTGCTTAACTTTTCTAGTACAAGAACTCATTGAGGGTGGGGGTAGGGGGTAAGGGTAGGTAAAGAGGATGAGTACTCCATTATTTCATAAAGACAGAAGTATATAATATTTCTTTTACTTTCTGGTTTAAATAAGGTTTTTTGATTGAATCTGAAATCCATCATTTGCAATACTACTTCTATGAAAAATAACGCTCCAAATAGTTTATTTTAAAATGAAGTGTTAAAGCACAAATCCATTCCTAAGTTGGAGACATCAACCATACATTTACAGTCACCATAGCAACTTTTTCCTAAAAGCTCACATAGCCTTAATTTTAAACAGAGGTAAAATTTTAAAGCAAAAAAAAAAAAATAAAATAAAAAAAATAAAAATAAATAAAATTTTAAGCCCACCCCAAAAAAGCCCAACCAAAAAACCAAAAACACGACTATTCAAAACAATCCAAAAATCCCAAAAACACGTATTCAAAATAATATGGAAAATGCAAAAGCTTACTTTTAGAAGATAATGTTTCTTTTAATCTGAACACATTATTTATAAGGCACTTGGAAGATTTCTTATTTATTGCCCAGGAGAAACTTCATCCTGCACATAACTGCAGTTTAATTGATATTTCACACATGGTATTTGCATAAGAAATACAAATGCAAAGAGAAGTGAAGGGCTTCCAGTGCTTAAGCACCTAACATTATAAATGCTTCTTTTGGAGAAAATAAAAACTTAAATCTCTCTAATCTGTGGTAGGAGACTCAAAAAGCCTTCCACTTCAAGATCCAATCTATATTCCTAAAAGAATAACAGAATTCTCTCACTCTCTCAATCCTCTACAGGCAAATTCCAAATTTACAGGCAACTTTCAAATCGCATCTCATACAAACCCCTAGAGCCCAAGGTGGCACAACCTTCTCGTGCAGACAGCACAACCTCTGTCTCCTAAACAAAGGAAACCATATGTTTAGACCACACCCCTGACAATCTGTCCAGTGTGCACAGTGTCAGGTAACTGGAAGAAGGGCCACAAGATAATCCTGGTGCCTCACCTGCGCTGTTTTCCAGAATCACTGCTACATATGGCGTCTACAGGAAGCCTGGGATAAGTAATGTTCCTCTGCCTTAGTGAGCCTCACTTTAAGAAAATCCACATAAAGGAGACAATAAATCTTTACCCCACATACAGTTCTGGGTGACTACCAAGTGCCATAGGCACCTACTCTACCCAGAAAAACGTCTTTACAATATCTTTAAAATAAACTTAAGTTATAAAATGAACAAAATCGAACAAATGAGAATAGAAAACATCAATGTACATTTCAAGCACTGAAGCTGTTTAAGTGCGTGTGTGTGTGTGTGTGTGTGTGTGTGCATGCATGAATTTGTTCACTGGGCCACCAAGTCAAATGTACTTCTTACTATAGGGCAGTGGTCTTCAATGAAGGCAAGTCTGCCCCAGGGAACACTGGCAATGTCTAGAGACACTTGGTTGTCACAGCTGGGGGAGAGTGCTATTGACATCTAATTGGTACCGCTAAAGCAAACTGCTAATCATGCTGTAATACACAGGATGCTAAAGAAGTCAAACTCATTCTTCACAGATGACATGTACTTTATATGGAAAAGCTAAAAGACTCCACCAAAAAAACTGTAGATGTCATACAGGAATTCAGCAACGTGGCAGGATATAAAATTAATGCACTGAAATCAGTTCCATTTCTAAGCACTAACAATGAGACAGAAGAAAGGGAAATTAAGGAATCAACCCCATTTACATTTACACCAAAAGCCCTAAGATACCCAGGAATAAACCTAACCAAAGAGGTAAAGGATCTGTACGCAGAAAACTATAGAACACTTATGAAAGAAATTGAGGAAGACACAAAGAAATGGAAAAATATTCCATACTTATGGTTTGGGAGAATAAATATTTTTGAAACATCTATGCTGCCCAGAACAATCTACATATTCAATGCAATCCCTATAAAATACCATCAACATTTTTCATAGAGCTGGAACAAATATCCTCAAATGTGTATGGAAAAGACCCTGAATAGCCAGAGGAATGTTGAAAAAGAAAACCAAAGCTGGTGGCATCACAATTCCAGACTTTCAAGCTCTGTTACAAAGCTATAATCATCTAGACTGTATGGTACTGGTGCAAAAACAGACACATAGATCAATGGAACAGAACAGAGAGCTCAGAAATAGACCCTCAACTCTATGGTCAACTAATCTTTGACAAAGCAAGAAAGAATGTCCAATGGAAAAAAGATAGTCTCTTCAACAAATAGTGTTCAGAGAGCTAGAGAACCACATGTAAAAGAATGAAACTGGACCATTTTCTTACACGGTACACAAAAATAAGCTCAAAATGGATGCAAGCTTATATAAATAAATATGAGACAGGAAGCCATCAAAATCCTAGAGAAGAAGAAAGGCAGCAACCTCTGTGACCTTGGCCACAGCAACTTCTTGCTAGACATGTCTCCAAAGGTAAAGGAAATGAAAGGGAAAATGAGCTATTGGGACTTCACCAAGATAAAAAGCTTTCACACAGCAAAGGAAATAGTCAACAAAAACAAAACCAAAAGAAGCTATGGGGCAAAATGGGAGAAGATAACTGCAAATGTCCTATCAGATAAAAGGCTAGTATCCAAGTTCTATAAAGAATTTTATCAAAACTCAACAGCCAATAAATAAATAATTAAATAAATAACCCAGTCAAGAAATGGGCAGAAGACATGAACAGACATTTCTCCAAAGAAGATATACAAATGGCCAACAGACACATAAAAAATGCCCAACATCACCTGGCCATCAGTGAAATACAAATCAAAACCACAATGAGAAACAACCTCACACCAGTCAGAATGGCTAAAATTAACCAGTCAGGAAATGATAGGTGTTGGCAAGGATGCGGAGAAAGGGGAACCCTCTTACACTGTTGGTAGGAATGCAAGCTAGTACAGCCACTCTGGAAAACAGTATGGAGGTTCCTCAAAAAGTTGAAAATAGAGCTACCCTATGACCAGCAATTGCACTACAAGGGATTTACCCAAAGGATACAAACATTGTGATCCAAGGGGGCACCTGCACCCCTATATTTATACGTCCACAATAGCCAAACTATGGAAAGAGCCCAAATGTCCTTCAACAGATGAATGGATAAGGAAGATGTGATATGTATGTATATATGTATGTATGTGTATCTATATATATATGTATGTATATACGTACATATACATATATATATATACACAGAGAAAGATAGATAACACACACAATAGAATATTATATTCATGTGGATAAAACTGAAGAGTATTATGCTAATATATTATATATATTTACATATACATTAGCTATGTATATATATATCTAGTGAGTTATCATTCATTAGCTCATCACTCATTAGCTATATATATACATGAAACAGTGAGTACTAGGTTTATGCAACTGATAAATAACTGGACTCTACATCTGAAATTAATGGTACACTCTATGTTAATTAATGGAATTTAAATAAAATAGGGCAAAAGAAAAAAGAGGGAAAAAAGTGTCATTATGCTAACATTGAGAAACCCTGTTTTAGGAGACAAAGTTTAAAGGCCACTAACTGATCCTATACTTCACCCTATTGAGCAGTCACTCCTATAAAACATATATAACTTTAAATGTGCATTGCCTTAAGTGGAGTCTGCTAATATTTAAAAAAGCAAATTAACAACTGCCTCTCAAAGGACACTGTTACATGTCGGAGACCAGTATTTTTTTCTAAATATAAAAATGCTGAATACTCACTGCAGAAAATAGTGAAACCAAAAAAGAATAAAGTATTTTGTGGCAAATTTATGAAAAGATAGAGCAAAACAAGACAAGCTCACCATCTATAGATTTTTTGCCACAAAGCAAAAGCTCCCCAATATATGTGGATTACGCATAAAATGTTCATTTTCAGATTTTGTTTAAACTTTACAAGTCTTCACACAGGAACTTTAGCGATGAGACCATTCTTGCTCCTATCATCAGAAAATGCCAGCGACAGATGTTAGAGTTGACTTTAAGAAAAAAATCTTAAAACAAAAGATGGTTAAGTGAGCAGGGGAAGGCCAGGAAAAGTAAAGAAGGAAAAAGACCAAAACAGGAAAACATGAGCAGAAACCTACTTCTATTCACCATGCACACTTTTCAAGCCACAAAGCAACCTGGGACATTTTTTGTTGGAAACTGCGAAGCACCCCACCTGCAAGCCATTTGCAGGCAGAGGCATTACTATAGAGAACCTCAGCCTGTTTAAGAACTGGACACAGATAAGCTGTCGTCTGCTTTTCAAACTGCTGAGGAAGAGAGACCACACAGTAGAACAACAAACTGTAAAGTTCTAAGTTAAGGATTTTGTCAAAAACTGGTGTTTTGTTTTTTTTTAAATCACAGTCTGACAAATTTTAGTCATTGTATTTAAGAGAATCCTAATTACATCCAGACGAAAAGTGGATATGCTTGCTGTCACTAATGAGATCTCAGAGCATGTGAATTATTCCAGAAGCAGCTGCTAGTATCCTAGCATGCATTTTTTTCACCATTTGCATTAAGCAGAAATTTTATCAGAGGCCAATTAATAGTCAATTTAATAGCTTTGTGGAAGAAGTACTAAATTAAGTGTGTCAACACCATATATTCGGTGCCTTTCCCTGTCTTGCACTCAGCAAGAAAATTACATGACTGACACTCCATTCCCATCATCTCGATGCCATCATCTTGATGGCCAATCACTGGCAACTCACAATACCTGGTTGACAATTCCAGTTGTTTTAAACATCTGGTCGAAATAATGCCATTAAAAGGACCTCAGCCCCTGATCTTTCGCAAGTAAGCTAAAAAGAGATATTGACTAAAGCTCTCAGCCTGACATTATATAAAATTTTGTATTTTACAGTTCTGAAAACAAATCCATGCTCAAATGAACTACTAGATCCACTAGAAACACATGCAGAGAATCCTCAAAGGAAAACCACCTTTATCAAACAATTTCATTAAAAGTAAGCCAATGTAATACACGTATACCAAAACGCTATCAAACTCCTCAAAAGTTCAGGTCACTCTAACTCTAAAACAACTAGCTAATTCTAGCTTTAAATTTCTGTAATAATCCAAAACAATTAAGATTGACTACTTGGAGGAAAGGGAACTAGAGGATACCAACTTTTTCCAAGAAATTATTTCAATGTTATCCATGCAGGTGGGTAAAAAGAAAGGGCGATATATGTACTGGTTGCAAATAACCCCTGTCCTTCTAGTGGCCTAACCCAGAGGTTTTCCAAGTGCAGTCCCTACCAATATCCTCAGCTCCTGGAAACTTGTTATTAAGACAAATATTCAGTTCTGCCCCAAACCTATTAAGTCAGAAACTCTGGGGCTGAGGCCCAGAAACCAGTGTTTTCACAAACTCACCAGGAAATTCTAATACAAACTCAGGTTTGAGAAACACTGCCCTAACCTTCTAGAGATGGTAAAATGAGACTAAAGAATAAGAACAAAGAGGAACTGGAGTTTCATAAGACGTATTGGACTAATCAACATCCATGATTTATTTCATTTAACCGTAATAACAGTTTTATGATACAGGACCTATTATTCTCATGTACACTGCAGCAACACTGGCTTGGTGAGACTAAGGAACTAAGTCCAAACTCTGAGAGTCAGTGTAGAGCTGATCCACGAACACATGGCCCCAGACAAGGAGCCCTCTCTCCCTTCCTGCCCTCAAAGCACTGAGTTCACCTGCTTCATCAATTACCGAAAATTTTAGGAAATGAACAGATTCCGTCAGAATTTCATTTCAGTCTTGATTACAGGGGCGCCAAAAGCCCACCTGTGTTGATGGCATTCCCCTCCACAAAAAATAGGTAGGATGTTTACTCTAGATGGCCCCTTGGTCTCTCTCTCAATCAGTTCAAACTTTTTAGTAACTGCCTCACTGAGGTACACAGCCCACCTTGCTGGCCATCTTTGCCAGCAAAGCGCCCCTTCCCAAAGCCAGGCAAAGTGCCCATGGTTGGCCCATCCCTAAACAAAATCCCAATTTTCCCCATCTAATGGGACCACGTGGGAGAGAAAGACCTTAACAAGCACTCCAAGAATAAATCTTTTACAGTGGCATCCTCTCATATCCTGGGAATGAGAGACCTTAAGGCCCAAACATCACCGTCTGTTCTTGTCGACAGGGAAAAACACACAGACAAGGGGGCAGTAAGAATCTATCCACATGGATGTTGAAAGGAAAAATATTTATAATGGTTCTATTAGAAAACTTGGGGAAGAAAAAAAAAAAACAACCCTTAACTGTATACAATAGGAGCCACAATAAATCACTGTAAAACTACAGTATTTTAAATGTATATCTAAAGGCATGGAAAGAAAATCAAACAATACACACCAAAATATTAACATATTATATTAAATATTTAATACTGTAGAATTAGAGGGGATATATTTTCTGCTTTGCACTCTTTTTTTCTCCACCCCACAATATAAGCATGTTTGTAAAGCAAAAGCATATTTATAGTACATTTAAATTAGAAATAAATACAATAAATATATTCTATACTTTTAGAAGCTAGCAAATTATCAGCACATACATTAATATTAAAGTAATGATGAAAAGCTGTCTTAAGTTTGCAGTTAGCAATTTATATTAACAGTCAAAATGCGGCACACTTTAATGAAACTCACTATTGGAAAACACTGAATATAGCAGATAAATACTTTTTCATACAAAGAAGAAAAATAAGTACTTTGCAGATTATAGCAATTACCAATACCCATCTCATCAACAAGTTTCAGGGTTCCCCTGGGAATAAATACATAGCTTTTATTTTTACTGGAATTAACTGAGCTGCTTTCCTCTTCTTTCATATTGTTTTAGAGATTTAATTTATTCTTGCGACTCAACACAATGAATGAATACATTAGAATTTAAGACCATCCTAGAAGGACCCCTGACAGCCAGATAAAACACAGTTATTACTCTCAGAACACAAATGAAATAATCTGAAAAGGCAAAGAATTATTAGCCTGCTGTCTAGTTTTCAAACACACAAAAGCAAGAAATAGGGTTTATTTTAGACTTACTCTAAAAAGTTATTTTTGTGAAATTTTGCTCTTCAGTGTTTGATAATCACACATAAATTTCCTACTAGAATGGCTATTATTGAACAGTTCATCAAAAAGTTGGAGGGACATTCCCATTGCCAGCCACCTCCCTTTAGCAGGTCAGTTAATGAACATGAGGAACTAATAGTAATTTACAAGAGGAAATATACAGAAACAAGGAAATACATAGAAAACAAGAAACAAATACATAGAAACAAGACTTAGAGGACTCTAAGCAAAGTACTCTGCTTAGTTTCTTTATTTTCATGCAACCATTTAAAAAATAGAATAGTGGGGATTTCAAAGTTAGAGATGCATAGCATTTTTTACCATACATTTAAAGCATAAACAACATAAATAATCTGCCAGAATTATGCCACATCATTTTTCTCCTTGGGAAGATTATAAATGCTACACATACCGTATGTATTAAATAATTATGACTAGAGATAATCACAGCACACATAAAACGTATGCATCATTGCCAAGAATTTGTCTAGAGATTTATTACATCGAGACATACAGCTTTTAAGCTCTGTAAGGAAATCACATGTTTAGCTCTTAATACTACCTAGAAACGATAATAAAGACTGGGGGAGGGGATAGTAAGCACCTGGGGGAGTCTGCTATCACATGGGTTAGGACTTAGAACTTTCTTCTTACAGTATAACCAGACATTTATGGCTCAATTGGAGACTCAAATTAATGATGAGGAAGAAAAGAAAGAAAAAAAAAGACACTGTGCAGACGGAAAAACGTATTGCAGGCAATGACTATGCTTAAAAATGCTAATAAACCAGTAAATTTTGACCATTAGGTCAAAACTTAGCCTACGTTAAATAAAAAATTTCCCGTGACTTGATAAATGTTGTACTTCTATGGTTCTAAAGCTAACGAGATGGTGGCAGACAAGTTACACAAAAGAGCCGGCGTCCTCAGGCAGCTCAGTTTCTACTGAATAAGCACACAGACTTTCCATTTGATGTTTCGGTTTAGCCAACCTGTGCTTGAAGAACTTGTTTGAAAACAGTAACGTGTATTAACCTGGGAAACTCAGTGTTCTGTAAATCAAAATGCACTTTAACTCTGCATATTTATAATTCATTTCCTATAGAAGTAGTTCCACTATTTAAAATATCATGAAATTCATTATCCAAATAGAATTAGAAGTTTACCCTGAACACAGCAGTCACTCACTCAATGAACGTGATTTGTGAACAATCTCCCTCCACATTCCAGTCTTCTAAATAGGAAGTGCCATTCTTCTCTCATATTCCTAAACCAATGGCAAGAACTGAAGAAGGGGGCAGCCTTTGACTGGCTTTCCTTTGTAAATACTTTGAACAAAATGTCTGTCACTTCCCACAGTTCCTTCTTTGGTCTCTATTGCATCCCAAATCCAATTTCCTATTCATCACTCACGAAAGTTAAGTGATATGAAGCAGTCAACATTCAACTGCCGCAAGAGTATTATTGGATAACCCAGGTGTACCCATCTTGGACCTTGCTTCTGTTAGGCCCAACTAACTTAACTACCCAAGCATCTCTACAGAGGAAGAGCAGGAGCAGGAAAACTAAACTCTAGCAACCATCAGATAACTCAGATCTCAATGGTTACTTCTTTTAATGTTTTAGCTTTTATCTTTCAACAACAGAAATTTCAAACCAATGCGTTTTTCCATCATTAATTGTTATACCTTTTAAAATCCAGTATGTTGGACACTGCTTGCCACAGTATAGATTCCCACACAAGAAATCCTCTGAACTAGGAGCCCTGGGGGATGTGCTATGGTTTTGTGTCTCAACAGGTCTTTCATAGTTGCCTCTGACTTGCAGCACTTGATAACAAAGTCTTATTTAAATAATAAACAAAGTCCGCTCTAAATAATTTTCTCCTCTGAAGGTCTTAGATTTTATGATACAACCCACTGCCTAACATTCAAAATAAATTAAAACTTCTCTTAGCCATATAGCTCCTGCCTTAGCTTTACACAACTGAGATCTCTTCTCTTCTGAATCCTTAAAACAGTCCACAATCCACAATATAAAATGATTCACAGTGCGATGAGCTTTTTTGTTAAGTTGATTTTCCGCATTATGTCAAAAAGCTAGCCAATCCTTGAAATCCACTGATAGAATTCTGCCTTTATGTTACGTTGGCTGCTATTTTAACAAAAAATATCTCCTTAAAAACACACTGAACTTAAGCACTAGAGTTGTGCTTAGAAGGTTTTGTAATTTTGAAAACAGGAAAACATTTCACTGAAATACCATAGACGGAAATTTTATTTCAAGAAGTAAGATCACTGTGTATCTATCTTTGGTTCGGTAATGTTCTTCTACTCAGTCCTTCTGTAAATAAAGAAGCCTGTGGTACTTTGACCTCTCTATAAGAAGGTTCCAGTGACACTGACTGGACAGCTCAAGCCTGAGCCAGTCAAAACTTCTGCTCCTTCTGGGTGATGATCCCCAGAGAGTTCAATAAGCAGATATCACATGATATTCAAAAGTACACCCCATCAACACAAATGACACCGTCTTCAATCAGTGCTGCCAATGATCTAGTAATAAGGCAAGAACTTTGCTGGACCTTCTCACATTTACGCCAACTTAGTAAAAATAAAATCCTGGGAGCGCTGTGAAATAAGCCGTGGTTCATTTGCTGATCCCTTACACAAGGAGTTGGCGTACCTGTCTGTGCCAAGGCTGGAAGACAGAGTCCATGCCTATCTCTGTATGACATGCAGATCTTTGCTGAGCACTCGCCCTCTTTAATGTATCAGAAATCATAGAGAAACTGAATCTTTCCTTTAAAAGACTACATTATGGTAAAACATGAAAAATTTCAAGGAAATCACGTCCACAGAGGCTTAAGAAAAACAAATGTCTCTCCTTGGGGCTTATATATTTTACAATCACTCCATATTTGGAGATAATTGGGATTTTTTTTTCAACTCACAAAAAGGAAATCTTTATTGTGTCCTTTTAACTCTAAGTCTAAAAATAAAACAGCAGGAGTACAATATTAAAAGTTTTCACTATAAAAACAGTTTTTTTCATTAAATAATCTACTAATTTTTTACCTATTCATTACTCTTAAAGAAAACATGTCCACACAACTACAATCTAAAACATCCTAAGGACAAAGTATTGTATTACACACCCCTTCACTTCAGGACAAGAACTCTACTCATGTCTGTCAATTCAATGCCATGAGTACTAGAGAAATTCTCTCAAGATTATCTAGCTCTCCAGAGCCCCACCTATAAAAATATGTTAGAATTGAAAGTCTTCTTCAAAATGCATGCAAAAAAAGAGTGCTCCTAAATCAACTGAAGATATTTTTAAAAGTCCCATATAAATTATGTAACCCACATTGAAATTTTATAGCCAAGTATTTACAGCCAAGCTAAGTCACAAAAGTTTGCATAAATATACCCAAGAGGAGGTAAGCAATATTCCTGTTCTTTTTTTTTTTTTTTAAGATTTTATTTATTTATTTGAGAGATCACAAGTAGAGAGGCAGGCAGGGGGTAGAGGGGGGAGCAGGCTCCCTTCTGAGCAGAAACCTAGATGCGGGGCTTGATTCCAGGACCCTGAGATCATGACCTGAGCCAAAGGGAGATGCTTAACCCACTGAGCCACCCAGGTACCCCACAATATTCCTGTTCTGACGCACACAGCTGACTGGTTTGGTTCTCCTAGAAGCAAGGCAGGAAGGCAATAGGCTTGGCCACCAATATCAGCAACCCCACCCTGGGAGCTCCACTGTCTTTAATAATCAATCAAAATATCTTACAAGTGACAGCTATCATGCATAAATGATAATTTTTCTAACCCGCTTAATTTATTCACTTACTCAAATATATGCAGGTAACAGAATCTAACAGGCTACTTTAGTATGAAAGAAGAGCCTGGGACTTCTGCCCCTCCCTCTAGCCCTAGGCTTGAGGAATACCAAGACAGCTAAGAAGATTGCCCCAATTACATCTACGTATGTATTTTAAAGCCAGACTCCAAGTAGCAGGGCTAGAAGTAAGGCTTGATAAAGTCGGATGCCCAACCACACCAGCTCTGGACCAAGACCCTGACCCCAACAGGAATTAGTCGAGGCAGGAGAATCCACAACAGCTAAGGCAGGGGCAGAAGCTTCCCCACAAACCAGCAAATACTGGGACACCTGGTTGTCTCAGTCAGTTAAGCATCTGCCTTTGGCTCAGGTCATGATCCCAGGGTCCTGGGATTGAATCCCACATGAGGGTCTTTGCTCAGCAGGAGGCCTCTTCTCCCTCTGCCTGTCATTACCCCCCTTGTACAAGCTCGCTCACTCCCTCTCTCTCTTTCCCTCACAAATAAATAAAAATCTTTAAAAGAAGTTAAATTTAATTATTTTAAAAAGTGGCAATATTACAGCTATGGCTTTGGTCAGCTAGCGATGATGGGCATCAGTAAAATCAGCCATAAATGAGGAGAGAGGCCAAACCAGTCTGCTCCCTAAGGCCTTCCGGAAGTAAAGCAAAACCACCACAGGCAGGAGGAACTGTGACCTCACCAGGACTTTTTGACGCATTTGGGAGAGAACAGCAGAGCAGCAAGAGAATTTTATCGTCACCCCCGAAAGTTGTTTTTTTGTTTTGTTTTGTTTTTCTTGTCTTTGGCCTTGCTACAAAAAAGAACTATGCAAAACCGGAGGTAGGAGAAAGACACCTTATAACCAAAACTGTATCTTGGCGGGGTGGGGTGCCTGGGTGGCTCAGTGGGTTGGAGCCTCTGCCTTCGGCTCAGGTCATGATCTCGGGGTCCTGGGATTGAGCCCCGCATCGGGTTCTCTGCTCAGCGGGAAGCCTGATTCCTCCTGCCTCTCTGCCTACTTGTGATCTCTGTCTGTCAAATAAAAAAAATAAAATCTTTTAAAAAAAAAAAAAACTGTATCTTGGGCAACCATGTCTCTAAAAACACCTATAACCACATTTCAGACCTAGTGTTTCAAAAATAAATTTCAAAAAAAAAAAAAAAAAAAAGACCCAGAAATAATACTGAAGCAAATTACCATTTAAATCTTAGTTTTAAGGGGCGCCTGGGTGGCTCAGTGGGTTAAGCCTCTGCTTTCAGCTCAGGTCATGATCCCAGGGTCCTGGGATCCAGCCCCCCCACATCGGGCTCTCTCCTCAGGAGGGAGCCTGCTTCCTCCTCTCTCTCAGCCTGCTTCTCTGCCTTCTTGTGATCTCTGTCAAATAAATAAATAAAAATATTTGAAAAAAATCTTAGTTTTCAGGAATCAAATATTTTAAGTTTAAAGCTTTAAAGGAGCTTAAATAAATGGACTGAGGAAGCATTTAAAATGTTCAAATAACTATCAATAGAATAGAACAGTAAAGCCTAATGAAAGTTTAGGTCAGTGATGACTTGAAGGGACTCCTTGCCCTTAGCTAAAACAGCACTTCAAATACTCAAACCCACTATCAAACAATGCCACAAAACACAACTGAACAACTCTAGTATGTGACTGCCCTTTAAAAGAGAAGGAAACCGAGGTTGGGTGATCCAGTGAGAATTTAGGAGAACGGCGGCAAATCATCCCTAATCAACCTTCCAACCCTTACCTGCAACCAGGTCCAGAGCCAGAAAATGACAGGCCGTGTGCCACACTGGTGGCCAGACAGGGTTCCTGGGCCAGAGCCACTGCTGGTGCATGGCCAATGCAGGGCCACGCGGATGGGCCTCCTCTCCAGTCCACTGAACCTGCGTCCCCAGAGTGGGATTCCAAGGAGCCCAACAAAAGCACGGCCTGGTGACTGTGCTTCCCAGCCAGGCTTTACATTCAGAGAAAATCAGGCCTTTAATGCCCCCGAACAACAGAATAACTGCAAAAATGGTGTATTGGATAAATGGGGAATCTCAGGCTAACTACAAAGAGGTAAAAAAGGGTAAATGGATGACTGTAAAGGACACCTGGCTCAGGGGCCCAGCTCCGCGTGCCAGCAAGCGTGATTTTATGGAACATGCTAATGATAGCAAATTACTACAAAAGGAAGAGAAAAAAATGAACAATAAGCAAAAGACACAAAAGCTGATATTAATCAAGTATTTGGGGTTTAGAAAAAAAGTCTGGGTTTTTTTTTTTTGTTTTTTTGTGTTTTTTTTTAACCCCACTAGGGCCAAAAGAGCTGTAGCACATGAACAGGCAATGTTTTGTACAAAAGAGAAGTAAGACCCTCGCTGTAACATTTACAACACGACAAAAGACTCCATCAAATTCTGTGAAGGCAGCCCCAGAGGCTGGCATCCTCTGGCTCTGGTGAGGTGATCACTTAACCCGCCTACTGCTGTTTTCTGTATTTTACTGCGAGACTATTGATGCATTTAACACACAAATGCCAGCCCTTCCAGGCCAGGATACAAAAATTTATTGTGGGTGTGCTTTACGTTAACGTTGATTCCAACGGTTTACCATCCCTCAGCCCTTCTCGTGCCAATTAGCACCTTAAAAATCATGTATAAATATTTGAAAAACATGCTAGCAATTAAAGGGAGGAAATATTCTACATTAAAATCAGGAAGAGACTTTAGGTTAAATACTAAAAGGTAACTGCATTCTCAGAAAAAAACAAGTTTCAGAGCAAAACACAAATGCTGTGTGCACTCTAAACCAAAAATGTAGATCATGTAGATCTATTTAAAACTCAGCAAATGCCAATTATTATTTACTGCTTTCAAAGCTAATAGGTCCTCTAATTGAATATAAGAGGTTTTAAGCTCTGTGCATCATTAACTTATACTCTGTGTTAGTAATAAAGTGTTGACAAAGGTTTCCAGTGAACTAAGAATATGAAAAATTCTGATTAAACGCAGCTTAGGATCGCTCCTTGTACTAACTTTCCGATGTCTGCGGTTTTAAACAATAGGAAAAGTTAAAGTGACTAGCTTGGTTTAAAGTCAAGCTTTATTCTTCAGTCATCTAAAAAGAAGAATATAAAGTTCTCATAGTTTAAAGACTTGCCATTCTAAGCAGAATAATCCTAACAGTCAAAAAAAAAGAATTTTAATATAAACTCAAGGAAACTTAATAGACCAAGTTACCAAGTTATAATTACGGCCAATGACAACAGCTTTTCTGAGGAATCAGAGCCTCACACTATTAGGTCCATTTTTTAAAATTAGTGAGCTTTAAAACTGGAACAAAGGCCATTAATAGCAGGAATTGATATATTCTTATTAAGACCACACCAACTGTCCAAAATGAGAAAAGTAACCCAAAGCATTCATTCATGGGGTAAGTCTAGGAAACTAATAGTAAAATAGTTAGATGGCACTGAGTAAAGTATTTGAGAATCTATGAATTGGCTGAAAATGGATACAGTCTTTTAAAAACAGTAACTCGAACGTTAGCTTTCAAGACATGAACAGTGTGGTCCCAATCCATTCAAACAGAACAGCAGTGGCACTAAGCTACGTAAAGAAAATATGGGAAAGTTTTAGTTCTACTTTCAAATTCGGTTAGAAGGCAAAACCTTGTACTTGGCGTATTTGGGAAAATGATCTCAGGAAAAACTTAAATAAAAAATAACCAAGAAACAACATTTTAGGATCACAGAATAATAAATATTCAATTTTTGTTTTAACTATTTGAAAATGTTGAACCGAGGAAGGGAATCATGTAACTTCCATGTCTGAATGTGTATCTTACAAAATTATTTCACTTTATCTATCCTAATACTCTTAATATGTTCATCTTTTGTACTTATATGCACCTTATAAGTCCAATTCATCCAAGTTCAGGTGCCCTCCCCATTCTCTGAGAAATGCGTCCACTCATCTGCACACCTACCTTTGTCCCATCCATCCGAAGGGGCAGGCCCTCAGTCAACACAGGTGTTCTGAGTGACTATGTCATGATCCCCAACCACTGCCATCATCACTGCCACCCCCCTGCACCATCCCCTTCCAGCCACAACTGCTGAGATCCAGGCTGGACCTCTGATCCAAACTGGACCAACTGCAATATCTCCATAGAGAATCTGCAAATAGGACCAAAAGCGCAGGGAGGCTAGAACTTCATAAGGAAATATTCATGTTGTGAGCTAGACAAATTAGAATATGGAAACAGAGGCAAAGAAAGCTGCTCTCTGCGAGGAAGAATAAACAGAATTCCAAAAGAAAGCAAGAAATCAGGGACTGAGCAGAGGTACTTCTGTGGTTCCTAACATAACACCTTTTTAATTCTGATTCCCATTGATTTCCTATGCTAGTTGAGGCCATGAAGAACCCCTGTAGTATGAACTACAACTTCATTCTTCTCTACTTGGCTAACTTGATTTGGCTACTGTTACATGGACATAGACTGAATATACCCTAACATCCTATGTGCAACAAAGATTTAATATATACAACTGTGCTACAACTCTTCGATCCCTTGGCTTGTAGTAATTTAGATTAACAAAATTATAGGGTTTATTTGTGTTCTATCCATAACTATTTTTTTTAAGATTTTATTTATTTATTTGACAGAGAGAGATCACAAGTAGGCAGAGAGGCAGGCAGAGAGAGAGAGAGGGAAGCAGGCTCCCCACTGAGCAGAGAGCCTGATGCGGGACTCGATCCCAGGATCCTGAGATCATGACCTGAGCCGAAGGCAGCGGCTTAACCCACTGAGCCACCCAGGTGCCCCTATCCATAACTATTTTAATCATGAACTTCAAGGATTATTAACTAACCCTCCCCTTGCACTCCTTCCCTTCCAGTAGTCCACCATACTGTGCTAAGTTCAACTCCTTAAATATCTATAATAGGATACTTCTGGCTCACAAATTCTATTTCATACAAAAACTCTCTGGGCACAAAGATATATCTGATCACAACCAACCACTAAGCACTGGTGGTTAAGGAAGGTTATAGTATTGCCTTAAATTTCTCTCTCAACCATGAGTACAGCAACAACCAATGGATCCAGTGGTTCAACCCGGACAGAGGAATATCTATAAACAAATGATGATAATTCTTATGGTATCCTTCTCTCCACTCTTTCCAAAGTGAGTCAGTGTTCATATTTGGCTCAGGTCATGATTCCAGGACCCTGGGATAGAGCCCCACATCAGGCTCTCTGCTCAGTGGGAAGCCAGCTTCACCCTCTCCGACTCTCCCTGCTTGTATTTCCTCTCTCACAGTGTCTCTCTCTGTCAAATAAATAAATAAAAATCTTTTTAAAAGTGTGTATTTATCTGAGTAGTTTGAGGACGAAAAGTAAGTCAAGGGTCTAGTAAGTTCCTTGAAAAAGAGGGATTATGCTTTATTCAGTTTTGTATCCCAAGTGCTCAACACATCATACAGGGTAGAGTACATGCACAGAGAATAATCAGCAATCAGAATTAACTAGAAAATATAAAAGGTATGAGGGAAGCATGGTTATTACGTTGCCAGGGCTGCTGCACAATCCACAATGTAGAGGACTGCAGTGTAGCTGGCTATTTATAATATGTAGGGAGAAAGTAATAAGGCCTTCCAAACCCGCATCCCTGTACAAGCTGCCAAACATTCCTTAGCTCCTTCTTAATTCTGCGTGTGGACTACACATCTACACGTCTCTTTACTCAAAAATATTAAGTGAGCCATTGTATCTCTCAGTGCTATAACCCCCACATGATCTAGCACTGCCATTTCAGAGGCTCATTAATACTGGCTCATTCGAAAACCAATTGGAGTGGATGTTGTTATGAAGTTTTTCACAGCTATAGGTCTTTTTTTTTTTTTTAAAGATTTTATTTATTTATTTGACAGAGAGAGAGATCACAAGTCGGCGGAGAGTCAGGCAGAGAGAGAGAGAGAAGCAGGCTCCCGCTGAGCAAAGAGCCTGATGCGGGGCTCGATCCCAGGACACTGAGATCATGACCTGAGCCGAAGGCAGCGGCTTAATCCACTGAGCCACCCAGGCGCCCCCACAGCTATAGGTCTTAATGGAAATTCGGCTTCATTGTATTAGCCATATGAATTATAAGCAAGAATCACACAGTAAACTGTCAAAATTGCACAGGTCTCTAGAACAACCGATAAAAGAGTTAGCACTCCTACAAACTCATTTTCTCCAAGTGTTAAGTCATACATAATTTGGGAATGGGTTCTATCTCCTTTCAGATAGTCCCTCTGACTCCAAAATACCACACTGCAATGGGGTAAAGCTAACCTACTACAAAGAAAGGGTCTGCCTTAGCTTCCATTACATAATGTCTCCACCCCCTGAAATGCATTTTATTCCAATTATGATAAACTAATGATTAATTTAAAAGGTATGCTGCTTCCAAACCCACACAGTTGCTATGCCCTTTGCCTGGGATAAACTCCTCCCTTAGAATTAAAAGCATCTTTGGGGCACCTGGGTAGCTCAGTTGGTTATGTGTCTGCCTTCAGCTTGGCTCATGATCCCAGAGTCCTGGGATCAGTCCTGGGATCAACCCCCACGTCAGGCTGTCTGCTCAGAGGGGAGCCTGATTCTCCCTGCTTGAGCCCTCTCTCTTTCTCCCTCTGTTGAATAAATAAATAAACCCTTTCTAAAAAACAATTAAAAACATCTTTTCCTTTTCTTTATCAAAGTCTTAAGTATTCTTGAGCCCCAATGCCAAAGCACTCCCTCTTTCTAATTCCTCTGTTGTGCTCCTTGTCTTTTTAGCGTCGGTACCATACTCTGCCTTCTATTTCAGTTACTCATACACATCTTAAAACAGCTCGGTTTGACTGAACTGATCTTACTGGCAAATTAGTATTTTTCATTGATCCGAGATGAAAGGACTTGCAGGTTAATACAAAACTGTTACACTTTTGATAACCCATGCCCTAGGTGGAATGCCTTGGCTGATGACTGGAACTGCTAAGTACCTGGAATTACCCATGCATTTTTAGGCAAGGGTTATGAACTCTACAGAATTAGCCAGAGATGTTTTTCAAGTCCAATTTCATTTTAAACTGTAAGCCTCTAGAGCTTTCACAATACTTTCTGAAAGAAAAGTGCAACAATGAGATATGAAATCGACCAGAGTCGATTTTGCTCAGTTAGTTACCAGTCAGAAGAAGACATGTATCAACAAAAGAGAAAACAAGATTGCTACCTTTTTAACATGCCAGCAAATCAAGATTCCTCAGGTGAATGCCACTCGTCAATGCCACAATTTCCTCTGTAAATCATTATTCCACAGTTTAATAAATAGAGGTACTCACCCAACAGAAAGACACATAATAACTGACAAAAACGATGACTCCCAGGACAGCAATAAAGTCTGACCTTCCTTACTTGATGAGAACAGAAGTGACTATAACAACAAAAATGCACTTCCGAGGGTTCTGCAGCTCCCACTTGTCAAAGTGAAGAAGGGCACAATGGATGTCATTTTAAATGATCTTGGGAGCTGAACTCAGATTGTTTATGTTATATGGAACCAAGCATCTAAAATGAGTCTGTGAAGAGAGAAGTTTCCTTTCCTAACAGAGTATCTTTCATAAAGTAAATGATTTTGAAAGTTTGAATTAGAAGCGGACTTGGGTCCTGTGCCTTAATTATCAGCATCATAAAAACCAGGACATCCTCCCAAGCATATAACGTCAGAGTAATTCAAAATCCTGGTAAGTTTTTGGCTTCCCAAGAAAAATGAGTTAATTAAATTTGAAGGCTTAAGTATGAGAAACCATAGCTAATCACAATTCCTCAAGAAGGAATCAGCATCCAAAAACAGCATCTGGGGAAGGGTTTCCTTGACCATACAATGCAGACTTTACCATGCTCTGAATATTTTTCTCAGTAGGCTCTATACTGGGGTCCTGGTACCTACTGCTATTTCTCAAACTGAGAATGGCTGTTGTTCAAAACTAAGCCATTCAGAATGTTAGATGCCATAGATACTTGTCAAAAGCAGATACTTTTATGTGTGTTCTCATTCTAATGCTTCAAGAGTTTATGGGGCTGTTATTTGCTTAGTAGTTGGTAATGAAAAAAGGACATCAGCCTAGTACAGACGATGTCTCACAAAACCAAAACCACAGGGGCGCCTGGATGGCTCAGTCATTAAGCATCTGCCTTTGGCTCAGGTCATGATCCCAGGGTCCTGGGACTGAGCCCCACACGGGGCTCCCTGCTCAGTGGGAAGCCTGCTTCTCCCTCTCCCACCCTCCCTATTTGTGTTCCCTCTCTCGCTGTGTCTCGCCCTGCCAAATAAATAAATAAAATATTTTAAAAAGAAAGAAAGAAAAGAAAATCAAAACCATCTACTAGATGCAAATACGTTCGTTTTTTTGTTTCCTCCATGTTACACATCTTCACAATTTTATTTTGATAATGCCTCTAGCAATAACAGCAATTCCTGTTTGAAAATTAGCGTGAACAGATCCAAGATCTTTATTTGAAAAATTCTGGGGAGACAGAGGCCTTCAAGCATAAGGGCCTACATTCTATATAATCTGGTGTGGGAGAGGGAGCATGGGAGAACAAACAGGAGCACAACATATCCACTAAGTTATTTTTAAGGCTTTTTCTTTGGAGACGATGGTGATAAATTATGATCACGTTTTCATGAGTTGCTAAGGACAGCTAGGGGAACCAAGTGTCAGCACCTCATTTCGACTGCGGGAGTATCTGGAACGAATATAGCATTCTCATGCCAAAATAACAGAATTCTAAATCAAATTAGTCTTTGTCCTTTCCCTCTGGGCATGTACTCAGGTGAAGGCTCCCTGAAACCACTATTTGGGGTAAGATTTTAAAGCAAAAAAAAAAAAAAAAGTCTTGGTGGTGCCACTGCTCCTCAGCTTCAAGCACACAACAGCTGAGGTGCCAACCCTACGAAGGGACGAGGGGCCAGGAAATACTATTCCAATTATTCCAGATTCTGGTGCAGATTACACGTCCCTGCAATCTCGGGGGTGGAGAGCTGGAAGGAGGAATGATGACCCAAAAAATCCCCTTCACCACACGCCGAATAATGTGCTACTGGAGTAAAGTAGCACCATGACAATCACAAAGGTGCAATGATGGGAACCTTACCTCGCTAAGGCTGACCAACTGCTTTGCATTTGTCCTTGAATCCCAAACTAGATTTAATTTGGCACTTTTAATTCCCATTTATCCTTATCCTAAACTGTATTCATTAAAACCAGGTACAGTGCAGAAGCCACGTTAAAATCATTTTCCTCACCAGACGTTCTAGTAATCAGTGAAGTACAGTAAAGACCATTGACGGGTGTCTCAAGGCCAGACATCAAGGGCCTCAAATACCTTCCCCATGGCGTCAGCACCACCCTTCACACAAGTGTTTACTCTTTGTGTGTACTCTGTTTTCTGTCTTCCAAGTCTCTTGTCAGAAACTCTACGGGAGGATTACCAATTTAATTTTTTTAAAAGTCTACCATTCCTACAAACCTGAATACCACTTCTGTTAAGCCAAGCAGAACGTAAATAATTTCAACCAAACGAATCATCATCTTGTGGAGGGAGGAGAGGTACAAAGAGGAATATGGTCTTTATGGGCTATGAAAAGTCATGATGTTTATTTAATTCAAAAAAGGGAAAGTCCACCTTTCCACGAACACCAGTTAATTCTATTCTATACTAACCTCACACTACAACCATTCGCCCTTCTAAATACAATCATACTTTGTACCACCACTCTTCCACTCACCCAGCTTACAAACCTAGTAATATATTGAGTTTAGACAAACAAGGAGCTTTTGGGATTTTTATTCTAGCCTCTTGAAAATTATAGAGTTCAAAACAGGTGTTTCGGAAGGAGCTGCTAGAGTCACAGGGAAACAGAAATAATTAAACATTACTGCATAAGGTATTATGAAGCATTTTGCAAATTCTTATATCAAATTTATATTTAATGAGAGAGTTGATTAAAAATTTTGCTAATATAAAAACAGAACACTGCGTCTTACATAGAGTCTGTTCATACCTGTCTTCAAAAATAATTAAGGTTGGGCGCCTGGGTGGCTCAGTGGGTTAAGCCTCTGCCTTCGGCTCAGGTCATGATCTCAGAGTCCTGGGATGGAGGCCCGCATCAGGCTCTCTGCTCAGCAGGGAGTCCGCTTCTCCCTCTCTCTGCCTGCCTCTCTGCCTACTTGTGATCTCTCTCTATTTCAAATAAATAAATAAAATCTTTAAAAATAATAATAATAATTAAGGTAAATCAGTGTTATAATAAAGATTAAGAACAGCATCTAATATCCTGATGTCCAATGGGAATAAGAAATCACATGTTGTAATGGAAAGAGCTGAAACTTTGCAGGATCACAAATCTTTCAGCAATTACTGGTTCTATCACCTTGGACTACTGGCCCTCTCCATCCCTGAAATGAAGTTAATAATTTCTATTTCAAAGGCTTTTTATGAGGAGAAAATATATACTATATCCAGCAATTAATACACCTTCTGGTAGATAAGTTATATAGACGCAAATATAGGCTTTTTATTGATACACAAATGTCATGTATCTATTAAAATGTTATTATCTATTAAAATACAACAACAGAAAATGTTACTTAATTGAATATCCATTCCACCCTCCTTCCTCACTAATAGATTCTTCATTTTTTTCCAGGGAACTATTTTTCTCTGCATGGCTATGTGACACTGCAATTTCATTTCATGTTAGGATTTGCTTAGGAAAGGGCAAGGGACTCAATTATAGCCCACAAGTCATCAGCTGAAATCTTCTGAGGGTTTTGGGGTAGGTTTCCAACTCACAAAGCTGAAACGTGTAAGATGGAACTGCTATAATTCTCTTGTGATTCTGAGAATAAGCCTACATGCTGAGAAGGACAGGAACAACAAAAAAAAAAAACAAAAAAAAGGAAGGAACTAGGTCTCCGACAACGTTATCAAATTATATAACTAATAAAACCTCACACCCATGTGGAGATATGTAATTATGCAAAGTATAGATTCCCTATTGTTTGAATCTCTTAAGTGAATTTTCTATTAAATGTATATTTTGATTGAATAGACATTTGGGATGCTTATATTTTGTGAGCATATGTAAACACATTTTATTATCTCAGTCTGTAATTGCAAGCTATCAATATGATAATTTTCATGTATTTATGGAATAAAAATAAGCAACACTTCTCAAATACTCCCTGTAATTCATTTCTTACAACAAACTTATGAAGTAGAAACATCTCTTACCCCACTTTGGAGACATGTCAACTGAGGCCCAGAAAAGCCAGGTAACTTTTCCATGCACACGGAACTATTACCATAGGGAGCCAAGATCAGGCTCTGGCAGAATGGCTCTCAAGCCCACTCTCAGAATGTTAAGCAATACTGTCTACCAAATACGTAGCATTAAATTTAGACCATCAGTAATATTAAGTGCTGGCCAGAAACCTAAGACAATTTATTGTCCAATTAGACCCAATTATGAGAGCTAGTTTAATTATATCAAGACAGTTCTTCATCTGGTCACTACTGAAGACCATATGGCCAGATAAAAGACATAATATTAAAAGATTTAATCACTTTTTAAATCACAACTCAATAAACAACTTGATCTTTAGCAACTTTATGTTTTAGACCATTTATTCTCAGTTCTTAAAATCTGGGTTTTTAAAAAGTGACTTTGATGCACAGTATGCCTGAGAACCTCCGCTTTAGATAATTAAGTATTTGGCATTCACTTTTCAAACACAGAAGGACAGCAACCCTTTCCTTTAAGATCACATGTAAGCTTACAACAGACACTAATCGCATCACCAGGTTTGGGGCTGAAGGAAAAAGGTGGGTAATTACCTCCCAAAAAAGGCACGATTCAAATTATTATGATAATTAGATTTTCATAATTCGTCAAAATTCTAATCACAAAAAGAAAAACAGAAAGTCGTGATTCAAATGTTTTTCCATCTTACCAAAAAGAAAATAGCAGTCTTGGTTTTCAGCGATTAAACATAACCCAATTAACTGACCGTTGACAATCCAACTCAACACATTCCACGGATTCAGGGGTCACCCCAAGGAGAAGCAAAGGGGGTTATTTTTACTACATGGGGTCCAAGGCTTAGTCAACAGCAGGAGGTTGGGGGCAGGAATAATACCCAGCTCTATCAATACCATAGCACATAATGAAATTTTCTATTTTGCAAAAAGCTTTGAACTTTTTCTTCCCAGAGACAGACAGAGCACATGCATTCCTGAAAGTGACATGAAAACAACATGAAGCAGGTCTGTGTACCATTTCTACAACAGGTCATTAGAAGCCTCTGTAAAGGGGAACACACACATCCCCTCAGAGGCTTAATCTTATAGCAAACACAGATTTTTTACTAACTCCAATAACAGATTAAAATCCTTAAAAACCAGGCCATGGTCGTGACTTGGCCCTTTCTGACAGGCAAGTACACAGATATCCTGGGGGTGGTGGGGTTCAGGGTGGGGACTCCAAGAAATACGGAATAAAACATTTCATGAATACATTACTAAGGAACTGTAATAAGTACGTCTCCTCAAAAGTGGTGGAGAAAAGTGGTATAAAAATGATCAAAATGCAGACTTTACCTGTCACCAAAAAAGGAAAAAGCAGGTTTTAAACCAGGTATGTATCTTCACTTTCCTAAATGCACCTTTGCTTTTAACTGGAAAATACTGCATAAAAGTTCCGCAGTAGTTCATCTATAGTATTCTATGTAGACAGTAATCAAACAAATGAATACAAGTATTTCTACAGCTGGCACTTCCCATTCCTGCAGCTGGCCAAATAAAGCACAAGAGGCTGAACCGATTGCTGAGAAGGCCAATATTGCTTTAAGAATATATCTTTAAGTGTTATTATTAAAATTCTTTTCTGTGGGCACTTGGGTGGCTCAGATGGGTAAGCGTCTGTCTTTGCTCAGGTCATGATCCTGGGATCCTGGGGTCCTGGGATTGAGTCCCGCATCAGGCTCCCTGCTCAATGGGAAACCTGCTTCTCCCTCTACCTCTCCCTCTCTCTCTCTACCTCATGAATAAATAAAATCTTTTAAAATAAATAAAAATAAAAATGAAACTTTTTTGCATGTGCTAGTTTAAGGGATAAACTCTAAAGTGAGATACTTCCAGGATTTTTTTGAAATGTGTTTTAGGGGTGCCTGGGTGGCACAGTGGGTTAAGCCGCTGCCTTCGGCTCAGGTCATGATCTCAGGGTCCTGGGATCGAGGCCTGCATAGGGCTCTCTGCTCAGCAGGGAGCCTGCTTCCTCCTCTCTCTCTGCCTGCCTCTCTGCCTGCTTGTGATCTCTCTCTGTCAAGTAAATAAATAAAATCTTTTAAAAAAATAAAAATAAATAAAATAAAATGTGTCTTAGGATAAAATTTAACTTTTCCATTTATCATCACTTCCCCCACTATCTAGTCCAGAACAATCGCTACACAGGAAACTAGTAACAGCACCAACGCTGTGAGGACAGAGGCCCACTCAAAAACAAGCGAAGTGAATGGGACTTCGTGGAGATTGGGCGGATTACAAGTTCATGCACAGGAGAGGAAAAGGACATCAACGAAGTCTAAGTATGAATGTCTATAACATTTCTATTACACTGTGTACTGAGTTAAAATATGTTCTGGAAATGAAATATCCATCCACTGAAGTATTTCTTTAAAAACAATGTCAATATAGAGAAACACTCACTTTAAAAGAATGATAAAGAAAATGGGAGATGGGCATGGAGGAGGTACTTGTTGTGTGATGAGCACTTGGGTATTGTATGTAAGTGATGAATCCTTAAATTCTACTCCTGAAACTACTATTACACTACATGTCAACTAACTGGAATTTAAATGAAAACCTGAAATATAAAAAATTAAATAAAAATAAATGATAACAAATCAGGACACTTTTAAATTAAAATATTGAAGATATATATTCTGTATAGATACAAACATGTATGAATGTTTGCTTGGGTTTAATGAATATTACTGCTACTACAAAATTATAAATCACCAAGTCATTTCTGAAATACTTTAAAATGTTGAGAAAACTTTCCTCTGGCAGCATTTTCTTCTTACACTGATATGACTTAACATTAAACAGCTGGTCTGGTTGGAATTCCAAACATTCAGAGATTAAATTCATCCACAGAGCACTTCTCACAAATCATTAATTAACACGAGTACAGAGAGACACAAACATCCGTTATGTGCTTTGACAACTTCATCTAATTTAAAATTTTTCAGTGACCTTAAAAGCAGTACTAGCATTATTCATTTAAACAATAAGGTTAAATAGGAAGACCAGAAACCAGCAGTTGCAGCTGGACACTAAGCTATCAATATTTTACCAAGAAGCGTCATACAATAGTCTTGACACTACCATTTCCAGATTTATGCTCTAGCCATCTGTCCTCAGAATTGTGCGATGGGTGTGATTGTTGGAGGATCTAGCTAGCGAGCATGATTAGTCTACTAAAGGCACATGTTACAGAGTTCTATATCCAACAAAATATAATGGAGTTCTGTCCACTGGAGAATTACTAATAGCTAGTTAAGGAGGGAAACCAACTGTTTTCCATCCACTTTGCATTTTTCTTTCTGTGGGGTAATCAAATACGCCTGCTCTCACCTTTCCCTTCCACACTCCATCTGTAGCCACCCTGAGCAAAACTCAAGTCAGTTATCTCTGGTTCCTAGAGAACAGAAGAGTCTTCGTAGGCAGTTAGTAACTGCCTTTGAGAAATCCACTGGACACGACAGTTGAATCAAAATTCACTGAATGGAAGTTAGCATTATAAATGTGAATAATGTTCCCTATTCTGATGATCACACTTTTATATTCAACCAGTCTTATAGTAATGCTTCCATTATTGGTAAATGAGACCGCCTTTGAAGAGGCTTTAATTCATTATGATTTTAAAATAACTTTTCTTAGGACTCAAAACCTTGTTCATTTTGAGAGTGCCTCTACAATAAGGAAGAAAACTGGTCTCTGATAATTACACAGAAAAGCCACAAATCATATTTGTAAGATTTTAAAGAAGGACAAGATTTTAGAGAAAGGAAAGACAAAAATAAAAGGAATTTTTAAAAAAACTGTTCAGCTTTTCATAAATAACAAAACTCTCGGGTCTAAGACTGAGACCATTATAATAATTAATAATTTAATAACAGTCACGGAACTAAGGGGTGGCAGAGCCACGGGATGACCCACTCTGTTCCCAGATGCAGCAATTTGCAAGTTAAAGAACAGAGACACTAGAGCCAGACAGGGGAGAGCTGAACTCCAGCTCCCGAACTTGCTCCCTGTGTGACTTCAGGCAAATTAACCTCTCTGAACTTCAATTCCCTTAACTGTTAAAAGGACACACTCAGATGTCAATTGCCCAATTCCCTTTCTTAACTTTTTTGTCTAATAGTATAAAAAAGGAAATGCTTTGACTGACACAGACTTAATTACATTTACAGTGTGTATTATCTCCAAATAAAAATGTTAATACAGTCATCCAAAAAAACAAAGAATCACTCCTATGTGTGGTTAATAATTAATAGGTATTAATATTCAAATCTAAACTCACCACACTATTCCAAAGTTCTCTTTATACTACCTAAAATATATATACAAAACCTCTGAATGCCAGATAAATAGTATTTTATAAATAATATCTGAAGAGTAACTACCTTTTCCTTTAAAAAAAAAAATCATTTGTAGAGTTCTAAAAAAAATCATTGTAGAGTAAGCAAAGATACCACATGAAACCAAATGCAAATAAGAATAAAAACTTTATTGTATTAAGGTTTAAACACCAGCATATAGAAAGCTGTAGAGAAATGCAAAATCATTCTTTATAAAAATGGGGATTTGGGGAGGGGCTGATCTTATTACCACAATAAAATTTACAAAAGACATTTAATTTGGTTTTTATTTTTAAATATTTTTAAATTATGAGGGAGAAAAGGACAAAACAAATTTGCCATGATTACATATCATACTGTGTTATAAGTGAGCTGTTTCAAGAAGGTCAACACAAGCCAACATCACTGCATGCCATCAGAACTTCTAAAAACACTGATACTATCAGAAAAAATGGTAAAACTAAGGTCATACATAGCTGTTTAAATGAGGATTAACTGGCCACTGGTTAAGAAAGCCCTTCCTTCCTACTCAAAAACAAGGGACAATAGGTGAGATAATAAATCTTTTCCACATCTTTACTGAAGACCTCACTACAATAAAAATAGGAATAGGTGATATCAATGCCACAAATGGTTTTTTTTACTTGCCCTCAAAAAGAGACAATAGGATCAGATAAAATTTTCTAAAAATAAGAAAACGAAATAAAACATATGAATCTAATCCTGTTGTAATTAAAGAACGTTCAGTTTTGGGATGCTGGGGTGACTCAGTGAGTTGGGCATCTGCCTTCAGCTCAGGTCATGACCCCAGGGCCCTGGGGATGGAGCCCCGAATCAGGGTCCCTGCTCAGTGGGGAGCCTGCTTCTCCTTCTCCCTCTGCTTGTTCTCATTCTCTCTCTCTCTCTCTGACAGATAAATAAATAGATAAAATCTTAAAAAAAAAAAAAAAAGGGAAAAGAATGTTCAGTTTTGAATTCCACAACTTGCTTACAGGAGAAAACTCTATTCAAATTTCTACCTGTGTCATTTCATAAATACAGTACTGTGAACTATGTTGGGTCACAACACTGCCTAGCAGTGTTTTTCTTCTCACTGGTGAAGATGGGGTACAAAGAATTACTCAAGAAAATTTAAGATACAATCAACTGCTTCTGTTTGCATTCAAAATTCCAATTGCTTAGTAAGTCCCACATTATGAGGGGGCACAGACACTTATTCTTACAACTAAATGAACAGGAATTAAAATTGGCACTCCTCTTTAGATATGAAATCTGGGAATCTAATGGTGGGTAACAACACAAAAACAGGTTTATAATTTTTTATCCTCACGCCTCAGTGAGCAAACCGGATTGTAAAGCTCGGCCTGCCACATGGGGCGTAGGACTTGCTCCTCATAGTAGTGATTTGCTCCTCATGAGGTTAGACTCAAGCTTAGAAGCAAGCTCCAGTAATGTTTATATCCTTAAAAATACTAAAAAACTCCATGGAGCTTTTTTTTTTTTAAAGATTGTATTTATTTATTTGACAGAGAGATCACAAGCAGGCAGAGAGGCAGGCAGAGAGAGGGAAGCCAGGCTCCCTGCTGAGCAGAGAGCCCGATGTGGGGCTTGATCCCAGGACCCCAAGACCGTGACCTGAGCTGAAGGCAGAGGCTTAACCCACTGAGCCACCCCTCCATGGAGGTTTTGTTCCTATGGATTATCTCTGTCCATACGGCCTATTTCAGAAACTAAAACCCAGAAAATCTTTAAACAGGACAAACCCACATCATCACAAGCACACTTGGGGCAACGATGTCACCACATGCATGTGGCTTCTAGAAAAATGCACCCTGCACTCTAGAGAGAAGTAGAGTGAAAACGCAAATAACATTTTAGCATTACTATGAAAACAGCTGTGACCCAAAGGACCCCTAAAAGGGGTCTGAAGCCCCCGGTTGTGCCCAGACCACACGAAGAACTGCAATACTTTGCCGCTCAGAAGACATACAGAATCACCCTCCTGCACCAACAGGTGGCCCAGCAGGAGACGGGCAAAGCGCCTCTAGTCCCGTTAATAACCAAGGTTTTTAAAAAGTATCTGAACTTATTAAAAATTCTGTAAAGATTTACTGAGAATCTGAAATTTCTTCTTCTTGACTAGAAAGATAATAATGATAAGATGACGATCTTAACAGGTTGATGATGGTGACGATATGACCTGCTGACAGTCTTGATACTGTGCCCAGTACAAGCCAAACATTGTTCCCAGTCTTTATGTATCCAATTCATTTGGTCTTTACAACCCTGTAAGGTAGCATTAAACACTGTAAATCAGCTGCCATCAAACAGTCGCAAGGCTTCCTCTTCAGCATGAGGTAGCAACACTAGCAATAATTCTAAATGACAAGCAAAAATCTTATGTATTTGGGAAATAAAGCAAAATGATGCTCCAAAGAATAATAAACCAAAAGAACAGATGGAATTGAAACTTTTGTTACAGAAAGCAGTGATCGAGTCAATTAAGAATGCTAATGTCCTTGGTATAATTGAACCATCAAGTCAACTTTTTGGAACACTGGCTTGGGAAATCACTCTCCTGTTTGATGTAGGAATTCAGCTTGAGACCGACTCAACGTGTACCATTTACACAAGGCTAGCTATTTAGGTAAACAAGAATATTTGCATTGGGTTTTTCTAAGTTACCTATTAGGAAAAATAATACAAGACTCTAGATTGAGTGAGAGAATGCAAACAAATACCATTATACTCGATCCAGTAAGAAATTATCTGTCCTTCCATTAACCCAAGCAAATTACAATTTCTACAAAGAAAAAACAGTTCTCAGTTGTGATAATCTGAGTATGTAGAACTATGAATTACTAGGGCAAGGAACTCTTAACTCTAAAGGCCTTTTTGGTTGGTTGGTTTTTGTTTGTTTGTCTTTTGAGAAAGAGAGAGAGAGTATAAGTGTGCCCTGCAAGCAAGGGGAGGAGGGAAAAAGAAACAGAAAACCCTCCAACTGGCTCCCCACTGAGTGTGGAGCCTGACATGTGGCTCTCTCCCAGGACCCTGAGATGGTGACCTGAGCCAAAATCAAGAGTCTGACACTTTTCCAACTGAGCCTCCCGGATGCCCCCAATTAACTCTCAATACCTTCTACCAATTTTGGGGTATCTTGAAAATATCACTGATATTCTGAGTAAGAAAAAGATATGTTTTACTAATAAAACTAACTGATACAGGGATTTTTTCAAAGAATGTGATTTGAAAAAATACAATACAGTACGTAAGGATGAATTATTAAGTAGAAACTGACTAGCATCACATCTCATTGTTACTCTTACCCTCCTGCCTGTAATCCCTTATACAAGATCTTTAAAAATTATTTTCTTTCTTTAAAAAAAAAATAGAGACAAGATCAAACTACCAGTTGTATTAATAGTAAGCGGCAATGAAACTGTTTAAGCTAATGATGCAATGTAATATCACATTTATTTGGGTGGCAGAATTTTTTTTAAAGATTTTATTTATTTATTTATTTATTTATTTGGCAAACAGAGATCACAAGTAGGCAGAGAGGCAGGTGGGGGAGGGGTGGTGGTAAGCAGGCTCCCCACTGAACATAGAGCCCGATGTGGGGCTCAATCCCGGGACCCTGGGACCATGACATGAGCCGAAGGCAGAGGCTTTAATCCACTGAGCACCAAGGCCCCCCAGGTGCCAGAATTTTTTAAAATAATCATTTGTTTTCTATTCTACTAATATCCCAAAGGAATCATCTAAAGTCTTTTACCTTATTTAACATATTTTGTGAGGGTACATCATATCATATACTGGTATTAAAATTTCAGCCGTTTAAAATAGCCCCCATAGTTAAAATCAGGAATTCAAGGCTCTGTTATACTTGTGGCTTGGAAAGAATTCACCAAGTCAGCCTCCACACGGTTTCTGAATTGCATCTGCTTCATGCATATACTTTCCATAAAATGCCATCAGGAAGTATAACTTTAAACAAAGGGTGCTTCAAGAGGAGCTGTGCCACATCCTGGGGGAAAGGGGGGTTGTTGTGAGATCACGAAGGCATCTGTTTTCCAGTTAGGTCAAGCTTGACGTCTACAGTTTGAAATGATAGTTTTATTATAAGTCATTTCCTTTATACTTAACTTTTATTTTGATAGGTCACCAATCAGCCTCAAATATATCCTATAAATGTTAACATTTATAAATCAATATATAATAATTGAGGTATTTAATTTTTCTATTTATTTATTATAATTATAATTAGGTTCTATTTTCTAATGAATTTCATCTCAGGATACCAAAAGGAAAAGTTATAGAACAGTTATTATAAAAAGGGGATACTGACGGGGCTCCTGGGTGGCTCAGTGGGTTAAAGTCTCTGCCTTCAGCTCAGGTCATGATCTTGGGGTCCTGGGATCAAGCCCCACATCAGGCTCTCTGCTCAGCAGGGAGCCTGCTTCCCCCTTTCTCTGCCTGCCTCTCTGCCTACTTGTGATCTCTCTGTCAAATAAATAAATAAAATTAAAAAAAAAAGAAAGAAAGAAAGAAAGAAACCTCTGTTTTAAAAAAAGGTGGGGATACTGAGTCTGAGAGTTAAAACTACTCTAAATAATAAAAAATCATGTGTTCCTCAAGATCTCAATTATGTCAAACCCTCCTAGATTCCTCCTTCAAATTCAGTTACAATAATGGACACATCTGTTCTTCCAAGCTTCTAACCATATCATCATCAGAACAAGATGTTTGTCCATAATTCCTATGTGTCCTCTGGGTCCTTGAGAACACAATACCACATGATCCACTCATCAGTTTCCCCTCTACACAGAGGAAACAGGAAGTCCTGAGCATTTTCCAAGGATCAAACACGCATGCAAAATTCAACATTATGTAACTCCAAAACGGGGACCTACCCTATTTTTGGGTTGGGTGGAAGATGGTATAATGTGGCTGCAAGCTCATTAAAATAGGCTTTGAGACTCTGTTTCCTCAAATGAGAAGTGAGGGAGTTCAGTCCAATTAGCTCTAAGACTTTTTTGACCTTTATTAAACTATGACTCTATGAATAAAGTACTTATACCAGTGCTACCTTTAGACAAGGAATAAAAGAACCTGTCTACTCCTGAATCTGAATGTTCCCTCTCCCTTCCTGTCAGGTAATTATTCTCTCAAAACACAAAAGTGATAAGCCTAGAGGATCACTATGAACTTTGGAATAAAACATTTTCAAAGACTATCGGCAACCAAGAGTCGAGTTCCTAGAGAACCCACGCAGAGCCATCAGCCATTCTGATACCACTGGCACTAATCATTTTATCCACAACAGTTTCTACATGACTCCTTACATAAGAACATGTTCATAACACAAAAAGGATTACTTAAATGCATTTTTAAAAAGATTTTATTTATTTGACAGACACATCACAAGCAGACAGAGAGGCAGGCAGAGAGAGAGGAGGAAGCAGGCTCCCTGCTGAGCAGAGAGCCTGATGCAGAACTCGATCCTGGGACCCAGGCTTTAACCCACTGAGCCACCCAGGTGCCCTAAATGCATTTTTTTTTTAAAGATTTTATTTATTCGATAGACAGATCACAAGTAGGCAGAGAGGCAGGCAGAGAGAGAGGGGGAAGCAGGCTCCCTGCTGAGCAGAGAACCCGATGTGGGGCTCGATCCCAGGACCCTGAGATCATGACCTGAGCTGAAGGCAGCGGCTTAACCCACTGAGCCACCCAGGCGCCCCCCTAAATGCATTTTTAAAGAAACAAAATTCTGAGAATGCACAAATTCTTAACAAGTCAAATTCAACCTCCCAGAATATTAATTTTATGAGACAGCTTCCTTTTCCACTAAATCAGACCTTGCAGAGTGCAAGCCAAGGAATGAGCACTGCTTTTTCTTTTTCTTTTTCTCTTTCAGATTTTGTATTTTATTTGGGAGACAGAGAGAGAGAGAACAAAAGAGAGAGCGCATGAGAGGAGAGAGGTCAGCAGGAGAAGCAGACTCTCGGAGGCCGATGTGGGACTCGATCCCAGGACTCCAGGATCACGACCTGAGCCGAAGGCAGTCACTTAACCATTGGAGCCACCCAGGTGCCCGAGCACTGCTTTTTCAAGCTCCACAGGTGACTTTCATGTGTCATCTTGAATAAATAAGAACGAGAATTAAGGATGTTTGACAAGAGTAAAAGGTAAGGTCTCCCTGCCAAATCTTAATTTCAACAAGAGTCCTGGATAAAATATATTATGGCAGGAGATGCCCTAAATACACAAGCTGGCTTAGGCGCTGCAGAGGACCGGAGCTCCGGATCCAGAATGAGACAGCACCGCTTGCTTGCTCTGGCCTCTCTTCCTTACCCCACTTCGACCCACCCCTACCCTCAGAGAGGTGTTTTGTTTGTTTGCTTGTCTAACTTTTTCTCGTCAGCCACGTTCTCGTTTGTTTCAGTTTTTCAGAGTTCCTAAGAGCCAAATCACAGCATCTCTAAAAACGAATCCAAGTCAAATGAAACCATCCACAGACACATACTGCATTCATTACTTTATATTTTAGGGCAAGACATCTTGGAAGACATCTATCTGACAAGAAGCTGCGAGGCAGGGGAGAGAAAAACAGACAAAAGCATCTTTTGGACCATATCAAATTGGAGGTAACCAGATGGTGCTGGTTCCCATTTCACCCCTCTGTCCACCCCCAACAACATGGGTCACCCCCTGACTGCACTAATCAGAACTCTATTGAAGGAGATGGCTATGTGCATTTATTAGAAACCAAAGAAATCACTACAGAAACAGTCTCCCAAACCAAAGATAATCCTGTAAACTGACCAGTGTCAAGATCTGAATATTAAAACATACAAATCCAAATTTAGATACCTCTATGATAATTTTAGTTACAGCGGAACGTGTTACTGTATAGTTTCTCTGCATCTAATGCATAAAAATGAAATCTAGTTTTCAACATCATACTCCCACTAAAACAACCCGCAATCAATTAATGTTGTCAGCAGCAAAACTCAATTTTCTCCCCTGCGTGTGGAGGTGAACGTACAGAACAGATTGATAATTCCCGTTGCGAGTGTGGCTAAATGTTCCTAAGCAACCTTGCTTCATCATCTTCTCTGACAAAAACAAGGGAAAGAGTTTGAACTGCAGGCTGATGGAGCTCTGAATACTAATGACGAGGCAAGGAGGAATGCTTCATTACTGACGTTGGAGAGGAAAACAGGAGCAGCTTCTAGCTGTAAATAAATTCTAATTAAACTTGGTGTGCAGCTCGTACAGCTGAACCCAAGCCTGCAGAGGAAGTTCCTTCACTGACTGGCCATTCATGTGAGTTGGGCTCATTAATACGCTTGTATTTTCAGTTTAGCAAATGATTCGTGTGTGTTTTCTGGAAATTACTTGGAGGAAAAACCTTCCAAACATGTCCATTTATTTGCTGTGGAATTTGTTTAATCCTCTTAGGAGCATTTAGACTGACAACATTCTTAAATTAGCATCTTTGCCCAAGAGACCTTTCTAGTCCCATGCACTGAACTATAAGACAACCCAGAATCAAAATTAAAAACATTTCCACGGCTGGCCATGCTGCTGAACACCACAGAGCGCAGCAGAATGAATCCAATTTGAGTGAGAATCAAGGATGTTTTTCTTCTTACACCCTTTTCCTTCTCTGCCCAAATCCATCACTGTTGTATAAGATGAGTATCATGACTCATCTGACTCATCTTCCCTGTCTATAGAACAGGAATGAGAAATAATTTTTCCCAATAAAAACTCCATTGAGCTACTAGGGAAAAAATGAATAAACATATATACGTATTTCTTTAAAGTTTTTAAAATCAGAGTATTATGCTGTTCAGAGATAGAAATCATTACTTAATGTGTCATTGATATCAGAATTAACTTTTAAAAAGCAGAACATCTCTTCAAAATACTTCAACTATTGTGCAATAAAAATACCACAGAAATTCCTGAAAAGAAAAATTTTAAAGAAAAATGTTTTAACTAATCATTCTAGGGACACCCCCCAAAAAAATCTATTGAGAAGAATTCGGCAGATTTTTTTTTTTTAAAAAAACAAGCTATAAAAATTCTCCCAGTATTGTGTAAATTTTTATTCTTTAAAAATTCTTAAAACATGCTATTTTTCTTAAATCAAATGAGAAGGTATTCCCTTGGCAAAGAACAATAAAATTATCAAAGAATACATTTTTAAAAACAAGAGCAACCAACACTTTACCAAGCACTAAGCTTGTCATCCAAATACAGGATCTCCTTTTAACCTGACAAAGAAGGGGAGTCCCAACAGCCCATTTAACATATGAAGGAACCAAGACTCCAGGGCTCACATATCAAGTACTTGGTGGAGCCAGGATTCAAATCCAGATTCTATGTCTACAAAGCCTGTGCCTTTACCCACTCACACTCAATGTTTCCAACTTTCCAAACACACTCAATCCCTGAGGTAACACACATGCCTTACATTCCTAAGAGTATCAGGAGGTACTGAATTACATATGCTAATCAGGCTATTATGTGAGCACAATTTTTATTTTCTGATTTCTCTGAATCAGTTTAGGGTGAATTTATACTATTCATGGGGAAAGGTTCTGAGGTAGATAGAAAGGGGGAAATGTGCTAAGCATATACAGTTTCAAGAGCTCTGATTAATCAGGAAAGCAAATTATTAAACTACTTTAGCAACATCCTTTCTAATTACCCCTGATATCCCTCAGTACTCTCTTGAAAGGGTGTAAGTCAAACCAGCTCTAGGGTCCCTGGAAGCCACGTGCAACTTTGCCTTTCCACAACTTACCCTGGATGACCTCGGCTTCCTTACCTGTGAAAGAGGTATTCTACTTCAAAGTCTTTGTAAAGATGAAAGGAAAAAAATAAACGTGAAGAGGCTAGTTAATTGCCAGACAGTAGCCACTAAGTAGCAGTTACCATTTTCACCAAAGAAGTCAATTTTATCTCTCTCAATTAAAGCCTTCTTAATAAAATCTCAAAAAAAAAAAAAAAGCTTCAGTCTATTTACTAAGAACTGTAAAATGAAATCTCTTTTTTTAAAACTGTATGGAGGGGACACCTGGGTGGCTCAGTTGGTTAAGCGTTTACCTTCAGCTCAGGTCATGATCCCAGAGTTCTGCAATCAAGTCCCACATACTTCTCCCTCCCCCACTCTTCCTGCTTGTGCTCTCTCTCTTGCTCTCTCTCAAATAAATAAGTGAAATCTTCTCAAAAATAAAATAAATAAACAAAAAGTTGTATCTAGTCCCCTTCCAGTTTCTAATCCTGGCTATTATCTTTAAAACCTATTCTAAAAACCTGGGTTCTGCCATACTTAAATTCCTTAAGTTTGAAATCCTGATCAAGTGTGGGCACATATTTACACCTTAATTCAAAGAGTAAACAAAGATTACAGTAGTGGAGCCACTTACGGATACAATGTGTTCAGGACACTTTCCATAACTTCAGAACAGTGGCAGCTGCCAATATAATGATACACATACTATTTGAATATAAATAAAATGGAATATTATCGAAAAGGTTGACATGATTACATGCTGACTCAAAAGGTGACTCCATCACCCCTTCTTGTCTAGCTTAAGTGATCTAACACACTTACCATTTAATTTCTAAAGGAAAATGTAGAACATGGTTCTATAGTAAAAGGAACATTTTTCTCTTTCAGCTTTCTCCCCCTCGTAAAATCTAAGTATCATGTTAAAAATTCGCTTATGTATCTGATAATATACCTAATATCAACATTTCTTGACTTAGATTCCTTTTAAAAAACTAATAAGCAAACACTTCTTAAAGATAGCATTCTTTATTTTTTAGGATTTTATTTATTTATTTGACAGAGAGAGAGAGCGCGCAATCACAAGTAGACAGAGATACAGGCAGAGAGAGAGGAGGAAGCAGACTCGCCACTGAGCAGAGAGCCCAACGCTGGACTCGATCCAGGACCCTGTGATCATGACCTGAGCCAAAGACAGAGGCTGAAGCCACTGAGCCACCCAGGCACCCCAAAGATAGCATTCTTAAATGTAAACTAACACTTAGGTGGGATTCTTGAGAAAATATGCTCTCTAGAATTTTTTTTAAGCTTATTTTAAAAAGCCATTGCACAGGGCGCCTGGGTGGCTCAGTGGGTTAAGCCGCTGCCTTCGGCTCAGGTCATGATCTCAGGGTCCTGGGACCGAGTCCCACATCGGGCTCTCTGCTCAGCAGGGAACCTGCTTCCCTCTATCTCTCTCTGCCTGCCTCTCTGTCTACTTGTGACCTCTGTCAAATAAATAAATAAAATCTTTAAAAAAAAAAAAAAGCCATTGCACAGAAGTTTTGAATTTCAGAAGTAGAAGAAAACAGTATTTTAGCTCAACCTCTTATTTTAAATATAAAGATACTGAGGCCTCAAAAGACACATCGTTTTGTCAAATTTCATAGGAAATCTAGAGTGAAGATCCAGGGTTTTGAGAAAATAGGACTTGCTTAACCCTGATGTACAGATGAACCAAATAAGAACAGATTGTGGGAAAGAACGGGACATGCTGGGGGTCTATAAGAGGCAGCGGTGGAAAGGAGGGATTTTACTGGTTATGGATGAGAAATAGAATCTCACAATAACATTATGGGCAATCCCTCAAGTGCCTAAAAACTACTATTTAGCATGCCTGACAACCGAAACAAGCACAGAGTTGATTCATTGGCTCACTAGAAGGCGTTCTTTGTAACACAGCAAGCTGTTTTCTCATTAGCTCTACAACTAAAGGAATATAAAGAATACAAAGCTGATATTAACTATTTAAAAATTTACTCCAAGAACCATGGAATTCCCCCAATAGAAATATAAAGACTTGCTGGATGTTTCATTATGTGAAATTATTGCCAATTCAATTGTCTTAAAAGTTGTGCTATAAAACATATTGTCCTTTGCTGTTCCAGATCACATTTGAAAGAAATAACTTTCTTAAGAGGGTTTCTGGAATTTTCTTTTACTCTCTAAAGCCAAATCTTAGACCCTTAAAGAAATGGTAAGCTGGCACTTTGCCCATTCTTCTCTAGGCAATTTTTAGTTTGTTTAAGGAATAAGGGGGGGTGGGGATCATATAGAAACTACAATAGCATCAAGTTGCTTACATCTCCTCCTGAAGACTTTGGAAATTTAGTGTGGTAGTCAGAAGCAATCCAGAAATCTACTGTTAGGGTTATTGGTTAGAAAGAGGGATTGTGAGGGGCGCCTGGGTGGCTCAGATGGTTAAGTGTCTGCCTTCGGCTCAGGTCATGATCTCAGGGTCCTGGAAGCCTGCTTCTCCCTCTGCCTGCTGCCCCCGCTGCTTGTGCTCTCTCTCAAATAAATAAACAAAATCCTAAAGAAAATAAGAAGGAAGGAAGGTAGGAAAGAATGAAGACACGCTTGTGAAAACAAACTCGTTTAAATAAAGACATACATAAACTTATGTAGATATATACATATCTAATATATATACACATATCTAAATATATCTGCATCTATACATGAAGAGTAGTCAGTCACAAAATCTTACTGACGCATCCTCACTACTAACTAACCTGTTGTGTCATACTGTACATGTGACAGAGACTGAGGCATGCTTATACCAACATCTATTCTTCTCTTCCTCCGTGCTAAAGAAACCCTGATTTTTAGCTGAGGAGTCATGCACTTGCCTTACAACAAGCTGCCCTACAACTAGAACATGATAAAACTAAGAATGCTATGTGGCACTTCACAAAACCATCCTTAAAAGGCAAACCAGGTGCCCTTTTACTTCCCTCCTTTATGCTGCCTGGAATGTGAACATGATGGCTGATGCTCCCGCAGCCACCTTGGACCATCAGACGATGTATTAAGGATGACACTGACGTGATGGAGGTATCTGGTTCTCCAACACGGAGACTATCATTCATACCAGCACGGACTGTTGACTGCTTGGTTCCTTTTACATAAGAGACAAATGAACTTTTAGCCTGTTTCAGCCACTATTATTTTTATTTGGGGGATTTGGGGTTACACACTGCCATACTTCATCCTAACCAATAAGGTAAAAGATTTACCAAAAAATATTTATAACAAGAAAGAGACCAGAGTTTTTGTTTTAATGCTATTAGATTTAAATCAAGTTTAGGGGGGCACCTGGGTGGCTCAGTGGGTTAAGCTGTTGCCTTCGGCTCAGGTCATGATCTCAGGGTCCTGGGATCGAGCCCCACATCCAGCTCTCTGCTCAGTAGGGAGCCTGCTTGCTCCTCTGTTTCTGCCTGCTGCTCTGCCTATTTCTGATCTCTCTCTCTATCAAATAAATAAATACAATCTTTAAAAAAAATAAAAAAATAAAAAATAAATAAAAAAAAATAATAAATCAAGTTTAGGGACATGCCAGTAAAGCAACAAAACTAAGAAGAAAGTATAAAGCTGTTCTTGTGAAAGAGATATTCAAAGTATTCTGCTCTCAAAAGTTAGTCAAGAAAGCTACTACTCAAAGCGACTGGGTGGTTCAGTGGGTTAAAGCCCTGCCTTCAGCTCAGATCATGATCCCAGGGTCCTAAGATCGAGCCCCACATTGGGCTCTCTGATCAGCAGGGAGCCTGCTTCCTCCTCTCTCTCCCTCTCTCTCTGCCTACTTGTGATCTCTCTGTCAAATAAATAAATAAAATCTTAAAAAAAAAAAAAAGGAAAAAGAAAGAAAGAAAGCTGCTACTCTAAGTGATGGAATCAGAGACACACATGCTCCCTGCTTCAATTGTTATCTGTGGTTTTTGTTCTGTTTTCAGCCTTTTGAAAAATGAATGAGATTGCTATTCATTAAATTATGTCAGGAGTAGTTTTTATTTAGAATCCTCGTCACTTCTTCCCCTCTGCATTCTTGAATGTTCCACCAAACAGTTAATCAGTCAAACCTTCTAAATTGAAGAAATAGTGCTCAATCAATCTGCTCTTAAAGTTAAGAAATAGACCTTAAAAAGCATAATTAGGAAACCTTACCTTCCAGAGGTCATTCAGAGATGAAATATGAGGATATATGTGAATCCACTTTGTAAACACTAAAGTACAATACAAAGGATATTAGTATTGATTTTCTGTTAAAATAATCAAGAAGGGAAAACAGAGCATTTCCCTACCAGGAGAACACACTTTGCAATTTTCTATCACTTTAATTCTTCACAGGTTTCTATAAAATTGATGTTTTTTTAAAAACAAACCATGCAAATTAGGGGATAATTTTAGTTCCTTTATCTCCACCTCTTTAATTCTTATCAATAACACTACCATTTCTAGATATTTTACTGATTAGAGCCTTTACCGTACATAAATCATACATTATGACAATCTTAATATTACTCAGGTTATAAAATCTATGCTTGATAAAACAAATTTAAAGATGTAAAGATGCCTGGCATGCCTACTCACTTTTCTATTATCTTTCAAGCTATTATTTCTTCTTGATCTAAAGTGGACATGCATTTGCTGATGTGAGGCTCTTTAAGTCAAAAAGGCAACCCATTATTCTTTATAGAGACTGAAATCTTATCCTCCTCGTTGTCCATGGAGACATAATACCCCTTATTAGCTTCCAAAAATGAAGAATGTCTCAGAATATTCCAATGCAAGGTTTTTTCCAGTGTAATAAGGATGGAAAAGCAAAGACCCATGGGTTTCAATTCCATTTCAGCCACTTACTATCCATGATACATTTTTAAGACATTGCAACTTATCGAAGCTTAAGCCTAACTACATGTAAAAACAGGGACACTGTCCGTTGCGAGGTTCACTCAGATGCTAGTTCCTTGGTCCACTTCATCTCTTCTGAGCAGCTGTGCTCAACTTAAAAGAGATACATGGTGCCGAGGTCATCTAAAGTTGAGTATCCTAGTAATTCATATGAAAACAAATGTCATCTAGCTCCACAAATTTTCATGTGTATCTCTACAGTGTATATCTCCTTTTTCTTTTTTCCTTTTTATTGCAGTAGAAATTCTTGGTTTGCTCAATCACAATGACATCTAATGACAGATGGCTGGGTAACAAAGCTGAAAAAATATGTAACAGTATTCCCAGATTACTACTTGATTTTTATCATATAAACTAAAAAACTTGGGTTAACTGTACTTTAAGATCATATCTAATTCACATAATAATCAATGGTCATTTTACTGCCCATTTCCTAAAACAGCCATCTAGTCATTAGATTTTCCCCTCCCCAATCCCATGGATTTTATGAGTTCTCTCCAGATACAACAGTTAGCTTTTTGCAAAGAAGTCTATTACACCTTTTGCTGTTACATTAAATTTGCATGTTTGACCCCAGAGCACTCCTAAAAAAAGACAAACAAAAGGTACCCAATTCACCATTATCTGTAGATGTCATTAATATGCTGCTTAGCTAATTCTTTCAGATCATTAAAAAATATATACACATTATCTTGTGGTTCTCTTTAATTTGATATGTTTTCAATAATCATTATGTCTTTGGACAGTTTATTAAACATTCATAATTTCTTTATCCAATTCAGTTAATTTAGTATGTGAGAATTCAAAAAAATTGCTTTCTCAAAATCATGATATTTAACATCTATAGCCTTTTTTTAATCAAGTTAATTCTATAAAGCTATCAAGGAAAGCAATCAGTTTTTGTATGATGATTACTACTTTAAATCTTTGGTCCTGCTTCCATTATCTTATAGATGTTTACACATTCTTAATAATGTTATTTCATCAGTCTATTAGGAATTGAAATTAAACTAACTGGATGCTAATTTTTCTTTTTAAAAACAATACACTAAATTTCCCCTGCTAATTCTTCATTATTTCTAGTACTAAAACCCAACACTTTTTCCTAATGTTTCTTGGGGGCGGGGGGGTGCAGTCTGCAAAACTCTGAAAGACTACAGATAGCACCAACTCTACTGGAAGATGGAAAAAATGACCATGGCCTATGGGTATGATTTCAGATCACTGACCACATATACTACCTATCATTCAAATTGTTCTGCTTTCATTGTTTACAGTCTTGACAGTTTTTGCCTTTTGTAAAATCCCGTAACATTACATAATTTTTATAAGGTGTTTAACTATGAAAATTGTTTATTGTTTGTATAAAATGAAGTAGAGGTGCTTGCCTTTGTTCATTTAAGCCTAAACTAACTCAAGGGGACATAAGGGTGCGTGCGGGTGCACACACACACCAACACACACAAACACAGTCCCTCTACGTAAAGAGATGAATAGCTTAGAGATAGTACTTATAACTTTTAAATTTTGAGCTGTGTTAATACATTATTTATAAAAAATTCCAGACCAAGAATCAGAATCCTCCACAAGATGTTTATCAAAACAACAACAACAACAAAAACCCATGTTCCCTAAAATCCCATGATATTCAAATATTCATGAGAGGAAAATAGATTATCATCATCAAGTAACAACTACTCCCATAATGCAGATTTGTTTTCAGCTCCAACTGAAGGATACAGAAATAGGATACCTGGAAATGAAGCTAGGAGAAATAAGGTAGATGGGAACCAAGACTATAGAGGAAGTAATGACCCTATGGAAACCTGATCATTTTCTTTGATATAATTACTTGATTAAAGGAATTCAATATCAAGGATCTAGAAAAGCACCAAGAGGCAATCAGTCTAGTAGGATGAGTGGGAATAAACCTCAGACCACTTTCATCATACCTCAAATTTCTCCTTGGGCTAATCTAAATGAAAAATATTTCCTTGGCTTCCAGAATTATACACCTGCACAGTTCCCCTAAGGTAGGGAAGGGAGGGAGGAAGGAAGCAGGAACATGGGGAAACAAGTTCAGTGATAGATGACTCGGCACTGAGGTATACTTGTCTCCTACAGAGAAAAACTGACAAATACGTGTGTCTGTGTAACCCAAGCATTTTAAAATCCATTTCTGTATTATTAGTAGTATTATAATGACCTTCACTTCAGAAATATGGAATGAATTTTGCTCCCAGAGTTAAATACTACCATTAAAGAGCAAATACAGTGTTATCTCAATGACAAAGAAGCGTCATCATTTGGCAGAGGAATTCACGTGTCATGGCCCAGATTCCTTTGAAACTTTCCAAAGGAAGGACAAGTTATATATAATAACCACCGTGGCTGGTAATATTCTGTTTTATACACAAAGATAATCAGAGTGACAGGAGCAACTCACTTTATTTATAGCGCCTGCATACTAACACTTCCCTATGTTCTGAGAGGAAGCTTTGTGCAAACACTATGTAAAACCATGATTAGTTAGAAGTAGAAGGATTTTATCACTGGCCCATAAAAGTAATCATTTGACAAGCCAGTGTGAATAAGTGCCCCAGGATGATTTCCTTTAGCACTCTGACACCAGCTCAGCGCTGACTCCATGGGCTTGCCACTGGAATTTTCCAACAGGGCTCCCTACACTTGGCTCAGTGTTCTGCTGTGTAGTCTGAAAATTCTTAATCATTTTTGAGCAAGGGATCCACGTTTTCATTCTACACTGTGACCTGCAAATTGTGCAGCCATCCTGTTCCTGCTTCTTAAGGTATGATATGAGAATCAAAAGTATCAGTATCACCTGGAGAACTGTTAGACTCTGGTTCTCAGGCTCCATTCAAAACCTACTGAATTGACATCTGTATCTTGAAGGGATCTTGACAATATTAACACCCAGGTGAGAGCAGGAGGAATACTGTTCTACTGGAAGTAATTCTACATTAAGACACAAAAAACTTTCAAAAATACCATGCTGTGCAGGGTACATGACAAAAATCAACCAACCTGTGATATTAAACAGTAACTAACGAAGTGAAGTATTTTGTTTTACAGAAATTGATACAGGGGCAGCTGGCTGGCTCAGTCAGTACAGCATGCGACTCTTGATCTCAGGGTTGTGAGTTCAGGCCCCACACTGGGTATAAAAATCACTTAAAAATAAAATCTTAAAAAAAAAAATCAATATAAAATGTTTGGTCTATTCCCTTAATTTAAGCATCCTTCCCTTAAATTCATTTAACAAGCGTTTCGAATCACTTAAGAAGTATAGTACTGTTAAAAGCTATTTGTTCTCCCCCAAAATTCATACGATGAAGTCTTCTTCCAGGGTTTCTGAATATGGTTCATTTGGAGAGAGGGTCTTTAAAGATGAAATTAGTTAACAGAGGCTTTCAGGATGAGCCTTAATCCAATATGTTAGGTCAGCACTAACAGGAAGAGGAAACTGTGACATAGACACCCACAGAAGGAAGATGGCCAAAGAGAGAGGCCTCAGAAGCAACAACCATACCAAAACCTGATCTCAGACTTCCACACTCCAGAACTATAAGGAAGTAGGTTTCTGCTGTTTAAGTCACTCAGCCTGTGGTACTTTGTTGTGGTTGATCTAACAAACTAATACATGGGGGGGGGGGGGCATGTCAAAATATAGTTTCTTTCTCTTTCTGACAAAGTCCATGAACTATCAACTTTCAATTCATAATTTCATTAACGGAGAAATCATATATCCAAGTGCTGTTTTTCAAAATTCGCAACTGGCCTACATATCAGAATCCCCAAATAAGTCCATGCACAGGAGTCATGTGTCGATACAGCAATACAGATTATTTCCTCCTAATTCCTAATGGCTGAACACCTAGAAACTGTAAGCAGAAGGAAACAGGAAAACGACAAGTCATCTTAAGATGGCCTAATAGTAACCTCTACTTCTGCCGTTTAGACAGATTGTAAACATCACCCAACCAGAATCCCTTCACTTACAAAATGTATGCACAAACTTAGGAAATTTCATACACTTAGTTGTCCATGAAAAGCCAACTGCTGTTCCCACTCTGGGTTTTACTAACATAGAGATAATAATGGCTTATATGAAAAACGATCTCAGCAGAACGCCCTTCTCAATCTTCTGTTAATCTTTTCTCCATCACTGCAGACAGCAGTGGGTAACATTAGTGGGGGGGTGGGGGCTGTCATATGCTCATGGCAACTGGGTCTAATGACCAACCATTCACGAAATCTAATTTAAAATTAGTGCTAAAGAGGGAACAAGGCTCAGAACATTCATTCAGAAGGACCTAGAAATTGCAAGAAATCTAATGTTACTTTGTATCTATTTCTTTCTAGAATACATAAAGTGCTGCCTGGATGGCTTCTCTGTTTTCCCCTCATTTCCAATTTTCTCCTTGCAGAGCAGAAGAAAGGAAAGACACGATTCTTTATTTGAAAATTGTGATCATAAGTTACCCATAGTTGACTACATTTTCACTGACTCACAGTATAATTGTTACTTATAATTTTAAAACCAGGGCATTGGGGGGGGGGGATAGTTGGAAATTCAACTAAATAAGAGCAAGGAAAACACTAACTTTCATTTTTCCTATTAACAAAGAAATAGTCATCATCAAGAACACCAATAAACATCCCTGGCCAGTAAGGATCAAGTTTAGACACTCACCCTAGTTTGCAAAGAGAATCATTCCTAAAATGGTTCCTAAAAGAAGAAACTATAGATGGGAATGTCCACAGAGTCTAGATGTGTCCCTTATGGTCTCTCCCATAGAAATCCAGCCTCTTTAAAACATACATGAGCTAATCTTTAAACCCTGTGTTTAGGAGCAGCTGGACTGGGAGAAGACACTTCAGAGTAAAAAATCTCTTTGTCATTATTGTGGTCATTTAATAAATCTCTCCCAGCCCTTCCTCCCTCTGCTCCTGGCCCAGAGACTGGTGGGCATTGGTAGGATTGCTGTAAAACAGGGACAGAAAGGAGAAGAAAATAAGCCCCACACACCATTCCAGAGGCCCCCAGCAGCTCCAGTCATGAGGACCAGCTTGTCCCCAAACCCCTACCTACCACATTCTACCTTTTGTCATCCACCTCCAGTAATGAAACAACCATTGTGAGCCTGGACCTTCTTTCAAAGAATAAATAAATCTTACTTTATCTCTGTGTACCCAACAGTTCTCTATTACCAAATGTTTATAATTATTAATGTCTTCTTTCTGGGATTTTTTATTAAATATAAATGGAATGAGTAAAAGGAAGGAGACAAAGAAAAACAAGTATACATGTCTTCTTTCACTCTCATCCAACCAACATGTGAGTATCTACTATATGTCAAACACCATTCTACACACGGGGGATACAACAGCAAGCCAGACAAAGACGCTACTCCCTTGAGTTTACATGACACTCAGGAGTCAGTGTCGTAAAGTAAGACTTTAAAAAAGAGGATGTGATGAAGAATGACTTGATCAGAAAAGATCTGAGTGTCGAGCCTAAGACAAGCCCCAAGACAAGGAAGAGCCCATGGTTCTCAAGTCAAAGGAACAGAATTCCCAGCAGGGAGATAAACCAGTGCAAGACCCTACTCTAGAAATGAACATGGTAGGCTCGAAGAGCAGAAAAATAACCCCTGTGGCTAACGTGTGGGTGAGTAAGGTAAGCTGAGGGATTCTGGCCAGGATTAGGAGACTCTGAACTCAATGTGGCCAAGCTTAAAAATCTGAATGGGCCTGCTTCGGGGATAAGACAATATAGTCACAAGTATAAGAAACTGTACTCTATGCTACAGCAGGCATAAGATGAAATGGATGGAAACGCAAGCAGAAAAGTCATAGGGTCACTGCGCTAAGGGAAAGATTAACAATGACCTGGAGCACACACTGACCAAGATTTCCAATATACTCCAGTTAGAAACATCATGATTAAGTTCTTCACTCCCAGATTCCAAACTTTCTCATCCTAACCTTTAGTCCTACCACAGACCTAACCTTTAGGAACCCCAGACTACCCACCAAGTTAAGAAGAAAACTCCTTATCCTTAATTCAAGGCTCTCCACAAAATAGACCCAACTTACTGTTCCAGATCCATAATGCACTACTCCCAGCGAAGCATTATACACCCACCCTTCCTGCATACTACTTAGAACTTGCCTATATTCTGTTACCTAAAAGAGAAGTGACACAACCTTCCTACCTTAAATCACCTGGGACATCAATTTTATCTCTTTGGGTGGCAACTAAGGTGAGGATAAAAGTTAAACACAGACTAGAAGTAATACCCCTTCAGCTAGAATACTAGGATGCATTCCATTCCACTAGCATTCTATGAGAATGCTCCACATAACATTCAAATAGAGCTTCCTATGCAAAGCCTACTATGAAAGCCTACCATGTTCTAGGCAACACATAAGGAATGTAATCATATTTAACTTTGTCGATTCAATGACCTAAGTGTAAAAATGCATATTCTGCAAATGATGAACTAAGTTTCAAGAGATAAAACTGGTCCAAAGTAACACAAAAAAGTGCCAGAAGTAGACTTCCCTAGGATCATGGACACTATTTCTCCCCATTCCCATCATACTCATTCAATAAGTGGTTATTGAATACCTACTCCGGGCCAGAAACTGCTCTGATCCTGTAGATTCAAAAGGGAATAAAAGGAAAGACAAATGGGAGTTGCATCCTACTGTATCTTTTAAAAAGAAATGTGCAGAAAGAAAGACATGATTATGGTATTAATGTGGGTTTGAGGCAAAATGCTATGGGGTAGAGAGCAGGGGTTGGATGATGAGAAAAAAGCAAGATAGTAAAGCAGGGAAATGATGGATGGGGAAACTAATGTTTGCATGATGGAGGTTCATAGCCTAAGTAATCAAATTAGAATAAATTCTGAACCTGCTTCAAAAAACATTACGTGCATACAGATATATGTGCATATATATTTGAAGTTTTTTTTAAATTCAACAAGTAGTTCTTAATCAATCACTACCTTTCTTATTGGTTGTGTAAATAAATGTTACAATGACAGACACAAATATGCCATACTGAGAGTCACCATATAGTTAATATACACTGTTATGATATAGAATGTGTATCACTTGTAATCAGCTTTTTAGATTAACTAGCACGTGCACACACACATACACCTTCCAGCACTGGAACCTATAAATCACTGAATACCTCAGAGCTATTAGAAAACATTAATTCAATTCCTCAAGCTAAATTACATTTCACAATTTCCATCAATGGGCTTGAATAGAACCTTGAGATGATTAATGTTTTATCAGCGATTACCCAGACAGGGGAACAGAGAGCCTGCCATCTCGAATTTAGGATGTTAGTTCAGTACCACTGATGAAGTAAAGACCTGAGCTATCATTTGTACGAGCATTATTATTCAAATTTAGTAAAAACTTGAAAAAGTTTAACTTATTTAGGAATTCATTTCTGTCACTTAAGACTTGGTATTGCTGTGGGGTTTTTTTTGCTAAAAGCCAAGAGATGAAGATTTTGAGAAGTCTTAGAAATCTCAAGGCTAAAATAGGTAGATAATTCTATGATCTGAGCTCCAGAAAGGAATATTAGGGCATGGTTTCACAAGCTTCTGAGACTCAACTGTTTGAAGCTAAGCCATTCTTCATGGATTTACATTTATTACTGCCTTCAATTATGACTTACACCTCTTCCCAAACCCTCCGACTATAGCTTTCTTTTCTACCTCATGGAGAGCAAAGAAAAGGTTTATTGCTTTAACAGTCAACCCTATGCCCTAAGGACAATACAGAGCACAGGGACATGTTTTGTTAGTAAAGACTTTCTGTTCAATCAAAGCATGCTATTTGAAGGACCTAATATGCATGTAATCAATTTGTAAAAACAGTGTCTTTGAAATGACCCACAATTTACACTTAATTTAATGACTATTACATTTAAACTCATATTTCCAACTTCTAGAAAGCCTTGATAATACTGTATGCAGTCATTTCTGTTACACAAAAATTAACTTAGGGCTTCTCTGAGATGTGTCTTAACTTCATGACCCATTTATACAAATATACATATCACTGTAGCCTGTATAAAAAGCTCTTCACTCTCTGGCTTTCCTAGAGACCAGAAAAACTCAAGAATGTAGACTAAGTAATCGCAGGTGTGATGAAGATAGGATTCGCCTATCCCAAAATCCTGAAGGCAGAAGGGGACAGTAAAAGGATGATGGGCTTTAAAACAAGTCAGATATACTCTTTTATCCACTTGGATGTGGGGCATCTTGGCAAAGTGACTCTCTTGGGTTTTAGTTTCTTTATTTTAGTTTCAGCACCAGTGAGCTGTCTCTCTCTTGAAAAAGAGAGCAGTGTTTAAAATACCTAGGAAAGAGACATACAAATAGTAGAGGATATGATCCTCTACTATGATCCAAAGGTAGTAGGATATGATCCAAACAGTAAAGGATATGATCATTATTGTTACTATTAATTTGCTTATCAAAAACACTAAACTTGAAGTTGGAGTTCTACAATTCAGGAATTTACAAGAACTTCTTAAGGCGTAAAAATCAAACTATTCCTTAAAAATATCAGAATGTGGGGCACTTGGGTGGCTCAGTGGGTTAAAGCCTCTGCCTTCGGCTCAGGTCATGATCTCAGGGTCCTGGGATCGAGCCCCACATCAAGCTCTCTGATCAGCGGGGAGCCTGCTTCCTCCTCTCTTTCTGCCTGCCTCTCTGCTAATTGTGATCTCTGTCTGTCAAATAAATAAATAAAATCTTTAAAATAAATAAATACACACACACACACACACCAAGATGTCAGACTCATACCACAGTTTATGAAATTCTGTTTCTCTGTTCTAGCTTTAGGGAACTCAAAAGGGCCTCTGATTAAATTTGAAAAGCTCATTCTTGTGGGATCGAGGAGAGAGGTAAGAGATTTATTTTTCTCTCAGCATGGCAAAGATTAATAAATTGAAAATACTAATAGAAATTTCTCTTGCAAAATACTGGCATAAGTATTCACTATATGTCCGTTCAGAGTTTTAAAGAAATCCTTTGGAAACCTAAAAATAAAAATTTTTTTGCTTGCAACTAGAATTCTTAAATCTACTACAAACTATGACTACACTCCACATGGCACCCTACAAAACATGATGTCTCCAGTTTGGTTAAATTTCAAGTTGATTTCACTACATTTTCTTACTTTTTTTTTTTTTAAGATTTAATTTATTTATTTGAAGACAGATCACAAGTGGGCAGAGAGGCAGGCAGAGAGAGAGGAAGAAGCAGGCTCCCTGCTGAGCAGAGAGCCGGATGCGGGGCTCCATCCCAGAACCCTGGGATCATGACCTGCGCAGAAGGCAAAGGCTTTAACCCACTAAGCCACTCAGGCGCCCCTACAATTTCTTACTTTTGTTCATATGTATGTAATGGCATTCCAAATGCCAACTACAGTAATGCTTTTCAGTCTTGTCCATCTAAACTATTTCAAGAAAGAAGGGAGGTTGATACCACAACTTAGTCACCTTTTAGGAGAAAAATTAATTTATGTATGCTGTAGTGTAATAAATTGATGTTTTGCAATGAAACAGACACAAAATAAAACTTTATTTTTCACTTAGTTATTTCATTTTTTTTTAAGATTTTATTTATTTGAGAACGAGAGAGAGAGAGAAAAACAAGGGAAGGGACAGAGGAAGAGGGAGGGGGAGAGGAAGAGGGAGAAGCATTTGGGGAGCCCCCATGCAGGGTTCCATTCCAAGACCCTGGGGAAGACCCAACGATGATGACCTGAGCCAAAGGCAAACACTGAACAGACTGAGCCACCCAGGTGACCCTCACTTAGTTATTTCAAATAAAAAGAGCTCAATATTTAAATTAAAAATATTCTGTCTCAGTTTATACATTAGACCTATCTTGGTTTTCTTTTTCCTATCTTGTTCAAATGTCAAAGAACTGATGAGGATAAAAACTTTATTTTACCCTTATGATGCATACTAATTCTTCCCATAAAAAAACAATTTATAAGTGGAAACACATACCACATTAACCTTTTAAGAACAAAATTTTCTTCCAATTATTGCTCTTGTTCCCAGTATCTAATACAAGTTCAATACCATAGAGTCACCACAGCTCAGGTGAGATTAGGCCCATCAGTGCAGATGACCTCAGGGACACTCAAGTTTGCGTGCAACGTTCATCTAACCCTAGTCTTTAACAACCCCTTTTTTGGAAAATGTGCTCATGTGAACTAACTGGATGCAGACTTTCCTTCTCTTACATATACACAAATTGACAAAACCCTGTAGAATATGCGAACTCCCCCCACAGGTGCCTAGCCCAATTCCAGAGCTGGGAAATGACAGAGGAGAGGGCAAGGGAAGGGCACGTCGTGGATCCCTTCCACCCAGCAATCTCCAAGAGCTCCAGCTGCTTGCCGTGCAATCTTTAAAATATTATCTCAATCTTAAATCTAGAGAGAGACTGCTAAAGAGAGTAGGGACTTAACTAGCTTTAAACACATAAATAAGAAATCATTCCCAGCTGTAGAGTTTAAATAAAGAGAGGACAAATTTTACACCCCTGGAGCCAAAGAAATTCCAAGAATGTGCTTTATCAGAGAAACACTGAAAACCCCCGAAGTCTCTAGGTTCCTAATGGGATGATCAGGGGAAAAGTCCTGGAGTATTAAGCTCGAGTAAGGATAAGTTAGTAGCTGATTAGCATTCAAGATCATACTAACAGAAGAACAGCTGGGGAAGACTTGGTCTTCTCAGTAGTTCTGGATATGTGGTGACAGCAGGACAGGGCAGCAGAAGGGGCTACAAGAACCGAGACCCTCAGAGGCACAACTGTGTTTATAATTTCCTAATAATTTTTTAGTTTTGCTTATATTTTTATAATATTGCTATATACTATGTAACATATTATTTGTTTGTATGTTTTGGGGTTTGTTTGTTGGTTTTTCTTAAAATTATCCTAAAGTTTTAATGAGACAAACACTTTGTTTAGAAAAACAAATTTTCACTATGCTCTTCTTTAAAACTCTGCTTCTCAGGGAAAATCAGTGTAAGAAATAATTTAATTTTCTAAGGGTGGGGAAGATACAGTTGAGGCGAGTTGGAGTACACATGTGGCGATCAGAAAAGCAGAAAACAGTCTCTGGGCATAGGGACCGGGAAAGGAACTCTCCCCAGTCACCCTGTCCCGTAGTTGATTCTGTGGTGAGCCAAGCTGGGAAATCACTGTCTCTGGAAGCATGGAAGCTGACTGTACCTTCATAAGCAATTAATCTTAAATAATTGCTCTTGAGGGGCGCCTGGGTGGCTCAATGGGTTAAAGCCTCTGCCTTCGGCTCAGGTCACGATGCGGGATTGAGACCCGCATCAGGCTCTCTGCTCAGCGGGGAGTCTGCTTCCCTCCTGACTCTCTGCCTACCTCTGCCTACTTGTAATCTCTGTCTGTTAAATAAATAAAATCTTTAAAAAAAAAAATACAATTATGAAAAACACACATCACAAATGTAGGGAAATTGGAATTTTAAATACGAATAAAACATTGGAACATGAAATCAGCACCAGATGTCAGACTGAAATTAAATTTTCAGCTGTTTTACAAGGAATTGTCCACCCTGGAAAAATGTATTTTAGTATTCAAAAGTAAATAGCGGGACGCCTGGGTGGCTGGTCCGTGAAGCGTCTGCCTTCAGCTCAGGTCATGATCCCGGGGTCCTGGGATCGAGCCCCGAATCAGGCTCTCTGCTCAGCAGTGAGTCTGCTCCTCCTCTTCCCTCTGTGATTTCTCTCACCCTCACTCTTTCTCAAATAAATAAATAAAATCTTTAAAAACAAACAAAAGTAAAAAGTAGAACAATCAATTCATGGAACATTGTAAGTGTCCAAACCACTTTCTCAATAATATGAGGTTTAAAAAAAAAAAAAAAAAAAAACTGAAGTGAGGGAAGAAAGAATGTTCATTCATGGGGGCTCTTTTTCCAAAATGTGTATTTTAACTGAACCGTTATGAGGCATGCTTCAGTCTACAAAAGAACTTCAGGAATAAATCGAGTTATACCCCAGCACCAAAAAACATTTGAAAATTGTAAAAAATAATAATAATAATAATAATAAATAATAAAATAAATAAATAAATAAAAACAAATTAAAAAAAAAAAAAAACCCTAGGGCTGAGACAGCAAGCTGTCACTAAGCCCTGGGGTTACTAAGTCAAGTGTTATGAAGAGCTTCTAAGAGAGGGCACCATGCCGTGGCCATGATGCTCTAAACACTCCCCAGAATGCCCAGCATGGAAGCCTAAGCTCCTCAGAGCAGCTCGGAGGGCAGGCTTCCAGGATCCAGCCAGCCCGTCTGCCCTTCACAACCAGAACCGCACACTGACTCACCGGTTTCCCACACAAAACCATATCACAGCTTCTCCCTTTACCAGCAAAATCCCCGCTCCTCCTCCTACAGCAAAACTGACTCGGTCCATAGTCAGCGGTCAAGTTTGAAGTCTTCCTCACACACCATCATCACCAACCTCTCCCCTCCTTCCACAGGCCCCCAAACAAACAAGTCCCACAAAACCACTGTACTACATACTCCTTTACGGTCACCATCACCACGCTCTGAGCACGACTCCATCAATACTCCCAGCCCAAGTACGGTTGGGAATGATCACAGCTGTAACTAACCCCCACTAAATCCTAAAGCTCTGTCTTAGCCTACACTATACACCCAGGTCTGAGTCTAGTGTCTGACACATTAGGGGTGAGTGAATAATGGCTCATCTGCATTCAGGCCACATCTGAATCCACTGTTCACACCATGATCCACTTCCAGTTACCACATGGCCTGTCAGCAAAGTTACTTATGAACCTAACCATGGACATAAGTCAATATGACATATATTAGCAGTTAATACTCCTCAGCCGATTATACCAGAACAGGCATTTATAACTAAAGTCTAAACTACCAGGTGCCTGGGTGGCTCAGTCGGTTAAGCATCTGTCTTTGGCTCAGGTCACGGTCCCAGGGTCCTGGGATCAAGCCCTTTGTGGACACGACTAAGTGGCTACCATCATGGTGTTCAACACTGTGCTGAGGTCCTAATGAGGGGGACAAAGCATAAAGAAGAAATAAAAGGTATAAGGACTGGAAAGGAAGGGGAAAACTCTTTACAGAAAACATGTGGAATGTCTAAATTTAAAAAACAGTACTGAGTGCTGAGGAGATAATAAGAAAGAAACAGCTATATATTCACCAGGAGGCATGTATAAGAATGTGAACATTCTTATGGGACATGTATTCAGAAGAGCACTGAGGTTCCGGTTCCGGTGAAGAGGAGGGAGACAGACTACCCCAGGTATTGGCAATAAGGAGTAGAAGCAAGAGAATTTTGAAACATTTTTTTTTTTTAAAGTAGGCTCCACACCCAACATGGGGCTTTGAACTCCCAACCCTGAGATTAAGAATCACGTGCTCTACCAACTCAGGCAGCCAAGCAACCCAAAACAACTTTAAAAAAACAAAAAACAAAAAAACAAAAAAAACTCTAAAAGTTAGGCTCCTTTTTAGTATCACCAATTACTAACAATTTCAAACAGTATCAATGATAAAACCTCGTCGCCTGAAGAATCCTTTTATTGGTCAAAGTTCTAAATCATTGTTATAGTTACTGTTAAGTTTTTTCATATAGAAATTAGCATATTTTTGTTGCTTATGCCTTAATATAAACACTGATTTTCACCTGGAGGTTAAACCAGGGACCTCTCCTCACAGAGTTGTCCCACTGACTCCCGTGGCCTGCCACCACACGCAATTCTGCTACACAGACCCGTTTTGAGTAAGTTCCTAACAGTGTGAAACCATCCCACCTTGCACCAGGCACACTGTGTTTCTCCAACCCCTGTGGTTTTACATGGATCTGAATGTTTAAAATGACAGCAGAGTGGCTGCAGTAACAAATATGGTAGTTATTTCAGTTCTGTCATTCTGCGCAGGCCCTTGGACTTTTTCTTGGCGCTTAACATTTTTCAACTGTGGGAACATCATGTGAAACTCACTAGAACAATTCCCCAAGAAACAAAGACACTGTAATTCTTGGAATTTATCACAAAATGGGATTCTTATGACTCTGTGCCAAATGTATACCTCTGTTTAAAAATTTTCCTAAACATTTACTTATATAGAGGTTGGTGCTTTCTGTGGAAGAAAATTTTCAAAATTAAAAATTATAAGACGTATTTTTTGTTGAACCTCCTACAAAGACAGATCAACAAATCTGGCTAGGCTAACTACTGAACACAAAAATGGGGCCTAAATCCCGTAAAAGGGACGAAGGCAAAAACAGCAACAGGCACTGTGCTCCTCAGTGCTGTGATGGACCATACAGGGGCAGGTATCCAAGGTGCACTTTTTGGAAAAAATACTTAAATGTAAGTAAAACCTACTCATCTATTTCTCTCTTTCTTTCCTTTTTGGTATTGTAGTCTTTTTTTTAACTGCCATGATTAAATACTGGAAATTTACTAATGGAAAATTTTCACCTCATTTCTTTCCTGGCAGTTATTATTATGTGTCCCATGTCATGAATATTAATGAGAATAATTTGGTTGTCTAGTAAGGTGGTGTGAAACTGGCCTGCGGGGTCACATACATTAGGCACACCACTGATGTGAAGGAACCCCAAAATGGAAATAATTCAAATGTCCACCAGCACTAGACTGGTTTTAAAAGAAGTGCCATAATCATATAGAATGCTACACAAAAGTAACTCCTGCCATATCAAACCACCTAGATAAATCTTACAGACATAATAACGAGCAAATGGAGTCGGAAACAGGGGCGTGTACAACATATTTTCCCATCTACTCCATAGTGATAGCGAGGGGACCAACTTTTGGCAAAATGGGCACAAGGAGTCTTCTGGGCACAGGTAATGTTCTGTATCTTAATCTGGGTGGCAGTTATACAGGTTTAAAACCTACATGAAAACTGTTCAATCTACACTATATATACATTCTTTTCTTTTCTTTTCCTTTTTTTTAAAGATCTTCTCTACTGTCCATATGTGCCTATAATTAACAGAAAGAGACACTAAGGTTCAAAAATGTAAAACATGTATCAAGATCATTAGTACTTAAAAAACTGTCATCTATAGTTAAAAGTAGTTGACAAATAGTATGCTGTGGTTTTTTAATTTCAAAACATTGTGTCCTTTAATGTGAAGGACAGTTTGGTAGTGAGAGGTTAATGCAAAGGAGAAAGCAGTCAATATACCAGAGCAGCAAATGGCTATCAAAATTAAGCGGAGTGTGGGACGCCTGGGTGGCTCAGTTGGTTGGACGACTGCCTTCGGCTCAGGTCATGATCCCGGAGTCCCGGGATCGAGTCCCACATCGGGCTCCCAGCTCATGGGGAGTCTGCTTCGCTCTCTGACCTTCTTCTCGCTCATGCTCTCTCTCACTGTCTCTCTCTCAAGTAAATAAATAAAATCTTAAAAAAAAAAAAAAAAAAAAATTAAGCGGAGTGTATAGGACTTGAGAGAGTGTATCAGAAAAATAAATGTGCTTTGAAAATTATTCTTTGCTGGCAGCTTGTCAAAGTGTCCCGGAGTGAGGCAATGGTGCCTTGGTGGGCTGTAAATTCAAATTAGAAAGGACCGCCTACCTAGTATTTTGCAGCTCTGGTATTAATAAAGTTGCATTCTTGTCTCCCTGAAGAGCTCATCTTTGTCCATGATGGCACTGTGCCCTTGGCAGAGAAGATCTGGCACATTCCAAGAGTCCCGGGGGTTAATACTCTTTGCCCAATGACAAATCTGCAAAGACTGTCCCTTCTGCCTAGTTGCCTCCAAAATAATGCAAAAGGAATACAAACAGTAAAGGAACACACTGAAAAGTGGATACTCCGTTCAGGATGGATCACTTCCCTCTGTCTTTAGGGAAAGGACCTCCCAGTCTATCAGAGTTCAGAACTCAGAACAGAACCACAATTACCAAAGCAATTAGCAAAGACAAAGAACTCCAACAGCTCACTGCTCTGCCAAAGACTTCATGACCAGAAGCCATGTGAGACGTAATTTATATTCCAGAACAGAAAGTAGGAGAAGGGGAAAGTGAGGACAAGACAGAAACAGGAAAATATAAAACATACATGTAGCTGTTATGGGGGAAAGAGAAAGGCGTACAGACGCTCAGCCCCTGTAACCATTGCTTGGACTTCAAAGAAGACAACAACCAAAAGCATGCTACACAGAGAAAACCATCCACACACCCTCAGTCCCTTCAAGACCCAAATCCTGGAGGAGGGCGCTAACATTCAAAGGTCCGAGACACATTCAAGAATAAGAAATTCAAAAACTATCTCATCTTCCCCACAAACCTGCTACCTTGAAATCTTATCAAAAGGGTTGATTCCCTCATTTCACAAAAAGGACCCCAAAAGCAAAGGTCAAATGTCCAAATGCAATATACTTCTGAGGGTTATGAAGCTGTTCCTAGTCAGTAAGGGCAAGTAATTTCTCGTTAGTCTTGCCAGTTTTCAAAGGAGATTATGTACGGATAAGCGTGTGGGTGGGTGTCTAAAGGTGGTGGGAGCAGAAGATACAGGGGAGCATGGCTCCCCCAAACCCAGGCAGAGTAACCACGAGAAAGGAGAGCAGGAGATAGATGAGGCTGGAGTAGAAATGCACGCCTGGTACAGTGTCCCTCATCAAGGTAGCATACTGTGGAATGGGATTTCCCAGGATTTCTTTCAGCTTACTGTTTTTTTATGGGCCAAGGGGGTAAAGAAGCTACATTTCTATAAATGTTAACATTATCAGTAGGACAGCCCTACCACAGCTGGGACTTGTAGGGAGTTGTCCAGATTTATAGATAGATGCATTATTTCTGTGGTAAAAAGGCAAACTTGAAAAATGTACTTCAGCACACATCATAATCTTTGGGGGCCAATCTAAGTTCCTCAGAAGGCTGACCAAATTTTCTGCATTTTACAGATTTCAAAACTGACAGCTTCGCTCCATCCCACCCACAAAGTCATTACTCCAGATACATTAAAACCATAAAAATATTCCATCTTTTTCAGATAAATTCACAACACATGCAATCCCAATTTGCAAACAACCCTCTGGGGTACACACAAATGTGCTAAAAACCGCAACGCTTCATAGTCATATCAGAAATAATAGATGAGAGCATTCCCAAGATGAGGCTTAAGTGATGGGTTTTGTGCCAACAACAGGAATTCTTAATGCGTAACAGCTAGAAGAACAGTTGAATAATTAAGTAACTTCCTGGGATATTAGGAGAGAGAAAAAAATACAAGTGGAAAATCAACAGATTAAAAGAAACAGATACTCTGTGTGGTACACAAATTGTAAGAATTACACAAATTCTGAACCTAGGTGATACCTGTGTTTTTATAATCCTGTTTCGGTTCCAAGTATGTTGAGAACATAGAGAAAAGCGAAGTGCAGTTTTAGACACCTACCAGACATTTCTGTTTGTGTTCTGTGGCACCCCTCAGAGCTCATTCTGCAGTTCATGAAAGGGCCGGGGGTTAACCAGCAAGGAAGCTTCCAATTCAAAGACGTAGGACGCACAAAGCTAGGTCAATCCTACCCTGCTCTGCTCTCTAGTATTAGAATCAAGACAGCGCCGTGAGAGTAGGAGCATGGCAGGCTTCCTGGGAGAAACCCACTCGTGCATTAGCACAGAGCCTCACACTTGATTAAATAGTTGTTGTCAACATCTTCAAATTCCAAATCACTTTTTTTTAAACAAAGTATCCTGCACAGTCCTTCTGCACCGTGCCTGGCAAGTGATGCAGCCAGTCCTGAGGAAGAATCTGGTTTGTCTGTGGGTGCTCCCTGGTCTCACTGGCCGCTACTTGGGAGCTGCCATGCATGCGGGTAGGGCACTTTGGGTCTCTGCTCCAAAAAACAACAGAAAAAGGCCATCTGCATCAAACCCTGGCTGAGCACTGCAGGAACAGGACACTCTTCAAACAACAGAACCTTCCCACAGACAGTATTAACAGAAATCCACCCTGAGAGGACGGCGAGGAATATGCCCAGCTAAGCCAAGCGTCACGCACAGACTACCATCAACATTCGTGAGAAAAAGGCACGTGCGTACAAAGAGTAAATACGAGGAAACTAATAAGGAATATAATGATCACGGCCGAACTACATTCATTCACTAAAGAGTATTTATGGCGTTCCCAGAATATACCAGACAGGTCAGAAACTGCTTTGTTGTTGTTGTTTGACAATGCTGGTGGTGCTGGCATTTTGTTTTGTTTCGGTCCATAACCTTTACTGATTCTGAGTAAAATAAAACTGCCAAACACTTACATGATTAACTCCAGGTTTTATAAAGTGTGGTACCCAACAGGACAATGAGCAAATACTCATAGCTTTTAGTGGTTCAGTCAGTTAAGCATCTGACTCTTGATTTCAGCTCAGGTTAAGATCACAGGGTCCTGGGATCTAGTCCGGCTTTGGGCTCCATACTCAGAGGGGAGTCTGCTTGGGATTCTCTCTTTTCCTCTCCCTCAGGCCCTCCCCACCCTGCACTCACTCCTTCTCTCTCTCTCTTTCGAATAAGTAAATAAATAAATCTTTTTAAAAAATACTCACTGCTTTTGATTACTGAAAATATATACAAAATTCATTTATATTTGCAAGTTGAGTTGACTAAACTATGTGTGTGTATGTGTAGCAAACTTGAAAATTTCCAACACTTCTATGATCTTAGAAAGTAAGCAGCACCCTCTGAAATACATTCATGCCATAACAGGAAAAAATGGGTAATTTTCTTTTCTTTTTGTGAAGATTTTATTTATTTATTAGAAAGAGAGAGAGATCACAAGTAGGCAGAGAGGCAGGCAGAGAGAGAGGGGGAAGCAGGCTCCCTGCTGAGCAGAGAGCCTGATGTGGGGCTTGATCCGAGGACCCTGGGATCATGACCTGAGCCGAAGGCAGAGGCTTTAACCCACTGAGCCACCCAGGAGCCTCTTTTTTTCTTTTTCTTTTTAACGTCCTCAATGCTAAAAACATCCTATTCCCTCAACAACTTAAGAGACTTGAAAACAGTCCATTTTCATCTTGCCAAACTCAGTCCTAAAACTGGAAAAAAAAAAAAAACATGAATCTGGAAATGGGCAAAATAAGGACCAGTTTATTCTTACATTCATTAATGCTTAAATGCCTACCTAAAGTTAAATTCTGAGGTGCGCGGGGAAAATAAAGTATAGCTTTCAGAGGTGTTCAGTGTTTGCTATTTATCTGTAAAATACAAGGCAGTACAAATTTGAATGCTCTCCATCCCGACTCTGTACCTTATAGTAGACATGTCAGTGTCATAACCATGCCTAGCAGCTGAGTTCCTTCACAGTTAAATAACCACAGTCCTCAAACTAAAAATAAGCTAGTCAAAATGTAAAAATTTCCTGGAAATACAAAATATTTTATAAGAAACATTATCTAAGGGAGCATTATCTGAACAAAACTGAAAGGGGGAGCAGATTAAATACCATGCCACCAAAAGAAGCATAGAGAAGTCACACACAGAGGAAAGCTAAGGAAAGAAGCAAAAGGGAGGAATTTTAGGCTTTCCTAAAAGTCTTTCAACTGAAGCTCAAATACCGCCAGAAAAATTAACTAGGCAAATCACAAAATTAATACCATTTTCAAAATTCCTTCTTCATAAACTTCTAATAGAACAAGTCAGAATAAAATTATAGGAAATCCAGAGAAAAAACTGGATCTTGGGCCAATCTCAAGAATTCTACCACTCCTGAGGTTCAACATACAATTTTTCACAAGGAAATCATGTGTGTGTTGGGGGGGGAGGGGGCTGTTGAAAACTTACAAATTTATTTTAATTCATGTCCATGAGGATGGAAAATAAATTTGATGTCTGACATTTAAAATAAAGAGGCTCAAAGATGGTATGTATCCATAAACATAGCGTGTGGGATGCCTGAGTGGCTCAGTCAGTTAGGCATCTGCCTTTGACTCAGGTCATGATCCCAGGGTCCTAGGATGGAGTCCCACATCCAGCTCCTTGCTTAGCGGGGAACTTGCTTCTCCCTCTGCGTGACACTCCCCCTGCTTATGATCAATCTCTCTCTCTGACAAAAAATAAATAAAATCTTAAAAAATATGTGTGTGTGTGTATAAACATAGTGTGTAAGCAATATCTAAACATAGGCGTAAGCTAGAAATGTGTGTATATGCCCAAGTATTCCAAAGCTACATTGAAAATGCATTAAAAATGCAAAAATCAGAAATTATTCAATATAGAAAATCCTTTTCCAAAATCCTTAAATATAGATACATCCTCCCTATCAGTCAGTGATATTATCCCTTAGGAAGAGGACAGCCATGATTCTGAAACAAACAAAAACAAAACAAACAAAAAAATCCAGCCTAAGACAATGTAATGTTTTTTAAAAAATGGGTTTTGGCTCTTTCTGGACTTCCCCCAAATGATCATTATGGATCTAGAACAATGAAAACACCATGAGAGGGATGCTGGATGCTCTGTTCGCACTGTCCTAACTCAACTTTTTAAGAGCTGTGTGCAACCTGGGACAAGCCATGGAACATGATGATTCATTTCCTAATCTGGAAAACTGGGCCAAGCATTTCTACCCCAAAGGGCAGGAATCAGATAACGGATACAGAAAGCTTTTTAATTCCGGTGTCCAGCACTAGACGTGAGGAATGGAAACAATTACGGCTAATCATCACAGCAACCCAGCAAGGTGGGTATCATTCTTCTCCTGGGAACAGTAAGAGAACGAGACACAGGCAATGGTGAGTTGGGGAACAGCTGAAGGGGAGGTGAAAGTATTTGACCAGACAATCAAAGAAACGATTCTAATTCATCCTAAATAAAAGTGAAATTAAGCTTTTAAGGTAATGTACATAATTCTCCAAGCAGCTATACAAAACCTAAGCCCACACAGATGACAATACACCGACCAAAGCTACCTGTAGTACAAACGTTAGTAAACATGCATGTGTACCTCATGTCCAACACACAAGGTGACTTTTTTTCCCCTAAACTTAAAGGCATGCTCAGAATAAACCCATAATTGCGCCACCACTCCAAGCATTTTAAATTAATTTATAATTATTTTTGCACTTTTGTAAAACAGTATAAAAACACAGTAAAGTGAACAATATACAGGAAAGCAAAAGTGTATCCTGATTAATGTGTGTGTACATGTGTGCTACTGACCCCCTGCTTTCTTTGTGATTGGCTCTTAGTCTCCACCTTTCTTAGGTCTAATTTGTGAAGTACCAAGATAAATAAAATCTTATTTCCATTAAAAAACAGTCACAAAACTTTTATGACTTGAAATTTGAGCTCAACAACATCTGTGCAATAACAAAGTATTATCTTGTAGGACCAGAGCTCTGTATCACAAATACATACCAGTAGCACAATGTTAAAATCATTAAGTTTTATTTCATTACAATCCACTCCCTGAAATGCACATGGTCCGGCTTACAATTAATCATAATTATTCAACCCCACAACACAGCACCACATAGCATCAGGAGGATTAGCAAATGTGTGGCCTTCTTATTCTTTCTGCCTGTTATAAGACAGAAAGAAAATTCAGACAATATGGCACCACAGGAAAAGGGCAAACAGCTTCATTTCCTGTAGAATAAAGAAAAGGTTTAAAAAATAGTGTTCTGTCCAGTATTCTACAGGCTCAGCTTCCAAGTTTCTGAGTTTATGGAGGAAATCATTTCAGGTCAATGTGCAACAACCATTTTGCATCTTTCTTTTTTTAAGCTTTGTTAATTTTTATTTTAAATTTGCTTTTTAAAATGATGTGGCATCACAAGCTGCAGGTTTATAATGCCAAGCGGACCCTTTTATTAACCAATTTATACAAGTTACTGAAACTACAGCAAGCACTAACAATACACTGCTAGGCCATCCTTACAGGAAAAGGTGATATGCACAGGAACGTGAGAACACGCACACTCACACACACACCCGCATATGTGTGTGTTTGCGAGCCTCATCTCGGTTTCAAAGGCAAACAGCTAATTTGGGAGACAAGAAAAAACAAAAAACATTCTTCCCCCTTTAAAAATTGTTTCTTGGAGCGCCTGGCTGACTCAGTGGGTGAAGCCTCTGCCTTTGGCTCAGGTCATGATCTCAGGGTCCTGGGATGGAGTCCCCGAATCAGGCTCTCTGCTGGGCGGGAAGCCTGCTTCTCCCCCCCCACCACCCTCTCTGCCTGCCTCTCTGCCTACTTGTGATCTCTGTCTGTCAAATAAATAAATTCTTTAAAAAAAAAAAAAGATAAAAATAAAAATTGCTTCTTCTTGGAAACAGTGCTCCTGATATTTTAAGTCAACCGACTAAGTCATTTGAGTCTATGACCTCTCTCCTTTTGCTCCACTGCCTGGGACAAAAGGACTAATTCTCTCTGAGGAAGGGGAAGGAACCTCTGGGAAATTATTTCAGAACTGGCTCTGAAGAAGAGTTAATAAGAGCTGAAACTCTGGAGATTGCAAATTTAAGAATACCCAGAAGTTCTCTATGAGTATCCAGAAGACTAAGAGAAAAAGAAAGAAAAATATTCTAAGGTTCAAAGAAAACCAGGGTGAGACCTCCCCCCAACCCCTGCAAAAAAAGCTTAGTGTTCAAGGGTAATAAACTCAGAATGACAGCATTTATTAACAGATTATCTAAATGTCAAACAAATATTTAAAACACTGTAATATGGCTGATATTTTATGTAACTTTTTAAAAAAGAAATTATCTTAAGTATATTTCAATTTGTCTATAAATAAACTAGTAATGTAACCCACAGACCAAATTAATTGTTTCACAAACTGAAAGACCACAAAAGTGGGTCTGCAGGAGGAGTTTTAATAGGATGGGCTTTAGAAATGTAAATTCACAAACAGGGCAGCCACCTTCGAAGACATCCCGGCTATACTGCAGGGACTCTGAGAGCCTGGAGAGATCAAAATTACACTTATAAATAATTATTTTTAGACACTAATTTCTTAGTTTAGATGACATGAAGGGTAAAATGTGTAAAAATGCAAAAGATGTAAAATGTAAAAGGGTAGAATGAAAAGAAATGTGATTTGGTTTTAAATTTTCTAAAAAGGAAAACATTTTAGGGGTGCCAGCCTGGCTCTGTCGATAGAGCCTGCAACTCTTGATCACAGGGTTGTGAGTTCAAGCCCTACTACGCATGGCTGAGAGTTAATTCAAAAATATATTTTTTAAGTCATTAATTCAAAGGGAAAACATTTTAAAGTATTAGCTACACCTCCTCTACAAACATTGGTACTCAGCTACATTTTCTTGTGCGAAAATTATATTATTACAACAGAGGATCCTCAAAACCATGACCTCTGTAACTCATAATCCTGGAGCAATCATCTGTCAATCAATAAACACAGCTCCTCTATCAGTTCCTTTAATACTCAGGCTTCCTAGTCTTTATTCTAAAATGTAACGAACTTAACAGACAATTTTATTTGCTTACTAAGTGTTCAGTGATTAACAAAGAAGAGAATAAAATCCAAAGCCATTTAACCTATGACCTCCCAACATTAGAGAACACACAAATGTCCAAGCTCTACAGAAATCCTTCGCATTTCTGAAAATCCAGTGAATCCTTTAAAAACTGAAAATTTTCCACCCCACTTAAAATAGCTTTTCACAACTCTTGGTGACATCAAGTGACATTTTGCACCAGTGAAGCCAGCATGTGAGAACACTTCCGTAACGGTGACAAAGTAGTCACAATTCATGTAGAAATGAGAAAGTGACATCTCAGAAAAGGAAGAATCACACTCTGGTAAATGCCTACGAATCCATTTTAAAAGAAAACGAACCCAGAACAGAACAGACCAAATGAACCAAATGCATGTTTAAATCAGCAAACAGATGAGCCATTTCAAAACAGGTAACATTTCAAAATTTCAAATGTCCTTTTAGATATGATATCTCCATGACTGGTTATTTCCAATTGGATCTCCAAAATATCCAACTCCACATGTCCAAGAGTACATCATTTTTTACCTACTCAACATTTGTCTGACAGAGGCATTCGTTTTCAGACTCAGTAAAGCCATACACACCTCTCCCTCCAAACTCAATTACACCGTTCACACCTCAAAAGGAAGCAAATACTGCAGGTCAACCACAGTAGGACTCCAGCCTCCTTTCTGTTTTCACCTACTACCACTTCCCCAAGGTCTGCTACTATCCAGCAGCATGCCCCACCAGTCCCGTAACCTAGCTCCTCCCACTCCAAGCCCCTCACTGTGTTTCCATAAACACTTTATGGTGTGACTGAACCCCAACCCCTCCACGGTTTTGCTGTTCTCTCCAGCTACAAAGACAACGCCGGCACCTACAATGTTTATTGGCACTTGAATATTTACTGAATGAACAAATGGCTTGAATATTGTGAATTTCATTATGTATTTATAGTCTGTTATTTTCCAAATTTTTTTATTTTACCACCAAAATGATCAAGCATATGTAGGTATCTCAATTGTGGAGAAAGACAGAGAGGGAGACAACAGGCTCAAAATGGAGTCACTTGTGCTAATAAGCCCACATCACCAGAACAAGACTTAATATCTTCATTTAGTTTGCATCAGTTAGATGGGATACTGCCCAATTCATGATTTTTAAAATTTACTCAGTTGAATTTTGCTTTTGTTTTTTAATCACGTTCCACCCACTACCCATCCTCCCATGACTCATACATTGTTACAAAAACGGTAGATGCTCAACTATTTAATGGAATCTCAGAATATAAATAGCATTTTAGAATCATCCAGTTTAACGACCCATTAAACGTATCAGAGTGCCCTCTCCAGGATTTCCACCACACCCTCTGCTTGATCTCCCTCCCTCCCCCTGCTTCCTCCAGCAATCTTTGGGAGCTCTGACTTTAGGAAGCTTTTCCTGACACAGGATCCTGGCCTCCTCCTTGCCACTGTACTGAACATGCTTATCTCTGCTTCCGCATTATAGAATGAACTTCTAGGTTTATCACTTCATTTATTCATTCAACAAATACTTACTGAGTACCTACTATGAACAACCCCCTCACGCCAGGCACCAGAAGTATAACATACACACATACACCACCTCTGTTACCACTACCATGGTCCTCGCTCACATGGAGTTAAACACAAGTAGAAAACATGGACACTGTTCAGAAACCCACCCATGAAATACATCCCCAGTTCATCTACCACTGGCACACAATATGGTCTTGCCTCCCTTCGATCAACTTGACTCCTTGCTCTCAAATGCTACCAATTTATTATCAAAAATATTTTTGCAGGAAACACCGCCTGCATCCCCAACAACCAACGGATGACTCTTTTAACTCCATCAACAACCCAAGCAGCTAACCTTGTGTCCATCTGTAATCTCAGATTCCATTTGTATGCTCCTGGTTCTTTCCCTGATTTACTTTATTCCGAACTTGCTGTCACTAGAAAGCAAGAGATTTTGGTAAAGCAGCTCTCACTCTTCCTCCATTCAATATGAACCAGGAGGAGAACCCATTTTATAAACAAAACCTTTCACAGACTCACCATATATAAACCAAAATCAGTATTAGCATAAATGGATCTCATCATTCTGGAATATATGTCATTTCCTATTAGAAAGACAACTGAAGAGAACAGTGAGGCTGTCTGAGGACTAAAACAGTTAAGTCGAAATTGGGATGGAGCATTGTATCAACCTTGGAATCCAATTCATTTCTGCATTTCTATTCAGCTTACACATTATCAGCTCAAAACTCTCACAGATAAACAGATGAAAGTTCTTTTAACAATTTCAGGACACTCTTTAATTAAAGTAACTCAAAAGCCTGAGAGACAAGTGAGAAATTTCTGGTTCACTAACAATGAACCAGCTCTCATTCCTTATTTAAAAAAAACAAAGCAAACAAACAAAAAACACCCCCAACCACATCCCCATACAGAATCACCTGAACCATCCCTAGACTTACCTGAGGTATGTGTGCGACCACAACATAGGGAACAGTACATGGGTACCAGAGGGCGCTGGGGCATGACCTCAGCCTTCCCTCAGCAATGATACACTAAGGAAAACCTTTTGAACAAAGATGGCAGGAAAGCCCCTCTCTTCTAAGGTTTGAACACAAAGATCAAAACTAGTGGAACACAATGAAGATGAAGAATGAGTTGTTTCCAACACGTAACAATGGAGCATGACATATTCACACACACCCTTGACAACAGTGACAGTATCCCAACACCTGGTATACAATATGACTGGAAATAATCAGCAGCTTTACCGTCACACCCGTTCACAATCATCATTAAACTGATTTTTTACTTAAATACTGTACATTCTAAAGAGGTACATGCACTATGTTCCTACTCTCTAGAAGCCTTTGGTGGCAGACTATTCCGATAAGGACGAATACAATCCTATAATGTACAGAAATAAAAAAAAATTAATGTCAGATTTTTTTCTTACTAAACCTAGTTCCGAGGGGATGCCTGGGTGGCTCAGTCGGTTAAGCATCTGCCTTCAGCTCAGGTCAGATCTCAGGGTCCTGGGACTGAGCCCCATGCGGGCTTCTGCTCAGCCGGGAGTCTGCCTCTCCTCTCTATCTGATCTTCCTAACTGCTTTTCCTCTGTCTGTCTGTCTCAAATAAATAAATAAATAAAATTTTAAAGAATTAAAAAATAAACCTACTTGCCAGTACCAAAGCTTAATAAAGATTTTGTACCTAAATATACTCTTGTTTAAGATGCATGTTCATAAAGTAAGTATCCAGACCATAATGCTCAGGTTTCCATCACATTCTGTGCACGTTGAAGAAAGACTTCTCAATTAGCAAGTGAATCTCAATCATTTATTTAATCATTACTTACTTTTCATACAGTTCGTAAAATTCACTAGAAGATCCATGTACCTCTAGTGGTGGCCATTCCTCTTCTTTTCAGTTAAGAGAATTTTACTTAACCCAATCCAAGCTCATATTACATCTGACCACAACTCCTTACTAAAAACAAATAGAAATCCTCTAAACAAGGCAGCATTACAAATCTATTAGAAAGAGATATAACGAAAGATATACTATGGAACTTAATTGGGAAAACACTCCAAGAACAGAAATCACTTATTCTGAAGAACTTCATTTTTTCCAATTTATACATTTTGTATACATTGTATATAAGTATCAAATTTGGATTTGCAGACCAATACTGTTTAAATTAAAACCCAGAGTCTCCAGATACCATGAATTAACATATAAAAAGGATAGCAAATAAGAAAATTATATGTTTGAAAGGAAATAATGTGTTTCCTTGTTTGAAATTTCTGAAAACACCTCTACACTCTCTCACCTAAAAAGCTAGCCATTGCAATTAAAAAAAAAAAAAAAAAGGATGAATTACATTCTACCTACCAAAAGAAAAGGTATTTTCCCCTTTCTACGGTGCAGAAGAAAAAGTCACATCAGAGATAAAAATTAGTCTGTCTCTGTAAGCAAGCTATCAACTACATTAGCCCCGATGGGCTACATAAAAACGCTGAATACGCGATGGTTAAATGAATTTATTGGATAAACTTCAGTTCGTTGTTTTTAGCTGGCTTTACAAAAACAAGCAGCTTCTGGAAAACAAGATCATTCTGCTAGGACAAAATGCCAGCACTAGTCCTGCACGGGCTGTGCCTGCTTTGTTTTGTTTCGTGTTTTCAGTGCACAGGACACTGACATACTAATGTCGCATCTTACAATCCTCCTGAAGTAATCCCTGGCGAGGAGTGTGAATTCTGCTCTTTCAGAAATGCTGTCATTCATCTGATCTATTTTTCTCCCCTGACAAACGGACGGACCGCGGTGTGTCCCTCCTTCCCGCCACCAGCCGCGGGGAAGCAGCTTCAGCGTCCGCGGCTCACGTAGGAAACTTCAGGGCGTCTAGCCCCGAAGGCAGACTAGGAAAAAGAATGAAAGAGGAGAACTCTACCCCAGGAACACAGACTCACATAAGCATATGGGAACAGGACTGGGGCTTCAACAGCCCGAGAGGGAAAACTGAGACGTGCAGGCAGCTGTGTTGTTAACACAGGCTGCCACACAACGCCCCCCGAGGCTGTTCCCACAAGTGAAGGAACCGCATTTCACCCCCGTCTGACGACAGCTATTTATAGCGGACCCCCCTTCTCCAGACACAAGATTACGAATGCACGTTAGGTATGCATTACTGAACAGTGTGCAGAACCAAAAGAGGCATCTTTTCATAGGTTATCCGAGTTTTTCCCCCAAATAGTGATGTCCCATTTTAAATGACTTAAATCTTCAACTTTAGCCAGAAACCGGGCATCTGAATTTAAAAACTCTGGGACAAGAGTGTTTTACCATCTTACAAAATAGGTGGTTGGAAGGGGGATTAAGAGACTCTGCTTCCCAAGGTCAACCAAAAGGAGAGAGAAAACAAACATTTTCACAGGGCCCTTCTCAGCAACCCACCCTCCACCCCCCAACTCCATGCCCGCCTCCCCGCACAGGCCTGCAGGGCAACCCTGGCCCCTACCCAGCCGTCCTTTCTGCATTGAAAGCCATGCACTGTCTGACCCACAAAACCCGCATAGGACCGTGTGCCCACTGCCACCAGCGCCCAGGGACCCACCATCCTTTAGTGGCAGACTGTCTCCCAACTTCCAGTGCCATCTACTGTCATGTTTGTGCCCTCTTGGTGTAGGTGGGAAAAGGTATGAAAAAAAAGTAAAAGCCTCTCTGCTGGAAAAGCAGCAGTTGGAATATAAGCCACTGCCTTTTTTTAAAAATTTTTTTTAATTTTTTTAAAGCAGGCTCCTTGCCCACCCAGCATGGAACCCAGCGCATGGCTTGAATTCATGACCCTGAGATCATGACCCCAGCTGAGATCAAGAGTCTGAAGCTTAACCGACTAAGCCACCCAGGTGCCCCTAAGCCACAGCTTTTATATAATAAGCATGATATTTTGACCCCTGCCTCACAAATGTGAGCAAAGAAGAATTTTTTTAAAAGAAACTGGGTAGAAACCACAAAGAAGGTCTGTGGGGACTGAGGGCAGAGTCTTCTCACATGGATTTATTTCTGCTCAAAGCCACAAAATGAGAATAAACAATCCCAGTTTGGATACCCAAAGCAGAAACAGAGTAAGCCACGTCACCCCTGGGCAAGGTGAGACTTTCTGGAGGCCAGAAAGGTGCCCCAGAGGCCAACGGCGTCAGCAAGACCCAGATGCTGATGATCCGCATTGTGCCCAGAAGGAATCAGCCCCCACCCTGCCCCAAGAGGTTGGCCAGGGGAGCCAGAGAAAAGAAAGATGGTCAAGAGGCTAGCATGTTGACACCTCACCCTGTGCAGGAAGGAGGCACCCAGAGAGACCCCACTCCACCGCACAAAGTGGCGGCCATGAGGGTTCCACATCTTCCTGAGCTCCACCCCTACTGCAGTGAGGCAACACGCCAGCCAAGCTGGGGTAAAGCCTCCCGCACGGTACTACATTAGACACAACCCAGGCGGAGGCCCACAGCACTCTGCTGGGGGCGGTCAGCTTCTCGGGGCTCAGGCCAGGGGTGTGGGTCACTAGCCTTTAACAAACACATCTCAACAGCTCTAAGCTCTGGGCTGCAAAGCCATACAAGAGCCACGAGGGGTGACCCCTCATGGGGTCCACAGCCCTGACCATGCTGAGCCATTAAGACTCCACTGAGAGAACCTGCCACGTATTTCTGAATTTGGGGAGTGATTCATACACATCTGATATTTGACCATTCTCATGAAGGCTCCTAGTGTCTCTTACGAGTAGGCATTATTCTTTTCACGTAACATGACAGTGGAACTGAAGGTCGACATCGAGTTTATAGAACGTATCTACTGAGCACCAACTACATACCTGGCCTACTTCTCAGTGAAAGCCTTGCTTACTAGTGAAACCCAAGTCAGGGAGAGCCCTTTCCTAGGCACAGGCCCATAACAGGTGTCTGTGCTCACTGTCTTGCAGACTCACACACGCGTGGCTTTTTTGGTCTAATACCCCAGTTAACATGATGTAGCTGGAGAAATCCACATTTAGTTGTATCACATTAATGAGACCTGAATGGAAGGGTTAGTCAACTTCAAATTTTGAAAATAATGAAGAGATTCAAAGTAAAATTAAAAGTCAACTTCACCAGAACTCTATCTGAATTTGGGGTAAGTTCTTAAGCCTAAGAGAACAGATGGCTAAGATTTTTTCTATTTACTACTATGTTTCAAAATCTCTTCAAACTGCCCAGTAGTGGGACAGATCACTTTTAGTTTGGTTGCTAAGGACCAATAACAGATCACTCCCTCCCCCACCAAAAAAAGGGAAGAAGGCAGCAATGTAAATATTGAAATTACTTTCAATGCAGCAAGGTGCACACCCTTGGGCAGCCAAGGGGAGCTGGGACCAAAGCAAGAGCAGACCCACAGTTCCACTAAATACTCATTTTCAGATGTGTTCATTGAGGGGAATGGCAGGTGCACCTGGCAAACCTTTTGAAACCACTCTCTCTGTGCATTGCTTCCTTTCTCTCTCCTCCTCCTCCTCCTCCATGTGGGAAAGTGTCCTCTCTGTGCACCTGTTTGTTTGTCTGTCTCTGACTCTCATGGACATAAAGCTTTCCTTTTTAATCTCTCTTTCTTTCTAAGGAAGACAAGGGAAGGAAACAGAAACCAAGGAAACACACAGAATAACAAGACATTATTCTGTGATTAACTCGTAACTCTACATCTTGGCAGGGCACAGTCTCACAAACCACTCACAGAGCATGCATTCTATGTTATGACTAAAATGTAAAATTAAGAAGAAAATTCTGACTGGTCAGAGGGCCCTGAATCCTATATACAAACATCTGAAAATTAGCCAAGGAAATGACAAACGCACGAGAAGAACGTTGCCATGATCCTCATTATCTAACACACTGGTGTATACTGTCATTTCAGAGCACACTTTTTCCAACAGTCTCTTCCTTCTAACCACATCCAAAAAAATAAATGACTAAAAGTTCATATCCAGAAAAAGTCATCACAACTCTTGTAATCAACACTTAAGGCCCATGTACGAAGCCCAAGTAATCATGTGCAAGACTTTATAGGCTCAGATAATGACATGTTGCCTGACCTTGGCCATAGTTTATAAATAGATTTCACTTCTTGAGCCAGGAATCCTTCTAAATTCTACTGCCTATTTATTATGGACTGAATTGTAGACCCCAAAAAGACATGCTGACGTCCAAGCCCCCAGCACCTCAGAAAGTGGCCTTATATGGAGACAGGTTCTTTACAAAGAGGAAATTAAGTCAAAATGTGGTCATTAGAGTTGGCCCTGACCTGCCATAACTGGTATCCTTATAAGAAGGGCAAATGTGCAGTACATGAACAGAGGAAAGAGGATGTGAGATACACAAGGAGGACCCCCCGTGCCACTGGAGGGCTAGAGACACAGCCACAGCTCAGGGACCCCTGGGGCTACCAGAAGGAATGATCCCTCCCTGGAGCCTTCAGTGCCCCACTGACACCGATTTCAGGCCTCTGGCTTCCAGAGCTCTGAGATTTGTTGTGTGAAGCCACCCAGTTCTTGGTCCTCTGTGACAGCATCCCAACAAAACTAACCAGCCATCCAGAAGCACTATGACCAAAATAGGTTTCTAAGTTTCATGTGGGAAATAACTGATCTCAGGAGAAAATGAGGGGCACGCGTCGGCCCACACAGGCTGCTAGTGCAGTCCTTTGAAACATCGGAAGCAGCATGTACACACATTAGCCGGCTCTCAGTGGCGGTGGGGGTGGGCTGCCTTTCAATCTGTAGCCCAGACAGAAAAGGGTGCTGGTCACATTCTCTGCCCTCATCTGCCTGGCTCTCCTGGGACCCGCACAGCCAAGAGTCGGGGACTCATTCTTAAGGAACATGGCGTGTTCATCCATGCAATTTGGGAATCTTTTCCAAAGTCCAGCAACTTTTTCCCCAATCCTTCCCCCTTCCTCTGGAGAGGCACTGCACAGATGCTGACACAATATTTGCAGGTACTGAATGTGACCGAATAATACATCCTATGGACTAAAGTCAATTTCATCCTCTGATGCATCTTCACTCCAGGGTGTACAAGTAGCCCAAGCAGCAGGGACCATTGGTTTTGTGTGTATATTAAGTAAAACCTGGGTGGGAAACCCTTACTATGTTAATTCATTCAACATTTATTGAGTACCTGCTACGATGTGGGGCAGGGGTCAACAAACTCTTCTTGTAAAGGGCCAGACAATAGTATCTTAAGCTTTTTAAACCATGCAGCCTCTGTCACAAGTACTCAACAACACCCATGGCGGATGCAACGAGAAGCAGGCATGGACGGTCCATATGGAGATGGGAGTGGCTGTGTTCCAATAGTGGCCAGATCTGGCATATGCGCCACCATCTGCCAAGTCAGTTTAGACGATGGAGGTACAAGGCAGCCCTGCCCTCAGGAGGCTCTATCCAGCCTGAGAGACACGGACTAGGCAAGCAAAGGGCTTTGACAGTCCCGCTACCCAACATTCACAGGCATCTTGCCAATGAAAGAGAGGGTCCTAAACTTTTAATTTTGGTAAGGGAAAAACTGGAGGCCAACAAAAACAAAAAGTGAAACAGAAAGGAGAGGAAAAACGAAGAGCCATAAAGAAAAAAAAATGCACCACAGATGAGAGGGAGTCAAGAGACAGCATTCAATGTCACAGGAAACTGACATCACTTGCCTCTATATTTCAAATGTGCTTTTTAAAAATCCCCATGAAGAGCCAAATGAACTACAAATGTGTAAAAGAAGAGGTCTTTAAACCTTCCCCCAAAAGGGTTAGAGCGAGGTGCTAAATCCCTCCCTCACCACAATCCCTACCAACCATCGAACATGGCCGAGTTACGAGGTGAGAGTACTGTGCGTGATTGATGCTGTAATGAAAAGTCCCCGGGCAGAAACACACACTCCCTGCACCTGGGCACCGTGGACATCTATTTTAACACGGCTGTGTGTGATTTACTGCCCCTGATTCTCGTATTAAACATTTTCAATATCTTTTAGCAGTTTGATAAAATCTGTTAAAATTAAATTCCAACCGCAATGCACTCATCCACACCTCAGAAGCAAAGGTTATACTAATGTGATCTCTCTTTATAGCCCTTGCTAAAGAAAAGAGGAAGTCCTTTGGCCAACATGTACCAAAGGAGTCACAGGAAAGCACGAAGGGGGATTTCTCCCTTCATTTACACATACACACACATGCACACGCACTCACATGCACATACACACACAGGTTAAGGTCCACAAACCCTGTATTTGGGAACATGCTCCACTGGTCAGAAAGAACATCACCTCCAATCTGCTACAGGAAAATGTCACAGAGAGACCCCCCAAGCTGCACATATTTCATGCACAGACTGATCAAAATTAATACTGCATTGCATTATTTTAGACCCATTAAAAAGAGACCACCCAGTAGCTCAAATGTTTGAGATAAAACACCTCATATGGTTGTCATAACCTTCTGCTTAGTGACTTATTTAAAACTACAAGTGCCAAAATATGCAAGACCCCCAGCTTTCCTTAGGAGTTTGAAGACTATTTTTTGAACAACTTGTTTTCCCTAGGTCCACAGTCCAGAGTACGTACACACTCACCAAATACTACAGACAGAGGATATTTAGATGTAAATACCTAATGCATGAGATCATTGAAAACAAATCCACAGGAGAACGTGCAGCCGTTCCCACTGCGGTCAGCGGCACATGACGCATTCCCCACGCAAATGCGCAGCTCGCACCCGAGCTCCCTAACCGAAGAGCCTATCGAGCTGGACGAGGGCGGGGAGGGAGGGGACGGGCGAGAGATCCACACTGGCAGGCACAGCAACGACAACCCAGGATTTTAGAAATTAAAAGCATTGTGGGTCCTGAGCTTAGACGGTACGGAACTGATCCCCAGAACCAGAGAAACAGACTTCCATCTGCATGTGCTCCAGGCCTTTTCTACTTCACGGAGTTAAGTTTAAGCCCCAGTCACAGCAGCCTGCCCGAAGCCTGGGCCCCGCGGCAAGAAGGCGCCTCTCTCTCAGGTCCAGTCCTAACCTCCAAACACATGGCCAAGGACAGCCAGGAGCCATCACGGCCCACACTCAGCCTCTCTCTGCAAGGGCCCATTACAGTGAGCAAATGAAAACCTTCTCCATCCAATATCCCAATAACTGGCTGAAAATCTGAGGCAAAATGCTCTTGGGATCAACTTTCCAAATGTACTCGCTCAGCCTCTCCCCTGCCGCCCTCCAACCACCCATCCAACACTTTTTCTTCTAACTTTGGCACCAAAACCCAATCCTACGTGGCCTGAAAAGGCAAATGATGGCAAGGCAAGTATATGGACCGGGCTGTGGCGAGAGGCAAGGGGCAGGTGCAGAGAAAACATTCTGGGACCAATGATGAGCCTGCACCCTGAGCGGGGCCAGCGGGAAAGGTGGTCTGAGAGCTCCATTCTGCACCTTGCAGTGGCAGGGAGGGACCTGGCCCCACGTGTCCACCCACTGCCCGCCCAGGTCACTGATACCCACAGCATCACAGGAAGGCAGAAAACACATCTGCTGCTCTGACTTCCCATGACGCGGGGCTGGTACGTGTCTGGGAATACTGGGCACATGTAGGTACGAGACACTTAAACATTCACAATGCTCAGTTAAAAAAAGCAAACACAGTAACGTCAGTAAGACCTCGGCAACTGTCTTCTCACTGAGGTTCCCTATCCCATGTCCCAAGTCTCCTCCTCCTGCCCCCGCTCACCCATGCCAGACTCCAATCCCACAGTCCAGGCCACGGGGGCCAGCATGGTCTGCACGTCTGTTAGGAGTCTAAGGTGCTTGCGGCTGGCTTCGAATGAGGGGACCAACTTTAGTTTCAAGGGCAAGTACAAGACACACCAGGAAGCGGTATTGAAAGGGGGGAGGGTATGAATAGTTTCACACAGACAACCGCAGAAAAACATTAGCTTCTCCAGCACTTACGCCAGGTAGATGAAACTCAGAAATGGTGCTTGTAGAGAAAATTAGAAATGGGTCGGCCAAAAATGCATATTTTAAAAATGAGAATCTTAAGCCGTCAAAAGCTAATTACACCGATTACACACAAATACAAACCGCTGATAGCCTCCAGTTCTAGAAGATAAACCTAGCAGGCTATCGTGTCATAAAAACATTTAGGGTATTTACACTGATTCAAATCTAAGGAGCCAATTATAATTTTGTGAATTTTCTAACGCATTGTTTGAGTGCCTTTTTACTTCCTATTACATGCAGAGGTGGCTCCACGGAAGGTGGCTCCACGGAAGACAGCTCGAGGCGGCAAGACGGAGGGACAAGAGGGGAGTCTGGGTCATTGGCAAAGTAACTGGGCAGCACCCTCATCCTCAGCAGTCCTGAGACGGAGCTTCAAGATCCTGAATAGAAGATTATTACCGCATACCTGGGGTGCCCGGCTGGCTCAGTCAGCGGGACACATGACTCTGGGTCTTGGGGTCGGGAGTTTGAGCCCCACAGAGATAACTTTTTAAAAAAATATTAAAAAATATTTTACATAAAAAATTTAAAAAATAAAGTTATTACTGTATATCGTCACCCCCAATTCCAAATTCAACCACACTGGCCTCTCTTGTTCCAGGCTGAATTCTGTGGCCTGCCCTTTTCTCATTAAAAACGTCACTGGTAACACAACAGGAAATCGACAAAATGTTGTAAGTGGAGGTAGTAAGCAAATGAAACTCTTTCCCGCACCAAAACAGACCTGGAAGAGCTCGGCAGAGAGGAAGTGGCGTGGGGGAGAACCACGGGAATATATCCAAAGGATCCTTTTTGTAACCAAGAAAATAAGGGCATTTTAAGAAATTATCCCCTAATTACTAAGGAGCTGTTAACAGATGAAGTCAATCTATATTTGCTGATGCATAAACATATCCAAGATATACTGGCAGAATGATATGTACAGCAGGAAACCATTTGTGTGTGTGGGTGTGTTTAAAATGCTCATATATGTGCAGACAATTTCTGGAAGTATGCAGAACCCCCCCACCCCCCAAAAAAAGATAATTGTGTTTTCCCTCCAGGGGAGAGAAAGGGTGTGGTATTCAGGGCACTTTTATTTATTTTTCCACTTTATACACTTCTCTACTTTCTTCTTCCATGAGTATGTACTACTTTTCTATTAAATTTTTTTAAAAACCTCAGACTTTAAAGGAACAGAAAGATTTGACAGTAAGGCAGGTGCAAGATATTCAAGAATTGTTCTGTTTAATAAAAAGGCAAGAAACAAAAACATGGCTAAAAGTCTCTTCACATGCACAATAAATAACCGAAAACAAAAACATCTCCAAATGAAACATGGAGACAGCCCCATTGTTTGCAGAAACCCTAAAGTCGGTGCTTTCAAATACATGACGGAGTGAATGAAAGCCGCCAAACACCATTCCAGGATTGGGAGCTTTTTCAATAGGTTGGGTGATTTCTAGTTAAGATTGAAGCTGTAGAGCTGGGAACAAAAGCCATCAAAAAGCAAGGAGGTGACATCCTGAATATGAATTAGGTGAGGGCAGCACTAAGAGGGCATCACTAAAGGCAACGTATGCGCCCGGGAACACAAAGGTGCTTTAATGTCTCACGCCCAGCTTGAAGAATTGGTTCCTCCACTGGGTGCCCAAATCCTAACTCCTAATTGCAGCTCCTGAGCACGCTCGGGGACTTTCACAATGTCCCTATTTAAAATGCTGCTCCAAACAGGAGAGGGAGAACTGAAGCCCACAGAAGGGAAGGACTTGCTGAAGCCCCACGGACTAGATAAAGGTTTCTCCCCTGTGGGTGCCTGCTCTCACCCAGACGGCCAATTCTCAGATTACACTCGTTGAAAAACGTGAAAGGCACAGAACTTCAAGGTGTGACAGCCAGAAAGTATCCATGAGTCTATTTCAGCTTAGGTCTGCTCCAGGCTACGTTTCTGAACAAGCCACGCTGGCTGCTGAGGGCCTGGGCCCTGGGGCTGCCCAGGGGACATATGAGTCCTGACTCCTCCTTTTCCCAACATGGGAAAGTTTCTTAACCTCCCAGTCTGTCCTGAGCGACCTCGGGGTGAACTGAGAACAGCTGGAGGGAGTTCCAACTTGAGAGGGTTGTTCAAGGTCTAAGTAAGATAATAAAAGCATTTAGAACATGACTGGATAGAGTCAAGACTCAAAATTATGTTACGTATCCTCTGAAGACATCAGCCAGGTCTCCTAATCTGCTCATTCCTTGAGGTTAACTAGCAGGCAGAAAATACTTCTCTTTGCTAGTAATTCAACCGTAAGGGATGACCGAATGGACGGGGTGTGGAAAGGGAAGCAAACGAGTGAGCACCTGCTGGGATGTACCAGACACTGTGCAGGACTTTTAGAAATCCAGTGAAACGACCTTCCCATGAGCTCTGTGAGCAGCACTCAGATCAGTAGACAAAATCTGGGAAGGTTCTGGAACCACCCAAGATCCCTGTGGTGCTGGCATGTAACAGACTGGACTCCCAGAGCCCATACACACCCACCACATCACACTCCAACAGTGGATGTTTGGTTCTAGTGAGGATCAGGATTGCTTTTCTCAATTTACTGTTGTTCTCTCTCTCTCTCTCTCTCTCTCTCACACACACACACACACTCTCTCTGCCTGTCTCTCTGTAATTCCTGCTCCAGTGGTTGTTCTTACTCGGCCTAAAGGATAAACTTAAGTTTGCATGTGATAAAGGACATTGCTTCATCAGCTTAAGCCAAAGCGATGATGAGCCTGAACTGCCAGGACATGGACACACAACCTCTCCCGTCCTCTCCAGCAAGACCTCTGAGCACTTATTTGACCTACTCTCCCCTCATCTCCACCTCGCCTCAGGGGTCCAGGGCCACATCGGCCTGCATACCACGCCACGTGAGCTCCACCTTCTCCACCAGGGCCCCTGGCCAGCCCCTCCTCCCTTGCCGAAGCTCCCTGGCCGTCCATCCTCGGGCACCCCTGCACCACTGCCACTTCACCTGACCTCGCCCTCCAGCTGGTGAGAAGCTCGGAAAGATCAGACAAGTAACGGAGATGCTTCCTGCAAAAGCGCTTCTGCCAAGAAGAAGGAAAAAGAAAAACCAAATGGTACCTCAAGTAATCTCACTGAGAATCAAAGTAAGAGGAATGCTGAAGATACTGTGCTCGTTCCCATCAAGCCCGATGCTGTCAACCAGCTAGAGAATAACTTAATTCCTCTCCTAACAGGCTATGTCTCCACGGTAACCCGCCTGATGCTGTGATGGAGGATTAGTATGTAAAGGAAAGGTAGGGCTCGGTGGCATGGCTAATCCAACAGGTCCTGCTCGCTGTGACGGACACACAGGAGCAGCAAGAAGGGCGCATCCATGCACGGTTTGGGAAAGGTACGTTAAATGTGAAAACCAAGGAGAGTGGAGGAATTTTGCAGTTGCTCACAATATAAAAACTTATCAGACAAAATGTTTGCCAAGCATTATCGCATTCAAAACTCAAACTTGGGCAATAAGAAAGTTGAAAAAAGGCATGAAGGCCAAAAGAAAAGGACTTAAAATCAAGATGGCAATCAAGACACAAGTCACACAAATGATATGAAAACAACTCTAAGACCACTCAGATCTGCAGTAATGCACTAGTTTGCGAGGATTTAATATAGTCCAATTCTGTGTCTGCTTTATCTCCAGAAATCAATTAGTAAAATAAACCTGTTAGCAAGGACTCAGTCAGGTACTGTGAGCAGAGTTTCTTCCACGATGGATAAAGTAATCCACATGCCTTTATTTGCACGTATTTTCCACTATATTCAAAAACAAAAATGAAGCCAGAGAGCAAGTTTTCTCCCAACTATCTTATTTTTAGGCCTCAAAAGTCTTCAGGGGATTTAAAAAAAAAAAAAAAAAAGCCTGCTATCAAAGGCCTGACAGAATGTGAAAGTTCTACAATGAGGCATCCATTAACATTATAGCTCACCGCCATTCACAAGTGTTAGTCTTATACAAGTGATCCAGTGCAGCAGGCCTCGCCGTGGAGACCGGTCACCAGGATTCTGAGAATTTCCCGGATCGTGTATTTGAATTCACTACAATGCTTTGTCACTGGGGGTTTCTGTGTTCAGTAATAATGTGCTTTGTTCTCACAAGTGCCCCTCGCACCTGCCAACTGAAAAGAAAGCCATAGAGACTTTTGCTGGACAGTGCGCAGTCGTGCTGCCCTCTAGTGGATCCTGCGGGCACAGCATTTCTAAAAATGGACAGGGTGAGGGGGCGTCCGCAGCAAGAGTATAAGAAAACCAGTGGATACAAAAGTTAACCTATGAAAATATATAGTGATCTCTCCTAAAAATTCAACGGTATTCGATGGGCATTGAATAATCATGTCTGCAGGCAAGAATTGTACTCAAACTCAGAAATGTATAGATAGGTCTATGCATGACTTTAAAATTTTATATACTGAAAAACTTATGCAAAGTGTATCTGTATCTATACATGTACATACATAGATAATACACGCAAACACACATACATTTACTGCACCTTACCAATCTCACACTGAACAAAACAGAGACAATTCAATGTCCATAGGATATACTGGCTATGTTAGTCTGGTAGACAAAGAATACAGAAATATAATTCAGACACTGTGGGAAGGAGGGAAGATGGGAGAGTGGACTTAACGAGGCTGTGTGAGTCTGCACTTAAGGTGCAATCATTTGCCAGGATTCAGAGCAGAAAAAGAAATACTTAAAATTTAAGAACAATTACCAATCATCAGGGAGTCATGAAGCCACCAGTTTAAAAAAAAAAAAAAAAAATCATGCCTTCTTTTTTGCTACATATTAAAATCACACCAAAAATTAAATGTCTCTTAAATTCATAACTAGTAAGATTTCCCTTATAAAACAAAAGCAAAGGGGGGAGGGGCAAAGTGGAAATCAAGCCACATTTTCATAATAGTCCCCACAGTATGTTAAACTACGCTAAGTAGCTAACTGTAAAAATATTCAGTACATCTAGGTAGCAAGAACCGTTACATCTTCTGAGATACCTTAAAAATGCTATTATGACACCTATAATAATTTTCATGACAACATTCTAAAATAAAATCTAACTATTTTCACATCACACTCAGACCTATTTCCTCTGGAAAGCACTGCAGGCTCAGCTGCCAGCAAGAGCATTTAATGACAAACTGGCAGTGACCTCTGCTGGCAAGTCTGGGAATCACACCCCAAAAAGCAAAAGTCTTGGCTTTCATTTCTGGGTATTTTGAAATAAAAAATATCACAAAAGAGCTCAACTATTTGGTCTTAAAAACAGTCCCCTAACCTGGCTTTACAAAGCACTTTAAAAGCTTACACGTTCAGCAGGTGTGTTATGATTTGGAAATTAGTTATAACTTGAGTTCAATCATCTACAAACATCTTTGTCTTTGTTAGTATTTATGATTTATAGTTCTCCCTATAGGGAAAATAAAATTAAATTCTTTCACAATGCTTGGGAGAGCAAGATAAAATATGAACTAAGGCTATGTGAGGTTATTTCAAAGAATATTTCTTACTAAGCCTAGAGTCTTCGTGCCATTAGCATAATACTTAAAATTGTCTCCCGTTTCAAATTCATCCTCATCTGTGAAACAAGATATGATCAGGCATGAAGGTAGACAGATAAAGATGATACAAAACCTCATCGTGGAAAGGTGTGCATGGGAAAAATACCGTATTTATATGACAGCCCCCCGTTTTAAAGCACATAGCACATTTTTTTTTTCCTTGTAGGAAAAAATAAAAAAGAACACATGAGAGGTTTTTTTCTTTTTTTAAAAAAAAAAAAGGACTGAAGCAGCCTCTGCAGCATGTCTCCTCTCAGGACGGTGCAGAGGGACCAGAAAGAGAACCAGATCTCAGCTCGACCGGGGAGCAGGTGAGGGGTCTGGAACTTCAGCTTCCAAGCAGCCAACCCAGCAAGGTTCTCAGGAGAACCCAGGTACTATATGTACCTACCACACAGACTCGATAAACACTGGCTTTTATATGAACACACATGCAGAAGAAAACAGTCACTCCCTCCACTTCCTTCCACAAAACTGTCTGAGGTTCTATATTAAGGGCAGAAGAAAACCCCAACTCCTTGGGTCAGCATCTTCCTGCCTCTTGTTCGGGTCAGAAAAGAACAAGGAGGGCCACACAATGAGCAGTGAGGGTCCCACAAAAGCTAAGCCGCACCCTTGCACCCTCCCTAGTCCCATCCTTTGAAAGATTTCAATGTTCTCTGAAGCCAGAACTGAACCTCACCTTTAAAAAGGCATTTTTTTCCTATCTAAATTTTAAATGTGCACTCCCTCTGACCTAGCAATTGCATTGCCAGACATATACTCTGTGGTATATATTCTAAAGGGTTCACCACAATGTTGTTGTTTTTATAAAGAAGGGAAGGAGGGAGATGAAGACAGAAACTATGATATATTAATAAATACGGAATATTTTGCAATCATTAAAAAGGACAGAATGTGTCTAACATGTACTTGTCAAGAAAAAGACCCAAATGACACATTATGTTTAAAAAGGAAAACTGCATTAGACAATACTTTTGTAGGCTTCTCTGTACATTTAAAATTTAAAATTTCTGGAGGTATCTGCCCAAATACAAAAAATATATATATATATTCGTGATTAATTCTGGGGAGTGAAATGTGGGTAGCAATGATAGGGTATTTCTGGTTTTTCTTATCATTATTCTATGAGGTATGACTTCCCTACCATGAGCATGCTATATTTTAAATTAAATGAATGCCGATATTGAATTCTTACTTACGTTAAACACACATCTGAGGCCAATGAGGAAACCACAAAGGCCAGAGCTGCAGAGCAATTCAATCAAGCAGGTCTTCCTGCAGGCACCTGCCAGCACTCTGAGAATCAGAGGAAATCCTGGAAAGCCTAAGGGGTTGGTTTGGGCCTATCTTTGCTTCTCAGCAAGAAGACATGGTCCTACTCACACTACCTTCTGCAGAGGTGGAACCTAGGAAAATCTGAGTTCTGAGTTCTGTGATTTAGTCCAATCTGTCACTTAACTGAAATCTTTCACTTAACAGTTACTGACAGGGCCCCTGGGTGGCTCAGTGATTTAAAGCCTCTGCCTTCAGCTCAGGTCATGATCCCAGGGTCCTGGGATCAAGCCCGGCATTGGACTCTATGCTAAGCAGGGAGCCTGCTTTTCTCTCTCTCTCTGTCTCTCTCTCTCTCTGCCTGCCTCTCTGCCTACTTGTGATCTCTGTCAAATAAATAAATAAAATCTTTATTAAAAAAAATTTACTGGATTGTGTACTACATCCAAGTCTCCTGGGCTCTGGGCCATCCTCGAGGGACACATCCTGGAGACACAGCACATACAATGTAAAGAAAGAAGGAAGCACCAATAGGGCTATTCAGTCCAGGACCCTGCCCTCTCCCCACTCCCGGCTACAGCCCCCCCTTCATGCTCCCAATGGCCCCGGGGTCTCACAAGCCAATGGGTGCGTGGCCATGAGGAGCCCTGAGCAAACCAGGACGCAGTTCTTCACCTCTAAGCCCACCCCTCGTCTGTGCAATGCAGCAATAATTCACCAGCTGGTAGTAGGTGCCTGGTGAGATCAGCTCAGCAGGTGCCTGCTAACGGCAATATTCAGCAACACAACACTAACTGTATGTACATGGTGTGTCAAGAAGGCAGAGGAGGGAGATGTACCCCTGGAGTGCTTCAAGGGAAAGAGGCCCCACCAACCAGCTGCAGTGGAGTGGATGTCTCCAAGAACAACAGTTTGAGCTGTCCAGTGTACACACACCTTTTCCACGGAGCCTCAAAAAGGATTAAGTGATAGCCCATACAAATAGGAAAGGTCAGCTAGGGGGTAGGGGGTGGCGAAGGACCAGGCCCCCTGTGCTGAGGCCCCTCCCCCCACCCCACCCCAGCCCCCACGCAGGCCCAGGCCCTCCTGACTCCTCTACACCTTGCACGTTGCCTTACCTTTTGCCATTTGGGTATCCTCTACCTTTCCTCCACCGATCGGTCCGACCACCCCATTTGCGTGCACAGTTGTCACCATTCTTCCGAAAAATGTCCTTTTGCTTTCTGACCCCTCCCTAAAGAACCTCTCCCGGGATCCGCAGCCACAGCCCGAGCAGCCCTTCACCACCCGCCCCACTCCTGGGAATCTCAGGTTCCTCCCCTCCGCTCACTGGGAACCCTCCCCCGCCCCAGCCTGTGCATCCAGTTGTCCACAGGCCTCAATCCCTGCCCCCAGAGACAGCCGTGGGGTCCCAGGTTCTGCTCCACAGCCGTGGCTCATTTCCCACCCCCCATCCTTCCTCCTCACTGGCCTTAATGCTGGAGGCTTGCACAATACCCCAATTTCAGTGCCACACTCCAGATCCACTCGAGGTATCTGAAATTTCCCCAATGATCACCCCGCTCCTGCCCAAACTTGGTCCCCTTCTCTGCTGCACTTGCCAGAAACCCTGTCACCCTACTCGCCCACACCCCACAGTAAGCTGTTCACTACATGCATCAACATATCAACCTATCTCCTAAACACAGTCCTGCTCAAATCTGTATGCCCTCCCCTCTCCGTTCTGGACAGAGCCACCTTCTTCTCTCCCCTAGACTCTAAAAGCTCTAAACCGGCTTCGTGACCCACAATGGAGCCAAACTGCCTTTTTAGAACACTCATCTGCTTATTCCCCCCTCAATAACTTCCCCACTCTTATAATTGATCCAGAAACCTTAATATGCTTAGAAAGGGCTTTGTTGCAATGTTGCCCCATCAGAGAAGGGGGAAAAAAGGACTGTAAAACAGCACTCCATACCCTGGGTCACTTGGTCCCAACCCATTTTCTCACACTAACAGCACTTACGCCCTCCTGACATACTTTATTACTATTAACTGTCCACTGCCCGCCTCCACAACATGAAGACCACAAGCACAGAACCTTGCCTTTTTTGCCAAACCTGGAAGCCTGCTGAGTGGACGGATGGGCCCACCACCCTCATTACCTCCCACTGAGCCCTCTCCACTGCCTCCAACTCTGAGGGGTCCTTTGCACCCCCAGAAGGACAGACTCCTCACCTTCCCACGCTCATCTCCCCTTCCCAGGTCTCCCTTCCTTACTCCTTCTACCTGGTGACTCCTGTCCATTTATCTTTGGTTGAAAAGCAGCTATGGCATGGACGGTTTCCCCAATCATCTCTCCCAGGATGAAGCCAAGTAGGCCTTTACCTGCCCTAATGGCAGGCCTTCAGCTCCAGAACAGCAAGATTCAGCTCTGCAACAGTCCAGGTGGGAACACGATTGTGGCAGATACCACATGCGTCCTTCACACTGGTATCTGCCTAGTCGTAGCCCCCTCCCTGATCCAAGTTCATGTATAGAAAGAGCTCAAAGCAACCAGTCAAGAAAAAGAAATAAAAAGCATCCAAATTGGAAAAGAAAAAATAAAACTGTCTCTTTTGAAAATAGCATGATTTTTCTATAGAAAACCCTAACGACTCCACTCAAATAAGCAGAATAAACAAATCTAGTAAAGTTGCAGAATATAAAATCAACATGCAGGGGCACCTGGGTGGCTCAGTGGGTTTAGGCTCTGCCTTTGGCTCAGGTCATGATCTCAGGGTCCTGAGATCGAGCCCTGCATCAGGCTCTCTGCTCAGCAGGGAGCCTGCTTCCTCTCTGCCTGCCTCTCTGCCTACTTGTGATTTCTGTCTGTCAAATAAATAAATAAAATATTTTTTTTAAAAACCCACCTATAGACTCAGTGCAATCTCTAAATAAAATCTTTAAAAAACAAAACAAAACAAAACCCACCTATAGATTCAGTGCGATCTCTACCAAAATTCCAATGGCACTTTTCACAGAAACAGGAAAAAACAATCCTAAAATTCATATGGAACCACAAAAAATCCCAAATAGCCAAAGCAATCTTGAGAAAAGCTAGAGGCATCACACATCCCAATTTCAAACTATACTACAAAACCATAGTAAGCAAAACAATATGGCACCAGAATAAAAACAGACACATAAAACAATGAAATAAAATTGAGAGCCCAGAAACAAACCCGCACATACACAGTCAACTAACATCTGACAAGGGAGCCATGAACAGTCAAGGGGGTAAGGACAGGTTCTTTAATAGATCATGCTGGAAAATCTGGATATTCAATGCAAAAGAATGAAACTGGACCCCTCTCTTATACCATTCACAAAAATTAACTTGTAGGAGGTTTAAGACTTAAATGTTAAGGCCTGAAATCATTAACCCCCTAGAAGAAAACACAAGAAAAGAGCTCCTTGATACTGGTCTTGGTGATGATCTTTTGGGCATAATATATAAGTACAAGCAACAGAATAAAATATCAACAAGTGGGACTACATCAAACTAAAATTCTACTGCACAGCAAAAGAAACAATCAGTAAAAGGAAAACAATGTACAGAATGGGAAAAAATATTTGCAAACCATACATATGACAAGGGATTAATATCAAACATATAAAGGAATTCATATGACATAAAACAATGCCTGAACAGACATTTTTCCAAAGAAGATATACAGTCAACCGGTATATGAAAAGGCACTCAATATCAATAACCATCAGGAAAATGCAAATTAAAACCACAGTGTGGTATCACTTCATGCCTGTTAGCATGGCCATCAACAAAGGGACAAGCGGTAACAAATGCTGGTAAGAATGAGGAGAAAGTGTCCTACTGGCGGTAATGTCAATTGGCGCAGTTATTATGGAAAACAGTATGGAGGTTCCTCAAAAAATTAAAAACAGAACTACCATACAACGCAGTAATTCCTTTCTTGGACATAGATCCACAGGAAATGATGTTACTATCTCAGAAGGATTCCTGCACTCCCCTGTTCACTGCGGCATTATTCACGAGAGCCAAGACACGGAAACAACCTGAGTGTCCATTAATGGATGAATGAAGAAAGAAAACAGCGTGTATATGTGCCATGAAGTATTAGTCAACCATGTGAAAGGAAATCCTGCCCCTTAAAAAAAAATGGGTAAACCTTGAAGGCATTATAAATGAAGTTAAGTCAGAGAAAGTCGCATACTGTAGGATCTCACCTATATGTGGGAATCTAAAATAGCAAAACTCTAAAACAGAGAGCTGACTGGTGGTTGTCAGAAGCTAGGGAGAGAGGAAATGAGTGAAGATGGTTAAAGGGTACAAACTCCCCGTTATAAGACGAGTAAGTGCTGGGGATCTCACGTACAGCACGCTGACTACAGTTAGCAATGCCACTGTGTATCCCCGAAAGTAGCTCGGTGAGCGGATTTTAAATGTTCTCATCAAACACACACACAACATGTCACTCTGTAGGGTGACAGATATGCTGACTGCGGTTAGTATAATCATTACACAATACGCAATGTATTAGATCATCAGGCTCTGCACCTTAAACTTACACAGTGCTAAACATCCATTATATCTCAATAAAGCTGGGAAAAAAGAGGTCAAGGGACATCTGTACAATGAGTGAATAAGACAGTCTAGGCACCTGACAGTTTTACAGAGTCTAAATCTGTAAGTGTCCACCACTAAGTGAAATAAAAGTAAACAGGCAAAAAGGCCCTCCCCGATTCTGTTAGTTTGTGCTTCAACGTTCATAAATACAGCAGCACTACAACCCCCTAAATTCAGGGTTCTGTATTTTAAAAAAACATCATTTCTCAGGCAGATCTCAAACGGAATGATGAAACACAGAAAAGGCTTAAGACACCGTGAGGACAAGATACGTAGGTGCTGGGTGTGTGGTTCAGGTTTTTATTCGATTTACTCTTTGCATACCTTTTTAGGCTGCGAACACCACAAAGCTGTCCATGGTGACTGGATATGGAATTCTGAGACAAACAAAATTCAAAACCATTTCTCTGTGCCTCTGGGGGCTTTCCGAGTGCGAGCCAACAGCCACCCAGGCTCGCAGCTCAGACGTCAGCCCAGCAGAGACGGATGCCCTGCAGCCGGACGCCGGTAAGACTCGCAGGGAGACCCAAAGGACATGAAGACTTTACCCTGCTCCGCGGGAGCTTTCCAAGCTTCCTATTTTCAAAACTGCTTCAGACAGGCAGCGGCTGAGTCCTGAGGGCCCAGTTCTGCACTACGACAGCTGACTGCGGGGCTATGAATGCAGGTTGCTGGGCTGTCATGGCCACTGGCATGGCAGCTGAAAAAGGGCGTCGTCTTCAAGGGTCCAGGCACCCAGTCTGCTTCACACATGCCTGGTGCCCACAGAATCCTGGAATTCCTCCTGGCAGCTCGTTTCAACAACAAATCAATAGAATAAGGATAAAAAGATGCACCTTTTGACTGTGCGACCCCAGTTTCTGGAGAACGTTGCTTCGGGGGGACAGAAATAACCACGCAGTCTTTGCATGTGTTGGGCAGGAGGCATTCATTCGGCCTCAGAGCTCTTGCTCCATGACAAGGAAACTGGAATTCTAGTTTTTCCACAGTTTATGAATTTTAAGAAATCTGTTTGCGGAGTGAGAGTAAAAATACACATTTTAAATGAGTACAATAAAATACATTTCCTTGCAGTACTGGGATAGTCACCTAATTTTCTAAGAGGGACATCTGTTAGGATCGGACCAGCAAGGGAATGCAGTTTAAAGAAAATGGCATTAAATGAAAAAGCAAAACAACAGGATTCCAGACTCAGTGCTGCCACTAAAAGCAACTAAGAATTTTTTGTGGGCATGTGTTTTCAGTAGGACATGAAGAAAGCCAGCCTTTAGAAAGTAGAAATCGTGGCCCTGACAACAGGCCTGCGTCGGACTCCTGGTCTCTGTCTCTGGAGCTGAGGAGCCTCTGTCCAGCCCCTCCGTGTTACCATGCCATGAAAGCAGAGGCAGAACTGCTCACAGGAACCTGGCACCACTCAGCTCGCCCCGACAGCCAGCTTCCTCAGCCCCTGCGAGGGACTGGCAGGGGGATGGGGAACAGCAGAACCAAGACAACCAGTTAGAGTCCTCCTGTTCCCAGAGGGCCTAGTGCCAAGGGACAACAGGCCCAACACTGCCTCTAGAGCTCAGGCTACACACACAGCCCCATGGCCTCTGCCAGATGGCTTTGAAGGTGATCCAAACAGTCCCCTTATCTGTACACAGTGACGGGGGTGGGGACAGCTGGCAGGCGTGGCAGCTGCCCCTCTCTGCACTGAGCACAGCCTGAACCCTCCAAACCCTGTAAATATTGCATCAATGGATGAATAAAACTTTCCTAAGAAATGGAAAAGGGAAAAAAAAAAAACATAGAAATGCAAATGGAGGTTACCAAATGACAAATTTTTAGAGCAAACTATAAAAATGCATTATTTACATCTGACCTGTTCTGATGCTGTTATTTGTCATAAACCATTTTGCTACTAAGAATAAAACTAGAGGCTAAAACCTAAAATGGAAAGGAATTAATGGATTAGCTTTCTGGAGAATCACTCAGATAGAATCAAACCCTCATAAAAGTATACAATATAGTGACTAAGTATAACTAATCCCAAAACACAGTAACAGTGCAAAACAAAAATAAAAGTTTTTATGAAAGAGGCAAGAATATGGTTATAATATCTAAATATTTATAGTCAAAAATAAATCATGCTTTTCCCAAAACTATCATCAAAAACTTTCCATTTTTGTTTTTAGATTAGTGACAGATGAGTGCCTATCATAAGCCAAACTTCTTCTTTTTTGGTAATCAGAAGTAAATCCAGGTACAGGAACAACGGACTATCTTCCTTCATGAATAGGTTTTTTAAAAATGTACTTTTTTATTGAAATTTTGCCCTAAAGCCTTCTCTGCTGTCCAAATAATTTCCCAACTGCCTTTCAAATTAAAGTTTTCATCTCTCTCCCCTATGGTGCTCTGCATTACAACATATTTTAATGTGTTTAAATGACAGCAGTGTTATAAAGTGTTATTTCCCATTGAAAATGGTCATTAATATGACTCCATACCTCAGAGAGCACAACAGTAACTTGGCAATAGAACAAAGTTTGATCATCAACCACTAGTAATCTGAGAGGGGAGTCCTGCTAGGACGTTATGTCTACCGTGGAATATTCTTCACATGAGCACCTTCTGGTCACCACTGAGATGGGAACATTGCCCATGCACCATCTCTGATTTCATAATCACATGTTCTTATAGGTCATTGCTGTCCCCCTCTCCAAATCTCCACACACTTGTCATGGTCATGGTCCCCTTCGACACCAGGGCCATACACCGCCCACTTAGGTGTCTGTTTTGTGGAAATGTGAAAGTATCTGCTTTTATTTTATTTGAGTAAAGAACTGTATTTAATTACTCTCTCCTTGTCTGCTATCACACACCTTGTACGAGAAAGGACGGAAGCCTAAGTTGCTCTTGGGAAAGAGAGCTTTGTGCGCGCGGAAGCCTGGGTGGGCTGCACCCAACCCAAATCACGGCTCGAGCAATCCATTACTCGTCCCTTCCCGTGAACACCGTCCCACCATCCACGTCGGAGGGTGAGCAAGGGGCCCCAGCGCCCCTCGTGCGGGCAGGGGTCTGCCTGAGCCCCCCGCGGTGGCCAGCCTCGGAACAGCGCCCTGAAGGGCTCAAGCTACAGCGGCACAGGAAGACGGGATGGAGGGGGATCCGGCCGCTCCGAAGCATCCGCGGGCACAGCTCTCATGAGGACAGCACTCCGACCCACTGCCGTCCACGAGCTGCACACCGCCGTGTGCTCTGTACGTAAACAGTACCGGGCAGGAAACACAGACCCTCTACAGAGCTCTCTTCAAGCTTAGAGGAACAGATCTATGCCTGACAGGAAACCCGAAAGATCTGAAAAGTCCTCTTCTCTGGACACAGTCAGCATCCCAGATGGAGGAGTAGCATTTATGCCCTTGTCATTCTTCAGCATCGCACAGTTGACCTGCTTGCCTTCCAATCCAGAGGAGAGGTTTTTGCTAACACCTCTGAGAGAATTCAGAGGACGCGTCAGCTTTGGGGAAAATTCGATTGAATTTTCGATCGAAGTGAGCACCTAGCTCAGTACTGGGACCCCTAGCTCAGTAAATCCTGAACCTGGCAGGCAGGGGTGAAGCGTGGACGCAGGGCTGCAGGGTCTCAGAGGGAAGCCTGGGTGATGAGGGGCAGAGGACAGTGCAACGAGCCTGCTGGTGCTCCGTCATTCCCCCTGTGCGTGCAGAGACATACCAATTCCAGACAGAACCAAATGTGCAAATCCCATCTCAAATACTCACGAATATACTTGTTCATGAAGAGAAACATGGTCTTCCTCCTCGTGTTGCCATGTGGCGTGCACATGCGTCTGAGGGCTGGATCTGAATTTCATAAACAGACCACAACCGTGTGTAACGCTCTATCATCTTAAAACGCACGTGAACCCGAGATTAAAAACCTATAAAGGCAAGTTGAACCGTAGAGCAACTGTAATAAATGCAACCATGTTAAGTCAGCTTCAAAGAAATTCATAAAAGGAGCTCCAAAAACATTCATGAATGTTTTATAGTGTATTTTTAATATTGATGTATTTCATCTTAAAACAAATGCCAAGAGCTGTTGTGAATGCTCCTCTTTTCATGTCGGTGACGCCGCGAGGGGTCTTTGATAGGACCGAGAACATGGTATGACGCTGCAAGATGTAAGAAAGAATAGGAAAGCTGAGAAATGTGTGCTCCTCCAAGTGATACCCTTCAAGCGGCCCAGCTCTCTTAGACGGCTGCTGGCCACTTCTAGATGGACGAAGAGTCCCGCTGCCCTTTGGGAAGTGGTCAGAATAAAATCACTGCACTCACGGACACCCCAGAACAGGCAACTAGGAGCACCATTTTTAAATATGGCCATGGAGCTCTCTGTGCCAAACATTAAGTGGATGGCGTTCAGCCGCTCCCTGAACATCAGGATTAATAGTCCCCAACAGTCACACCTGACAGAGAACTGCACACATAGCATACAAAGGCATCACGTGAGCATTTGTGACTGTACATTAGTTCTGAAGCCCAGAAGACCAAAAGTGTCTTGTGGCTGATGAAGTCAAGTGCAGTGGGGCTGGGCATCTGGGCAGAGGAGGAACCCTAGAGATGAAATGGATTTTTTTTTTTTTTTTTTAGTCGCTTAATTATCAGAGAAAGGCTAGCAAACACGAAGAGTCTCTAGGGTGGGCTGCTGGAAATTGTCTCCACAGTCAATGCACCGATTAACGTAGGTGTCACAAGCACTCAGGTCAGAAAGCACAAAGCAACACAAGTGAAAAATAAAAAGGGTAAAAATTAGCACACTTGATCACACCTTGGATCGATTCAACCTTACAGTGGCTAGGTAGGCTCAGTCCTACCCCCGAGTGTGTGAGTAATTGTGTCTATCAGTGTGCAAAGAGCCATGGAATACAGATAACACGCCCCTGGCATAACTTGCACAAGAATGAGGTTTTTGCTCCAAAGCTCAAGAATCAATATAGTCCAAGACTTCCCATGTATTACTTTGTCGGTCCAAGCAGAGAGCAACACATACTTTCTCCCAAAATCAAAATCTTTTCTTTACATCCTGAGCGTAACAATCCCTGGATCGTCTTTGTAAAAGGGAACATCAGAGAAAATCCTCTCACAAATACGGTTCTACCACCCACACACAAGGAACTACCCAGAGAGCAGCAGGCTGCACACAAAGGCAGGACGGCTTACACCAGGGATCAGGGAAGGTGGACGCCAAGGCGCTCCCCAAGGAGGGGACACATGCCGACCGAGACTCCATTCTGCCTGAGCCTCGAGCTCTCCTCAGGGACAGCGTCCAAGGCACCCCGGAGAACCTGTCCATATAGCGGACACAATAATAAGCCCTTCTTCGGCACGTGTCCTTTCCACAACGCCTAGATATAACTCTCCAATTCTGAGGCCGGCATGACACTGAGATCACCCTCCTGCCAGGCACATGTGAAATGAGGACACCAACAGCCGTATCTTCTAGAGCCAAATGATGGTCCGTGACTAAGACTATAAACACCGTTGTGGGGTCACTCACGGTGAAGTCGTGGAGGTTGACTTTGGTGAGCAATTTTAATACCGTATGCTTGTAAGAGATGTGGATCTTAGAAAATCTGTACTAATTATTTTAGCCCCTTTTTGTTCTGGAAAACCAAGATTACTGGTTGGGGGGTGGGGGCAGAACACAGTGGACTGACCAGTTGCTTATCTCCTGGGCACAACTGAGATTTTTAGCACACACCATCTTACTCCTGGTCAATTTTATACTTCAAAGTGTAATCACTTGATTAATGGCTGGCCCAAAGTAGAGGCAAGTTCCACGAAGCAGACACGGTATCCATTCTTGCTTAACAGACAATCCCCATGGTCTATGTGCCTGGCCCATGCCAGCAGCTTTTCCTCCTCCCGGTTCTCACTGAGTTCCCAAGCAGGCTGGCTGGCAGTGAGTTGTGCGGACACGTGCATGATTTCAGGACATCCACGCCACTTTGCCAGCCTGCTGCTGGCCATCAGGGAGCATATCAGCACCTGTGATGTTGGCTGATGGCTGACAAGAACGAGATGTTGGCCTGAAAAGCTTTCATGCCTCTTCCTGCCCTAAATCCTTAGGGGACATGAGGAAGAGATCTCTCTTCGCTTTTCCCCCGAAAACAAGCACCAGATTCCAGAGAACAGAGAATGCACCCAGTTTAAAACATTCTGCTGAATAACCATACGGATGTTAAGGCCAGAAGTGAAGATATGATAGGAAAAGGAAGATTCCAAAATGGCACAAATCCTTCAAGTTATAGACAAAAGTACAAAAACAGAAGAAGCTAGAGGACAAGCTGGCCTAAGAACAGCACATGGACTGAGCTACGGGTCGTGCGCAGGACGGATTGTCTCACTGTCTGGCACACAGACCTCACCGAGCCTGTGGCTTTACCAGAAGATCCCGCCTGGAAAAGACCGACATAAACCCTAGAGAATGAGATATACTGGCATGCAAGGCTTACTGCAACTGATGCCCCTCAACTGGGCAAATTCTTCAGTGGTAACAAGGAGCTTAAATACAAAGTAACCAGCGTGTAAGTGGGTTGCCTCTAGCTTGTTATACAGATGTACATTACAAATAAAAAGCTGCTAAGTAAAGCAAATGGAATGAAGAGCTGGGGTAGCATTAAAACAGAAGTGCTCATTTCAGTGATAAACTGTACAGCTCTGAAGCTGGGCAGTACGTGGCAACACAAACACACACACACACACACACACTTAAGAGGGAAAAAACTCTGTTAACCAAAATCACTTTTAAGGAAGAGAACTTCGAGGATCTTATATAAAGACTAATAATCAGAAAAATTTTATTTGAGGCTAAGTTACAAGGGCTTCATTCTTAGGAGGAAACAAATTATGGTCAAGCATTAAAAAGGAGACAACACTTGGATGTAGAACCACTTAAGCAAAAAAAAAAAAAAAAAAAAGCCTCATTTTCTGGTTCCACTTGTGGCCCACAGATGGACCCCACTGGCCGTTTCCTTTACCCATTCCCTACCAGCTTCTCCTCAGCAACCCCCCCAGAGATATGTTCATCGTGTTTAAGACCTGAAAAATCATATCTTTTCATTTTCTCCCATTTCCACAAACTGTCCTCCCCCTGGGGGCAAAAAGGCTTCCACCAAGGAACATAAAAACAGCATGTGTAGCATGAGACAGCAAACCTAAGTTTGGAAGGACACAGGAAAACACTCCGATCAACAACCTCTATATAAAAACACACAATTTCTGAATTTCTGGCCTTGGCAATCCCCGACAGAGGACCCTGGAATAGCAGCACTCGCTGTGTGCGTCCCCAGGGGCGCCTGGTTCGGGAAAGAAGATTCTGCTCTCTGTGACATACCACTTGGAGACACGATGCCAGGGCGGAAGGATGAGTAGAGAGACGTTTGTGCCTGTGTACACTCAATCACGGTAGAATTCTTCTAAATTGCTTCCCATTAACACAGAGGCATGAGTTAACAGAACAATTCACACCTTGTCTTTATCCCTTGCTCTAATATTAAAACTGACAACCTTTATAAAAATATGAATGTGACTACATGGCTCTAATAGGAATTATGTAAGGACAACACATTCGATGCCCATAAAATTGTAAAAAAAAAAAAAAAAAAAAAAAGTTCAAAGAAGTATGGTAAAGATAACCCCCCCACACTGGTTTCTGGGAAGGGATATGCAAATCCAAACAAATGACAATAATGATAGCTAACAATAATGATAGCTAATGATACTGTCTACCACATACTGCCTTCACCTTCACAACAACCCCCTTCTGATACAGGTACTATTATCACCATTCTGCAGATGCACTGAAAAGTTAATTAACTTGTCCAGGGTCACACGGCCAATAAGGAGCTGGGCTGAATTTGAAATCAAGCCACTTGAATCCAGACTGTGCTCCAGAACCCAGGACAGACTGCTTGCCTCTCTGTGGGAAAATATCCATGACTCTCAACGGAAAAGCCAATGTTCTGCTGATGGAAAACAAAAATGGAGTTCCACAGTTGCACAAGAACCCTAAACAGCTCAGTCATACCGAATCGCAAACCAAGGGCAATCACAAAGCCTATTTAAGTTCTTCTTTCTCCATTTCCTTCTCCCATCCACCTTCCCAACACAGAGTACTCCAAAACTCTACCCTGATGCCTAGCTTTCAAGACCTTCCATTTGATGACTTGTGCTGAGCTAGTCTCTAAGGCAGACACTCTGCCATTACAAGGACACATGATGCGCATTTCCACATCTCTGCTTCCCTTCAGGCTGATGTGCAAAACATTTGCTGACCCTGACCTCTTCTTTGTCAAATCACAATCTGTCCCTGATTGCTCACGACTGTATCCATTTCCCCCATCTACACCCCAACTGCCTTCTAGTGAGAACCATAAAATTAAGTGCTTAAAAATTACTCTGTATTCTTTCCTGGTATGAAAATAGAAGAGCACATGACAAATGTTTTTTCTGAGCCCAGCACTCCACCCAGCATTTGCTGAGCACATTTGCAATTCAAACCTGTTGTTAAGAAAACAGACAATTCTCTTATATGAACAAGGGATTTATGTGTGCCTTAGCGTACTCCCTCTGCAATCTTACCTGTGTTACACTGTTCAAAAGAACAGGTAAATTCAGCTTATCAAGCCATTCCAAATCCCTAAAAACGGGAGTTTGAATTGTACATGACATGAAGACTCTATATAAATTTCTCTTCTAGAGCCACCTGCTTAACTTTCTCACACTGTACAGTGTTTATCTATAAACCTTTCTAACATATCAGTTCACATCAACGACTTTATGTGCTTTATCTCTGAAAGCCAACGGCATGTCCTTAGCCTGTGTTTCTCCTGATCACCTAGGGCCCAGTGGAGCGGGGGAATCATACGCAGGATATAATCAAAAAGCCTGCGAAAGAGAGCAGAAGGCAGAGCAAATAAGGGAATGAAACTCTGGAGAATATGGCCATTCTCACTTTTTAGAGACAGTAATGAACTTGGTTGGCATTACGTAGGGTTTTACAAAGAGCCCTGGGAAGGACAATACAGAGAGTGGGCACAAGGGGGAGCCAGCAGGTCCGTTGTAAAGTTAACTGGTGTCTAGGAAATTGGCTTTAAAAACCAAAATGTTCACTTAAGAGAAACTTTAAATTCTATTAAGCCACAAAAACAGGAATGGGCAAAGTTTAACAAGAGAAGCAGTGTGAGAAAGAAGTAAAGAGTTAGATACAGATTCTCTATGCTCCTCAGAACTGAATTCAAATACCATAAAGATTTTTTCATGTCCTCTTCAATGAGAGCTCAAAAACAAACATATCATGCTTAGCGAAATAAGTCAAGCAGAGAAAGACAACTATCATATGATCTCCCTGATATGAGGAAGTGGTGATGCAACATGGAGGCTTAAGTGGGTAGAAGAATAAATGAAACAAGATGGGATTGGGAGGGAGACAAACCATAAGTGACTCTTAATCTCACAACAAACTGAGGGTTGCCGGGGGGAGGGGGTTTGGGAGAAGGGGGTGGGATTATGGACATTGGGGAGGGTATGTGATTTGGTGAGTGCTGTGAAGTGTGTAAACCTGGTGATTCACAGACCTGTACCCCTGGGGATAAAAATATATGTTTATAAAAAATAAAAAATTAAAAAAAAAAAAAAAAAAAAAAAAACAAACATTTGAAATGATGACATGGAAATAGCTCTCCCACACAGTAGTACAATATCAAAAATCTTCATGACCTATACATCTGAGCTTGAAGAAAAAATAAAAACTTAAAACTCCCCTCCTTTGTCAGATTTATTTACCACCACTGCCTCCTCATATGCCACAAGAAGTATTTTTGGGCGGGTCTGTTGGTGGTGGGTTTTGTTTTGTTGTTGTTGTTTGTTTGTTTATATATTTTATTTTTAACCTCCAAAATGTTTTCTTGTTGTTGTTGTTGTTTTTAAAAACCATCTGGAAGACATTTCTTTCCAATATCTCCTTGAGGTTCCAGATAACTGACCTTAATTCCGGGAACTGTTCAATGATAAATATATTGTCAGTAAAGATTTAAATATTGCTACTAAAGATGTAATTATAGATGCTCAAGTTTTCATACTACTGAAGCACATCAATTAAAATTTGGCACAGTTGAAGGAAATCAGGGAACAAATGAAAAGGGAGCTGACGTGTATTTCATATTGAGCGTCGCATAATTACCTCCTTTTGATAAAGATGTTCCAGAGAGAAGGCACTAGTGCTGTGCCTGTAATCACTTTAATCATCATTCAATACAAAAGAACCAATCCGTCAAAATCCAAAGGGATTTGCTTATTGTCATGCTTTTAGAAAGCTCACCAGGTATTTCCAAACGCTTCCTAATGACAATAATTAAACATCTGGTAATGGTGACCTACTTGCGGCTGCTGAACTTCCTTGGATACTCTTTGCCATTAATTATGTACATGCTGGGAACGGAGAGAGAATTTACATTATGAATAATAACTCCAGACCGCAGGAGTAGTCAGAAACCCACAGGAGCAGCTCCCCGCTGTCCTGGCTGCTATCTGTATTAAGGCCTTGTTAGCGCTCTTGGATTTGGGAACAGATGCCACGTAAAAACTGCAGAAGCACCAAGCTAAGGCATGCATACAAGCCGGGTGTAAACATGTTGTGAGGAAACAGCCTTTTATTAAACATTCAGAACGGTGCCCAAGGGGGAGAAGAGCCAAGCTGTCACGTTTCTACATTTCACTCCGTAAGGAATTACGCGCTGATGCTAACTTTGACCCTGAAGTTTTGCAAATAATGACCAGGTCTGTTAGATCCTTGGCAACAGCACAAATAAGAAAGGCCAGAGCAAGAACTTGCACACTTTTAAGCACTATATTCCTGGTTCCTTACGTTTAGGGGTGAGGAGACAGGGAGAGAAAGGTTTAGGAAGCATGAAATTCATGGAGTGCGAGAAGAGCTTTTGTCCAGAGAAAAATAACAAATAAGTTCACTTACACCTCATTAAAATCAACTGGTATCTATTATTCTAATTAGATCGGCATCTTCCCCCAAAGCCCCAAGATTTCACTGACATACTATGGCTACCTTCTACTTTCAGCTTTATTTAGCAATTCTGGAGATCAATGAAGAAAGTGGCATCATTCCATTTTTTTTTTTTAAAGAGTGTTTAGGTTTTATACCCTTTAGTAAATTTCCAAAAATATGTACCAGTACTAATTAATACCTAGACACTAGTTAGAGTATTACTTAGAATAAACTTAAAAAAATATATTTTATTATCCAATTTGCTTAATCCTGAGTATCATTTAATATACACCAGTCAGGATCCAGTGAGGCAAAGATTTTAATATAAGGAATTTAATATAAGAGAATTTAATATAAGGAATCAGGTAAACAGGTGAACTACCGGAAGCAGCTACACCCTTAAAGCTAGAGAAACAGAGGAGGAGACTGGGGTGGGTGGGACCTGGAACCTTGGGGTAGGGGTGGGAGGTCCTGGGCAGCTACCTGGCCCTCTGAGGGCAGCTACACTGGAGCTGGGAAGTGGGGAGGTTAATGGAAGGATTTCATGGAGCTGGGGCGCTGCCTTAGGGGGACTTGCCAGGCCATGCTAGTCCCCTAGGCGCCCAGAGGGGCTGAGCAGAGCTGGTGTGCTGGAGGTCAAACTGGGGGTGCTCAGGCTGGAGTTCCTAGAGGCCTGATGAAGCTGGTATGGGGGCTGCCAGGAAAAAAGCTGAAAACCTGAATCAGCTGGCACTCAGTGACCAAAGTTGGGCCATGCAGACAGGAATAGCAAACAAGCAAGAAAAAAACAAGTGCCACCTCCCCCTCCTTCCTTCCCGTGCCCACCGAGAGGGAGCAACTGGTAAGGCAGATGATGCCGGAGCAGAGCAGAGCATCAGGGCAGGATTGGGTGAAGAATTAACAGCTTACTGCTGGCATCTTAGCATGGTGCCTTCATCCCCTCATCCCTGGAATGGAGAAAACACCAGAACCCTTCACAGAGTGGTTACCGTCCCGTTTGTTAAAATGCATCAAGTACTTATAATTGTATCTGGCACAGAATAAACACTAAAGTGATACATGATATTATTTTCAAAGATTTATTTAATTTCTACTACTTTATTATTAGAATTTATCCATAGAATCCATCTTAATAGAAAGTATCAGTGCAATATGAGAGCACACATAAGCACTGGCTTGGTCTACACCCTAAGGAACCTGATCCTAAATGGCAGATATTAAGAGCGAGGAGCCAGGAGACCTGGGCCCCACAGAAGGCTCCGCCTCCAAAAGCAAATCAACACCTGCCACCTGGCCTGTGTTCCTTCCATTGAAAGAGGAAGCCAGACAAAAATTATTTCTGAGGTTCCTTCCAGTACTGAAAATTTTTGTAATTATAAAAATGCTTTTCAATTTAATTTTAAGACTAATTTCTAAAAGTCCTTGATTTTCATTAAGATTTGTCAGAGGGAGAAAACTTTGGTCCAAATACACATAATATCAACATAAATGCCTACGTGATTCTTCCCTAAACATGGACAGTTTAAAAACTTAGAACAAAATTTTAGAACATAAAGTACATTTTAAGCATGGAGTATGTTCCAGGTAAAGAAGAGAAGATCTAGAACAGGCATGCCACGTTGCGTAGTGGCTTATGGGGAGGCTGCCATGGAGCTGTGCAGGGCAGGCCGGCGTGGCCAAGGACAGTGGCCCCAAACACAAAGCTGCTGAAATGTATAAACTGGCCAAAATGTAGATGCGTGTGGTAAGAACGTGTACTGACCACTCCCTCACTGACCCAAGTGCACACCAACGAGCACATGGCCAGAGAGCCTTGGGGCGATGAAGCACAGGTTCAGCAACCATTAGGCATACCTTGGCTGAAAATGCCAACACCAAAGCCAGTCAGCACCAAGTACGAGCGCGATTCGCGCTCAGCAAGAATGCACAGAGAGAAGTCACTCAACTGACAAGCTACGCCCAGTTATTTCCAGACTGGAAACCTCTTTTAAAACCTGACAGAGAAGTAGTATGTTCTATTACAATACTGTCAAACCATTTTCTGTGGTTATTGTGTCCCAATTGGCCCCCTATCTGATACCAGCATTGAGGAACTGAAATCTGCTAATCTAATGAACTAGCAATTTTTAAAATGTAACTTTTAAAACTGAACTGACAACAGATATTCTTTCACACATTAAATTACCTGCCAAAAATCACCATTTACGTGTAGCAGAAAGGGCTATGATTATGACTAACTGAACTGGTAATAGGATTGTGTATAACAAAGACGTTTTCATCTTTTTACATGACATAGCCCTTCAAGACACTGGGAATCTCAAGTGAAAAACCTGCTTCTTAACTGAAGCTATAATTATTCTACCTGAGAAACAAGAGAAAAAGATGCATTTCTGTACCCAATATGCTGGCAAAGCTAATTCATTTATAACTAATAAAGGAACAGTTTATGACAAAATAAAACCACTTTCCAATATCCTAAAACAAATGTACAAATAAGACAATGCAAGACATTCATACAGTGCAAATGTCAACTCTTTTATTGACAGCTTTGATTAAGGTTCTGTATTTTCTCCCCCAAACTGCTAGCATTTGATGGAAGGAAAATGACTTGGCTTAAACACTTGAGTGGCCTGAAGGAGGAGAGAAACAGGGGGTAAGCTATTTGCTCTGGAGCTTAGAAACAAAGTTATTAAAGCATAATCTTTGGGGACACCTGGGTGGCTCAGCTGGTTAAGCCACTGCCTTCGGCTCAGATCATGATCCTAGAGTCCTGGGATCAAGTCCCACATCGGGATTCCCCTGTTCTGCAGGGAGCCTGCTTCTCTCTCTCCCTCTGCCTCTCCCCCTGCTTGTGCTTTTTCTCTCTGTGTCGAATAAATAAAATCTTTTTTTTTTTAAGATTTTATTTATTTATTTGACAGAGAGAAATCACAAGTAGATGGAGAGGCAGAGAGAGAGAGGAAAGCAGGCTCTCTGCTGAGCAGAGAGCCCGATGCGGGACTCGATCCCAGGACTCTGAGATCATGACCTGAGCCGAAGGCAGCGGCTTAACCCACTGAGCCACCCAGGCGCCCCACGAATAAATAAAATCTTAAAAAATAATAATAAAGCATAATCTTTGCACAGGATAAAGGGGAAAGAAAAGACAACAGACATGATCTAGCTCTTCATCTCCCGCCAAAACTGGGCAGGGATGGTGATGCCCAGGCCTTCATCAAGGTGCAGTGATGGAGAATGAAAGCATCTGGGATGCCTGACAGCTCCACCTCTCCGTCAAAGAAGGGGCTTTCCTGTTGGTGAAAGGAGGCAGCAGAGACAAGAGGCTTTGCCCTTCAAATACACCCTTCAGAGTGGAAGGTGGAACATTTTGTGCAATTAGCATTGCATGAAGTTCCTGAACATGGAGCAGTACAGTCAAAGACAGAGGCACACCTGAGCGTCCTCAAGGTCCTGCTTCAAGATCCAGAGCCCCCAAGTAGAGCCGTATGCTGTTGCTTTCACCATGGCAGCACCGAAAACGTGCAGTCTAGTGCCAGGCACAGCGCCACCTGCCACACGTTACTGGAGACACACCTGAGAGGGGGATGAGGTTGCTGCTTTGTGCTCAGACCTCTCCGCTCCCCTCTCAAAGTGAAGGAAATGAACTGTGGGGCCCCCTTCTCTGCATAAGCAGTTTTCCTCTTTCTCAAAAGGCTCCTCTACCTGCAAACACCTGGATGTGGGCAAATCTGGGCGCGACAGACAGACACACTGACCACAGGGGATCAGCTCACAGCTTGGGAGCCGCCCCTGCCTCAGAAGTTCCCCGTGTATGGAACATTTTAAAGAGCTTCTGTCATTTTTTATCCAGAGAACTTCTGATGTTCCCTTTTTCCAAAAAGAATTCTTTCCCTATATTGAGTTATTTCAATATATAACAAATGCAATCAGAACTTTTTTCTTAGCCAAATTAGTGGGTGTTAAAGTCTGTCAGTCCCAACAAGACCATGAAGAGATACATTCGAAGCAAGTCTTTCTGTATGAAACACTGAGTACCTTTCTTCTTATTCACTTCGGAGCTCTTAAGCATGCTCTGACCTACTCTTCTATAATGGCTGACACACAATTTGCAGGTAGTACAGTACTGCTTCACGAACTGTACACTTGCTTATGTGTATGATATGTAAATATACACAGAGACAGAGAGAATGTCCAAAAGAGAAAATGAGGAACTTTCAAGAAAGGCCCCTAATAAAACCACAATTACCCCCCCCCCCCGAAAAAAAAAAACTTTCCATAGAAAGAAAATCCAGAAAATTTTCCTATACTTAATATCATCTGTGAAAGTCATTAATAATGAAGATTCCAGAAAGCATTTATCAAAATAAGTCCAGTGATTCGAATAAACTAGAGCATAATCATACTAAAAAAGAAATTCTCACAAACCACATAAATTATCTCTAGATAAAGTCCAATCCTCAAAGAAAAAAAATTAAAGTATGAAAGGTACACTACTGAAGCATTAATGATTTTTAAATCCTCATATGTGTATTCATGCAATATTTACTAATCATATGGCTAATCAAGTAGCAAGAAATGGCTACTGACTTCAATCACTATAGATTCCCAATACAAAACAAAGTATCTAAGAAACTCCTTTTCTTCCCCGCTCTTTGTCAAAGCTCAAAGGTTAATTCAGTCTTACTGTTAGACTCTAGATGGCACTCGAGGAATAACTCAACAGGACTGAATCCACTCCTAGGTCTATCCCCCTAATGTCCACTAGAGGGTGCAACATTTGCGCATCTCCTTATGAGCTTGCTCCTCTTTCCCTTATCCTTCAAGGCAGGACCCCGGGAGGCAAGGCACACACACGTTAACATGGAACGGATGGCTCCAAAAACTAAAAATGGAAGTTTTAAATCTTGTGTGGACCAAATTTGAAGCCAGACTTTGATTTAGATACCGAACTTCTCCACCCTCAACAACTGTCTATTCCAGCTCTCTCAGAAACATCCTAAACTTAATTATAAATAGCTAGTGATTATTGACATGATTATTGACACAGATTGAGAAACTGGTTTGGAAATCCAAGAACAAAATCTAAACATTAAAATGAACACATTAACAAGGGCAAGGCAAGCTGGAAGGAACAATCTTCCTGTTAAAGTAGTAAGAACTCCATTTCTAAGAAAGAGTGACTTTGCTCCAGAGTTTCAGGAAACACATTTACCACAGCCAAGGCACCGGAAGCCAGCAGTGAGAAGACCAAAGGTGTGTTGCTCTGCGATGGCATTCACTACGGCTACTTCAAAAGCAGCACAGTGATTTAAAGCTGCCTTGTTGTCCTTGTAGTCATCACTGGGCCATGGAACATTATATAAAAAGGGTTTTATTTGACACTTTCTGGCACCGAAAAATGCATGATTTAAGAAGATTCTGTACCTCGCTCTATTTGAGATACATCCGCAGTAGATGGTTTGGAAACACTGAAGGACTCATATATGGGTGTCAGGGGACCAACCGAGGGTACCCACCTTTCCAGTGTAGCCAACCAGACAAACCCAAAGACTGACAGCCCAATCCCCAGCCCCGTGGACTTGGTCCTGATAAATGAAGCAGCATGGTAATGTCAACTACTGTACCCATGTTGAGTCTTAAATTCCATAGGAAATACTCATTATACTGTGATGATTTTGTTAAAAGAAAAACATCATAATAAGCTCTGTTCTCATTTGTGGGGCCTGAAGGAAAAAAAAAATACCTGCTGTTTTCATGTTCTCAGGTCACATAAAAGGGAGTGAGAAAAAAAAGAAAGAAACAAAGGAAAAGGGGAGTGAGAAACAGAGATTTTCTGAAAATCAAGGAAGGAAGGAAAAGCAGCACACTGATGCTGCCACATTTTCTCCTTCATCCCTCCACATCCTGGGCGGACTGTTGAGGGATACAGATCTTCCCCAGGCAGCCTGGGGCAGTCAAGGTGGAAAGAGTAATTGCCACTTGCCCATAGATCAAAAGCAATGAAACAGCTGAGCGACGGACAGCTGTCCTTGGCCACAACTGCAAACACAAACAGCAAGGGCTCTGAGACTGTGCTTGATAATCACAGCTCAGCCAGACTTCTTGGCCAGATCAAGAAAGTTCAGGTTCCACCCTGTTACACAGAATCCTTCCTAGTCGGTGAGCGTAGGTCTGCGGTGGGATTCTATAAGCGCTCTCTACCCAACACAACGTGCTCAGCCCAGGTCACACTTTATGGCCCCCACACTCCACTAAGTCCACGGAAGGTGTGAACTAGAAAGTCTCTCTCACAGTTCACATTTATTTGAGTCACTTCAAAATCCTATTAGAGCTGAGAGAAAGGAAAAAGACAAAATTCTCTTCCTCCAAACCTAGCTTTAAAGGATTTCATTATTATGACTAACAATATAAATGTCTTCAAATCCAGGTAGAAGGGACCACTGTTTATAAACCCTTCTGTGTAAAGCTATACTTACATGTAAAAACGAATATTTCGTTTTCATGGAAATCAAGAGAAGAAGAAAAATCCTATTTGCCCAAAAGGGCCTTCTCAAGGCAAAGACACTTTGTATTAACTCATTTCTATTAGTTTCAAAAAATACTGAGAGCTTCTTCCATCCTGGGGAAACTGTTCTAGGTGTCAGGGACATAGCTGTGAATCCAGCAGATGAAAACGGGAGACAGAGTTAGGGGGAGGAGAGGTATACCTCTGACTATTAACAAAACGATGCGTGGTCAGGTGGAAAACGTAATAATTGGCTTAGAACTACTGAAAAGAAACAGGACCTTTGATAGGAGACCTGTTTTCCCACATTTTGATGAATCGTCACAGCATCAGCATCAAAAAGTGAATTTTAAAAAATATTTTAGGGCGCCTGGGTGGCTCAGTGGGTTAAGCCGCTGCCTTCGGCTCAAGTCATGATCTCGGGGTCCTGGGATCGAGTCCCACATCAGGCTCTCTGCTCAGCAGGGAGCCTGCTTCCTCCTCTCTCTCTCTGCCTGCCTCTCTGCCTACTTGTGATCTCTCTCTGTCAAATAAATAAATAAAAATCTTAAAAAAAAAATAAAAAAATAAAAAAATTTTATCCAAGGTACCAAGTTCCTCAGATGCTCTTCAAAATATAGGTAAAAAACATATTCCAGTTATTAAAATTTGGCTTTCCGGGGTGAGGGGGCTAGGGAGAGGGTGGTTAGGTTATGGACACTGGGGAGGGTATGTGCTATGGTGATTGCTGTCAAGTGTGTAAACCTGGCAATTCACAGACCTGTACCCCTGGGGCTAATAATATATTATATGTTAATAAAAACTTAAAAATTAAAAAAAATTGGCTTTATATCCTATAATGAAGATAAAAGTCTACTATGAAGAACTAAAATATACACTCTACAACAAAGCTATTTATGTATCCTACCAAAAGATTACACTGAAAAGCTATCCAAAGCCAGATAACCAAAGAATGACTGTTATTAATAAAGTCATGCTTTGTGTTACAGGGACAGAGATTCTTTTTTTCAACTTTTTTTTATAACTGACATACAATATTGTATTTCAAACTCCTAAAGAACATTAAATTCAAGAAAAGTAGAAATACCAAAAGGCTGATGTTACCATATAATGCTGCAAGATATACTTAAACACTTGGGTTAGTAGAAATTGAAAAGGGTAAAATCCCTGCCAAAATATGATTATATGTATTTCCAAATCAAAGAGAATTGATTTTTTAAGCCGTAATGTCAATCCTTCCAACCATTAGGAAGATCAGCGTTCGCTGAGCTATGACTGCAGTTAGAATCCAGAAGCAGCATTCCTAAGGGGAAGGAGAAGTGGGTCATAAGCTTCAAAAACATGTTTTACGGTTTTAAAGATACAACTCTAAAATCGACATATGGAGGTGGGGGTGGAAATCCTGGGATTAGCTACAGATGGCTTTTGTTCCCAAGGTTAACTGCTCTTGCTCTCCCTTTCACCACTTACACTTATTATTTATGCAAACGTTTTTATTTTTCTCACCCACCCTCATGATCAAGAACAAAACTGAAGGTTTTTAAAGCACAAATCAACAAAAATTACAGCACACTTAGTTCCCAGCCCAGAATGGGAAACAAAATTTACCATCAGCCGAGCACCCACTCTCACGGAGCAGCTACATGTTCCCACGTGGCAGACACAATCATCTTTTTTTCAATCTGAGAGAGACAGGTCCTCTCTGTGGTCATGTATCCATTAGTTTAGAATATACGTTATGCGCTCTCCCTGATCAACTGCACTGTATCCACCCCATTTTATGTGTGCTCCCTGTGGAACAACTGTTGCTTTTCAGAAAATATATACTGATCCTCCAACTACCTAAGTTCTTTATTCAAAAGCCTGTCCTGGTTATATGGGGATGTAGCAAGCCTATCTGAAGGAAGGGCTGTAGAGAAAGCTTCACTTCACTTCATTCTTTCCAGAAAACTGTATTCAACAGTCTTTTCTAAAAATACCATGAGGATAATAAATTCCATCACAGAATTTATCACCAACGTGTACTTCACCAACGTGCACTTCACTTCCCTGTATATTTAGGTCTTAGATGCTCTGAATTCATCTCTTTTCAAATCCATGATTACTCCAGCCTCCTTTTAACTTGGCTGCCATTTCAGAACAAACCCTCTTAATTAAAGAAATGTCAGTGGAGAATTGTGGACTACAATTAACACCTAGTGGCCGACACAACATTTCCCTAAGAATAACTAAGGAGAGCCTGCTTCCATGCAAATCAGAAATCTCTCAAACTGGGATAGTGTGTTTTTGGAAAGAAAACTTACCCGCCCTAGGATAATCGTAGGGTAGGAAATACTTAAAGTTTGTATTTTTTTTAACTAATATTTTGAGTACAATGATATGCACCTAATTGCATGGGTAAAGTTAAAGTTAATATTTTAAAAATTACATGCTACTCTTGAAAATATGAATTATATTTAAGCTTAGAAAATATGAATTGTATTAACTGAGGTGAGAAAAGCAAGAATATACAACTTCACAAAGTAAGAGTAATAATAGGTCAAATTCGATAATCTTTTAATATCCACACAGCAACGTCCCAAAATGTACCAAGAACACATTTCCCTCCAGAGGGGTGGGGGGGATAAGCAAAATGGATTAGGGGTACGGGCAGATCCAGGCTTCTGGTTACAGACGAAGTCACATACAGGAGAGGTAGAGCAGAGGGAATGCAGTTGATGACTGTGCAATGGCGGGGTGCAGGGACAGGTGGCAGCTACACCTGGGGTGAGCACAGCGTAAAGAACAGAGTTGCTGAACCACTACACGTCATACACCTGAAACTAATGTAACAATGTGTGTCAACTCAACCTCGATTAAAAACAAAACCCATTTCTCCTTTACATCTGGGTAACAATAGGAGCCAAAACTATCTTTACAGCTATGATTAGGAAACTATTCTGGTAAGGAAGCAGGGGAGGAAAAAAAAAAGACCACCCTTCAAAGTTGTCCACAGATACACATTCTACTTTCCATTTAGCAATCTAAGTCACTCTAAGAAGAAAAACAACCACCTGTATAGTAACCACTTTATAAAAAAGAATTGTTATAGATTCCTAACTCATTAAATATTCTAAAGCAGTTTCCTATTGGCACTTACTGAGAAAGATGTTTTATTAGTGTCTTATGATCAACAGGGTTGTATTACGCCAGACAAACCTGCATTTTCTCGTGGACAATATGGGGCACATCTATAATGGAGAGAATAACTAGCATAAAAATGCAACTTTGTGTACAGCGCTAGATTCCGATTAGCTGTCAATTTTCCACAGGTGGCTCTTAACATGGAAAACTGGTATGTTATCTTCTCATACACACACTAGACAGTGCACATTTCTAGAAAGTTTTTTTTTTAAGATTTTATTTGTTTATTTGACAGAGAGATCACAAGTAGGCAGAGAGGCAGAGAGGCAGGCAGAGAGAGAGGGGGAAGCAGGCTCCCTGCTGAGCACAGAGTCCGATGCGGGGCTCGATCCCAGGACCCTGGGACCAGGACCTGAGCCAAAGGCAGAGGCTTTAACCCACTGAGCCACCCAGGTGCCCCATTTCTAGAAAGTTTAACAGAAAACCCACCCAATTTCCTTTGCTGTTTACTTGTGCAGAAGTACCAAGGGGTTCAAAATAATCACCTTTAGGCCCTAGAAGATCAAGGCAGCATTCCTTATAGTTCTGGGTATTCTACTGACCAAGGAAGGCTTTTTAATAAAGTGTAAACTGTATATCTAACTTAAAGCTCTTAAGCTTTCTTCTTGAGTTTTTTAAAGATCATCTAACTTTGAGTTAGTTTTCCCACCATTAAGCATCTTTGTCAGAATGCATCATTCTGCTACTTCTACATCTAGATTGTAATTTTATATATGATCAAGATCTAGAAGTCAGCACATACAGATCTACAGGTAAATAACCTCCGTACTGGTAGTGAAGTAAATAACTAATCCACACACACGGGTCATGCACACATCTTGACGCACGGATTTCAACTATTTCCTTCAAAACCAGCCTCTGCTTTGGCTGAGGCAGATTTTTCAATCATACGTGCTTGAAATTCAACCCCTTGCCTTGTGAGCCCAGCAAACTGTCCAATATACAACACTTCAGCTTCTCTTACTTTTCTTTTTCCATTTAACACAAGATCACGATTTTCGCGACAACTCTCAGAGGTATCATTATACTCTTGTTCTAAATGTAACCTCCCACCTCCCCCCCCCCCAAAATATACAGAACAATGATTTTGATGCTTATAATTTCCACAGAAACCTTTGCTCAAGCTAAGCGATACACAAAATTGAAATTATACGGTTGCTTAAATGTCACATACTGGCATCCAGCAAAGAAATGATGTTCTAAAGAGAGGATGTATCTTGCTTGAGGGGGGAAAAAACCCGTCTTTATCTTCATTAGTGTTATACACTCTCATCCATAAATTGACCCCGAAACTTTGTGCAGGAGGCCTAACAGAGCTCTTTATCTACACTGCCAATGTCCCCATGCCCCCTCCAAAAGACCACATTGCGTCTTTAAAAGAAAAAAGTAAGACATTTCACCAGACAGCTTAGATGTTAATCATTTAAAAAGCATGTTTATAAGAGCAGAATATCATGCCTACTATCACCACCACTGAAACTACAAGTAATTAGAAGTAGTTTAGGACAGGAAGTTAGAAATGCTCAGCAGAATTTAATTAAACAAATTGGATTTTGGCAGAGAACTACACCCTACTTCTATAAACAATGCCACAGAATCCTTAATGGCAATGCAAGGCACTCATATTTAAATTCTCAAGTATCAAATGCCAACACATAGGCCCCCACCCTTGAGTTCAAGCAGAGTTTTAAATTCGAAGCTTCTTCAAAAGGGAAGAGAAAGGATTCTGCCAACTGAATTAGTATCCTTCATTTCCTCATTCCTTGCTGGTATTGGTTTCTGTATACTCTACATAGAAAGTTTCCTTTCTTAAAAACAGGCTTTACTCTGTGTCCTTAACTCAAACTATATTGATCTGAACATAAACAATGCCATACTGAAATGATTCACGATTGTTCAGAATTCTTAACCAACAAACATCTATTATGGTTGTGATTTCTGCTGGAGGAAATACATTGCAGAGATTTGGAATGTCTCAGGGCTTGATCTGCTTCTAACAAGTCAGTATTCACCATAATAATAAGGAAAAGTAAGGGAAAAGACAGAACTTAAACTACTCAAGATTTAGCAAATCTTTAAATTAAGAAATCTGAGGACCAAAGTATAGAATGGATGATACAAAATAATTTCCAATGTCCACCTCTATAGACCACTGAGAGATGTTCTAAAACACAACCAATCATAAACTTCCCAGATAAATATTGGGCTGATTTTGAGCTATAAAAGAAGGAATTAGTTCTGAAGCATTTAACTGTAATGTTGAAAAAACAATTTTTCACCAGTAGAGACATGGATATTATTTAATTGAGCTCAAGAAGAACCATTCCACCAAAAGGCCATGGGGGTTGGGGGGGTTGGAGAACGCAATCTATGGCTCTAGTCCAACAATAAATTATAAATGAAAAAAATTGTATTTTGTGTGTGGTGTGTGATTATGTCTAATTCTTCTCAATTATTATAGTTTGGTAATTGAAAAATAGCTCCAAACATAGTAACATTAAAGAAGGGAATCTTTCCATTTCTAACACAGTACTTTTAAAAGACATGCTAAGCATTATTTGGACAAGTTATATATTCAGCACATAAACAGTAAAACAACATATCAAGAAAGCACACAGCCAGAATCTCTTCCTAACATTTCTATTTCCATTCAGTAGCTTCAAAGTATTTTTTAGGAAAAATAAGTTTCATTCCAAACAGTCTTCTGGAATAATATTCCTATGAATTTGTATAAATATTAATTTGCTTATATTCTAATATTTTGTTTATGCATAAAAGTCAGTGAGATGTTGGGTAACATGAGGGTCCTCCCAGAACAGTGTTTAGTAGGAGATTTCATATTAGTAATCAATCATCCGATAACATCACAACCTTGTGTTGTAACACACGATAAGCAATTTAAACCCACACGGTAAATCAATAAACATACACACAAATAATAAACATCTACAAATGCACTGAAGGCACAGAAAACACCGATATGATTTGTAGCTATAGAGCAATGTTCAAAGAAATCAAGAAACTTTTTCAAAAGAATATTAAGAAACAAACACAAGGAATGTTAATTTTAACCTCAAAGGAGATATAAAGGGATCAGAAATTTCTGTACCAACCTGCCTTTTGCTGACTTCTGATGTAGCTCTTTTGAGGTTTGAAGACCTTGAAAACCTCAGCGCTTTCACTGAATCCTTCCGAAAGGTACCAGAAAAAGTGTAGTACCTCTTTGCAGGTTTCCTCTTCAATCTGTCTGCCATCTCAATCCATTAGAAAGGCAAAATCCACAGTGACTCAGATTCCAAAACTAACTACAGAATAAAAGGATTCCCAAATAAATAGTCGCCAAAACCCAGACACATGATCTGTGTTTTGCTCCGTTCTCTAGGAAGGGTAACTAATTGAAAACAGGTGGGCAATATAGGACAGAATCGTTCCACTTAGGTGACCCTCAATGGAGACACAAGCTTTGCATATGGCAGCATTGGTTCCGGGCTCACCAGGGAGATCAGCAAGGAGCTCCACCACCCCAAATGAAAACAACCATCACCAGTTAAACAGGCCACAGGTAGTCTGTCAGGAGTAAAACAGGGTGTAGCAACACATCTTCAAGTCAGCAGGGTGTGAGTAAACGCACCAGGTTCAAAGAAGTCTCCTTAACTCATTCCTTGCCAAAACCGACAGCAGGATAGGATGAAAACACAGCTCCTACTTCAAAAAAGAGCCCTCCTAGCACTATCTGTCAATCTCCTGGAACATTCTCTTCTTCCAGTGAAAAAGAAATGAAGTGATCAAGTCTTAAATATCCACCTTTTCCCCCCAAATATACACCTTTTACTCTGAAAAATACAGGACAAAATATGCACAGGGAAAAATGAGTTAGTTGTCTGGAATACCTCTCCTGTGTCCCAGGAAGGAGAGGAAAGGTGCTCTTATGTCCTTTCCAAAGGCATCAAGAGCATCTTTTCTTCACTTTATCTCAGGTCTAATTGAACAGAGGCTGAGTGTGAGGAGAGATCACGAAAGTAAGATACCCACGAAAACAAAGAACTAGGTTTCCAGTAAGTACTGGACATTACAAATATCTGCAACACAATTAATACTCATTACTATAAATACCAGAGTCTCACAAAACTCAACGCTTCAGGACACACACAAGCCTAACCAAGGGTTTACTTTCAAGGTCATATTTTTTAATTTAGCCACAATCTTAGGAGTTTACTATTTTTTAAGAAGTATGCATTGTTTTTAAAAACACATACAGACCAATTATTAAAGAAACTGCAGAAACAAACATTAGCCTATACCAGAATACCTCACTGATAAATAATGCAAACACAGGAATTTTAAAGGCAACACTATTTAACAACGAGTTACATACTATGGTGCTGTTGAAAGCGTTACCCCAGCCTCCAGGGAAGTACAGAAATAGAGTAAGCTTTTTGGAAACTCTTGAGCAATTTGACAGAATTCTTTTATGTCCGTTAACTCTAATCACAGATGAAACAGAAGCAAGCAAAACACAAGATAATTTTTCCTTGTAATTAATCTACATTGTATTTTATAAAAGTACTGGAATGCAAAAAGAAAACAAATCCAATCCTCCACCAAGACAGTGTGAGGGGCAGAGAGATCTGTTGTGTTAACAACTGTAGAAGGGAGACAACCTGAAGAGAAGGCTGATTTTCTGGCAGAGAGGGAAAAATCAGAACTGGCAATGGGGATTTAAGGAAGCATTTCTACTCTGTAGGCTGACGAGAACATGCCTCCCTACTCATGCTAGCTGAATATCCCCACCTATATATGAAATATTTCCTACTATAATAGTACTCACAATTATTTTAATTTATACTAGGAGAAAAAGACACAACCAAATTACAGAAAATGGTCTTAATGGAAAAAATTTTGTTAAGTGTTTTCATCTTCCTATTTCACAATGGGATTCCCTAAAGGTAACCCATTCCCTATTCATTTCAATCTCTCAAGTTTTGTGTGGAATGGAAGAGATGTTCAATAAATATGTCTGGACTAAATCAAAGAAAATGATGCTGTTACAGAAAATGGTAAGTGCAGTTTTGTTTCAGTCTCGAGTTCATACAACAGAAATCTCTACACGTTGCTGCTAATAATGCCTGAGAACAAACAGTCACCGTTTGACTATCCCCTTAAAAAGAAGTGTTGCTGATCAATTTTTCGCTAAGTAAAGAGGTCAAGCAATATACCAGATATTCCAGTGCAAGGAGTATCAGAATTGTGAAACCCGGGATGCAGAGTCTGTAATTCCCACATTCCAGGTGACTCTCTAGTTTTATACTATGTGCTTTTTAAAATTATATTAAATATGCACTTTTCAGGCTGGCAGTCATGTGAATGCCTTCCAACATTAAAGGCTGGTTATAAAACTCACAAATTTATAGTGACTTTCAGAGTGTAATTTTCTGTACATATCTTGGATGTGATATTACCACTGTCTTGTATCTAAGGAGCAGCCTCCCTGCACACTTCAGAGCCTTTTAAACACCACTGTTTTTCTCAAAATCTAAATTTTACCTTATTTTCATTCAACTGTGTTAATTCAGGGGAACTTGATTTCCTTTCCCACATTTTACATTAATTTCCTAACTAAAATTTACTAGTATTTTCCATCATAATCAAGGCAAGTATTAAGTCAAGGGTGTGTATCAAAGAAGAAACCAATAAAGGTTATGAGGTTATTATTACAAATTTTTGTCACATGGAAATGTTATTTAAATACCATTTATTCTATACAGTGGTAACTTCCAAATTCGTGTTTCCAACTCTGATCTTTCCCTTGAGCTCCAGACATCTATGTCTAACCACCTACGTGACACCCCTGCTTGGAAGTCTCAAAGGCATTACAAAATCACTTAAATGTCCCAATAGGAAAGAGATTTGACTGCCCCTAACCCTGTATCTTTATTCCATTCCTAAGTCATCTACTTAAATGAACCTCCATAACCCCTACCCTACTTGCTCCAGTTAAAACTCTAAAAGTCACCCTTAATACCTTCTTTGCCCTCATTCTTCACAGCCTGAGAGCCTATGTGGACACTACCATATCTATCAAAGGTATATTGATACATATTGATACAAAGGTGTTTGTATCTATATTAATATGTATATTGATCCAATGCTCATACATATCAATAGTGATACATACATATTTATACAAAGGTGTAACCATATCCTGCCACAGTGTGTACTACAATTAGGTTGAACTCGGTTTTTTAAAAAATTGGTTTTATTTATTTTAACTAAAAAAAAAAAAAAAAAAGTACCCATTCTCACTTGCCCTCCTTCTAACCACCAATCCACCAATCTATTCTCTGTATCTGTAAGCTAGGGGTAAGGGGTTGTTTTTTTTTTTTCTTTTCTAGATTCCACATATAAAGAGAGATCACACGCTATTTGTCCTTTTCTAACTTAGCATAATGCCTTTGAGGTCCATCCATGTTGGCACAAATGGCAAAATTTCACTATTTTTAGGGTTGGGTAACATTCCCCTATACACACACACACACACACACACACATATATATATATGTATATATATGTATATATACACATATATATCACCTATATGTATATATACATATATATGTATATATATATATATATATATGCCACAAATTCTTTATCTATCCATCCACCAGTGCACACTTTAGGCTGGTCCCATGCCTTGGTTACTGTAAATAATGCTGCAACGAACATGTCACATATCTGCTTTTGAATTACTGTTTTTGTTTTCCTCAGATAAATACCCAGAAGTAGAATGGCTGGATCACAAGGTAGTTCTATTTTCATTTTTTAAGGAACTCCCATATCTTGTCCATAGTGCACCAATTTACATCCCCACAAAGAGTGCACAGGGGTTCCCTTTTCTCCACACCCTCAACAACCCTGTTAGTTATCTTTTTTAAATAATCATCATTCTAACAAATGTGAAATGACTTCTTATTGTGGTTTTGATTTACATTTCCCTGATGATCAATAAGACTGAGCATCTTTTCATGTACCTGTTGTCTTTCTCTGGAAAATGTCTATTTAGATCTTCTGCCCATTTTTTAATCTGACTGGTTTTTTGGTGGTTTCTTTTTTTTTTTTTTTTCATTGTTTTTGTTGGGGGGGGTGTTCTTTTGCTATTGAGTTGTAGGAGTTCTTCATTTATTTTGGATGTTAAACTCTTACCACATATATGCAGAAGCTTTTTATTTTGATGTTCCAAAAAAAATTTTAGCTTTATTAGTTGATTTATTCTGGAATTACATTAGAAATCAAAGGGTATAAGCCATGCCAATTTTCTTCTGCTTCTGATATAAAATCCAGGAGAAAAAAAAAAATCTGCTACTTTCCACGTGATTTCTATCGTTGTGTGAATGAATAAATGAATGGGATAATCTTCTTTATCATATATAATTACTTCTCCAAAATTACTTCGAAATTTTTAATGAAGAAGAAGAAATCAACAGCTACCAATCTTCCTATAATCACTATGCTGTATACTAGGTGCCCAGAATTTATTCATCTTAAGTTTGTACCCTTTGACCAATACCACTCCTCTGTTACCAGTTCCCAGGACCTGGTAAACATAATTCTGGCTTTCTTTCTAGGAGGTCACCTTTTTTAGATTCTATATGTGAGGTCACACATGTATATTGTCTTTCTCTGTCTGACTTATTTCATTTAACATAATGCCCTCAAAGAGATTCATCCAATGGCAAAATGCCCTTTTAATGGCTGAATAATACTCCATTATACACACACACACACACACACACACACACACACGGATGTGAGATCTTCCCGATCCATTCATCTGTTGATGGACACTTAGATTGTTTCCATACCTTGGCTACTATGAACAATACTGCAATGAACCTGGGAGTGCAGATACCTCTGATTCTCTTTAGAAATATACTCAGAAGTGGGGTTGCTGGATAATACAGTAGTTCCAGTTTTCACTTTTTGAGGGACCCCCCCAATACTGGTTTCACAGTGGCTGCACCAGTTCACAGTGCCACCAACAGTGCACCAGCGCTCCCTTTGCTCCACATCCTCACCAACGCTAGTTATCTCTTGTCTTTTGAGGATAGCTATTCAGACAGGTATGAGGTGATATCTTACTGTGCTTTTAACTGGCATTTCCTTGATGTGTTGAGCAGCTCTTCCTCATATATCTGCTAGCCATTTATATGACGTTTTTGGAAAAATGTTTATTCAGTTCCTCTGTCCATTTTTAAATTGGATTCTTTGGTATTCTGCTATTGAATGATTTGAGTTCTTTATGTATTTTGGATATTAACCCCTTATCAGATAAATGTTTTGCAAATATTTCTTCCCATTCCATAGGCTGCCTTTTCATGTTTCTGATGAGCAGAAGCTTTCTTACTTGATGTGTTCCCACTTTTCTTATTGCCTTTGCTTTTGATACCAAGTCTATTTGTGCTTTATTTTTTTTAATGACATAGTCCTTGTTGGCTCCGAAACACTAAAAATTGAAACCAGGGTCACTTTTTTCTGTTCAGAAGAATATGCATATTGACAGTATAGTAGAAATCCTCTAATGTCAAGGATTAAAAAATAATGTATTTCTTCCAACAACTATTACTGAGTAATAATTACCAAGCTCTTTTCAAATTGATAGAAATGTTAAAAAAAAAAAACCATAAATGCAAGTAAACATTATAGAATATAGAATATTTTTCATTACAAAATACCCAAAGTAACAGGGCTTATTTGTTTTTTTAAATCATTAGAAACTAGTATTAAAAGAATGAGTGTTGGCGAGGATGTGGAGAAAGGCGAACCCTCCTGCACTACTGGTGGGAATGCAAACTGGTACAGCCACTCTGGAAAACAGCATGGAGTTTCCTCAAAAAGTTGAAAATAGAGATACCCTATGACCCAGCAATCACATTACTGGGTATTTATCCTAAAGATACAAATGCAGTGATCCGAAGGGGCACGTGTACCCGAATGTTTATAGCAGCAACGTCCACAATAGCCAAATTATGGAAAGAACCTTGATGTCCATCAACAGATGAATGGATAAAGAAGATGTGGGGTATGTATGTATGTGTATATATATACAGATATATATACACACATATATATATAATGGAATACTATGCAGCCATCAAAAGAAATGAAATCTTGCCATTTGCAGTGACGTGGATAGAACTCGAGGGTATTATGCTGAGTGAAATAAGTCAATTATCATATGCTCTCTCTGATATGAGGAATTTGAGAGGAAGAGCGGGGGGAGGGGGGGCCGTAGGGGGTAGGGAAGGAAAAAATGAAGTAAGATGGGCTCCAGAGGGAGACAAACCATAAGAGACTCAATCTCACGAAACAGACTGAGGGTTGCCGGGGGTGGGGGGGGTGGGGGGGGTGGGGGGAGAGGGTGGTTGGGTTATGGACATTGTGGAGGGCATGTGCTATGGTGAGTACTGTGAAGTGTGTAAACCTGATGATTCACAAACCTGTACCCCTGGGGCAAATAACACATTACATGTTAATAAAAATAATTTAAAATATTAAAGAAAAAATAAAGAATGGGTGTTAACATAATTCAATGATGATGGTGGTAGGGATGTGACCAACAATGATGACGGTAGTTACCATTTACTGGGGTGTTATTTTTGCTAAAGAATGCTGAATCCTTAACACAAATCCCCAGGTTTAAACTCAAATGTAACACAACCTCACAAAGTAAGTAAAATTGCTATCCTCCATTTAGAAATGGGAAAACTGAGGTTAGAGAGATTTAAGTCATTTCTGAAGCTTGTGAAGTAATCATGGAGCTGGGATCCAAATACAGGCCATGTGGCTTCTCATCCCCCCAAACAAGATGCCCATCTTTGGTGAAGCAACAAAAGGTACAACAAAGCAAGAACCAAGCCCTGGCCTACAATTAATATGGTAACTAGAAGAGTGAGACATTGTCCCCCACCTTCCCGAACTATGGGTGGCCCCAGACAAACAAAGTCTGGACTGCTTTTCCTAGGAAAGCTATGAGCAGCCAACACTGTACAGGCTGTTCCCAACTTCAAAACTCCAAATGCTTAGGAGAAGCCTTTCCAATTGGTGGACCATGTAGGAGGCCAATCACCCTTTTTTGTTCCCTTCCACAAGCACTCCTCACCACCAACACCTCTGCTACACCTGGCCCTGCACTCCCCAACCCATCCACCCACAAACTGAAGAGCTGTGGGCAAACCAGTACCCATAAAATATCTAAATGTTGGGAAATCATCTCTCTGAATTAATTAATGAGCCATGTGGTGCTCTACTCAGCATTTAATTTAAATATTTTCTTTAGAGTCTAACTAAAATAAATCCATTTAGGAGGAAATTAATGAAATCATCTAGTTAATGAAGTCTGTTTAATACTAATCATTTCAATTCCAAGTCATCAAACTCTTTTATATCAGTCCTTCCCTCTGCCAATTCACATCACAGTTTAAAAAGATGACTCTATTCTCAGTTATATGTAACACTGCCTAATGCTTTCTTCATTCTGGAACTAGGAAGTCACAAAATTATGGGGAAATTTAAAAACAAAATAAGAAAATCCCCAGTTAATCACATACTCCACTTCCACTGCTAACACACCTCCCTTGGTAACACCTGCTCACTAGGATCCCTGCGTCTGCCCTGCTCCTATTCATGCCCACCCTCCCACTGCAGCCAGAGAGACAATTCTCAAACGGACTCTCATCACCCACCACTCTGAATTTTCACGTACCCGTCCTGCGGATTCAGCCTGACTATATCTTTTAGGCAAGTCTTGCTTCATCCTGACTTGGTCAGAATGCTTTGGTGCCACCTTTTGTGGCATGACTCCTTATCTTCAGACCATTATTTGTTGGTAATTCTACATTTAATTTCTATGATTGTTTAATTCTGACTCTCATGATACACCATGAGGACCTCGAAAGGACAAACTGTGTCTCCTTTTGTTTGACACTGTATTACAACACGGAGCATAACAGCTGGCACAGAATAGGTGCTCAGTGAATTAGTTAAAATAACTAAAAGTCTTATTATCTTTCAAAGGAAATTATTATATGTGCTGCCTTTTAAAATTATTATTATTGTTCTCATCATCATTATTCAGAAATATTAGTCTGTAAAAATTCTCTCACATGTTTAGGGATAACTAAAGGACTGTATTCATGGGCCAAGTCAACAAGAAATTCGGGGGGGGGCAGGGGGAAAGAGTAAAAAGGAAGTTATTAGGAACCCCTCAGCCCACTCCTACCTCCAGGATACAGACATTCTAAAAACTAACTGACCTCATGCGGCAATTTAGTGTTCTAGTCTTGACAACAAAGGAATTTAAATCTCAAAACTCTCTTTTATCAGGCACATGCCTGGCGATGGGTTATGTAAGGAGAAGGATGGAGTCTTTAAAGAAATTAAAATTAGATTTGTTTCAATTATGAGCTGTGAGCTCTTGCTGTAATTTAAGCAACAAGCCATTTCTTCAGAGCTCATTCTTCAGGCTTATTCACGTTTTAGAAACTATTCCAGATCCAAAAATACGTTCTTCATTCTCATCTAAAAACTAGAGATGTGACTGTCTTCAGCAAAAATAAAAACAAAAGAGTGCTTCTCTCCACATTATCAATAGCTATGGCACAGAATGTATAACGCCCCCTTTAAAGGACATGTGTACACACGCTCTCCACAGAGAAGCACGATACGCTCCTACCGTCACCTCCCTGGACCCTGATTATTTTTCAGTAACTTGATGCCAAAACAAGTAAATTAACAAGTTATACCTAGGTAGCAAAAAAAATAACACCCAAAACAGTAGAAAACAATGAACTTTTAAAACTAAACCATGTCCCTTGCCTGAAAGTTGTACCAGACATGTATTTCAAAAGCAAAATTTATTACAACACATTTCAATGATACTAACATCAGACATCTGGTGGGGCAGAAATATTGTGAACACAAGAGCAAAGAAAAAACTACATCAGTTTCTAAGTTAGGAGAACAATGAAAATGTGTGATCTACACCTCAGCACTAGCTTCAGCCAACATGCAGAAATTAATGCTTGCCCATGAGGTCAATAAATTTTTTAAGTCTCTTTTTCTCAACATGCTTCCAACTGAGGATACTGGCCTAACTGTCCCCCAGGAAACCCTGGGTTCTTCCCAAAAAGCAGCAGCCAGCAGTCTCCACAACAATCCTCCGCAGCACCTGGCCTCCAGCTCCCACACCTCAAGCTCATATAAACTTCCAAAAAGTTTAAATTACTATTCCCTTCAACCCTTCTTCCACAAATAGCAAGGAGCAGATGGTAGAAGACATTCCCTGGGCGCCTGGGTGGCTCAGTCGGTTAAGCATCTGCCATCGGCTCAGGTCATGATCTGGGGGTCAGCCCTGGGACCAAGCCTCATGTGGGGCTCTCTGGTCATCTGGGAGTCTGCCTCTCCCTCTAACCCTCCCTACTGTCCATGCTCATCGCCCTCTCTAATAAATAAAATCTAAAAAAAAAAAAAAGTATTTCCCAAGGTCAACACAAAAATAGCACACACGACATCTTTCCTGGTCAAAACAAAATTACATCCAAGAATGACAAAGAAAATGCTTGCAACTAAGCACCCTGAGCACCAAAGGTATGAAAAGGAAGACGGTAACATATGGAAATGGCTTTCTTCTTGCTGATCACACACAAAAAAGCACACTTCCCCCAGCTTTAAGTTCTTGGTCAGTCCACCTAAAATCAGTTTTAATGTTCTTACAACGGTCTCAAGTGACTGGCATGCAAAGAGAAGTGAATACAAAACATTTTTCTACTGTAATCTATTTGGAATTTTCAAATTTTACTGCAGTACACAGAGGAATAGCAGGAATGACCTAGACCTATTTGAGGAGAACCGAGGGAAGGTTCACTAAAATAATAAATAAAAGATAGCAAAGACCAAACCAGGAAGAAATTGAGACAAGAAACTGCTTGACACTCGGGAAAGCACATACAGACAAACACATTCCAACAGCTGTTCTAAGAGGTCCTACAGATAACATGGTAACCATTTCAGTTTTTCATCATTTGGCAAAATGTCAATGGAGAAAACTGAGAATGAGACACTAAGAGTAAATAAAACACGATGACCGTATGCACACTAGGATTCTCTGTTCCCTTTTACTCGAAAGCAGCAATGCAGAGTAGGGACAAACAAAACAAGGCACATTTATATACACAAAGTAGATCTAGAATATTCTATCTTATAAAATCAAACCTACTCCAAGAACCCAAGACAACACATGCTAATACAATTCTGAATAAACTTGGGTAAATCCTGGCCATTGGAATCGTGTAGGCACCAAAACAAAACTTCCTCAGTGCTGTGCATGAAACTCTAATAATTAAAGGATAATGAGCAAAATTAGGTACTAATTAGGTACTTCAATCTTCTCTTACTATCATTTAAATTGTTGCCTCTTAATCCTAATATCTCTCTATGAAAATAATTTTTCAAAACTTCACAAATTCATAGTGATCTGGTATATAATTTACACCTTTTTAATTTTTCTTTATTTTTTATTTTTTTATGTATTTGACAGACAGAGAGAGAACACAAGCAGGGGGAGCAGCAGAGGGAGAGGGAGAAGCAAGCTCTTCACTGAGCAGGGAGCCCGTGCGGGGCTCGATCCCAGGACCCTGGTATCATGCCTGAGCCAAAGGTAGATGCTTAACCGACTGAGCTACCCAGGTTCCCCTGTAATTTACATCTTTGAAAGAAATTACCCCATTACAGAGACTGATGGCAGGGCCACTAAACCATGGTTTCAAAGTTCAGTGAGCCCAAATACCACCTGGACTGTTTATAAAATGCAGATGCCCAGGCCTGGCTAATGGAGACCTTATTTCCCCAGGCTAAGTATCTATCTGTATTTTAAACATGACCGGGGGATTTTCATTAAACATAAACAGGACACTTTTTAGAGCAATTTTATTGTGTAAGAGAACTGTAATGTCTTTTTTAACCTAAAAGAAAAACAGGTGTCAAAATCCTTACTCAAGAGTAGCTGCCAAAAATACTTGAAAACACTCCAGGATGATTAAATCAGAGTCAAATTTCAAAGCCATGGAAAGGAGCCATACAACTGACTACATGCAACCCTTCGGTCTCAATAATGCATCTGACAATACCATGAATGTGATTGTGGAGAGTCTGGATTCTTAATCATATATATATTTTTAGAGTTACAACTTCAATGGGTCCTCTAAGAAGCTCATTCAAAAAGTTAAATTGATCATATATACATATATATATATATATATATATATATATATATGGAGAACATAAACACAAAAAATAAAAAATAAATAAGTATCTCTGAATAAATCAAACAATGATTTAAAAGTTCTTTCAGTCTGCAATACATGGCATTCTCTAACATTTTTCTATTTGGAAACTGAATTTAATCTGCATGATATAAAACTCCCTGAAAACTTACTTCATTTATTAATATTTAAAACATTCTCCTTCAGGCGTGCCTCGGTGGCAGAGTCAGTCAAGCGCCTGACTCCTGATTTCAGCTCAGGTCAAGATCTCCGGGTCATGAGATCAAGCCCCACGTGGGGCTCCACGCTCGGTAGAAGTCTGCTTGAGATTCTCTCCCTCTTGTTTCTGTCCTTCCCCACCTTGTTCTCTCTCTCTCTCTCTCAAATAAATAAATCTTTAAAAATGGGAAAAAATACCTCTGATTTTAATGGCAACTATTTTAGAAGATCATAATTTGCTTCTTCCTCCATTTATATGTGTAACCTAATAGTTATTGTGTTTAAAGAAGATTATTATTTTCAGTTGCTGCATAACAAATTACCCCCAAAGACCTAAACAATAGTATCAACCACCTTAACCTAACTGATCTGTACAGAACACACAACCCAACAACTGCAGAATATACATTATTTTCAAATACACATGGAACATCCACCCAAAATGCCATATACTGAGCCTAAAATAATAGTGCATTTCCAAAGATTTTTTTTAAATCCTACAGCTGAACATCTACATCTCAGTATTCTACCTAGCTAAAACATGCACACTGTTAAGGTGGTTGATACTATTGTTTAGGTCTTTGGGATAATTTGTTACTCAGCAACTGAAAATAATAATCTTCTTTAAACACAATTAACTATTAGGTTAATAGTTGAGGCGCTAGGATGGATGGTGAAAAACTGTAATCTGTACTCCGTGAACCCACAGAGCAGGACTGCAGGTGCCGTGTGCACGAGTCCTCTGAGCTCCATGTTCTCGAGCACTGAGACAGGGAACAGCCCCCCATCCTACCCACCCAGCAAACCAAAGTCCACAGCAGGCTATCCCAAGCAACACACCAGAGCTCGGCCGACCACAGAGACAATCTTTAAAACACTCTGATTCACTCTATCGAAAGGCACAACATATGAACAGGATGGTACCCATCTGGGGCAAAGCCTGTCTGTACACAGTCAAAAAGGAAACACAGGTGGAGAAATCCGGGCACGCTCATCAATGCTGCTCAGAATGCAATAAAGCCAAAGATGAAAGTACACTGATGGCCACCTCTGCTTTCTCCACGGTAATCTCAGTATCCAAAGTAAGAACAGCAACGAGTACACCATAAAACGAAACGCCGTGCGCAGCTAGGCTGGCACGGCCACAGTTAATTGGCATGGAAATATATTGATAATCAACTCAAAGAGAAAAAGCAGGCCACTGTTCAATCCTTTCTACTTTAAAGAAAATATGTGTCAGTATTTGAGCAAAGAGAAGAGTCAGGCCGCCAAACCCACTCAAGCAACACCAGGAATGAGCTCTGGGCAGCAGCATCAGGTGATTATTTCCTTCTTTATGTGCTTCTTTTTCTTCACCAGGAGCTACAATATTTTTATATTAGAAAAAGCAACCAAAAAATAGGAAAGAAAGAAAACAAGGAAGGGGAAGGGAAAATACTGAAAGATTAATATAACATGAGTTCATCTCTTTGTAATATTACAGCTGGGCAAGGGCACCTGTTTGAATTCTTCATAAACATCGAGAGTTGCTTTAAGCTTTGAAGTTGAACCACACATTAATTTGACTGTAAATTTAAGTTTCTAGGTAAGTGGATGGCAGGAAAAGGATCTGAGAGTCACCTTACACCCAGCTCACTGAAAAGCCCAAAAAGAAGAAGTGACACCAAGAGAAAGAGCAGCAAGTCAGAAACGGGCAGAACAGTTCTGTATTTTTGATCGATGCAGGAGCTACACGGGACAAACCCCACAATGGTATGTGCTAGTGAATCAAATCTCCCAGAATTTACACACTATTTCATACCTGGGATTTTTCATTTTCCTCAAGATTTCAAGAAAACATAGAGGATATCTGCCAGTTTGGAATGAGGCACTGCGCTGTCAGGAAAGCAGAAGCCAAGAAGACAAGACAGCCGTGCTCAGCCATCTCCCAGCCAAGTACAGGCATGGAGAGAGGGTGAAGCCAAGGGTCAGCAACAGGAGTGGAGGGGAAGGGGGAGAAAGAGAATTGGGTTGGGGGGAGAGGAGGAAGGTGGGCAGCGGGAGGAAGGCAGAGACAGGGAGGGAGAGCGCTCCCCGGAGAGAACCAGAGTTGAGTATGAGACAGCTTCACCACCCCCCAACCCCATGATGTGACCGCTGGCTTAACCCATCCTGTGCTGTGACACGTGTGATGACACAAGGCGTGTGCAGCTGGCAGCCCTTCCATAACTTCATCACGACCAGAACACAAACGAGGCTGTGGCCAAAGTCTGCTCCAGCCCCATCACCCCCTGACAATAATCATCTGACTTCTACATGCAAATATCCTGTCACAGATTCTTAAAGTACTGAGTGTCACTTCTCCTCATTCCCTCAAAGAGCAGGACAAAAGGGTGAAAGCAAGTGAACACTGATGTGCCTGGGGGTGGTCCCGTTGGTAATGCCGAAATCAGAGGACACTGAGGATGGTCCTACAGTCCAAAAGCTCCCCAAGAGCAACACCAAGAAAAGCATGGCTTTTGGAACACAGAAAAGCCTCTGCTCCCTGAGACGCCTCTGCTCCCTGGGACGTCCCTGTTCCCTGAGATGCACCCACTCCCTGGGGAGCCAGATAGAACACTGCCCATGCCCACTCTGGGACAGGCCAGTGCTCCGGTCAGAACTCAGAGACCTTGCATATCACACACGGAAACAGACCTCAGTTGTCAAGAAAGGGGATCAGTTTGGTTAAGACAAAGGAAAATATGGCAGGAGAAACTTCTAAAAAGAATTCTATTCAAAAAGTTGGAAATTTAAAATTCTATAACATAGTAATCTTAATAAAGCCCAGGTGTCAAGAAAAACATTATACCGTAAAATTCAGTATAGTGAAGACTCACAATACTTGTTTAAAAAAAAAAAAAAGCAAAGGGAGTGACCCAAATGTTCTTTAAAGTAAGTTTCTAATTAGAAAGGGAAGTACTCCCACCTAACCACCCCCCTTCACTAAATGCATCCTGCATGGCTTCCCTGGATTTGAACTCACTCTGTCTTTATCGTCTGCTACATCACAGAGGGTATCGTCAAGGTCTAGTATTCCTCCATCTCCGTGTTCAAGTCGGTGCACCTGTATCCAGTAGTTTGGATCCTGTAGAGAACAGAAACATTGAATGTAGGTAGTTACATCACCAAAAGAATCTCTAACACCTGAGAATCACTAAAACGGAACACTTACTAAAAACGCTTGTTTAAAAAATGCTGAATTACCCATCTTTTCACTTTCTCAGTGCTCAAAATGCAGCTCAGACACTACTTCTCAAAACTATTAAACACTATCATAAAACACTACTAATGCAAATAGCATATAGTTACTCTGCACCCACATTCATCCGGACTTCTTTCAAAGGAAAGTCAGTACTCAAATTGGTCATCCACAGAGACTAGGTTTGTAAAAACACATCTCTCTCTCTCTCACGCACACGCACACGCACACACACACATGCCATGGCATCTGTCTTCATTCTAGAGCCTTATGCTGCATGATTCCCAGATTACAATGTTGTCCAGAGTCCTTAGGACACCTGTTGCTATGGTTCCAACAGTGCTCCAGTGAGCCATCAAAGAACAAATTCCCCAAACAAACCACACTCTTACTCTTCCTTACCAAAAGGTATTAATCCTCCAAGGGTAATCAGGTATAATTAATATCCTGGGGGAGAATAAAGAAAGCTGTACCAACCATCATTCCCTAGCAAGTTAGAACAGAGTCATCCTGCCCTCTGCTCTTCACCTCCCCCCAAGAAAACTGTAGGATGATCTAATCAACTAAAATATTAACTTTCATTTCTAAAACCCTTTTAGTACACAATGAAGCAGACTGACCTCTAAAATGTGGTTTATAAAAACCTCTTCTTCCTTCCCTGTCCTCCCCACACGCTCCTTATGAGATCATAACCTAACAGCTTTTCTGTAACATTTGGAGCTACTCCTCTGAAATAAATTTCCTCCTAACAATTTTCTCAACCCCTTGACTTTTCTATTTCAGGACCTGCTATGTTCTAGCCTTTCTCCACCACAGTTAGTTCCCCTTTCACAGCCTGCCTGTATTAAAGTCCTGCAGAACTGTCCCCGCTGCCCACCGTGGAGGCCCAGTGCCTCCTCTACACAGGGCCTCACCTTATCATCCAGGCTAACCCTTCCCACCCCTCATGACACACCTCAGTCAGTCATCACCTTTCTTCCCGACCAGAAAGCCCCCAAAACAGTTTAGAAGTCTATCTCCAGTCTTACTGTTAATGTTTCTAAAAACCATAGTACTTTGGAAAATGGTACTCAGATGTAAATGCTGAGTCTTTAAAAGCTGTTGATACTGTATTTTTTTTTCACATGCTAAAATAATTGTATAAAACTTTCCATTGACCCTACTTTACTCTTTAGTCACTCTACCAACTCTCTAACTCTCTTTACAGCAAAATTATTAATAGATTTGTTGTTTTACATTCTTCTCTCATAATCCTGTTCCAATGAAGTTTCCTCCCCACCACATGCTCAAAAATGTCCATTCAAGTTACCAACAGTCTCCATATTGTTTAATTCAATGGTCCATTCTCAAGACTCATCGGCCTTGGTCTATCAGCAGAATGTTATATACTAATCATTCTCCTGCCCTTTCAAATACTCTGTAAACCTGGCTTATAATCTTTCAACAATCTGATCAAGGCCTGTAATTAGACAAGATCAGTAATCTCAGAATTACTGAGATTCGGTTGTCTCCTCTCTCCAGAAGGGTCCTGATTCTACGGTCAACTATGCCAAGTAGCCATGACAACACCATGTCAGAACATTTATCAGGACAGCACTTATTAAATGCCACTCCATAATACGTGCTGAACAGAAACTGTCTGGACAGAAAAAAACCGAGAAGGAAATCAGCACTAATCCCAAGAGAGTATAACACACACACACACACACACACACCCCACAGATCTAAACAGGACACATAGAAATGACCTCTTCCCACAAGAGTATAAAATCCAGGAAGGACATTTTTGCCACTGAGAAATACAGCTCCTTCAAACAGTAGCCTCTCTCAGATTTTAACTGGCAGCTTTCATCAATACAATTCTCTCTCAATAAACAGAGGATCTGCTATATTTTCAATGGAATAGTGAAGAACCTCTAAGGAAAACTTTTCTTAAAAAGTCAGAGTATGTTTGTTGATTCTACCTTGGTAGTTCACCCTAAAAACTTTGAAATGTTAATAGCAGAAACCATTGTTGTCCCAGCTATAGAAACGTAGAAATGTAACTGAACAAAAAGTTGTGATAAGGCACTTTTAAAAATACTAATAAACACTAATTCTACAATAAATACACCTGTTATGAGATTTAAAAACCAACATGACATAACACTCAATTTTAAAAAATAAGAATCTGTCTCACTCAGGATTAGTTCATTTAAAATAACCAAAGATCTAAACACCGAACAATAGTTTTATGTTCTGACAACCAAAAATCCCTCACACACGAGCAAGAAACAAGGAATGACGTTCATCAAGCGATGAAGACAGAGCTACCAAGAAGCAAATGCCCAGGCCAGACAAGGGTCCCCAAACACCAAGAAGAAATCCAGGGACAAAACCACAGAAAGAATCACTGCTTCTCACCCAGGCTAAGAATAAGAGCCAGGACCTGGCCTAAGGCTGGAGACAAAGAAGTAGAGGAACCATTTCTAAGACCAGCTGAGAATGAAAGCACAGGTGTGTAATTTGAAAAAATGCAAGCTGCAATGAAAGGTGTTGCCCACTCTATTCCAGGACACAGTAAGAACAAACAGTATGGGGGAAATCCTAATGAAAGACTGGCCCCGCAAAGAAATCCTTCCAGCTCTACAGAGAGCATCATCCCATTATGCAAAAAGCCATGAGCTTCCGTGAGCTGTGACCTGTGGAACACACAGCCTCTGCCTATCTTACACCCACGTAAGCTTCAAGAAAAGTATCTGCCACTGGAAACGGTGGTAGCCTGCTCTTTGCAGTGACCATGCATACTGCAATGGTCTATATCCTCTCAGATTTTCAAATGAGAATATATATGTAAATATAAGACTACAAAAAGATAACTGAAAACTCGTGATAATTTGAAAATAAATTACTACTTGCAAAAAACAGGATGAGAGCAAAAACAACCACCGCTGCCCTCTGTGAGAAATTAAAATGTATCAGATAAGACATAAACAAAAAGTCAAAGGAGGTAGACCATGCGTCATAAGAAAAACAGACATAAAAATGCTTTGAGTTCAGAGGAAGGAAAGATTACTTTTGCTTGGAAAGATTCAGGAAAGGCTTCTAATGAGCAGGCTGGAGGAAGGAAGAACGCAGAGATCATTCTGAGCTGAAGGACAGGTACGAACAGGCAGGGAGGAGGGGCACGGTTTATTCATTAAACTGGGAGCACAAAATGGGCCACACAACAGAAACGGAAGGTAAAAACATCCTACCCAAGAGACCCACGTGTACTCGGCCTCCCCCGTCCTGGAACCCTCCCGAAACTACAGTCGTTATGTATTTTTCAAGGTGTATCGCCACAAAAGCAAAGAGAACAGAGAGAAACAAGAGTAACAGAGCAGCAGGAGGCTGGGAAGCCGGGCTGATGATCACACGTGGAGCAGACTCAAGAAAGTGAACCCCGCGCCGGACTGCGTGGGAAACCAGGCAGCAACGTGACCTCCTCGGGAGAGCCCTAAGCTGCTCTGGAATTGGGGAAACCAAGTACCTCAGAAGACAGGAATGAACATGGGAAGAAAAACCGCAGGATCGGCTGAAATTCTCTTTAAGCAGTAAAGATATTTTGAAGTGCTGCACACAGCACTGGGACAGCCCCAGCAGCTTCCTGGAGGCTTATACTGCAGAGATCTCTGAAAACCAGGTGGGATGCGGGGATAAGTGAACATTTTCACACTGAGTAGAGAATCCAGCTCTCTGCTTCCGTGTGTTCCCGGAACACAGGCAGCTGGAGTCAAGCCACCTAGACAAGAGCCTGGACGATCTCTCCCTGGGCATCTGACCACCTGAAGAGCAAAGGGCCAGAGGAATCTAGCCAGCCAGGTGCCCCTCCTGTGCACCTCAGCTTCTGAGCCCTTGCCTACACTCTAGGGTCTGTGTTCGAGTTAACACCCCTTACTCAGCCAGCAGGCAAGGAACAGACCCTGAGGAAAACCCAAGGATGGAGCAAAGGCCAAAACAAATAGAAAAGATACCGAGAAAAACAGGCTGTATAAAAAGAAGATGGTTGTAAAAAACCCGTCACTGATACCCAGGAGAGTTCAGATGATGGTAATCCAGGTAGCAAAGGAAAATGAAAAGACAGGGAAAGAGGAAAGGAAAAAAACAGAGAGGAAAGCCAAACAAAAGCCTCCTAGAAGTTAAAATCACATCAAGTGAAAAATCATTAGAAGATTGGAGAGGAAGTGAAGAAATCGCCCCAGAAAGTAAAGGAAAAAAAGAAGATAAAAGCAGGTAATGAAACAGAAGATGAATCAAGTAAGTCAAGCGGTTGAATCATAGAAGCTCTAGAAAAAGAAAACTGGGAAAACGGGGGCGGGTGGGGGGATCAAGTTAGTTCCCCAGAATGACAAGAGTTTCCACATTAAAAAGGCCTGTAGAGAACACAACACAAATTATGAAAACAGGCATACACCAAAAACAAAAACAAAAACAAACAAAAAACAGGCACACACCAAGGCATATCAGAACAGAAGAGATAAGCAGAAGGTAAAACAAACAAAAACATTCCAGAAAGTAAAATACAAATACTATATAATGAATGGAAAAGGAATCAGAATGAGTTTGGCTTTCTGGAGAGCAACACTAGAATCCAAATGACAATGGTACACTGTCTTCAAAATGCTTAAGAGAAATGGTCCCCAGGCAAGAATACTATACTTCACCCGACAGCCATCAGTAAAGTGCAAAGGCAGAAAAAAAATGTTTTAGAAATGCTATTTCTACAAAAATTACTCTCTCTGCACCTTTCTCAGGAAAGTGCTGGAAGATGTGTTCCAAGGAAATAAACCATGAATGAAGATGGCATGGCATATGAGAATAGGGGACATAACATATAAGAGAATTCCCAGAATAATGTGAGGCTGAGCCCGGATATCAGCGGGGCACCAGGGGCGGAAGGTGACTGGTCCTCCAGGAAGTGGGCCAGAAGCTCCAAAGGAGAGGTCTTCAAGAAGCTGAGAGTACCCACTGTAACTAAACATGCCAAGGGACGCCTGGGTGGCTCAGTTGGTTGGACGACTGCCTTCGGCTCAGGTCATGATCCTGGAGTCCTGGGATGAGTCCCGCATCGGGCTCCCAGCTCCATGGGGAGTCTGCTTCTCTCTCTGACCTTCTCCTGGTTCATGCTCTCTCTCACTGTCTCTCTCTCAAGTAAATAAATAAAATCTTTAAAAAAAATAAAATAAAAAATAAACATGCCAAGATGTTACTTTTTAACAACTGGCTGAGCTGGATTAGAATTGGCTGTAAATTCACAGAAGACCAAACAAAGGAAAAAGTATTCTTCGTTCCAGGGAAACCACACAAGTTACAGGAAAATGTCACCAATGTATCTATCACACACAGTTCAGCTCTGAGCAGCTTTTAATAATGAAAATAATGGGTACATCAAATACTTAATCAAATTTACAATTGCTTTGGAGGGAAGAAAGTGTGTGTGCATGCATGTACATGTATGTGTGTGAGAGAGAAAGAGAGAGACTGAGAGAGAGAAACCTCTCTCTCCAGACAGAAACAGAGATCCAAGAAGTGGCTGCAAGAGAGGGGAAAGGCACATGTGGGGCAGTGAAACAGGCTTAAATCGTCCATATTAAATAAAAAACATGACAAAAGCAACAAAAATCAATATAAGCAGGTGACACAGAAATACAAAGGTAGTACCAAAAGAATCAAGTGCAAGAATTGAAAAAGGCCATCTCTCAGGGAACAAGTATGGCTCTCTTCCTAAAAATCTGACTATGCACATCCATAATGTTGGAAAACAAAAAGACTGGGGAGAAACGGCACAAAAGGTTCCTGAAAATAACATGCACAGCACACAGCTTGAAGTGAGCATCCATCAGTCCTATTTAGCCAGGGGATAATTACGCAGCCAAGACAAAGGAGGTCAGTCCATGATACAACAAACAAAAACATTTTGCTTTTAAAGTCAAAAGAAGAGCACAATGGATAGAAATTAGGCCACATTCTCGATTCCCTTGGTTAAGTATCTAATTTACTTAAACCCAAAATGAAACATTTTTTAGAATACATTTTATAGTTCTCTTTTTAAAAAAATGAATCATTTGGGGGTGCCTGCATGGCTCAATGGGTTAAAAAATGAATCATTGGGGGGCACCTGTGTGGCTCAATGGGTTAAGCTGCTGCCTTCGGCTCAGGTCATGATCTCAGGGTCCTGGAATCAAGTTCCGCATCGGGCTCTCTGCTCAGTGGGGAGCCTGCTTCCCTCTCTCTCACTCTCTGCCTGCCTCTATGCCTACTTGTGATCTCTCTCTGTCAAATAAATAAATAAAATAATTTTTTTTAAATGAATCATTGGAATTTCAAGATGGAGTATACACAGTTTTGAATTTGTCTAATCAGCTCCATTCCAAAAATGCCTAGCTTTTAGTATAAATTCAAACCAAAGGACCTATTTTCAATTTTGTTGTAACAATGTTGACATTAAACAGATTTTTCTGTTGCTTTCTTAACAAAGCCTGAAAATACAGGTGGTCAGAAAGCACAGCTGATGTTCAACGATAAAACAGTGACCTCCATCACAATAAGGGAATATCTATTATTTCATGGCAAGTGCACTCTTCTGCTTTCCACTTTTCCATCCCAAACCACACCCAACACACGTACCACCACTGCACCTCCACACCTAACACAGAGCAGCCACAACCCTGATGCCTTCCCTGAAGGTGACTGGCTTCATTTACAGTGTCAGTCAAAAAAGAAAACAGCAGCATGAAACCAAAGGTGAATTCCAACCACATGTAAGTAACTTTCTGGCATTTTGTTTCATTAGAACTGCACACAATCTCTTACGGAGTTATACCGTAGCCCAGCCATATGGGCCTGCCCATTACTGACCTCTAACTCTGACACAACTTCCACAACATCGCCTGAGTCACAGCTGCTCCCCCAGTTCTGCACTACTCCACAGAAACAGAGGAAAGGGGGGAAGGATCGGGGGCTGGCTTGGGCAGGCACCCGGACAAGGACAAGAAGGCAGTCACCACCAGTATATTTGCATTATGCATTACAATTCTAAAAAACACACTCGCACTTGTGCATTATCCCATGTGGTAAGAGGGATTATGATCCTTGCTTTCGATGAGAAAACTGAGCCGCAGAAAGCCTAAGCTACTGAAAAGAGGTCACAGTGAGTAACTGCCGTTGGCCAGGACCCCAGGCGGCTTCCGCTGATTCATGTCCCAGCCTTTCTCAGACCCACATGGATTCTTTTCAAACAGGAGCATCAGAGTGACTGTCCTCTGGTTACAGCCCCTCTTCCCAACCTCTTTATATTTTGCATAATGGAGAGGTATACAACATATTTCCTCTAATAAAAAGTTTTTGACTGTTAAAAAAAAAAAGTTTGAAAAGCCACCCACCTAAATATTATATTACATGTTCTAATCTCATCTATGATTTAAAGCTGAGGTTCTTAAAGTAGTTCATTCCCGCATTATCAACTGGGAACTAGCCAGAAATGCTAACATTTGGGAGCTCCACCTGGCCCTACTGAATCAGAATCTCTCAAGGCAGGGGCAGGGCCCAGCAACCTGTGTCTTAACAGGCCCTGCAGGTGATCCAAATGCACACCAGAGTCTGAGAACTCAAAATTTGTGGTTTAGAATTGAGGCTGCATCGGGGCTGAAATACTTTGAATTTCTTTTACGTATTATTACATATCATGTTTAGCTCATAAATTCATGGATTTAATGTTTTCACCCACTCTTTTTTTTTTTAAAGATTCTATTGATCGGTCAGAGAGACAGAGCATGAGCAGGGTGAAGCAGGCAGAGAGAAAAGCAGGCTCCCCACTGAGCAAGGAGCCCAATGCGGGACTCGATCCCAGGACCCTGAGATCATGACCTGAGCAAAGGTAGATGCTTAACTGAGCCACTTACGTGTCCCTCACCTACACTTCTTAAATCAGAAGTTATTACTATATCTTAAAAATGGGGGGCACCTGAGTGGCTTAGTGGGTTAAGCCTCTGCCTTCAGCTCAGGTCATGATCCCAGGGTCCTGGGATCGAGCCCCACATAGGGCTCTCTGCTCAGCAGGGAGCCTGCTTCCCTGTCTCTCTGCCTGCCTCTCTGTCTACTTGTGATCCCTGTCTGTCAAATAAATAAATAAACTCTTAAAAAAAAAAATGGTTACCACACACACACACACACTCTCTCTCTCTCTCTCTCTCTTTTCCTATGATAACCATATAAATGTACTTCTTCCTTTCATCTCTTGTCCTAAATAATCTAATTACTTTCCAACTCATCTTACTGCTTCTAGACTCCAATCTTTTCATTCCTGTCCTGCATCTTGCTGCATAACTATCTTCACGAAATATCCATTTCATCATGTCCCTGTCTTGTGACAGGAGTCATTTGCACTGACTCATGACATTCCAAAAGGTTAAAATCCAACATCCCTGTCCAAGCACCCACTCCTCCCAAGCCTGCATTTCCAGACTTCCCTTGGCTCCCATCGCAGTCTGTCAGTCCTTCCAGACAGTTCTCAACACCACATCTGGGCCTTCAACTGCTCTCCTCACTGAGAAACCCAATCACTAGGATCAGTGCCTGAGACAGAGTAAAGACTCAATAAATATCAGTTCTGTGAATTAGTTAACCCTTAAGTTTTTTTTTTTCATTCAATTTCACACCTGGAACACTTTCATCTCCACGGCTCCAACTACGAGACTTGTATTTGTCCTCTCAAATCGAGATCAGAAACCACCTCCTCTGGGAAATGCACTCCAACCTCCAAGTATTTATCTAGACCACATATTTGTGCTGTTTGTTTATCTCTAGTTAAGTTCCTTGACGGCAGGAACCATCATCTTTTTTTTTTTCTTTTTGCATGGAACAAAGAACAATGCACCATGTTGTGTAAGTAATGTATAAAAAATAAAGGTAATAACCCTGTTAGATAAGAGAAAAAATTTAAACAAGAGCTCCTCAGAGACTACAGTCAACAAACACAGACTTGTACTCTCCTAACTGCCAAAAGAAATACCACGGGCATGCCGTGCCATGTCAGGACCAAGAGCCCCCATTCACACTGTATCTTCCAACTCCCAGAGCTGGCTCTAGACATTCACACTGTATCTTCTGACTCCCAGAGCTGGCTCTAGACATTCACACTGTATCTTCTGACTCCCAGAGCTGGCTCTAGACATTCACACTGTATCTTCTGACTCCCAGAGCTGGCTCTAGACATTCACACTGTATCTTCTGACTCCCAGAGCTGGCTCTAGACATTCACACTGTATCTTCTGACTCCCAGAGCTGGCTCTAGACATTCACACTGTATCTTCTGACTCCCAGAGCTGGCTCTAGACATTCACACTGTATCTTCTGACTCCCAGAGCTGGCTCTAGACATTCACACTGTATCTTCTGACTCCCAGAGCTGGCTCTAGACATTCACACTGTATCTTCTGACTCCCAGAGCTGGCTCTAGACATTCACACTGTATCTTCTGACTCCCAGAGCTGGCTCTAGACATTCACACTGTATCTTCTGACTCCCAGAGCTGGCTCTAGACATTCACACTGTATCTTCTGACTCCCAGAGCTGGCTCTAGAAAGGCTGTGAGGTTGTTCCAGCTGACATCCCAGGCAACATCTCAGATGTGGAGAAAGAAGACATCCAGGTACTTTTCCCTGGCAGTATAAAGGAACCCAAATTCCAGTAGAAACACCATCATCCTCACCCACACAGGTGAGTCCCCAGCAACCCCACCCTAAAATGCCTAAAAGAAGTGAGCTGAAGCCTAGATAAACGTGCCTAGAACCCAAGGAAAGGAGGATAAGACAAAAAGCTCACCTTCTGCTCCGCTTGGCCAATCAAGTTCTCCCCACTCTAGTCCCAGCGAACATAAGAACATGCAAGGGCTTGGAGGTGGGCAGTATTGTTACCTGATGAGCTGGTAGGGGGTGAACAGAAGGCTTTTCTAAAGGAAGGGGAAAGGTGCAACAGATCCAAGCCTAAGTCCCTAAAGGACAATACAGATCTATAGGATATTGCTCCAGAACTGAAAACATCTGTTTATAAGCTGTACAATCATCAGCACTATGGAAGCAGGTGCCTGGCTCTGGGCTCCCCTCCATATGCACTCTGCTCCTTCACCCTTACGGTACAAAGGGCCAGTGTGGGGCGACCAGGTACTGAGCACTTCCTAGTGATGAGATGACTAATGAACAGGAAACGTGGATGTCTGGGTGGCTCAGTGGGTTAAAGCCTCTGCCTTGGGCTCAGGTCATGATCTCAGGGTCCTGGGATGGAGCACTGCATCGGGCTCTCTGCTCAGCGAGGAGCCTGCTTCCCTTCCTCTCTCTGCCTACTTGTGACCTGTCACATAAATAAACAAAATCTTAAAAAAAAAAAAAAAAAAGAACAGGAAACTTGCTTGAGCTATCACACATGTAATTAAAGCTGAAGGGGAAAGAGAGCTCAAATATTACTCTGACTTTTTAATACCTGCTTGCCCTTTTTTGCACAACTGTCTCTTGAGAAGGATCAAATAGGTTCGTCAGGGGTACAAATCCGGAAGGGAAAACTTGACCAAAATAAAATTCTCTTTTCTTCTTCTTCTTTTTTAAAGATTTATTTGTTTATTTGAGAGAGAGAGAACATGTGCAGGGAAAGGCAGAGCAGGAGGGAGAGTCTCAAGCAGACTTCCCACTGAGCACAGAGCCCCAAAACAGGGCTTGATCCCACAACCCATGAGATCACAACCTGAGCCAAAACTAAGAGTGGGATGTTTAAGCAACTGAGGTTACTCAGTTGAGGGCACTCAGGTGCCCCGCAAGTCCTCTTTTCTTTCTCTTTTTCTCAGAATAGAAGAAATGAATAATGAAAAAACTATATCCCCCACCGGTTAATACACCTGACTCTCTTCGATACTAGAAAGTAGTGCTTCATACTGTGTGACCTATTAAAAATATACAGATTTAAGAAGTCAGTCATGCACCAGGCAGTCCTGAAATAAAAACTGAAAAAAAAAAAAAAAATCCATAAACATTAAAATAGGGCCTAGGATACCTCAAGGTGGAGACCCACTGTGTGACAACCACAGTGACCCACAACACATGTGCAGTTAATGACAATACTATACAGTGTGAGAGCTTTTAAAGCTAATTGAAAATGTCAATTTTTTTTTTTTTTAGTGCTTACAAAAGAAATAACCAACCTAAAAAACCTTAAGGTCACTTACCCAGCCTAACAAAAGAAAAACCTACCCTCGTGTATTTACTATCCAACCAGCAAACAAGAGAGGCTGACTCAGACCAGAATTTCTCTAACCTAGAAAGAAAGCCTCACGGCAACATGGTAACTCTAAGTAGCTCAGAATTCTATAAAACAAAAACAAAAACAAAAACTTGACCCTGAAGTAGCTCTCCACGAGCCCCTCATATTACTTAACCCAAAAGCCACCGCCCCATTTTTCTTAAAGAAATTATCTCAAATCACTTTAAGGTACATGACTAATTCCTCACGTCTGGCAGCACTAAACAGGAGTGAATCAGAAAAAACAGTCCCCAGCAAATACAGGAGAGGAGACTCTACGGAAACTGAATTTTGACAGCGAACTTGCACCTACCTTCAATCTCCTCCTCGGAAGGCAAGACAAACAGTTACCCAGCTGTGCCCTGTGGCCCCTGCACTCCAGACCAGCACACCCCACACTGTGTGGGGTCTGGGTCAGAGCTGCACAGCACCACAACATCACAAGTATGGCCCCCAAGGCAATGGACACCAGACCACAGCACTCAGAACGTGCTCAGACCACAGCCACTTGGGAGGGTGGAGGGGCCTATTCCCAGTGTCTCCTCAGGACTGCTGATGTCAGAGGTGGGGCTTCCTTCTCCTCCCAGGATTCCCCTATCATCAGTCAAGGGAGGGATCCATGATGGTATCTTCAAAAGATTTGCTCAAGACCAGAGATGCTCTTGACTCTTATTACCACGGACATCTCTGCAGGCGATGGAGGCGAGGAACGTGTGTCAGCTTTTTGGAAAGATTTTGAGTAAAGAAGGGAGCAATACAAACAGACAAAGGGTATTTACACACGCGCACACACACACACACACACACACACACACACACACACCTCAAATCCCAAGATAGAAGCTAGTCAGCCCATGGGACTTCCTGGTCACTCAAACTTGATAGACCTCGATTGTACCATCCTAGAAAGCCATACCAACTCCTCACTTGTGTAAACCTTACTCAAATTTCAAATCCTGGCTAATATCTCTTCGCAACATCAGTCTTCAAGCCCACTTCATCTTCTGCCCTATCCCTCCACAGTACACAATGTCTCATAGATGTGCATGTTTTATAATTTACCACCATACTGAATCTGTGGACGTTATCCACTCATTCAACTATTTATGGAGCATCTATTATATGGCAGGCACTGAACTAGGTACAGGAGTTACAGCAGTAAATGTTCCCTACCCTCCTAGAATCTCTAGTCTAGCATACAAAACAACAGATTTTGTATCACCACCTGAGGTTTCGGGCATCCCCTGGAGGTCTTGGATCTCGACCCCTGTGGATAAGGGTTAACATCACACAGCTCATCTGTCTAATCGCTATTCTGTAGCATACTTAAACACAACCCTCCTACCCCAGAACCTTCACTGATACATGTTACTAGTTATCTCAAACCAAGGACCCATGTGCATCTCTTTACTAACCTGTTTATTTGAAAATATGTTGGCACTTAGGTCTTTCCAGGAAAACCCTAAAGACTCAAGACCTTATCTGGGCCCATCTGGTCCATTTCAAATACAACTGAAATGCGGACGTTTTTAAATAAGGACTCCAAGATACCTTTGAAATATATGTAAAGGAAATTATATTAATGCCATATAATTTCTTAGTTTCCTTAAATACATGGTTAGTTTTCTGTCCTTATATAGTTTATAAAGTTTTTTCCTTATGAGGTATTTGAAAGTTAGGTACTTGTGCCTTCAATTTATTCCTCTTAAAAAATTATGGTACATATGGTACATACCATCTAAGAGGAAAAAAAATGCACAATCCAAGCACTAAAAAAGAAAACAGCAAGCACTAATAAGTAGTCCCCCTACAGTTTCCCTTTCCATAGTTTCAGATACCGCCATCAACCACAATCCAACAGCAGATGATCCTCTTTCTGATACACTGTCAGGTTAGAATTAGCCCACTCACCTCACTTCATGTCATCTCATAGGCATTTTATGATCTCACATCATCACAGGAAAGGTGAGGACAATCCAAGGAGGTATTTTGAGAAAGTGAGAGAGACCACATCCCCAGAATTTTTCCGACGGTATACTGTTATATAAATTATTCCATTTTATTATTAGTTATTGCTGTTAACTCTTACTGTGCCTCTAATTCACAAATTAAACTGTATTACAGGCATCCATGTATAAGGAAAACCTAGTGTTAGTTCAGCACCGCCTGAGGTTTTGGGCATCCCCTGGAGGTCTTGGATCTCGACCCCTGTGGATAAGGGTTAACGTCACACAGCTCATCTGTCTAATCGCTATTCTCTAGCATACTTAAAAGTAGAGTTCCTGATTTAAAAAAAAAAAAAATTCCTGCATGGAAGCAAAGAAACAAATTAGCTCTATGGAAACTAGGGCAAAACACAATTACACAAGTAGTAATTAAAGTGTGAAATGGACTACCTCCAACAATGAGAGCTGTCCAGATAATCGTCTCAGACCAACGCGGGGGGACGACAAACGGACACGAAGCAGGCGGCTGAAACTCTGAGGATGCTGATAGAGTGGCTGCCATGAGAACGCTAGGTTTGATGACGAAGCCATTGAGCGGGCACATATCCGGTCTATCCGCGGCCACAAAGAAGGGCAATAAAACGGCTTGACAGGCTAAGTGGACTGCATTGCACAAGTCACTTCCTCTTTGTGGGCACCCGAGATCTCGTGTGTAAAAACAAAGGGACGAGTTATCCCTGAGGTTCGCCTCTTGTTCACCCAGTCTATGGCGCTGTATCAGAACCAAACACACTCAGAGCAGCTTTCCTTCCCTGAGCGGATATAGGATAACCATTCCCATGACCACCATCACCTGATATTGAAAACAACTCACAGAATTAAAACTCCCTAACCTTCCCTACAACATTCTCCATCAGACATGTTTATAAATGCGTGTCCTTGAAGCAGCAGAGTACTAAGCCCCACAGATCCCATCTTCCTGGAACAGCTTCCCAACAGTGCGGGAACCACAACTCGGAGCCACCCAGACTAACATGGCATGCTGCGGGAAGCAAAGCCACAGGCCCATCCAGACCATGGAAGAGTCCTGCCATGGGACTGGTCAAGGACATGGAAGGGTACCCACATGGAGGCTCCCTGTGACTGAAAGCATTTCTACACCAACCACAGACTTAAACAGCCTGTGGAAGGCATGTTACATACTACCCATCAATTAAGAACATTCAGTCTCGAAGTGGTTGCGTTTTGGAATAACAGCCAAGTCTGTGGTAAAGTCCCTGTTCTCCAAGACTTTAATATCAATTTGGGGAGGCAAGCCATAGGTATGTAGAAAGTTCACTAACCATACCCAATTATCAAAATTAAATGCCAACCAAGCAGTACAGGAATTACAAAAATTCAGAAAACACTGAAGACAAAGAACCCTTCATGAAGGAATTATTTCGTTTCAATCAGGATAAATCTTAAGACAAAGGTGGGAAGGCCAAAACATACGTGGCATGTTTGAGCAATGGGGAACGAGGCCTGGACATGACATCAACAGTCAACACTTATCTTTTACTTTCTTCTTTTCCCCTGGGACTGGGAATCCTGAGCCCAGCTGGCCCCACGAGATCCCTACCAGGGCTGGGCCACTGCAGAGACTTTTCAGACCCACAGAGAAATGGCTCGCTTGAGCCCCAAACTTGATGTCACCTCAAGCGTCATGTACTAAACAACTATTAAAACAATGTAATTTTTTTTAAATGGTGATATATTACCAACAGAAGCAGCAAATGTGAACCTACAATTTGAGATTTGAAGAGACAAAAGCATTTCAAAAGATCCCAAATTTTTTAATTCTAAAATTTTAAGGATTTCTGTGATCCTACAATCTCCTCCTGTCTCTGCATTTTTTAAAGTTAGATCCTTCCTGGATGAAATTCTCATTCCTCACAGCAACAGTTCCTTCAAACATTCCCTCCGAGTACTGGAGAAGCTTCTTCTGTTTATCAAAAGACTAAAATAAATAGCAGGTCAACAAGACCAGACAAGGAAAACACAAAACTCGCTAGACAGCTGAAGCCACCAATGTGTTCATATGGGTGCAAGAGAAACAACCCACCTTTTCAGGTCCAGTAATCAGGCCCTTCTTACCTTCTCACCACTGACGTTTCAGGCCAATCTGAGATTTGGACCAAGAATTTAATGTCAAATTCAAGACTTTCAATTTTCACATCATAGTTAAGTAATGAATATCACATATAGGATTTAATTAGCATACATTTAGCACATCCACATATGTGAAATATAATACCAGGGCCCATATTTACTGAAAGCTTATAGTGCCAAAAGAGAAGCAAAGCCCATATGGTCGAAGTGAGTATTTATTTTACTGCAAAGCCTCCAGTTTCATTCTTGTATGGGTCTGTCTCACAGTCAGCTGACATTCCTGCAAAAACTTATCTTAGCCTTAGATAGACATGCAAACAAGGGCTGGCACCAAAATTTCAGTTCATGGTGCAAGGTATGCTAGAAAACTTCTCCCTTGAGTAAATAAATCATGTGGATGGCTGACACTCATGGGTTGTGTTGTTTTTTTGTTTTTTTTTCCTTACTTTGAAAGAAAAAAAAAAAAACTGCCTTGGAGATAATACCATTTTGTATTATGTCAAGAATTTTTCTCAATTCACCTGAAATAAAACGTATAGATCTGTAAGTATACACCACTAAAGTCATAGGAATGTTCCTAATTATTTAGTAAGGCAAAATCTGTCATAATTTAAATAACTTGCCTTGGAAGTAAAAGAAAACACTTTCAGACTAATTAGAAGACATTTCATAAAACTGTGCGGCATAATACCAGAAAGGCAATAGAAGTATTTCTAGGTGGCTGATCAGTTCATTCTAAATCTACAACAAGTAGTCTAAGTACCGCTGAATAAGTTTACCTAAATGAATATGATACTGAAGCAGAGTTGATTTGGTTGTATATAAATCTTAGGCAACATCATACCCTTTACAAAGGCCAATGGCAACCACAAGAAACCAATTCCAGAGTTAAGATGATTGCATTGTAAAAATAACAAAATTCTAATCTTCAAATTTAATTATTTCTTTCCTGTATCTCCATGCTGCCTTTGAAAAGGCTCCTGCTCTGTTCTTTCTTGGAAAGAACAGAGTATAAAGTAAACAACATGAAAAGAGTAGCGGCTAATACTCCAGGAATGCTTCACCAGCACGGCAGATCTGCGGACAGGGACGGAAGACAGTGAAAGAATCTGACCCTTTTCCTCCGCCCCCATCACAGCAGCAGGCACCCCACGAATGCTCCAAGCTGGACCGAGAAGAGGAGACTGTGAGGAGGTGCTGTCCCAGGGAGTGCCCGCTGTCCACAGCCGAGAAAAACATCAGCTGTATTATTTTCCAAATAGTAATAAATGAGATCTCAGCCACCACCATCCTGTCATCCAGCCTTGCACTTTCCACTGGACATCACCTACCCAGCACACAAATTACAGTGTACCTACTCCCAGTTTTAATATTAAACTGGCTCAGTGATTTCGCCCAGGGTCACTGCAAACTACAATCAGAGGAAACATCCCCGGAAGTGCAATGACTTGTGAGGGCTGAAGAACAGGCCTGGCTGCTTACTCTCAAGTGGGAGCAGGATAACTTGGACTTGGTATTTCAACATGGTGCCCCGTGGTCATTCCACCTCCCTGCTCACGTTGGGACACAGCAAACCTCACGCTTCTGTGCACGCTCACTGCACAAGTCTCTTGCCCAAGCTCTCAATGCGGTTTAAGGCCTAAGTCTCAAAAACGTTTAACTCCACATTGTTTGCCTCTGTATTTGGGATAGAGCATAGCATTTTTAAAACCCCCTTCTGGAACACAGAATTGTCTTTAAAACCTGAGAATAGTGTGTTAATATCCCCATTTGCCAAATGCATATATTGACTTGAAGAAGGGAATGAAATCTGAAGATGAAAAGTAATCAATTACAGCTGAAACAGACACACACACTCCAGCAAAGTCATTATGCTTATGCTGGGGGTGGGGGGCAGTTCCCCCTTAAAGGAACACTGTACCTTCATGACTCCTCAAATTTTAAAGTCGGTGACTTGTCACAGATAAAATTATAAACTCCTTTCAGTTAGATTACTGTATATCTCAATCTTTTAAAAACCCAAATTTAATAGGTATTAATCAGATCAGAGTAATTAATCCCAGCTTTATTATGGCAGAAAACTTTTAAACTCCCTCTTTTCCACAGCTAGTTCCCTGCTTAGGGGAAAAAAACCTAACAACCTCATAAATTTTGCATTATCCTTGTACATTGTTTTAAAATATGCTCAAGCATTGATCACAGTGATGCAGCAGGGGCACTGAAGGGCCTTGGGCTTGGCAACTCAGCAGGGAGGCAGGACCAAGAATGGGGCCTGGCTTCTTCCACAGGGGCTGTCTTATGTTCTAATTCCCAAAGCAGAGGGGTGCCGAGCTGGGAGCCAGGTTTTAGAGCTCCTCTGACTCTCAAGTTCATGTTTCCCACTTCTGTACTTGGTGATGGGTCTGTGACTACTATTAAAATCCAAAACTGCCAGCAGAGAGCACTCTACGAGCACAGAGGTTCCCTGTTCTCCCGGGATGGAAACAGTTCATCCCATCAAGGCAAAAATGCATCTTTTTTTTTTAAGATTTTATTTATTTATTTGACAGAGAAAGATCGATCACAAGTAGGCAGAGGCAGGCAGAGGTGGGGGGGCAGGCTCCCCGCCGAGCAGAGAGCCAGATGTGGGGCTCCATCCCAGGACCCTGAGATCATGACCTGAGCCGAAGCAGCAGCTTAACCCACTGAACCCCAGGTGCCCCAAGGCAAAAATGCATCTTAATGGAAACTTCACAGTTAGCATGGGGACAGTTTAATCCAAAATCAGAAAAAAATCATGTTCATGAGAAAATAAATAGGCGATCTGAGAATGCCACAAAACTAATCTTATATTGGGGCACCTGGGTGGCTCAGTGGATTAAGCCTCTGCCTTCAGCTCAGGTCATGATCTCAGGGTCCTGGGATCGAGCCCCACATCAGGCTCTCTGCTCAGCAGGGAGCCTGCTTCCCCCTCTTTCTCTGCCTGCCTCCCTGCCTACTTGTGATCTCTCTCTCTCTTTATTAAATAAATTAAATTTAAAAAGCAGAGTAAGCTCAATTAGCATGGGCTGGCTCAAAGAGTTAACATAGTTTAAAAAAAAAAACTAATCTTATATTGCTTAAAATATTTCTCTACCTAAAACGCTTGGGGGGGGGGGGTACGGATTGCAGTGCAACTGAACACTGCATCATGATCTATGCCTTTCTCCAGGCAATTAAAATGGCCTTCCAAATCATGCCCATTTTTATTTATTTTATATGGGAGGTGGGGGCAAAGGGAGAGAGAATCTTAAGCAGACTCCATACCCAGAACAGAGCCCAAAGCAGGGCTCAATCTCACAACACTAAGATCATGACATGAACCGAAATCAAGAATCAGATGCTTAACTGACGAAGCCACCCAGGTGCCACCCCCAATTTTTTTTCTTTTTTAAGAGAGAGAGAGAAAGAGAGAGCTGGGGGAGGGGAGGCCAAGGGAGAGAGAACCTTAAATAGGCTCCATGCCCAGCACAGAGCCAAAGGCAGGGCTTAACCTCATGACCCTGGGATTTTGACCTGAACTGAAACCAAGTGTTGGAGGCTTAACCACCTGAGCCACCCAGGTGCCCCCAAACCATGCCCATTTTTTAAAAGCCTGTATGAGCATCTACTCTTTTGTAATGGTGGGCACAGTACTACTGCTTATTTCCCTTCACTTCTCCTTCATGACTACTTTTTTTCCAAAGCCTCATATATTTCTAGATCTGCTAGTAAAGTAATTCTATTTGTTAGCAAATTTCCAACTTTACTGCCTATATTTCAATTTTTCACTAGCAAACTGCCCTGTTCCTGATCTCAATAAATTATTTAAAATAATTTTATTATCACCACAGTAAACACAGCACACAGGGCCCCAGGACATACGAGTAAAAATACTAAATGGGCCATAAATCAGAAAACTGACCAGACCTAAGGTATTTTTTTTTCCTCTTTACTGCTATGCTGTGTTATTGTACCTTCTGTACCACTATACAGAAGGTGGGTGGCAGGCGTGGGGAAGAGCTCTGGGGATCAATCAGCCTTGCTGTATGACCAGTGGCGGCAGAGGTTCCCATGAGAACTACATATCCGCGGTCTACTGAATGCCGTAATCCAGGGGACAAAGGCTGCCTGTGAACATGCAGGCAGTATAAGGCCAACACCTTTACAATCCACTTCTTGAGCTCTAAGTCTTGTTAATCATAAATACAAAGGAAACATGAGCCCCTTAGGCACAAGGTATAGAGCTCAGAAGGAGAAAGACCTGGACCTCATGGGAGCAAATGACCTAACCTCTCTCTGCCTCAGTTTCCTTATCCAAGAAATCTGAGTAACAGGAGCACCCAACTCACAGAGATAAAAGGATTAAATGAATCAAAACATTTAAAGCAGTTAAAACAACTCAAGACATTTAGTTACTGCTCAGTATTAGTTACTATTATTACTGGCCAGAATTTAAAAAAAAAAAAAAAAGTCCCTCCCCCAACCGTGTAAGCTAATTACACACTGTAAAACCTACTCTCTGAGAGGCACAAGTACCTAGTGTCAGTCTGTCTCAAAGGGAACAGCAGGAAACACCAGCGGTTCTCAATCTTGATTCATCAGAAACACCTGGACAGCTTTCTTAACTAGCTACCACTCACCCATCCTAACCCAGAGGAAGCAATTGAGAAACCAAAGTAACACTAATGTGCAACTAGCCCTGGGAACACCACAACTCACACCAGGGTCATCACTCAGTATCATGTCGCTCTGCGAATGGGCCAGTTCTCCAGCACACCTAAAATATAATGTGCCTGATGAAGACTGACTCTATCTTGAGTGAGTAAGCTCATGGTTTGTTTTGTGTTGTTTTTAAAAACAACAACAACAACTTTGTTCTCAGCCATGCAGCAGCTAAGTGCAGTATGCAAGCATAAATTTCTCTAGACTGAGATTTGGTCAAAGTTCTTCCCAGGTTTAAGGGTCAGCATAGGTAACCCATTAGCACCTCATGGAATTCTCCCGAAATATATCCATCAACAGTCAACTATTCAGAAATGAGACAGATGCAGTACAACTTTCTAAACTTCTATACCTCTCGGGATTATTTTTATACTCTGGAGTTAGTGGTTTCCTAAAACAAAAGCCTTTCTCTCTTACATGTAGTGGAAAGGCTAGCATTATGTCTTTACACCCTCCTCCCTGGGCATGGACCTAAGAGGGACTTCTACAACCACACAGTGTGTCTGAGCCCTCGTTGGCTGGCAGCTGTCCACTAGTTTCTGCAGACTGGAAATCAACTCTAGTCCCCGCGTTGCCAATACCTAGTTGTGTGAGCTCAAGCCATTCGGAGCTCCGACCATTTCCCCGTCTGCAATAAGAAAGGGGCAATACAAGATTTCCCAACCCCCCTACCCTTAACATTATATTATCCTTTGAGCCCGCAAAAACCAGACCATCCATTCCCACTTCACACACTGTCGTGGGCTATGCCATCATTCCAAGAAGTCAAGTTTTAAATACTTCAGTGCACAAGTCCCAAGCTCACATGCCTACGGGAAATGAGAATAAATGAAAGGGGCGGGATGGGTGGGTTCCCACATGGTGGAGAACCAAAACCACATTGAAGGACCAGCTGCTGCAGGCGTGCAAGCGTGTGAGCTCACTCCTGCCCAGAAGCTCCAGGTCTCGGGAAAAAAGCTGCACACTCTGATGTTTTATGTGGCATCTTCAGGCTGGTTATGATGGACAGCATCCGTCTGCTGTCCTAACCACCTCCCTCTGCAGGCAAGGTAAGCCCCAGGGGACCCCAAGCAGGTCCTTCCTCCCAGATAGCTTAAGCCTGAAAGTGCAAAGAACTACCACCCTGCACTTCCTAAAGAGGGTGAAATTCATTTAACTGAAGCAAATCTGACCACAGCAATGAGACTGCTGTTTGTTTTTTTAATCAATAGCTATCCAAGTTTCTAAGCCTGATGATTTACGAGCACTTTGAAGCCTTTTAGATTTTCTTTCTGTCCCTGGTCTCCTCTTTCTCCATTCCCAACCCTATGCACTGTTGCCAGAATAAAATTCCTCCAGCCCTGTTATTAAACACTCTCTTGTTTGAGAATTAAAAGTGGGTTTCCCTATTGTGTGTAACGAAAGTATTCAACCCACCCCCACCCCCACGCACATGCCACTCCATCCGTTCTGTCCACACTCTTTCACTACCATTTATTGGGTACAGCCTGCGGGAACCTAGTATCTAACAAGAAATGTTCAGCAATGTGAACACTGAGATGACATAAGACCCTTGCAATGGATTCCAGATCAAAGACCAAGTTTATTCAGTCTCTTTTATTAGAATCTAAGTGTTTTGAAGCTTACTAGTACATATGATGGATGCTGTGTGAGCAAAGCAGGACAAAAGTCCTCTATTCTCCATTATCCTTGGTCAAGAACTTGTAATAATTAATAAAAGTTTTTAGAAAAACTTCAGTTCTCAAATACATACGTACTATTTTAAGTATATACAAATATGCTTTAGGAAACCTGTGCATTAAAATGCAACAAATAAAACTTCTAAAAGACTCTGACACTGTGATTTCTGAACGTTTTCACCAATTAGAAAAAGTCGCATTAGCAGCCAACTGACCCCCAGTCTTAAGTATTTCCAAGATGGTAATGGCATAGAGCACGTCACGAATAAAAGCAGCAAAATTCTCTTCAACCCTGAAACACAACCTAAAAGATAAATGTTAAATGAATGGAAAATATGCACCTAAAGGTGCCTCTCCACTTTTTAACAGTGTTGTATTAGTTTCAAGTGTACAATACAGTAATGGAACATTCCCACACAGCACCTGGCACTCCCCCATCCCCCCACCTCCCCTCTGGAAACCATCAGTTTGTTCTCTATAGTTGAGAGTCTGTTTCTTGATTTATCTTTCTTCCCTTTGCTCATTTGTTTCTTAATTCCACATATGAGCGAAATCATGTGCTGTCTTCCTCTATTTCAGTGGACAGTATACTCTAGCTCCATCCATGCCGTCCATGTCTTGCAAATGGCAAGATTTCATCCTTTTTTTATGGTTGAGTAATATCCCATTGTGTATACAGACTATATCTTTATCCATTCATCAGCTGATGGACACTTGGGACTGTTTCCATAATTTGGCTATTGTGAATAATGCTGCTGTAAACACAGGGGTGCAAGTACCCTTCATGTTAGTGTTTTATATTCTTTAGGTAAATACCCAGTAGTGCAGTTACTAGATTGGAGGGTAGTTCTATTTTTCAGTGTTTGAGGAACCTCCATACTGTTTTCCACAGTGGCTACACCAGTTTTCATTCCCACCAACAGTGCACAAGGGTTCCTTTTGCTCCAAATTCTCTCCAATACCTGTTATTTCTGGTGTTGCTGACTTTAGTCGTTCTAACAGAGGTGACATGGTATCTCACTGTAGTCTTGATTTGCATCTCCCTGAAGGTCAGTGATGAACATCTTTTCATGTGTCTGTCTGCCATCTGGATTTCTTGGGAGAAATGACTGTGTCTTCTGACCATTTCTTAATTGGATTGTTTTTTGGATGTAGAGTTGTGTAAGTTCTTTATCTATTTTGGATACTGACCCTTTATTGGATATCATTTGCAAATATCTTTTCCCATTACATAGGTTGCCTTTTAGTTTTGCTTACTGTTTCCTGCACTGTGCAGAACCTTTTTATTTCGATCTAGTCCCAATAGTTTATTTTTGCTTTTATCTCCTCTGACTCAGGACACATACCTAGAAAAAAGTTGCTATGGCCTATATCAAAGAAATCACTACCTGTGTTCTCTTCTAGGATTTTTACAGTTTCAGGTCTCACATCTAGGCCTTTAATCTATTTTCTTTTAGATTTTACTTACTTATTTGACAGAGAGAGACAGCTAGAGCAGGAACACAAGCAGGGGGAGAGGGAATGCAAGCTTCCTGCCAAGCAGGGAGCCTGATGTGCAGCTCAGTCCCAGGACCCTGGGATCATGACCTGAGCCAGAGGCAGACGCTTAACAACTGAGCCACCCAGGTGCCCCAAATCTTTTTTTTTTTTTTCCTTCATGTATGATGTAAAAAAAAAAAAAAGGTCCAGTTTTCCCAGTACCATTGAAAAGATTGTCTCTTCCCACTGGATATTCTTTCCTGCTTTGTCAAAGATTATCTGACCATATAGTTGTGGGTCTATTTCTGGGTTTTCCATGTGTCTATTTTCGTGCCAGGACCATACTGTTTTGATTACTACAGCTTTGTAATATAACTTGGAGAAGGAATGGTGATGCCTCCAGCTTTGTTTTTCTTTTTTCAAGATTGCTTTGACTGTCTGGGGTCTTTTGTGGCTCCATACAAATTATAGGAATAGTTCTGTGGAAAATGCTGTTGGTATTTTGACGAGGATTGCATTAAATCTGGAGACTGCTTTGGGTAGTAGAAGAATTTTTCACAATATTTGTTCTTCCATCCATAGGCATGGAATGTCTTTCCATTTCTTTGTGTCTTCTTCAATTTCTCTCATCATTGTTTTATAGTTTTCAGAGTACAGATCTTTCACCATTTTAGATAGGTTTATTCCTAGGTATCTTATGGGTTTTGGTGTGACTGTAAATGGGACTGGTTTGTTTGTTTGTTTTTTAAGATTTTATTTATCTGAGAGAGAGAAAGCACAAGCAGGGGGAGCACAGCAGGCAGAGAAAGAGAGAGAGAAGCAGGATCCCCACTGAGCAAGGATGCCAGGCTGGATCCCAGGATTTTGAGACCTGAGCCAAAGCCAGATGCTTAACCAACTGAGCCACCCAGGCACCCCAGGACTGTTTTCTTAATTACTCTTTCTGCTGTTTCATTATCGGTGTATAGAAATACAACAGCTTTCTATACATTGATTTTGTGTCCTGTGGTTTTGCTGAATTCGTTTACCAATTCTAGAAGTATTTTAGTGGAGTCTTTTGGATTTTCTATATATAGTACCATGTCATCTGCAAATAGTGGAAGTTTTAATTCTTCCCTACAAATCTATTCCTTTTATCTCCTTTTGTTGTCTGACTACTGTAACTAGGACTTCCAGTAAAATGAAAGCGGTGAATAGACATCCTTGACTTGTTTCTGACCTTAGGGCAAAAGCTCTCTGTTTCTGCCCCATTAAGGATGATGATAGCTGTTGGTTTGTCATATTTGGCCTTTATTATGTTGAGGCATATTCCCTCTAAACCTACTCTGTTGAGGCTTTTTATTATGAATGGATGTTGCACACTGTACTGTGCTTTTTCTGCATCTACTGAAATAACTGAATGACCCTTATCCTTTCTCTTATTGATGTGATATTATCAGCTTGATTGATTTGTGAATACTGACCACCCTGGCAACCCAGGAATACATCACACTTGATCATGGTGAATGGCTTTAATGTATTGTTGGATTCAGTTTGCTGGTATTTTGTTGAGAATTTTTGTACCTATTTTCTCATCAAGGACATTGACCTGTAGTTCTCTTTTTTAGCGGTGTCTTTAACACATTTTGATATTAGGGTAATCCTGGTCTCATAGAATAAATCTGGAAGCTTTTTTTTTTTCCTTCTTTGTCTATTTTTTTAGAACAGGTATGAATGCTCCTTCAAAAGTTTGACAGAATTTGCCTGTGATCTGGTCCTAGATTTTTATTTTTGAGAGTTTTTTTTATTACTGACTCATAGCTTTGATGGTTATCAGTCTGATTAAACTCTATATTTCTTCCTGTTTCAGTTTTGGTGGGTTATATGTATCTAGGAATTTATCCATTTCTTCCACATTGTCCAATTTGCTGGTGTATCATTTTTCATAATATTTTTTCCAATTATTCATATTTCTGTGGTATTAGTTGTTTCTCATTTGTGATTGAGTCGTTTCTCTTTTTTTTCTTGCTAAGTCTGGCTAGAGGTTTACCATCAATTTTATTCATTTTTTCAAAGGTCCAGCTCCTGGTTTTATTGATCCATTCTATTGCTTTTATTAGTTTCCATATCATTTTATTTCTGCTCTAATCTTTACTACTTCCTTTCTTCTGTTGGTTTTAGGTTTTGTTTAGGTGTAAGGTTAAGTTGTTTATTTGAGATTTTTCTTGCTTCTTGAGGTAGGCTTGTATTGCTGTAACTTCCCTCTTAAAACCATTTTTCTTGTGTTCCAAAGGTTTTGAACCATTGTGTTTTCATTTTCATTTGTTTCCATGTGCTTTTTTATTTCTTCTGTGATTTCCTGGTTGACCCATTCATTCTTTAGGAGCATGTTATTTATCCTCCATTTATGTCTTGTCTTCCCAAATTTTTGTGATTGACTCCCAAATCCATAACATTGTGGTCAGAAAAGATGCATAATATGACTTCGATCTTCTTGAATTTTTGAGGTTTGTTTTACAAGCTAATATGTGATCTATGCTACAGAATGTTCTGTCTGCACTTGAAAAAAAATGTGTATTCTGCTGTGTTAGGATGGAATGTTCTGAATATATCTGTTAAAAACACCTCTTCCTCTTTAAAAGAGGTTAGATGGGGGGTGGAGGGAAACCCCACCGGGGTGGCTCAGCTGGTTAGGCATCTGCCTTAGGCTCAGGTCATGATCCCAGTGTCATGGGATCAAGTCCCACACTGGGTTCCCTGCTCAGCAGGAAGTCTGCTTCTCCCTCTTCCCCTCCCCCCCACTCATATTCATTTGTGCACTTTCTCTCCAATAAATAAAATCTTTAAAAATAGTAATAAATAAATAAATACACCTCTTCCATTATATCATCCAATGCCATTATTTCCTTGTTGATTTTCTGTTCAGACGATCTGTCCATTTATATATTTGGGATATTCAAGTTCCCTTCTATTATTGTACAATTATCAATTAGTTCCTTTATATTTGTTATTAACTGTTTCATGCATTCTGGTGCTCCAATGTTGGGTGCCTAAATATTTACAACTGTTATATTTTCTTGTTGGATTGTCCCTTTATTATAATACAGTGTCCTTCTTTGTCTCTTGTAACCATCTTTGTTTCAAAGTCCACTTTGTCTGATGTAAGTACTGTTACTCTGACTTCCTGCTGACATTCATTTGCATGATGGGTATTTCTCCATTCCCTCACTTTCAATCTGCAGGTGTCTTTAAGTCTAAAATGAGTCTCTTGTAGGCAGCATATAGATGGGTCTTGTTTTTTCATCCATTTTTGTCACCCTATGACTTTTGACTAGAGCAGTTAATCCATTTAAATTCAAAGTATTTACTGATAGAAATGTATTATCATTTCATTATTTATTTTGTGATTGTTTCTAAATATTTTCTCTAATCGTTTGTCTCTCTCTCTCTCTCTCTCATGGTTTGCTGATTTTCTTTAGTGATATATTTGTATTTCTTTCTTTTTATTTTTTGCATATTTATTAGTGGTTTTGATATATGGTTACCATTAGGTTTATATATAACCTCTTCTGCATATAGCAGTCCATATTAAGTTGATGACTGTTTAAGTTTGAGTCCAATCCTTTCCCCTCTCCTCCCCATGTCTTAGGTATATGTTGTCTTATTTTACATCATTTTATCTTATGAGTTCCTTGACTGATATTTTTAAGGAAATCTTCATTGTTACTGCTTTTGTGTTTTCTACCTCTATACTACCACTTTTGATATCTCCTTTCCACTCAGAGTCCCCTCTAATATTTCTTGCAGGGCTAGTTTAATGTCATGAACTCCTTTAGCTTTTGTTTATCTGGCCAACTTTTTCTCTCCTTCTCCTCCAAATGATATCCTTGCTGGATAGAAAATTCTTGGCTGTAGATTTTCCCCCTTCAGTTCTTTGAATAGATCATGTGACTCCCTTCCAGCTTGGAAAATTTCTGCTGAAAAATCCCCTGCTAGCCTTGTGAGCTTTCCCTTATATGTTACTGTCTCTTGTCTTGCTGCTTTTAAAATTTTTCCTTGATCACTATATTTTACCAATTTAATTACAAGATGTCCTGGTGTAGATCTACTTTTGTTGACTTGGTTGGGGGTTCTCTGTGCCTCCTGGACCTGGATATCTGGTTCCTTCTCCAGATTAGCGAAGTTTTCAGCTAATATTTCTTCAAGTTCCCTAAGCCTATTCTTGTTTTGCATAATTTTTTCTCTCTTCCTAACCTTGATTTCTTTCTATTACTCTTCTTTGGTCATTAATTCGTTCCTCTCCTTCCAGCCTGCTGTACATTCCATCAAGTGTCTTTCTCATTTCATTTATTAAACCCTTTATCTCTAGGTTATTCCTTATTTCTGTGGTAAGGGTCTCACTCATGTCTTCTACTTTTTTTTCTTAAGACCAGTGAGCATCCTTATGATCACTGTTTTAAATACTGTATCAGACATATTATTTATATCTGTTTTACTTAGATCTCTGGCCAGGGCTGTTCCTGTTTTTTCATTTGGGATAAACTTCTCTGTCTTCTCACTTTGTCTATGTATCTGTGCCTGTTTCTGTGAGTTAGGAAGGTCAGCTACATCTTGAGGGAAATGGCCTTATGAAGAAGAGGTCTATAATGCCCTGCTGTGTAGTGTGCCCTATTCCTGGGGACAGTGCCTGGCACTTCTGGAGTATCTCTGAAGTGTGCTACAAGTGCTCTATTTTGTTCTGGCTGCCTTATCCTGCAAGGCAGTCATCTGCAGTGGATCTCTTTACCTGTTGTGGGCAGTATTTGGTCCCTGGCCTGAATGTGGCACATTTTAACTAAGTATGCTCTGCTCTGCTTGTGAAATGACACAGTTGCCACTGCTGCCAAACTGAGGCTCTGTAACACTGTTGTGTGGAAAGATGCAATGTGAGCCAGGGTTTGGTCTAATCTTCTGGGGGAGGGGATACCACAGCACTGGGACTGAGGCAAGTGAAATAGGGAAGGGTTGTTCTACCAGAGCATAGGAAGTGAGAAAGAACAGGGTTTGGTGTAAGCAAGTTAGGTAGGGAGTACTGGCACTGGACTGGTCCCTGTAGGTAGCCCTGACTTCTGCTGATGGCCAGGGAGAAGGGTCTCTCCATGAATGCTCTCTCTCTGGAACATGTTCCAAACAAGCAAATTACCTCCCCAATGTGTGCCCTACAGAACTTTTCAGATCAGTTTTCATACTGTATATCCACAGGCTGTTTACCTGCCTTCTCTCCAAGAGCAGTACAATGCCTTTGGGGATCTATCCCAGCCTAGCCCACTGACCTTTAAAATTCCAGGCTTTAAGCCTCAATGGTTGCCAGAAGTCAAAATTCAGTCCATCTCACTTTCCAAGCCAATTGGTATGGGGATTCATTTTCCCTATGTACTCCCCTGTGTGCTGACCTGTCTCTCACCCTTTTCTACAACAACAGCTCCCTCTCCATGGTAACAGCCACGATCAGCTTTTCTCAAATCTCAGTTTCTCCCAAATCATGTTTCCATACCTCCTACCTTCTTCAATGTAACCTCTTCTCTCTACCTTTAGTTATGGAGTTGTTCTGCCAGCCGTCAGGTCCAACTTCTGAGGTATTTAGGATGATGTGATAGTTATCTAGTTGTATTCATGGGACAAGGCAAGTCTAAGGATCTCCTACTCTACCACCATATTCCCACTGAGAACTGGTGCCTTCCCACCTTAAAATGATTCGCTTTCAGGGCACCTGGGTGGTTCAGTGGGTTAAGCCACTGCCTTCGGCTCAGGTCACGATCTCAGGGTCCTGGGATCAAGTCCCGCATCGGGATCTCTGCTCAGCGGGGAGCCTGCTTCCTCCTCTCTCTCTCTGCCTGCCTCTCTGCCTACTTGTGATCTCTCTCTGTCAAATAAATAAATAAAATCTTTAAAAAAAAAATGATTCGCTTTCATTTGTGCTAATGCTTAGCTAACCAGTTGATAGTACATATGTCACATTGTTGCCTATTTTTAAGTGCTCCCAAATCAGATAATGTCACTATAGGCTCCAGTAATGTATTTTTATTGCCCAGCAGAATATAAACCACTTGAATACTTGCCTTTTCACTCTCACTACCTAGAAACAGTGAAGATTCCAAGTTTTTAGATAGTACATTTCACATTCCACATGTGAAATGGAAGTTAAACATCTTCATATAGTATAACTTGATTTAATATAGAAGGGTCTGCTACAAAAAGTAAATCAACAAGTGCATGCACAAAGTAATTCCCACTTAACAAAAAATACACTAAGGAAGTTACACACAACAAATTAACTTCATTACACAATGAAAAAATCTCTATAGGAACCTGAAAGTAATCTGACAGCAGACCAAGTAGATCATTGTGCTTTGCTCCTAGCTATATGACACCAGCTGTGATCCATCCCCAGGGAGAGATTAAATTTAGAAGGATGGGGAAAAGAAGGAAAGACACTTCCTGATAAAACCAATATCCAACATTTCCCTTACCTCCTTTTGCCAAAAATCAAGGGCTTTTCCATATATGGGTTTTTATTTTATTTTATTTATTTATTTATTTGAGACAGAGAGATAGGGAGACAGAGAGAGGATGAGCAGGGGGGAGAGCAGGGGGAGAGGGAGAAGCAGGCTCCCTGCTAAGCAAGGAGCCCAAAGTGGGGCTCAATCCCAGGACCCCGGGGTCATGACCTGAATGAACTCAAGACAGACACTTAACCAACAGAGCAACCCGTATGTGTTTTAGAGAATTTTAATAGGTTTTCTAATCTAAATCAGAAATAAAGTAAAATGCTCAATAAAATAATTTCTCAGGGCTATCTCCTAAGTGTTATCATTCATGAAGTATCTTATAAAGAAAATACATCATTTGTCTTATAAAATGTGCAATGCTTATGACATCTGTCAGCTCTAATCTATTAACTCATCTTTTAGAAATTTTGCCCTTCTAGACAAATAAATGTACAGATGCAGACTGTTGAAAGTGAGAATTTCTGAGGCTGGAAATTACATTAAACTATGTCAAAAGATAATTAAAAATTTAACCTAGCAAGCTTTCAAAAAAATATGATAACTATTACAAAACTTTCAACTAGTTAATAAGCCAATAGATGAAATCAAATTTTCATGGAAGTGCCTCTTTTGCCCTCATGTGTGAACAATGTATTAGTATTACTAGTATTGAATTAATTGTCTAATTTTTGGTTGCAGTTGTGTTCTGTCATGATTTTGTATCTACCACAATCCAGTAAAAGTTAAGTACTTTTTAAAAAATCCAATGTCTAGGGATTAGTGAATTTCAGTTGGGACAATATTCCTTGGAGTTAAAATTTATGCTGCCAAATCCTTTTATTTATTAGATAGAGTCCCTTGTGGATCTAAGTTCTTTAAGAGAATGTGATGATAATCTTTTCCTCACTACCCCAAGGTGTTTTATTCTACCTCACTCCAGCTTCAATATTCTAAGACAGAAAAGGCTCAACACATCAAATTTCAGTATTTATCCTAATAAGAAAATGCAGAGCAAATACACTGTCATTTCACAAAACAGTCTGAGTTCACCCACTTATGAAATTATCATCTTTAGAATATGTACACATATTCCATAAAAGGCCTACTGATGAAAGAAGAAATTTCAGTAGGACAAATCATATTTCTATTATTTTCTGAGTTGCTAAAAAAAAAAAAAAGTGAATTTGCAATTTGAGGAAGGAATCACTTAAAGCACTCAATCTTCCTGCGATACACTAAAATTGCCTCCTATTTCATTACAGTTTTGTAGTCACTCATACATAGAAGGGACCTTCTGACCCCCTTCTATACAAAATACACCACCAAAGTCACTGTGAACACATCAGCCTGCATCACTCCCACATCTCAGCCTGAAAAGAGGGGCCGTTTTGTCCTCAATCCAACTTGTCTTTCTTTTTCTGGCTGGAATAAGAAACAGAAAGGGTTTCAAGTGCCCATGGAATACTCACTCAGATAACCAGAAGCTGAGTCACAAAGGAAGTCTCAGTTAATTTCAAAGAACCGAAATAACACAGCCATATGTTCCCTAGTCACAAAATGAAATTATAAATCAATAATAAAGATATTTGGAAAAATCTCCAAATGTCTGGGCATTTGAAAATTAAGGAGGACACTTTTAAATAACCCATGCATAAAAGAACTCACAAGTGAAATTAGAAACTATTTTAACCAAATAAAAACTCAACATATCCCAAATTGTGAATTGCAGCTAAAGCTTGATGGGGAATTTATAGCTCTAAATGTTTATATTAGAAAAGAAAAAATAATTTAAAAACAATTACCTAAGTTTCCAACTTAAGAACCTTAAAAAAAAAAAAAAAAAACAAATTAAACCAAAGAAGAAAGGAAATACTAAAGCTCAGTGAGACACTGAGGAACTAGTAAATGGATTAATCTAGAATATGAGCAAAACCAAAAATAAGGCCTTTGAAAATAAAGTTGATAAACCCCTAAGCAATACTAATCAAGAATAAAGAGAAATCACACATTAAGGAATGCAACAGGAATATCACCATAAATCATACAGATATTTAAAAAATAATGGAAGATGATGAGCAACTTTATGCAAATAAATCTGACAACTCAGATGAAATGACCAATTCCTTGAAAGACACAAATGACCAAACTTGATACAAGAAGATTTAGGATTGAATAACCCTGTATCTGTTTTAAATATAGATTCATAATCAAAACTCTCCCACAAAGAAAACTCCAAGCTCAGATGGCTTCATTGTTGAATTCTCTTATAAACATTAAAGGAAGAATTAATGCCAATTTCATGTAAACTCTTTCAAGAACTAAACTCATTTTGAAAGGCCAGCATATGCCTGTTTAAAAATCAGATTTAAAAATTTAAAAATCAAGGGAAGACATTAAAATATACATATTATCTCCCCCATGAACACAAACACAAAAAATGTTAACAAAACATTAACAAATTAAATCCAGCAACATATAAAAAAGAGCAGTCAGGGACACAAAGTCATTCTTTCCACAGCCACAACACTGAAGTGCCTCTCCATCTACTCCTCAAAATACAAACCTGTTTTTTAAAGGATCAATTAAATGAATTAATGAGTCTGCAGACTGAAAACTTCTGACTAACATTATATTGTACTATACAACTACAAATTTGCATAATGCATGATTATTTAATAATAATCCAAAATCAAGAGCAGAGAAATTTAGAAAAAATAAGGTGAAATCAATATTCAAAATGCATTCCATGAGGTCTGCAGATGGGCTGTGAAGATTCTAGCAGCGTATGGATACCTGAAACTGAAGATAGTACTAAATCCTATATATGCAATGTTGTTTCCTATACATGCATACCTCTGATAAAGTTTATAAATCAGGCACAGCAAGAAGCTAGAAAGCATAATAATATAGAACAATTATAAAAATATACTGTAATAAAAGTTATGATAAAGTTTATAAATCAGGCACAGCAAGAAGCTAGAAAGCATAATAATATAGAACAATTATAAAAATATACTGTAATAAAAGTTATGTGAATGTTGTATCTCTCAAAGTATCTTATTGTACCAAATATCTTATTGAAACCAAAAGCCAGACACCTAACCAACTGAGCCACCCAGGCACCCCAAGAAAATGTGTTCTTGTAGGAGAGTCCCAGTTACCTGATAAATTTCACTACTCTTACATGGAGAGCTGTTCTCTTACACCAGTCTTTTACCTTAGTCCTTCTATTAATCCTTTACACTAATTGCTGACACTGATATTTGAAAAAGGTACATTTACTCCCTAATGCTGGGAGTAAATGCTTGAGCTACTGTACCAAGTTTATTCAGAAGCAACCCAAAAACTATAGTTATATGTTCTTCATTAAACACTTTTTAAGCCATAAAAAGTATAAAAGAATATAAAGAATTATTTGCCATTAAAATCACTAAACTTGACATGAATACAAAGACTTTAGAGGTAGTAAATAACAATTGAGAAACGTTACAAATCAAAATCAAATAGCAAATGGATAGCAAAATCTAAACCTTCCATCTCCTAACTACTGGTCCATTATTTTTCAGCATGCCACATGTTTTGCCAAAATCTTTATTTTTAAGTTAAACCACAGGGAAAGTAAATACTGTAATGAATTTGCAAATATTTACAAGAGGGGAGGCAAAAGAAGTAAGCCTACTAAATTCAACAAGACAAGTATAATGGGAACTATTCCCATGGCTCACTTTTCTCAGCTTCTCAGAATGGATAGGTTAAAAATGAAGGGAAAAAATGTGCAAGACTAAATCTCAAAAACAGCTTTTTGCAAAATTAACCATAGCTATTAATCCTTCCTCGAAAACTAGACAGCAGGGTATTTTCCCTGTTTCTATGGAGGAGGAAGCACGCCACCACTGAGATCTGCAAGCTTATGAAAAGTTAAACCACAGAATAGTCATCAGTGGAGTTAAGTACACAGTCAAGCCTGCAACGTAGTTCAAATTTTTCTTCTCGAGAAAAAGTAAAGGCAGTAAAACAGAGAACATTCTATGGCTGAAGGTCTGATGGGAGCCGCAAAAGCTTCGCTCCTCTTCCTCCAGTACAAAATGTCTTTCAAGTCTCTTTCATTGGGGTATCTTGATTTTATCTTTAAAAATGCTTGCATATGAAATTTACAACCTATTCCATAATATCTATTTGTGTTAATAAAAGAAACCTGAGCCTTCCAATAAGCATCACTGACAAACTCACACCTCCCCACGCCATGCTCACAGCCAACAGGACACATAACGCCAGGCCAGTACAAACAGCACAAGGTGCCTGAGTACCAGGTGGACAAGAGACTCCAAGGAGGAGTCCTCTGTGAAGACCCTAGTCCAGCATCTCTTCCCCAACTCCCACCCACTCTTTGGCTCTCCCTAGCCCTTGCCCCCTTGCAGTAATGAGATGACACTTCAAGGAAGGAGTTGGCTGGGAAGAATCAATGAAACATGAAGTTTCTCAAGAAAAACAGAGGTGTTGGGCAATACATCTCTATCAACTACAAACATAAAAGGCTCACTATTACAATGAAACATTTGCTTCCCTCTCAGACTTTATACCAAAGTTCAAAGATAACACCATTAATCATGCACGAAAGCATGACTAATCAAGTCATTACTACCCAGTCATTTCCTGCTTGCTTACGGAAGGTGAACTTCCCCAGTATCACTGCCAGCAACTCCTCGTATTTAAAATCCCATCACTATCACTCCTCAATGGGTTCTTTCTATTTAAGACAAAATTTTACAAGAAAAATTTTCTTTACTACAAATTAAGATTTTAATGTAAACATACTTACTTCCATGTGTCACTAATAAGCAAAAGTATCCAGCTTTAAAAACACACACACACACACCAAGAAACTAGTGACAAGCATGATCACAGTTTTTATTAGGTTATCTGTTCTGGTAAGCAGATTCAAACTTAATAAAATGATCTTTCTCAAAACCTCTAATAGCAAGCCAACTGCAATCCACAAAAGGAACAAATTAGGTTTCTGCAAAGATAAAGTCAAAGTTGTTTTCCACTTATTTCCCACCGACTAAATGAATCACATAAATAGCAAAACTACTACTTATTCAGGAAAAATAGTATAAAGAGTATGTATGCAAACCATGTACTTTCAAAAATCACAAAGAATGAACTGCAAAGTATGCCCTAATCCCACTTTATGATTTAGGACACTTATTCTCAAGTTCAAAAAATAATACCCTTTAAAAAAATTTATTGTAATGTACCAGTCTTCTTCAATCCAAAAAATAAATACATGGTATGTCTACAATGTACTTCATGAAAGCGTTTAGATAATATGCTTCTGCAAACACCAAAACCAGAAGCTTAAAAATTTCTGTAGAGTGTGGTATACACCATTTAAAAAGGTTAAACATTGGAGAAGAGACCAGAAAGTGTATTTTCAACATCTATCACAAAAAGTTACTATTATAAAGGGCTCAAAGAAAAACAACCTCAAACTGAAATGGATAAACAGAAAATTGTGATTAATAGATACAAACTAAGGGAAATTAAAATAAATATAATACACCAATTTTGACTAACAAATTAACAAAAAAAATTAATAGGTAACTCAGTCTTCACAAGAGGCAGGTATAAATTTAGTGCAATTTGTCAATATCTAATAAAACATAAGATGTGTACTTCCTTTTCTCCAAGCAACTCAACTTATATCCTAAAGGAAAAACTCCCACACAGAGAATGGATCTATAAAGATGCTGTCACACAGTTGTTATCTGTAACAGAATACTGGAGAAAATATTAATCATTAAGAAATGGTTACATAAATTATGGTACCTCCATGTTAGGAGAGATTATGAGATACGTGGTAACGATTAAACCCCAGCATAACTAACCACAATCTAAATTCTCCACCCTATCTCCCCTACTCTTCTTCCTTTTCAAATGATCTGTTCCAATCCAATGGATTCTCTCACCAGCTTCCAAATCTGGCTTCTACTTCAAGCACTCCATCTCCCTAACTTCAGCAGCGATGTCTAAGAAAGTGTCACCTAACCTCATCAAATAGGCTTCAGAGACTGTGCCTAAGAAAATAAAGTACAAGTATGCAATTAATTATTCAGAAAGTGTCTCAGCAGATCCTTCATCATAGGAAAAAAGCAAAAGAATCCAATTTTTTCTTATTCATTTCAAAATAAGTGGCAAATGGCAATAAACTTTGCCTATAATCCCTTCAGCAAGGCAATACATGTAGTATAATCCCAATTTTTAAGTGAAATATTTTGTATATGGTATTTGTATAAATATATATGGTATTCATATATTTTATGTGCCATTTGTGTAATAAACATTCTTCTTGGAGTGCTAAGATCAGAATGTTTCCCTTGTGTGTGTGTTTTTTCCCCGATACTTTACATAAGCAATGAAGACTTTTTTAAAAATCATACCCCAAAATGAATAATTTTGAGAGAGAAGTCCTAAAACATAAATAATCCAAGAGTTGCTTTCATCCCCTCACAAAAATACACTGTGCAAAGAAAACGCAATATTTACAACGGAATATATACACATTCATGGTTTTGACCCATCAGTGAAAGCTTTCCCTTTCTTTTGCCTAAAACTGAAAACAGAACAAGACAAAAAGTAGCCTGTGCTGATGATATGATATAATTCTTATGCTAAGTTCCTCAACAACATTAAACCCTTGAACAAACATTCATTGTTAAGTTAGACACTTGGAATCTCACATATTTATGCGAGCTTCCCCTGGCCACCTGCAGGAGCTCTGCAGAACGCTGTCATCTCTCCAGGGCCTCCTACCGCCACTGCGCTCTACATTACACACAAAACACCCCAGGCCAGTGTTTTCAAACTGTAAAATACATCTTTTTTTTTTTTAAAAAAAACAAAACCCTACATTACCCATAAACACAAATTTAAAAAAAAAAAAAAAAAAAAAAAACCCTACTGAATGATCTTACTATCTATCTGTGCACACGAATACTTCCAACTCTTTTTTTAACGCTAGTTTTATCCACTGATGAAACGCATCCCATTTACTTTGGAACTTTTTTTCTCTCACTATTGTATTATGAAACTATCCAAACACAAAAAGTTGACAGAATTATACTATAAACAGCTGTGTACCTTACTTAGATGCTACAATTAACAGCTTCCCACAGTTGCTTTTTCACAAATCTATCTATCCGTCCTTCTACCCGTTAGTCCATCTAATTTTGTGATGCATTTCAAAGTAAACTGCAGACATCCGTACACTTTTCTCCTAATCACTTCATCATGCATATCAATAACTAGAGATCAACATTTGAAAGAGTTTTCTATTCAGGCACATTTTCTTCCTTTTAGCAAGGCAGCAAGCAGCAGGGGTTAAAATTTAATGCAGAAAGAAGAGAAAGAAAAGCCCCTAGCAGTCCCCTCCACTGGGAGGATGTCCTCTCCACGGGGAAAACCAAAATAGACTGCAGGCTTGGAGATCTAGAGCCAACCATGCACACTGAAGGGCTGCTCCCCAGAGAGCCCCTCAGCCCTGGCCTCCCATCCAGCCACATGGAGCTGCTGGCAAGCGATCAATCAGTCCCCTGGACCCCAGCCAACGCATGGCATATGAAGATGTTAGATGGACCTCAATGCAGCTCATGGCTAGCTTAAATCATTCCCATCATAGGTACCTAATTTCTGATATTATAATTATCTCTTCATTTCTTCTCAAATATTTTATTGCCTTCTAAAATGAAAGAACCCTCTCTGCAGCATTTAATAAGTATAAAGCGTGGTTTTAATTCAAATATGTGCTATAAGACCTAAAAGTAAGGCAGGTCCAATATTACGTGCTGCCCTGACATTTGGAAAACCAGGAAGGTCTCCAATGGCCTAACTGCAACTGCCCCTCCCCACTGAGACCTCATAGACAAGGTCCCCTACCCAAACCAGACACCCCTCCCCATCACAGGGCGAAGCACAGTTCCTGCTTCTCCTGAGGAGCCTGCCACCACACAGAACTATCCACACAACTAGTCACATCCTCTTCAGGAAACCATGGACCACCCTACCCTCTTGATCCTGCAAAGTCTGCTTCCCACAGTCCCGCTAGATCTCTCTGCTCCTGAGCACAACCCCTGACAGGCCTGCACTGTTTGTCCCTGGGCTGGGAGTGTACCTGATATCCAGTTACACAAAATCTACTGTCATCAAGCTCAGCGGTCCAGTGCCAGGTGTCATGTGTTTGGCCATCCCCACAACCCTAGGGCAAGAATCCACCCCCACCACCAACAACAATGGAAGGGAAGAGGTAATGATTACAACAGAATGCTCATTTTTAATTAATGCCTACATGACGACTGGGGGGCAAAAATGACCATTATAATGTCAACAAAACATCAAAATTTTAGAAGTCATAAAACAGAAAATTAGGAGATGTAATGGTAAATGGATACTGAATTTCTGCCTTTACAAAAACAAAAACAGACTGCTGGTATCTAAAACTCAACATGGCCAAATGCAGCTCTCTGAAATCCCTCCAAACCTGCCCCTCCCCAGATGTCCCTATCTCAGCAATGGACACCGCCATCCACACAATTAAACCTGTAAGCCAACTGCATGAGATCGGGGCCTGGGTTTCCTACTCATTGCCACAGCCCTCTATCCAGTATGGGACTTAGCACAGAGTACATGCTTTGTAAATGTCTGTGGCAGGATGAGTGAATGAACAGAGAAATGGTTTCCTCTAAAGGTGAGCTCACCTTTCATGCACCCCTATGTGTTTACAATACATGCTCGGTTCAACTCGATTCAGAATTGATTTTTCTCATTAATAGAGTGATAAAAAGATGAGATAGAAATAAACTGCTTAAATAAGTAATTCTGCACTACTGTATATATTCATTAAAAAGTGACAACAACAAACAAGGAAGTTTAAGGATTATTTCGGAAATGTTGTAAAAGGGTACTTTAGACATTCCAGAAGGTTCAAAGCAACAAGTCTCATGTTTCCCTCCCCTTTTAAGCCACTGAGACCCCCCACTTTCCCAACTGAGAGCATCAAGATCAAGATCTAGTCACAGAAATGTGAATGGCAAAAGGCACACAGATAAGCGGGGGTTGATGCTGACCTGGTCCTAGTAATTCATTCTACACTGTGTTTATTCTATTTAATAGTCGTGAGGTCAAAGGTATCTCACTCAGACAATCTGCCTTTCACTTTTTAACAGAAGCCAAAGTTTATTTTGTGATTATGTGGCCAGGCAAAGAGGATTTCCTATTTCCATGCTCACCACAGTCAAAAGCAGAAAGCTCTTCTCAAGGTACTTGGTTACATTTTGCCATCAAGGACAGATGGAGGCATATGGTTCACCTTAGCCCCACCAGGGACTGAAAAGATCCCTACCACAAACATTACTGAGCAGCACTTACACCAAAGCCAGAGAAGTACAAGGCCTATCCTCTTCCTCAACCAGCTTATCTGTGGGGAGGCAAAGCCAGAGCAAGGCAGCCTGGATACACGAGTAAAAAGAGGAGGTCTGGAACACACAGCAGGTGGCTCAGAGGACAGGGATCCAGGCTGAGCTCTCGCGGTACGGGATGGTACAGGTCAGCGAGGGGCACGGAGGAAGGCAATACCAGCTGTGGACATCTTGCTGAAGAAGCAAAGCCTGTGGGATTACTACATCCCAACTACCAAATATTTTCTATTTTATTCTTTCGAATGCCAGTTTTAACACACTAAAAAACAATCCCCCCCTTCAAAAGCACGTGCACATATGCCCACGCACACACACACACTATAATTTTAAGGAAAATACTTTTATAAGATAGCTAGAAGGAATGATCAGGCTTTTACAAGTACCGCTGGTCCTGGGAAAGCTGGTACTAGACTCATCTAGTCATACAAGTAGAATCCCATTTTTAAGCAGCTCCATGGCACGTCGAAACTATGTTATTCAAAACCTCATTAAAGTGGAAGGAAACCTACTGCCACTTCATTCAAAGTACTGCTAATTTTACTTGTAAATACAAACACTTGAAGAACACAGTACTTACAAAACATCAAACCAGAATAAGTACAAATGGGGATATTCAGTAAATGGTTAGGATTGATATGTCTGAATGAAATATTTTCGAATGGAAGAAAACGCCAGAGCCAGAAGAAGGTAACTCACTCTCCTTCCATTCCCTTAAACAAAATTACCGATCACTGATACATACAGAAATTGATATTAAAACACAGCTGGCAACTAAATGTATTGTAGTTCCCCCTTTGGATCCTGAAATAGAAAGAGGACATTAGTGGGAAAGCTGGTGAAAACCAAATGAAATTCCGCAGTTTAGGTTGGTTTCTTATTTTGAACAAATGAACCAGACAAATGAACCACGGTAAGGTAAGATGTTAGCAAAGGGGACTGGGTGAGGGTATAAAGGAACTCTGTTATCTTTGCAACTTTCCTACATCTCTAAAATTATTTCAAAATAAAACATTTTTAAAATGGAGTTAATAAATACTGGACCAAAGGTTGTTCAAGAAAAGAGGAAGTAATGAACCATGACTTAAGTACTGCTGAGAGATTAGTCAACTAAGGGTCTGATGGCCTCCTATTAATTAAATGCTAAAATCCCACAGGTGTTGTGAGAGAAGGGGAGAAGGGAAAAACAGCAGAACTGCACTGGGAGCAATGTACGGCCTCAGAAGTCTGTCCTACAACTCCAGTCAACATGACAACCCCTCCTCTTGTGCCGGACCACCCCCCCCCTCAGGGTGCCCTCCAAGTATCACCTTTCAGGGTTACCAATCACCAAGTCTAACTGCAGCCGTATTCCAGAAGACTCAAGAGTGAACCAGAAAGGGCCACCTGGGTGGCTCAGTTGGTTAAAGGCTCTCCCTTCAGTTCAGGTCATGATCCCAGGGTCCTGGGATCGAGCCCCCCACATCGGGCTCTCTGCTTAGCAGGGAGCCTGCTTCCTCCTCTATTTCTCTCTGCCTGTCAAATAAATATATAAAATCTTAAAAAAAAAAAAAAAAAAAAGAGTGAACCAGAAGATTCTGACAGCTTTTCCTGAATTTAGGAATGCATCCTAAATTATTTATTATACTAGTACTAGGATGTTTACTCAAGTGAGAGCAAGGACCAGGAAGTCTACTATACAGTGTTCTCATAACTTAAACCCTATAACCAAACACAAATTCTATACATACAAGGTCTCTGGACATATAGAATATTTTCAAGACCCTTGGTGGAAAATACACTCTTTGTTCTTTCAGAGAAATTGGAAAATGTTAAGTCACAAGGAGAGTGGACCAAGGCCTCAGAATGAGCAAATGATAAGCACTAGAAGAAGTGGGCCCACTGGCCACCACCAGGGCTCACCTCTCACACACGGGCACTGCAGGCACACTCCTAGAGAAGCAAATGGAAGGGAGGAAAGAAGCCAGATGACTTCAGCTAAAGAGAGAGAGAGAGAACATAAAAAGGGCAGCTAGGGAGAGCCAGCTCCTCCCCCTCCCTCCCCAAGAGGAAAAGAGAAGGAAATATGAAACCACTGCAAGAGGAAAGAGAGGGGGTTCCCGTCCTCTTGCTGCCTCTTCCAAGTTTACCCCCAGTGCAAGTCAGGACTGGGAGGCAGATGCATCAGACAGGAAAAAGCTCTAAGCTGAGTGGCAGGAGAGGACTCTAAGAGCTCTCCTAGATTCTGAGATAACAGTTAATTCAAGGAGACACAGATGCTCTGAATGCAAAATGATAAAAAACATATCAGTGGATCTGGTCTCCCTATAAACAAATTCACCATTAGGATTCAGCTTCTTTCACAACCCAAGTATCTCAAAATCATCACCCTTTGGAGTCAGCGGCACTAGACAACTTCCTTTGTCAATTATGACAAAAGGGAGATTTCTCATTGTTCCTGACAGGACTGTAAAAAAGGATGCTCAGAGCTGAATTGTTCTTGTGTGCCGCGCCCCCCACACCTCCCACTCCTTCCACTGTCATCTCTCCGAGTCTCCACTTTCTTATCAACCTGTTTTCAAACTTCAAAATGTCTCCCTCACCAGCCTCTTTTACATTGTAAGAACAACAAATTATGCTCCTTTCCCTCTCCTCCTAATGATTCAAAGTCAACCAATTATACCAAGTATAATAGGTAAATAGTGCTTTAAAACATTGGAAATACAAAACTCGACTTTAAAAGTCACATTTCTGTTGAAACATCACTACGTCAATAATCTAGTAGGTCCATAACACAGACATCTCAAATCAGACTCCTGAGTCCAACTTTTTAACAAAACACATGGAAATACAAATGAAAAGAATTTATTTGCACAGAATTTTTTTCCCAAAAATGAATTTTATGGCTTAATGGACCTGGCCTGTTTGCAGATGGGCCGACCAACATGCAGTAGCCTACCCCAATACCAGATCTCCAAACACACAGAAAAAAGTGCTGAACTTAGAAATAAGGTTATTGCCCGTGGAAAAGCCTACTGCTGTTTTCACAGGGCAGATTATAATTTTTATTTTAAAAGAAAAGAGTTTTTAAAGATTTTGTTTATTTGAGAGAGAAAGAGTAAGCAAGAGAGAGAGCACAAGCAGGGGTAGGAGCAGAGGGAGAGGGAGAAGCAGACTCCCCTCTTGGGCTGGGAGTCCAACTCCATCCCAGGACACCAGGCTCATGACCCAAGCCCAAGCCAACTGACTGAGTTGCCCATCTGCTCCTAAAAGAAAATTTTGGATTAACAAAAATGGCTAATTCCTATCTGCATCATTTTTTGGACACCAAAAATTCTGTAGTTTTGAATGGCCCTAAACATGCCTTCAGATCTGTGCGTTAGTGACAGTCCCCGTGCAGAAGAGTATAGCCATCCATAAACGGGCCAGAAACCAGACAGAACAGCCAACTGTCAGCACAGAAACTCTTCTCGTGGTATACATGACCCTGGGGTGAAGATTCTTGGCTATCATCCTGCATCACACTGGAAATCAGTATGCTGTACATGTCACTAAGAAATCTATTCTAGTTTCACAGAAGCCAATGTAGCACGTTCAACACAGGGAAGTGGACCAAAGTTGACTGAAATGCTTTCGTCCAAACAATAAAGACTGGTTTTTGTTTTAAAACTCACAAGACAATTCTTCAGATTTCTAAACCATTAGGAATATAGAAGTTTACAAAACTTATTAAAGCATATAACAGAATGGCAGATTTCTAACAAGCAGGTTCAGCTACCATACTTAGTAGCCACAAAGCCTTCCCACCACACCATCTAGCACAAGCAAGAACTGCCTTTTTTAGTTTTCGAGAGGTTTTACCTTCTGCTATCCAAACGTCCCCGTAACCACCTCGGCAGGAAGGAAACGCACGTGACACCCATGTCACTGCTACACAGGGATTCGCTTCATCTGCTGCTACACTCGATCTCCTGCTTCCCAGTTCTTGGTCTGACGGTCCCTAAACAACATCACACCTCCATGGGCGGTCTTCATCTCACAGATCCTACAGACCAAACTCCCTACTCATTTTCACTCTCCCTGTCCTTAAAATGTCTAGGCACGTTATGAGTAAACTATTAGCAGAAGATCCAGGGTCATTACTCTGGTGTAAAACTCACAGAGAAGCTTGTGCTAAATAAACCATGTCCCACCAGGGCAGAGCGGTGTCTCCACTGCCCTCTCTCACTGTACGAACAGAGTGGAGCACAGGGAACTCCCAGGCTTCTTACAACCACCAAGGAGTGAAACTGGTGAAGGCAGAGTGCATCCCCTTCCATATTGCTTTCAGTTTTAAAAAATATATACGTATAGGCCGGCCTGTATTCATAGCAAAGAGTCGAGAACCAACAACAGGGAAAAGCCACTTGCAACCACAGAAACTGTGGCCCATGCGTTCCTGCCACAGGCTCTTCACTGAAAGCGAAAGCTTTGAAGTCATACAGTCTCGGGCTCCATCCAAGCCGCTCTCAGCCATTTACTAATTTCATCAGCTGAAATGTCCCTTTGTGTGAAAGGAAGGGAACACCTAAGTCACGGGGTCATAAATTCTCATGCTGAAGGCCCTAGAGAATGCGATGGACTTCGTGGGTCTTCAATTAAATTTTATTAACATGTTTCCATGGTTATTTTTCCATTATGTGTCCTAACTGGGACACCTCTGGGAACTTCTGGGTTCCATGACCACATGCTCGCAGAAAGGACCAAAGTCCTGGTAGGAGCCCAGGGCAGGCCGTGCGCGTGTCTGCTGTGGCCCTCCCCCCGGCACCCGCACCGAGTGAGCGGTTCTCCAAGGAACCGCACACCACAACTTGTTGATAGCTTTAGTCCTCCTGTCTGCATGGCTCAGACCAGTAACCCGATTCAGCTCTGTCATCTCAGAAGAGACGGCAGTAGCACAACTCCAAACCAGCCTCTGGAACAGGCCTGGTGAACACACAACTGAGAGGACCCTGACTTCACCAGCACCTGCCACACACAGGGACACACCTCACACCTGCCTGTCCAAACGCATAGAAATCTACACTGTTTCAGACCCCGAGCTCTCCTGCCAATTAACGCAGAGCACGGTACCACACAGGCAAGGAGCCAAGTCCTCCCCTATCTAAAATCTACTCTCTCAGAGCCACACAGACTTCACAACTAGCCTTGACAGATCTTAACGTCCACCACTGCCTGACAAATGAGTTTCTGAAGTTGAAGTGACTTGTTCCATTTAACATGAAGATTCGACCTGCGTATCAGCTGTCAAAAATCAATGCCAAGGTCGAGGGAGGGAACAGGAAAACAGAGCTGATCTGAGAGCCCTGGGAAGACTCATGAATGCCCACAATGGCTCTGCGGCCTGCGAGGGGCATGGCAGGCCCTCCCACTGCGGCCCTTTCGCTGCCATATATAGCAGCTGGCAAGACACCCCGGGCGCTCATGGCCGCCTGCAAAATTGCTCAGGGTGCAAGCATGTCCCTGCTAGTCCAAGAGATCCCCAGACACTTTGAGCCTGTGGAGGAAACAACAAACAGCCAGGCCTGGGCCAGTCCAGAAATCTCAGCTGCTCAGACGAGTCAACGCAAGGCCGGCTCTCACCTCTCACCCTGGTCTAATGGATCACCCAGGTGTCCCTTAGAAATAGTAAGAAATACAGCCCAGTGATCTCAGAGTTAAAAGGCAATGAGACAGCTCTATGTCTCCTAACGTGTCCCACATCTGGGGAAGACTTGCATGTTCCATGTCAATCTGGTCATGTTTACCAGGAGAAATCCCAGCTTTAAAATGGCTTCACCATGAAGAGGAATTCAAGAACGAGGATATTACACGAACCACCTCGGAAGTCATACAAATTTTTAAAAGTTCATCTAATATTTGGCTGTTGATAACTAAACTACCAGGACTGATAGACTAACAGGCTTCTCCCCCCAACCCCGAGAGAAGAGACTGGAAGCTGTCTCACAGCCTGCCTTACAGCTGTTTCTGTCGGGTCCTTACAACTGGCCCAGCCCAGCCACGAGGTCGGCATGAATAAGCAGTTGTTTACCAGAATATCACTGGAATCTCTTGTTTGAACCTCTAAATTACTTGGCTTTGATAACCACTTTTAATGACATATGACAAAGAATTACAGTCTTTCAAGGCAATGGTCAGAATAAGGCGAGGACTTGGGATGAGGCCAGGGCTATCTGCCCCTGAGACAAAATTTAAAGGGGTGCCAAAACCTTCCTCATCAAGAAAAATATTTTTTAATTTTTTTAAAAACTCAAAGTTAATGCTAAAAATCCATGATAAATACAGTGTCAACATTTTAAACAAAAAGAGGATCACTTGAGGGTCTTAACTGATAAGAAATTTAGAAACTTTCTCAACAAATGTTCCATCATAATCACAGGCCACCCGGCTCCCCACAGGGGTCAGAAGAGGGTCAGTGGGCTTCAAGAAGTAAGTGTATCCCCCAGGAGACTCAGCCACTTCCCAGAGTTTGCCTCTTCACTGCAAACTTCCGCTAAGGGCTGCTGCCCCTCTCACTCCCCCCGCCCTCCCCATAATGAGGGACCGGAGAACCAGAGGAAGCAGTGGTGAGAAGGACCCTTGGTGTCCTCCCAAGCACCCAGTCTCCATCCTGATTCCAGAAAATTAACAATAACCAACAGACCAACCTTGTCATACACAAATGAGGGAAAGAAATGGGACTCAAGAGGTAAACTTCAGAAATGAATTAATGCATGTGCTCTGAACCCAACAATTATTGGTGAAAAGGCCTCTAAGTCCCACCCAGGGCAGTAAGCACACCCAGCAATCCTGGGATGAATTATGCAGGAAAAGGGGGCTCAGCGATCGTGGACGCGCCCACCTTCCATTTCTACATCTAAAACAAACTTTACTATGTAACTGTGGGATAGTTATTAATGTTTAAATTTTTCTAAGTAAAAAACTCTCCTCATTGGGTGCCCAGGTGTCTCGTGGGTTAAGCCTCTGCCTTCAGCTCGGGTCATGATCTCAGGGTCCTGGGATGGAGTCTCGCATTGGGCTTTCTGCTCAGTGGGGAGCCTGCTTCCCCCACTCTCTGTCTGCCTCTCTTCACTTGTGATCTGTCTGTCAAATAAATAAATAAAATCTTTTAAAAAAATAAATTACTCTCCTCATTTATCACCTCATGATTATTGTTCTTCAAAAATAAAAACTAGGAGTAATAAAACAGTCCTCTCTACTATAACAGAATTTCTAACAGAATTATTTGCCCTGATTTAATAGGAATAACATTGGGAATTCATATGCAACGTCATAAAATTTAACTTTCCCAAATAACGTATTTTCCTAATACGTTAACATAACAGAAGTCATGTTTAACAATCATCCTGTATTATACTTTCAGTTCAAAAACTACAGAACTAAATCTTCACATCTTTTTTAAAAAGCAGATTACAGTTTCACAGTATGTCAGCAAATATGCCCAACAGTTTGCAAACATCGGTATTTAGCACAAAAATCCACAAATGCTCTCTATCCCAATATGACCATGAAGTGACCAAAACATTTTTCTTCAAGTACCAATGTTTCTCCCTTTCTGTTTCCCATTATAAGAAATAACTAAAAAATGCATTATTAGGGTGTTTTGTTTTGTTTTGTTTTTTAAATCACATTGGAGTTAGCAATTGATATTCACATTTTACAAAGATTTGCAAGTTCCAACACAGAAGTCTTTGCTAAAGTTGTCTTTTATAGCATGGGCTGTGGTCATGTGTGGTCTATAATTCCTCTAATAAGCTCCCATAAATGTTACCTTAAGCATACAAGCATCTCATTTGGGGAGACAAGAAATAGAGCCTTGAATTCTCAGACTAAGGAGAAAGCCCAGGCTCTTCCTCCCCCTCGAGGCTAGAGATTCCCACACAAAATGTGCTCGCCGATAAGTGGTGCCCCATCACCACACAGCCCAAAGACCTGCATTCCTCCAACTGAGCCAAGAACTCTGGGGTCGGACATCTTGGGGTTGAAGCCTGCCTCTCTGACCTACAGGCTCTGTGAGACTGTGCCAATTAGCCTTCTCACTTTACTCTTCTATCAAAATGGGGATAATACTGCCTACATCGTAGAATCAGTGTGCATATGTAATCAAATAATGACACAAAACCCCTGAAATGTAATGAAACTAGGCAATAAATATCAGCGTCCATCCCATAGCAACCCTTCAAAAGTCTGTCCATTAGAGGTACTTCTCCAAGGAGCACACAGTCCTGTGATACAGGCACAGGACCATGAGCATTTTATAAGCACTTAAGAATTAAGGATTCTTATTTTCTTTTTTTTTTTAAGACTTTGTTATTTATTTGACAGAGAGAGACTGCACGCACAAGGAGGGAGAACAGGAGAAAGAGAAGCAGACTCCCCACTGAGCAGGGAGCCCAGTGTGGGACTCAAGAAGGCAGATGCTTAACCAACTGAGCCATCCAGGTGCCCCAAGATTAAGGATTCTAAAACCACCTTGTACCAAATTCAATAAAATTCATGGTGAAACACACAATTCCTTTCACTGTTTCTTCAGACTTAAAAAGAATACTGGAGAGAGGTTCCTTTCTTCCCTACAGTGATAAAACAATCTTCCACATAACCGCCACCAATGAACTTAGTGACCCTGTGTTTTGCAAAGGAAATAGCACAGGAGCCTCTAAGAAAAAATCCACTATCAAAAACATTTTTTAAAAGATTTTATTTATTGATTTGTCAGAAAGAGAGAGAGAGAGATCACGAGCAGGGGGAGTGGCAGGCCAACAGAGAAGCAGGCTGCACGCTAAGCAGAAAGCCCAAAGCAGAACTCAATCCCAGGTCCCTGAAAGGCAGATGAATATCTGACTGAGTCACCCAGTCATTTTCTTAATACTATTTTCAAAATTGACAGAATTACTGACAATGTAATTGACCTCTAAATCCATGGAAGTCAAATGTCTCAAATTTATGTTTCTAATTTTTTTTTATCTTTTTATTATAAAAATTTTGATTTATCTATTTGACATAGAGAGAGAAAGCGAAAGTACAAGTAGGAAGAGCAGCAGGCAGAGGGAGAGGGAGAAGCAGGCTTTCCGCTGAGCAGGGAGCCAGATGCAGGGCTTGATCCCAGGACGCTGGGATCACGACCTGAGCCGAAGGCAGAGGCTTAAATGACTGAGCTACCCAGGTGCCCCATGAAATTTAGATTTCTAAAAACATTTGCAAATATGCCCAAAAGTAGCCCAAATTTTAGCTGGCTTTATACAAACTAGAAAAAAATTACAAACATCTCAAATAAAAACTGCAAACTTAAAAAAAAAAAAAACTGCAAACTTTACTGACTGAACTATTAAAAAGTCAGCAGATTATGAAAGAAACTCAGAAAACCAGCTATCTAACATACCCAATTTCCTTTCTATGTTAAGCATTAGGTCTTCAGGAATCTCCTCTAAAAAACAGGAATTTATTTACTTTTATCAATGAGTCGATGAAAATTAACTTACAAAACAATAAGTTTCTGACATTTTCACTCAATAGGAACTATATCCTACTTTAGATAGAAGGAGAATAATCCTTAGCTTTCACTAATATTATGACAATCTATTCACTGGAAATTGGTGTTTCCACTGTTTACATTCTCTGACTAGGTTGGGGGCATTTCCCTTTAAAAAATAGGAAAGGGGACAAGAATATCACCTGAGCCAAGATTCTAAAGCAGCTCCAGCAACTGGGTGTGGCTGTGGCTACAGAGGGCAGAGAAGACGCCAGAAAAAGACACTCTCTGGGGACAACTTGGGTGCCAATTCCTTTTCAACGTGGACGTTTTTTCTTCAGGATCTATCGCTAATCCAAAGCTTACATGGTTTTCAGAGGTATTTCCTCCTTTAAAAGCCCAAAAGCTAAACACTGGGAGCTACAAATGCTCCTAGTAGTAACTTCACTGCCTCCTCCATCACTCAACTAAAAGTGAAAATGTTCATGTCGTGATTCCTCCTTTCTAAGATTCTCACTGAGGGAATGATACCTGGCCAACTCCTTCAAACTGAGTTCCAGAAAGGTGGCATTAGGGTAAGGAGTGCGGGGCTCAAACAGGTGGCCCTGGCTCTTCTCAGAACACCTTCCCCATACCCAAAGCAGTTACTGTCATCATATGTTCATCATTACCAGGCCTCCCCACAAGAGCTCACTTAATCAAAGCTTCCATGACTAACAATGACTGAAAAGCCACTTGGGGAAGATGTTGAAACACGTCCGTAACGCAGTGGGTGAAAGAACATAAGTTACAAAATCAGCTTTTACAGGATGGCTTTGCAGTGGACTGCCTCAGCATCTATTCCTAAAGCCCTCTGTCCTTTGCTGGCTTTACCAAAGGTGGCTGGACAAGCTAACATCTCATACTCACTGTTCCGGGATCCCCTGGGCCTGGGCATGGAAGAGCAGCGGGCAGAGGACAGGAACAGATACAGGGGACCACCTCTGTATCCATTTCCTGTCTTGCACATCATGGGAAACGCAGACCATGTGGGCTAAGGTGCCTAAGGCAGCCAGACATACAAAGGGTGTGAGCCACATCTCAGCCACCAGAACCCCTCCACGCTGCCCAAGTTAGAAAGCTCTGCTCTCTGCCACCGCTGTGCCCTCCCCTCAAAATTACTCCCTCTTCCTCCTCTGCAAATACTCCACACCTCGAACAGAACAGACCTGTCCTGCATCCCGCTTGTAGTAGCTGACATGTATCAAACTTCCTTCAAGTAGTTGAGAAGCTTCTCCTCCTTCTCTAACAACAGAACCCAGCTCAGCTCCTCCACAATACTGGCCAAAGCCACAATGAGCAGTGACTTCTTTCATCCATTAATACGTACCTAAGTACCTGCTCAGGGCCAGGCACTGTTATAGGTACAGGGAATGCAGTAGTGAAGGTGGACCAAGTAGCCTTCTTCTAAATCCTTTGATAATTTGTGCCTCTATGACACAGTGATATCATGCAGGCTTCTACAGCCTTGATCACTGAGGGTTTTCCCTTCCATAATTTACAGAGAACATGTCACAGGCCAATCATGAAAGAATGTTTAACTCCTTGTCTTCATGGCATCTGTCAGAACACTGGGCCTGACACAAAATGATCATTTAACACTACCTAAATCACCAGAGAGCCCCACAACATCAGCTGTAGCCCATTAATTTTCGTCCATTAGATTTTCCCATTATTTACCCCTCACAAACTCTAGTCCTGTTCTCTTCTTCCTCCCATGTACTTTTGTTTTTAATTTATTTTCTCTTTCTCTATCTCCAAAATTATAACAGTTACATGCTTTTTGTGGTAGACTTTGAACTCCTTATACCAAAAACATTATTATGTAGTCTAGCACATAGTTAGCTAGATTCTCATTAATACCACTATTAATTAACATTTTTCTGGAAGTGCCAGCCAGTGCAACTAAACAGAGAAGTAAGTAAATATCTGCCATAAACACAGAAAGGAGACAAACTGATCATTATTTGCATATGACAAAATTGTACACCTGGCAAATGCAACAGAACAACTTGCATTACTATAAAACTTCAGGGGCGCCTGGGTGGCTCAGTCAATTAAGCATCCAACTCTTGGTTTCAGCTTAGGTCATGACTCAGGGTCATGGAATTGAGTCCTGCACTGGGTTCCACACTCAGTGGGGAGTCTGCTTGGGACTCTGTCCCTCTGCCCCTCCTCCTCTCTCTCTCAAATAAATACTTCTTAAAACAAACAAAAAACAAAAACAAAAACAAAAAAACCACCATGACCAAGTGGGATTTATTCCTGGGCTGCAGGCATGGTTAAATATCTACAAATCAATCATGTGATATATAACATTAATTTTTAAAAAGGATAAGAACTATATGATCCTCTCAACAGATGCAGAAACAGAATTTGACAAAATAGAGCATCCTTGCTTGATTAAAACTCTCTGCTATATGAGGACAGAGGGAACATATGATATTATGATACCTCAATATCATAAAAGCCATATACAAAAACCCACAGTGAATATTATCCTCAACAGGAAAAAACCTTTTCCCGTAAGGTCAGGAACATGACAGGATGTCCACTCTCACCACTGTTGTTCAACACAGTGGTAAGTCCTAGCCACATTGGAAGTCCTAGCTTCAGCAGACAACAAAAAGAAAAAAAAGACATCCAAATCGCCAAGAAGTCAAATTTTCACTCTTCAGAGATAACAGGATACTCTACACAGAAAACCCAAAGACTGTGCCAAAAACTTGCTAGAACTGTGTGTCAGTCCTGTATGGAAGTCAGCAAAGTTGCAGGATACAAAATCAATGCAGAGAAGTAGTGCATTTCTATACATTAGTAATGAGGCAGAAGAAAGAGAAATCAAGGAATCAATCCCATCTACAATTGCACCAAAAACCGTCAGATACCTAGGAATAAACCTAACCAAACAGGTAATGAATCTGTACTCTAAAAACTACAGAACAGGAAGAAAAGAAGGAAGGAAGGGAGGGAGGAAGATTGGCTGGTAGGTTGGTTGGTTGGTTCCTTCCCTGTTCATGGATTGGAATAACAAATATTATTAAAATGTCTATGCAACCCAGGGCAATCTACACGTGGAATTCAATACAACCCCTATCAAAATACCACTAGCATTCTTCTAAGAGCTGGAACAAATAATCCTAAAATTTGTGTGGAACTACGGAAAACTTCAAATAGCAAAGAAATGTTGAAAAAGAAAACCAAAGCTGGAGTCAACACAATTACAGACTTCAAGCTCTATTATAAAGATACAGTCATCAAGACAGTATGGTACTGACGCAAAAACAGACACATGGATCAATGAAACAGAACAGAGAACCCAGAAATGGACCCTTAAATCTACAGTCAACTAATATTTTACAAAGGAAGGGAGAATGTCCAATGGAAAAAAGACAGTCTCTTCAACAAAAGGTGTTGGGAAAACTGGGCAGCAACATGCAGAAGAATGAAACTGAACCATTCTCTTTCACCACACACAAAAATAAACTCAAAATGGATGAAAGACCATGTAAGACAGAAATCCATCAAAATCCTAGAGGAGAACACAGGCAGCAACCTCTTTGACCTTGGCCACACAACTTAGTAGACATGTCTCTAAAGGCAAGGGACACAAAAGCAAAAATGAACTATTGGGACCTCATCAGGATAAAAACCTTTTGCATAGCAAAGGAGAATAGTCAACAAAACCAAAAGACAACCAACAGAATGGGAGAAAATGTTTGTAAATGACAGCCGATAAAGTGCTAGTATCCAAAATCAATAAAGAACTTATCAAACTCAACACCCAAAGAACAAATAATCCAATGAAGAAATGGGCAGAAGACAAAACAGACATTTCTGCGAAGACATCCAAATGGCCAACAGACACATGAAAAAAGTGCTCAATGTCAGCTGGCATCAGGGAAATACAAATCAAAACCTCAATGAGATATCACCTCACACCAGTCGGAACAGATAAAATTAACAAGTCAGGAACCCACAGATGCTGGCAAGGATGCAGAGAAAGGGGGCTATTGGTGGGAATGCAAGCTGGGGCAACCACTCTGGAAAATATTATGGAGGTTCCTCAAAAAGTTGAAAATAGAGCTACCCCATATGACCCTGCAATGGCACTACTGGGTATCTATCCCAAAGATACAAATGTAGCGATCTCCAGGGGCATGTGCACCTCAATGTTTACAGCAGCAATGTCCACAATAGCCAAAATGTGGATAGAGCCCAAAAGTATGTCAACAGATTAATGGAACACAGAAAGAGTCCAACAAATCTTAATTTATGAAATATTTGGCATTTCAAGCAAAAGCATAAAGGAGTGATTATTAAAAGAAAAATGGCCCAGCAACTCCATTCTACAAAGCTACAGTCATACTTGTAGTATCACCAAAATTGGAATTATCTCTCAATCTCTCTATCCTCTCTTTCTCTCTCTCTCTCTCTCTCTCTCTCTCTCACACACACACACACACACACACACCCCTACCTTACCTAAAAGCCTAGAAGGAAGGCTATGCAGAAGACAGCTTCCATGTTTACACTTGGAGGAGAGGAGCTGGGGGCAAGGAGCCTTTATGTCTTGTCTACACTGATAAAGTTATCTAAATGTTTATACACTTTTTATGTCAATATGGATTACTTCTGAGAGTGACTGATGTTAAGAATCATTTTTCTTATTTACATTCATTTGTACTGTAAACTAGAGGTGGGAGGCACACACAGAGAAGCATAGACTTTGCCATCAGACAAAAACAGGCTCAAAACCCATAGCTTCTGTGCATTGTTGACATGATCTTGGAGAAGTTGTTTGTCTCCCATAAATCCATCCCTTCATCTGCAAAACGAGGATGATACCTTCACTCAGTTGTTGGTTAAGTATTAAGGGCAAGAAAAATACTCAGCCTTGCATCTGGCGCGTGATTACCTAATAAATGGAAGTGGTTGCTGTGTTGATGATACCTACAGTAAAAACAGCAACGCCACCTCTAATCCATGTGTAAGACAAGAAGTGAAGTTGGTCATACACTGGAGACATGCAGTTCTCCTAATCTGTTTATCTATACTGTTCCCAACAGACTACATTTTAGTCTTATTTTCTTAGAGAACAGCAATTTATTTTTGTGAAAGATTTTTCTGTGGGACAAGAAAAATCCAGCTCTTAAGGTGCCTGTAAATTAGAACATACCAGTGGGGATGAGCTAACCAGTACAGAACACCAAAATCTTCTAATCACAGTTAGCATAAAGGCCATCTCCCTTCCATCCCAAATTCAAATAAGGCAACTTGAAAAAAACATTCAAGTCAGCATCTTGTCAGCATTCCCAGCTTGGCAATAAGCACAGGTTAACATAAATGAGCCCTTTTTATAATTTATGTGGTAGGCTTTTAGGAAAAGTCATTTAAATGCCCCCTGAAACCACAGCAAAAGCTAAGAAACTCTTGGGGGGAGGGGGGAGTAATAATAATAACGTGTGTGTGTGTGTGTGTGTGTGTGAGAGAGAGAGAGAGAGAGAGAGGCTAAGTTGAAGCTGACTGATAAGACCAATCGTGAAAACTGAGAGCATTTTCATGTGATCAGTGTAATCACCTCTATCATATAATCAAATACTTACTGCACCTCAAATCAGTGGAATCTCTTTACAAAATAGTAAACAAAATGCAAGTGCCAGATCAAGCATACAACAACTTACAACAGACAGCTGTCCTTAATCAGAACAGGGATGCTCTTATCCGTCACACAACTGAAACTACGAAGACTGGTATTCAGTAACTGCCAAAAGACAGCAGTTGCTCTCTCCATTTGCCAAAGCCAGGGGCTCAGAGAACACCTCAGCCAAACTCTTTTGTCTGGACGATTATCCTTACTATCCCAAAGTATTAACAGGGATTGGTCTCCAGTCAGAGTGGAAATTCTTCTAACGCTCCCTATTTTTGCAAATGTTCCATTACGGGATATCTCTGAAAACAGCCAGAACAGCACATAAGCCCCTCCTCGGTGCACTGGGTCAGCCCGCCAGGGTCTCTAACCAAGGGGGGTACCTCCCCAGGGCCAGCCCTCTCAGAATCCAGCCCAGTTTACCAGAACTAAGTGTACAGATGAATTCTCTCCTCTTCACACACACCCAACTGAGGAGTGGAACCGGATGACACACTACCCACGACCCAAGAGCACTTGGACGGACACATGGAAAAAACAAACCAAAAGTCCAAGACACCCTGGGAGAAGCTGGCGGCCAACCTCCAGGCAAACCTCGAAGAATGGGTGAATCGGTGCCAACCGTGAACCCACCGGGTGCCTCAGCTAACTAAACACACCAGGGCGTTTTACCTTTAAAGTCCTCTGATATAAGACCAGATCACCACAAGGAGAGCCTTGGAACATAGCCATCTAAAATGTCAAAAGCACAAACGAATAGTTCTAAGACCTTACCAAATGGAGTCGTAAGGAACACAGAAAGTAACTCATTCTCTGGCTAAATAATACAACTTTATATTTCACTGCTGCCTGTCAAAATGCCAACTGCGATAAAAGTAAATATTTCACTATTTAAAATACTTGCAATAGGATACCAGTCAGAGCATGATGAATTTTTAGCAGAGGACCTGAAGCAAAGTTTTAGACCAAGACGGAAAGGCTAAAAAGAAATTTTTTATTTCCCACTAGCTGGTAGTAAGTTTTCTCTCCTCCCCCTCCCTTAAACTTAACCCATTCGAATGAAACACACACACCAGTTATTTCACACCATAAAATACAAGCTTTCTTGAAAATGGTTAAAGCATTCTTTTAAACCATGTGGACACCCCTACATGGGCACTTTTAGTTTCCAACCTACAGCACGCTCTGCTAATCAGTGTGATCTGGGCTGAACTCCTTGACAGAACCCTGCATGCAAACACAAGATTATTTCATCCATCCCTTCTCAGTGTGCCTACTTGTTTCCACAACCATTATCTTAGTTTTGGTTCCTGAGACCCCTGACTGCTGCCCCAAAAGAGAGAATGCCTTCCCAGCCCATCCTCCCAGGATGTGGAAGACAGTGGCAGACACTCTGGGCATTCCAATGCCTGATTCATAAAATCCCGGAGGACATTCCCTCAGAATCCTTACCTATCTCTAGACCGGCAAATCCAGTACCGAGAGAAGCAGAGAATCACAGGAGAGCGAGCTGCGGGAAAGCAGGGCTACAAAAGGGATCTGAAAGTGTCAGGGAAGATTGGCGGGGGAGGGGTGTGGGAAAGGAGTAAAAACAGACTTAAAGAGCAAATATTCCTAATCTAGGATGCATCAGAAAGTGTCTGGAAACAGGAGCGCTTGTTGGGTTTATAGCATGTTAACAAAAACAAACATGGTTACATTTATAATGAAAACCTTTGAAGGTGGCTTCTCAATCACACTCTGTGTTTTTTTATGATATTGTAGTAAAAAAATAAAAAGTTGTTGTAGGAAAGAGAGCATATAGGTTGGTTTTTTGTTTGTTTTTTTTTTTAATGTTGCTGGGTCATCAATCTATTGAGAAATAATGAGCATCTGTTCAGGGGACCAATAAAAACTCTTCCAATTTATAATGGTTGTTTCTAGAACCCCTGCCTTAGATGACATCTCATATCTTGTTCCTTACCTCCCAAAATAAGCCAAGTTCCTTAAAACAAAGACCATACTTTGTAGCTACCTATTTTCTATGCATCTACATGGATACACATGAAGTGTGTACATACTGTACATACACATGACATACATGTACATACACATGACATACATGTACGTACACATGACATACTCAAATACCTTCTTTGTAATAAAGTATATTTTATTACAATGAATCTGTCCTTTTCATATCACATACACCCATGTTAAAAGATTTCAAAATCCAGCAAACTTTCTTTTTTCATCTCCTACTAGACTTCTCTGAACAAATTAAACAGGCCAAACGTAAACCACACCAACTTCCAAAAGTTATTTCCGATTGTGGTAGGTAACAGACAGTACCCCGACTTAAACTACACCCAAACATCCCACTACAAATACTCACAGAAAGAACCTACCTCCTTTTAATAAATGACACTCACGAGTCACTAAGAGCAGGAAGACATACTTCAAATATGTCAAAGCTATCAACAGGGAGGAGAACCTGGGTTGTGGGAGCAAATACCCCCACCGTCAACTGCAGACATGGCGGGACCCCATGCAGGACATCCCTCAAGCTCATGAACCAACTGAGAATGTCAATCAAGGTGGCACTGTCAATTCCCCAAGGTCCTTCAAACAAGCACACTAGGCCAAAAGCAAAAGTTTTCAGAGGCAAAGAAGGGACTGACTGCTTCGGTAATAACTGCTGGGCCCAGCACGACAGGCCAGGTGCCTGGGCACCTGACACAGGAAGTCCTCCCTTCGTGAGGTGCACCTGGCAATTGGTGAGGCCATGATTGGGAAATCGGTACTATGATCCAGACCTGCATCTTTGGTGATAACAGACAACCTAATATGACCTCTGAGGTTAGAATCTGTGAGTATCTTAGCAATTTTCTAAACAAATGATTCCTGAGAATAGTCCTTCCTTAAGGAGGTGAATAAGAATTGGCATTAAAATGAGAACAGAGGGGCACCTGGGTGGCTCAGTGGGTTAAGGCCTCTGCTTTCAGCTCGGGTCATGATCCCAGGGTCATGGGATCGAGCCCTGAATCAGGCTCCCTGCTCAGCGGGGAGCCTGCTTCCCCCTCTCTCTCGGCCTGCCTACTTGTGATCTCTGTCAAATAAATAAATGAAATCTTTAAAAGAAAAAAAAAAAAAAAACAGAAACGAAGGATGAGAAAAAACAAACATTCCACCCTAAACATGTACAACATGCTTTCTTGCATTTTTCCCTTTCTGTCCCAATTACCTAATTACAGAACAGAAAAAAATGATGACAATGCAGAGATCCAACAGTCATGAATCTCAAGACTGGAGACCGGCTGTGTTCACCTGCCTCAAAAAGACGAGTCAGAATTACATTCACTGGCTCCTCCTGCTCTAGTCCTGGAGACTGCAAGCTTCCCCACATTACGGAGATGATCCGGGTCACCGTGGGCTCAGAGGGGAGCACCTAATTCACAATAAGATGTTACATTAAACTGCCAGAGGGACAAAGCTCTCACCTGGACCGATGGCTCTGTTCAGGCAGGAAGTATTCCTACTCTTCTTACTGTCCCCACCAACCACCACCAAATCCACTTTTTTTTTTTTTTTTTTTAAAGATTTTTTTTTTTTTTTTTTTTTATTTATTTATCAGAGAGAGAGGGCGAGAGAGCAAGCACAGGCAGACAGAATGGCAGGCAGAGGCAGAGAGAGAAGCAGGCTCCCTGAGGAGCAAGGAGCCCGATGTGGGACTCGATCCCAGGACGCTGGGATCATGACCTGAGCCGAAGGCAGCTGCTTAACCAACTGAGCCACCCAGGCGTCCCCCAAATCCACTTTTTAAGATAATTTCTATCCTTTCAAACCAATAAAATGTTTATAGGGCAAAGCTGTTAGTTTCTGGAGAGCTGTCAAGCTAAAAAGGTAGATGGAACAGTTCTAGTAGATTCTCTATTTCTTTCTCCTCTCAAAATTCTATTCTTTACTGGGGCGCCTGGGTGGCTCAGTGGGTTAGAGCCTCTGCCTTCGGCTCAGGTCATGATCCCAGGGGCCTGGGATTAAGCCCTGCATCGGGCTCTCTGCTCAGCGTGAGCCTGCTTCCTCCTCTGTCTCTGCCTGTCTCTCTGCCCACTTGCGATCTCTATCAAATAAATAAATAAAATCTTTTAAAAAAAAATTTATTCTTCTACTTAACTTTCTGCATGAATCTTCCAAGTTTTAGACCCAAGGCACAAAAAGGTACTGCAATTCTCCCAAAAGGAAGACAATGACATAATTTCTTAAATATCTGTAAAAGAAAATATCTCTTTAATTCCTTTAGTGTACAGAATTTCTGTGTGTGTGTGTGTGTATGTGTGTGTGTGTGTGTGTGTGTGTGTATGTGTGGACAAAAGCCATTTCTGAAGTCTGTGGTATTATTCTGAATCCTTTACTTTTAAGCTTTTGTTTGTATTAAAACTTCCTCAGTTCTAAAATACGTATTTCCAAGATATCTGCATGATCGATTCAAATACAGTGATCACGAATGAACTTTATAGTTAATTACCAGTCACAACTAAAAAAAAAAAAAAATTACAGTTTGCACTAAATAAAATCTTTTAAAAAGGGTTGGGGGGGGGGGCACCCAAATGGCTCAGTTGGTTAAACAGCTGCCTTTGGCTCAGGTCATGATCCCAGGGTCCTGGGATGGAGCCCTACATCGGGCTCCCTGCTCCGTGGAGAGCCTGCTTCTCTCTCTCCCTCTGCCTGCCACTCTGCCTATTTGTGCTCTCTCTCTCTCTCTCTCTGTCAAATAAATTTTTAAAAAATCTTTGAAACAAATTTTTTTTGTTTTGTAACACAATACCTCATGTAACACAATACCTGGTGAACTAAATTCACAAAAGCAGTGAGCACACACATACACACACATCTACCTGTCTCCTCATCCACTAGCTGAAACAATGAAATCATCTCTAAGAAAACAGTATCTCCTGAAAATCACTGCAAACTCCTCCCTCCAGACAAACTAGGACCATGCCCAAGATCCATATCCCCAGTTAACCTTGTTAAGAGACACATTTTTCTGACAACTATTGTAAAATACCAAATAAATGATGACTCATTTTGCCCTCCCACTGGAAGAGTGAACTTCACTGCTGTGGTGCTTCATGATGTTGTTCTAAAATACTCCCTTTTGGGCCACCTGGGTGGCTCAGTTGGTTAAGCAACTGCCTTCGGCTCAGGTCATGATCCTAGAGTCTTGGGATTGAGCCCTGCATCAGGCTCCCTGCTTGGTGGGGAGTCTGCTTCTCCCTCTGACCCTCCCCCTTCTCATGCTCTCTCTCTCAGCCTCTCTCTCTCTCAAATAAATAAATAAAATCTTAAAAATAAATAAACAGATAGATAGATAGATAGATAGATAAAACACTCCCTTTTAAGAAGAAGCTGTCTATTCAGACATGAAATTTTGAGACATGAAATTTAATTTCCTGAACTAGCCTCCTTATTGGCAACTCAGTGATAAGCCCACCTTTGATCTTTACTTCTAAGCTGCATCCATCCTGACCCCCTCAAAAGCACTCGCTGTTTCTCTATTGCCCAAAATTTACCTAAACTATGAAATGCTGGAAAATTCTACAAGTACCTACCTGGGCCACTTGACAGACTCTCATACAATGAGGGCTCAGCATGAATGTGGGAAAAGCTCAGCTTGGAAATATCTGAATAAAATTTTTACACCCCACCGACTGTTTCTGAGTATCTACCAATTACCCTACCCTGTGCTAGATGCTATTTCCTATGTTCTTATTAACCTGCAGCAAATCTCTTCAAGAAAAGCAGTATTCTCCCCCATTTGACAGAGCAGAAAGCCCAGGTTCAGAGAGATGAAGTAATTCCTCCAAGTACTACAGTTTCTACAGCTGGAAAGTGGCAGAGCATCCTCCCAAGCCCTCTCCACCACATGGCACGTCTACATCTCATAAGGCTGCAGGAGTGTCCCGCTGAAATAAAACCATTAGGGGAGCCCGGTGAATTGTAAGAAGAGTCACTGTTTTACCTGCAATTTCCTTTTTCCTCTATCATGTCATGGTCTCTACACAACTACACCTCATTATGAGTCATGTTCTAGCTGGGGCAGTCAAGCACTAGGGACCTGCTATAATGCTGGGAGCATCGAGTCTGGATTAATTTCACTGTTACTCATTCACAGAAAGACAAAATATATATATATATATATATATATATATATATATATATATATATATATATGTAGGAACAGTTTCTACCTAAAAATAGCTTCTCTTCTAGCAAGAACTGGAGAGTCCAGACCCACCCCCTGGAAAGGCACACCTTGAACCTTGGGGAATTTAAGTTGGGTGACAAAGGTGGCTTAACAATGGTGGAAATTCCCCATTGTACAAATTGTAATGGGTGTGACCGAAACAGCTACATCAAGTCATGATAGAAGGCTGTGTCAGACAGAATAGGTTATGCAAACAAAGGACAAACTGAAGACGATTTTTGATAGTCAATGTTGCCCAAGAAGAGCAGAAAGGGAAAAAAAAAGAAAGAAAAGCTACAGAATCGTAGGCACTGATGATAAAGGAAAACTAAAATAAATGAAGAGTTTAATTCACTGAATTTAAATTTTAAAAAATTCAGAAAAAGAAGAGAAAGCATTACTGCTTTCATTAACCAAAACTCAATATAGAAAATAGAAAATGTAACTATTAAAATTTATTAAAAATGTAACTGAATATTAAAAATGTAACTATTCTTTTTTCATAGGAAACCAAAGAAATATACTACTACATAGGAAAGTACTACAGCATAGGTTTGGCAGAGGATTTTAGTTGCACTTATAAATCTCTGAACTTAGGACCTAAAGGGTCCTATCACCATCAAAGAAAAACTGTATATAAATTTAATCAATAAATATTAATTGTCTACCAGATACTACCAGATACCAGAACTATTTCATGAAGCACACCGATGAAGAATATCACATCACAGTTAGAATTGTCCAGATTATTTTCATAAGCAATTGTCATTTGTCAGCATCTCGGAAAAAAAGGGAAAATAAACTTCTAGAACTTTCTGCCTCAAACATTCCACTTAAGGGTGATACACTTAGCAATAATACATTCCAATTTAAAGTAAGTGAAAAATCTGTCAAGAAAAATTATCAGTATAAAAAAAGAATTGAAAGAAGTTGATTTAGGGGCAGCCTAACACTCCTCACCCAAGACCAAGGCAAAACTCTCCTGAGTAAGCAACACTGTAAGCACAAAATGTCAGCCAGCATAACAATGCTGGAAGTAAAAACTAACATTAAATAGGATTATGGCAGGGGTACCCAGGTGACTCAGTGGGTTGAGCACCTGACTCTTGATTTTGGCTCAGGTCATGATCTAAGTGTCACAGGATTGAGACCCATATCGGGCTCCGCACTGAGTGGGGAGTCTGCTTGAGGTTCTCTCTCTAGTCTGCCCCTTCCTGAGGCATGCATGCACACTCTCTCTGTAAATAAACTAAAAAAAAGAGAGAGAGAGAGAGAAGAGAATTACAGCATGAAGGCTCACCCACAGAGGCAATTCACAAGTCCTTTATGTGCATAAGAAATAAAAGAGAGAACAAATATATGGTTTAATGTTTTAATATAGCAAGACGCTCTGCATATACCACTGAGCTTTCTGCTTCCCCTTTAAAGATCGGCTCAGAACATTAATAAATTTAGAAAATTCTTCATTTTCTTTAGAGCAAGAATTTTTTATTCAGTTTCACAAGCACAGCTTCAGCTATCAAAATCCTATATGCAGCCATGAGGTATTCAGGTCTCAACCAGTTTACTATACTTCCAAATTTTAGTAAACTATATAGGTAAATTTAATGTAGTAGGCAACGTTTAAAATGTCCCCCATGATCTCCATTTTCTGGTTTTCAGGCCCCTGTGTAACCCAGTCCCCTTGATCTACGCCTAATGAGTACTATACAGCAGAAGTGATGAGATACCACTTTCAAATTACGTTAAAGAAACTCTGTGGTTTCTATCTGGGGGACTCAGTGGCTCTCCCAGATTATGATGAGGAACAGAGGCCTCCTGCCAACAGCCACAGAAGTAGGCTTGCAAGCAGAGTCCCCAAACCCCACCTGAGCCTTCAGATGAATGCAGACTCGTAACACAGTGAGCCAGAGGCTCCCAGCCAAGCAACACCTGAAGCCCGCGCCCACCAAAACTCTAAGTTAATAAGTACATGGGTTTGTAAAAAAAATAATAAAATAAAAATAAATAAGAATAATAACAACAACAATAATAATAAAAGAAGTGTTCAGGTGTGTCAATATAAGAAAAAGTTTTGTAAAAACAAAAAACTAAGTTTTGGAATAACCTCTATATTGCAATAGATAAATTAAATAAACAATATACTCATTTTTACATAACAGTCTGTCATGAAAGATACAACATTTGGGCACAAGGTTCAACCAACCCTTAAAAGAAAAGATATAAATGCATTCAAGTAGCTAGCCTTACTGAAAACAAAAAGAACCCTATTTAGATTTATAATTTTTCAAAGAAACGAACAAAAAGATCAGATGTATATCTTCTGGTAGTTTAAAATTAAACAATTTGCAGTTATTATATTTCAACTCTAAAAAAAAAATGATCAGTGAAACATTTTAGAAATAAAGCCAAATTATAAAATCCTAGATTTCATGGGGCACCTGGGTGGCTCAGTGGGTTAAGTCTCTGCCTTCAGCTCAGGTCATGATCTCAGGGTCCTGGGATCGAGCCCCGGGTCAGGCTCTCTGCTCAGCGTCTGCCTGCCTCTCTGCCTGCTTGTGATCTGTCTGTCAAATAAATAAATAGATAAATAGATAGATAGATTTTTTTTTTTAAACCCTGGAAAATTTCCAAAGGTAAACTAATGGCACAGTTCTACTAATTCACATGAAATGAGTCCAGCATTTCTCCCATGACACTTAAATGAGGAAAACTTCCCTGAAGAAATCAATGTTAAGCAAAGACAAATGCTCTCCTACTGTATCTTTGTAGCATTTTATGCTGTCGTGCATTGTTCTTCTCCAAAGAAAGACTATTGCTTTTTTTTTTTTAATATTTTATTTATTTGTCAGAGAGACACAGCAAGAGAGAGAACACAAGCAGGTGAAGTGGGAGAGGTAAAAGCAGGCTTCCCAGGGAGCAGGGAGCAGGGAGCTGGTTGCGGGGCTCCATCCCAGGACCCTCAGATCAGGACCTGCGCTGAAGACAGCAGACTGCTTAACAACTGAGCCACCCAAGCGCCCCAAGGCTATTGCTTTCTATTTAAGAAAAAAGATGAGTGCTAAAGCAACAAAGCATTGTCGCTAAAAGCACAATGTATGTCATAATAAAGGAGCCAGGGAGGAGACATCCCAAGGACAGGGTTTGAAAAAGTGCCTCCACACATATAAGGAGCTTTGTATGTGCTGCTTGAGAACCCATGAAACTTACTTACAAAACATATGTACACACCCCCCAAAAGAGAATTCCATTTCACTTAACAAGGCTATTTTGATATCTTAATTTGGACTCATACATTAATGGCACTGAAACAAGTTCATCTTTAAAAGAGAATATATTAATTTCTGTTTTTAAACAGAAACCTCAACTTCTGCTTCCAACCCTGACGGTTATCCAGTCCGGCCCTATAACAGATTCAGGTCCCAAAACCCTATAACAATCAGCAACATATTTTACTAAACATTTTAGAATTGTTTAAGGTTTCTTTCTATATGTATGACGCTAACTACTTGACCAAAAAAATCTCCTGTTTCACAAAGTGGCTTTGACATTTTGGAGCCCTGGGGCAAGAAAGAATGATTTTTGTTGCTGGTGAAGAAACCCTTGCTATTCACTCTGGGACTGGCAGGGCTCTACACTCAACAGAGAAGCAAGCCCTAAAGAGGAGTTCTACAGCTCTTGCATCTATTAACTAGTAAATCTTCCAGCTACCACTCAAAGCACTCAATTTGTTTCCTTGCAGTAAACAATATACATGTAGGGCCTGTTACATTGTCAACAATAAGTAACACAGTACATCATATCAATATTAGGTACTGATATGTTGGTTCAAACCAACACTCTATACACGGAGAATTTTTTCCCCAGCCTGGGGACTAAGGAATAGATTCCATCATGAGAAGTCATGTGTGTTCCCTATCTTAATAGTTCTTAAAGGGTGGTACTACCCTCTATGGGCATTTTGGAAATTTTGTCGTCACAATGATTGGAGGGTACTACTGTAATTTAGTCGTAGAGGCCAGGGACTACCAAACAATCTGCAATGTGTGGGCAGTCTCCCAGGAAAAATAAATTCTCTCCAACTTCTAAGGTCTGAAGGTCCCACCAGACACTCAAGTAAGTAACCAGCTGTTTATAAATTTCCAAGACTTGAACTGAAATCTGTTCTACACATACGCATTTTTGCCCAGGTTTAGCAGCACTCACTATTTCAGGAATGCGGTTACCATGTAAACTGAGGGGAGACTGCCTGGAACTTTCCGAAAGCTAGTCACCATTTTGGAAGAGCCTATGACTGCAGCAGCGCTGTTTGTGACACTGAGCAGCCAATGGCCACACACTTTCATTAGTCATCAGCCGGCCACTGCATTCCTGTGACCACCGCAGGAAGGCTGGGTTACTATTAGTACAACTTCCTATGAATCTATCATTATTTCAAAATTAAAAGTAAGAAGAAAAAAAAAGAGAGCTGTAGAGCCACATAGGGTTGGGATCCACCACTCTGAATCCATCTGCCTTAAGGTAAGGGACTCCATCCACTCCACTGCACCTCACCAAGGCCAAAGCAATCTTCACCTCATTTATAGCCCATTCCTAATCCATCTCCTCCAGATGAGAAAATGGAAACCTAAAGCCCTGTCTAGCCGAAGACCACCAAGGTATTCAGGGCATGAAACATGAGTATTCCAAACTACATTTCCCAGCTCCCGATTCAACACTTGTGCTAGAATAGACCATGTGCTTCTGCGCCACCATATTTAGTGTGCAGAATTACTCCAAAACTCTAAGTTTCAGGTACAGCTTTTTGTCTCAAATTTTAAATAACTTTTAGTAGTTATTATTAGTTTAAATAACCACTGACTTCATCTCTTTCTAGCACATATTTAATAAATAAAAAAGTAAATAACAAAATGTAAACAGAGTCATCTTCCTGAATTTTCATTTTCAATTCATGCACCCATCACCAATTAGCTGTGGTCGCCAACCCTTTTCAGTCCATTTGCTCATAAAGAAAATGGAATCTGTCTAACACCCTGAAGCTACTCCTCCTGCCTTCCTGAAGACTGAGGAACACGGCCATCCTATACTCTGGGAAGTTCTGGGCTACCCCAGGCATTGGCCATATATCATCACAGGTTTAGAATACTCAAGAGACCTAACAGGAACTTCTTTATCAATAGGTATCCGTCCACAAGACCTTCAGGAGAATGAGCAACCCGGGACTGCTTTGAAACTTCACCTAATCCTGGGTTGCTCAGTAAAGACAAGATCTCCTAATTATATAATTACGGCCAGCCCCCCTATTTCCACCAGTGAATGCAATCTCCGTGAATGAAAAATGATGGCTGGAAAATACAGTTTACAATAAAAACTTTGTAGGAGTCCTTATCTTTGAGTGACACATACAGAAGAATTTATGGGGGGGGGGTGATATATTTCTGGGATTTACCTTGCAATAATCCAGCAGGGGAAGGGAGTTGCAAATAAGATGAGACAGGCATGTGATGACAGCTGTCGAAGCTGGCTGAAGGACACCCGAGGGCTCATTATTCCAGTCTCCACTTACTCATGTTCGAAAATGCCCATAATGAAAAGGTACCGCCTCCCCCGCCACACACACACACACACACACACACACACACACACACACACAGCTTGGGGCATGCTGAGCACACGGTGGGAAGAGGTAAATGCGGGGAGCCCGCTGGGAAGGAAGCGAGGGCCCCAGTGAGTGGGAAAAGACAGGATTCCTTCTCGGTGCTGACTCCATGCCACGTTTTTCTGAGCTAGGACAGCAAGATGAGGTCTTTGCTGTTGAGATTTTTCTAAGCCCAGCATGCAGCACTCAATCAAGGCATGATCAGATAAAAACAAATTTATCATCATAAATACACCGCATTGGCAGTAACACTCTTCCCCTTCCAATCGGGCTGAGAAGTCTGAGAAAGTGGGATTAATGTTCACAGCATGAAGAACACCTACTTGCCGATTAGCAGGCTCGCACATCCTCCCCCTGTCTGGTAGCATACAGGCCAAAAGCAGTACCTAGTACTGAGAAAAGACACGTATCTGCCCCCAAGAAAGTACAGCTCAACTTCCACACACTGGCTTCCTAACATCTTTATTCAACATGTCTATCCTCAAAAAGTATAGATGAAACTGCAGGGTGAAGCTCAAACCTAAACGGGATGTCGAAACACCCACCCTTCCGACCAAAGCAGTCCCTAGACATGACAAGCCCCCCAGGAAACAGCTCGATCCACCCATGCCACAGGAGGGGAAACAAAGCCGGCTCAGGTGGGCCACATGCAGGTTTCAGCAGAACACTTCTGTGGAGATCTGGCACTCCTTCCAGCCTTTGTTCTTTGCACATGGGCAGCGAGGGCCCTTCTTTTGCACACGAGGATGCTGCCTTAATGATACTAACAGGAGAGGCAGAGGTCCCTTGCAGGGGTTATGAGCAGGAAGCAATCTCAGCACTTATCACTTATAAACCGTGTAATCCTCAGTCAATCCTCAGAGTGAGCACTGTCCCCAGGCAACCGCCCCGACTCCACGTCGCAGGTAAGGAAACTCAAACACAGCAGTATGCGGTCATTTGCCTGAAGTTACATGGGTCTTAAGGGAGAGAACCGAGTTTCGAACCCAGGCAGGATCCCCTGCGGTCTGTGCTCCAGCCCCTGGCAGCACCACTCAACAATCCAAAAAACCCAGCCACGCTGAGCTGTGCTTCCATCTTTAGTGTTCTAATCAATAGGTCATGTTAACTGTGAGTTCAGTAATGAATCGCTGCTGACCGAGTCAATCAAGACATTGTCCTTGTGTTGGAATAAGCATGCGAATTAACCAACATTGAGTTACTCATGTTTTATTAGTTCTATTTTACCAGACTTCTTTGTAAGAATCTATGTAGCCATTTAGTAAGGGGAAATCACCCTAAGCTGATACAAGCAGGTCAGAAGTGAGTATTTGCCAAGGGAAACACTTCAAGGTACAAGAGCAGATTAAAATGCTCTGATTCAACAGAGACATCTGTTCTGCCATAAGCGACCATCTGCTTCATATCCCAGACAGCAAAACATTTCAATAGGAAGTGTCAAACCTGACTCCTAATCAGGAAACAATTATCTACATTTGCTACTAGGCCCCAGAGCTGACCTGAAACCCTGGGGCAAAAGTTAATGGGAAAACCACAGTACAAGTACACCTTCTAATGAAACTAGATACTGGCCAAGATGCCTACCAGCTCTAACTTTTTAAGTATTTAATTGACCAACAAAATACACAACTTAAGAAATATAGGAAAATTTTTCAGAGGAAGGAATAGAGAATGGGAAACAAAGATGTTTGAATGAAAGATTCCACAGTCTTAGCATGAGGAGTTGGGCCACGAACAGTGTGTGAGCTAAGAGTCCCTGACTGGAAGGGACAGGGACCACATGCACTATCACAAGGAATTTTTAAGATGTTTAAAATGACTTTCAGGGGCTCATAAAAGTGAGCACTAGAGCCAGTTAGGGTGTTAGGAAAAGTTTCATGGAGAGCACAAGCAAAAAAGTTGGGTCCAAAAGACTCAACACTTTGAGTGGGATGGTTACCAAGTATTGAGTTGGGTCCAAAAGACTTAACACTTCCCTGACCAAGACTGAATGCAAAAGGAGGCACTCCAGGAAAACAGCAGCAGCACACCAGTAAGCAGGGAGTGGGAACTGGGATTTGGAGATGTCAATTCAGGCAGATGGTCTGAGAAAGCAGCTTGGGGCAAGTTGGACATAGGGGTGAAACTCTGCACTTGTTTCCAAGGCAATAGAAAGCCTCTGGAGGTCATTCAGTGAACATACATTCAGCCACTATTATGGGCCAGAATCCTGGGGATTTAGCACATACCACAAAAACTGAGAGCTTGTTATACTAGAGCTTGGATTCTAGGGGAACAAGATGGAATCAAAGATGTAAGATAATTTTCACTGGTAAGAAGTGCACTAACAAAGAAAAACAGGGTAAAAAGGTAGAGACAGGCAGAAGGCTACCTTCACTATCCCAGTGCCTGGTTAATGCCATATCTCACTTCCCTGAAAGGAGCTTCCAGGGCACTGGGATGAGAAGAAGAAACATGGCTCTGGACGTGTAGGTCATATGAACAGGCCCTTGCAGAATGTTCCAGAGCCCCCATGCAGCTTGAGAAGACTCAGCTGACTCCATGTCTTTCTGATTCAACCTCATTAACTGAGCTAATGAGAGGCTGTTTCAATAATGGCTTCTTGTTAATACAAGAAGCACTCTGAAAAATGGCATCAAGCTCTCTTTGGGGTTTTGGCTGACCAAGAGTTCCAATCCTGTTATTGCTGCAATCCAAAACACTGCTCCAAACAAGGTGAGCAGGCGACCCTGTCCCTCAGGAAAAGTCTGAGAAAGCAGAGGGCAGAAGGAGGCCTTCTTTTTTTTTTTTTTTTTAATTACTATAATTTTTGAACATCTGTGGCAAAACTTTTTATATTATATTATTAAATAGGTAAAGATGGAATGAAATGTGTACTTTGATACAACGATGGTATGCTGGTGGGGTCATAAAATTGCAGCCTTCCAAAAAAGCATTTATATGGCAATATATATAAAGTTTATTTTCCTGAGCCCAATAACTCCTCTTTTGGAACTGAAAATAGTGCTGGATATTCAGATTAGTATTTACATATAAATATGTTTCATGCAGGTTTATACAAACAAAATAAGAAGAAAAGTTATATAAAAATTATACCCATACAGGGGCACGTGGGTGGCTCAGTGGGTTAAAGCCTCTGCCTTCGGCTCATGATCCCAGGGAGACTGCTTCCCTGTCTCTCTCTGCCAGCCTCTCTGCCTACTTGTGATCTCTGTCAAATAATAAACTCTTTAAAAAAAAAATTATAACCATACAAAGAAATGTGTAAGCCATTAAGAATGTTTAAAACACTAATATAAGAAAACATTAATATATTTCTTTAAAACAGGAAATGACCATACTTAGTGTGACCTTCAAATTTGTAAGAATGGGAGAGAAAGAAAAGATAAAAATGCAAAAGGCTAGTGATGAGATTCCAACCTCTATACCTAAGTATGAATTGTCTTTTAAAACACATATGCCTTTTTTTCTTCTCTGTAATTTTTTTAAAGATTTTATTTATTCATTTGACAGTAAGAGAGATCACAGGTAGGCAGAGAGGCAGGGGGGTGCTCCCCACTGAACAGAGAGCCTGATGTGGGGCTCAATCCCAGGACCCTGAGACCATGACACTGAGACCTGACCCAAGCTGAGGGCAGAGGCTTAATCCACTGAGCCACCCAGGCACCCCTCTTCTCTGTAATTTTTCACCAATTTAGCCTTCTTCCAGTGTCAGTGCAATCACTCCACGATACTGCGTGCTCTCAGGATCCTCTAAGGTCTAAGTTTTCCAGAAAGAGCTATAGCACTGTGACTCTGAGAGTGTCACAGACGGGATGAAAAAGGGCACAAGCCCTAACTGGGCTGTGGCCCACCTTGCCCCTCTGCACAGAGAATGGAGGAGAGCCAGGTAACTGACTGGGTCCCTGGCTCCCAGCCCTGGCCAAAGCCCTATACACATGCCCCCACCTCCCCAGCATAATCAGGGTGTGGCCCCACCCGGGGCACAGAGATAGAGCTCTGATGGGTGCCATTACTCTGAGGGTAAGCAGGTAGGTATCTGGTCCCCAGCACTGAATCCTAGTCCTCCGCCAGTCTCAGGGTACAGGCTTTACTGCTCAACACCCCTGGGAGTACACATACCCATCACCTCCCCTTTGAAGGTTCCCATCAATAAATTCCTTTTGGCCCCCTGCCAAAACTGAATGAATTCCATTATCCCACCATTTATCTCCACCTCACACAGAGGTCACTGTCCACACACCTTCCTCCCCACAGAACCATGCCTCCGGCCCACATTGTGCTCAGAGTCACGCTCTGCCAGCTCTCTGCAGAGGCGTGGAGAGCACGGTGGGGTCTCAGGACTCCACCAGGCAGGATGCGGGGGGACTCTGAAGGACACCATAGCTCCCGGACCACCACTCTGACCAAACTGTCACCACTATTTATCCACCTCTATAGCCAACTTCTCCCCCAAAATACTACCTCCAACCTGCTTAACCAAAAGCCTCTTGAAAACTGAACGCCAAATTTAGCATCAGCACAGAAGGCAGTCCGCCCTGCGTTCACTCTGCCTGCCCCCACACTCGCGGTCACAGCCTCCATTCTGCACAAGCCTCTCTTCTCTAAAATGGGGCATGAGAACTAAGTCCACCTTTTTCCTGCCCTCCAAAATTTCTTCAACAACTTTTCAATTAGATGTTGCCTCAACCATGGACACTTATAATTATTATGAGCTCTGCCCTTGTAAATTCTGCTGCCATTCCAACGAAAGCCCCCTTGAGGTCCCGCACGTGACTGACCTTCACTGTGTACCCTCAAGTGCTTCATTTAGCACTGCATACTCTGTGAGTGCTTTGAAATAATCTACCTGGGGGCTTTTTTAGATGCCCTTCCATAGTGCTCTGCCATTTTTCTGGGTAGATGTGGGCCACTTTATAGCTCTGAGCCTAACATTTCTAATCTGTGAAAAAAAGGGAAAGGCTACAACAACAGTATCCACCTTCTTCATGTTCTGGTTGTTTTGCATATATTAAGGCAATTATAATATAATAGTTTCCATTTTACTCCCAAAATCACACCCCAACTTCACTGTAGATACGTATTAGTTCATCCATTCATGTGACATCTGCGGAGCACGTACACACTGGGGTACAACATGAACAGGAACCTGGCGCTCAAGGAGTTTATGGTCTGACAGGATATATTTGGGTAAAAATGTGTCTAACAACACCTTATCACATAAGCACGCAGAGATGTTATGGGATCTCTAGAGAACAGCAGGGCTAGGGGAATGACGGGGAGAAAGGAAAAGAGAAGGGGACGGAAGAGGGCATTCGGGAAGGCCGGTGAGGTCAAAAAAGACTTCATAACCAAGCAATTATGGAAAGTAATAGGGAAGATAGCAATAACAGAATACAGAAATGATCTCTTCTCCATTAAGTTACTTCAACTCTAAAAGAATTATACAAATGAGCTGGCCTCAATTTTTCTCAGTTCTCTCATTTTAAAAAATAGAACAATATTTTAGCACCTTGCATACCAGGGGAAAAAAATCAACCAAAATACTACAAATAACTCAAAGGTCTTAAAAAAAAATAGGTTATAAACCAGCATAGTCATTAACCTTAACAGACTGATTAATGAGAATTTTAAAGAATTACATTGAACAAAATCTTCCGTGTAAATTTCTTCTCTGTATGAAACCACATCTAGTATTCTTAAGGTATACACTTATATGAAATTCACACACACACCCATAACCATTCCATACTTACAAGAATGATCATTTCCTTTAATGTACCTTCTAATTAACTTGGTAGATGCCAGCTTGAGCAGTCGCAATTGCCATCATTTATGTTCAAAGAGCACTCGTTCTGCTCCAGAACATCCACTTCTAGATTGACAACATCCATTTGTGTCTGAAATTGGTTGTGAGCCCTAAGTGCCTCTCTACCTAAACCTCCAGCTGCTGAGTTTCTGAGGCTCTTTTCCTAAATGACATTAATTCAGAATGACCGGGGGGGGGGGGGGGGTTGTCTCCCACTGCTCTCCTGGTCTAGTCCATGCCTACCACAAAAGCCAGCTTATCCTATTAAAATACAACCCCTATTACTTTAACTCCCCTGCTCAATAATTTCAATGGTTCCTAATCCCTTCCTAAATTAAGTATCAGCTGATGATCCTATACTATACTCAAAACCCTCCTATTACATGAGCCCAGCCACTTTTCACCTCACCTTCCAGGGGCAGCTGAATTACCCAGCCAAATCTTCCCTGCACTTCAGACATAAGCCATCCCTTCATTTCTCTGGCTCGCTTCCCTATTATCCCAGCCAACATGCCCGCACCTCTGTGCTTCTGTTAAGATCAATTCGATGCCATCTCCCTCCAAAGCTTTTCATGGTTATGACCAACCAATGATCATCCCTCATGCCTTTTAACTGCAAAAGCACTTTCTACCTTTGATTAAAAGTATCACTTTTTGCCTGCTATTCAATGTTATTTCTGAACTAATACTGTACCTCTAGCCCTTGGCTAGCTCATAAACACCTTGAAGCACACAGCTTTGAAATGTGACTCGTCCCATCAACCCCTACTAAATACCCTGCACACAGAGGTTATCTCGATTTGATAAAGTAACTCTCACCCCAAGTTTTCATTGTAACAGCCCTGAGTGTCAGGAGGAACAGTCTGTAGGTCAAAGGGAGCCATGAAGATTTCTGAGGTGAACCCTGTGACCAGAGCTGCAGTTCTCAGAGGAACAAGGTGACTGCCAGACGGAAGGCAGCAAACCTAGAGTCAAAACTGACTGGCTATTATAATAAGTATGTAACTTGGGACAGATGGCTCACACACACCCCACACCCCACCCTCGACCAAAGGAACCTTATCTAAAACTTTTGCTCTCAGAGTAAATTAGAGAGGGCAAATAAATTGTATCTCAAGCTCCAGATCCAATCTCCTGGTGGTGACTGCCCACAATGAAATAAAGTTTCACAAAGACGCCCGGCAAAGAATATGCTGCCCGTTCTCTGGATCCACCGCAGCAACATGAGGGCTTGGACTTGCCATCCCCAGACCCCGTATGATCTTTATAAGGTCTAGTGTCATTGGGTTTGGGGAGGCTTGTGATGTTCCCCTAATACTCAAAACTCTAAAAGTTTACGTGGTTGTTCTGAAATAAAGTCTAACTGTAACTCTGGGACAAGAGAAAAGAGGGAAGGAAGAAAGACGGGAGGAAAGGGGGAAGGAATGGGAGGGGACAGAAGGGAAGTGAAAGGGAAGTAAAAGGAGGGGCGGGGAAGGCAGGGAAGGGGGGGAAGAATGGAAGCGAGAAGGACCTGGTATTAAAATCTGTCATTTTAAAATACACAAGCATTCATGATTTTAATCAGGAAACTGCACAAAAGTAAACTTATAATATTTTTAAAAGCTTACATTCCCTTGATCAAATGTTCTAACCCTTTCAAAGCAAGTCAAAGAAAAAAAAACTGCAGAAGCTGAAGCTATTCCCAAGGCAATTATTTTTTTAAAATTTGTATTTATTTATTTGAGAAAGAGAGAGACCGTGGTAAGCCATGAGGTGGGGAGAGGGAAAAGCGAACTCCCCACTGAGTGGGGGAACCTGATACAGGGCTTGATCCCAGGACCCCGGGATCATGACCACCCAGGAACCCCTCCAAAAGCAATCACAACACAGAAATAGCCACTGCCTGGCTCAGCCCATCCCATCACTCAGCCTCCTGGGTTCCCATTCAGAGGACAACAGCAGGATTATACCCACAGACAGGATCACAGTGAGATCACAAGGGTCTCAAAGAACACAGTGCCTGGCACACAGAGCATGCACAATTAATGTTCACTGCGACTACAATCACCATTATCAAAATCATTACCAATTAGGGTACTTCTGTCCACAATGTTGTTAACAGAGAACATTTTTTTTAAAGACTTTATTTATTTATTTGACAGAGAGAGAAATCATAAGCAGGCAGAGAGAGAGGAAGGGGGTGGCACGCTTCCTGCGAGCAGAGAGCCCTATTCAGGGGCTCAATCCCAGGACCCTGAGATCATGACCTGAGCCAAAGGCAGAGGCTTAACCCACCGAGCCACACAGGTGCCCCACAAAACAATTTTTTTAAACAAAAAATAAACAAGACTGACAAAAATAACATCAGCTAGTCCTAACCATGTAAGTCTTACAACTTGCTGGCTTTTCTTTGGTGTCTGGTCTTGGTGCCAGCCAAGAATAGTTTTCACTCCCTCTTTTCAATTTTGTGGTATATCTTCTGAAGCAACAGATGCTTAGGCAAATCCACACGCATGTCCAGGCTGGTATATTTAAAAGAACTGATCTGAGAGAAATGAACATCCTGTCCTTTTAGGTAGAAAAATTTTTCCACAGCATGAGCTCATACTTTGTTTAATGGAGATTCACAGAAATACAGCAATTTAAATGACACTATTTCCTAACAGCTCATGGGATAAGCCTCGAAGGTCAGTCACACCTGGAAACATCTTCAGGTCAGCCCTTGGCAGTTGGTTAAGAAAAGCAGGAATCCTGCCACAAAGGAGAACACCAGGGAAGTTCTTCAGGATGGAAGGCAGGACCACCCACATTCATCCTGACCAGCAAAGTTCAAGGACATGCCCTTAAGGGTTTCTGCTTTTTCTAATGACTCCATGATCCCTGGGTCAGTTCTACAGCAGAAATATGTTAAAGTCCAAGCTCAACTCACATAGGATTATAAAACCTGCACAAGACAACACTCAAGCCCATTCAAATTAAATGAATAAACTAAGTAAATGTGGTTGGATCTAAACAGGATCAAGTGATATAAACAGATCTTACACAATGCATGTTATCAGGTGGAAGCCCATCCTCACAAAGCAGCCAGTCTCCCCTAAACCCTCTGTGTTGGAGCAACATTTCCCATATTTGCTACAGAAGCAGTTGCTAAAGCAGTTGGCAAGCAGTCTGGTCCCCCAGCAGCCGTCAGTGCGAACTGAGCCACGGTGCAAAAAATATGTTCATCACATTAAACAGTTGACTTCATTTGTATACATATGGTTTCGTTGTTGCCACTAAGGATGGACCGCACTAATACCTTGAGTGTGTAACTTTTTATAATATCCAGGACAAAGAGAACTATACTTGATGTTTGAACAAAGAAATTACAATAAAGTTGCCAAAAATCAAACTGTTCCCTGAGATTCAATTATAATAAAAATGTAAATGGAAAATAATCCAAGTGTATATTTTACCAGAATTTTAAAACTTGATTTAATACTCAGAAATGGACCCACAGCTACACATGTCAAAGACAGAGTTCAAGTTTTGACCTTCACATTCTAAAGAACTCTAAATATAATAAAAAGCAAACATCAATTTAATTTGGTCAGCCTTTTTAAGGTACCCTACCAATACTTTGTATCTAAAGCAACTTAAATGTAAGTGACAAGGCAATAAACAGAATAAATCCCTCCAAAACGTACAAGTAACTCCATGAAAATGGATATGGAAAGCTGGACTAGTGTAATGATTTCTTGACTTTTTAAAAATCAATTTTTCTATATTTTCCCTTATTTAAAATTCCTACTTACAGATATTTCTCTAAAGAGATATACTTAGGAACCTCTCAAGAAAAGAAAAATTTCATTCTCTACCCATGATACTTTCTTAAGCAGCTACAATCACTTTTGCTTCAAAGCATTTGGCACCAAAATATGACAGATAATACTAATGTTTAAAAATTCACTAACCCGGGGCACCTGGGCAGCTCAATCCGTTAAAAGTGGCTGTCTTCAGCTCAAGTCATGATGGCGGGGTCCTGCCACTGAGCCCCACGTTGGGCTCCCTGTTCAGTGGCTTCTCCCTCTATCAGCCCCCCACTTGTGTGTGTGCTCTCTCTCTCTCTCTCTCAGACAATTCAAATCTTTTTAAAAGATTCACTAATCTAATTCCAGTATTTTTTAGAGGATATTTTATTCCTGTGAAGTATCATTTTATCTGAAATAAAAGAAAGTCATTTTAGTTGAAACTATTAAAATAAACCCTAATTTTTTTCTTGGATATACTCTGATTTACAGCTTGCCAAGAATCATTTGGAAGCATACTGTCTTTGTATTAAAAGCTATTATTAAACAATGTTAGTTTCTTCAACTCAGGAAAGTATTACTATGCAAATGTCGAGATTATTTTAATAGGTGAAACTTTTCCTAAATATTACTATTTCTGTAGTGCAAGCACAAGAAAGAGGGGGAGGAAGGTATCTTTTTTGATGTTCAGCAAAAAGGAAAGCACAGAGCAAACAAAATCTGCCTTCACAGCAATATTAAAATAACACTAAAAATCTGGAACAATGATACCCCTCTCAACCACCAAAAAATGAATTAATTTTCAAACTACGTACTTTGATCATTCAAACTACGTACCCTGATCATTAAAGGTCCAGGGGCATCAGCATCCCCTGGGAACTTGTCTGAAATACAGATTCTCAATCCCCATCCTAGGCGGGATGACTCTGCATTTTGATAAGATTCCCCGGTGTACACACTGACGTTTAAGAACCAGTGTTCCAGGGGCGCCTGGGTGGCTCAGTGGGTTAAGCCGCTGCCTTCGGCTCAGGTCATGATCTCAGGGTCCTGGGATCGAGCCCCGCATCGGGCTCTCTGTTCAGCAGGGAGCCTGCTTCCCTCTGTCTCTCTCTCTGCCTGCCTCTCCATCTACTTGTAATTTCTCTCTGTAAAATAAATAAATAAAATCTTTAAAAAAAAAAAAAAAAAAAAAAAAAAAGAACCAGTGTTCCAGAAACTATGGCATTAAAAAAAAAATGAATTTAAAAGAAAATGAACAGAGAACCAATTCGTGACTGCCAGAGGCAGAGGATGACGAGTAGGCAAATGGTGAAATGTGGCCAAAACTTCCAGTTATAAGATAAATAAGTCCTGGAGGCGTAATGTACAGCACGGTGACTACAACTAATAATATTGTATATATAAAAGTTGCTAAGAAAATAGACCTCATCACAAGGGAAAAAATTGTAACTATGTGTGATGAATGTTTTGGGGGGGTTTTTTAGGATTTTATTCATTTGATAGAGATCACAAGTAGGCAGAGAGGCAGGCAGAGAGAGAGAGAGAGAGGAAGGGAAGCAGGCTCCATGCTGAGCAGAGAGCCTGATGCGGGGCTTGATCCCAGGACCCTGGGATCATGACCTGAGCCGAAGGTAGAGGCTTTAACCCACTGAGCCACCCAAGTGCCCCACGTGTGATGAATGTTAATCATACTTACTGTGGTCATCATTTCACTATACACACAAACACACAATATCGAATGGTGCCGTTGTATACCTGAAACTAATGCTGTATGTCAATGAGATCTCAATTAAAAAGCAAAACGGGGTGCCTGGGTGGCTCAGGGAGTTAAAGCCTCTGCCTTCAGCTCAGGTCATGATTCCAGGGTCCTGGGATCAAGCCCTGCATTGGGCTCTCTGCGCAGCAGGGAGCCTGCTTCTCCCCCTCTCTCTGTCTCTCCACCTCCTTGTGATCTCTGTCAGTCAAATAAATAAATAAAATCTTAAAAAAAAAAAAAAAAGAGCTTCACTAGATCCCCATTCTTAGAGAAGGGAGATATTTCAAAGTCTCCTTATGAGATCTGCCACATTCATCCCTACCTTACCTTCCATGACCACCACTAACCGCAGTCTGTGCCTCTGGTCTGCAAGCGATAGCTCATTGCACCTTAGAGATTCCAAGTTGCTCAGACTCAATTTCTGACCTGAAATTTGTTACTCAAATAATGCATACTCTTCAAGGCCAAGTCCCATGTCCTCCACAAAGCCAGAGCTACAGAGCTGGGTCCCAAAACACACTGAGAGAGTTCGTTTTCACTTTCACCTTTCATTTCACCTTCCTGTCTTCTGCTGTTAGCCGCCATAAAAACATCAGGATAATGACTCTATTTTGAATCCTTTTAAAGAACAAGCCCACTAGGGTATCAATAAATAAACTCAGGGGTAAGTAATGGCTCACTGCTGAGCCTGTAACAAAAGGAATCCCTTTTTGATGGGTACCAAAACTCAACCAACTCAGTAATGATAGGTAGACTGTTTCTTTCCTGGAAAGGGAGAAAAGGATCTCTTACTGAGATTTTTTTTTTTCTACATCAAATGTTATACTAATAAGAGCAGTGTGTCCCCCACTAATTTTTAAAACTTAGGTCTTATAATATGCCAATTACTACCGTCTAGAACACACGTTTACTGAATCAGCAGATGGGGCTCTTCTGTCTCCACTAAAGAAAAAAAAACACACACACAGCCAGTAGAAGTTTCCATAAAGTTTTATCAAAGTCACATTTTCTCTATAAAGTCATTTTAAGTTTCTTCTAGAACAAGAAGGAAAATATGTACAAATAAATATGTAAGTGGGAGTCACTAATGTATGGAGTGAATATGCCTCTTTATTAGCTAAAATCCACCCGTACTGTCCAAATAAGCATTTGTGAAAATTTCAACCTTCATTATGTGTGATCTTTGTATTTAACAGGGACTAGATATCTTTGAGAGATGTGTACTATAGAAAAAGGAAGCACATACTATGTATTTCCTAAAAAGCATGAGCCATTAATTACAAACTATAAATCTTTAACATGTTGATATCAACGGACAATATCAAAGGTAAGTCAGTACGTTTGCATACAAAGTAAATAAAAATAATCCGAAACCTTGAAATAAGAAGTAAGACCCAAAAACATATGATGATTCAAATATTTACTCTAAAATACTTAAAGAAAAAAGGTCTGTCTCTGCACAGCTCCGGCACTTATATTCTCAACATAGCAAGCAAGCTGCAATAAATCCCTTTGCAAATACACACACACTCACCAGATGGATTTTGAGCTTTAAAATATGATCTTAACATGTTAATTAACTATCAAAATTACTTCTCTTTATACTAGGGCATCTAGAAAATCTGTAACCATTTACTCAGCAAATGAACTGCGAGAAGTCAGCGGCACACCAAAGGGCACTGACACATCCCCTTGGATTAAGAATAAAGTCAGCCCAACATCTCATTTTCATCCTACCATAGCCTTATCTAATTCTTTAATGTTCTCTTTACCTTGATGATTATAAACAAAAGAAACAGAAAATACACCTATAAGCCCTCCACCCCTCAACAAATAACGTTTGGGCATTACCTTAGCTATACCATGTTTAACATTGTTCTAATTATAGCCTATGCTTAATTTTGTACCTTTTTTCACTCAACCTAACATAACCTTTTGCCACTTTGCTATACAGTTGTTAAATCCATTTAATGGCTACATATTATTTCTTCTAGAAGACAAACTGTGGCTTGCATACCCTTTGCCTGTTATGGGATCTTCAAAATCATTCTGATGTTTTCAGAATTTAAATAATACTGGCCAAGAGCTTTACCCATAATTTCAATTTCTGAGGGATTAACAGTAGCCCAGAGGACAGTATACCAGAGGACTGAGTGAAAGGTTATAAACAAGTTTGTGGATCTTGATAATCCTGCCAAAGTACTTTCCGAAAGATACGAACACTTCTGCACAGCGCTCAACAATGTCCCAAAGCAGACTTTGCACCATGTGTATCGGGCATTTTTTGTGTTGTCAATTTAACAGAAAAAAAGGATAATATTTTAATTTGTCAGTCTTTGAATACTACGTTTATTCAATGTTTTCCCATGGCTTTTTACTGGTTAATTCCCTCCTTTATGAGCTGCCTATGTGGGTCCTTTGGATAAGCATCTATTGGGCTCTTAACGTTCTTCTCATTAGTTTGATGGAGTCAAAGTGCCCCATAAGTGCCTTGCATTTTCAATTAGAAGCTTTCATATTAGAAGAAGAAGAATAGAGACTTCATTTTATCACTGATCGGTTGAGTAAATGTTCAGAAGTAAACATGTCACTACTCCTAAGGACTCCCACTTCTGGGAAATAAAATGTGCTTTACTTTAAACCAGAGGCTCTTTATTTAACACAGCCCACATTTCTCAACCACTATTACTTTCAAATAGCAAACAAACTGAAATTACAAAAAAGACCACCACTGAATAAAAAATTGGTGAAAAACATACATCTATCAGGAATAAGTCACGGATGAGTCATATGTTAATAGCAAACCATACCTGGCTTAATTTTTCATCATTAGAAAATTATAACCCCCAATACTGTTGATAATAGAGTACATCACTACATCCTGTAGATCTGGTCAAAGATTTCACAACAAATTGCATGACATCAACTTTCACAAAACGTCTGGCTTCTAAAATCAAGGCTTAAGGCTATGATAAAATGAGCCCTGAAAATTATTTAAGTAGACCACACAGTACAGCACATGTGGTTTTCCGAGCACTGCATTCTCTCCATGAAGCCCAATGCTGCCAGCTTTTCCTGCACTCTTGGAACAGATTGCTGTTTCTTTGGTTGAAACCCAGAAGAAATGGGTCTGGCTTGTATTTAAGGGAATGTTGCACGAGAAAAAGAAAAAAAAGGCTAATTATTTTTCAGCAAACACTGACAGTGGAATTAGCATAAGTTAAATGCACATGAATCAATGTCACTGTAAAGCGATAATGATGAAACCAAATGAATTTATAATTTAAAAGCAAAACAAAAGCAGTAACTGAAAACCACCAACAACCAAGTCAAGACCACACTGATGGAATACAGCTAAAACATCCTTCTCAGAATCAACCTGAATTAAAACTCTGCATGTACATACCTGTCATTGTTTTGCAAACTTGCTAAATGACACCCAGACTTAAGAATACTGAACTTAAATCTCACACACATTTTTTATATATAGATACAAATTCCAGTAACTCTTAAAACTTTTTACTTCATTTTTTAAAAATGAAAGTATAGTTATAAAATAGAAGCATTCGAGAGGTTTCTGCATTGACATTTAAGGCCTGTCAGTAATTACACTTTGAAAATCACTGCTTTGAAGACAAAAGCCAACCAGAGAAAGGAAATGTTATTTGAGGAAAAAGTGAAGGATTTATTTTTAATTCCAAAACCCTTTTATCCTGGAGACTTGTACAACACAGAAAGTAGTAGTAGAGCACCCACTAGCTCAAGATTAATGTGGCAGAAAACCAGCTCCATATACAGTAGTTCTCTAACTTCCATGAGCCATTAGATCAAGACTGACCACCAAAAAGAACTAATTTCTTCATGAGACCAAGACTGGACAGGGAAGTGGAATGCCAGGCTGCTGATTAAAAAGTGACCCTATGTTCAAAATATGTATTATGAGAGGAAATGCTATACGTACTTGTGGGAGTACAGAATTGGGGTACAGATAAGAGGGGAGCAAAACAAACACCCGCATTAAGAGTTTGGCACTTACTGTCCAGAGAAATCAAAGAGAGATACATAACTTTAATATTTAACCACAAATGTGCAAATAGAATCAAGATGTAAGGAGGAAACCTCTAGGTATTTGTTGGGTCCCCCCAAAATTAGGTACCCCAATAATGGGTCGAGACTGATACAAAGCAAAGGTCAAGCAAAGCTTTATTCTTCGACAAGCATCAGGAATCAGACCGACCGCCAAACACATGGGTCGAGGCTGCCCCTATGGAAAGGACAGCCCCTACGGAGAGGACGACCCCTCCCTGCTTTCCAGACTAACATTTATAGAGCAAAGGCCATGTGGTTGGGCCTGGCCACACACAGGTGGCCAATGAGATTATAACACACACAGAGGAGACGCCACAGTGATGCAAGGCGACCAACTGAATTACAATTTACCCTAGTAGACATTTGATTTAGCCTATCACACCTTGGTTAAGATTGGCGCCAAAAGGCTCCTAAAGGGTGGGGGACCATACTCCTTGGTAGCTAGGATACAGTCTGCTCCCTCACAGATTGAATACCTCCACCTGGCCTGACCCACCCTTGTATTTGGACTTTGTTACGTGGGACTGGTTTCCCGGACTTGCTTTTAAATAAGTTCCCCTGGGGGGGAGGGGGTGTCAATTTAAGCTTTACAGAAAAATGGCAGTTCAACCGGGGTGGGGCTGCTCTGGCTAAATAGGCCCTTACAGTATCATTTTAAAATTTTTAAAAAGCATGTCTTAAGAATTCTCAACTTGTCTCTGAAGAAACAGTAAGAAAAGTTACCATTCTCAACTTCATTCTTTTTTTTTATTTATTTTATTTATTTACTTGACAGAGATCACAAGTAGGCAGAGAAGCAGGCGGGGGCCTCAAAGCAGGCTCCCGCTGAGCAGAGAGCCCCATGTGAGGCTCAATCCCAGGACCCTGAGATCATGACCTGAGCCAAAGGCAGAGGCTTAACCAACTGAGTCACCCAGGTGCCCCTTCATTGTTTTTAATAATACTTTCCTTTTTAAAAAAAAAAAAAAAAGATTTATTTATTTATTTATTTGACAAACAGAGATCATAAGTAGGCAGAGAGGCAGGCAGAGAGAGAGAGGAAGAAGCAGGCTCCCCACTGAGCAGAGAGCCAGATGTGGGACTCGATCCCAGGACCCTGGGATCATGACCTGAGCCTAAGGCAGAGGCTTTAACCCACTGAGCCACCCAGGCACCCCAATAATACTTTACTCTTTAACAAAAAAAACCTATATTTTAACAAAATATAGGTTCACAGGAGAAATTCTGGAAAAGTACAAATAAAATAAAATTCATTCGTAATTCTGACCAAAAAGAAATAAGCAGTCAAGTAGTCAAGAAACCTGGAAAAAAGTGAGAACACAATTTTGAAGCTAATAACAAGACAAGAGAATGATAAACACAGCAGACACCATCTCTAGACTCTAGAGAACAAATTCTGAGAAGCCTAAAAAATATTTATTATACTCCTAGAATAGACTGCTGCTTTCGTGGCCCAGGAGACACTAAAATATGGCAAGATGAGAAACACAAGACAGCATCACGTAGACCAATTAATTTAACTGGGTAGCTCAGTTTTTAAAACTATCTAAAACTTGGGAGAGGCAGGCACATAGCCAAGAAGGAAACGAAAATGTGGTATGAACCACAAAGGACTTTGTCAGGAAGATAAACCCCAGATTTAGTTGAAGTGCAGGAGCAATTTTTTATTAAGTAGAGGAAAGTAGGGTTCTAAGCTATATTTGGAGGAAGGAAGAGATAAGCTGCAGTGTGGAGAATGTAGGCTATTATTAACCAATCATATTTTCTTTTGGTCCTTTATAACAGAAGAACTTGAAGCTAGAAACAGAATAACAGTATGAACAGAAAATTAGTAGCTTCTCCTGACCCTTAAAAAAAAATTATTTTTTTTTTTAAGGAGAAAATTTCCAAGACATTTTCAGTGAACTTCTGTCATTCCCTTACTTTAAAACCTTCAAAAACTCCCCAGTGGAAAGCAATTATCAATTCTTCAGCTTGACATTAAGACCCTTTTCCAAACGGTTTCCCTGCGCCACCAACCCCCTTCTCCTCCAAATCCTCCTCCAATGTCGACTTCTCTGGCAGGTCCCTTCTTCACCACCAGCCTGGAAGAAGGCCTTTGCAGGAGATCACCCTCGTGCATCTCCTGTCTCATTTTGCCCCTTTGCTGTGATTTTTCCTCACTGGCCTGGGGGACGGGGGCATGTCACATCCTGGTACCAGGAACACAGGAGGAGATGTGCATTTGTTAATTAACTAATGACTGATTTCCTGAGTCAGGATCATGAGAATAGGAGAAAATCAAGAGTACTGTCTCTCCCAAGGATGTAGAACTCTACTGGGTGACTACCATCTGTGTGGCTCCGAGTTAGAGCCTTATTCTCCAACACCCTTCAGAGGTAAGCAGTGCCAGGCCCTTAAAAATAAATAAATGAATGAATGAATGAATGAATGAATGAAACTTCCATTCAGTGGTTGAATAACTTGGCTAAGGTCCCACAGGTAAGTAATGGTTCCAAACTCCATGTCCATAAGCCTCCAAAACTTATTCCAGAAGCAGATTCCAACGAATCCTGTGAGCATTCTCAAAGAGTAAGGACACTGTTCCCTACCTGGGATCATTAGGGCCAGATTCAGAAAACTAGCCTCTTCTTTTGTATAATACGGTTACCAAATGTCAGAAAGCACTTTTTACGATTTCCCAAATATCTATTACATATCAAGTGGTAACAATGAATGAATGGTAAATACATTCCTGAGCATTCAACCAGGTCAAAACCATATTCACAAACAAGAACTAGCAACTTTACCACTTGGACTTCCAAGTACCTTTTCACTATTGAATCCAGACCTGAAACAGAAGTTACTAAACTCAAAGCCAGCATGTGTGGCTTCAAGCAATATATTTAAACTTGTGGATTTTCAAGGTGTTCATCTGTAATGGGCAAAGGAGTAGGGAGGTGGTCAGGTAATCTCCAGGTCTGCTTCTCATCTGTTTCATTCTAGACCCCTTGGGCCAAGAACAGACATCAGACAACAGCTGGTTCAAATCTACCCGCTGGCAAGAAGCCAGCAATAGCCCTGTGTGGCTCTGAGCTTCAAGAACTGGTAATCATAAAGTAAAGAGAAGAGACTAGATCTGGGTTGTTAAGTGGCCAACAACATGAGTTAGCAACAGTATAAATGAAGCAACTATCAGGCCAACAGAGAATTTTCCAATAAAAACTGTTAACCTTTTGAACTGGCTCCTCGAAATGGTGCTGAGCACATTACCACAGGCATTATTCCCCAGCGAAGACGCCGTGGAGAAAATGTCTACCCTGCTCAGAAGGTCTACATGTTTAGAAATAACTTCTTAGGTTCCTTACTACCCTAAATCCTATTTTATGAATTATATGGATGCTGCACCAATATAAATGAGAAATCATATCTTTAATAAAGAGTTTGTTCTTTTTTAAAAGACCTAATCTGATTTTCTCCTTAGTGAACATTTTTTTTAAAAATCCATCTCCATTTCATCCATTGAGTCACCTCAAAGTGAGGAAAACCAGTATTTTTGTTCACAGGACAGCCAAAAAACAGCTAACTGATAGAGCTGTCAGAGTCCGACTTAGAAACAGCTAGCATCCTATAGCATATACAGTATATGTAATCAGTCAGCATTAATATGCATAAATTACAGTCACCCTTCAAATAACATAAAGCAACTATGCAGAAATCACCAGTTTCTGAAATTACTACTAGAAACCCACTGAATCAACTATTCTTAGGAGGTGAGGTGCAAAAGTGCAAGCAGAAGACACTCATTTGCTATAAAATTTTAACCATGCATAACATGAAACTATAAATACACATAAAAAAAATCCAACGTGATTCTCTTGCTATTGGCACTTTCAGGAAGAATATTCCCATTTCAGAGAAATTCCTGCATACAGGCAAATTCTTCTACAGTATTCATGGATCCCTGTCTTCTTTGGTTCCCTTCTAGCTGATTCAGATGCTCAGAAATGAACAATGACATTAAAGCCACTGAATGACATGTGAAATCAACATTTGCCATCACATTCTCCTACTTCTCTCCACCAACATCTTCATCATCATCATCATCACCACGGTAGATGCCTTGCACCTGTTGGTGATCTCCTCGGATACATAAGGAAGTTCATTTGAATGGTTTTAAAAGTTGCTGATACATATTTATAAAATATTCTTTTTGCCCTCTTTTTTTAAGATTTTATTTATTTATCTGACAGAGAGAGACACAGCCAGAGAGGGATCACAAGCAGGCGTAGTAGGAGACAGAGAAGCAAGCCTCCCACTGGCCAGGGATCCTGACTCCATCTCAGGACCTGAGCCAAAGGCAGATGCCTAACAACTGAACCACCCAGGCACCCCTTCATTTTGCCGTTGACCTACCCTAACCTCAAAAACTAACCACCATGGGGTACCTGGGTGGCTCAGTGGGTTAAGCCTCTGCCTCTGGTTCAGGTCATGATCTCAGGGTCCTGGGATCAAGCCCCACAATGGCTCTCTGCTCAGCAGGGAGCCTGCTTCCCTCTTCTCTCTCTGCCTGCCTCTCTTGCCTACTTGTGATCTCTGTCAAATAAATAAATAAAATCTAAAAAACAAACAAAAAAACAATTTTTGAAATGATGTAGACTATAAAATAACAATTTACATAATAAGGTGCACATAAGCACTTCCCTCACACTAATAATAAATTTTTATGGCAATTTTTTCTGGGGATAAACATCTAATTATTATAAGCCTATAATCAGAAAGATGTCATATGAGTACGATCCTAAGGAATTATTTCTTGGAGGTTATCGAGAATCACAATAGGAGGAAATCCTGCTCTGCTGTTAAAACTCTACTGGGATTCATTAATAAAATCATTGCTAAGTAGAAATTCAGTCTTCTTTGGTCTCGTGCCTATTTTATCCCCAGGGACAACAGTACGCCCCTTCTTATCTCCTGCCATGGTGTTTACAGAAGCTGTGTTTTTTAAAATAAAAAGGGGGAGAGCTACAGTTCAAAATTGCTATTATTTTTCTGTTCTGTTCCTCTGGGTAAAACAAGACTTCTAAACTAACAAAGAACAATAATCAGTGCAGATGCAAGATACAATACACTGTAATAGGAAATACTGAAAACTAACATTCACAATGCCACACATAAAAAGGAGCTGAAACTCAGTGTTAAGGCTAAATTGCAAGATATTATTTCACACAGCTGTGAGGGGATCATAAAAGCAACCTGAGATTTCCTATATTTGAAGGGATGTACTTCCGCTTACTTTGTACTTTTCTTGAACTTGGGGCAGATCACTCTTCCATCCCACGCTTCTCAGTTCCAGCTCAGCATCCAAATAAAACTCTGTACCTTTGGGGGCTTAGAGCATTCCTCCCCACCTAGCCCTGTGGGAGCACCCCCACACCACGGGCTCACATGTGCATAAATCAGGGAATCTGGATGACACCCAGCATTTCTGATAGCCTGCGCAGCTGCAGAATGACACTAGCTTGGGAGGAGAGACACACTTTGCAGAAGGCAGCTGTGGGATTTCCCTCGCCCCTCCAACCGGGAGCTGTGATGCTTGGCCAGGGGAACTGGTATTTCCTGTCTCTTCTTCAGTCACTTCCCATTCTTTTTATTGGTATCTATCTACTGGTTTCCACACTCAGAAAAGAGAGCAGAATCAAGAGGACCACCAGATTTCAGCTTTCTTTCACAGCTAATATTTGATTCAAAGGGGAAATTAACAAGAGAAAATTTATAAAACCAAGAGTCTGACCTCAGAAAAGGTTAGTATGATTTTATGATAGAATGTTAAAACCAGGTTGGATCTGATTCTCTAAATATACCATGCCTTTTCCTATAAGACATTTAACTTCAATTATTTGTTCCCCAATAAAAACGGGCTTCTGGGAGGAAAAGTTGGGGGAGGGGAATAGAACAGAAATGAACAATTTGAACTGCAGTTCTCAGCACTATACCTCCACATAGAGTGTAAAAGATACAAAATATCACCACGGACCTAGCGTTCACAGTTCTATGTAGTAAAAAAGCCAGTGTGTGAACTACTGAGAGAACACCAAGCTATACTAAATAACCCAAAACTGAACTATATGGATTGAGCAACCACAAGGTAACACTAGAGATGTTTCCTGAACTTTTTAGAAAAATGTAACTGCATAATTAATGGAATTTTCTCTTCCCGGTGCTTAAGCACTCTAAAAGGTGACATCTAAATCTGGCACCTACTGAGAAATTATGACACAGTTGCTATAATCTTTAGATATTTTTAACTTGTAAAGAGATCAAAGAAAGGGAATACATCTTGACTCAACTATTGCCACATAATTTTCCTTCAAATATCATCCCAGCTGGCTTCTGGATCAAACCGCATCTAGCAAAGGAAGACAGAAACAAATCATGGAGGCCTGATTCAAGGACAGAATGTAACCCAAACACATTTTTAACAAGTAGTGTGAGAAGAGCTGCTTTTCTACTCGTCACAGATTTGGAGAAGCTCTAGGAAAGCAGAGGCCGCACCCAGCCTCCACCATTAAACGCTAGAGTCGAGTTTTAGAAAGGCTTCCTATAGAATCTTGAAGAAGGACCACAGCTGCCCCCCCCCCCTTTTTTTTTTTTTAACCAGTCTGAGGATTTAATTAACCAGGAAGGGGGATTATGGGGAGGGGCACCCCTGTAAAAATGTACAAAAGGTCTGGGGGGCTATGTGGAAGGGGAGATAAATATGTACATGGAGCCCCCTTCCGTCAGCCCCTCCTCCCCCAGCCCTGAGAAGGCGTGAGGACTCGGGTGGCAGGTGCAGGGGGGGCACTTTGGCCTCTGGCTTACTGAGCCCTTGGGGAGGCAGGCCAAGGGCCTAGGGGCCCTCAGGGGGAGCGATGGTGTACCTCAGGGGGTCATGAGCAATGACCCCTGACACAACCCCCACTCTCACCTCTCATACACACACGCAGACACATACACACACTCACACACTCACACACACCCCTTTCTCTAGAGGCTTGTGACCTCTGCCCTCCCAGTGACCCCAAGGTCCATCTGATGCTTGATCTTGCGGGGACTGGGGCTTCGGCTCCCAGGTTCGGTGACCTCAGAGGTGGCTGGTGAGGTCACGACCTTTGCCCTCCCTGGCTTCAATCCTCAGCTCGAGGACCTTGTCATTAGGAAAGGGGGATGGACTGTGCGGCGGCCCCTCCCCGCCCCTCACCTGTCAGCCCAGGCTGGGCCAGGGGCCCTAGGTGGGGAACTGGGCCAGGGCGCGGGCAGGAGCGGAGGCGGTGCCCCCAAAAGGGGTACCTGAAGAAGGACCTCAGAAGGAACCAGGTGTGCTCAACCCATCATGGAACACACAGAAAAATCTTCTCTGAGAATCCCTCCATGTTTCATAAGCTCAATTAGCTCTACACACATTCTGTTTAAATAACCACCATTCTCACAATGACATCAAAACATTTTAAGAGCTTACCACTCTACTTCTGGCTGATCTGAAGATTTGCAATATTAACAATTATTTTCCCTACCATAAAATGTTGTTACCCTAAACCAACTTACAAAAGTTAATTTATTTTCCCTCTATTTGCCAGCTTTATTCCAAGAAGGACTTACAGTGAGCATTTAAACCTTATTTAGTTTAAAACATTTTTAAGAATATCCTCTTTTGCCAGAAATGGAAAAATGTTCCATACTCATGGACTGGAAGAACAAATATGGTGAAAATGTCTATACTACCTCGAGCAATCTACACATTCAATGCAATCCCTATCAAAATACCATCAACTTTTTTTCAAAGAAATGGAAAAATGATCCTAAAATTTGTATGGAACCAGAAAAGACCGCGAATAGCCACAGGAATGTTGAAAAAGGAAACCAAAGCTGATGGTGGCATCACCATTTCAGACTCCAAGCTCTATTAAAAAGTTGTAATCATCAAGACAGTATGGTACCGGCACAAAAACAGACACACAGATCAATGGAACAGAATAAAGACCCCAGAAATGGACCCTCAACTCTATGGTCAACTAATCTTCGACAAAGCAGGAAAGAATGTCAAATGGAAAAAACAAATGGTGTTGGGAAAATTGGACAGCCACATGCAGAAGAACGAAATTGGACCACTTCCTTACACCACACACAAAAATTGACTGAAAATGGATGAAAGACCTCAATGTGAGAAAGGAATCCATCCAAATCCTTGAGGAGAACACAGGCAGCAACCTCTTCCACCTCAGCCGCAGCAACTTCTTCCTAGAAACATCTCCAAAGGCAAGGGAAACAAGGGCAAACAAGAACTACTGGGACCTCATAAAGATAAGAAGCTTTTGCACAGCAAAGGAAACAGTCAACAATACCAAAAGACAACAGACAGAATGCCAAAAGATACTTGGAAATGACTATCAGAAAAAGGCTAGTATCCAAAATCTATGAGGAACTTATCAAACTCAATACCTGAAGAACAAATGATCCAATCAAGAAATGGGCAGGAGACATCGACATTTCTGCAAAGAAGACATCAGATGGCCAACAGACACAAGTAAAAGTGCTCAACAACACTTGGCATCAGGGAAATACAAATCAAAACCACAATGACATACCACCTCACACCAGTCAAATGGCTAAAATTAGCAAGTCAGGAAAAGGACAGATGTTGAGGAGGTTGCAGAGAAAGGAGAACCCTCCTACACTGTCGATGGGAATGCAAGCTGGGCAGCCACTCTGAAAAATGATATGGAGGTTCCTCAAAAAGTTGAAAATAGAGCTACTCTATGACCCAGCAATCGCACTACTGGGTATTTACCCTAAAGATACAAATGTAGTGATCCAAAGGGGCATGTGCACCCGAATGTTTATAGCAGCAATGTCCACAACAGCCAAACTATGGGGGCACCTGGGTGGCTCAGTGGGTTAAAGCCTCTGCCTTCGGCTCAGGTCATGATCTCAGGATCCTGGGATCGAGCCCCGCATCGGGCTTTCTGCTCTCAGGGAGCCTGTTTCTTCCTCTCTCTCTCACTGCCTGCCTCTCTGCCTACTTGTGATCTCTGTCTTCAATTAAATAAAATCTTTTAAATATACATATAAATAAATAAATAATATTTTTAAAACAGCCAAACAATGGAAAAAGCCTAGATGTCTATCAACAGATGAATGGATAAAGAAGATGAGGTATATATACACAATGGAATATTATGCAGCCATCAAAAAAAGAAATCTTGCCACTTGAGATGATGTGGATGGAACCAGATGGTATTGTGCTGAGCAAAATAAGTCAATCAGAGAAAGACAATTATCATATGTTCTCACTATATGAGGAACTTGAGAAACAAGACTGAGGATCATAGGGGAAGGGAGGGAAAAATGAAACAAGATGAAACCAGAGAGGGAGACAAACCATAAGGAACTCTTAATCTCAGGAAACAAAATGAGGGTTGCTGAAGGGGAGGGGTGTGGGAGGGATGGGGTGGCTGGCTGATGGACACTGGGGAAGGTATGTGCTATGGTAAGCGCTCTGAATTATTTAAGACTAATGAATCACAGACATGTATCCCTAAAACAAATAATACATCATATCTTAATATGACCCAGAATAAAGACCCCAGAAATGGACACTCAGAGATAACCCAGAAATAAAAAATAAAATTGAATTAAAAATTAAAAAAAGAATACTCTTTGTTAATGTACTAAAAGTTATGATTTGGCCAAGCCGAATTTATTTTAATTCAAGGGACAACAGGTAAAAAGCATTAATTTGGAAGTTTAACATAGTGAATGACATAACTTCCATATAGAACTTTTGCTTCTAACTATTCTCTTCAAAGTACATTTTCATAAACTTTTAAATATTTCTGACTTCAATTTTAATTTGTAATAATTGCCCTAGGGTGTGTGTATGATTATTTAAGATTATAACAAATCCTGTAACACATTTAAAATAAAAGCAGGAGATTATGCAGTTTTAATTTTATCACAAAAATATAACCAATCACATTATAAAAACTTTAGAAACAAAAAGTGGGTAACCACCATATCCATCATTCTAAAACAAACATTATGATTGGTTTAATATGCTTCCAAATTACTTAATGCATCCCTTTAACTATCTGGAAGCATACTACCTATAAAATGCCCATCTCCTAGGTGATTTATGAAACTGCCAGTTTTATAACCATCATTTTAACACTTAAAAGTCTAAGTATTCCAAAAAGTTAATAGTCATCTAAATCATACAAAATAAACAGCAATAGATTAAAATTACAGAAAGAAAAATCCAGTCCTTTGTAAGATGAGAGGGAAAAAAGGACCCACATGTTTTAGGATGTGAAGAGCTGGATATTAACAAAAGGGCAAGTCTCAGTGGAGATCAGCTTTCTCCTCGTATTTTCAGATAAACTTTCTAAAGTTTCTCTAGATTTTCTTCCCTTTTCTTTTCCGCTCTCTTCTATATAACCTTGTGAAACTTTGGGAAAGTACCTTAAACTCTCCCATTCTGTCAAGGGGGGACACAACTGTCATGGGCATGAAGACACTCTTACCTGCATCCCAATACTAGCATTTCTAGTACTCATTCATCTCAATTCCTCTTTGGAAAGTTGATACCAGAAATCTAATCACCAACTAAGTTTCCCCATTGCCTCAGAACTGCTAGAAATGGTTAAATTAGATAGCAGAGATTTATTTCAGTCCACACAGGGAAGCTATGCGATGGGATGTTAGGTTTTGTTTTTACTTACACAAATGAGAAATGATTTTATCCTTTTTAAAATGAACGGTTCTTCCAATCTGAAATGACCACAATCACCAAAAACTTGCACAACTATCACAGAATTATGCTTCTGAAACCCCAGAAATCTAAATCCACGACTTCAACAGTTTTGCCCTTATTTCCTTAATTTTGCACTTTGAAATCCATCCCCTGGAGAAGCTCAGGATAACCCACATGACTCTCTCTGTGAACTATTTTGTGTTCTGGTCAAAGCTCCGACCCATAATTACTGACTAAAAGTAGCCAACTGAAGGCATATCACCCAATGCCGGACTAGCCCAGGTGAAAACAGACGTTTTCCAGCAGTACAGCCTTGTAAGGGAAAGGGCAAGTAGTCTATTAGGAAATGGCAGAAACCCTCTGACTTTTTTTTTTATTATTAAAGATTTTATTTATTTATTTATTTATTTATTTATATGACAGACAGAGATCACAAGTAAGCAGAGAGGCAGGCAGAGAGGGGAGAGAGGGAGAAGCAGGCTCCCCGCTAAGCAGAGAGCCTGATGTGGGGCTCGAACCCAGGACCCTGGGATCATGACCTGAGCCGAAGGCAGAGGGTTTAACCCACTGAGCCACCCAGGCGCCCCAACCCTCTGACATTCTTAAAGGCATTTGTAAATACCACTGCCACCTGAGAAGACTGACAACAATTTTATGAATGGCAACTGAAAGTAAGTACAGTCAGAGGCATCTCATTCCATCGGGGGTTTAGAAAGGAATGGAGAGGCCTGCCAGTGTACGACGAGGAACAGCTTATGAGATCCACACACCTATCCAGTTAATGTTCCTATTTAAATAACATGCTCTAAAGATCCACCTAAAAAGTATCCATTCCTGATACTTACTGCTTACTTCGGACAATTTTAAAACTTAAAAATGAGTTTTGTGATTCTTTTTTTGCCAATACGTATATATTGCTGTGATGTCAGAAGTCCAAAAATGTCATGCAGATGAGACAGAAAAAGCAGTTAATAGGCATCATTTATTTTAAGTAGATCACACACCAAAAACAGGTACACACAGCTGCAAAGCTTTTAAAAAGTTCTCTAGGGGCGCCTGGGTGGCTCAGTGGGTTAAAGCCTCTGCCTTCGCCTCTGGTGATGATCCCAGGGTCCTGGATCGAGCCCCACATTGGGGTTCTCTGCTCAGCGGGGAGCCTCTTCCCCATGTCTCTCTCTGCCTGCCTCTGCCTGCCTCTCTGCCTGCTTGTGATCTCTCTGTGAAACAAACAAACAAACAAATAAATAAATAAAATCTTTAAAAAAAAGTTCTCTGAAACAATTAGTCTAAAAAAGCAGCACCATCTCCAGCTGACTCACATAACTGGAAAACTACTAGGTCTTTTACAGCTTTTCTCAATCTCTGGGAGACTGAATAGAAGTCCCAATAAATCTAGTATGTCCCTCAAGAATACAAAGGTTAAACCCAGTTCATATGAATAGTACTAAACGAGTACAGAATAACCCAAACACAATACATAACAAGGACAAATTCCTCACATATAATGGGGGAAAGTGCCATAGACGCAAAAGAAAAGGACAAAGTAATAATAATTCCAAAATGTCAGAATCTTAACAAAAGACCAGTGTTGATCAGATAAGCAGATGAAGTAATTTTCCTCACTCATAAGATGAGTAGCCAAGTAAGAGTTGTCCAAGGAAACTGCTAAGAGTAGATTTACTTTACAACTGGCTGAATTAGGTTCCAGAGCATTTCAGCAGCTACATAGACAACACTGCAGTTAGTCAGCATTTCTGTGTCTCTCTTTTTTTTTTTTTTTGTTCTTTTTTAAAGATTTTATTCATTTGTCAGAGAGAGAGAGGGAAAGAGAGCGAGCACAGGCAGACAGAATGGCAGGGAGAGGCAGAGGGAGAAGCAGGCTCCCCGCCGAGCACGGAGCCCGACGCGGGACTCGATCCCAGGACTCCGGGATCATGACCCGAGCCGAAGGCAGCTGCCCAACCAACTGAGCCACCCAGGCGTCCCAGCATTTCTGTGTCTCTTAAAGATGGAAGGAATCCTTGAAGACCAAAGAGGCAAAGGAAATGCATGTATTAAATGAAGACCAAAGAGGCAAAGGAAATGCAGACAAAAGACAGACTTCATAGCCATAATCCAGTCAGACTAGCAGAAAAGTTGTGAAAAGTGTCATCCCACACCCAAAGCACATAGCCAAAGAGGCACCTGACATGCACCAACAAAGCCCCCAACAGACCAGACTCATGCAAGGGACCGGTAAGACAGAGCTGAGCCATGTGGACGGATGGAAAATATTCTAGACACCAGGAAACGTTTGTACTCCACCCTACATGAAATTTTCAGGAAATAGCTTGCTTTTTTTTTAATATTAAACACTGGTTTTTGAACTATCTTATGTAGAATCCCCATTTCAAGGATGTCATGACTCCGTGAAAGCACAGAACACGTTGATGTAGTTACTTTTTATGTCCCACTTCTTCACTCCACTCCATTAATATGGAAGAACCCAGACGCTAGACGTAAGATCGTTCACCACCACAACTACTATGCACCAACTGCCTACCTTGGGCCAAACTTGACATCAGGCCCCTCACCTATCTACCTCTCATTTAATCTACAAAGAGAAGATACAGGAGTTACAGCCTGGCTAACAGATGAACCAAATGAGGCTGGAGCCCTCCTTCCTGGGACCAGGGACTCACCGCTACAACACTGACCCAGGAGGCTCCCCGCTGCAGAGGCAGGAAGCGACTTCCCATGCCTGACAGGGACATGGTGGCATAACTTCTCTGAGAGCAAAGTAACAAAATATATAAACTGAGAGCCTTCAAAATGTCCCTGACTTCCCACCCAATAATCAGACCCCTAACTTAAACAAATGATCCAAACTCTGCACCAAATTTTATGCACTGAGATTATGCTATTTTTATATGGCGAAAAATAGGGAAACAAAAATACTATGCACCCTTAAATTTATGATGACAATTTTTAAAGACATAGGAAAACGCAAATATATCAAGTAAAATAAGTAGGAATAATTATAGATGAATCATGATCTCCACCGTTTAAAAAAGCATCTGTGTTTACATATACAGACAAAAATACTGAAAATAAATACTAAAATTTTAGATTATTCTGGATGGTAAAATGATGGGTGACACGGTCTTCTGTACAATCAACTGTACATTCCAAGTTCTCTATTAGTATGTATTTATCTTACGGGAAACAATCAATACTTAACATTTGTCAAGAAAGCGTTCATTCTGCTCCCTCAAACCCGTGTCTCTGTGGAGGCATCATGTGCCCCCAGTGCTGAATCAGGAAGTACAAAGAGATTTCATCTGCAGAAGCAGATTGTCTGAAACACTGTGCAGCTCTGGGCTGGGATAAAAACTTGTCATATTCCTTGTTAATTATTGATGAATCTGGAAGTTGCCTCATTTATTAAAGACTTATGTGCTTTCCAAGGCAACAGGCACACACTGAAGCCTGTAATCTGGCGTGAGTAAGCAGTTTCTAGATGGTAATAGGATTACTTGTGGTGTTCTCATTCAAAGGACAAAATCCAATAAAATAAATTGTAGAATGTGTTTGTTTAAAGAAAACACTCACATATTGTCTTCCACTTCCTCTGCCAGCACTAACTTAGCAATCAGTCAGATCCCCAAGGACACATGCACAGTAATGATGCTGATACACAAACAAGGGGGGGGGATTATTTTGCAGGCAACACCACAGAGCAGCAACAACAGATTAGCCGAAAGTGACAGAGAATGGAAACCTGGGGCCTCTGCCCTCCCCCATGATAAGGGGAGCAACTCTGCATCGCCCTGATTTCTCCCCCCACCCCACTGGAGTACTGAATTCTCTCACAGCCAGGCCTGATGATGAGCCAGCATTCAGGCAATACAGTTTATAAGAAAACGAGGGGGAAAGGAGTGGGGGGGAGGAATCGTGAATATCCTCTTTAAAACGAAGCAGGAAAATTCAAGTTATAGCTAAATTAACACCAAAAAAAAAAAAAAAAGAAAAAAAAGAAAAGGTTTTTTTCCTAAACATGCCAGCAATGATCGTTTACTGAACCATATAAAAACTGACTGCATTTCTATAATTCATGGAATTATATAAGAAAATCATTTATTACTTGGAAGACAGCCTATAAGTATAAAATAATCCCAAGTCTTTTACTGGAAAACTCAAACAGTTACAAAAACCCCTTCTATCCCAGCCCCCCACATGCACGTGCCCACACACATCCATACAAGTGAGCACACTCAGAGGACACATACATGGACATACACACTTCGGTTGATAATCTCAGACTATCATAAAATATAAGAGAATTCCACTGAAAGAAACAAATACAACTGACAGACTATTTTGAAGTGTTTCTTCCTCTATCCAGTGCGGCAAAACAAAATATATTTTTTTCTATAAGAACATTATAGGACATGCTCTGGCCAGGCAAGCATTACCACATTCTAATGTCCTAGGTCATTCTAAAAGATGCAGAAGGCCCTACCGGTCACCACAGAGCATTGGCTCTGCAGGAGGCCACAGCCAGCTCAGACCACCCTAAGTTAAGTCTGGGGGCCCCACAGTCAGTCACCAGTGGAAGCCGCTGGCCTGAGGCTCCATGACTTGAGCATCCCTTGAGCTCCACTGTGCTACTGTGGAATACCAGACTTGGGCTTGCAGAGCTCCCAATCCTATTGCCACCCCGCGTGACACCCTCAGAGGCACGACGGTGCCCCAGTGGCCCTACTCAGGCCAGCATTTTGCCTCAGGCAATTGGGATCCAAGCCAATGCTCTATCTGATTTAAAAGACCAGTTAGTTCTTCAGAAGGACTGTTTCCGCCTTCTTGGAAGAGACAAGAATGAGGGACCATGGTTGGTGGGAAAGCGAGAGCCAGGCCAGCACCACTTCACACCGGTGAGCCCCCTAGTGCCTCCTCGGTCAAGGGTCTGGGAACTCTAAGACGCCATCTGCGGCTTCATGTGTACTGGCCCTTGTGTTTCTCCTTTGCCGGCTTCGTCTAATTTCCCCTGCCTGACCTCTCGGGTGCCTCCAGGATGGATGGGGTCAGTCCCCACAGAAGGCACAACTGCCCCCCGTCCACAGACTCCGCACGGATCTCTTCCTTTGCCGGACGCTGGGGGTGGGAAGATCTGCGACAACAGAATGGAGTCCAAACCGTCTTCCCAATTGAAACAGAAGGGAAGCGATGACCATGTTTCAAACACCCAGTTCAAGCCACCAGTTCACTTCGCTAACTCAATTCAAAAACGTTTTCATTAGCACAGCAGCACCTGTTCTGCCATTATCACGTCTCAGAGATGCCACTCCTCACAGAACAGCTAATGCAAAGAAACACACTTTAATATTCATTCAGACTTAATTATAAAAGATTAAAAAAAAAAAAAAACTTTTGGCCCTACGCAGCCAAAGAAGCATTTCTTTATCAACTACAGCATTGGTCAGAGCTGCCCTGCAGTCTTTTTTCCATAAAGAATACATTTTACCCTCTTTTATCCACTTTATGGACAAGCCACCCACCACCTGGAACTTGCATATCCACCCATAATCTTCATGGGGACCTCTGAGCACAGTAAATCCAGCGTGTCAAGCCACACTTGTCAGCAGCACTACGAATTCTTCACGGGAGACAGGCAGCTCAGAAGAGCACCACACTGAAAGACACACTGAAGAAATCCCTCCTGATGGTATCTGCTTATTTTCTCTTAAAAGCTCATCCACTTTAATTATTTACAAGTAATAAAACACTTAATAACTTCCTTTCAAAAAGCACATGTTCTGGTAATTATTCTTTGTATCCCTTTTAACTTGACTTACTGAATTTTCAATCTCTCTGGGCTGTGGGCGGGGAGTCAGGGAAGGGACCATTTGGGGTGTGCCTAGCGCTGTGGGCCAGCATGGCCCCCCCACGCACACGGTGCCCAGAGGAAAGGAAGCCCAGGGCCGGTCAGAGAGCCCAGAATGCCACCCAAGGGAGCAGGGATGCTGTCCTGACAGCAACAGGAAGCCTCTTAAGTTTTCTGAGCAAAGGAGCATAGTGCTGGCAGCAGTGACAGGAGAACGAAGGACAAAGTAAGAAGGAGAAGAAGAAAGAGAATCCCAGGCCAGGAGACACGTTCATCATCAAAGGAATTGGGAAACTCGGCACAACCTCGGGGAAACCCAAGAGTCAGCTCTGTCACCGACGGGGCCGACGGAAGCAGGTGCAGGGAGCTAAAGGGGGAAAGCCAGGCTGGGGTCTGTTTTCAGGCTGACAAATTTGAATTTTACTTGCAAAGCCATGCAGAACCCATGGACTTCTCTGTACCAGAGCGCTGTGATGAAGTTTACCTTGCTGGAAATACATAGCATAGATCATTTCACACGGGTCAGAAGTTTGTGACCCAGGAGATAGCCAATACAAATTCTGGCTGAGGAGCTGTTTCTTCCCAAAACCTAAAGCACACCAATCATATGCGAAGTGCTTCATTCTAAGCAAAACTGGACAAATGTAAGCAATATCACATTTAGAACATTACAATGGAGCTCCATCTTACTCAAAGTTTAGGTTCTAACTGGCAGGGGTAGAGTAAACTTAACACACAATTAAATTATCCTTTAAAACTCCATTTAATCACCATAAGCACAGGCACTAGGAGGTACTCCCCCAACAGGGTGTTGGCGGGGTGTTGGGGGGAGGGGGTGTTGGGGGGAGGGGGGGTTGGGTACAGATACAGGTTTTCTCACCTCCAATGTCACCGTCAGGCCACACGCCACACATTCACTAAGTGGGCAATCCTATAACTGCCTTTACCTTTTCCACTTTGTCTCTGCTGAGCATGTAGAATGTAATCCATTAAAGTGAAATATCCCTGTGCTACAATACCCATAAACTTCTACCGAAACAAACAAAACACATTGAAAAAGTAATGAGCTCTCCTTTCAACATGGCGCTTCTCTGGCAAATGGTATATAATTTAAAACATTATCAGTGGACAAAAGTCAATCTCCACCATTGCCCAGAATCGTATCTAAGGAAGGTAAATTCATGCTCAAGTTCTGATCAGTACGCAGACCTGCAGAAGACAGCCTTCTGAACACTACGCCCTAGCAGGCTGCTGAAACGACTTCATTTCCTCATCTGTGTACTAGCGTGAGGGGTACTACAGCTTATTTACCTCAGAGGACATTCCAATAAAGGAATCATGAGTGGCACAAACACTTTGAACCTCTCAGAGAAGATGCCACATAAACTCAAGGTGTTATTACCATTATCTCTTTCTACTGAGTAGCCTGGGAAAGCTGTCAGATCTTTGAACTCATGAATTATGAACACAAAGTACTTCTTAGGTTTGTCAGCTTCAAAAGTTCAGAATACACATTTTATGGCCAAGAACAGGACAACTTTAAAACATGACACAAAACAATAAAAAGACTACCTGTTTAATGTTACGTGCAATACACACACACACACACACACACACACACTGCATTCACACATTCCTATAGCAGAACAAAGATGGCCACAACTTAAATTAAGAGTTGACCTCTTTGCATTAGTAAGTGGAGTAGATGTCCTCTGCTCTGTAATCCAGGCCTCTTAATGACTGGTTTGGTGCATAGAAGAGAGGGGTTAATGATGCTGTGCTGACTTCCAGGACTAGGTCTTAAGAGTGTCCTCCTCCTGTCTCTGTAGGAGCCCTTGAACCACAGCATAAGAAGTCCAGCTACCCTGAGACCTCCATTCTAGAGCTGCAATGTGTAGGTGCTCTTTTTTTCTTTTTTTTTTTCTTTTTTCCATATACTGTTTATTATACATGTCATGGGATAAACACGGAGAAATACTGGCTTCAATGAGATTTAAAATGATCTTTACATCAAAAGGGCTGAGGGGCGTGGAAGGTAGGTTTGGGAAAGACAGGGTACATACATTTTTAGATTGGGATTGAAAATTTGCCTATAGCAACTTACAAATCAAGGCGCCACACAAATCCTTCAGGGTCACAAACACTCAAATACACGCAGTGTTCTTGGGAGCATGTGCAAAGTCCCTGCAGAGGGCTGTAGAAGCATCCCTCCACTGTATCCCACTTCTGCTTCCTGGCTGAGTGGCAGCTGAGCCCAGGCTTCCCGCTACCCCGACCAAGCACCACACTTGTGAATGAAGCCATCTAGGAGCCTCCAGACCACATCATCTAGCAGCTGGACAGCCCCACCTAACCCCAATGGAGAAGACTCACTCTGTTGAGCCCGGTCCAAATTCTCAACCCACAAAATGAGAAATAATTAAATAGTTGTTGATTTACACCCTTAAGTTTTGGGTATTTGGTTATGCAACAATACCTAAATATACATTAACTTTCAAACAACGTTTTTGCTGATCAACTTATGGTAAGGTGTTATGTGACACTGCTGAATAAGATAAAAAAATTCTTACATAGGCATCGCTATCAGGGCTATAAAATTCAGTACTAGCAAGTTCTCACAGCTACAGTGTATTTGAAGGCAACGTTTCGAATATTACAAAGAACTATACTTTGCAGCTCTGAAAACACCTTAAGGAAATGACTTCTTGTTGAGGTCACCTCTCACTAGTCATGCCACAAACACTTGAAGCACAGTGTTAGGCTCTTGGCTTGCTAAGGGCACAGCACTTCACTGGCACTGGAAAAGAACTTCAAATGATTTCAAGGAAGCTGGCAAAATCTATGTGAAGAACAGCAGCTCGGGAGGGAACACAATTCCAGACTTCAAGTTATATTACAAAGCTGTAGCAATCAAAACAGTATGGTACTGGCACAAAAAATTGGTCACATAGAGTGATGGAATTGAACAGAAAACCCAGACATAAACCCACATTATATGGCCAACTAATCTTCAATAAAGAAGGAAAGAATATCCAAGGGAAAAAAGATAGCCTCTTCAACAAATGGTGTTGGGAAAATTAGAGCACAAAGTGATGCTTACGGGGGGGGGGGGGGGGTCCAGTGGTGGTGAAATAGGCGATGGGGATTAAAGAGTGGACTTGTCACGATGAGCACCAGGTGATGTATGGAAGGGCTGAATCACTTATATTGTACACCTGAAACTAACATAACACTGTTAACTAAGTGAAATTAAAATAAAAACTTAAAAGAAAAAAGAAAAGCTTAGTTATCTGTCCACTTTTCCCTACCTTCAATAAAACAGAAAACATATAAAAACATAGGACATAAGGAGACATATTGACAGAAATAGCAATGCCATATTGAAGATACAAGAACTGATCGTGGTCAAAGCCTCAGACCAGAAGCACATATTTGCCAGCATCAGCCAGGCCACCCTCGGCACTCTGGTGTGGGAATGGGAAAGGGTGCATGAGAATATTCTAAGAAGCAGAGTATGAAAAGTGTGTAAAAGGAACCCACTACTGGCTTTGAAAGTGTGCCTGTGGGCATTATTTACTGTGACACCCTAAAATGCAAGGGCCACAGCAGTCTGTCACAGTGTAGTAAGTCATGGTGCAGGCCTTGTAGTCAGAGGGGTCCACCTAAGACGGCCAAGCCATCAGGCATCAGATGTGCAACCTTTTGCAACTTTCTCATCCTCTGTAGCCTCAGTGTCCTTACCCGTAAACTTGGGATTGAATCAACACCGCCCTCCACCCTACTTATTAACATATACACACAAAGCACTGGGCCCAGTACTTAGGGCCTGACACACAAGATGCCCCATAAATGCTAACCATTACTGCTGATAATGGTACACCCACCAATATTCCTGATTCTCCCCCCACCCCTATGAAACTCCTCAATGACTTGGGGCTGAGAAAACTTGATAGGTATCCCAGTTAAAGGTCCTTTCTCAACATCTACCCAACCTGACAGGCAAGTAAATAATGCCTCAATACAGCACATCCTGTGTAAGAGCTTTCGATCATCAGTGCTGACCTAAAAATCTTAATAACACCAAAAGCAAAGACTATACTGAGAATACCACTCCCCTGAAATCTAAAAAGAAAGCAGTTTCCCTCCTAATATGTAGGAAAAACAACCCAAAAAGAAGAGCTTTACCGGTTCAGCTTAAAGATCTGAAGCACACCATTCACCTTTCAAAACAGACTATGAGCTGTCTCAAATTCCCCGAAATTAAAAAAGTTCTTACCAAAAGGGGGGGGGGGGTATGTGAGGTGATGAATGCAATGTATTACAGAAAATCTTCACAATGTGTATCAGATCATCACACTGTACACTTTAAATGTTATCTGTCAATAAAGCTAGAACAATGACGACAAAGAATACTCCAGAGCTTGTTTCTCTACAGTTTTACAGAAAGTTATTCTGGAAAGTTTTTGAAAGTACCATCCCACACTTTCATTAGCCAAGCACAAAAACTCAGGAAGTTGTGAAGGGAAGAGAGAGAGAGAAATTCCCATCTCCCATGTGGCCACATCTCTTTTTTGTATCCTGTATGAAACAAAAACTTTCAATTTCAAATGCACTCATGTGAAACCATGTTTACAAACACACACTGGAAGGGATCCAAGCCAAAATATGAACACTGCACAAAGAGATAAAGTTTCATTACTTTAATCACTACCTAGCAACTGCCCGAAACACACATGGAGAGAGGGAGAAACATTATTTTAATAAGATGTTTAAGGCCCTCAAACAGAGAAAGATAATCGTCAATAGTGTGGTGTGGAAAGATAAATGAGAAAAGGTGATCCACTTGAATAGGAAGACAGTCCACTGTTGACAGCTTGGCAAGTCTAACACGGTAACGCTGCCGTGCCCAGGAGCTGAGCAAGTCTTCAAGACGCCACTCCCTACGTAGTATGATAAACAGGTTAGCTCTTGGGTGAAGTCCTCAGGTGACTGGCACCAGGTGCCTTTAGCTGAACTAAAGCATTAAAAGTTGCATCAATCTGTCAATCCTTACACTTACCTACCTAAACAAAAGATGTTTTGTGTTCATTTATTGATGATTTAGCTCCCCAAAATCACCTTCTTAAGATCCAGAGAAGGGTAAAGAATAGGATGGGTACATGAATTATAGAGGCCTATAGAATAAAGGATTACAGAGGTCACATTTTTATGTCAGCTTTTCCATTTTATTTTACAACTGAGATAATCTCTTTGAACCCCCGGGTATTCTTGGAACTAGTACTAGTTAGTAAATTCTGAAGTTTTTAAAAGCATTTCTGTATTTTATAAGTATAAATACTATTTATAATTTCTTAGTTTTATTCTTTCCAAGTTTCAAAAGATATTTTTAAATGGAAATGTATAACCAAAGTTTTTTAAAATACAACAAAGAAATTTTACATAATTTCCGTTGATGCAGCAGAATGACAGCTGCAATTTTAGAAAGTTACAAGGGCTAATAGTAAAAACAAGTAAAAAGTGACACAGGCTAAGATAGTTGGACAAACACATTTCTCCTTGATCTGTAAAAGAATCAGCTTTAACCACTAAGTGATCAGAACATTTGCTTTCCTCTATTTTCAACTAATTCACTAGTATTACTGGAATTTCTATAGTTCTTTTTTTTTTAAGATTTTATTCATTTATTCGACAGACAGATCACAAGGAGGCAGAGAGAGAGAGGGGAAAGCAGACTTTCTGTTGAGCACACAGCCCGTTGTGGGACTCGATCCCAGGACCCTGAGATCATGACCTGAGTCGAAAGCAGAGGCAATCCCCTGAGCCACCCAGGTGCCCCTCTATAGTTCTTTAGAAGGAAAAAGTGACCCCTTAACAAATCATCCTGAAAAATGACCATTTGGTATCACAAATCAAATAAAAATCAACTTTATGAATAAGCCATTAAAATTGTGTTTAATCTGTATTTAAAACTTGAAGAAAAAGACCTAAGAGTCTGTTATATGAAGAAGCATTACCTACATTAAGTCACTTACTGTTCATTCCTCCAACCAAAGGATAGCATCCCCAAGTTACAGATGGGAAAACTGAGGCACACAAAGTTTGTGGGACTTGCCAAAGTTCAAAACTACTGGAAACCAAAACCAAAACTGGAAAAACTGTGGACATCCTGGGAAAATCTAAATGGGTGTCACTGGGATTTAACTTCTTAAATTGCAGAAAAATGTTTCCATGGTTTTTTAAGGAAGAACAGTTTTACCACAAATTCAATTTCCCACATCCAGCACAGTTCTAATGAGGATGAAAAGAAACAATTTAGAAGAGTTGATTCAAGTGAGACAATCATTGACAACCACTCATTGCACAAATGAAAGAACAGTACAGCTAACATCTACTCCATTTTACCCATACGATGCATTTTTTTACATTCTCTCTTCAAGCCCTAACAACAATCCCATGAAGTAAGTGTCACTAAAAGCCAAGGATCCTGGGCTTACGGAGGTTACCCTTCTTGCTCTCAGACACACAAACGCAGAATCTGCAATCTACTCTTCTGAATCCTGGTCCAGAGTGTGTCAATCTGATATGCTGCCTCCTAGGAGACAAAAACACCCATAACCAAACTTTCCACCGTCAGCCAACTGTGTTTTTCCAAACATCTGTGTTTTAAAAAGTGGCTCATAAAATACAAAAGATAAAACTGACCCCACCATAGAACGTTCAGGGTTTTATCACTCTTCCAAGTTTTCTTGGGGGGAAAAAAAAATCCTGACAGTATGTATCTTCAAAATCTAAAATATACTCCTTTCATAGTTCTCAGACAGTACAAATGCTCAAATACCACCATCCGCCAGATGCAGTTGCTGAAGCATTATCAATCCAACTGATGCACTTTCACTAATAGGTCCTCTTGATTTGCCTGAAAGGTTTTTTCCCCAGGTCTCTAACAGAGTGGTAAAAGTACCAAATCCTACATTCAACTTTAATGGATTCAGTGATTTGTCATATCCTGTGTGGTGGTACCTCGGGAACCAATATCCTGTACATTTTACTTCCCTCTTTTGCAGGTGCTGCTGGCTGTAATAAGAGAAATTTCAGTTTAGAGCATAACCCTGCTGGGCAGGAACCCAGCTAACTATTCACACATGACTTTGCACACTGGGTTTCAGAATTATAAATTATGCATCTTAAATGCCTTTGTAGTAGAACAAAGTTTGTTCCCTGGAAAATAGTTTACTTTTTAATTCTAGATCTAATATTGCACTCAGAAAATTAAAACAGACTAAAAAATCTTCCAGTATTTACTGTATACTTTAAAGAAACAGAAAACTCAGTCTCATATCAGCAACCTACATAAAAATGGTATTATCTCTTTATATTTTTAATCTGTTAATACAACATAGTTTTGGTATTTAGTAATCTTAGGTTTCTGAGATATGTAGCGAATTATTTTCTGAAGTGCTAGAGAAGGCATTTTTATTGTATGAATTTTACTGTATGAATTTTTATTGATTTTTATTGTGGAATATCTCAAACAGGCCTTTCCCAAAATATAAACCCTTTCATATAAATTAGTTTTCTACTCTCAAGGGATGTGATAGAAATAACGAACAAGAAAAACCACACACCAGAAAAAATGTCTGGGTTCCAAAAATTAGGTCATACAGAATTTGAATATTAAAGATAATCAAAAAGAATATTACTGCCATGTCTAAAACCACTTAAATTTATACTACTATCAAAATAACAACTTCAAGACTACATATGTGTATGTACGTGTATACACATATCCTACATTTAGTATCAGGCACTATCACATACTCAGTTATACTTCACAAAGGGATAGTGTCATTAAGTCACTTCTGAGCATGTAATTTATCCTAAAAGACACTTCTCTTGAGATGGTAAGGAATTCTGAAGGACACTCCAGGCAAAATACATCCTAACTTCCAACAGCGTGTGTTTGACCCTACGGTCAACTCCCATCATTTCAAAGTAAGGGAAGCAAAATACTTTCGCAGGGAGGTGGGTGGGTCAGGGATCCTGCACCCTGCCTGCTCTGAAAAGTCACTCTACATCACCCATACCTCATGGTTCCATGAGCACCGTAACCAACAATATAGACTAGGTCGGAGCATCTCTAGCTCTGGGGACTGGCATCGGGAGCCCAGCCCAGAACTTCTGAATACGGGAAGATGAAGATGGCGAAACGAAGCCTCACGAACTTGTGAGATTTGCCAAAGCTCGAAATGACTGAGGATCAAAACCAAAAACTGGAAAAGCTCTTCCACAATGGACATCTTTGGAACCTCTTAATCAGCCTTCACTCAATAAAGGCAGCTGGTGAGCTAGGCAGGAAGAAATCCCTGGCTGACCGTGAGCAGGTGAACTGCCGGGGAAGCCTGCAAGGAAGGAGAGAAGTTAACAAAGGCGAGCCCAGGGGCTTGGAGTCTTAGCAGCGAACAGCTTACCAGACAGCAACAGGTCAGAGTGAGAGGCCCAAGAAAGCAGGGTTTACACACTGTATACAAAACTCCTAAAAATAGCCAGTTTTCACTTGAGATTTCTGAGCATCTCTGATGCAGTAATACATGTTTATGGGACTCTCAGAACTATAAAACACCTAAAAAGTGAGCTTTATTCACAGTAACCTATGGAGTCTATTTTTTAACATCTTTGCTGAGACAGAATCACAAACCATAAAATTCACCCATTTAAACTGTACAACTCAAAGATTTTTATCATATTCACAGAGTCATACAATCACTCACTATCTAAATTTAGAATATTCTCATTACCCCCAAAGCAAGCCCACGAGCAGCCATTCTCCATTACTCACTCCCAAACCCAGTCCTCTATAACCACTACTCTACTTTCTCTACCTACAGATGTGCCTGTGTCAGGTCATTTTGTATATACGGAATCATGTAATATACATGGGCTTCTGTGCCTGGCACAGTGTTTGCAAGGTTCATTCACGTTGCAGCATGAATCAGTATTTCACTCATTCTTATGGCTGAGTAATATAATATTCTAATGTATGGATAGACCATATATTGTTCTGTTGGACATCTGGGTTGTTTCCAATTGGTAGCTGTTATGGAGAATGCGGCTATGAAGACTCATGTACATGATTTTTGGGTGAACATGTTTTTATTTCTATTCTATATTTTACAGTCTGTTTTTAAGAGAAAAAAATTAAATAATTGACATTTCATGTGGATTTGGAGATTTCAATTTTATTTCTAAGTTCCAATATCAATGGATAGAAGAAAAAGATAAGCAAAAGTAATATTTAATGTCATAAGCCACCTGAAGATGGCAAGGCAGACCCAAGAAGATGCAAAGCTATGAAAAAAAAAGTCACATGTACATACTCCTTCCAAGTGAAAGAAATCTTAAAGATAAAATGACTAACAAGCAAACAAAGATCACCTTTCTACCATGTTCACACAGCTCTGCATTGCTTTTCATAAAGCTTTCTCTTTTCTATGTAAAACAGAAAAGATACCAAAAATAGGTAAAATTATATAAATTTCTGATTCCCCAACTCTCTGTATGGCCACTAACCTTGGTTCTGGCTAGACCTGGTGTATGAGTGGCCACATGGGAGGAGGAAAGCACACTGTGTGGGCTGAACCAACTATTTTACCCTGTGGAAAATGAACTGAGGAAATACCTCCCTGGACCAGTTTTACACATTTCTTTCCATCCCCGAAAAAAATGCATAAGGCTCCAAACATCTATTATGTGTCCAACATCACTAAGCTGCCTCCAATTCTACAGGGAAGTACAAAGCTCCCAGGACAGAAGGATGAGCTATGGGTTAGGGGTACAAGTGATACTGAGCGCTGCCTCCGTGACCAACTCATCCAGGTCTGCCATGAGCCAAGAAGCACCTCACGTCAGCCAGACTCTCTCTGTGAATCTCAGATCCTAAACATTTCTATTTACTGCTGGCACTTACCCAAGGATCTCAACTGACAGAATTAGAGGCGCCAGACCCAACATAGGTATGTTTCCGGGCCAGATTCCCACACTGCTCTGGCCACCTGCCTTGAACCAGGCCCAATGCAAACCCTATGACTATCCCTCTGCTTGGTCTGAAAACAGACTGAACTCCTTCAAAAGAGCTGAGACAAAAAGAGTAACTTCCAGGGACTCCAAATCACACTAAATCTTACTGTCAATTATAATCTGTTTGTACCAATATGCCAGACACATCAAACCCTAAAGGGCTAGTCATACAGTCTTCCAAGTAAAAGTATACTTTTTGTGTAATAATGCATGCGATGTGTTTATCCTGAGCTTTTTATTTACTCAACCGGTTAAGATTCCTCTGCAGCAGATGTTGGCTCTCCAAGTAAGACTGAGGCAGGACTACCGCCCTCAAGCATGTCCCCAGAAGGAGACGGAGCTCAGTTGTGTTCTGCAGATAAGCACTGTTAACAGAGGGCACAGTAATGCTCATTCACCCAGGTCAGTCCAGGAGCTAAGGCCCCAGGAGAAGCACAGACTGGAGAGCCTCAAACATCCTGAGATGCAGGGCCAACCTCCCAAAGATGCTGGTTTGAGACGAGGCTCAAAAGATGAGCAGACACAGACAGTGGGCATGGGGGCAGCATACAGAAGAACAGACAACACTACGGCAGAGGCAGAAACGTGCGAGCAAGTGCCTGTGGGTAGAATATGGGATGGGGAAGCCCGGTGAGGGAGTGGCTAGAGGCAGGAGGGGTCCCACAAGGGACAGGTTGTGCTGAGGTGACGTGCAGAGGCACTTACACAAAAGACTACAATGAGATTTGCGTTTTTAGAAAGATCAGCCTTTCAGACAGGTTGCATTTCTTTTTCACTTTGAGAGGAAAGACAGAAAATGTTCATAAAACAACATTTATTTCACTTCACTATTTGTTTGCTTGTCCCTATTGTCATTCAAACTCTGCCACAATGTAACTATTTCCCCAAGTTTCAATAAGCTTGTAAGAGTGTAACAACAAGCAGTTATATATGTATTTGCAGGAAAAGCTCATACCAACTGTTAAGACTTTTCATAAAAAACCATGACTTAGGGATGTCTGGGTGACTCAGTGGGTTAAGCCGCTGCCTTCGGCTCAGGTCATCATCCCAGGGTCCTGGGACCGAGTCCTGCATTGGGCTCCTTGCTTGGCAGGGAGTCTGCTTCTCTATCTGCCTCCGCCTCCCACTCTGACTACTTGTGTGCTTCCTTTCTCACGCTCTCTCACTCTCTCTGACAAATAAATAAAATCTTTTTTAAAAAATGACTTATCATGTTTTTAGTAATCAGCAGTACCCCCCCCCAAAAAAAGCACATTTTCAAAAGTTACTGTCGGTAAACTCAAGTTTGTTTTAATAATAACGAATCACTATTAAACAACTCAGGTTTCCATGCTTCAGGGACAAAAGCAGTGGCCCACAGGCCAGAGGCCCAGATGATCAAGCTAGAGTAAAGCCAATATTGGCTGCATTTATGTTCCCTGATACACATACACACATGCGTGTGGGTGCACACACATACACACACACACACACACAGAGGCACACACTTTGCTCCTCTGACTGCTGTGCTGCTTAGGTAAATATTAACATTTTTACCTATTCTTTAATTAAATGACATACTACCTTCTTTAGTAAAGAGGAAAAAACAAGCAGGAATGATAGGATACTTGGGAAAGTTTCCCAGCAAGTAAAACTGGTGAGTAAAACACCAGTGATTCAGCTCTAGCACTAAAGACTCTCCCATTCATCATCTGTTCAGTACTCACATTAACCCTGCCAAGGGAGTAACCCACTTTAGACAGAGGAAAAATGAGTTTCTATAGGGTTAGTTTGCCCCAAGGTTAACTGGTAATACAGAACAGTAATACCTACCAATAATAAATAAACCTAGGTCTCCAAACCCAATCCAAAGTTCTCACTGTCCCCTAAGAGAAGAGGGCTATGGGGGAAGGCAGGGAATTAACAGGTTCCAGCAACTTCCCTCCCTCACTTTACCCTACTCCTATTCCTTCTCAGCATTCAGCAGCACTTTGGACAGAAGGCAGATCTCATCCAAACAGCTGCTCCAGATGTTCTCCCAGAGGACCAGGAGTCCATACTGCTGCCCTGGCCAAATACCCGACTCCCTCCCATACCATCCATATAAAGTCCCAGTGTCATGCCCCCGCATCCACAGTCCTCCTGATCCTGACCCACCACCTGGCATGAATGCCCCTCAGGAGCCACAGCAACCCAGAAAGCCCGAATCAACTGTGTTCACACTGTTCTCCTTCATGCAATCCCTTCCTTCCCAGCTTGCAGACACAGGAGATGCCTCCAGAGGCTCATGCCTGGACCCCACTGCAGACCTGCAGAAGCAGGACATCTTAGGCAGGGAGGTGCTTTCTGAGATCGCTCCACTAGCCAGTTAGGAAGCACTGCCCTCTAGTAGGGCCAGCCTCCTGGCTCACTAAGCCCAATAACAACTCTAGAGACAAAAGAGGATTTCCCCTCCCCCACCCAATGCCTAATGACCACTCACATCTCTGAACTCCAGAAGCAATTACTGTCTGCACCACCCTGTTGCCAAGCAGTGCTCCCACCTACTATTACTATTGTATGTACTCATCTGGTCTCCTAGATATTCTTCTCAAGTGCAACAATTTCATCTAATACTTCTCCATAGAGCATAACATTTTGTACACAGCAGCCCTCCAAAATAGCAACTTTTTTTTTTTAAACAAACACGAAGACTTTCTTATCTTTCTCCTAGCCAGATTTAGGAGGTACAGCAGGAAAAAAGGGAAGCCTCGGGGCCAGACTTGATTCACTCAAAATTAAGGAGTGGCCCGCAAAGAAAACCTCAGAAACCAAGGGCACCACACTTAAAAGTCACTGCAGTTGGTGCTCTGCACCCTGTGTCCATCAGGATTCAAGGATGAGTCAGGCTGCAGGCATGAGAAGAACGAACAGACCCATATACAGCAGACAGTCCTCCAAGTCTAAGCACTCAAGACTAGTTCCTCCAACAGAATTCTCGATGTCTAGCAGAACACCCTCCTTAAACAGGGTCTGGATGAGGATGGGTGGATGGAGATGGAACAGTCAAAACATTTTCACCCATCAGTGATCATAAGCAGAAAAACATTTTTCCACTAGAGGAAAAAAAAAATCATGACTAAGTGTAAGCCTTTAAATATCTGCTTATTGAGGGCATTTCTGGTATTGTCACATCACTCCACTGTCCAAAAAAATTGATTTGTTTAACCTGAAAAAAGCTCAAATACAATGCCAAATAAAATAGCCCCATGACACTACAAAATGCTTATTGCAGAGAAAACTTTAGTGACCTGGGATCTTTCCTTCCCTTTTCCTTTCTTCTTATTGGGGGAGCGGGTGGAGGTGGGGGGAAATTTTAGCTGATTTTTATACAACGCTATAAACATGATCTTTCCACATTTTTCCCCACCAGATGGGAGTCTGTCAAGCCACAGGTCACCTAGCAACTTAAACACCACTCTGCAGCTCGCCAGCTACCCAATTCTTCATACAAAACTTACTTTGTCCTATTAAACAATAAGCGGTAAAGAAGAGAGAATAAGAGTTAAAGCAAGTGTTAATATGTGTTTGCTTCATAATCACCTTAAATGAGGTGGAAGAAAAGGGAAGAAAGACTAAACTTTAATCTTAACCGTTACCTAACAATTTAAGAAGAAAAAACACCAATGAAGACACTCAGCCTCTGACAACATCTGAGCTCAACAGTCTTGTGATTCAATGATTAAACTTTGTGTACTACAAAGTCCATCTTAAAATTCACCCACTGAACTGTGAATTGCACTGAAAGAGCCTTTAAATAATTTTAGAACGCCCTGACTCATCTCTGACTCCTCCCCCTCATTTATATCCAACTCCAATGCTACCATCACCCTGAGAATCACCCTTCCTTCCATCTACACCTGGTGATCTCACATTTACCCTCTAAAAACTCAGCTCAAGGGGCACCTGGGTGGCTCAATTGGTTAAGCAACTATCAACTATCCTCTTTGGCTCAGGTCATGATCCTGGAGTCCTGGGACCAAGTCCCTTGGGCTCCCTGCTCAGCAGGGAGTCTGTTCTTCCTCTAACTTTCCCCCCTCTCATGCTCGATCGCTCTCTCTCTCTCAAATAAATAAAATCTTTTTTAAAAATACAAATAGTATAAAAACTAGCTCATATAACCCTTCTCTTAGGCATGCCTCCCCAGACTCTTAAGAAAACTGCACTCCCTTTTCCATCTTCCCAGGTCACTGGGAAACAACTACACTAATATTTAAAACCAAGGTCCAGATCTATCACTAAGAGTCTTCAGGTACATCTACCAACACCACAGACACAGTCCCTTCTCCAGGCACCACAGCATGATAGTCTACAGCACGGTCACCTTCACTTAAGGACAACGGAGCCTCTTGTCCTAGACCCTGACACTGCCAACTTTCACAAAGCAGCCAGTGGGCTCCCTAGATTTCCAGCACCCAGAATGATGCCTTTAACACAGTAAATGCTTAAGAATTTCTGTAGAAGGAATGAATGATTCGATCAAATCAACGACTACAGTTTTATCTCCCAAACGGGCTTTTCAACCAAAGTCCATGGTGTGCATAGTGAAAGAGAACTAATTTTAACCATGTAAAATGAAACGAAATGTCCTCTCTGTTCAGTAACACAGGCACACTGCCTAGGTTGTATTATTGTATTTCTCTTCCCTTTCACAACTTATTTTGGTCTCCAAAATGCATATGCAATCTGATTATTGATTTAGAACATTTAGATCATAAACTGCCATTCATAAACAATTTTTTAAAATGTTAAATGTAGGTTTTAGAGTTCTGTTTTCCCTTGTCAGCACTGTAAGATAAACGGGTGCCCAATTTCCACTAATTGTATTTGATTTTCAATAACAGTTAAACCAACTGTAAGAAGCATTTTAGAGCTGTTAAATATAGTCAACATCTTCCATCTTTCTGTCAGGTTCCTAAACGTTTCCCCAGATGATCTTCAAAAGGCCAAATTTATGCTATTCTATTCAATATATACTATAAACCAAACAACAGTGTAGAAAGTTTTTCTCCCTTAATTTCGGAGAAAATTGGATTATGCAGCCTGTATACACCTAAGTGGGCAATGCCACCGGTCCCTCTTGTCTGCTGCCCCTCAGCCTGCACAGGAGCTAGGCCACTCCACCACCGAAAACATGAGAAATTTTTTAAGTGAACATGCTTTCCACCAAATGTTACTCTACAGCAAAGGAAATATCCTCAGGTGCTTGACAGAAACTTCGGAGGCGTGGGCTGTTGTCAAACAGACAGCAGATAAAACAATTTAACAAAATGCCTTTTCATTTCTGACACATTGTAGAGGAATGCAGTTAAGTGGAGACAATGTTATCACTCCACGAAGAAAAAGGGAAATCTACTCCACTCCGAAATCAGGCCCCAGCTCCGCAGCCTCAGCACCATATGGAACTAGTTCCAGATAGGTATACGCTGAGGTCCTCGGCAGGAAAACTTTTAATTCAGTGACTGATCAGGGCTGTGCCTTTTAAAGGAGTCCTCCTGCACGGGAGCCTCCCAAGCACCGAGATTCCGTCCCCAACCAATGTCCGCGAGCCCGTGGGAGCGGGCGTCCCTCTCGGGGCTGCCGGCTACTGTCCCCCACCAGCTGCCCCCGAACCGCGCTGGGGCGGCCCTGCCCGCGGGCAACCGGGAGCGAAGGGCTCGTGGCTTCGGCTCCTTCCCCCGCCCGGACGTAGGCAGTGCTGGAGCACAAACGCCCGGCTCTCCGCCGCGTGGGGAATAATTAAACTCTCCTCCAACCAAAAAAGTTCCCTTTCCCCAGCCTTTGCCGCGGGGCCTGGGAGCGGGGAAAGGCCTGAGGCTGGATTTCCACCCCCTGCAGCCGGGGGAGAGGCGTCCGGCCAGGCTTCGCCCGCGCTCCGGAGGGCTGGGTTCGGGCTCGGCCCCTAACAGGCTCCGAAGGGGCTCCGGTGGCCGACGCCCGCCCCGCGGCCGGAGCCCCGAGGGAGAGGCGGCCTGCGCTCGACCAGGAGGAGCCGCGGGGTCCGGCGCGCTCACCCGGGGCTGCACCCGCGCCCGCCCTACCGGCCAGGCCCGCGCGGAGAACTTTGCCGCCCGCAGCTCCGGGCCGGGGGCGCCCGCGAGGCCCCGGCCCGGCCGCCGCACTTTCCCTTTCCCCGCCTCCCCTCCGTCTCCCTCCTCCCCTTTCCAGGAAGCGCCATATTGATCCCGGCGCCTTCCCCCTCCTCCTCTTCCTCCTCCCTCTCCTCCTCCCCCCTTCTCCCGCCCCCACCCCCGGCGCCCCGTGCGCCCCCGGCCCCTCACCTTGGCGATGGCCTTCCGGTAGCGGGTCACGGCTTGCTGGATGAGGCTGAAAACTTTCATGTGGCCGTCTCCGCACGGCACGACCACCCGGGTCCTCCCGAAGCACACGGTCACTTTCATGCCGCCGCCGCCGCCGTCGCGGGCCGGCCCGCGCCCCTCGCTGACCGCGGCGGGAGCGGCCCCGGGCAGGGGCGGCTGGACGCTGGGAGCGGCGGGGCCGCTGCACGGGCGCGCGGGAGGCTAGGGGCGCAGGCAAGCGGCGGCGCCGGGGGGCCGCTCGGCTAGCATGCCCGGCCCGGCCCGGCCGCCCTCGCCTGGCCCGGAGCTCGCCTCGCCTCTCCCCCGCTGCAGCGCCCGCAGCCTCCGGCCACCTGTTCGGCGTCTCGGCGCGCTTGACGGCGGCGGCCCGGGGCTGTGTGGCGCTCGCGCTCACTCGGGGCCGCTGGGGGAGGGGCGGCGGCGAGGGGAGGGGAGGAGGAGGAGCAGGGCCGGGCACACAACACCGCGCACATGCGGCAGGGGGAGGCGCGGCCCGCTCCCCGCGCGGGGCGGAGCGCACGCCCGCGGGCCCACGCCCCCGCCGACTCCCTCCCTGGGGCGCGGGCGGCCGCGGGACCCCGACCGCACGGCACGCCCCGGCCGGCTGTCTTCCGCTTGGGCCAGCCCTTTCCCGAGCGCCGCCGCGGAGGTGGAGGCCGCGGCACCCCTCCCCTCGCCTCGCCGACCCCCGCGCTGGGCACCGCGGCCCCCACCCGCCCCCCTCAAGCGCTCCGACGCGCTGCGGGGCTGCGCTCGTCGCGCTGAGCCCCTCCTCCGGGGCGCCGCTCCACACACACCCCATCCCCGAGGTCTCTCCAGAGCCCACCCCCTTTCTTTGTCACTTTTAATCCCCTTCCTCAGGCTAGGGGGTTCGGGAGAAATCGTTTCTGGAGAAAGCACTTTACTCTTGGCGCCGCGGACTCAATGCACAGGGACTCCTGGAGAGGAGCCGTCCCCACGTTACCACCGAAGGATAGGGACGGGACTGGGCCGGGATGTTCCAGCGGAGGTTTCTTCTCCCGCGGGGGCCCTCGCGCCGCGGACATCTCTCCCCCCACCTCGGGCCCGCATCTTGGCAGGGTTTTTGGTTCTGGCTGGCTTGCTGGGCTGCAAGGCCGGGCGGAGGCTGTTACGCGTTAAAAGCAAAAATTAATCGTCTGCTCTGGGGAGAGGTTGGTGAAGCTCTGACTCGACCCGGCCATTCTCTAGAAGCCGTACTATTTACCCTGAAGTTTCCTGTGACCGGGTGATGACCCACCCACTTCAACATGTAGATTTAAACATCTGCAAGTCCCATAATTTTATTTCTTAAAATTCTGCAACACAAGCAATCCTAACGCAAATTCATGAACAATACATTTAGAATGCCTGTGGGGAAGCTGTGCAAGGGGATCCCCACGATGCGCTGGCGCTTAACTCGGGCACTTAAACCCCAGAAAGAGAAAGCAACTCTGTAATGAGTTACATGCATGCGGGACCTGAGACATTTTTTTAAAAAGTGGATGGTATCAAGAAAAGCAACCGGCGCTCCTCTCTGTCTTAGTTATGAGCTACGATTCCTTAATAACGGTATGTCACTGTGTTTACAGAATGACAAAGGTCAGCAAAGAGTCTTTTGTTCATGTCTGTCCTAAATGGTAGTAAATTCATTTTTTCCAGTTATTCCTAGAATACGTGAATTAACAGCTGCCTTGAGCTGACATAGAACGTCAGCATTTACAGCAGGAAGAGCAGGTGATCACCCTTCCATCCCAACACACCTCCCATTTTAAAAATAAGGAAACAGATCATCTGCTTTCCAGACTCCCTAGCACTTTCCCCTGCCCCACACTGCCCCAGGTATAGTACAATTTGTCACTTAAAAAAAAAAATTATACTTCCTCTCATCTACAGTCCTTGACCAATGTACTCATCGGTTCTGGCAAACCAGTGCATTAAGCAGGTGCTGGGTGTCATCATCACCATCTTACCTCAGGATATCCACTGAGTGTTGAAGTCCCTTGCCCAAGGCCACAGAGAAAGCTTGAGGCAGACCCAGAAATAGAGTACCCGTTTCCTTCCACACATTCGTGGGAAAGGCTCATTATACTCCTATTTGGCTGGAACGTTCCACATTTCTAACCAATAATTAAGTTTGTGATAGTTTGTAACTATGATAACAACTCATGCTGAGGTCTTCTTGCTTCTTGTACTAATAGTTGGGTCCACACAATTACCCATAATTGTAGATGTTGTTTCTGTTTTAATGCATGGGGGAGGGAGGAGTATACTAGTTTAGAGTGGGGCTTTCTCAAAATAATTGATTGAAAAATAAGTTGCAGAGCACATCAGACACCAGAAGTCTCTAGATTCAGATCCTGACTCTACCAATTTACCAGCACCTTAGACATGACACACAGTCTCTCTCTAGCCTCAGTTTTATCAACTGAAAAGTGGACTGATGGTCTCTGTCTCATCAATTATATGGATTAAATAAAATAAAGTGGGGTGTCTGGGTGGCTCAGTCATTAAGCATCTGCCTTTGGCTCAGATCATGATCCCAGGGTCCTAGGATTGATGGTGCATTAGGCTTCCTGCTCAGCAGAAAGCCTGCCTCTCCCTCTCCCACTCCCCCTGCTTGTGTTCCCTCTCTTGCTGTGTCTCTCTGTGTCAAATAAATCAATAAAATCTTTTTTAAAAAATGTTTTTAAGTCTACTTAACTAGCTTAAGAAACTTAAAGTTTTATTTAAATCAACCTAGTTTTTCTAGATATAGTGATTCCCTTTATGTTAATAAATGATAAAAAACTAATACTGTGTTAATTTTTGATACCAGATTCTTGGGTATCTTGAGTCAAATTCATAAAATTGCCTCACAAATAGTGAATCTACTCTCACCAATGTGCTTCACTAACATCTAACCATGAAGATCCATTAGAGCCAGGCTACCTAATCGGTTCTGGCCTAAATGGACAAAAAAGGAAACCCCATCCTAATGAGAACCCAAATCCTCAAAGTCAAGGGTGGAATGTTATATAAATATTTTCTGGTGTGTTTACTCTCTTAAATTCAGCATATATCAGGTGGAAAAAAATTGTAGCCCTTATCCTATTTGTACTTCTCCTTTACAGTTGATTGATTTGACTGGTTTTAAAAACCTCAGAGAATTTTGAGAATTAATTGGGATCCACCTGGGTTTTGTGCCTATCTGCAAATGAAAATGGGCAGGTGTGACCACCTGGACTGTAATCTCAATTATATCCATCAGCACTCACGTGCCCTGTGAAATACATATACCACATGGGCACAAAGAGTATCCTATTACCTGGCATCTTCCCCTTAGAAAGGTAATAATTAAAAATTAAGAAGACATTTACAAGAGTTTCTGAAATTCGGTCATACATTGAAAATTGAAGTTATCTCTGGGATATTTCACCCACATATTGAGTGCCTCTCCATAAGTATTAAATTTAAGATCGTGTTAACACTTGCACAAGCACAGTCTAATAGAAGAATCAGATCAGTATTCACCAAATAATTTTTGTCTAACCTCTTTGTACCAAGCATTGCACTGTAGGCTAGGTGTGTAAGTTCCTCTCATTTTTTATTAAGATTTATTTATTTATTTGACAGAGATCACAAGTAGATAGAGAGGCAGGCGGGGCGTGGGGGTGGGGGGAGCAGGCTCCCTGCTGAGCAGAGAGCCCAATCCAGGACCCTGAGATCATGACCTGAGCCAAAGGCAGAGGCTTTAATCCACTGAGCCACCCAGGTGCCCCTATAAGTTCCTCTCTCATGAGATGCTCAGTCTAGTAAGAGCTTCAGATGTGGACAGGTAGCCACTGGAGAATGTGATAGGTGGAGGCCTCCAGAGAAAATGTGAACTCCTTCTGGGAAGAAAGGGAGAAAGGTGGAAGCAGGCCATCTAGAAGAAAGCAGTCAAGAGAAGCATAAAGCAAACCTCCTTTGTCACTTCAAATCTTCATGTAGCTGCAGAAGAAATTGAGTTTAATGATATCTCTTATTTAACCTAGTAGATCCTAAATATTTTCATTTCCACATGTAATCAGCTTTTCAAAAATACTAATGATATTTTTCGTACACCTTTGACTATGAATTCCTCATGACCTCCATGTGTAGTTTATCCTTAGAGTATATCTCGGTTTGAACCAGCCCTCCATATTCATCCACTCATGCATGACTCATTCATCAAACACTGTTTAACTAGCATGTGTCCAATCTCTGGAGGGTTCAGTGGCTGCGTGAGGCTGGTGGCTACCGTACTGGACAGCACCGCTGCGGAGGACGGGACCACTGATGGCTGGAAGCCACGGGCACCATCAGGGAACATACACATGGATCCAGCTCCCTGGGGGCAGAGACTATACTCTTCACAGAACTTCCCCAGAACTGCTCTGGGGTGGGGGAAAAGAGGACTTCTCGACATAGATATGAATCGTGTAATAGTACCGTGGTGTTTAAGAAAAAAAGTACAAAGACTGGGGGAAATCAGAGCTGCACGTGGGCTCAGTTGAGCCTCCCTGATGTGCAACATTAAACATAAGTCTAGTAACCGTGGTTTTTCTAATGAAACAGGAGCTTGTATGAATTGGATGGGTGAGAGAAATGGCCAATGAAAAAAGGAAAAAAAAAAAAAAAGCAAGAAAGGAAAAGAGTAAGAGAGGAGAGGAGCCTTAATGATCCCCGACCTGCTGAAAGCAGTCATCAGACACGAAAAGTACAGGGAGTGACTCGGTTCACAACAAAAGTAAATTGTATAGGACAGGATTGGCCCTGCCAGGCTTCCTCAGGCTATCTCCTTTCCCTCTCACATCCAACGCTGCGTCTTCACCCTAGAGGCTAGTATGATCCAAATGGCTCCAAAGGACACCTGACTCACCAGCTTGTGATTACAGGATGGAGTAGTATTTACTTTTATGCCCTGACCACACATATCCAAGCCCTCACCTTCAAAATATTGCAGGGTTGCCCTCCACCAATCCATCAGCTCTAGTTCCCACATTCTTGCTTTCCTGTTCCAGTTTGCAGAAATAACTGGAAGTGTGTCAGCATTGCTCTGTTGATACAGCCCATGTTGAAAAAGCTGGCATCCAGGCTGAGCTCACCACTTCTGGATGTCCCCGGTGTCACTCACCCAGCGTCAGAGACTCAGAAAAGGCCTGGGTCACCTGCAGAAACCTCAGAGACCTAGAAGGACCTGAGTGGCCCACCATCTTTTTGACAGCTGTCATGGCCCAACACTCAGAGCCCAGGTTCCCTAATCAAATGCCTCTGTCCTTCCCAGGCTCCAATGTCAAAAAACAAGGGAATTTGTTGATGAAGTCAACGAAGACATACCCACCAGGGCACAGAGCAGGGGCGAGGCTGGACCAGATGGTGATATTAAACTCAACTACAGTAAAGACAGATCTGTAGAAAAACCAAGCAAAGGAGTCTTAGCCGTTTATTTCCTGGAGGTCCAGCGTGACCTAAGGCACATTGGATTCTGAGCATCCAAGGGCTGGACAGGCGTTTCCACATGATGCTTGATAAATGCCACTCTTTTCGGCTAAATCTTTTAAAGCAAAGTTCAGGGTCAAATTCTCTAGCAAGGCCTAGAATGCTGACCTTGTAAATTGCCAGGGAAGTCAGAGATGTAGGTAACAAGATTGCTACTATCTATGGAGTTTCAGAATCTGAACTGGGATTCTCTGCTGGGTAGGAGACCATTCTGCCTTCTCTTCAATGTGGGCAGGGTTCTACCAGGAACACAAAGTACCGTAAGCCTTTATGTTTGTTTGTTTACTTGTTTTTAACCTTAAAAATTCAGAGAAAATGAGGTGGGAATGGAGGCAGATCAAGGGAATGATTTTAAACATTCCTTAAGAAGTAAAATTCTCCTCACCCAGGAGATACTTAATGTGTGACAGCTAAAGAAAAGGGGATGAAGTGACGTCACCTAAAACCTCACGCCAATGCCTAGTTAAATCTCAGCTCTGAAAGTCTTCTGGTAAGGGGATAGGTACAAGGTTTTAAAGACTATTTAACAAATGTGACTAAGCAGTTTCATTCAGTAGAGAGAGAAAGAAAAGCAAATGCATTGAGATTGATAATTGGAACAACATGCTTTCCCTTGACCCAGTCAAGTTTAAACGGCTGAAATTCTCAAATCATGAAACAATGAGGATGAGTAAAGGAAAAGCTTTAACTGGAGTCAACCAACCATGTAGGGCCTTCTCAGACTGTGTCCAGGGCTGGGATATCTGGGTTACCAGTGAGAGACCCTTTTATCTCTCCCTTCCCCTCACACCCTGCCAGCAGAAGGAGGCATGTACTCTTGTCCCAGAGCCAGACCTGCTCATGTCAGAAGGACATGAGTGGAGCTGAGGCTGCTCTGCCACGAAGCCCACAGGACCCCTGGCACTGTGTGCAATAATTCAGGTATGCTGGACCAGTGCACATCCAGCCCTGCTGATCTTCTCTACCTGATTTTAAATGGCTGACTCATCCTTCCCTCCTCTGTCAAGTCACTCTCTCTTAAGCTAGGCATTCAATCTGAAAAGCTCTTTCTGGTGCTTTGGAATTTCATCTGCTCAGTATCTAAGCCAACGCTGCACGCTTGTTTCAGCCGGGGAGGTTTCCTAGGTAAGCATGATGCCATGGCCCCCACCCAGGACCCAGAGCTCACAGAAGTCAAACACCTTTTCCTGACAAAACAACAGACTCCCTTGCCCTCGCCCAGCCTTCCCTCCATTGGTGATCTTTTGAGCCAGACCGTGTCATTTCCCTCTTCAGAGCCCTCCAGCGCCACCTCTTTCAAAACAAAACCAAAGTCCTTATATTAGTTTAGAAAGGTCTGCATGATCCACCCTCCATCCCCAAACTTTTTCTACTGCTTTCCCTGTTCACTCCGTCTCAGAGGTCCCATCTCACTGCTGATACTCAAACAGGCTGAGTAGCCTCTCTCCTCAGGGCCTTTGCACTTGCTCTTCCTTCAGCCTAGAATGCTTTTCATCCCAGTATCTGCATGGCTTCCTCTCTCACTTCCCTCAGGCCTTTATCCAATGTCATTGCTGCATTTCCTGACCACCTAAGACAAAGTAACAATAGCTTTTCCCTGTCCTTCTCTGTGCCCTGTGACAGCAGCCTGTGAGGACCAAGCCAAGCTATGCCTGGACTCCTGACCCCAGAAACTGTGAAATAACAAATAGATCTGATTTAAGCCTGCTAAGGTTGTGACAATTTGTCACATAACAATAGAAAACTAATATATCTATTCAATAAAGTCTTTGAATTGTATTTTAAAATACTTTGAAATCATAAGGATCCTCTTGAAGCCCTGTAGCCTGATGCTGAGAATCACATAGGATCCATATTAATATACGAGTCTCATGGCTTCCCCTTGAGATTCTGATTCAGTAGGCGTTGGGTGGGACCTCAGAATCTGTACTTCTAATCGGTGTCCTTGTTAACTCTTGTCACCAGTTAAATTGAGAAAGCCCTGACTTTGTTGTCAAAAAATGAAAGAGAGGGGTGCCTGGGTGGTTCAGTCGGTTAAGTGTCTGCCTTCTGCTCAGGTCATGATCCCAGGGTCCCAGGATAGAGCCCATCAGCCGGCTCCCTACTCAGCGGGGAGCCTGCTTCTCCCCTACCTCTGCCTACAGCTCCCCCTGCTTGTGTGCTTTCTCTCTCTCTCTCTCTTTCTCTCTCTCAAATAAATAAATAAAAATCTCAAAAAAAAAAAAAAAACAAGAAAGAAAGAAAGAAAAATGGAAGAGGAAAAGTCACCTTGGGCTGCAGTGGTCAGAACTGATGTGACGTTGAAGAACGGAGTATGAGTGGAGACATTTAAACAATGTTGTTCGTGCACTTCCGTGCCACCCAAATGCTGGGGTCTCAGGTTGGACCACTCACGTCTGATTAAAAATTCCTGTTAATTCTCTAACATACCTCCTCGAAGCTGTCATCAAAATCCCTTTGAAGGCCGCTTCTCCCACTTCTGGGCTCCCATTATATTTGCATACAAGGCTTTTTTCATTCAGCTGGTGTTCATTGAGTGTCTACTATGTGCCAAGTGCTATTCTAGGCGCTAGGAACAGAGCCATGAGCAAACAGAATACAAATCCCTCCCCTTACTCTGCTTACAATCCAGGATCTCAAACTGTGCTCTTAGAATGAATGTTAGTTTTTGGCATTGGTTCTCAAAGTGTGGTTCCCCGGACCAGTAGCATCACCATTGCACAGGAACCAGCTAGAAAGGCAGACTTTCAGGCCCCATCCTAAACCCACTGAATCAGACTCCATCAGGATAGCACCTAGCCTTCTGCATTTTTAAAAACCCTCCTTTGCATTTTGATGCACACTAAAATTTGAGAACCACTAGTTAACAGATCTGTCTCCCAGTTAGGCCTAGGTCTTCCACAGTATTCTGGTATCCCATTCACCATTCTAGCCTCTAGAAACTGCCAGAGAAAATGTTCTTAATTCATGTGTTGAAGAAATTGTACAATGGATGACCGAACTTACAGTCATCCTTAGAGTGATCTGGGGCCCAAAGTATTGGAGAACTAACTCAAAATAATTTATACATCCTCCCCCCCAGTTTTATATTATTGAAGTCAAGTTAAAATTAATGTCGAAAGATCACTTGATGCAGAGTAAAGCGTGTCAAAAGCTTTAAAATGAACTCTGGGGGCGCCTGGGTGGTTCAGTGGGTTAAAGCCTCTGCCTTTGACTCAGTTCATGATCCCAAGGTCCTGGGATCAAGACCCGCATCGGGATCTCTGCTCAGTGGGGAGCGTGCTTCCTCCTCTCTCTCTCTCTGCCTGCCTCTCTGCCTGCTTGTGATCTGTGTCTGTCAAATAAGTAAATAAAATCTTAAAAAAAAAAAAAAAAAAAAAGAACCCTGAATTGCAACCTAAGAAGTGGCTGTGGGAAGTGCAAAGTGTGGACCTCCTTCCTTGCCTTGGACACACAAGAGGCTGTTCTGATGTGTGTGTGCACCGTGTGCATCTGTTCATGTAGGTGCAATGTGTGTGCATCTATGCATGCATGTGCACTGCGTGTGCATAATGTGTGTGCATCTGTGCACGTATGTGCACTGTGTGTGCGTGTATCTGTGCATGTGTGTGCTGTGTGCATCTGTGCATGTGTGTGTGCATCTGTGCATGTATGTGCGATGTTCATGCATCTGTGCATGTGTATGCACTGTGTGTGTATCTGTGCATGTGTGTACTGTGTGCATCTGTGTGTGTGTGCGCGGTGTGTGCATCTGTGCATGTATGTGCGATGTTCATGCATCTGTGCATGTGTATGCACTGTGTGCATCTCTGTATGTGTATGCACTGTGTGTACGTGCATCTGTGCATGTGTGTGCATCTGTGCATGTGTGCAATGTATGTGCATCTGTGTGTGTATGTGCACTGTGTGTGCATTCATCTGTGCGTGTGTGCGCTATGTGTGCATCTGTGCGTGTGTGCACTGTGTGTGCATGCCTGTGTGGTGTGTGCGTGCCTGTGAGGACATGTGTGTGCACGTGTGCACAATCTCCCTTTGCTGCTCTGGGCCTCTGCTCAGCCCAGCTAAGTGTGGAACATTGTTCCCTGCACCCTTGGGGTGGTTCAGCCTGAGATCATTCAGACCAGGAGGACCCACTGAGCAAGAGCAGAGGCAGGATGACTCGGGCCTTTTTGCGAAGCACTGCTAAGCAGACAGGCCTTGTGGAAGTGGAGGATCTTGGACATGACTGGCTGGAGGTAAAGAATAAAATGCATTTTGGGGGACCCACTAAAGGTATACCTTTCATGCTAAAATTTCACATTTGTTCAGTAGTGAGTGAGGAATCTTAGAAGCGTTTGAAGTATAAGAGTGGCCCAGTGAAAGTGTCTGGTGGGCCAAGGACTGGGATCGGATGAGATCGCCTCCAGCCTCACCATCATGCCAAATGGTCGCAAGAAGTTATTTGGGACCCCTCTCTCCCCCACAGTTAGGACTTAGGAAAATACCCCCAGCCCAAATGGAAAGTGTCTCCCTCCCCAGGACTATACCACCATCCGCTGCTTGGGCCTCTGATTCATCCTGGGGCCCTCCCAGGTGTGACCACTCCATCATGGTCACGGCTTCTGGCTGCGTCCACAATGTCTCCACGGCACTGCGGCAGCTCACCCCACCTGCTCCTTGCTGGGACATCCTGATGCTTCCCAAGGCCTGGGGTGAGCCTGTAGTTTGCTCGCCTACCTCACTTGCCACAGCTAGACGCTGGGACAGGCGTGCTTTCTCTGAGGTCCATGAGAAAATTCCCAGTGGACCTAAAGCTGGCCAGAGCAGGAGTGACTGGGGGCTAGGTAGCTGTAGCACTCCAGCAGGCTAGTTTTTCCCAAGTAGAACCTCACCAGCCCTGGAGCGATACTCATGCTCCCTCCTTTCTTCTGCACTCTCATATCCAAACCCGTAGCCCTGTGGCCCACTGCTGCCAGAGCCACCTCCCTCCCTCTCCTGACAGCTAGTATCACTTTACCCACTTCTGCACAACCAGATTTCACAAGCTCCAAAGGCGTCCTTGTAGATCTTTGAGTCTTTCGTGAAAAAATTACCTATCCACTCTCTCAGCTTTTATTGGGAAATTAGTAATTTGCCAAGCACAATGCTAAATGATAGTAAAAAGGTAAGGCATACTCTCTGCCCTCAAAGATGTCCTTTTCTTGAAAAGGAGGGGACTGGAGAGTGACGTAAATAGGCCATTACAACACAGTGTGCAGCTTCCCATGAGAACATAAAGGCTAGAAATTTCTGTGGTCAGATGCAGTCAGACAAAGCTTCCAGAAAAGGGTAATTTTAAAAATGGATGATTGGCAAAGAGATGCTTAGAAAATGACGGGGCCCCCACGTGCGGTGGGCCCAACCCACTAAAATGGATTATGGACAGATCTATGAGTTCCTCCAGGAGACAAACAAAAAGACTTTAAAATGACCCAATGTAGAATAAAATGAGAAAGATAAATCAAAGCAAGGTGAAGTTTGGGGCAGTGATGATGGAAAAAGATGGGGTCGTTGACAGGTATGGAATTCAGCAGAAACGTCTTTGTAAAGATGGTGAAAAGATGAGGTGTCAAATACATAGAGATTCCAGTGATTAGAGAGCAAAGTGGAATGTAGTTCAACAGACTGTTGTCATGGCAGGCGGCATCCTGCCTTGTCCCGCAGGACAGCAGGTGCAGTCCGCTGGGGGCAGACCAGGGCAATACAGGATCTCCTGCCTGTGAAATATCCTTGCCGTACAGCACTCAGCGCTGTGAAATGGGAAGAATATGGGACTTAAATCCAGAAGACTTGAATTCGAGCCTTCTCTTTACTAGCAGTGTTGTTGGCCAAGCTAAATAACCAACAATTATAACACTCTGCTTCTCCATCTGCACAATGTAAATAATTCAAATGCATAACTCTAGGCTTGCTGTAACAATCAAATGAGATCATTAAAATGACAGTGTTTTGCAAGATGTAATGCATTCTACAAATGTTAGCTATGATGATGGCTGTGTCATTTTCCAGCTTGCTCTCTTTCCCACCAATATTTTAGTCATGGAGATGATTTTTTCCTCTGATATTTTAGTGGGGCACATTTATCACAGTGGCTTCTCTGATTACAGAAGCAACCATGCTCTGCTTATATAATTCAACCATAATGGAAATAGATAAGAGAAAAAGTGAGCAATTTCCAGGTCCCACCGCCAGAGATAACAAGAGTAGGCACATCCTCTTTTGGGAAAGCTTACCCTATTTATGAAACTCCTCTTTCCACAGAGCACACCAAAGGAATGTAAGAGAAACCCCTTGGTTTTTTTTTTTAATTTTCCTATGTTTTATAGTTTTATTTCCCTATGTTTTCAGGGAAAAACTTTTCTCTGCCACTGGCTGAGAAGTTGGCAGGCTCCTCAATTTTCTTACTTGGTTTTTAGGTACCAGCCTGTCAAACCATCACAGAGTACAGGATTCAATCAGAAATTAGGCACCCAGCCCAAGATTTTATTCAATTCATTCAGCCTTTGTTCAAAGGAAAGACTTTCCCTTTCTTGAAGGTGGTGGGTCTGGTTTTCTTTCTCTCTTCTCTTCTTTCCTACTTGCTCACTTGGCAAAGTCAGGGGGTTGGGAAGAGAGGCAAAAAAGACAGACCTCCTTCCTTGGCTGTTGACCGGGGCTCTCTGAGCTTGGCTTAGAGCCAAGACCTTCTCTCCAGGGTGTTTCTGAGACATCTTGGAGGTCCCCTGCTGGGCCCTTCAAGCCTGGGTGGTGCTTCTTCAAATGGCTGGAGCCCGCTTCACTCCTCAGGTCTCTGAAGATCTACTCCTCACTCGGATTCTTGCTGATGGGGGCCCCCACCCTCCCTAGCATTCCTTTTGGACTCAAAATGGCTTAGTGGCTGCTGACTGGCTCTCTATGCCTCTTGGCCCAGGGTCTGTGAGAAACAGCCTTGAATTCCCTGTCCGTGAACCTCGATCAAAGTGGGCACGGTTGCTTCTCAGGCATAGCCTCCATTCTTCCTGCCACAAGCCTCATGAGCTCTCTTGGCACCAGTTTATAGGGCCTCCAACTCAGAGAACACACAGCTCTGCTAGTGTCTTCTGAAGCCCATGTTCCTGGAGCCCCAGATGCAGGAACCAGCACTTCCCCACTCCTGGCATTCAGTAGCAGAACTCTTGTACTGCATTTCCTCACAAAGCCCTCTATCTCCACTTTTCTTACAGTGTCAAGATGAGAAAGAGGATCCCAGCACCCGTCTCAGCATTGACTTTGAAACTTCTTTCGGGGCAGCCCACTCCACCTTCCTTTCAGTGTGTGATGTCCTCCATACCTTGATGATTGGGATGAGACTTATAATGGTACAGCCCAGTTCCCTGTATTAATATATATGTAAATGTAATTTTTAGCACAATGTTATCATCTAATGGACATACTTTTGCAATTTTTTTCATGTCAGCACAAGTAGTGCCACCTCATTAGCATACAGTAGTAGATTGGTGTAGTCCAGATAGCATAGAGCTTCTAGATGTCAATCAATTCCATTGTGGTTGATGACAGAATGGTCATCTAAGGGGCGCCCGGGTGGCTCAGTGGGTTAAAGCCTCTGCCTTCGGCTCAGGTCATGATCCCAGGGTCCTGGGATCTAGCCCTGCATCTAGAGCCTGCTTCCTCCTCTCTCTCTGCCTGCCTTTCTGCCTACTTGTGATCTCTGTCTGTCAAATAGATAAATAAATCTTTAAAATAATAATAATAATAAAGAATGGTCATCTAAGCCAGGTTTAGACGTTGGCAGGGCAGTGGGGTGGTGGCAGGGGGCCTGGGCTGGGCTGCTGTGAGTCGGTGGATAAAGAGTGGTGGGCAGTAGGTGGTGGGGAAGGAGGTTGGAGGCATCAGAACAGCATTCCCTGAAGGGCTGTAATTAGAGGAGCTGCTCCACGGTGCCCTGAGAATTTAAATGATGGGGTGGGACGAAGGGTGCAGTCCTCCTACCTTTTCTCAGGTCCTAGATCCATCTCATCATTGTTTAATGGTCCAAACACATCTTGGAAAAGCACTTTTATCCTCCAGGCCCTGCTAGTGTGCCTTTCTTTCCCCTCCCTCCATGCCTGGATTGGGGGGACGAGGGGGTAAGTAGGGAATGTTAGTAACCGGGGTTAACGCTGAAGCAGGAGGGAGGATGTTACTCAGGAGAAATAGGGAATATCAGGACACTGGAATGGGGAGCACTTGGGTGACTCAGTCAGTTAAGTGTCTGACTCTTGATCTCAGCTCAGGTCTTGATCTCAGGGCCTTAAAAAAAAAACGAGCAAACAAACAAAACAAATGGGGTGAAGGGAGAGAAAGCAAGGGTTAATACTTTACATCATTCTAGTGTTTTCTTCCCTTTTCTCCCTCTGCCCCACTACTTCAAATAGGGATAGGGAGAAAGTTTTTATCTTAGCTCCCAAATTACACAGCTTAGAGACACAAGCAAACGGAAAATAGACCACTAACGAAGCCTCACGCATGACCATTATCACATCTCCTCTGTAATGTTCATGCCTCTTCCACCATGCAGCTCATCCAGGGCATAAGTCATTAACTCTCTGGTTGTCAGAAGGGGCAAACGCCCGGCACAGATGTGCAGAGTGGAGATGCAATCTCACGGAAGGGGCGGTTTTCATGGCAACGATGTTGGAGAACCGCTTCTGAGATAGAGCTGTTCCCCAGGCAGGATCCGCCAGGGTTAGGTGTTTAAAACTAAAGAGGGAATCTGCAAGGGGATGCAAGACAGTTGCTTCAAAAAAAGGATGATTTGAAAGCCAAAGGATTGAGAAAAGGCAGTTGGGAAAACTGGTAACCCTAGGGGTTATTTTCTGTAAAAACAGTTCTTTGTCTGACCAGACTGTAAAATCAGCCAGGAAGCAAAGGACACTGTAATATACAAAAGTCCACCCCTTCCCCAGGTAAATGATTCACACATTCATGGTTTATTCTGACACTGGGGCCATATTATCATATAATAGGGACCTGAACCTTCGTAATATAAATTAAAGATTTGGTGGAGTTTTTCACATTATCTAGTTTCATTTTTCCACACAAATCTCAAACCATTAAAAAAATTAGCTAGTATGAAATTTTGTTCCCCATTAGAAGCGGATTGCGTTGAAGCAGCTCTTACGGCTCAGAGAATGAGGGCCTCTCATATGGCGCACATGCACAAAGAACAGCATATTTTCAGCTTTTAGGAACTGATCATTCCCCAGGTTGCTAAAAATGGAAGGAGGGCTTTTTCAATCAGGGGTCCAATCTAATAAAATTCTCATTCCCTGGAGTTTTCATGACCTAAATAGGAGGAGCTCAGTAAGAGTCTTAGCTTTCCACAAACACTTCCTTTCAACCCAGCAGCGTTCTCCTACTGAACATCTTTTCTGCATACCAAGCTCTAAGAGAAGCATAAAGGAAATGTAAAGTAGTAAAAACAAACAAACACAAATACACAATTCTTGTTCTCAAGCAGATTGTGCTGTAAACATACACATGTATTTATAAACTCCAAATAAAGAGCCTTTAGAAAATATAAACAACCTGAAACAACAGCTTGCTAGAACTTGTCCGGGAACAGAAATTTATTCCTAGAGGACATTTTGTTTTCAGGCAACGGCTGGTATGGAAAAACAGCTCTCGCATTCACAGTGGTAACTGTTTCAGTCATGGGAGACAGTATTTAATAATTTCAAAAGGAAAAAAGTGAAGTTGCTTCTAAACGGAACAGTGTGACAGATTCCCAGTACCTTGCCACATACATAGCTAAGGCGGGATGTTCTATTGTAGGAGTTCAGGGCCCTTGGGGTTCCAGGGAAGCACGGAGTAGAGGGGCATTGGGAGGCGAGGCTGGGTCTGAGCATCTTTGGGCAGTTGGTCTGGATTTAGATCCTAGATCTGCCACCTATTCATCGTGAAACATGAAACTCTTTGAGCCCCAATTTCCTCATTTGTAAAAAAAAAAAAAAAAAATACATTTTTCATCCAGATGTTGTCTGAGTGATAAACTAAATAAAGCAGCTGGATACCTGATTTATAGAAAGTACTCAGTAAAAATAGTTCTCTTGGCATCTTCATTATTATTAGTAGTAGTATTTATTTTATAGCCCAGAGTTACGGAATAACTTTGATTATTTTTTCGAAGTGAACTTTTAGCAAACTGAAGTTACTAAGTTGAATTTTAGTATTGTCTTGTTGATAACAACCCAAATTTCTATGTTTCCTACCTTCATTTTTCTTCCTACCTCTTCTTGTCTCAAGAATTGTGATGCCCCAAATTGTTCATCATAATATCTATTTTTGTATTAGCATACACACAAGTTCCAGAGTCTCCACACTTTCTCTTGTGCCCACAGAAAGTATTACCTCCAGAAAGTGCTCCCATTTTCCGCTCCTCCTTAGAGCATGACTTTGAGAAGGGCTCGTTTGGTCTTTCCATCTTCACTCTCACTTTTCATTTTCTCATAAACCTTCTCAAATCTCAATTCCACCCAAATTCCTCTTGTCAGTGTACGTGAAATTTCCTTGTTTCCAAACCCAATGGCCTTTTTTCGCTCGATCCTTCGGCAACACTTCACACTTTTTCTTCCTCTTGAAGCATTTATCTTAGCTGCCATGCTTTCTGGGGACTCCTTTTCCATCGCCTTGGCTGGATGTCTCTAAATTTTGGAGTACCACAAGGATCAGCGCATTATCTTCTCGCTCTATTCTGGCTGCCCAGATAATCTTATCAGTTCCGTGGGCTTACACAGCATCCATGACTTTGACTCTGATACACCCCATCCATCCCTCACACAGAAGCCAAGTGATCTTTTGAAAAATGTGAGTCACATTGTGCCACTCCCCTTCTTAAACCCTTCAGTGACCTTCTACTAACGCTTGATGCTATGACACCCTTTATGATCTGGACCCTGCCTACCACCTCCCAACATTACTCCCTACCACCCACTACACCCGGCAGCACTGGCCTGCCTCCCTTCTGCTCCTCTGTTCTGCCCTGGAGCTCTGCTTTTCTACTTCCTCCATCCGGAATCTTGGTCTTTCTCAAATGCCAGCTCCTCAGACAGGGCTTCCCTGACCACCCAACTAAAAAGAACCCCCATTATTCTCTATCCCATAACCTATACAATGTATTTGCTTTGCATGCATGTATGACTACCTGGCATTTTCTTGCCCGTTGCCTCCTCTCATCAGAATGCTGGCCTCACAGGGAACGTCTTGCCCACCATCCCCAGTGGCCAGCATGGATAAGGCACCTGGTAAGTTCTACTGGATGAAAATGTCACCTACCACTCAGTTGTAAGACACCAGTGTGCAGATACAGTCATTAGCAATATCAGCTTAGGATTTTACTCCTGTGCTTGCTTTTGGGAACTGAAATAGGCATATTGGTGGTGACATGTGCTTTTCATCTGAAGGGAAAATCTACACCAAAAGATGCCAAGTAATTTTAGAATTCGATGTCCCTCGCCCTCCCCTCTTCAGAATTTATATACTATTTCAATGCAAAATGAAATAAACACAAATAAAATGAGTAACACAGGAGTTTACCATTTTAGATGGTCCTTATTAGTGTTTCCCCAAACTACCTTCTCCTGGTGTGGTCTGTGCTCCTCTAGTGTGTGTGACCCACAAGGGCCGCTGGGCTACTCCTGTGTACCTGGCACTTACCTATGGGGGAGGCACAGACGAATGTTACTCTGTCTGCCTTCAGAGAGCTCACTAAGGGACAGAGAGACACAAAAGCAGAGGCTTCCGATCTAAAGTACTCCCTGGAACCCTAGAAACAGGCAGGAGAGCTGGGAGAGGCACCAGGAGCGAGGGGTGTGCCAGGCCATGGAGGGGCAAGGCCAAGCGCCTGAGACTTGAAGAACATAGCAGGTGCACGAACAGAATCCCACAAGTAACAGAAAACAATTCAAACGAGATGTATGAGTTTTATAGAGCTGCCATAATAAAGTAACGTGGGCTGGGTGGCTTCAACAGCCGAAAGGAATTTACTCTCAATTCTGAAAGTGAGAGATCTGAGATTAAGGTGTGGGCAGAGTTGGGTTTTCCTGAGACCCCTCCCCCGTTGGCTTGTACATGGCCATCTTCTCCCTGTGTCTTCACATGGTTTTTTCTCTGTACTTGTGTTTGCACAATTCTCCTCTTTTTTTAGGACACCCATCATCCTGAGCTAGGGTCTACCCTAACTACCTCATTTTGAATCAGTTACCTCTTTAAAGACCCTGACTCCAAATACAGTCACTTTTGGAGATACTGGGGTTTAGGACTTCAATATATTTCAGTATGTATTCAATATATTTCAATATATGAATGGAGGGGTACAAAATTTAGCCCATAACGCCAGAAAACAAAGATGGAAATGTTCTTAGAGATACCAAGATGTCACACAGAAAGCAGCTGAGTATATGAGAAGTGTCTCTCTTCCTGCCCCTCTCGCATTCCCCCATGTCCACTTCGTCCACTTCTCTCTTCTTCATGTAATTGCACACATACAGCTTAAAGAAGAAGGAGAAGAACCATTTAGGTAACTGCTCCCTGAGAAATGGATCCTTAGGAAATGCTCTGTTTTAAGCAAATCCCTTCTCAATGGCGTCCATCCTTCTCTTGCCTAGATTTCATGTCAACCACAATTTTCCCTTTTTTTTCTTTGTTCTGTTCAATAAGGACATATCCCTACCCAAAGCAATATATTTAGTTCTATTTTATACTTTGTTGAAACAAAATTGTGTAGCGTATAGTATATGACATGTTTTCTTCTTTGAGTACTGTATTATTAAGATCCAAGTGTGTTTCTGTATTCTACTGTAGTTTATTTTCCTTCTGGGTAATATGTATGACCATCTAGCCATTCTGTTTGTTGTAGCCATTTGGGTTGTTTCCAGTATTAGCTGTCATGAACAAGACCACGACAGATTTCCTGTATGGGTCTCCTGGTGCATGTGTGCTAGAAATACTCGAGGATATACCAATGAGGAGTAGAATTTTTTATCATAGGTTTTGCACATGTTGACCTCACTGGTCACTGCCAATTATTTTCCAAAGTGGAAATTTCTATTTTTCCACATTGTCTCTGAGACTTAGTATTATTAGACTTTGTAATATTTTTGGTGAGTGTGAAATAGTACCTCATTGGTGATTTTAATTTTCCTTGCCTTGATTGCTAAGTTAGATTGTGGACCTTTTCATCTATTTATGGGCCACTTGTGTTTCTGTTTCTGTATAGTACCTTTTCATGCCTTTCCTCACTTTGTATTTTCTATTGGATTGTTTACCTTTCCTATTGGTTTGTTTAATTAGTTTATATAGTATTTTGTCAATGGTATGTGTTGCAAATGTCTTCTTTCAGTTTGTTGCTTGTTTTTTTTTCTTCTGAGTCATCTTTTAATGAACATTTTTATTTTTAATAGATTTGAATTCATCATAATTTTCCTTTTTAGTTTGTGCTTTTGAGTCTTCTTTTAAAAGTTTGTACATAGCTTAAGTTCCTTAAGAAATATATTCTCCTATTTGTCTTGTAAATTTTTTCAATTTTGCCTTTCAATTTGAAATCTTTAATTCATTTAGAATAGATTTTTAATGTGCAAGGGAGCTATCCAGCTTGATGTTTTTCTGTATGGATAGCAAGTTGGTTCAATAGCACTACTGAATTGTCCATCCTTTTCTTACTGATCTGCAATGCTCAATACTTAACAGAATTTCCATATTTGCATAAGTCTCTTCCTGGGTTTTCTATTCTCTTCCATTGGTCTATCTAACCTTGTGTCAATACTGATTGTCTTTATTACCTTGCCTTCATAAGTCTTGATATAACAAACCAAGACACTTTTTCAAGAGTCTCTTGACCATTCTTTGCCCTTTGTACTTCTTCATACGTTTTAGAATTAGTTCCTAAATTTCTAGACAGGGAGGATGGGGAGACACTTAGGGACCTGGATTTCAAATGAATTGGTCTGAAGCCCAGGATTGTATTGTCAATTAATCTTCAACAAAGGAGGAAAGAATATCCAATAGGAAAGAAGTAGTCTCTTCAGCAGTGTTTGTTTTTACCCCCCAAATTAAAAAAAAAGAAAAACAAAACGAAACACTAATTTGAAGGGACATGTACACCTCTATGTTTAAAGCAGCATTATTTTCTTTCTTTCTTTTTTTTTAAAATATCCATAGGGTATTTTATTTTTGTTAATATAGGTTCTAAAAATCATGAATTGAACAGATTAATAATTTAACACACATCAAAATTAGATTTAAAAAGGAGGTGGTGGCTCTTAGTAGCTCTATCCTGGTGTTAAAGATGGTATAAAGATACTTACTTAGACTACAACGAAGTACTCTAACATTGATAAATGCAGGTGTTATCAAAAGGTCGATCTCTGGGGTGCCTGGGTGGTTCAGTCATTAAGCGTTTGCCTTCAGCTCAGGTCATAATCCCAGGGTCCTGGGATGGAGCCCTGCATCAGAGTTCCTGCTCTGCATGAAGCCTATTTCTCCCTCTCCCACTCCCCCTGCTTGTGTTCCCTCTCTTGCTGTGTCTGTCAAATAAATAAATAAAATCTTAAAAAAAAAAATTCTGTAGCAAAGAGAAACCATCCAAATTTTATTCTTTATATTATGGACACGATTTAACTAAATCACTATGGCACGTGGTATTACTATTTTTCTTACTGTAGCAAGTCCTAGTTTTCCCAAGACCTTTTCCCTGACTATTCTGGAAATAAAATAAATTTATCATGTATTTCAAGCCTTCAGGTTAGAATGTTATCCTCATAAATGTATTTGCCAGGTTGGTATATTCACATATATCCTTTCCGATTTTAGGCTAAGCAAAGACATGCCCTTAGAGCTGTATTAATGTATTAAAGCAAGACAATCCATCTTATTATCAAGAGAAACTATAATCCTTCCATGTAGTGTCTGACAGAGAAAACACTGATTTTGACACATTATCTTCTTTTATTCAAGTACCAGTCTGATCACACATGGTCCAAGAACCCTCAAATAATAAGCCACATATAAACAGATGTTAAAGATTGGTCTTCAAACATTATAGCCAATGATGCCATGCTTGCCTATGATCTCGCCGACATAAAACCACATCCACACCTCGGTGGCCACCAAACCATTCAGCAGAGCTTCCTTAACTGTGAGCTGTTTGAAGCTACCAGTTTGAGCACTCTTGACTATTGTTTTCAAGCTCTGAATAGCTGTAGGGATCTCAGCAGGGGTTGGAGGAAAAGCTCAACTTTGGCATAGTGCCAAAATGTAGCCAATCCAAGGCTTTGAGTAAGTCACAGCAGCGTTCACCAGCGCCGGGGCCTTCTCCGCCAGGTTACGGACAAACTGGGCCATGGTTCCAAGCTGGAAGGTGAAAGCAGCATTATTTTCAATAGCCAAATTATAAAAGCAGCCCAAGTGTCCATTGATAGATGAATGAATTCTTTAATGGAAATACACAAGGGGATATTACTCAGCCATAAATCAGAATGAAATCTTGCCATTTGCCATGGATAGATCTAGAGAGTAAAATGCTAAGTGAAATTAGAGAAAGAACAATACCATCTGATGTCACCCATATGTGGAATTTAAGAAACAAAACAAATGAACAAGGAAATAAAGAGACATCCCAAAAAACAGACTCTTAAGTATAGAGAACAAACTGATGGTTCCCAGAGGCGAGGTGGGTGGAGGGATGGGTAAAATAAGAAGGGAATGAAGAGTACACTAATCTCAGGGGTTTGGGGGTAGGAGAAGAATCAATGAAGCAAGATGGGATCGGGAGGGAGACAAAGCATAAGAGACTCTCAATCTCACAAAACAAACTGAGGGTTGGGGGTGGGGAGTGTAGGGAGAGGGTGGTTGGGTTATGGACATTGGGGAGGGTATGTGCTATGGTGAGTGCTGTGAAGTGTGTAAACCTGGTGATTCACAGACCTGTACCCCTGGGGCTAACAATACATTATATGTAATAAAAAAATTTTTTAAAAATTTCAAAAAAGAGTACACTATCTTTTTTTTTTTTTTAAGATTGTATTTATTTGACATAGAGAGAGAGAGAGAGATCGCAAGTAGGCAGAGAGGCAGACAGAGAGAAAAGAAGGGAAGCAGGTCTCCTTTTTAAAACTTTGCAAATCACTTCAGTCAGCTTAAAAATTATGACTTACAGTGTTATAATATATTCAGTACTGAGATTATACATATTTGGAGTTATTTAATTTTCAGTGGTCAAAAATTACCCCTGAAGAAAAACTGAAAGGTTAATGGGGGTCAGGAAAGGGCATCAATCTTCGGTTAGTGACTATATGCTGTCGAGAGGGAGGAGACTGCCCTTGGGAGGACTCTAGGGATGTGGAGGGGAAAAGTTCTTAGCTGATATTTGGAAATGTTCCTTAGAGCAGAGCACGATTTGTCTAGTTAATTAGGGAAATGCAGAAGTGGAACATGGTCTTTCCCCCTAAAAATTAAAGATGTGGAGATCTGGATTAGAAAATCTGAGGTTTGGGGTGCCTCACTGGCTCAGTCAGGGGAACTTGTGACTCTTGGTCTTGGGGCTGTAAATTTGAGCCCCATGTTTGGTATAGAGATTACTGAAAAATAAAATCTTAAAAAAAGAAAAAGAAAAAGAAAATCTGAGATCTACCTGCACTTAGAGATCCTTAGATCCAATCAAAGGAACATAAAATAAATCAAAGATAAATACTTAATGTTTTTAACAAAAAAACTTGACAGAACTAAAATTTGTAAAAATTATCCAGTAAGAAAATATATTCTTGTTTTTTTTTTCTTCCCCCAAAATATCTACATTTACAAAGAATTTATTACGGGGATGCCTGGGTGGCTCAGTCAGTTAAGCATCTGCCATGGCTCAGGTCATCATCCCAGAGTCCTGGGGTTGAGTCCCACATTGGCCTCCTTGCTCAGCAGGAGCTTGCTTCTCCCTCTGCCAGCAACCCCTGCTCCCCCTATTTAAAAAAAATTAAAAAATTTTAAATCAGAAAAAAAAAGATTTTATTTATTTATTTGTTGGGGAGAGAGAGAGTTGTGCTCTCTCTCTCTCCCCCCCCCAACAAATAAATAAATAAAATCTTTTTTTTTTCTGATTTAAAATTTTTTAATTTTTTTTAATAAACATATAATGTATTTTTATCCCCAGGGGTACAGGTCTGTGAATCACCAGGTTTACACACTTCACAGCACTCACCAAAGCACATACCCTCCCCAATGTCCATAATCCCACCCCCTTCTCCCAAACCCCCTCCCCCCAGCAACCCTCAGTTTGTTTTGTGAGATTAAGAGTCTCTTATGGTTTGTCTCCCTCCCAATCCCATCTTGTTTCATTTATTCTTTTCCTACCCCCCAAACCCCCCACGTTGCATCTCCACTTCCTCATTATCAGGGAGATCATATGATAATTGTCTTTCTCCGATTGACTTATCTCGCTAAGCCTAATACCCTCTAGTTCCATCCATGTCGTCACAAATGGCAAGATAAAATCTTTTTTTAAAGGCTCATTTATAACTGCAAAAAAGAAAACTGCCTAAGAACTTTCTATTAAATTTAGACAGAAATATTCAACCAAGACCATTGTTTGAAAAATCAAAGTAGTTGATCTGCTTTTCTCTTGGAAGAGATCCTTCTAAATTAGTTTGCAGGATAACAATGGGTCTTGGGGTATGACGGTTTCATGGCATATTTTTCCACACATTGAAATAACATTCAGATGTCACATTTGCTTTGTCGGAGAAGCGTAGTCAAATGGAGAAGTTGTCCTAAAGAAAAGGGACTTTGTTTAATTCCGTAAGAATTGTTTCTACTAACTCAGCTAAATTTGAGATAGACTCAAATTACATAGAAGTATTTTCCTGTGTTTATTATAAAACATTTTCTAATAGGAAAAAAAAATTTTTTTTTTTTTTTTGAGAGAGAGAGAGCAGGAGTGAAAGTTCTGAGTGAGGGTGGGGAGAGTAGGAGAGGTTGGGGGAGGGCGAGAGGGAAAAGAGCATCTTAAACAGGCTCCAAACACATCACAGAACACATTGCAGGTCTTGATCTCATGACCCCGAGATCATGACCTGAAATGAAATCCAGAGTCGGAAGCTTAACTGACTGAGCCACCCGGGAAACCCGGAAAAATAATATTTTTTGAAGAATGTAATTGTAACTTTGATTTTCTACTAATATAATTCAGAAATGAGTTAGCAAATACACAATGTCTGAGTTACCTGAGAGCTTGTATAAGATGATTATTTAAGGTCTCTCTTAAGAGTCTTATGGCTCTGAAACTGAGCTTTCTGTAAGGAATTGCTGTAACTTATAAAAATTACTACACTAAAGGGCTCTGTTTAATGTTACATCCTTCTTCACATGCTACTAAATTACATCTGAAGACCCCCAAAACAAAAGGGAGATGGTCACATACTCAGCAAAGTTTTACTACCTCCTCTTGCCAAAGGGGACTCTGCAGGTACTGACCAATCTGTGGGAATGGTGATAGCAGGAACATGATTTTCTTTAGCTGGGAGGGCATGAGGGGCAGGAGATGGCAGGAAATCTGATAGAAAATGTGGAAGGTAGAACTTGATCACATAGGGAGCTTTAATGCTGTAAATTAGAATGTTCAAAATTGAACTGATAAAATTCCTTAAGCAAACACCACATAATACAGTGGCAAACCAGAAGATGCCCTCAATTTTCCTTTGCCTGAGCAAGAACACTTAGACTATTCCAATTTAAAAGAAGTCTTATGAAAAAAAAGGATAGCTCAGCTAAGGATAGCTCAGTTACCTAACATGTGTTTATCTCCCCAGCGGTAAGTCTGTACCTCTCTAAACACAGTATCATTTACACATATCTGATTGCTTTAGAGAGATAAAATTGCTCTGAAGAATTAAGAAGTCTACATAAAAATTAAAGATTAAAAACTTAGATTTCTCAGCAGGGAGCCTGCTTCCTCCTCTCTCTCTGTCTGCCTCTCTGCCTACTTGTGATCTCTGTCAAATAAATAAATAAAATCTTAAAAAAAAAAAAAACAACCCTTAGATTTATAATTTTATGGCCTGGGAATCACAAGTAGGCAGCCAGCGAAGCAGGCAGAGAGAGAGGAGGAAGCAGGCTCCCCGCTGAGCAGAGAGCTCAATGCAGGGCTCCATCCCAGGACTCTGGGATCATGACCTGAGCCAAAGGCAGAGGCTTTCCCCACTGAGCCACTGAAGTGCCCCTAGCCTGGGTATTCTGTGCCATATTACTTACTTCTTAAAAAAAAAAAAAAAAAAAAAAACTATTTTTATGCTGTGCCACAGGGAAAAAAAATGAGTATAAACACTTTTTTATTTAAAAATCATAATAGCTTAAGTTGTCCTTAAAAGAAAAATATAAATTTAGGCTCCTCCCTAAGGTAGTATTTCTATTCTCCCGTCTTAATTGTTTCCTACATGTAAATGAATTCAAAGCCCTTTTGCATAAGCCCTAAGAACGAGGTATAATTTGTGCTTTAAGAAGAACAAAATAAAAAAGCTTCTTTTGCATGTAAAGAAGTTTGATAAAATAGGGTGATGTGTTGGAAGAACATTGTAGGGAAGTAAATGGAGTGAGACTAAGGAAAAACCAACAGTGGAAACAGGCATGAAAGAGTGACAGTACGGAGAGGTAGATTCTGGAATCCGACTGCCTGGGTTTGAGCCTGCCTCGGCCACAATCCCGCACAAGCTAATTAACTTCTATGGGACTCCGTCGGCTCATCTGTAACACAGGAATACTGATTAAACGCCAGCATCACAGGATTGTGATTGAGATGGCATGCATCGGTAAAGCACTTAGTCTGCTGCCTGCGCAAGTCCGAGTACAAGGTTGTTCATCCATCCATTCATTCATCAAACATTAAGGAGCATCTGCTGCGTGGTGGGCACGGTTCTAGGTCCTGTGAGTTACATCAGTGAACAGAATAAGCGAAAATTCCTGCCCTGGAGGGGCTTACATTCCAGTGAGGACCAGAGAGGCTCTGATCCATTTTGAAAGGAGAACGCTTTGGGCGCCTGGGTGGCTCAGTGGGTTAAGCCGCTGCCTTCGGCTCAGGTCATGATCTCAGGGTCCTGGGATTGAGGCCCGCATTGGGCTCTCTGCTCAGCAGGGAGCCTGCTTCCTCCTCTCTCTGCCTGCTTGTGATCTCTCTCTGTCAAATAAATAAATAAAATCTTTAAAAAAAAAAAAAAGAAAGAAAGGAGAACGCTTCGTACGTGTTAGCTGTGATGATGATAAAAGTAATCACTAAAAGAGCTTTGTATTGCTTGAGCCTAATGAATGTAATAAAGCATCTGAATCTAATGGAGGAAACATTCAGTTCCCTGTCCCCGTGGTGAACCCAACATCCACCAGGGGCAGGTGAAGGCAGCTTGTATGCCAAATGCAGGAGAGCTCACCACCCTGGGTCTGTGGAATGTTCTCAGGGCTCAGATCGGGGTGCTCCTCGCTTCCCGAAACAAGACCGCCTGTTCCCTTGTGTCATCGTGTCATCCCGGGCTCATTCCACTTCGTTACTTCAGATTACATCCAGGCACTTGACGATGTTTTTGTGTTTGGTTGTTTTTCTGCTGCTTCCTGGATTCCTGTCAGCAATCCAGTTTTACAAATTGCTTGGCTGAGTTTTGTATTTGCCGTCTTCCTTTGAAACTGTGATTCACAGTGTACACCCTTTAAACAGAATCCTCTCAGCCCATGAGACTCAAAAGCTTGTTTCAGAAACAAATTGCAGAACAGGCTGCCTACCGGGGGTTTTCGCCCAGCATGCTCAAATGGTCAAATATAATTAAGAGAGCGCATTCAAGATCTCTATTTTTTTTTAAATTAGCCAAACTGTTTTGAGATGCTGATCAGATGGTGATGTCATTTCACACCTCCAGGCTGCTGGAGACAAATCCAGTCAGCTGGGAAAACAAACTTCAAATTAAAGAAGATGTTGGCCATCTTCAAAGTAGCCTTAGAATTTGTGTATTCAAATTGGACTTTTTGATTCGATATGAAAAAAGTGATGATCACAATAGGCTTATAGGGTCCTCAGGTCATAAACTTTTAACTCGGGGCAGAACTCAAGGATGTCTCTTCTGGTCCCATCTCTCTTGCGTAGGATGGGGCAATAATAGCATTTACCTCTTGATATTATTTCGGGGCTAAATAAGAGAATATAGGTTAACACTTAGTGCCACACCTGGGATGGAGTGAACATTCGACCCGGGTTGGCTATTACTGTTCTTCATCACATGCCTCTGCTCGGTGCTCTTGCCTGAGGGGCAAACAGGGTTAAGACAGCAAAACACTGTCCGTGACTCTGATCACTGGCAGAGTTGTAAGAACCTCAGCTTTTTGTAGATTATTTTCCAGGGTTCAGAGAAGCCCCTAGGAGTGTCATGGATCTGTTTGAGGCTGCTACAGAAGAGATGTCATTTTCCTTCCTCTAGCCTCTGGAGCCATCTTGGATGACTAAGTCCATTGGCTAAGTCCACCAATGCTCTGACAAGGGCTGTACCATCTAACCCCCCTGGGCCTCAGGCCTCCAGTCCTCCCGAGACCACCTTCACTGGCCTTTTTTACTGTGTCCTAAGGAAACATGTGAGACAGGCCTTTCATTTCTTTACCTGCTGTACTCGGTGCGCCGGCACACGTCCCTGGGGAAATGTGGGTGGCCTTCAGGAGCATATCCTCTGCTGCCGGGGGCCTTTTTCTCTCACTTGGTGTCTTCCCTCCTATGAGTTACTTGGCTAGGATTCCTTAGCCACTTATGCAGATAGGCCCTGGTGGATCTGCTCAAGCTGTCCTCCAAAATCTGGAAATAATTCAAACTTTCTTTTTTCCCACCAAATTTATTTATTTATTTATTTGAGAGAGAAAGAGAGCGCGAGCGAGAGCGAGCATAAGCAGGGGGAGCAGCAGGCAGAAGGAGAAGCAGGTTCCTGGCTGAGCAGAGATCCTGATGTGGGACTCGATCCTAGGACTCTGAGATCATGACCTGAGCTGGAGGCAGAAGCCTAACTGACTGAGCCACTCAGGCGCCCCCCAATCCAAACTTTAAACTGTGATGGCCTCTCAGTACTCTGGGAAGGCAGGAACAGAGGTGAAGAGCAAGGTGGCCATGGGTGCCAGACTGAGCTTGGACAGTACGATTGTTTGAACACAGGCCGCTCCTTCACCTCCCTGTGCCTCAGTTCCCACATCTTAATTGGGAGGAGTCACACGCCCTTGCAGGGGTGCAGTAAGGCTCGAGTGCACTAAGCCTTGTGAAACAGTCAGCTCACTGCCAGGGGAAACGCCAGCTCTGTGTTGCCTGTTTGCCGCTCTTCCGGGCTGCACACTGAGATCCCGGGTCTGACATTGTCCAGCTGCAACCAGATTCCCCTCAAGGACTGTCCTCTGCAAAACCGCTCCTCCTTCCTCACCCTCATCCAGTCCCGAAGGACCTGCCATCTCCAGTCCAGAAACGCCTCCACATTCTACAATACCAGTCTTCAATACCAGTCTTCCCTTTCCCTCTTCAATACCAGTCTTCCTCAGACAGTAGCAGGGGCCCTGGAAGCCCTGCAAGGGCATCCTCACTAAATGTGAATTCCTGTCTGGGCCCCTTTCCTTCCTAAACCTACTCCACACCACAAAGGTGTAAAGACAGTCTACCAGTTCACCTTCGCGTGCAGGAAGAGACAAAACTCTACACCTTGGAAAGACATAAAAGGCACTTCACAATCCCGAGCCTGCAGCTCTCCAAATCTCCATTTTATGTGCATCTGCACTGTCCTAGGCCTTTCCACGAATCCCCAGGGCTCCTGCAAGCCTGGCCCCTCGGGCTCACCATCCCTTCTGGCTCTGTGGAGTTCTGCTGTGACCCTTTGCTCAGGCGACCCATTTCATAAGCTTCTGGGGCCTGGTCTTTGATGGTTCTTTTGGAAATGAGTTAGCAGCCTCCCTGCGGGTCTGAGCACCAGAGTTGGAGGTAATCACTGCTCTCACCAACCACTCAGCCCTGAAGAGTATGTCTTGGCAGGCACACTTACCCAGCTGAGAAGAGAGGATCCCATGCCCAAGTCACTCCAAATTTCTCACTCATCTGCTCCATAACCAAGGGCCTTTGCTGACTGTTGGCCCTTTGCACATGATGCACCATTTTTCTAGAAAGGCCTTCTCTACTGTTTTCATCTTGGCAAGCTTCTCTTCACCCTTCGAGAAATAATACCACCCACTCAGTGAAGTCTTTTTAGCCTCCCCAGATCTGCTTAGAGCGCCCATCACCATATATGGATGTGCATACAGTTCCCCTATCTAAATTCCTCCATACCAATTATGTCTTGTTCACCTTCAACATCCAATTCCTAGCCAATGTTACACTAAGTTCTCCATAAATATATGATGAAAAGCTAAATGAAGGAAAGCTGGGATTTTTATGCTCCCCTTATGGATAAGTTACAGATCCAAGACCTAGTATTCAGGGAAAGTAGAAAATAGTTCTTTTCCACAGGCGAATTCCCAAGACAGGAAACAATTTTTCAGATAAATCTCATATTGATTACCTGACTAATTCTTTGTTTGGTTTTGTGTGTGGGGACCAGGTCCTTGGGCATCTGACAAGAAGGGTCAGCTCTTGCTGCTTTGGAAGGTCATCATATAATGTGAATCTAGACCTCTGGACCAACTCAATAAAATGCAAAAGTGCCTGCTCTTTTGGAACTTTAGTGAAACACACTGAAGCCTTGAGAACAAATCTCTGGGGAAATGGAGAGTAATTTCTAGCTGTGGCCCTTCTTCAACAGAGTGCAGAGAAAGAGGTTTAAACTTCACATCAGTTAATTAATGATTACTCTCATTATTTGATCTATTTAATAACAGGTTAGTGCTAAGTTTAATGCTCACCAGGAGACAAACATGGAAAGTACTTTATTATATACACTAACTCATTTAGCCTTCATGACTTAAATTCTATTATTAACCCCACTCACAGACAAGTTAACTGAGGCCGTCAGCGCAAAATCAGCTGGGGCCTAAATCTGATTCTTAGGCCCCAGCCCTTAACCTTATACAAACAAATAAACAAAAACAACAAAGAGGGAATCATTCCTCAGGAGAGAGCATTTTGAAAACATTAAAAACTGTCTTACTATTGTCTACCACAGCATTGTTTTTTGTTTTGTTTTGTTTTGTTTTTATTTACTCTCTGCCAGTTCACTTAACATACGATGCTATATCAGCTTATCAAGTGTGTTAAAGGGAAAATTCCAAATAGTGTGAGATCTTGGGACCTAGAATCTGTGTCCCTAACGTCTGACAGGACTGGCCTCGCCTGGGCGTGTGTGCACGGAGGGAGACAGGCAGCGGGAGCCCCCGCATACACGATGTCCTCAGACCTGAGGGGTGCCACCCCATAACCCCAGCAATACAAGCCCATCTGTCAGCCTGGCAGAGTAGGAGAGGAAGAGCCCAGCCAGCGTTGCTGAACAGGCCCAAGGACCACTCTGGGCACTTCCTGTTTCATGAGCGGGGTCTGGTCAGACAGGACGCCCGAGAACCCGCTGCCCAAGTCCTCTGAAGCTCACCTCATTGCAGCTGCACGTTTCTCTCGTTTCTCTCGTGATATTCAGTTCCCTTCAGGGGAGAAACTTTCTACCTGCTTCTTTGTACCTACTATCTTCACACAAAAGAAGAGTCCATAACTTAAAGGCAAAAAAGAAAAAGGGAGAAGGGGGAACCATTATAATTCAGTTCAGGAGCCTCAGGGCTCCCACATCCTTGGTCTTGGGCCTCTGAAGTAGACGAGGGGCCCGAGAAGGTGCTAATGGGTATAGAAGCCAAAAGAACTACAAGGTCAATGGCAGGTTACTCTAATTTCCCTTCAGTGCTATGTATTTATTACTGTCTACAAAGCGTGTGTTTATGGTCTTGGAAAATCCAATTTCCCCATTGGAGAAAAACCAAATAGGGCATCAATACAGGAAAGACTTCATCAGCCGACCCCTTATCCTATTTTCAAAACAAAAAGCGCCACACTTGACTTGTTGTGGAGGGCAGACACGACTCTCTGAAACCAGCCAGCTTCTCACGGGTGTGGCCTCGCCTGCCTTCTGCGCTTACATGTCCCGAGAGGCACCAGCCTGCTCCCAGAAACCCAAAGCCGCACAGTGTCAACACACTACTCCTGTGTAAATATTTGCTCCAGAGAACACGTCTGAAATACCTCTACAACTAATTTTCTAGCAGGCGGTAAGATGAAAAGGAGAATTAATGCACAAATTAAAAGATTTCGTATAAGAGCTGATCCATGGCTGTGCTGCCTTTGTCAGAGAAACACTTGAATGGCTTTTTCCTCCCTCCCTCTCCCTCCTGTCCTCCTCCCACTCAGCTTTGCTAATAAAAAGCATTCTAAGTCTTTAGCTCTGCTGGCAAGGAGAATTAAATTGCTATTTGCCACCTGGTGTTGTCTTACTTAACATATTTCCAAATTGCTCTTAAATCTCCCTTTGGAATTCTGAGTATAAATACTAGAAGGAAGGAATGGGAATTAGAAGAGTGGACAGAGGAAGGAGCAGATTTGCGTCATTTCTGCTAGCTTTCTTCCTAACGGGCTCTAGTCTGGGTTTCCCTCTTTGCTTGTATCCTCTGCTCATCCCACTCAGCTTCTCTCCACATTTATCTGCCCCCCCCTTTTTATTCTCCAGAATTTTATTCAAAGAAGAAACACATGTTTTCCTCATGGCAAAATTACAGTCAGGCTCAGAATGGGATGGCCTGAATGTTTCTAATTGATTCTGATCCCAGAAATTCTGAGATCCTGCCCACGGTGACTCTCCCTTAAAAATTTTTCAGGGTTCCTTTTCTCCTTTTCATTCATTTATTCGGCAAATGTTTGTTGAAAATCTCTTGCCTGGTGCCGGGCTCTCTTCATTTTCCACTGTTGTCTGACTTACTCTCTTTTTAGTTCAATTATCACCTGCCAGGAGTGAGTAAAGTGACAGAATTCAAGTACTCCTGCGACTGAGCAAAAGTCCATTCTTTGCAACTGCAAGATAGCCCTCCCTCTGCAGCTTCCGGTAATAGAATACAAAGATGAATTATAATTAGCAAAAAGACCTATAGGACTTATCAAATTACAAATTCTTAATTTCTATTGAAATGAGTTACTTGGCAGGGGCAGGGTGGAGTCATCCTCAACAACCACTTAGACTGATGCTTGCGTTCTAAATGGGGTTTCTATTTGCTCTCAGCGGCCCTTTAGAAACTGCATTTCATTCACTACGAAAGCAATGTCCTGACCCTTAAACAAGAAACAAGGACAAAATCAGTGGATAAACCAGTGACTACGGCAGAATCCATTTTCGGGCCTCTTAGGGAATTTATTATAATAGGATCCGCGGATGAAAACAAACAATAATGAAGTGCCACACTTCACTGCAGAATGGCCTCGGTTTAGGAACGAACCCAGCCACGCACGTACTCGCCAGGGAGGGAAGCCGTCGTTTCCAAAGCAAGAACTGGACAGACTTCGGATAGGGAAGGAACCTCTCTGACGTGTTTGGACTCATCCTGTTAAGAAGAGGTTTAAGATGGTTAGAATTCAGACTTCATTCTGAAGTCTGGGAGGGAGAAGGTCTGCGTTAGTGGAAATTTAAGGGCAGTGTCATTTCTGTACTTCTCCCTAGAGGGCAAATCAGTATCCCTCTAACTAAAGATGATTTGGGGAGAGCAGAGTCCTGAGGTGTGCTGCTTGTGGAAAACCAGAGAAAAGGACTGGGTGTTGAGAAACTCATGAATGCTTGGGGGCATTTGAGGCTCAGAACAAGGAGCAGGGAAATGTTAAAAAGGTAATTAACATCTGTATTTTAAGGAGCAGCGAGTACAGGTTAGAACAGATGGTTTCAGAAACCATAAAAATAGCCTGAGATCGTCTGTAGGTGGAAGAAAGAGCTTTAATACGGGTGAGCGACAAGATACTACAGTGAATGGTTCGTTAGTGTTTTCTCTCAACGTGTGCTTTAACTGGGTAGTTTGGGCATTCATAAGTGTAAGGCAGCTCATGCATTGTTATCTAAATGAAGAATTTCCTTGAGAAAAAATACTTGGGAATGTAATGAGTGGTGTATCTTTACATCTCCATTCACTTCATCTGGAAGTTAAGCCTACCCTCTGTCATGAACTATTAAGAAAATAGCCCAGCTATGTGTCCAAAAGCTGTATCATGCCCAGCATATCTTGTAGGAGTGCTCAGTACTATGAAGTCTTTCACCGTGAAAATCTCACCTTACAATTGGCAGTTGGTAAAACTTCGAGAACAGGGATCAGCTCATATATAAGTCAATTCAAAATGTGTCAGCAAAAATACAACAGGAAGAGGCCCATGCAGTTAAGTATAGCAGTTATGTAAAAGCTGGTAGAACGGCTCACTTTCAAAAAGCTCAATTCTGAACAGCAAAGCATTCACTGGTTCTTTGGACCTTTTTTAAAAAGCTGAATATTCTACACTTCAGAAGCACCTTGAATTTTGAAGAGAGAGGAAGAGAGAAAGGGCAGAGTGCTGAGAAGAAGCGTTCACTCAGGTCTGTTCTTGTTTTTCTGCCTCATAAAAGTGCTCCACGGGAGGATTTTTGAGTTTGAAGCAGGACAGAATGACATTTCAAAAAACAAAACCCGAACCCAAACAAATACCCTTTCTTACGTTTTTCTAAGTGTGTGTTCAATCCTCATTTCCAGTAAAATGCCTAAAGTTGGTTATTTTTCCTGGATCAGCATAGGTCTTGTCCCAAGCGCTTTCTGTCACAATATTCTGTATTTACAGACAATGAAGTTTATAAATACAGGTAATGATAAGGCATAGACTGAAGGATTTGATAACTAGGAGATTTTTGTCTAGAAAATTCCCTAGGATTACAGGACTAATGTGCCATTAAGATACAGCAAATTCCCAAACTATATTGCTCCCCCTAGGACGTGATCCACTTCTTAGCTTGCTAAAATATCTGCCCATGTACAGGTGTTATTTTATACCTTTGATTATTCTGCAGGTTTTAAAATTGTATTTACAATGTGATCATGGTAGCAGCAGACAGATGTTAGTGTGCTGTTTGAAAAAAGATTTTTTTGGGGCGCCTGGGTGGCTCAGTGGGTTAAGCCGCTGCCTTCGGCTCAGGTCATGATCCCAGGGTCCTGGGATCGAGTCCCACATTGGGCTCTCTGCTCAGCAGGGAGCCTGCTTCCTCCTCTCTCTCTCTCTCTGCCTGCCTTTGCCTACTTGTGATCGCTCTCTGTCAAATAAATAAATAAATAAATAAATAAGAAAAAAGATTTTTTTTCCCAACGTAATTAGCATGCAGTAGTTCTTTCCCAAATAATACTGAATATTTTTATAAGTTTTGGAAAATGGGAGATGAAAATGGTAAAAAAATTAATGCAATTCAAGAAAGTAAAAGAAAAAAAACCCAATATGGTGTTAATGATCCCTGACACTCCTAGTTCTCTTTGTAGTTTGCACAGAGCCTTCACAAGGAGGTGATACTATTTCTTGAAGCATGACAAGGATAAGCAAGATAAGAAGATACTCTAGAGAGGGGTGTAATGTAAGCAGAGACATGGTCATCAGGACAGACCATGGAAGGACAGTCCTCTCTCTGCCAGGGTCACTGGTCTCCCTGGGTGTACAGGGAGAGGGAGGAACCAAAGTTTTATTTATGAAAAAAGAAATTGGGCTTCAGAGACTTTATGTGATTTGGCCAAGTTCAAAAGTTATCAAGCAATGAAGTGGAATTGGAAAGGAGCACTCAGCGTCCCCCTCACACAGGGCGGGGGTAGGGGGGAAGGTTGTGGGTGACTGTCTTTTCTCAGATGTTGCTTGTTCGCCATAAGCAAAAGCAAGAATAAAAGACTATGAAGATGGCAAAGCAAAACTGAAAAGAGAAAAAGATTGTCATTTTTTCCTGTCCCCAGACCTCTTAAAACCATGTAAGTTTTAGGGCTGTTTGACTAGTTCATCTTCCCCTCTGGGGAAGAGGGAGAGTGGGCTCAGTTTGGTTTGAGCCAGGAAGCGAATGATGTTTGAGCTGGATTTTCAGAATGTCCTGATTCTATTCAAGGAACATGCCCAGGTGAAATGTAAGGAGTATCAGAAAGTTGACAAGATTTAGTGATATGTAATCAAATTCATAATTTGTAGAAATACCGTTACCCACACTCAGGGTCGTGGATGGTTTTATGGCCGTGTATTTACAATCATTAGATCTCTTTATTCTGCCTTTTTATTTTTTTAAGATTTTATTTATTTATTTGACAGAGAGAGACACAGCGAGAGAGGGAGCACAAGCAGGGGGAGTGGAAGAGGGAGAAGCAGGCCTCCTGCTGAGCAGGGAGCCCCATGTGGGGCTCAATCCCAGGACCCCGGGACCATGACTGGAGCCAAAGGCAGAAGCCCAACAACTAAGCCATCCAGACGCCCCCTCTTTATTCTGTTTTTAGGTGTTTAAAATAATAAGAACAACAGCTAATGTATGCAGTACAGGAAAGAGCCCCAAAATGAGATTCTGTAAACATTGTTAGGGTGAAAAGCACTCCTATTCCAAAGAACTGTAAAAGAAAACAGCAAAATTATTCGTGTAGTTGGAATGCTAGACCAGTCACGAAGGATATTTAAAACTACCAAGAAGAACATGACAGGTGGTGTCCTAAGGGACTCAGTCCCCGGAAGGCAGCGGTATTGATGGACAACCTTAAACAGCTTCCAGCTCTCCCCTCTACTGTGGTGTTACATAAACTCCACTCGTGTAGCAGATGGCATAATTTAGGTTGCCTATTTAGGTCAATGACTCTATAAAATGCCACTTTCAAATTTGACCAACTTTAACAAGTAGAACTTTCAGAAAGAGAGTGGAGAATATTTTTGTTTCCTTTTTACATCAAAGCAAATGCATGTGTAATGTTAACAAAATCAAAAAAGCATAGGAGCCAGAGGTTGTGGGACACTGGGAAGTGCATCCTTTGGGAAGCAGGAGCCCTGCCTCGGTCTTCAAGAAAGGAAAGGCATTGCAGAGGAGTGGGGTCTGTGGACTCAAAAAGGAGAACCAGTGAGGATGAGTGTAGGAAAAGGTGACTTCGCTGACCTAGTGGGGTGGAATCTAGGATGACATGTTAGAAAAGTGGTCCTCAGGGAATTCTAGCATCCTGGGTCCTTTAAATGAAATGAAATTATTGAAGTTAATTGATGTGATGTCATACCAATGAAGTCACACTGCCAGCTAGTGATCTCACTAGCAATTCCTAAACAGTAGTAAGGGGCTAGTCTTCATGTACATCCAGAGTTCACCTATTGCAAGATCAGACCTGTGCATGACCCCACCTCTTACCACTCCCCCTCCTCATGCTGCTTCTTCTCTCTTTCTCTGACTTGACTCATACCCCGGGGCCTTTGCACTTATCATTCCCTCTTCCTGGGGCATTATTCTGCACGGTGCTAGAACTGTCCCTCACTCCCTCAGTCTAACAAAAATGTCACTCTCTCAGTCAGCCCTCCCTGGCCATCCCTCCGTAATGTTGAAACTCTTTTCAGTGAAATCCCTTATCTTCCTCCCTGTTTTATTCCCCTCACCATAGTTCTTCATTTTAAATCTGTTCTGCTGCATTACCTTCAATATAACAGTAGCACATAATAGGCACTCCACACATATTTATTGAGTGACTAAATGACTAAATGAATTCACGAATAAAGGCAAATAAAGGAAAAGTATTCCTAAGACATACATGACTGAACTGTGGAGATTAAAATAAGGAAAGGATTAAAGGAGTAAAAGTGAGCCTAAGTATAAATAATATACTTCACAAATTAGATGTCATATTACATATAATATGCATATGTAACTTATGTATATATTTTTAAACACAACAAACAAAGGGATTACATCAACAAAGATGAGTATCATATGTACATTAGGAAGACTAGATTTTTTCCTTTTCTTTAAGATTTTGTTTATTTATTTGACAGAGAGAGATCACAAATAGGCAGAGAGGCAGGCAGAGAGAGAGAGGAGGAAGAAGGCTCCCCACTGAGCAGAGAGCCTGACACAGGGCTTGATCCCAGGACACTGAGATCATGACCTGAGCCAAAGGCAGAGGCTTAACCCACTGAGCCACCCAGGCACCCCAGGAAGACTAGATATTTTTCAAAATCAAATAGTATCTCCTAAAGAAATTATAACATGATGAAGTAGAATAATAAAAAACTACACGTGTCTTGCCAAGAGCCCGTATTAAAATAGACTAAAATACAAAATAAATCTGGGGAGAAACAGAGCCTTTGAGCAGAGACGGGTGCAGCTAACCAGCCATGTTCTCACTTGGCCAGTCCCTAAGAATGCCAGTCCCTGGAGGATAGGACAGCCTCAGATGAGAAGGACAAGACAAGCATGTGTTTATATAGACAGCCTTGGACAAAGTTGGGAGATCATAATAAGGGCCTCTATGTAGCAATTTATGTTTTGAAAAGAAGTGTACACAGTATTTCTCTACGTGGCTCTTTTCAAATGTATGCGTTTCAAACGAAGAATGGTACACAATATTTCTTTTGATCCTCAAAAAACCCTGTGAGGTCTAGAGGCATAAAAAATGGGTTTTCAGAGCAAAGACTTGACTTGGGTCACCAACCATCATCAGCCACCAACCTGTGTCACCAGCCTGAATTTCCTGCCTCCCAGCTCTGTGCTTTGTCCAAGATGCCCTCCCTTCCTTCCCACAGGAAGATCATCTTTCCTAGAGCATCCACGGCTCTGGGTTTTGGCTCCTCTGCCCGGCCCTGCTAATACTATACACAATCATCACAGCTATGGTTTCTCGGTCATGTTCTCCCACTTGTAGGCACTTTGCTCTGCTACTCATACAGGACTCCATGTAATCCAACAACTTTTTGAGGCCTACAGGTACTGTTAGTATCACCATGGATAGATGAAGACATCAAGGTTCAGAGAGGTGAAGTAACTTGTTCAGGGTCGCTCAGCCAATAAGGGGCAGAAGAAACGGACCCTGCATTGACTTGCTCTACTTTGGCAACGCCAGACCTTTCCTCTCCCATTAAAACGTACCTGTCTTCCTTTGTTCTTTCTAATAGCATTTATCGAGCAACTTCTATTGTTCTAGGTTCTGCAGATGCAGCAGAACAGAGAGCAGAGAGAATGTGTTCCCTGGAGTTCTCATTCTAATGGGGTGGGGAAGAGATCAGACAAACAGAAATAGGTAATAGGTGATAAACTCTAAGAAGAAAACCAAAGGATGATACAGGCATAGAGAGTAATGGCCGGGGGGTGTGATGTTAGACGGGATGCCCTGAGAAGGCCTCGGTGAGGGTGATATCCCAGCAGAGACCTGGCTAAATTAGGGAGGAGGTCATGCAACCACCTGAAGAAGGCAGTTCAGGCAGAGGTCTCCAGGTACGAAAACCTTGAGGGTGTTCCGGAAACATCAGGGGCGGCCACGGGGTTGAAGGCCCAGGAGGGGGATGGGGGACAATGGCAGGAGAGGAGGTCAAAGTGATAACCAGGAATCCAGCTAGATAAAGACCCCCCAATCCCCTCTAAGAGGTATGGAGGAGTTTAGAACAAAGGGGGCTGTCACCTAACCTGGGCTTAAAAACCTCTCTGATGGTCAGGCTGAAAGCCAACTGCAGGTGGGCAGCTGCTGGTAGTAAGAGGGCCCCTGACAGACTCAGGGCTGGGAGCTGGTGGGCAGTCAGGGTGGGAGAACTGGTGGGAGAGGTGTTTCCTTGGAAAGCAGAGCCAACAGCACTGCTACTGAATAGGAGGCGGGCGTGGAAAGAGAGGTCAAGGAGGTCTTGGCTCAACCTTAGCCGCCCATTGGATTGCTTGGGAGAGATTCAGAAATCTTATGTCTACACCATGCCACACATCAACTAGAAACTCTGAGGTGAGACCAGGCGTCCCGGTTGTTTGTTTGTTTGTTTGTTTGTTTGTTTTTTAAGATTTATCTATTTATTTATTTCAGAGAGAGAGCATGAGCAGAGGGAAGGGCAGAGGAAGAGAGAGAATGCTTGAGCACACTCCCCACTGAGCTCAGAGACTGACACCAGGCTTCATCCCACGACCCCAAAATCATGACCTGAGTCCAAATCAAGAGCTGACAGCCCAACCAACTGAGCCACCAGGGGCCCCTGGCATCAATTTTTAAAGCTCTCTGGGCGATTCCAATGTGCAGCCATGGGTGAGACCCACAAAGGACAGAGAGGCCATAACCTGAGATGGGGAAGATGGAAGAGCAGGCTTCCGTCCCATTTCCTCAGGGACTCGGTCCCGGTTAGAAAGCTGATGAATACGCCTGTTAATATGATAATGACCGTGAACACATTCGTGATGCCTGTGCGCTTGGGAAAGCCGCACTTCTGCGCTTGCTTTTCAGACTGTGCTTTCATCTCAAGTAACTACTGATTCTTACAGCTGCCGGTCATTCCTCTTCTCTCGCATGCGCATTAGCGTCTGAGCATCTCATAGAATGGAGCATTCACAAGGCTGTAGATTTCCTGGAATTCAGGACCCATCTCCCCAATTTTCCCATAGGTGCCTGAGGTTCCGTGGATGTGTTTGGCGAATGGATGGAGGACTCGGGCGAATGCACGAAGGACTTCATGTGTATCGGTCACCCCTTGGGATCACTTGGCCCAAGTGAGAGAGGGGTTCCCAGAAGTCCCTCCCAAGGAAGAGAATGGAGTAAGCGCAGCCTTGGGGGAAGGTCGGAGCTGGGGAGGACTCCAGTTCGTGCCTGCTCCGGGTAGACAATAGAAAACCACTCCAGGTTTAAATTATCGCACATGGCTGGTCAGAAAGGAATACATTTTAACAACTGACGAAAAATATGTTTTGTGAGAAGAACCGGAAGCAGAATATGGCAGTAGAAACTATATAAAGATGGAATCAAACTCAGCACAAAGAATTTTCTGTTAGTCTAGGCAAATATTTGTGTGTTATCAGCTACTGGAAGACAACAAGTGTTTGTTGTGGGAGGGTTTCTACTTTGGGTGGAAATAGGGTAACCCAGGGCCCCATTTGCTGGCACTGAGGTGGGTGTCAGGATGCAGGGATTGGCAAAGTCCCCCAAACCAGAGCTGGTTGGTCCCCTTGGCTAGAAAGCTGAACCAAAGATTTGTACCAAAACCTGGTACTTAGCAGGTGCTCAGTAAATACCTGTCAAGTGAATCAAGTTCTAGGATTCTAGGAATTTTGTCCACTTGTAATTAGGGAATAAAATTTCTTTTTTTGTAGGGAAAGCTTATCTTAAGAATTATTTATTTTATGGGGCGCCTGGGTGGCTCAGTTGGTTAAAGCCTTTGCCTTCAGCTCAGGTCATGAGCTCAGGGTCCTGGCATAGAGCCCTGCTCTCTGCTCAGCAGGAAGCCTGCTTCCCTTCCTCTCTCTCTGCCTGACTCTCTGCCTACTTGTGATCTCTCTCTGTCAAATGAATAAATAAAATCTTAAAAAAAAAGAAAAGAATAATTTAGTTTAAAGTAATAGAACCCGTCCAAGTAAAATGGAGATCACGGGAAGGTTTTATAAAAGACTCTCACAAATTAAAAGTCCAAAAGCAGGGAGGCTTTAGAGGGGTGGGACAGTGAAGTGGAAAACTATTTGGTAATAAGGTCAAAGTCACTTCCCCTCTCCCTTCCCCCTCCCTCTTCCCTCCTCCTCCCTCCCCTCCTCCTCTGCCCTTTTTCTCAGGTGCAAGTGCTCTGCCTGTTTTATCCCTTCTTGTTGTTCTTGCTCACATGACCACACCCGAAAAAGGGCTAAGCCATAAATTAGCATAACCTGTCAGTTTTGCTCATCACAGCAAATTAACTCAGGCCCTCCATCGCACATTCCTGAGGAGCAGCAGCTGATTGGCTCAGGTGCATCAGGGGCTCACCTTTAATCACCTGCGACTGGAGGGGGAGGGGCGAGATCCTGCAGTGTGATGTGCTGCCCTTTGGAAGACTGTGGAAGTTTCCTAACCTTTAGAACAATGGTTACCTCCAGTGGGAAGGAAAGGGGGAAGGGATGCCCAGGTGGCTTCAACTACTCCAGTTTTGGTTTCTTTCTTAAACTCTGTGGTGGGTTTCCTGGAGTTTATATATATATGTGTGTGTGTGTGTGTGTGTACTTTTTTTAAATATTTGATTTTTTTATGGGGTAGAGAGCTCAAGTAGGCAGAGTGGCAGGCAGAGGAAGAAGGAGAAGCAGGCTCCCCACTGAGCACGCAGCCTTATGCGGGGCTCAATCCAAGGACCCTGGGATCATGACCTGAAGAGAAGGCAGACGTTTAATCAACTGAGCCACCCAGGTGCCCCTAATATATTACTTTTTATACAATTTTGAATGTCTGAAATCTTTTTGAAAGTTTCAAAATAAGAAATGTATAAAATTACATTTATATAAACACGTACATAGTCTTTAATAAGATTATTGGATAATTTCCTGTTAATCTTTTGGTTCTCAAATTCTTGTCCTAGTTTATTGATAGACACAGGTTTATTTAGGAGTTGGTGATTCTTTCATTCATTCAACCAATGTGGATTGAATGCCCACCATAAGCCAGGAGTGGTGGGAACCCCTGGGTTTCCAGAAAAAAACAGAGGACCTGAGGTGGAAACAGGGAGCTTGATGCAGCTAGGCAACACTTGGAATGGAATTCTATTTTTAAAAAATTCTGAAATGAATGTCTATGTATAAGTGTCCCACAGTTTCTATCTAGGAAAATTCCAGTTATTCGGGAGAAAATTGTCTGTGTCAGGAAGAATCACTCCAGTGGCCCTTCTTGGTAATGGAGGGCAAGTGGCCCTGTGGCTCTGGGGCAAAGAAATAAAGAAGTGCCTGTGTGTGTGTACTGGATGGAAACTGCTTTTCCTAATTCCTCTGGGCCAGCTGGGGAGGTGGGCTAACCCAAGCGTCCCCCAAGGGGACCCAGAACTTCCTGGGATGAAAGTGAAGGAGGCTTTGGCCATCGTTGTTATGTTTCAGAAACTGTCCCATCAGGATGGCTTCAGGAGAGAGCTTCAGGAGGGGCAGATGATGAGGCAGATGATCAGTAAGTGGTTTGCTAAGCAGGCAGGGCCAGGGGAGAGGAGAAGGGAGGGAGGCTGAGCAGAGCAGGGTGCGTGTGCTCCCAGGCAGTGCTTCCAGGGGGTAGTTTCAGGGGGATCCCACAAGGCACTCTGGAGTGAAAGCTGTCTACACTGAAGTGGGAGGGAGGGGTCCTAATGGATCTCAGCAGCACCCTGTCATTAAACACCACAAAAGGGTAGGGCTGGCTGGTGAGTGGGGTGTGGTGCTGGGACTGGTGTGGTCACAGGGTGGGTGTAGGCACTTGGGGTCTGGGAGCTAATCTTGGCCCAGCCTGGGGCCAAGCCGAGGAGCTGGGCGGGGTGCGCACATCCTGACACACTGAACCCGAGTGAGGTCTACCCAGACGGACCAAGTGAGCCGAAGATAGTGCACAATGATCGAGCACAGAGTACGGACTCAGTTTTTAACAACTGAGGAAAACAACAACGGAGCCAACTACAAAAGCAGCCCAGAAACTCCAGATGATTCTCATCGAGGTATCTGGGATTAGGACTAGCCTCTTCAAGTTGAGTAAATCCCTGAGGTTATTGGACAGTTTGCTGGGGTAAGAGCCTCCCCACCACCCCAGGAAGGGAGTAAGCTTCCTGGAAGTCTGGCAAGTGGAAACTAGAGCCAGTGCTGACATGAAGCATAAAGCTGTGACTTAATTTTCACCCCAAGCTGGTGAAGCAGGTCGTACCAGTTACACATCAAAATAGGAAAATAATTTCAGATTGTGATCAGGGCTATGGCTATATAACACAGGTTAAAATGAGAGAGAATAAAGGGGAGTTACAGTTGGACTTGGAGAAGAAGGGGTAGAAGCCTCTCTGAAAATGTGATATTTCAACAAAGCCGGAAGAAAGCAATGGTGTGGGTTGGAGGGAAATTTGGTAGAGGGGAGGCTTCTACCTTTGTATGATGCAAAGGCATGTGCAAAAGTCGGGGGGCAGGGCATCGTTTACTGTACCTGGGAACCCAAAATAAAGTGGGGATGGCCCTGGAATAGCAAGTGAGGAGAAACTGCTTCCTAAGGGACCAGGTCCTCTAGAGCCCTTGCTTTCTGTATGATAGCAAGATTTATCACTGTTGTTTTCCCCTAAGGATTTTGACGATCCCTTGAAAGAATTACAGCAGAGAACTGACCTAATAAAATCTACCTTTAAAAAAATTGCTCAGGCTGTTTTGTAAATAAGGTCAGCATTCAAGAATCAGATTGCCTGGATTCAAAACTCAGGTCTACTACCTACTAACTGTATGGCCATGGGTGAACTACTTAACTTCTCTATGCCTTGGCTTTATCAACTCCAAAATGCAAATAAACATGGTGCCCATTTTATTGGGTTATTATGAGGATTGAAAGACATAACATTTTATAAGCATTTTCACACATAGTAATTCTGGCACATAGTAAACACCCCATAAATGTTAGCCGATTTATGGTTTATTATTGTGCTATTGTTATCACTGTTTTCAGTAGGAGGAAGAAGGTTGTTGGAGTCTTAGGAGACAAATAACAACTCTTATCTTCTCCTCCTGAGTTTGGAACCAATGGAGAAATAAGACGTAGAAGATAACAGATGGGTATCTATTTTATCTTACTGATACCTACTGTATGGATATCTTGCTGATACCTACAATGAACACAAGCTTCAGAAAGCTTACATCTCAGCATGGGTGAGGTTGGTGAGGCATGGGAGCACAAATAAGTGAATGGTTAAGTCGGTAAGTTATATTGTGCTTAAGAAATATCTCCTTTATTACTGATTTTGAGAAAATGTGCCTTAAATCAGCAATTGGAGCTAACCTTCTACAGTTCCCCCCTACTGAGACAGACTTACTCTTCTAATCAGAGAGTTGAAAGACCACAACCTCTCCCACCCGCCATAGCTTCAAGGCTATAGTGTCCATGACCTGGTCATCTTTAAATCAACTATAATGAAACACGACCATTTAAAGTATGCATAGATAAGGTGTTTTTGGTTTTGTTTTAAGATTTTATTTTTAAGGGCGCCTGGGTGACTTAGTGGGTTGAGCACCTCCCTTTGGTTCAGGTCATGATTCTGGGGACCTGGGATTGATTCCCCCAGTGTTGGGGGGCCTCCCTGCTCAACAGGGAATCTGCTTCTCCCTCTGTCTCTTCCTCTCCCTGACTTGTGCTCTCTCTCTCTTTCTCAAATAAATAAAATCTTTAACAAATATATTTTATTTTTAAGTAATCCCTACACCCAACATGGGGCTCAAACTCACAACCCCAAGATCAAGAGTCACATGTTCTACTGACTGAGCCAACCAGGTGCCCCGAAGATACATGAGTTTTGACAAATTTCTGCACCACAACAATTAAGATACAGAATATTTCCTTTACTCCAAGAAGTTTCCTCGAATCCCATCACAGAACCCCCCCCAACATACACCCAGACAGCAACTATAGATTAGTTTGCCTCTCCCACTATTTCTTCTAAATGTAGTATCATATGAACTCTTTGTGTCTTGTGCTTTTGCTCAGTGTATTTTTGAGACATTAATCCATGTTGTTGTGTTATAAGTAGTTTTTTAAGTCTTTTTTTTTTTAAGATTTTCTTTATTTATTTGAGAGAGACAGAGTGCGAGAGAGCATGAGAGGGAAGAAGGTGAGAGGGAGAAGCAGAGTCCCCATGGAGTTGGGAGCCTGAAGCGGGACTCGATCTCGGAACCCCAGGATCATAACCTGAACCGAAGGCACCCCCATTTTTAAAAAAGATTTTATTTATGGGGCACCTGGGTGGCTCCCTTCATTTAACCAACTGCCTTCAGCTCAGGTCATGGTTCCAGGGTCCTGGGATTGAGCCCTGCATGGGGCTCCTTGCTCTGCTTCTCCCTCTGCTTGCCACTCCCCTTGCTTGTTCTTGTTCTCTGTCTCTCTCTCTCTTACTCACTCTCTGTGTCAAATAAATAAATAAAATATTTTTTAAAGAAAAAAAAATCTTCAAAAAATCTTTAAAAATATATATATTTTTAAAGATTTTATTCATTTATTTGAGAGAGCTTAAGCACAAGAAGGGGGAGCAGCAGGCAGAGGAAGAAGCATGCTCCCTGCTGAGCAGAGAAGCCCATATGGACTCAATCCAAGGACCCTTGGATCATGACCTGAGTGGAAGGCAGATGCTTAACCAACAGAACCACCAGGGTACCCTGTAAGTAGTTTTTTAATATCTATTGCTGAGTACTATTGCATCATATGGATATACCACAATTTGTGTATCTATTCACCAGTTGACAGATACTGGAATTGCTTCCAGGTTTTGGTTATTATGAATGAAGTTGCTGGGACAATTCATGTGAAAGTCTCTATGAACCTAAGTTTTTGTTTTTCTTGGGTAACTGCCTAGGACTGGAATGACTAGGTCATAGAAGTATATTTTTAACTTTGTAAGAATCTGTGAACTCTTTTCCAAAGTGATCATAGCATATGGCACATTTCCAGCAGGTGTACAGGAGAGCTCCCGTGGGTCTGCATCCTTAACAACATTTGATCTGGGCAGTCCTCTTAATTTTAGCCCTCCTGGTGGGTGTGTAGGAGTATTTCATTGTGGTCTCATTTACATTTCTCTGATGACTACTGATATTGGGCATCTTTTCATGTACATATTGACCATCCCTGTGTCTTTTTGGTGAAGTGTCAGTTCAAGTCTTTTGCCCATTTTAAAATAAGGCTTTTCCCCACTTCCATTATTGAGGTGTAAGAATCCTTTACATCTTCTGGATATGTGTTCTTTGCCAGATCTATGGATTGCAAACATTTTCTCCTCTCTATAGATTGCCATTTCATTTTTTATTAAATTTTTGTGGGAAGACATTTTTTAATATTGATGAAATATAATTTATCAACTCCTTTCTTTTGTAGTTTGTACTATTCCTACCTAAGGAATTTTACCTACCCCTACTGAGCATGGATTTTCCACTATGTTTTCTTCTAGAAGCGTATTAAAGGAAGGAAGTGAGTGAAGGAATGAGGGAAGGAATGCTTTCAGGTGATTACAACATGGTCACTCCAGACCCCAAACCCCTGCTTCAATGAAAGGAAACATTAAGACCATTGCTTGAATGGACAGAGAAATCAGCTAGAACTTTCTTGTTTCCCTAACTTTGTTTCTTAATATAATTGTTTGTGTTTATTAATTATAAATATCATTCCATAATAAAAGCAGTACAGACTCAGTGGTTAAGGATCTACACAACCAAACTGTCAATAATTTGTGAGGCAGAATAAAGGCATCTGTAGACACATGACATCTCAAAAAATGTACTTCTTGTGCACTACTTTTCAGGAATATCCTCAAGAATATGCTTCATTTGAATGACAGAATAGAGCAAAGAGAAGAAGAGATGGGTCCAGGGAACAGGAAGGCTAACACAGCAGGTGAGAGGAATTCCTTTGGACAATGAAGAAGGATGTCACAGAGTGGCAACTATACAGAGAGCAGATGGACAGGAGAGAGCCGAAGGTGGAGAATTCTAGAAGATCTGTCTTTAAGGGGGAAATAAACAAAAAATCAACAAATCACTTAATGATTCTGAATGTATTGAGAGATTTATTGTGCTATCAAGAAAGCCAGAAGGTAAATTAGTGATAGGTAATTGCAGAACAAAGTGAACAAAAACTCATATGTGCAAATGAACAAACAAATCCAAGTCAATTACTACCTCTAGGCAGAAAACAGTACAAGAAAGAAATGTATTCACAATATACTCTGTGGCTGTATTATCAACGATATTGCATATGATGAAAAAGATAATTAATATGACTTTAACCAAAAATTGTGATATAGCCATACCGATTAGATGGGAATGGGGGTAGAAAGTGATATATAGTGATTTGTGGTATAAGTGGTATAAAGTGATTTGTGGAATGGAAAAATAATGAAATCTTTTTCCTCCACTTGGCCCACTTGAAACTTCTTCTTTATCTTTATCTAAACACTGCCCTTGGGACGCCTGGGTGGCTCAGTGGGTTAAAGCCTCTGCCTTCAGCTCAGGTCATGATCCCAGGGTCCTGGGATCGAGCCCCGCATCAGGTTCTCTGCTCCGTGGGGAGCCTGCTTCCTCCTCTCTCTGCCTGCCTCTCTGCTTACTTGTGATTTCTCTCTGTCAAATAAATAAAATCTTAAAACAAAAAAACACTGCCCTTTTTTCAAATACATTCTATTTGAAGTATTTTTCCCTACCCATGAAAAGAATATCACACAGATCCCATAGTTACTTTCAGGTAATAACAGGAAGTCTGCTTTTTGGGTGTTAAAGTCTAATCATGTCCATTCTGATATCAAAACTGCAATCAAGATTCTGCTTTTCTTCCTTCCTCCTTCCCTCCTTTTTTTTCTTTCCTTCCTTCCTTCTTTCTCTCTCTTCCTCTCTTATCAGATTGCTCATGGCAGTTAGCATTCAGGGTTCTCTCTCCCTCTAGTCATTCTCAGGCTCCCTCTCAAGACCCCTCGTTCATGACATCATTAGTGGCCTGTGCAGAGGGAGACAGCAGCCATTCCCTCCAGCCCTCCCAGCTTTCTACAGCTATTTATATGGCAAAATCTCAACAAAAGGATCTAAAAAAAAAAAAGATCCTCTTTCTGGGTATGATGAACTAGAACACAATCAGACAAGCCCTTCCCCTATGCAAAAAGCAATTATAAAACCTGAACATGACACAAACAGTAATTACTGAAAGTACTGGAGAGTGAAGAGAATCTGACAGACTCTGACGGGGAGTACCGGCTTGCTGGGGAAGGTGAAATGGGAAGCCACAGAAGAAAATTCCCAGCTCTTGGGATCTCGGAGTTGTTAAGCATTGCCCTCGGCCCTGGTTATGATCCCAGGGTCCTGGGATTGAGTCCCACATTGGGCTCCATGCTCAGTGGGAAGCCTGCTTCCCCCTCTCCAACTCCCATGCTTGTGTTCCTTCTCTTACTGTGTCTCTGTCAAATGAATGAATGAATGAATGAATGAGTAAAAATTCCCATCTCTGTGGCCTTTCACCTATGGCTAAGGGCAGTCCACGTAGCATGCATAAGCACCAGTGGTGGCTTACGTGGACAAAACCCCAGGTTTTCTGACCCAGGAAACAAGAAGGATGAATCCAATGAACTGGAAAGATGATGCCACGAAACAATGAATGCTGAGGAGAGTGGGAGGGTCATAGATAGGAGAAATTCAGAGACAGGATGCTCAAACTCTGTGTACCCATAACTCTGACACACATCTCTGCCACACAACTCTGCCACATGTATATGAAACAAGCTTAAAGTGGCTCAGCTTAAAAAAACAAGAACTGAACTGAGATCAGAGCTATCATCTAAAAGTGGAGTTTTCACACACAACTTTGCTGCAAACACATGGAAAAAAGTAGTCATTGGCGAAAAATAACAGGATGCAGAATTTCTACAACTTAACACTTATAATGTCTAGGATCAATCTAAAATGACCAGTCACATGAAGAATCAAGAAAATAAGACTCAAGAAAAGAAAATCAGCTAAGCCATATCCCAACTTGAGCCCAAATTGGAACTCAGAGATTTGATGTGGGTATCATAATTATTGTCAATGAAGTGAATGAAATATGCTTTGAGCAAATGAAAATCTCAGCAAACAGGAAATCTCACCAGAGATATAGACACATTAAAAAAAAAAAAAACTAAATTGAAATTCCAGAACAAAAAAATACCTTTCTGAAATAAAAAATATAGCCAAATAGATGCACCAGAGAAAAGACTAAATAGCATGCAAGATAGGACAATACAAATGATCTAAAATGAAGAACACAGAGAAAACAAATTTTTGAAACATTTAAGCAGAAATTCAAGTGCCAGTTAAATGATATACAAAAGTCCAATGTTTGTGTAATTGGAATATGAAAGAAGGAAAGAGAAATAATGAGGAGAAAAAAAAATTTGAAGAAACCAAGGCCCAAATTTTCCTAAACTTTTTTTTTGTCAAATATAGACAAATTTATTTATTTATTTATTTATTTTTAATTTATTTATTTTCAGCACAACAGTATCATTATTTTTTCACCACACCCAGTGCTCCATGCAATCCGTGCCCTCTATAATACCCACCACCTGGTACCCTGATCTCCCACCCCCCCCAAATTTTCCTAAACTTGATTAAACACAGAACTCTGCAGATACAAGATGATAAAAAAAAATACCACATAGAATAAACACAAAGATCCCCTGAGATGCATCCAAGTCAATGTGTTGAAAGCCAAAAATAAAGGGTATTTTGAAAGCAGCAAGAGAAAAACAACATATTACATACCAGGAATAGCAATCCCATTTCCCACTGACTTCTTAGAAAACATGGAGGCCAAGAGAAAACGGAAGAACATCTTTAGAGTGCTGAAAGACAAAATTGTCAATCAAGAATTCTATACTCAGTGAAAACATCCTTTAAGAATACAGATGAAATAAAATCTTTTCCAAATAGTGTAAAACAAAGGGGATCCATCACCATGAAACCTACACTATTAAGAAATGCTAAAAAAAAGTTTTTAGACTGAAGAGAAATGAAATGAAGAGCAGTGGAAATTGTATCTATTGGTTAGTCCTTGGGTATACACAAAAGTTTGGATCCTGAAATCGACAAAAACATTATAAACAAAGAAAACTACAGATTGATATCCATGAATATTGACAGAAATATTCTTAACAAAATATTCACAAATTGAATTCAACAATATGTAAAAAGGATAATACATCATGCCCAAGTGGTGTTTGTGCTTGGAGTTTGAATTCATGTTTGGTTAATACCCCAAAATTCTTCAATATCATTCATCATTTTAATAGAATAGAGGATGAAAGCACATAATCATTTCAATAGATGCAGAAAAAACATTTGATTAAATTCAACAACAACTTGTTATTTTAAAAAATAAGAAATCAAAACTTTCAGCGAATTAGGAATAGAAGAAAACCTAATTAAGGTTCACCATGATTAAGGGCATCTGTAGCAAACCTATAGTTAATATTATACTCAACAGTGAAAAACAGCAAGGATGTTCATTCTCACCCCTTCTGCATTATATTGAAGATCCTAGCTAGTGCAATAAGGTACAAAAAAAAAAAAAAAAGAAATGAAAGCATAGAGATTAAAAAGGAGGGAAACTCTAAGAAATCTATTAAAAAAATCAACTAGATTAATAAGTGAATTTATCAAGGTTGAAAGATACAAAGTAATTTTCCAAAAATCAATTGTATTACTATTATTGACCATGAATTAGAACATGAACCTTTTTTTTTTTTTTAAAGATTTTTATTTATTTATTTGACAGAGAGAAATCACAAGTAGATGGAGAGGCAGGCAGAGAGAGAGAGGAAAGCAGGCTCTCTGCTGAGCAGAGAGCCCGATGCGGGACTCGATCCCAGGACTCTGAGATCATGACCTGAGCCGAAGGCAGCGGCTTAACCCACTGAGCCACCCAGGCGCCCCAAACATGAACCTTTTTTTAATTGAGCTTTTACTTTAGTTCCAATCTGCTCAACATACTGTGTAATAATAGTTTCAGTACAATATATAGTGATTCAACACTCCCATGAAACACCTGGTGCTCATCACAATTGCCTCCTTGACCTCATTATCTATTTCACCCATCCCCCCTCCCACTTCCTCTCTGGTAACCATCAGTTTGTTCTCTACAGTTAAGAGTTTGTTTCTTGGTTTGTCTCTTTATTTTTCTTTCTTTGTTTTATTTCTTAAATTCCACATATGAGTGAAGTCATATGGTACTTGTCTTTCTCCAATTGACTAATTTTGCTTAACATTCTGTTCTCTAGCTCCATCTATATTTTTGCAAATGGAAAGATTTCATTCCATTTATGGCTGAAATACACACACACACACACACACACACATGTATATATACATATATATGTGTGTATATATATATATTCCCCCCCACACACACACTCTTTATCCATTCATCAGTGGGCACATGGACTGCTTCTATAATTTGGCTCTTGTACATAATGCTGTTATAAACATACATTGAAGCATGTATCCCTTCAAGTTAGTGTTTTTGAATTCAGCGAGTAAACACCCAGTAGTAGAATGCCAAATCTTTGTAGCTGTAAAGTAACATCAGAAACTACTTAAGAATAAAATTAAATAAATATATAAAAGGCATGTATATTGAAACATGCAAAACATGACAATGAGAAATTAATTAAGAGCTATGTAAATGGAGAAATATACCCTGTTCATATATTGGAAATCTCAATACTGTAAAAATGCTAATCCTCCCTAAATGGATCTATAGATTAAGTGCCATCCCATTTAAAATCCTAATATACTTTTTTGAGGAAATTGACAAGATGATTTTACAATTCCTATGGAGGGGCGCCTGGGTGGCTCAGTGGGTTAAAGCCTCCACCCTTGGCTCAGGTCATGGTCCTGAGGTCCTGGGATCAAGCCCCGCATCAGGCTCTCTGCTCGGTGGGGAGTCTGCTTCCCCCTCTCTCTCTGCCTGCCTCTCTGCCTGCCTCTCTGCCTACTTGTGATCTGTCTGTCAAATAAATAAATAACATTTTAAAAAAATAAAATAAAATTCCTACAGAAATGCCAAGGATAAGAACAGCCAAAATAATTTTGAAAAAGAAAAACAAGGTTAGAGAAGTTATACTTGTACCAAGGCAATACTTCCCGGATTTCTCAGTGTTCCTGTACAGTCCAAACTTTCTGAACCACAGAAACAGATGTGCTATAAATAGAGGGAATGTCTATTCTTGAACCCTGGAGACATTTGTTCTTCACATGTTGTGCATGTTGAACCTGACCCATATGTCTCCTCATGGTAGAGCTATCTGCTCCCATTCAAAGGAGCATCCTATCCTCTCTGAATCTGGATGCCTACATTCTGGAGCAGGGACTCCTCCCTTCTTCCCTCAAATTCTTAATCTCAGGGGGCCTTTCCTATGGTATGATCTCACTGTAAGTGCAGGACACATTGGACTGTCATCACACCATCTATGAGACAGTGATACTATGGACACTATTAAATCGTGAGTAAAGAATGGTGTGATTTCTGACTCAGAGTCTTGGTGCTTCTGTCATTATCAATGGATCTATCTATCTACACTATACCTATCAATATAAAGCTTTGGATGTAAGGTGACATCTCAGATTTACGGTTTCTGACTTAACAACACTATCTGATTTCAAGACTCAGTGTACAGCTAAGGAATCAAGAAAGTATGGTATTTCAATAAGGATAGACTTGTAGATAAATGAACCTGCACATATATGGTCAATTTATTTTTTTAAATTAGTATACTTTATTTTTTAAAAGATTTTATTGTATTTTATTTGACACCGAGAGAGTAGTATACTTTATTTTTTAAACCATCTTTAGGCTTACAAAAAGTTTATTGTAAAGTACAGAGAATTGCCACAAACTCTTTCTCCCCCCAACACATAGTTTTCCCTATTATTTGCATCTTGTAATAGTGTGGTATATTTGCTACATAGTGCTACATTTGCTAAAATAGTGTATTGATACACTATTTTATTATTGTTTAAAGATTTATTTATTTGAGAGAGAGAGAGAGGGTGTGCATGGGGGAGGGGCAGAGGAAGAGGGAGAGAGAGAACCTCAAGCAGACTCCCCACTGAGCTCAGAGCCTGACACAGGGCTGGATCTCATGACCCTGTGGTCATGACCTGAGCTAAAATTCAGAGTCAGATGCTTAACCAGGTGAGCCACCCAGGCACCCTTACACATGATTATTAACTGAAGTCCATACTTTAAGTTTCACTTTTTATGTTCTACATTCTATGGGTTTTGACAAATGTATGATATATACACATTTCATAATATACAGAAAAACTTCACTGCTCCCCAAATCCCCAGTGCTGACCTATTTCTTCCTCCCTCCCTTCCCTCTGGCAACCACCAATATTTTTCCTGTCGCCATAGTTTTGCCCTTCCCAGAATGTCATCTAGTTGGAATCACGCAATATATAGCCTTTTCAGATTGGCTTCTATCACTTAGTAATATGCATTTAACTTTCCTCCATGTCTTTTCATGGGTCCATAGCTCATTTCCTTTTAGCCCTGAGTATTCCCTTGCCGGGATATACCACGGTTTATCCATTTACCTACTTCAGTGACATCTTGATTGCTTCCACATTTTTGCAATTATGAATGAAGCTGCTATATATAAGCATCCATGTGCAGGTTTGGGTGTGAACATAAGTTTTCAGCCCTTTTGGGTAAATACCAACAAGCATGACTGCAGGATTGTATGATAAGAGTGTATGGTTGTTTTTAGAAACTTCCAGACTATCTTCCAAGTGGCTATACCATTTTGCATTCCTATCAGCAACGAATGAGAGCTCCTGTTGTTTCACATGCTTGCCAGCATTTCGTGTTGTCAGTGTTTTGGATTTTGGCCATTCTAGTGGGCGTATAGTGATATATCATTGTTGTTTTAATTTACAATTCCCTAAAGACATATCATGTTCAGCATCTTTTCATATGCGTGTTTACCATCCTTTCCTTATATCTTCTTTGGTGAGGTGTCTGTTCAAATCTTCTGAATCTTTTAAATTAGGTTATGTGCTTTCTTATTGCTATTTTGTTTTGTTTTGAGAGAGAGAGGTCAGGGAGGGGCAAACGGAGAAGCTACATACCCAGCGCGAAACCCAGTGCAGGGCCCAGTGTGGGATTCTTTCTCACAACCCCGAGATCATGACCTGAGCTGAAATCAAGAGTCAGACACTTAACTGACTGAACCACCCAGTTGCCCCTCTTGTTCAGTTTTCAGTGTTTGTGTGTTTTGGATACGGCTCCCTTGTGTTTTGTAAATATTTTCTCCCAGAATGTGGCTGGTCTTTTCATTCTCCTAATAGTGTCTTTTACAAAACAGAAGTTTTTAATTTTGATGAGGGCCACGTTAATGATTTTTTTCCTCCAGATGTTGTGCTTTTGGTGTTAAATCTTGAACACTCGTGACCAAACCCAAGGTCATCTAAGATTGTCTCCCATTATCTTCTAGGAATTTTAGAGTTTTGTGCTGTAAATTGAGTGTATGATCCATTTTTTAAAAAAGTACGCTCCACACTGGGCGTGGAGCCTAACACAGAGCTTGAACTCACAACCCTGAGATCAAGACCCCAGCTGAGATCAAGAGTCAGACGCATAACCGACTGAGTCATGCAGGCGCCCCATGATACATTTTTTATTTAATTTTTGTGAGGAGTATCAGCTCTCTACTTCGAAGGCTGGACTTGGATATTTTCCATCTTCCAGGTTGATTAGGCTCTAGTAAAAATAGTTTCCATCTAAGGAAGGTCTTATTAAGGAGAACAAAATGCTCTGGGCATATTTCAAGCAGGAAATGATTCTGGCATTTGAGGTACTGGGACCTGTTAAGAAGGACACTTGGGGGACTAGTACAGCATCTGCTGTCCCTCTTATTACATAGCATGAGTGATTTTCTACAGCTTTAGGAGGCAGCCTGTGGTGTCAGCCCTGGGGCTGGGGAATGGGGCCAGGGATCACGTCGTCCCTAATATCTACTACAGCTTGTTGGGAGAGTTGTAAAACCAGCATATTCCTAGGAGCCTCTCATCTAAATCGCGACTGCCAGGTTCTCGGTACATACTTGACTATCCAGTATTTCAAGGATTTCTCCCCTTTTCAGCTGTACCTGGTTGAATACATGCTTGTGAGCATAGGTCTTGGTGCCAAGAATTACTGGGTAACCCACAGCCCTCTCCCTGCCTGTACCTGAACAGAGTATGTCCCGTGGGCTTAAAAGGGAATCGGGAGACAGAACTAGCGGTCACTCTCCTCAAGCAGTTCTCCTGTTCAGAAGGACTTGATCTGGCTCAGATACAGCTTTGAGGAAGTGCGGTCGTCCCAGAGCGTCACCCTCTACCAGGCCTGGGTGTGGACAAGGATGAATGCTCAAACGCTCACCACCAAACGATGTTTAGATTTGTTGGTTGGTTTGTGTTTATGTTATTCTGCTCATCTTTCCTCTCACCAGGACAGTACACAGGCAAAGAGTTACTTGTGTTAAAAAGGGGGGAGGGTAGAATTTGGTTTCAGAGAAGTTTTCAGGGGGAAAAATTCAGGTTTATAGACAGAAATAAGGCAGAAAGCAAAGAATTAGGAGATTTTCATTATAATGAACATTATAAGGACCTCAGCCTCTCTTAGATGGCATCTATACCAGGATTAGAGGGGAGAAGGCACACCTCAATCACGCCAGCCAGGACCCAGAATGAAAGCCAGCTTGCAGAGGGCAAGCTCAGACTCGCCCAGGCCTTCCCTCAGATGGGGCTGGCAGACTACCACAGCATCTGCCACTCTGAGTAGAAGAAAGAAGACATGCAAATTAGAAAAACAGGAGCTCGTTCTAGAAGATCAATATTCAAAATTTGGGCAAGCATGAACTGGAGATCTTGTCCCATCAGAACATCGATGCCTGTGAAAGGAAGCCAATTCCATTTTTAAAACAGCAGGAGAGTGGGGCGCCTGGCTGGCTCGGTGGGTGAAGCCTCTGCCTTCGGCTCAGGTCATGACCTCAGGGTCCTGGGATCGAGCCCCGAATCAGTCCTTCTGCTCAGCAGGGAGCCTGTTTCCTGCCCCCTGCCTGCCTCTCTGCCTACTTGTGATCTCTGTCTGTCAAATAAATAAATAAAATCTTTAAAAAAAAAAAAAACAGCAGAAGAGTTGCTTCACCACCTTAACAACAAAATCCAGGGGCACCTGGCTTGCTCGGTCAGTTAAACGTTTGACTCTTGATCAGGACTCAGGTCCTGATCTCAGGGTTGTGAGACGGAGCCCCACATCAGACTCCATGCTGGGTGTGGAGCCTGCTTTAGATTCTCTCTCCCTCTCCCTCTGCCCCTCCCCCCTCTTAAAAAAGCCAAAGACACTTTAGGATTGGTGGATATGTACCATGAGCCCTACTATTTTCAGCTCGCCAACAAACTTGAGATAAAGAAATGTTCATCTGAATTTCAGCCATAAGAACAAATATGACTAAAATTGATTTCATTCCACTGGAATGCCCCAAGTTCAATTCATAAACATAGAGGACACCTTGTTTACAATAAGCCTTGTCCCCAGGAGGCACGTTTATGAAGGGTTTTGGCATCCTTAGCTGGTGGTGGACTCCACACTCTAATGGTCTTTGGAGCTGACCTGTCACGCTCGAGTGGAAGCAGAAGTTCTATACTGCAACCACAATCGTGTCAAGTGCACACAGCAGGTCCACAAAGAGGAAGCTGACATCAGAGAAACAACACAGTATGGCCAGTGGGCCCGAGGGAGCCCTCAAAGGCACACCTCTTGTCCCCGGGATTGACACGGGCAATTCAGCAAGTTCCTTGTGGGATGTGTGAAATAACGGGGGTAGAGACACCCACACTCCTGTGGGAGTGGAACAGTTCAAGTCCACTGAAACCATCTTAAGAACAGAAAGGCTTCCAAAGCAAATTGGAGAAACGGCACCCAGGGTAGCATACACCCCTGCTTGGCTAACGCCCGCTACTCCCTGTTTCTTATTTGGCAGGAGAATCCTAATTTTGTCACGATGTCTGCACATCTCCTCAGTGACTTGTAGATAAACGTCATTGTTTTAGACCAACCCTAATGGTTCTATTCCCCTCAGCAGTGATTTATCTAGAAATGTCCCTGTGCCCATTTCTGGCCACATGTGCATTAAAGGGAGGTCTGGGGAAGAGGAGAGACTTCGAAGGAAATATTTTGTTTATAAAAAGAGTCATGAGCAAGGGAACAATCATTTTTCTTCCACCCAAGTTGCCATATCTGGACGTGAGGCTGGGCCATTATCTTTTGAGCATGAAGGGAAGTGGCCAGAATTCACACTGAAACTGGAAGAGGAGAGAGATGGAAAGAATGGGGCCCCCTGATGACGGCGTTGAGCAGCTGCATTAAGCAACCCCAGAGTCACCCTCCTCTAGACCTCTTGCTTTGTTGCATAATATATTCTCTGATTATTTTAGATAGTGAATTTGGGGTTTTCTGTGACTTGTATCCAAAAACATTCTAAACTGATAAGAAAGAAAGGGAGGGAAAATCAAGCAGGGAAGGAAAGAATGAAGGAAAAAATGGAAGGATGGGTACCTAAGCAGAAATGCTTGCTGGACCTGTAGGTAATGGTCCAGACCATGTAAGGCAAAAATTTCAGTCCAGTAATGTGGGAAATGGAAACCTGCTCCCCACCTCACTACATCCACACACCTACCTCCGAAGTACATCTCCTGTAGACACTAGAGCAAACTAATATAAACGAAATTAACATCTTCCCAGAAATTTTTCCTTCTCAGTGTATCGATACCTAATCATTGGCCAAATTGTCTGCACTCAGCTAGGGGAGCAATATCAAAGGAGATCAAGAACTATTCTCTCTGAAAAACCATCAAGAAACTCCAACACATTTCTTTTTAAGAATGAACTTTGAGGTCCACGGTATCCTCACAGGTTTTTTAAGCATTATTTTTCTATTTCTCAGAAGATTATAAAACCCAGACAGGGAAACTATTTTAGAGTCTCACAGACCCAAAGAAATGAAAGGGACTTTAGAAGTTAGCCCCCAGTCCAACTTCCCATTTGAGGTGAGATGATCCCGTTGGGTCACCTACCTCAGAACCCAGGTCTTCTGCCTGCCAACTTGGATCTTGGCATTTTGTTCACTGGAAAGAAAAACAAAAGTAAAACTGAGTTGTTTGCAAAAAGACACTCTCACAAGCCTTCCTGTCTGCATTTTGGACAGGATTCAAACCTGTGTAGTTTGAAACAAGGTCACTAATCACATGTATCAGACATGAATAGAATTTGCTAACTCAGGTATATAAGAAATATTAACACTTTTTATATTTTTATAATTAATTATTTGACGATAGACACATAATTTCTGATTGGAGTCCCCCATCAGATATCATTGTACATTCTGTGGGCTTTGAGCCCACCCTAAATGCTAAGTTTGAAACTCTGAAGCAGAGTTGAGGGTCTGGTGAAGCCCATGGACCTTTTCTCAGAAAATGTCTTTACATACAAAAACAAAATGCATAGGATTACAAAATAAGATAAATAAATAGAAATATATTTATCAAAATATTTTTAAATTGTTACAAAATGCTTCTTTTTTAACCCATTAAGTAATCTGATCTGGCAAAAAAGTCTAATGACTACCATAACTTCTAATGAGTATAAATGATTATTAGAGATGTCTGCAACTACTGTCTTGCGAGGTAAAAACATCTGTGATCTCTAATGGTAATCAAGTCAGAGATATTATCATTACTTCTGGGGTTTGTTGCAATTGAAGGAAATGCTAAATTTCAGTTAGAAGCTATTGAAGATACAGATCTGATGTTTTTCCCAACTAATTTTAATTCTTTCCACAAACCCTTCTAACTGGTCCAAGGACCCCAGATGAAAAAAATATGAGCCTAAAGACTTTTGGGGACGCCTGGGTGGCCCAGTCAAGTAAGCCGCTGCCTTTGGCTCAGGTCATGATCCCAGGGTCCTGGGATCGAGTCCCACACTGGGCTTTCTGCTCTGCAGGCTGCCTGCTTCGCTCTCCGTCTCTGCTTGCCTCTTTGCCTGCTTGTGTTCACTCGCTCTCTCTCTCTCTCTCTCTCTGACAAATAAATAAATAAATAAAATCTTAAAAAAAAAAAAAAAGACTTTTCTCTACCTCCCTGCTGAATAATCTTGCTCAAAGCCATGACTGTAACTGACCAAACTGGGGGGGGTGGGTAAAAAAAATAAAAAGAAGTTCCCAAAACAAAACTTTGTCCTACTTCAATTGGGAGAATAGCCCCTCCAGCTCACCAGGTTGCTGGGTACACACGGTTTGCCATGCCAGAGAGGGGGACCTCTGCCTCTTCCCTCCCGTTACCAGTGTCAACAGAATGTCTTCAGCAACACTGACTTCTGGTTAAAGGTGATGAATTGGCCCCATACGTTTATTTATTTTCCCTTTGGAATAAAAAACACAAAAGGACAAAGATTTCGGTAAAGGAGACACCAGGAAAAATAGATTTGAACACGTGTTTGAAAGCTAATGGAGGGGCTGCAGCCAGTTTAGCAGAATGGAGGAAGAGAAACTGGATTGTTTGCAGAGGAGATACCAAAGAGAGCCCCAGTTCTTTCCACTAGACCCCAGAAAGCCTCCAAACCTGAAGACAAGGAGGCAGGAGGTGGAGTTCACTTCTCCGCCCCGAGGAACCAAGGAATCAGATGTCTGCCCCATCCTCCACCAAGGCACGACTGTCACCTCCCCAAATGTCGAGAGAGCAGAAATTTATTCTTTGGAGGAGATAATTAGAAAGAGAACAGAGGCGAGCCTTGGGTTTGAACATAGGGACTATTGAGTGAGATTCTTCAGTAGACTTCCTTCTTTCCTAATCTGCTTCCAGAATACCAACAGTATGACCTCTGGCCCCCTGGAAAGGAAGCAGGGAGAGATATTGCAGGATTCTTCTAATGCACTGAACCTGCCGACATTTGGGGGCCTCTCCAAAGAAAGGCCACCTATTCACTCAACAAAAATCTCTTCAGTTGACAAGCCTGTCCAGCAGAGAGTTTCTTTGTTTCTTTTTTAAATTAACGTATAATGTATTACTTGCCCCAGGGGTACAGGTCTATGAATCATCAGGCTTACACACTTCACAGCACTCACCATAGTACCCCCAAGAAGCCTCAATTTGTTTCCCAAGATTAAACGTCTCTTATGGTTTGTCTCCCTCCCTGGTCTGATCTTGTTTCATTTTTTCCCTCCCTGCCCCCCATGATCCCCTGTCCTGTGTCTCAAATTCCTCATATCAGAGAGATCATATAATTGTCTTTCTTTGATTGTCAGCATACTATCCTCAGCATACATCATTGCAAATGGCAAGATTTTGTGGGCTTTTTGAAGGCTGCATAGTATTCCATTATCTCTCTCTCTCTCTTTCTCACATCTTCTTTCTCCATTCCTCTGTTGATGGGCATCTAGGTTCTTTCCATAGTTTGGCTATTGTGGACATTGCCAGCAGAGAGAGAAAGGGGGAAGCAGGCTCCCCACTGAGCAGAGAGCCTGATGCGGGGCTTGATCCCAGGACCCTGAGACCATGACCTGAGCTGAAGGCACAGGCTTAACCCACTGAGCCACCCAGGCACCCCACCAGCAGAGAGTTTCTAAAGAATGTTTTCGTGTCTTACTCTCAGATATGAATGGACGGGCAAGCAGTGCCATAGCATTCCCGGAGAAGCTTTGACACAAGTGTTGCAAGGACTCAAACTTACCTCCCTTATGTTCTTCTCAAGAATGAAGTATTTTCTTTTCCAAATCAAGATCATAGATGAAGAACAGCATGCAACCCAGGAAAGGGGATTCCACATACAACAGCTTTAAGCAGCAAAGGTAACTTTATGAAGACAGCTTTGCCTGGGCCAGTACCCTCTGCAACAGGAGAATGTAGGGCTCTGGGAGAAAGATCTTCTCCTGGCTTACGGTGGGAAAGGTGGGAGGAATGGCATCGAAAGATTAACTGGTTTCTTTGAACCACTTGGAAAATAATACCAAGATGTTTATAGTATCTTAAGACGAAGCTTGTGGGTCAAATTAAGGTGAAGTTTATAAAAACAAACAAACAAACAAAGGCAAAACAAAAAAAGGCAAAAAGTGATTATATTTTTTGGAAAAATGGCAAAGTCATGAAGGAAAAAAGCCCAGTTACAGAACGCTCTATGGCTCAGCAGTGAACAGTTACTAAAGGGTCCTAACCACGCCAACGCTATTCATGCAGCCTTCTCTAAGATACGGACGCATGGGAGAGTGGGAAAGCAAGGGCTGTGATCCTCGGTTAAATACTCAGCTACTGGAATCAGGAGTCCACAGAAAATGTCCAAACTTGGTGAACCAAAACCTACTGCAGTGAGGGCACTGTGGAGAAATACAAAGGTAAATACCAGAAGGAAGGGCTAGAAGAAACTCCTGAAGCATTCAGTCTGGGAAGTAGGCTGGCCGACAGTGCTACTGTCACCGGGTGAGCGGCTGTGCCCGGCTTAGGGATGCTGGGCACACACAGGGCGCGGCGACCGCAGCCGGCGGGCAGCTGGCTCCCCCACAGCATTTCAATATTTCAGAATAGAAGAGAGCAGAATGAGAAGGGGAAATCAAACAGAAGTGAGGATCGGGTAGGGTGGGGCGGGGCAGAGAGGGAGAAAGCGTTGAGGACCAAGTCGAGATAAAAATGAAAAATAATGTTCATCGACATTGAATATCTTATGGCTTTCCTCTAAAAGGACAACAGATGTAAGAACGTATTTCCCTTACAGTGATACTGAGAATGTGCAGATCTCCCTCTATAGGAGCTTAACTTGGGATCTTCTCTAGGAGGGTCACACGCCAAGTCAGGCAAATGGCTGAATGGGGAGAGAATGAGCTGGGAGTCACTTGTAACTTTAGGTGCAGACTTGGCTGTCACAGTCTCTGGTCGTGGGAGGCCTGGGTACCCCCCGGCTTGAGGTGGAATAGGGTGTCACCAGTGGGCACACACAGGTCTCAGCAGACCCATGCGGGGAGGGCAGTCTGGTTCTGAGTGGACAGGGGCTGCCAGGGGCCACCGTGCCTGGACAAGACTAACTGTGCTGAAAATCACTTCTCCCCAACTTTCTCCTGAGCCCCACTGACTCCTAAGAAAGAACCTTACGTTATAAAACCCATCCTATCAGAGAGAAGGTAAAACTACAGTCAACAAAATCATATAACCCTAAGACAACATGGACTGGCCTTGGGAGGTATCTTTATTGCTGTAACGATCTGCTTAATAAAATATTTGAATTTCCTCAGGAAGCAGGTGATTGGCTCAGAAGTTAAATTTCCTGTTCCTCATAGAGTAGATTAAAAAAAAAAAAGTGTATCAAGCCAGGCCAGGATTGGAAAATATTTGTTCCTGGAAAACTACCATGTATTTCTCTTCCTTGTTGAGGTTGTCCCTGGTTCACATAATTAGATGTCCTCCCTTCGGAGACAGCCTCCTCTGAGGCATTGCTGACTGTCCTTGGAAGTACGAAGCAACATGAGAGTAAAAATAGCAGCAACCATTCCTGTTCTGTGTAATATTCATCATAGGGAAGTGATCCTGCAAATTAGATGTTCATCTCTGCAGTTTGCGTGTGAACAAACTGAAGATCCCAGGAGCCCAGCGATTCTCTCCAACCCACTGAGGTGGTGGAGAGGAAACTGGGCCATTAACAACACTCAAACCAGGCTTACTGTCTGTTTTGCTTCTAGCATCGGGAAGAACTAACCAGAACGCTCAACTCTACTTTCTGAATCTAGGGTATGGGTTTGTACAAACACCAGTGCTTGAAATAGATCTTCTCATAAATGGCAGCACAATGAGTATGTGTGTGTTGGGGGTGGGCAGGGCAGTGGGGGGCGGGGTAGCCTGACCTTATAAAAGAATGCTTTTCTGTTCCATATATCATATCCTCTCCACTGGGGTGGGCATTATTATGTTCATATTATAAATAAAGTTCATGAACTTCCCTAAGGTCACAGAGCTATGAGCCACTGAACCTAGATCTGAGGCCACGACTGTGTGCCTCCAACGGTTGGGCTTCTGCGTTTAGCTCCAGTGCGCACGTGCCTGTGTGTATTTTCTGATCTGATGACTTGAGACACAGTCTTGTGTCAAGTCAGAATATACCCTCTGTGAGAGGAGGCAAGATTAAAGAAAAGTAGGAGGACAAGGCAAGGGACCAAATTCTTCGCTTCAAATCTCAGGCCCAACATGGGCAGGTCACCACCTCCCACCGCCTGCTCCTGGGAGCCCAGGGACTTGAGCATCTCGAGCAGATGCTGCCTGGCAGAGTCCAGAGCTCTGACCAGGCTCTGAAAAAAGCTCTCCTTCCCAGACCCACAGTGGGGAGACAACTGCCCCTACCCCCACTTCATTAGCTCACTTTTTAACAAATGAATCAGAGTTTCAGATCAAGCTCCTATAAAAACACAGGGCCACTGGGTGACTGCAAATTGCTAACAGATGTCTCTTTGGTTAGACTACAGTCCTATTCCTGCCAACGATAAAAATGAGAGGTTAGAGAACAGATCATTTTATCATCACATAAAGAAACTCAGCCAGTTGAGTGTTCATGTTGTTCAAGGGTATGTGACATGGATTTTGAAATCTCTTGGCAAAAGGACTATATTTTTATAGCTAAAGAAGACCTTGGCTATTAGAGGCAAAGTTCTGCACATCTGAATTTTATTCATTTGAAAACAGAGCAAAATAGAGTGTGTGTGTATCTGCGTCGATTACCCATTAGGGTAGGGGGATTTTCTTTTAATCTTTCTTTAAATATGTTACAGACCATTCCTAACATTTTTTATTGCTAAAGCTTCATCAGAACTTAAACCATTTCCTTATTTGTTCTTATTCTATAATCATATACAATAAATTATAGCATTTTGCTAAAAAGATTTCAGCCTATATACATAGGCTGTAATTTTTCCTTCTGTGAATAATGGGTAGAGCTTTACATTGCATATTTTTACTTATCAGGCTTAGAATGTGGTTATCATAAGATTTCTATTTTGAGAGTCCTTATTAGTCTGGTGAAACTCTCCTAAAAATATCAATTGTCAATAACCTTTAAAATTAATCAGCTGAGCTTATTAGGGGCAAGCTTAAGTTAGCAATTAGTCTGACCATATTATCTTTTATTGTTTAAGAAAAGCTTATCTTAAAGAACATTCCTCATATAATTATTTTTGCAAAATGCGGGAAATACAAAAATCAAAAACCATACATTTGCTGAGTCAGCTCCAAACCTAGGGATGGCAGCTAAAAACATCTCGACACGTGATGAAATTCAGACCCTCAATGTTCAACATTAAACCTGAAGACAAAGGTAAACGTTGTAAATTCAAGAATTTCAATGAAGTTATACTTTCTTGGCATTGTTCAAATATTTGCTAGCTCCTTTGTAGTGGGAGACCATGAAGCCCATAGGAAAAAAAAAGATGACCCTGCTTCTGACTAGCTAGTACCAGAAACCAGAAGGCCTATAACCCTTGTTGTGGTTGGGCTGTGCATGGCCCCAAGCCATGGAAGAAGATTGCAGAGGGCCCTGGGCCTGCCCCATGTAAATGCTCCTCCTGTCTTCCTAATCCTGATTCTGAGGGTTTGACTGTCGCTCTGTGTTCACTCATGCAAATGTGAGTCTGTCTGAGATGGAACTTTCTCGGATGAAGAAGAATCTAAACTAAGCCAGGTTTAGCATAGCCCATTCCTCAGTTTCTCACCACACCTCATCTCCTCCTTACAGGGAGGCATCCTGGTGATACCTAAGCAAAGAGCAGGGACCTCCAGTCCGTCAACCAGTTAGCCAGGGAATCCATCAACTGGTCAATCTGTGTTTACTAAGCATCTGCCGAGTGCCCAACACTTGCTCTCGAAATACATCTCTGGAGATAGAAGATGAGTGAGCACAAAGAAAGGTCTACAGCATCACTGCAACACCCAAACAGGATCTGCTGACTTAGGGCCAACAGCCTAATTTAAAAATAACCCAGAAGAGCACAATGTGAAGAAGACGTTCTGGGAAAGGCATTCTGTTCAGAGGAGAAGAAGGGTGAGTGAGCACAGTGTGTCAGGGGCAGCCCCATCCTGGAATGAGTAGGGTGGGGTTCCAGAGGGCTCCTTCTGTACTGGGCAGGGCAGGGAGCACCCCTCCTCCTCTCACCAGTGGAGCCCCAGCCCCAATTCCAGGCCTTCCCTGGCTAGAGCGGATGTGGGAGGCTCTGCCCCCTGCCACATAGTAGGACCCACATGATTATCTAGGCATGAAGCCCGGCAAAGAGGCATTGCCCCCGAGCATCTAGGAAAAGTGACAGTTGACAAGATGGTCTTGAGGTGTCAACTTTAAAAACTTCATTCCAACGACTAACAGAGATGGTTTGGCTAACATTTCAGTAAGTCCTCCGACTGGACTCATTGGGACAGTGTTCAGGCATTGTCGTTGCTAACCACCACCAGAAACCTGGACCTTTAGCTTCTTGTTAGTGCAAGATGGTGGACCATGGTTTTGACTAACTGATGGCGGACCACCTGGCCTCCTGTGAGAGGGTTCGGCCTCTGGGATCATTTGGAAGGGTGAAAGGCACAATTTATTGCCCCTGTTGCTGAAAAAATGATCATTTTGTAGTTCTGTCACAATGTATTTTCGCATTAGCCTCCGTCTGCATATAAAGAAATGTGTATGGAAAATATTACCTGGCCTCCTAAAAAAAAAAAATCAATGTTGTTTATCATTTTGAGTAGATCATGTTTCCTTGAGCATCTCTTAAGCAGAGGCATAGAGAAAGTAATGTAATATGTAGAGAAATAGCACAAAAATCAGAAAGTCACCTTGATGATGTCTCCTTGCCTCTTTATGCCAAACTGAAGACTTGTTTTACTTTTCCTGTCATAGAATATGCAGGGAAAGTCTCCTTCATGTGCAAATGGGGTGTTCTTGCCCTTCCTGCCATGAACACTTGAAGAAGCAAACGACTCTCTGTATCCAGAAGAAGGCAGATCTCACAGACCATAAGTACTTCTTGAAGAAGTTAAAAGATAATGAGTTATTTCCACACATTTTCTTCCATTCCAAAAACTAGTTATTTATGGATACAGGATATAACTTGTTCTCGGGAAAAACAAACATATCAGCAGGAACAACTGTGTAGTGAAGTGTGGAGAATAATGGAAGCAAAAGTTGTTCCCAAGTAATTCACATCTAAAGCAATTGTAAAATCAGGAAAAAAAAAAAACAACCCTCAGAATTTGGAAGGGATTCCCCTTTTATTAGTTCTACACCAAAAGCAAAGGTTTGACCACCTCACAAGGGGAGAGGGATCTGGAAGGATTATCCTTTTTTTCTTTTTAAGATTTTATTTATTTATTTGACAGAGACAGTGAGATAGGGAACACAAGCAGAGGTAGCAGGAGAGGGAAAAGCAGGCTTCCTGCTGAGCAGCCTCCTGTCCCAGGACCCTGAGATCATGACCTGAGCCAAAGGCAGATGCTTAAGGAGTGAACCACCCAGGCACCCCTGGAAGGAGTAACCTTTAAAGAAAATAGAAATCCAGAAGATAATAAGACAAGTTATTCTCTACTCTAATTGAATACCAGGATTCCCACACAGATCACGATGGAAGGTACTCCCAGATTCTTAAAGACAGAACCTGAAGACTCTAGTTCATACACCTGCAGCCACTTCTCCCCTTCTGCAACACAGGTAGAGCAGAAGCAGCGTTTGATAGCAAAGGGAGGGGATCCGTGGAAACTACCTGCCGGCCTACCTAAAACCAAGGGGCATTTTCCATTTTTATCCACATCGGAGCTCTTTTAAGCTTGGTCCAGTTCTGTTCCGGCCCTGAAATTGTTAGTCAAAATCAGTTTGTGGAGCAGACTTAACATGCTCTGAGTTTTGATACCCTCATGCAAGAGAGAAAAGAAGGACAGGATGAATATCTCAGGCTCAGACTCTGCATTTATTCGTTCCACTTCAGATGTGCCTAAAGATTGCCTCTGAGTGGCACAGGGTGGCTGTTTCTGGGTGTGTTTAATTTCTTGATTTCACTAACAGCTTGGATTTTTTAATAGTGCTTCTGACTCACTGCCATATGGTTGCCTGACATGTGCCCACACACCATTTGCTCACAAGTATGTCAAAGACCGAAAACACCAAGCGCCTTGTCCTGAAAAGCCTGGGCCTGGATTACCAGGAAGCCATTCTGGCCACTCTGATACTTAGAAACTTCCCCATCTCTCAGCTCTATGTTTTAATACCAGCTGGAATCCTCCCTTACAAACATGCGAGAAGTTTCGGCAAGTTGTCATGTTTGTGCGGTGAACTCTGAGTTAATGTTAGGGATTTTTTTTTTCCCCCCGAGAGCTGGAGACAGGTCCTAGGGAGGATTATCCCAAAGTCTTCTTCTCCCCTGAAGATAGCCTTTTTTGTTCCAATGGATTTTATTTTTTTAGAGCAGTTTTAGGTTCATAGCCAAACTGGTCAGAAAGTACAGAAATTGCCCATTCACCCCTGTCCCCCCATAAGCACGGCCTCCCCAGTGTCAACACCCCCACCAGATGTTATGTGTGTTACAGTTGATGGACCTACCCTGACACCTCACTATCACCTGAAGTCCAGGGTTTATATTCACTCTCACTCCTGACATTCTGCGCTATATCTTGGTTTCGACAGCTGGATGGGGACAGATCCAGACCATGGCAGGATCATATCGAGTAGTTTCATTGCCCTAACAACCCTCTGTGAGCTGCCTGTTCTTCCCTCTCTGCCCTTAACCCCTGGCAACCACTGATCTGTGCCCTGTTTTCATAGATTTGCCTTTTCTAAAATGCCACATAATCGGAATCACACAGTGTGCGGCTTCTGAAGATCGCCTTAGTGATCTGCACTTAACTTTCCTCCATGTCTTTTCATGGCTTCACAGCTCCTTTCTTTTTAGCTCTGAATAATATTCCATTGTCTGGATGGACCACCATTTATTTATCCATCCACCTACTGAAGGGCAAGTTGATTGCTTCCACGTGTGGGCAATTATGAATAAAGCTGCTATGAACATCTGTACAGGTTTTTGTCTGGATGTAAGTTTTCAATTTATTTACATCAATATTAAGGAGTGCGATTGCTGGATTGTATGGTAACAGTATGCTTGGTTGGCCGATCCAGTGGCCGATCCATTTTGTAGTCCCACCAGCAGTGAAAGAGAGCTCCTGCTATTCCACATCCTTGTCAGCACTTGGTGCTGTCAGTGTTTTGAATTTTAGCCATTCTAATAGAGATGTAGTGGTATCCCGTTTTAATTTCCATTCCCCTAATAACGTAAGCTGTTTGGCATCTTCTCGTAGACGTATTTGCCCTCTATAGATCTTCTTAAGTGAGGTATCTGTCAGCCTTTTGCCCATTTTTTAATAAGACTTTTTTCTTAAATTTTATTTATTTATTTGACAGAGAGAGATCACAAGAAGGCTCGGGCGCGCGCGCGCGCGCGCACGCACACACACACACACACACACACACACACACACACACACACACACACGAAAGCAGGTTCCCTGCTGAGCAGAGAGCCTGATGCGGGACTCAATCCCACGACCCCCGCCCAAGATCACGACCAGAGTAGAAGGCAGAGGCTTAAGCCACTGAGTCACCCAGGTGACCTTTTAATAAGACTTTTGAAATTCAGTTCAGTTCAGTTCTTTGAAATTCAGTCTTTTGAAATTCAGTTCTTATCCTAATAGATTATAGGTGCCAGAGAGAAGCAAAGTGCTTCTTTAGTAAGTACTTACGTGGGGAGCTTCTGGAGGCAGACTGCCTGGATCTGAGTCCCAGATCTGCCCCTGTCCAGCTATGTACTTTGGGCAAATTACCTTGCCTATCTGTGCCTCCATTTCCTTATCTGTAAAATGGAACCAGTAGTAGGAGTATGTACCTTGGAGCTTGTTATGAAAGTTACGCACATTAGTACACATCACCTACGCAGAAGAGTGCTGGGCACAGAGCATACATTCAGCATTCAGCATGCCTCCCAGACAGAGGAAGACACTGTGGCATCATTGGTTCCATTACCAACTTTGGGAGACCTACCAGTGGTCATGCTTATCAGCTAAGAGCATTGTTCAAGGTTGCAAATTTTCTTATCTCCATTTGCTAACTGAGGGGAGACAATGAGTCCCTGTTGCACAGCCCTGGAGCTGCAGCACAGGGTTGGATCTCAGGCCTATCCAGCTGAGCCACGATTCCTAATTACTTCTAAATTCCCGTAAGCTATTAACTAGCATAAGTTTATCTGTTTCACTCAAAATGACGTCTGTTAGGTCAACTATATGAGCTTGCTGATGCTGGACCATTTTTGCCTTACATTTTGTCTGGTTTATCCTAGTAGGGAAAAGCTTCATCATTTAGACTATGACCCATGAAGTCTCAGGCCTCTAACTCCTAGAGGAGGACACCCGACAGCTAGACCAGGGGGTCCAGGGTTGGGGGGAGGGTGGTTTTGTGGGGGAGACACCCACACTCTTCACTTCCCCTGCTTGGCCAAGCAGCCCCTGCCAGCCCACCCAGCTGAACACTGCGGCAGGGGTGGGGCTCAGCCTTCTGGAACTCAGGAAAACAAATCTCCTCACTATCTGAGAAGCTATGATTACTGTGCTTTCAAAACTAACTCTGAGAGCAAGAACCATCTTATTAGATATCCTATAAATAGTATTTGGCTCATAGTGAAAGCTTAATAGATATTTTAGAATTAGAAGAAAAGTCATAATAAGTCCCTTGTTTCTGGAAACAAAAGCACTCTCTGGCTCTTACTGTCTGCACTGCCCAGCTCGGACGGGGCTCTGCAATGCCGAGACACACATGGACACCACTGTCTCGTGCCAGGCTCCCTGGACTGGCCAGCCCGGGGTTCTCCTGCCCTTTTCTCCAGGGAATCATAGTCCTACCTCCTTCACAAAGGAAGCCACTTTACTTCCAGCTTGGGTATTCTTACCCAAATAAGAGGAAACCCTGGCAAACTATTACATCACGTCAACAACAGCATTTCAATCGTGTGGTTGGAGAAGTAGGTGCTTTGGTATCAGCTGAGTCTCCCTACTGGCTACTGCAGCAAGATGAGCGTATCAAGCATAGTTTCTGCCATTCTGGGCTCAAGAGTCTACTCTGTGAGCCTTGGGCTGACCCGCAGGGGCAGTTAGAGAAGGGGGCGCTGTCACTCCTGAGTGTCAAGTGGCCCGCCGAGACAATAAATTCAGAGGACATCAGGGAGATCTCTCCTGGAACAGGAAGAGTAGGATCTGGAAGCCGGTAGGGAGATGGGCACAAGGACAACGTGAGGACGGATGTGGAGATGGAAGGAAGGGTCACGTGGGGGAGGAGCGCTGTCTGAGGGAGAACAGGGACACGCACCCATGTGGCAGAGAGCCTCCAAGTCCTCCCAGCCGAGAAGGCCACCTGCCATTTGCACTGACGGACGAACATCAGAGCACGTCTGCGGAGCCCGTGCTAATTATCGGACCCCACACCCACCATCGTGGGCACATCGCAGGTGAGGACGCTGAGCTGTAAGACTCATCCACAATTCCATGGATGGGAAGAGGCAGAATCTGGACACAAACCCACGTCCAAATCCCAAGTTCTTCACATGGAGGTCCTGCTGAAGGAGACTGCCGATTGCCCTGGCCCGCGTGGAACCCACTCATAGTGATGACAGCACCCCAAGCACATCGAGTGTGTACTTTTATGATATGGCGCCACGTCTATGACTTAGATGTGACTTACACATTTGAGATGTTCTCTTTCCAATGAGCCAATACCAAATTACAGGCGTGCGACATGAAGAACTTCATGTTCCAACAGACGAGCACTGCCGAGAAAAAGCCCTCCTGGTCCTTGGTAGCCTGGGAGGCAAGGCGGTCAGGGTGAGGGAGTCACTGCCAGGAAGAGTGAAATGAAATGTCCGCACCATACCAGGATGATCAGAAGAAGGACGCTTCCCACCTCCCTGGCCTTGAGCCAGGCTTCAATTAGCAGAGTTTTTACAGGAGCCACAGAAGCGTATTAACCTTGTGACCCACGGACTCGCTCAGAAGTGGGTTCTTTCTCCACACTCCTGGCCTCTGTGGGCGACAGGTTTCATCCCTTAATACTCGTCCTGAAATGAAATATGTAAAACAGTAACCAAATCGCTGACACCAGATGTGATGCCAAATGCTCGGAATTACCCAAACAGCTGACTCAGGACGGCCGTCCCCCCTTTTCCAGCTTCCGGCCCCGGGAAGGGACCCTGTGGGGGTGCGCTGGGCTGCAGCTGCTGCTGTCACCTGGCAGCTCCGCCGGGGAGCCCTGCCTTTCTGGACCTGCCGGTGGGGAGGCTATCCGGGACGGTGACCCCCGGAGGCTCCCTGTCAGCTGCTCCCCTCTTGTGTAATCAGCTGTCCTCTGGGGTTTATTGCCTCCTGACAGGACTTCACAGCTGCTCCAGGAAGGAGCACCCCCCTTTACTCTTTCTTCTCATTCCATTCTGCTGAGAAGTCAGATTCACCCACTAATCATTGCATCATCAGTCTTACCAGGATCCAAATGAATTTTAGAGGCAAGAAAGTCCTCTTAGATGTTACTAAATGCCGACTGCTCAGAAACAGGGCTCTGTCTTCCATGTGTCCTCCCTCATGTGCCATCAGCACTGAATATGAAGGAGTGGGGTAGAGGGTGGGGGGGGGTGCTTTGCTCTGCTCAGCGCAGCTGCCTCTCTGCAAACACATCAAAGACGGCGCAATTCCACCGCTTCTCCCAGGCGCACGGTAAGTGGCATTTGAGGGAGTTTGATGGAGCGGTCGGTCGGAAGTGCTTGCATCTAATGAGATTCATTCTTCATGTGTTCCCACGCGCTGCAAGAAGGTTTTGCATTTAACAGAATTATAATGCCATAACACTCCATTTTAATTATGGCCAGTGGCAGCTGGTACCCCTATTCACAGCACCAACTTTTTGTTAATGTGATGCAATTCACATATATTTCTTCCTTCTTCAAAGACGGGAGCATGGTAGATCAATTGGCTTGTGTAGGGCTGACCTGAACACAAGGAAGGTAGTAACAAGGGCCCCAGTCTTCATGATCTGTTATCTCTTGCTACTCTCTGGGTCCTGAGACCCCAAGCTTTCCTCAAAGCCTATTGAACCTCACAGAGCCTGATCTCCTGAGGTTGTTCTTAATGTTTTGCATCAGTAGTCCTTGGGGATAAAGTCAGATCACCGCAGGAAACTGACACATAGAAGGAATATCACCAAAATTCATTCTTTTGCTCATTCAATAAACAGATTCAGACAACAAACAATAAAGAAAGTAATGCCTAGAATGTCCAAAGGTAGCAAAAATCATGAAAAGACATAACTTTGGATAAGGGATAGAGAACGTTGGACTGAGGGTAGAATTTGCTCTTTTCTGTTACTTGGTCAGAAGACCTGATCAAAAGGCTGGCCTTGAGAAGCACTCTTTGCAGGACAGGGAGAGATGCCCAGTGACTCACACTGATACCTGGAGGAAGAGCTTCAGGACAGAAGGACCATCACAAGGGTCCCAAGACAGAAACATGCTTGGCATGTCTGGGCAAGAGCAAAGAGGCCGTGGTGGTCAGAGGTATGTGAAAACGGGGAGGGAGACTGAGGAGATGAGGTCGAAGAGCGAACAGCCCAACATGGGCTGAAATCTATTGGGCTATGCTATGGCCTGAGCCTCACAAGAGACCAGCAGGGTCCTAAGGAAAGGAGAGGAATGCCATGGTCACGTCTTATGTGCTGTTGCAATGTTGCAAAGGTGAGGGCAGAAGCTGGGAGACCAATCAGGTGGTTTGCTAGGGCTGCCATCACAATACCACAGTCCTGATGGCTTAAACAACAGCAATTTATTTTCTTACAGTTCTGTAGGCTAGAAGTACTAGATCGAGGTGTCCGCAGACCTGGTTTCTCCTCACGCCTCTCACTGGCTTGCAGATGCGCACCTTCTCACTGTGTCCTCACATGGCCAGTCTTCTGTGCTCCCATCTCTGGTGTCTCTTCCTCCTCTTATAAGGACAGCAGTCATATTGTATTAGGACCTCATACATATGACCTCATTTAATCTTAATTCAACCTTTTCTTTAAAGGCCCTTTCTCCAAGGACAGTCACCTTGGGGTTTAGGGTTTCCACATTCGCGTTTTGAGAAGGTACAAAGGAAGTGACTAAAGTAATGCCAACAAAAGATGACCATGCTCAGACCATGGTCACACTAGTGGAGAAGAAGCTGGATTCGGAGTCTTTTTCTGAGGATTGAATTGCACAGAACCATGTTTGTACCAGTCTTCATGAGCATCAAGAGTGAGTGGAAGGAAGACAATAAATTGTAAACACTGGAAAGAAGATCAAGGATCGTTGTTTCTCTTTGAACACCTCTGGTTTTTAGCCTCTTGGGACAAGGTTGTCTTTTGGGGAACTGAAAAGTACAATTGAAAAATCAAGAGAAAAGACATGTTAGCTTTTTACTGAAGTATAACATGGTTTCAGTGAAGCACACAAATCTTAAGTATACAGCACAATGAATTTTTCCAAATGTACACAGTCATGTAACCAACACCCAGATCAAGATGCAGAACATTTCTGGTAAACCAGAAATCCCATCATGCACTGTCCCAATCAACAACTCCCCAGAGATTACCACTATCCTGTTCTAACATCATGGATTAGTTTTTTTTGTCTGTTTTTGAACCTCATACAAATGGAATGTGAATTTTTTATATGTATTGCTCTTTTCACTCAAGATAATGCATATGAGGTCCATTTGCATGTAGCTAAAGTTCATTTATTTCCACTGTTGGGTTAGTATTCCATTGTGTATGTGTACCACAATTTACTTATCTATTCTACTCCATATGGAGACTTGAGTTTTTTCATTTTTAACCATTATAAATATAAATATAGTTGCAATGAACATTCCTGTATTTGTCTCTTGTTATGCATACAAACTCAGTAGGAAAAAATTTTTTTCAGCAAGTAAGAGATTAGCCTCTCCTCTTTCTCTCATTTAAAATCAGTCTCTTCTTCTTTTTCTGTACCGGATCCTATTTAACACAAAAACAACTACTTTAGGGCACCTCAGGCATAACTATGTTCAGAGATGCACAAGATGCACTCATCCTTGCTCAGGAGAGGCTATCGCTAAGTTTTCAGGAATTTTGCAAACTGATTGCTTATACACAGACTTTATTTCAAGTTAATTTATATAAACTTGAATTAAGTAAAAAAAAAAAAAAAAAAGGGAAGGAGAAGAAATTTATTCTATGAAGCCAGCATTGCCCTGACAATGAAAGCAAACATACTAGAAAACAAGAAAACTATGGACGCCTGGGTGACTCAGTGGCTAGAGCATCTGCCTTCAACTCAGGTCATGATCCCAGCCCTGGGATCGAGTCCCACATTAGGCTCCTTGCTCAGGGAGCCTACTTCTCTTTCTCCCTCCACCTGCTTGTGCGGGCACATTCTGTCAAGTAAATAAATAAAATCTTTAAAAAAAAAAAAGAAAACTATAGACCAATATTCCTGATGAATCCAGATGTAGAAATCATCAACAAAATGCAGCAAATAGAATTAAATATCCACATTAAAAGGATTATGACCAGATGGAATTTGTCCCCAATACAAGAATCTCTCTCCATATGAAAATCACTTAACATGATACACCACCCTAACAGAATGAAGGAGGAAAAAATGTGATTATCTATATTGATGCAAAACAAGCCTTTGACAAAACTCAACACTCTTTCATGACAAAGATACTCAATAAAACAAAACAAAATTATCTCAACATAATGAAGGCAATTTATGAAAAGCTTACAGCAAGTAAATTCCATAGTGGAAGACCAAAAGCATTTCCTGTAAGATCAGGAACATAGATGACCATTCTCACCACTTATATTCAACACAGTGCTAGAAGTTATAACCAGTGCAATTAGGCAAGAAAAAGAAACAAAAGCATCCAAATTGGATTATCATCTGTCCACAGATGACATGATTTTATATATAGAAAACCCTAAAGATTCCAAATGTATGTATGTGTACACACACACACACACACACACACACACACCCTGTTAGAACTAGTAAATGAATTCAAAAAAGTTGCAGGATACAAAACCAAAACCCCCAAATCAGTGGTGTTTCTGTACAGGAACATGAATAATTCAAAAAGAAAATTAAGAAAACAATTCCATTCTCAATCTATCTTAAGAATAAAATACTTAGGAATAAATTTACCCAAAGAGGCTTAGATGCTGAAAACTACAAAATTTTGCTGAAAGAAATTTAAAAATGACACAAATGGGTGAAAAGACATCCTTTGTTCATGATTGGAAATTTCAATATTGCTAAAATGTTAATATTACCGGAAGCAATCTATAGATTCGATATCAAAATCCCAATGACATTTTTTAATAGCAACATTTATCCTAAAATTCAAACTCAGGGGTTCCTGAATAGCCAAAACAATCTTGAAAAAGAAGAACCAAGTTGGAGGTCTCATACTTCCTGATTTCAAAACTTACTACAAAGTTACAGTAATTAAAACAGTATAGTACTAGCATAAAGATAGGCATATAGGCCAACGGAATAAAATAGCCCAGAAATAAACCCTTGCAAACATATCCAGTGACTTTTGGTAAGAGTGTCATTCCGTGGGAAAAGAATGATTTTTTCAAGAAGTGATATTGGGAAAAGTGGGTCTCCACCTGCAAAAGAATGAGGTTGGACACTTACCTTACACCATATGCAAAAATTTTGCACCATATGCAAAAATTAGATCCATTAAGAAAATGGATCTCAGACTAAAACTAGAAAACTATTAGAAAAAACACTTATGGGGAAGCATTTGATAGCAATGACTGTGGCAATGATTTCTTGGATGTAACCCCACAGGTTACAAAAGCAAAAATAGATAAATTGTACTACAGCAAAATTTAAAACTCCTGTGCCTCAAGGGACACACTCAAGAGTGCGAAGCCAGCCTGTGAAATGGGAGAAAACATGTGCAAACATATATCTGATGTGAGATTGATATCTAGAATATGTAAAGAACCATATAGCTCAACAACAACAACAACAAAACCAAATAACCCAAATCAAAAATACAAATGAATTTTTTTTTAAGATTTTATTTATTTATTTGACAGACAGAGATCACAAGTAGGCAGAGAAGCAGGGGGAAGCAGGCTCCCTGCTGAGCAGAGAGCCTGATGTGGGGCTCGATCCCAGGACCCTGAGATCATGACCTAAGCTGAAGGCAGATGCTTTAACCCACTGAGCTACCCAGGCTCCCCAAATACAAAGGATTTAAGTAGCCATTTCTCCAAAGAAGATAAACAAATGACCAGCAAACACATAAAAAGATGCTCAACATCACTAATGATTAGGGAAATACAGGTCAAAAAACACAAAGAGATTTCACCTTGTGCCTATTAACATGTCTGCTATCCAAAAATTAGAAAATACTAAGTATGGGAGAGGATGTGGAAATTGAAACCTTTGTGCACTGTGGGTGAGGATGTGAAATGGTGTGGGTGCTGCGGAAAAGTGTATGACAGCTCCAGAAAATAAAAATAAAAATATAAGATCCAGCAATTCCACCTCTGAGTATCCAAGAGAATTGAAAGCAGGATCTGGAAAAGGTATTTTACATCCATGCTAATAACAATATTATTCACAATAGCTGAAAGGTGGAAGCAACCCAAATGTCCATCTGTAGATGAATGGATAGAAAAATGTAGCCTATACGTACAACGGAATATTATTCAGCCTTAAAAAGGAAGGAAACCCTGTCGCATGCTACCTCATGGAGGAATTTTGAGGACATTTTGCTAATTGAGATAAGTCATCACAAAAAAGACAAATACTGTGTGATTCCACTTTTATGAGATATCTAGATTGATCGAACTCAGAAATAGGTCTTCTCTCCCCTAAACTGTAGGTAAGCTTCGAAAGGGTGAGAACATTCTCTTTAGTTCACAGCCTTATTCCTCGTACCTAGAAAGTCCTGGCACTCTACAAGTGGACACTCAGGAGTAAATGTCCTATGAAAAAATGAAACTTCAGGTTCATGAACTCACTGCCCACTGAGCATACACTCTGCTGCCTGTATCCTTACATGTCTGAACACTACACATGATGCTGATTGTACTGAATGTGACACACACTCATGGGAATCAGAACCGGCCTGCTGGGAGCTCCTAGGATGACCCAACCAGCCCCCTGAAGTCTTGGTGGGAGCCACTGGAGAAAGGCACTGAGTTCACCAGCTGAGAAGCACTGTCCTCTGCAGGAAAAGCCTCATTGCAGAGACAACTTGCTTTGCAAAACTGTCTTTTTTGTTTTTGTTTTTAAAGATTCTATTTATTTAATTGACAGAGAGAGGGAGACAGCAAGAGAGGAAACACAAGCAAGGGTAATGGGAGAGGGAGAAGCAGGTTTCCTGCTGAGCAGGGAGCCCAATGCAGGGCTGAATCCCAGGACCCTGGGATCATGACCTGAGCCAAAGGCAGATGCTTGACGACTGAGCCACCCAGGATCCTGTAAAGCTTTTTAAAGAAAGGGTAGAGAATGGGACTCCTGGGTGGCTCGGTCAGTTAAGCATCTGCCTTTGGCTCAGATCATGATCCCAGGGTCCTGGGATGGAGTCTTGCATCAGGATCCTGGCTCCACTAGGAGCCTGCTTCTTCCTCTTCCTCTGCCTGCCATTCTTCCTGCTTGTCCTCTCTCTCTGGGTCTGCCTCTTTGATACACAAATAAATAGAATCTTAAAAAAGAAAAGAAAAGAAAGGATAAAGGGGTGTCTGGGGGGCTCAATCGTTAAGCACCTGCCTTCAGCTCAGGTCATGATCCCAGGATCCTGGGATTGAGCCCCACGTTGTGTTCCCTGCTCAGTGGAAAGCCTGCTTCTCCCTCTCCCATGCCCCCTGCTTGTGTACCCTCTCTGTGTCTCTCTGTCAAATAAATAAAATCTTTAAAAAATAAAAACAAAAAACTTAAAAAGGGATACAGGAGTTAAAAAAAATTAATCATCATCCTCTAGGTGCCATGTGTCAAAGCCAAGATTCTTCCCTGTTTATTTTCCTGTTGTGTGTTTCAGATCAGCAGAGCAGGGTCATTATTGTCACTCAAGAAACCGCCACTGGCCAAAGAGCCATCAGGTTAAGGCAAATAATACTGACCCTATTTATTTCTACGCTTGGGAGAATCCAACAGCTAGACACAATGAGAGTGGATAGTTTTTTAAAATATGGCAGGCACCATGCAATTAGACTTTATATATAAATTCTGAAGGAAATAGGGGTCGTATGTCTAAATTTCTTTATAGGAGATTAAGTGGAAAACCAATATCTTATTATAGTAGCTGAAAACAGCCCGCAGGTTTTATTAGGCAGAATCATAATATCCTAGAACGTGAGCCAAGGCAATTGTACTGAACCACCCCTGCTTTTCTGTCTTCAGTACCCAGAATTTATTTCCTTCAAGCTGAAGAAGATCAAGATGGAGATGACACTTTTAAGAGCAAACAGACGAGCGGCTGGATTCTGCTCAGACTGAACTAGAACCGACAGACTCTTTCAAACAGTGAGTTACATCACAGGAACAGCAGCCTTTCTAGGAATTTTCCAGTCCTGTGTTTGACGTTGCAGAGACGCTAGGCAAAATCAAGCAAGGAAATTATCCTTAGGAAGACCCCCCGCCCCAGTGAGGTCTTCCAGGGTGTCTTGCCCCACCCAACAATTAACTTGTCTCCCTATTACTGCACTTCATGTGGAGACAGACGGCTTTCCCCAACCCCCACCAGCCAGTGGGCGTTTCCTGCTCCCTTCCCCGCTTCTCCGGTGACAGCTGGAGAATGTCATCTCTGAATCTAGGACTAACAAAAGCTGCCTGTTTCACATCACCTCAGAGAAAGACTTTCAATGGAAGTCTCCACACTTGATGGGAGTATGGCTAGGGGATAAGGGACAGGTAGGCTTGGAAGCCGCTGAAATCTGGAGAGCGGCCTTGTCCTGCGGTGCTGAAGAGCATTGAGGTGGGAAGGCTTGACAGACGGTGGAGAGGCCTGGAAAAGGGACAGAGGGCACTTGCTTTTCAGTTTTCTGCTAGGATTCATTTGAAACAGTCGAACCAGCCAGAAAAGACATTTGCTATTCCGCTAGCTCCTCAGAGCAGACCTGATGGTGATGAAGCTGCCCCTTTCTAAAAATTCTATCAGCCATCCCCGGGAAGTAGACAGCGAGACAGCTGTATCTGGGAGGACTGGCCTTTCCCCTGAGCAGTTTCCAAGTTCAATAGGTTTGCAACCTTCCCCTTTTCAATGCATGCACTGGAGGCACACATTTGTGGTAACTGCGCTTTTCATAGTTCTTGGTCTCTAGGCTGTCCTGTGGACCAGTCCTAATGATATGGATTGTCCGCGTGGGCATGGCACAAAGCCGGTCACACCTTAACTCACTGCAGCTGTTTTCAGTTCCGTACAGATAAGGCAGGCAAGGGCAGATGAGGCCATTTTTCCTTCCTTGGCCCCAACAGATGCGGCCTGTGGGGTGATTGTGGGAGCTCGGAGCAGCCCGCAGCACCAGAGTCGAAAGGTATATCCTAACGTCCGGTGATGCTTGCAGACGACACCAAGACTGAGCTCCTCCTTCCTTGGGCTGCACTTCTAGCACCAGGGACACAGTCTAGAACTTATACAGACCTTTCAGAATGCCTGGAAACCCAGCATAGGGATAGCCGCCCAAAGAACAAAGTAGATCTACTGCCCTCCTTTTACAGCTGGGGAAACTGCGGTAGGCAGAGAGAGCACTGGTGGGGGTGACAATGATGACAAATAGCAAAAATTCCTTTGAGGGACGGGTGACTTCTGGCCATAGGTGTCCTAGAGACACAGGCTCTACTTCTGCCCCAACGCCTCAGCGTCTCCTCCAGCTCTGCCCCCACAAACCTCTTGAACACGCAAGCCTTATTTGTCAATTTTTGAAGGCTCCTTTAGCTGTTTTATTATTCTTGTTCTTAGGTGCTGCCTTTTTTCTTCATTTCCTGCCCTGCAGGGTCAGGCTAGGATAAGCTCCTGGGACCCAGACCAGGGCAAAGCCTAGGACCCTGATAAGTTGTTGGGGAGGAAACAGTGGCTGCAGAGGTGGATAAAGTTAGGAGCTTCCTGATCTGAGGTCCTGATGTCCTTCTTTTGTTCAACTGCCTTAAAAATGGAGGTGAGGATAAGCTCTCAAGAGAGCCATACTTTGCAGAGAAGTGTAACCTTCCCTATAATGGGCCCATGACTTCCATGAATGTGAGTGTCCGCCCTGGTAATGAAATAAGCTTTTCCCCCTCTATGCTGAGATCCCCATTTAGCTGGGGCCTTCTCATCCCTCTAGTTTCAGTCCAATTTTAAACTGAAGGTGTTAGTTTAGATGACTGGTGTAAGGCTTTATAAAGGCAGGCTGTCCATCTGTCCCTGCCCATCAGTCCCTGTACACAGAGGCACTCAGCACCCCTGCAGGGAGTAAAGGGTGTGTCCTTAAAAGATATGTCGCCAAGAGGGACTCAAGTCAGTTATCATGATCCAAGTAAGCATTCTATTGTTGTGGGGAGGTTTGTTTTTTTTAACCCTTCTTGTGAAATTTTTATTTATTTTTATTTTTTCAGCTGAGAACTAGAGAACTACAAGAATTAGTTTGGCTCTAAAGGGAAAACCAGAAACAACAAGAAGGGTCTCACGGGTAGGTAATCTTGCTGCAATGTAATCATAGTGACGCTTTGAGTCTACTTTCATCCCTAGGTGTCCAGATTAAGAAGAGTGATTGGGACAAGAGAACAACCAGTTGGACATAAATGTGAATCTGCAATTTGGGAGGAACACATCTCTGAAATTGCAGAGCACCACATGTCGGTCAATTAGGTTTAGTTCTTCCAACGAAACTGACTTTAGAGCGCTTTGCCCCCTATTCAGACAAATGAGCTTATTTCTAGAGCCTTGGGATGAAGCAGAAGTCACACTTGTAAGCGTTTATTCTTTTATTTATTAAACCCATTTTTAGTCCCTGTAATGTTCCAGAATATGCAAGTGACCCAGGACACGAACAAAGTACACAGAGTAATCAGAGGAACAGATATTAAACAAAAGTTACATAAATTAGAATTGCAAAATATGATAAGGGCTATCAAAAAAAAAAAAAAAAGCAAGAGATATGCTAGAGATTAGATGGGTTTTGGGTGTGGGGCTTAACTGTTCCTAACAGTTCCGGACATTTAAGTTGAAACCTGAAGGATGAGCAGCCACTGGCCAGGCACAGAATGTAGAGATGAGAGGCCCAGGCCTATGCAAAGTCCTTAGGGTGTGTTGAGTGTGTTGAGGAACCAAGTATGCCTTGAGCATGAGAAAGTGGCTAAGGGAGAGGCTGCATACACAGGAAGAGAAGACATTCAGTCCATGAGATACTAATGAAGAATTTGGTGTTTCATTTCTTTTTTTTTTTTTTTAAGATTTTATCTTATTATTTGACAGACAGAGATCACAAGTAGGTAAAGAGGCAGGCAGAGAGAGAGAGGAGGAAGCAGGGTCCCCGCTGAGCAGGGAGCCCCATGCAGGGCTCCATCCCAGGACACTGGGATCATGACCTGAGCCAAAGGCAGAGGCTTTAACCCACTGAACCACCCAGGTGCCCCTGGTGTTTCATTTCTAACGCAATGGGGATCTCTTAAGGTCTTAAGGGGTGTGGCATGATTAGATGTGCTTCCCAAGTCATTTCTCTGGTTACTTTGTGAATGAGAGTAGATGACGAATGAAGTTGGGAAGAGAGACCAGGAGGAGACTGAGTTAGGATGCTAATGCTGTAGTCCAGGCCAAACATGGTTTCTTGGAGTCCATGGTGGCAGTGGAAATGGGTGTAACATGGATTTTGGAGGTGGAATCTGCAGGACTTGTGAATGAACTGGATAAGAGGGAAAGGAAAATGTTAAGAACAGCTCCTTCGCCGATGTCATGAGAAATGGGGAGCAGCCTGCCGGGTGAGGGAGAGACAAGGAGCAAAATGTGGAACATGCCAAGTTGGAAACGTCTACGAGATATGCAAGTAGAGAGTGGAGGGGGCAGCTGGTTGTGTGACCCTGGGCCTTAAAGAAGAGATCTGGGGGACACCCATTTGTGTCTTGACAGTACACAGATGGCGTCCGAAGCCAAAGGAGCAGATCCGTTCACTGGGGGATGAGAGTGCAAAAGGGCACGCGCAAAGGCCTGGGGCCCGGTTGTGGGAAGCGGCTGTCAAGAATCAGCGGGGTGGGAGTGGGCAGAGCCACAGAAGGCCACTGCCTCAGACACAGAAGGAGGGAGGTGGAGGGAGCGGAAATCCAGCAAGGAGGGGACACCCCCACCGAGTGACACAGTCACTCAAGAGGAACCTGGAAAAGTGTCCATTGCGTTGAGCCATGTGGTGGTCTCTGGTGAGTGTATTCAGGCGTCCCTGTCATGGGGCCGGTGTGGGAAGCTCTAGACTACGAGGAAAGGGGGACAGCCGCCTCCAGAAACATTTGTTTGTAAAGGGGTGAAGGAGGGAGCTGGAGGGAGAGTCTCTAAAGGGTGGGAGATAAGACTGCGCGCTTGCCATGTTGAGGGACTTCTCAAGGATGCGCTTAAGACTGGGATGCGGGCTTGGCTCATCTGGAGAAGCCTGGTCTAATCCCAGCCTTGTCTGTACCGTAGGGCGTGACATCTTGCCAGCAGGACGAAATCTGATTAAAGCACCATCATGGTCCTGGGGTTTGGTGCTGTGGCAGGTGCTCTGGTCACCAAGGCCTTGGCCGCACATCTGACTTTTATGTTCCACCCCCGCTGCCCTGTCAGCTGCTAGACGCTGTCAGCTCCATTTTCAACGTTTCACTTTTCTCTAGTCCCCGCCATGATCAGTGCCTGGGTAAGGTGAGCACCCACGGAGACTCCAGGCTCCCCTTCCTGCTGGCCGTGCCCAGCTCAGCTCTCAGCTTGGCTCCAGCGCTCAGAGGAAAGCACACTCATGTGGCTGAATTCCTCAGTTGGCAAGAATGGCAAGGTACTTTCACAGAAATTCTGAGTCCTACAGACAGTTTTGAACTATAATACATTGTGGTATCTACTAACAGCAAAGGAGACTGGCGACCCTTTACTTTGTTGAAAGAAAAAAATCAATGGAGTCTCTTAGAAAAAGGATATCCCCAAGAATCCTGACTTTTTAGAGGCTAATACGTGGTCAAAGGTAGAAAATGAAAGCTTACAAGAAACTGTTGGAAGAACTGTTCTAAGAGATTCTAAACTATGTTCTTGAAACCTTCAGAAGAAAATCTGAATTCATTTCTATCCAAACTTCTTTTGCTTTAAGCGAAACATCCAGATCTTTCCCTTGCGCCATAGATCCATTTCTTATTCTGCCCTTTCTCTAACACCAGCACTGAACGTGGGCCCAGAGCAAGCCGAGATGATATTCTGACTGAGGCTCACCACCGCCTCCTCAGAGCCCGCCCGCTGGGTATAGACAGCTTCCAAGACAAGGAGCAGAGCGCCCTCCCGGCTCCCCTGGGCATGCGCAGAGGCAGACAGAGACAAAGGCCAAAACTGACCTCTCACTTCAGCTATGCGCATTAGCCACAAATCAAACATTTTGGAGGGGAGAGGAGCCTTCTCTTAAAACACGTAGGTAGGAACAAATGTTTTAATAAAATACTAGGCTGAACAGACCAATTTCCGTTGAAACTGGTCCTCAATCTTTCAAAACCACTCTGCTATTGAAGCACGGGCTTCCTCCAGCCTAACTCGAGTCTGCTGGAGGAGGTGAGCAAATGCAGGGAGGTCAGGGCCTGGGGCGGCAGCAGCCTCCAGAGGTCCCCGCTGGTGGGGAGAGGACACACTCGGGCATCTCGGGACTGGCACACCATCCCAAGACTCTAATTCAATTTGCGATCTGGAGAAGATTTTCAAAGATTGAGCTGTATGCTGTTTTTCATTTTTAGGGCTTTGGAAACGTGCTTGGAATTTTATAAAAGACAGACAAGCCTCTAGGCTATGAGTGATGCCACACAGGGCTTTCCTTCCTAACGGCCCCCCGGAGGCTTGGGGATTGTCCAGGATAATGCGTGAAACAGGACTTACGACACCATCATTCACACACTGGAGTCTTCTTTAAAGTGTAATCCAAGAGATAATTTTTCACCTAATTTAAGTCATTACTTGATTAAGTAATGAACACTTGATCGAGAGATAGGTCTGAGAGTAGGTAGCAATAACAACGTCATCGAGAAATAGGAAAAGCCTCCTTCAGCAGCTTGAGCAGACACATGCTCCGTTAGGGACATGAGCGATGGCGATTCTGTGCGTGAAGGAGACTGGTATAAACATGCCATGATTTAATCATTTCTTCTCTCTTCACAAAAAGGGTTTAAATTAGTGAATTTTAAATGTGGTATTATACTTTCCAGTGTGTGTTGTGTGTGTGTGTGTGTGTGTGTGTGTGTGTGTGTGTATGCCAGCAGGTAGGTAAGTAGATGAAAGTAAATTTAGGGGCGCCTGGGTGGTTCAGTTGGTTGAGCGACTGCCTTCGGCTCGGGTCATGATCCTGGAGTCCCGGGATAGAGTCCCGCATCGGGCTCGCTGCTTGGCACGCAGTCTGCTTTTCCTGCTGACCTCTCTCCTCTCATGCGCTCGCTCTCTCTCTCTCAAATAAATAAATAAAATCTTAAAAAAAAAAAAAGTAAGCAAATTTAATTTTTTTTTAAAAAGTCTCCTTTTTTCTGTGTTTTTTTTTTTTAAGTTTTTTTTTGTTTTGTTTTTTAATTCATGAGAGATAGGCAGAGGCAGAGGGAGAACTAGGCTACTTGCAGAGTGGGGATCCTGATGCGAGACTCAATCCCAGGACCCTGGATCATGACCTGAGCCGAAGGCAGATGCTTAATGACTGAGCCACCCAGGCACCCCTAAAAAGTCTTTTACTTGCTGGGTTGTTCTTGGTTACTGTAACAAACAGATTGAGGAAATTTGTCTTTGAGAAAAATATTGTAAAGGCTATATCCATCTGAAGGAATATAAAGCTTAATTCACTGTAGATAAGATTTAAAAATACATATATACTTTTATTAACTATGGTTACTGCTATATGCTTCTTCATATATTCCTTTAGATATACTTCCAAAGTTTAATTTTTTTGCCCCAAGCAGGTATTTGAAAATGGCATTGTACTTGTAAATTTTGAAATAAAAATGGTGTTTTGAGACAGATATGATATTTCTCTCATAAATGGTGGTCATATATTATAGGAGTGTAAGACAGAACACGTGAAGAGAACTAAGGCAAAAAAGAGAAAATATAAAGTAAAAAGGTTAAGAGTAGGTTGTTTGAGCAACTTGAGAGAACACCTTTCTGAGCATCCTAAACAATGTGGATATTTATTCAGTTACAGGTTGTCCTCAGCAATTATTTAGAGCTAATTTCTATAGAGCCATTTCTAGGCTACTTTCATTTTAGTCATTTGGCGCTAATAGAAGGTCTAAAAAATTTTAAGTCACATTGTTCCTTCACTTCATTCAACTGAAAAGTGAGATTTGCGCATGCAAAATTCTGAACTCCTTGCACTATAAAATTGTTTAAGAAGACGCGAGACTAGAGCTGCCATTGGAAGTTTGAGAATGAAGCCAACACAGTTTCATTGTTTGCTGATGTCACTGGAGAGGATGCATCAGGTCAGGATGGATATTTCCATTATTTAGGTTAATTACTACTGTTCCCCTTTCCTGTGTGCCTTTACATAAATAGTTTAGTTGTCCCACTGGCAAACCCAAAATACTTGGAATTGTTGACTTTCAGATGAATGGTTGCATATTGTTTATGATACACATACAGTGTTCCTTAAAGTTAGGATGCACAGACGGCCGGCAATACTGCCCGTCCCTTGCCTCTTGCTCTGTCACTCTGAGGGAGTCATCTCCAACTACTTCCAGCTCTCAGTTCATTCGATCTCCATTCTCTTTCTTCTCAGACACCAGCAAGGAGCTTGATGATGACAAGCTCAAGTCTATTGCTGATGTCCCCGGGCCATGAAGAAAAAGATGATAAATACTTTACACTCATGTCACCCCATCTGTCAGTAGAGCCTACAGCAGATAGTACCAATAAGTCACAACTTTCTTCTTCCCCGAACCTAGAAATTCTTAATGTAGTGCTTCAAGAGGCCATCGCCAATTAATACCAGGAAATACAGAAAGGAAAACTTATTATCTGCCCTTCACTTGATTAAAATTCCCAGCACATGGGGGGCGCCTGGGTGGCTCAGTGGGTTAAAGCCTCTGCCTTCAGCTCAGGTCATGGTCTTTGGGTCCTGGGATCGAGCCCTGCATCGGGCTCTCTGCTCAGCAGGGAGCCAGCTTCCTTCTCTCTCTCTGCCTGCTTCTCTGCCTACTTATGATCTCTCTCTGTCAAATAAATAAAATTTTAAAAAAATAAAATAAAATTCCCAGCACATGGTACTTCAGACACTCAGTCCTCCACTTAGTGCTTTACCCTTGCAACCAGACCTAAGGCCTCAACTGTGTAATTTACTTCACTTAGTAGCTCCACCCCTTCCATTTCTCAAGAGGAATTTTCTGGGCTTGACTTCCAGAGCACACCAGCCCCTTCCCCGCACTGTCCCTGAGAAATCCTGTGCTGGTGTTGCCCTCCTCCTCAGAGGGGCAACGTGACCAGGGCTGTGTGGTGTGGCCGACGCTGGGAATTTGCTCACTCTCCAGGCATTCCAGCTTCATTCTACTGCGCCTCCTTTACCGGAAGCCAGAACAAGAAAGGACATTTCCCATGCTTCCTAGGAGCTAGGGTTTTAGATGAGATTTACGTTCTGCTGATTAGATGCACTCTAGCAAGACTTGAATTAAGAATGGAGTTACCTGGGGGTGGAGGAGGGGGCAAGTCCCCTAGAGCAGATGGCTTCCTGGTGGGGAGTGACAATGGCCCCTGGCTGGGGTTAGCTGAGCCAGCCTTGGAGCTAGAAGCTCAGTTTAGAGTCTGCTTCTATAATATTCTATAATAAATAGAGTCTGCTTCTATGATATTCTATAATAAATCCCTTCTGCTTCACCCCCAACTGCACATGATGGAAGCAAGGTACAGGCATGGGATACCTCTCAATCATCTTCCTGTTGGTTCTTCCCTCTGATCTGGCTCCACTCAGAAATTATTAGATTATAAAAAGTGAAAGTGCTGGGCCACACCGGGCAGCCTCGTTATCATAGGTGGGGAAGGAAATATGGTAAGTCTTTGGCAGCCAGTAGCCAGAGGATAGAACACAGAAGGCTATTTAGATAACTTATTTTGATCACTGTAGAGAAATCATTGTTTATTTGTTTTTTAATGGGAAAATTTATTTGTAGCAGAGGAAGAAAAAAATATGATAATGATAATCTTAAGAGCCACAGGAATACTTTCTATACTTGCTGAATATTTATGTTGAAAAATCTTTTCTCGCTATGTTCCTCCCAACATATGACCACCACTACCCAGCAAACCTTAGGCAGAAGAAGCTAAAAGACACATGAGACAATGCTCTTAACTCCGTAAGAGAACCTCAGCAGAATAAATATCCGTTGTCCACCAGAAAACTGGGTGTGGATGAGTTTAGTGAGAAGAGAGATGTTTTTCTTCTGAAAGGAGGCTAGAAAGAGGAGGAGGAGTAATTTTACAGTGGAGTAACCTGCTACTCACAAACCACCCTCTGCCATATGATCAAAGGTCCACACCAACAGCCATAATTCATGTCAGTGGTATGTACCCTTGATGTGATGTGATGAGAATGGCCCTTGACCTTCCTCCCAAAGCCTGTAACCCCAGGTTAATCACAAGAAAACTATTAGACAAATCCCAATAGAAGGGCATTCTACAAAATGCCAGGCCAATATTCCTTAAAACTTGTCAAGACCATGAAAAGCAAGAAAGTCAGAGAAACTGGCTCAGCCAAAGAAACCTAAGAAGACATGACAGTAAATATCATAGGGTATCTGGATTGGGTCCTGGAACAGAAAAAAAGACATTGTTTTAAAATGATGTGTGGACTTTAGTTAAGAATTACATATCAATATCAATATGTCATTTGTGAAAAAAACAGCATATTAATGTAAGATGTTAATTATAGAGGAAACTAGGCATACAGTGCCCAGAACCCTAGGTGCTATCCTCGCAACAGTTCTATAAATTGAAAACTTTCTCAATAAAAGGTTTATTGAGAAGAAAAAAGAGAGAGATTTACAGCTATTGTCATAAAAGGAAGCTTTACTAAAGAGGCCAGAATAAGCCAGTGCCAGGATGTTCAAACTCTGAGCAACTGGCTATTATTTTCATTGAATTGTTATGACAACGGCAAGCTTGAAGATGCCTTGAAAACATCAAGAGAGTTAAAAAGCAAAAGTGTAGTTTCATTGCTCACTAATTCTGGATGCACCATTGACTTAGTGATGCTGGCACATTCCAGTGTACTCTTTGTCTGTATCAGTACCTATCAATGATGTTCCTTTATTTCGATTACTGTCACTAGGCTTTATTTATTATTGTTTTTATTTATTTATTTTTAAAGATTTTATTTATTTACTTACTTGACAGAGAGAGACACAGTGAGAGAGGGAACACAAGCAAGGGGGAGTGAGAGAGGGAGAAACAGGCTTCCCACTGAGCAGGGAGCCTGATTCGGGACTCCATCCCACAACCCTGGGATCATGACCTGAGCTGAAGGCAGACATTTAACCAACTGAGCCTCCCAGGCACCCCTGTCACTAGGTTTTATTTATTTATTTTTTAAATTTTATTTTTATTTATTTATTTTTTTGACCTTATTATTTATTTTATTTTATTTATTTATTTTTTTGGCCTTATTATTATTTTTTTTATTTTATTTTTATTTATTTATTTTTTTTAAAAAGATTTTATTTATTTATTTGATGGAGAGAGATCACAAGTAGGCAGAGAGGCAGGCAGAGAGAGAGGGAAGCAGGCTCCCCGCTGAGCAGAAAGCCGGATGCGGGACTTGATCCCAGGACCCCGAGATTATGACCTGAGCCGAAGGCAGCAGCTTAACCCACTGAGCCAGCCAGGTGCCCCTGTCACTAGGTTTTAAATGGAAATGTGTATACTCATGTACACACATATTTAGTGTAATGGATGGCATAGATCTACATCATCTCTGGTATCACTTCTGTGTATCCATGCTCAGTAGAAACTTGAAGGGGCATATGAAGATTTTCTTATTTATGGACATCTTTTAAAAACTTGGCTAAGAGGGGCACCTGGATGGCTTAGTCACTTAAGCGTCTGCCTTCAGCTCAGGTCATGATCCCAGGGTCCTGGGATTGAGTCCCACATCAGGCTTCCTGCTCAGAGGGGAGCCTGGTTCTCCCTCTGCCTCTTCTCCTTCTCCCCTACTCATGCTCTCTCTCTCTCTCTCTCTCTGTTTCTCTCTCTCAAATAAATCAATTGTTTAAAAAAATATACATATATGTATATACATATGTATATATATTTGGCTGAGAAATTAACCCTCACACAAAAATGAGGCCCGTGCAGATATTATGCTTCCTCATGTAGAACCCATACATACATACATTCTGGGATCTCCATCTTATTAGGTAATCATAACATACTTTATCAACTCAATCTCCTTCCAGCTCACCAAGCTTGCACTGGCTGAGATTAAATCAATGCTTACAGTATTGCATGCCATGAAATTAAAAAGTTTGAGTTTATGTTTAACTCACCTGGGAAAGGTACAGTATCTTGATACTTAAAAATTCCAGTCAGTAAAAGCAGAGTGGAGACACAGCTGGTATTCTTTCCAGAAACTTTAGTTGAAAAAAATGCCCTTGAAGGCAAGGTCAGTCTGCAGCTGTTGGCCCAGCCCTGCCTGAAATAGCATTGACTGGAGTCAAAAACATGAATATCTACATAGAACAGAAGAGAGAGTAGACAAGGAGAAGGGGCTAGATATTGAATCCGTCCATAAAGCACAGCATACTGGGTGTGTTTGTTTCACTACCCCCCAAGAAACGTAAAACAGGCACCCTTTAAGTCTTAGGTGACAGACTTACAGAGATTAAGTTGATGGAAGCTGACTGCTCAGTAGGGACAAAGTCAAGAGTCAAACCTGGGTCTGTCTGAGTCCACAACCCCTGAAACTGAAAACCAGGAGCTTTCCCGCCATGTTGGCTCTCACCAGGCTCTGGCCTCAATGTGGGGGCTTAATAGCCCTTGTTTGATGAGAAGGATTTCTGCCTCTGTTCAAAAAAGTATCTTTTCTATCAAAGGCTTTGGGGGATTTCCACAGAAGCCTGCATTTCCATCTTTGCAGCTCTCCTGTCCTAAAAGTCCCGCTCAGAAGTCTACAGTGAGCTTTCTGGTGGGCTGAACAAGGCTGAGCCCTGAAGTCCCTCTCGCTGATGTTGATGGCAAAGCAGCAAGCAAGGTGTAATTCTTAATTACTCCACAGATAATTGCACAATGTGTGTGTGCCTTGCAGACCTGGTCTCGAGCCATGTAGATACGTGCAGAAGGAAGAGTCTTTGCATGATGGGATCTGCCACGGCCTGCATGAGTCCCGCCACCCCAAAGGGGATGATTGCAGATAACTGGATCCGCGGCCCCGGAGCTGTGTTTGCCAGTCACACATGGACGGAGCCCTCAGAGAGTGAGAACCGAAGGATCTTCAAAGGCTGGAATAAGAACCCGTCGGACAATGTTTATTTGTTTTAAATGTTTGTAATCCATCTGCAGATGGAGCACGGCAGATTTCATTGTGTTTCTAGAATGGAACATGGATGTGAAGCATGACTACATAAAATGAAAACAAAAGCCTAGAGGGGAGAGGCGGTGGAGGGTAGGGTCGAGAGAGGTGGAAGAAAGCCCTGCGCCTTTTCATGAAGCCCCTCCGTGCTGTTGGGATTTTTAAACCAAATGCATGTGACAGGGACACCTGGGTGGCTCAGCTGGTTTAAGCGTCTGCCCAAATTCGGCTCAGGTCAAGATCCCAGGGTCCTGCCATCCAGCCCTGCATCGGGCTCCCTGCTCAGCAGGAAGCCGGCTTCTCCCTCTCCCACTCCCCGGGGTTGTGTCCTCTCTGTCTCTCTCTGTCAAATAAATAAATAAAATCTTTTTAAAAATGCATGTGACAAATTTAAGTAATATAGCAAAGACGTGAAACAAATCATTTATATCCACCCAGTGTCCCATATGAAGGGACAGAAGGCAGAGTCTGGTGGGGGTATCCAAAAAGTCTAGATGTGAAGTGCTTTCTGTTTCTCACAGACCGAGACAATGTAAGCATCCATTATGCTTTTCTCTTATTCCCTTTCACTGAAGTTTTGAGATCACCAATTACTTAACAACCTATTTTAAAAATGGGTAGAGGCGGGGCGCCTGGGTGGCTCAGTCAGTGAAGCCTCTGCCTTCAGCTCAGGTCAGGATCTCCAGGTCTTGGGATGGAGTCCCTGTTGGGCTTCCTGCTCACTGGGAGTCTGCTTCTCTCTCTGCCTCTGCCCCCACCGGTGCCTCTTGAATGTGCCTGTGCAGTCTCTCACTCTCTCAAATACATCTTTTTTAAAAAAGTGCGTCCAGGCATTCGTCCAGAGCACCATGTTTGAAGGGGAGAACTGGTGTCAACGAGCCCTGGAGTCTGGCAGAAAGCAGGCTCAGGTCGGGCCTCTCCATAACCAGCTCCAATCGGGAACACGGGAGGCAGCATGGCTTAGGGCACTGGGCACACTGGGCCCTCCCGCCTGAGACGAAGACGCCGTCGGGGTTTATTCCTGAGCTGAAGGAAGGAGGCGCAGCTCCCCCTTCCCCCCTCCCCCCGCCCTGCTAGACAAGGGGGGCGCGGGGCGGCGGACCCTCCCTGCTGAAGGTCAGGCGGCTCAGCAGAGGTCAGGCTCTTGCCATTTCTTGTCAGAAAGAGTATGTTTTGTGACCTTACACAAATTTCAGTCTGCTTTGTAGAAGCTTTTCCTGGGAGGGAGGATTCTGAAGCAGAAAGTGTGCGTGGTCTCTGCAAGAGACACGGGAACGTTGTGTTCCCGTAAGAGCTCCTGGCCCCAGCCCTGAGCTGTCAGGCGTCTTGGGGCTGGGGGGGCTGCAGGGGGCACGGCGGGACGATGAAGTAGCGGGGACGCCCCAGGGCCTGCGACGGGAAGGGCGTCCGGAAGGGCGTCCGGGGAAAGGGTGCTCAGCAGGCCGCGGCGGGGCCTCAAAGGACAGAGAAACAGTCACTCTGCTGGGTCGTTTTCCTTTTTCCTTACAGGTGAGACCCAAGGAGACCAAGGAGACTGTTGGATCCCCACCTATGGTGTTTCCAAGAGGTATTCCAACACCAGAAGAATGGAAATTTCCCACGTTCCAAAGAACACTTCCCTGGTACCAGGTGGAAGGTAAAAAGCCTGAGTTTTTTTCCAAGTGCACTAAAGATGCCCAACAAATTTGTCTTTCAAAGTATCCTTTCAGAGCACCTGGGTGGCTCAGTTGGTTGAGAGTCTGCCTTTCCCTCCAGGTCTTGGGATGGAGTCCCGGTCTCAGGTCATAGTCCCAGGGTCCTGGTATCCCATATTGGGTTCCTGCTCAGCCGGGAGCCTGCTTTTCTCCCTCTCTCTCTCTCTCTCTTCGTGCTGCTCTGCCTGCTTGTTCTCAATCTCTGTCTCTGATAAACAAACAAACAAATAAATAAAATATATATTTTTTAAAGTATCCTTTAATGCTCCCAACCTATGCTCTTAAAAAATACCACTCCAATGTTATTTTCCCTTAAGATTTATAAATACAGCATTCAAGGCTGTTTTCTTCCTTGTAGGACTTGGCCTGCCAGGAAGATTCTGTGCTCCTGGGTGACCCTGGGGCTCGGACTGCCTGGATTCAGCCAGTTGTGGGTCTAATTATGTATGGGGCTAATTTTTAAAGTAAAAATCTTTGCTTAGAGGCAGTTATATAAATAAAAACTGCTTTATTTCAAAAGGTTGAGTTTTCTGAAAGAAAATGTGAAGACTCATTCCTTTATGCATTTATTCAATGAATATTTTATGGGGCGGCACTCCACGGCAGGCCTAGTCTCAGGGTGGCACGTTAATGAACAACTCAGAAAACCGTTCCTACCCTCCTGAAACTTGTGTTCTCATCTTCTCGTGGCAGAAGACAGACAATAAACAAGCAAACAAGCCAACCATATGGTGTTAGATGGTGACAGTGCCGTGAAGAAAATAAGGCAGGGAAAAGGATAGGGTATGTGTTGGGGGCTGGGGAGGCTGCTGCTCCAAATGGAGGGCCAGGGAAAGCCTCGCAGAGAGGCCGACGTTCGAGCCAAGACCTGAAAGTCTTGCGGAGCCTTGAGTAGAACACAGGCCTGTGCAAATCCATGTACTAGGGTGAGGGCAGATGAAGTCAGAAAGGGATGTGGGAGCTTGGGATATGGCAAGGAGGGGAACATAGATGTTGTGCGGGGCTTGTGGGCCATTTTATTAAATTATGGTTTGTTTTTTTTTTAGATTTATTTATTCACTTTAGAGAGAGAAAGAGAGCATGAATGTGAGGGGCAGAGAGAGGGAGAGGGACTCTCAAGCAGACTCCACTGCCCAAGCATGGAGCCCAACATGGGGCTGGACCTCACAACTCTAGATCACATCCTGCACTGAGACCCAGAGTCAGACACTTAACCGACTGCACCACCCAGGCGCCCCCCTGTGGACTGTCTTAAAGGATGACAGCTTTTGCGTGAGCAAGTGGAGAAGCCAGTCACCAAAGGTGTTCCCGCACAGAAAATACACACTGTTCTAGCATTAAAAGCATTGCTCTCGCTGCCGTTCTGAGAGTAGATGGGGGCGAGGTGGGCAGGGAGGTCAGCTAAGGATACGGCAATAATCCAGCGGCCTCAGTCATGCTGGTGATAAGTAGTAGGTAAAGCCTGGCTGCATTGTGAAGATAGACTTGATAAGATTTGCTGACAGATTGAATGTAGGATGTGGAAGAAAGAAAGGAGTCAAGGATGATGCTAAGTGCTTGGATCTGCGCAATTGTATTCCTCTGCTTGGTCTGTCGTAACCAAATACTACAGACTGGGTGGTTTAAACAACAGAAATTTATTGCTCACAGTTCTGAAGGCCGGGAAGTCCAAGATCAAGGTGCCAGCGTGGTGGGTTTCTGGTAAGAGCTCTCCATCTGGCTCATAGAGCACTCCCTTCTCTCTGTGGCCTCAACCATGGGAAAAGCTCTGGTGTCTCTTCTTTTATAAGGACACCAATTTTATTGGCTCAGGGCTCCAACCTTATGAATCCCTTTAAACTTAATGACCTTAAAGCCCTGTCTCCAATATAGTCACATAGGGGCTTAGGGCTTCAACATGTGGATTTTGGGTGGAGGGGAATGCAATTAAGTCCATAGCAGCAACTGAAAGGATGGAGCTATCATTTACCAAAATGAGAAGTTGGGCTACATACTGAGTTTGGGGGGAAAGAGCAAGAGTTAAGTTTCAAAGATGTCAGGCTTGGGATGCCTGTCCACCTGAGCAGTTGGTCATAAAGTTTGGAATTCAGGGGACAGGTCTCCGGTAGAGACATAAAATTGGGAGACATCAGCTTCTGGAAGTGATGGAGAACCAAAGACTAGGCCTGAGCACCCCATCTACAGAGTTTGGGGGTGAGGAGGAACAGTATAGGAGACTCAAAAGGAGAATCCAGGGACATAGGAGGAAAATCAGGGGGTGTAGTGTCCCCAAAGCCAACTGAAAATTGTGTAATGAAGAGGAAGTGATTGACTATGCCAAGAGCTACAGATTAGTCAAGAGAAGACTAAGACCTGAGTGTTGGATGGTCATCAGAGACCTTGACAATGGCAGTGTTCACAGACAAAGCCTGGCTGGAGCAGGCTCGTAAGAGCGTGGTAGGAAGCACACCAGATATGGTGTATTTGGCAGCCGTTCTGGGAAGCTGTGCTGGAAATGGAAGAGAGACAAAGTGAGCTAACCCAAGGGACTTGAGGGCCAAAGAGGGATCCTCTTGTTGGGGGACATTTTACATTGCATTTATATGTTGGAGAGATGGAGAAAAGGTGATGAAAACTTACATTTTTCATTCTCTCACTGGCTGGTTACTGATTAAGCCTTCCCTTCTCCATTTAAAGACAGAAGTCGTTCTCTTTCAACCACAATACCTGGGCTTGCTCAAAAGCCCGGCTTTGCGGCTGGAACGCCCATCCTGCTTATAACTTTTCCCACGTGTCCTGCCACTGCTGACTGACAGCCAGCTAACCCTCCGGGAGTGCCATCTGCCAGCCTCTGCGTCTGCTGACTGATTTAATGCTAGAACAACCCTAAGAAAACGCGAACACTGCTATCCTGCATGACAGGGGCACCTGCGGAGAACCAAGTTTCGGTAACAGTCTAGATTGGTGTAGAAGCTGGGGCTCAGCCTGAGGAAGTAGTTTCGGAATCTCACGGTCTTAATCTTTACTGATTCAGGGAAAAGCAATGGTCTTTATTTTTCCGACCTTTCTCTGTACAAATGCTGTCGGCAGCTCGCCGCCCCTCCCCCCACCCTTTCAGGCCCCCCTCCCATATCAGAGCATCCTGTTTTCTCCTCGCAGCAGCTCTGCACCCCCCTTATGTGCCCTATGCCTGCTGTCCATTCCAGAGTGTGCTCATCGCTTACCCTTTTGGGGGAAAGAGGCCTAAATCACATCCGTGCGAACTTTTCCTGCTGTGCTCTCCTTGCTGGGCTGTTTGAATGTGTCACACTTGCTTCTGACACAAAATAACCAGCTGCAAAAATTTCAGTAAATGCCAGAAGACCTTTTCTTTAAGGGCCAGTCAGGGAAAGACATCTTCAAACACGACAGCAGACAACTTGAAAGGCACTTGCTATCTGACAGACTTCAGAGTTGGGGCGCAAACTGGGCCCTGAACACAGGCTGACCGCACGTCTCCAAGGAGGCCCCCTCCTTTCCCACACTGAGGGCCCTTGCTCTGATGCCACCACGGCTGCAGGTGTCATCAGTTAGCATGATTCAAACAAGCAGAATCCCAGGAGAAGATGGGGCACGCTGGAAATGGAACCTGTCATTTGACTGTCTTTGACTTGATTCCTTTTGCTCCACCATGACTCCCACCTTTTGTTCTTTGTGGTTTACAGGGCTGTTCGCTCTCTCTCAGGTGTCCCAGCTGACAAATCATGAAATGCTACTGGCATTGATTCAGACACGGTTCTCTCCAGCGAACAAGATTTCATTCATCATAAGTCGGCAAGGGCCCCCTGTTCCCTCCTGTCTCATACCCGAATCAGAGTGGGAGCAGCATGAGGAACCGCGAGTAGGCCAAGGTGGTCCATAGACCGTCCACCTTAGAAGTGCCTAGGGTGAATCCTGATTCCATCCTGGGACCCCACCCTGGGCTCACAGAAGCAGAATGGAAAGGGAAAAGGATCAGAATCTCAATTCTAGAAAGCTCCCTGGTGATTCAGATACACACAGAAGACTGAGGACCAGTCACCTAGGATAGGATATGCCCAAGGAAACGTGGGAGAAAGGCTGGCCTTCCACCTGGCCTGTCTCCAGGTGCAGGTGGGAGGAGCGCCAGGAAGTCCAGCAGATGAAAAGGAAGACATGTGTGGACCTGGTTCTTCCTACCGAGTCATACACCGTCCCCTTCCCAAATCAGAGAAGGATGCGCTCTCTGGGAGCATGAAGCATGTACCTTTTTAAACCTCTGCCATGGACAGCAAAGAACATACTTTTAATCAGAGAGCATAAAAGGTTTAGAGAGCATCTGGCCCAGCTAGTTGTCTCAGTGTAAGTTTAGTCTGGATCAGTTCCCTCCCGTCTAACACTTGAGGAGCCTGAGGCCCAGCAGCTTCTGTCACTCACTCTGTCACTGGGCCAGCTTGTGGTAGAACCAGGCCTAGATCCAGGCTCCTGTCTTCAGGGCTTTATCTGATGTCTTAAACCTAAATAAACTTGATGGGGAGTGGGCAGGTGGATTCTTGAGGGGCTTAGAGGTTGATGCATATGCCGGGGTGGGGGGGGGTCCCCCCAGAGCCAGGTCGCTTGCATAGTCAGCTCACCATACATATTGTTTTTCATGGTTTATATAAATAGAGAGAGATACAATACATACAATATATATTGAGAGAACCATTTATCAAATGTGTGTCACATTACATTATCTCAAGTGCTTTGCCTATATTTTCTCAGTTCTCACCCAAGCCCTGCCAAGTTTCATCATTTCCATTTCACACAGGAGGGAGCTAAAGCTCAGAGGTTAAGTAACAAGGTCAAGATCCCACCTTAATGAGTAGAGAAGCTGAGAGTGGGGGCTGGGTTCTCTCCTTCCGAGCCTGTGTTGCTTCCATACTTGGCGCTGGCTCCCTAAATCCAGGTTCACTCCAGACTGAATGTGGGCATGGGTGAGCATTAACGCCTTCCTTTCTATGGGGGCCATGCTTCAGGACTCTGCTTGTTTTAAAACAAGTTTCCCAGTGGGAACCCTCACTGGAAATGCAAATTAAGATGAAAAAGCTACTTACTCAATAAAAGAACAAAAGGAATTCGATAGCCTTTAGCCTTAAAAGGTGAGCCTTATCAGGTGGGCAGCGGGGAACCAGCATGCTGTGTGTAGGGCTCTGAGGTGGCCTCTCTGGAGGACACGGGCCAGCCTGTGGACCCACCGGCCTGACGTGTCAGGGCAGTCACCCTGCCAACCCTTACACCCAACTGCTTCTCCCTTGGGACCACGTTTTTACAGCTGTGATTCAGCTTCCTGAGTTCTGTTCCATTTTAAACAAGTTACAACTCATGGCTTATTTGCTTGGCATTGGGGACATCTTAGCTGCCCAGTTCTTAATGGGATCTCGGGAGCCTCCTTGCACATCCCCAGACAACAGCTGGGAAGCATTTTCTCTGGGAAATGGTGAGCTTTTTAAATCTCATTTGCAGCAAATGCATCCAAGTAAATCTCAACGACCTTGGACTTTGCTTGGCGGGCTCCCGCGGCCAATGGGCAATCTAATTTCTTTCGGTCTGTGGCGGCCACTGTTTACCACTAACAGCCATCGTTCTTGGTCTTGGTTTTGGGTTCATTTTTAATGATGGTGTGTGCTCATATTACATGAAACAGTAGAAAAGGGCATTTTGTGAAAAGCAGTTCTCCTCCCATCTGACCTCCTGACCTCTGACCCTCTGTTGACTCTTCCCAGAGGCAATGGGTCTCTTCCACTGCTGGTGCTTATTTACATTTTGCTTTTTAAAATTAAAAGTAACAGTGTATATTTCAAAATAAGAAAAAAGATAATGTGTGTCTAGATTACCGCAGACATTTACTAAATGTTAATCCATTTCCTATCTAAGCCCTTACCCTGCCTCTGTCAGCCAGCTCTTGGCCTCTGCAACCATCTGTGAGAACCTCTGTTAACCCGGACAGCAGGCAGAGCTTAGGCCCATTTGGCTTCCTGAAGTAGATCTGACAAACGATTTGGCTGAGGAAGAAGCTGAATAAATGGACGAAACTGTGATTTTAAATTAAGTTAGGATATCAGGATCGAAAGCTGCATTGTTCACTATAAAACTACTAAAACACATGTGGCTACTTAAACTTAAATGATTAAATATTTAATAAAATTAAATGCAATTAAATGATCAGGTCCTCAGTTACGTTAGCTTCATTTTAAGTGCTCACTAGCCACATGTGGTTCATGGCTCCCTCCTCAGACGGATCACATCTAGAATATTTCCATCAGTGCAGAAGGCTTTAGGAGACAACACCGTTCTAAATGGCCCAACAGTTTTGTCTTTGTTGGTCTCCCATGGATATGGCTCAGGGGCTGTTCTGATCTTCCTACAGGCTTATGATTCTTCATAATCTGCTTCATCTCCAGTTGCCAAGCCAACATTTCCTCTGTCTAGATCCATTCCATCCTTTCCCACCCACACTCTTTGCCCAACCAACTCCAGCAAGATCTCAACTGAGGAGTTATGTCCTCCAAGAAAGCATTCCTCCCCCCTAAATGTCTACATTATGGCTGCTCTTTTGTTTGTTCCCAAAACACCGTCTGCCCTGTAACCTCCCCCTATCACAGCATCCTATCACCTACATATAGTTAATACCTGCTTGTCTGTATCTCTCATTTATCTGTTCACTCAGTCATTTCCTGAACACATTCTTATGAAGGGCCAGACACTGTGCTAGGCACTAGCAATTTTCTGGTGATGAGCATAGCCTTTGTCTCACAGAGCAACTGTACTGTGTGAGGCAGGAGACACAGCAATCTCGTTCCCAGTTTATTACGATCTAGATGCCTAGCACATAGTAGGTGGCTCAGTACATATCTGTTGATAGAATGTGGAAAGTTCTTCAGGAATGTGCTGTTATGACTCTTCCATCTGGGTGGGGTCTAGGACACGGATAATGTGCAGTAAAATGAAATCATCAAAACCTATGATTACTGTAGTGAGTTGAAAAGTGGTCCCCCCAAATTCCTGTCCCCCAGAACCTCAGAATGTGCCTTTATGTAGAAATAGGGTCTTTCCAGATGCAATTAGTTAAGAAGATTGGCCCTAAATCTAATGACTGATGTCTTTTTTTTTTTTTAAGATTTTATTTATTTATCTGACAGAGAGAGACAGTGAGAGACAGAACACAAGCATGGGGAGTGGGAGAGGGAGAAGCAGGCTTCCTGCTGAGCTGGGAGCCCTATGCAGGGCTGGATCCCAGAACCCTGAGATTATGACCTGAGCCAAAGGCAGACAGTCAATGACTAAGCCACCCAGGAGCCCCCAGAGACTGATGTCTATATAAGAAGAGAAGACCGAGAGCGAAGACCACCTAAGACCATGGAGGCAGAAATTGGAGTGATGCATATACAAGCCAAGGAGCACCAAAGATTTCATGGAGCCACCAGAGCTGGAAGATGAAAAGAAAGACCCTCCCCTAGAGCCTTCAGAGATGGTACGGCCTACCAATGACTTGATATTGGACTTCTAGCCCCCAGAACTGCGAGAGAATAGGTTTCTGTTGTTTTAAGCCACCAAGTTTGTGATAATTTGTTACAGCAGTTCATGGTTGCCTCCCTATTATGGAATGGTATGCCATGTTAAAAAGAATGACATGGATCAAATCTACTGCCAGGAAAACTCTCCTGATGCCTGTGCTTTTGTTTTTGTTTTGAGTATGTAAAATATAGTCTTATTTGTGTAAGATAAAGATAGCATGTATATGTTTAATGTATACTGTGTGGGCACTCACACTTAACAGACAGGAAAACCTCTGGAAAGAGATCCCAAACTTTCAATAGTGCTTGGCTGTGGAAAGTGGAAGTGAAGAGCAAAGGGTTAGTTGTCTTTGTTATCCCATATACCTCAGCATTATTGTGATTTTTATTTATTTTTATTTTTTATTTAGTTTTAATATTTTAAAAGATTTTATTTACTTATTTGACAGAGAAAGACACAGCAAGAGAGGAATGCAAACAAGGGGAGTAGGAGAGGGAGAAGCAGGCTTCTCATGAAGCAGGGAATCCGATGTGGTGCTTGATCCCAAGACGCTGGGATCATGACCCAAGTCGAAGGCAGATGCTTAACAACTGATCTACCCAGGAGCCCTATTGCAGTTTTTATTAAAAGCATAATCTTGGGCTCCTGGGTGGCTCAAAGGGTTAAGCCTCTGCCTTCGGCTCAGGTCATGGTCCCGGGGTCCTGGGATTGAGCCCTGCATTGGGCTCTCTGCTCAGCAGGGAGCCTGCTTCTCTCTCTCTCTCTGCCTGCCTCTCTGCCTACTTGTGATCTCTGTCTGTCAAATAAATAAATAAAATCTTTAAAAAAAAAAAAAGCAATAATCTTCTATTACTGCTGTGATTTTTTTCAACCACAAAAAACAGTGAAAAGTGGAGGGTAAAGTTCATTTTACCTGTACAACAGCTTATTCCTATCAGGCCTGGGTCTGTCTCGCGGGCTCTCTTGGTCGGGAACGGGGAAGGAAGCCTGGAACCACTTGGTTTGAACCAATTAGCTTATCTGTGTGTCGGGGGAGGGATGGGATTAAACACAGGATGCTGCGCGCCATCTTTCCTGCAATCAGACCAGATCCTAGCTGGGGTCAATCGTCCCGCCCCGCCCCGCCCCGCCCCGGCCTCGTTTGCCCCGCCCCAGCCTCGTTGACCCCGCCCGCCCGGGAGTCCAAGCTCCGCCCCTCCCCAGACCCCTCCCCACGGAGTCTAGGCGGGCTGGCTCTGGGAGCCTTGGGACCCTCGCGCTGTGTCCGGGTGCGAATCCTGGCAGCGCCCTTGGAGAGAACTCCTGAGTCCAGTCAGCGGACTCTCGGGGCTGCCACAACAGAGGTTCCTCCACAGACAGCAAGTTGCGGCTCGCTCTCCAGAGTTCAGCGAAGATGGAAGGAATCGGGCTTACCCACGAGCACGACGTTGTTTGTAAAGCTTTTGAAGACACGAGGTCCCACATTTCCAAACCTTTAGGCGTCCAGGGAAGCCCCGCCGAAGGCAGCAACGGACGCCAGATCGGATAAGGATGACAAATGAGGACCCCAGCCCCCCTCACCTACCCTGGCAGATTCAACCCCGGGCACCCTAACGTTGTCCAGCCTTGGGCTCAGTGCGCACCAGGAAGCAGGAAAAGGAGGTAACAGCCTCAAGAAACTGAGTGGTGCAGGCCTGGGAAGAGCCACCGCCTGCCTTGCTCCTTGGTGACTTTTTTTTTTTAAAGATGTTATTTATTTATTTGACACACAGAGAGAGAGAGCACAAGTAGGCAGAGAGGCAGGCAGAGAGAGAGGGGGAAGCAGGCTCCCAGCTGAGCAGAAAGCCCCATGTGGGGCTCGATCTCAGGACCCTGAGATCATGACCTGAGCTGAAGGCAGAGGCTTTAACCCACTGGGCCACCCAGGCACCCCATGCCTTGGTGACTTCTAAGCAAAGTGTGCCCCCTGAGCCGTGCTGAGACGGCGGTGAAGACCCGGTGGACGCACCTCCCAGGAACCCTAAATGTGAGCGGGGAGAGACAACAAGAAGACTTTCCCTTTTGTATCACGGAGGTTATACTTGAGGAGCCTGCCCCTTAGGACCCCGGATGTACAGAGATACAGAGTTTGCCCCTTCCTTGTGTGCACTTTGGTCTCTGCAGTTCCTGATTCAGAGGGGAGAGAAGGAGGTTATGCTCTGAGTGCTAGGACCACATGTGTGCAGGGAAATCTTTCCCTCACCCACTGCGTCCTAATCTGTGTGTCTGAGTTAGGGCAGCATCTAGGCCCAAAGCCGTTCCTTTCCTCCTTTGTACAGGAGTCTATTGCCTGTGCCTTTTAAGAAAGCCACCAGGCGCATCAGGGAAATACAGATGGAAACCTCAATGAGATACCCCCTCACACCAGTCAGAATGGCTAAAATTAACAACTCAGGAAATGACAGGTGTTAGCAAGGATGTGAAGAAAAGGCAACCCTCCTACGCTGTTGGTGGGAATGCAAGCTGGTGCAGCCACTCTGGAAAACAGTGTGGAGAGTCATCCAACAGTTAAAAGTAGAACCACTCTATGACCCAACAATTGCACTACTAGTATTTACCCCAAAGATACAAATGTAGTGATCCGAACGGGCATGCACACCCCAATGTTCATAGCAGCAATGTCCACAACAGCCAAACTATGGAAACAGTCCAGATGTCCATCAACAGATGCATGGATAAAGAAGATGAGGTCTATATATACAATGGAATATTATGCAGCCAACAAAAAATGAACTCTTGCCATTTGCAATGACTGGGGTGGAACTAGAGGGTGTTATGCTAAGTGAAATAAGTCAGTAAGGGAAGGGCAATTATCATATGACCTTACTGATATGAGGAATTTGAAAATAAAGACAGAGGATCTTAGGGGAAGGGAGGGAAAAATGAAACAAGACAAAACCAGAGAGGGAGACAAACCACAAGAAACTCTGAATTTCAGGAAACAAACTGAGGGTTGCTGGAGGGGCGGGGAGTGGGACAGATGGAGCGGCTGGGGGATGGAAACTGGGGAGGGTCTGTGCTATGGTGAGGGCTGTGAGTTGTGTAAGACTGAATCACAGACCTGCATCCCTGAAGCAAATCATACATTATATGTTAATTTTTTAGAAAGCTGCCAGCCCCAGCGGTGCTGGAAGGAAGGCTGAAGGCTGAAGGACCACACTGATCCCAGACTGCTGGTCAGAAAATCCCTTCACGTTAACTTCCCAGTTCAGACAGATGGGGGAAAACAAAAACTCTTAGGGTGCCTGGGCGGCCCAGTCTGTTGAGGATCTGCCTTTGGCTCAGGTTATGCTCTCAGGGTCCTGCTTAGTGGGGAGTCTGCTTCTCTCTCTGCCCCTCCCCCTGCTCATGCTCTCTCTTTTTCTCTCTGTCTCAAATATATAAATAAAATCTTAAAAAAATATATATATACAAAACACCAAAAACAAAAACCTTCTTGTACTCACCTTTGTTATGAAGTGATTTTTAAGAATGTGAGGGGTGTCTGGGTGGCTCAGTGGGTTAAAGCCTCTGCCTTCCGCTCAGGTCATGATCCTAGGGTCTTGGGATCAAGACCCACATCAGGCTCCCTGCAGGGAGCCTGCTTCCCATCCCCCCACCCCCGCTTGCCTCTCTGCCTACTTGTGATCTCTATCAATTAAATAAATAAATAAAATCTTAAAAATGTGAACAGAGCTTTTTCTATTTCTCTAGTAACTGATTGCCGTTCTTAAATTCATTCTCTTAAACTGAGCCTTACCTCTAGTCAGGGAAGGAGCCCGAGTCGGCCTTCCTCCAGGAACACGGGAAGGTTGGCAGGGGGAGCCCACACCAGCAGCCTCCAGCACTTTGGTCTTTGGCATATATACTCTTCCCCTTTCCTCCCCTGACTAGACACTGATGTTCCATTCTAGAGGACATCTAGAGGAACACGGTACTCAGCACAATTGTACATAGTATGTATGACTGTCACACCTGTTGGCAATGAACTATTGCTATAATGTGCATTTTTAGGTTCTCGACTTTGTCGTTCTTTAATGTGTTTCCAGTGTCTTACCATTTAGGTTGTATCTAAATAAGTGAATGGTCAGGATGTTCCTGTCCCTGTTGGAAGCCATCACGAACCTCAATAACAATCTCTCCACCCCCATTGAACTTCATGGTGGACCATACCACCGGAAGGAAGATACCTGGGGCCCTCCGCAGTCCCTTCAAACTGCGTAAGACTTCATGTGTGGCCTACCCATGAGGCTGGGCCCACTTGCAAACCTGGAAAAGCACATACATCAGAATAAATTACCCATGTTAGAACAGATGTTTTAATTTACCATCACACTGAAATTGTTTTTAAGGATTTTAAAGGTAGAGATGGTGAGAATTAAAGGTGCTAAAAAGGAAAAGAAAAACAAAAGGCTAACAGGCACTCCATAAATGCATCCAAAGGATAACAGACTCCACCAAGAGGAGCTTGGAACACGGGGCGTCAGTGTGACTGAGCCATGGCCAGCGCTGGGGGTGCGCTGGGGCCGTCACCCTCCCAGCCATATGAGGTTGCTCCATTAGGCAGATGGAGGCATCACATTGATCCCACCAACATATATTTACCAAGTGTCAGCTATGGACGAGGAACTATACTAGAGTTTTCGGATGCATCAGTGAACAGAACAAAGACCTCTGCCTTCAAGGAATGTAGACTACAGCAAAGGGAGAAAACAAGTATAAAGGCAAATTGTGTAGTGTGCCCAAAGGTGATAGGATCTTGGAAAGAGAAGGAAAGTGGGATAGGGGAGATGTGACACTGTTTCAGGGAGAGGGTTTGTGGACAGAGGTTTGCCATCTTAAATGCGAATATTCGGGACAGGTTTCACAGAGAAGGTAGATTTAGGCAAACATTTGAGAGGGTTGAAGGAACTAGCCAAATGAATATCCTGGAACGGCTAGAGCAAAGGCCCGAGGCAGGAATGTGCCCAGATGTGAGGACAAAGGAGGTCCCTGCAGCTGGAGCAGAGGGACAGAGGGGAGTGTGGCAGAAATTGCAGGACAAGAGGCAACGGGTTGCCTTGTGTGGACCCCAGGGCCATTGCAGAACCTTAGCTTTTATCCTGGGAGAAGTGCGGCCGTGGGAAGGCTTGGAGCAAGATAGCAGCACTACCTGACTCATGTTCAGAAAGGAACACTCTGGCCGCCATATGAAAAATGGGCTGAAAGAGGACCAGCACAGGGGCAGGTGGACCAGAGAGGCGCAATGCCTGAATCCAGATGGCGGGGGAAAGGCGAGCAGAAGTAAGATTCTGGATATATCCGCTGGGTGAGTCAAAACCACTTCCTGGTGGATTTGGACGTAGAAGGTGAGACAAAGACAGGAGTCAAGAATGCTTGCAAAGTTTTTAATCTGATACTAGGGGCAGTATATTGCTGCCATTCATTTCGGTTAACTGTGGTGTCAGAAATGATCTGCGCAGGCTTGTCTATTTCTTTAGTGACAAAGGTTGCAAGTCTCCTAAAGATGCTGGTAACCTGAATTTGCCTGAGTCATCATAAAACAGTATATATAGTTTGAACCAACACCACATACTCGTACCAAATTGCCAGAACCTAGGTAGAAAATTGACATCTAAAGACCTTTCCTGACTATTGAAAGTTTATACTTAAGAGGAAGTGGTACATGATTTTTGATGAAGTCATTTCCAGAAATTTTCTTTCCACCTAAAGCTGGTAACAGAAGCTAATAAATGAGTAGGAGATAAAAAATAACATTAAGAACACTCTTCAGTATGTGAAGTTACATATAAACAGGGAAAACTATTTGCATCTTTTAATCCAATTTTTAAAATGTAACCCATTTCCCTCCCAAAAAAACAAAAATAAAAAGTAACCCTTTTCCAAAATGGAAATAGACATTTGCCTTTTATGACCAATGTGGAAAATGAAGTTGACTCTAGATCCCAGGTTTTCCTTTTTGTAATTCTCAGTCAGTGTGAATACAGAATGACAGTAATTTTCTATAATGTATAGTGTGCCCTGAGGAATTTTTTTTCCCCCCAGATCCAACCACATACGGAAAACACTGAAATAAGGTAAGCGTATACAGCCAGGGGTACCTGGGTGGTTCAGTCTTTGAGTATCTGCCTTCGGCTCAGGTCATGATCTCAGAGTCCTGGGATCGAGCCCTGCAGCAGGCTCCCTGCTTGACAGGAAGCCTGCTTCTCCCTCTCCTACTTCCCCTGCTTGTGTTCCCTCTCTTGCTGTGAATCTCTCTCTCTGTGTCAAATAAATGGGTAAAATCTTAAAAAAAAAAAAAGTATATAGCCAGATATGGTCAATTTAAAGAGGAAATAACAGATATAAGGATTACTCTAAAATGTGCTTTTCTATTTTAAATTTTTTTAATTTTAGTTTTTTGGAGTAAAATATAAAAGAATTCAGCACTCGGTCCCTGAGTTGGTAAAGTGAATCCTGATGTGTTTCTGTGGCTTTAGCCGTAACCCCCAAATACAAATAAACTATGCCAAACTCTAGGAACATCTGTGGCTTTATCTGTTGTTTGAATACAGCTGATCTGATGGTCAAAATAATTACTTTGCCTAATATCACCTATGGATTGTGCAACTGTATTCAGTACAATGGTACCTAGTGCGTGTGAATGTCAGACCTGTAGTTACACAGACTGTTGTAAAACACGTTTTGGTGTTTTCAATTCTAACTCATTCTTTAAAAACTCTGTATACCCTTTGGGCTAGACTTCTGGAGACAAATAGCCAAATTCTCATTAATGATGTCTTTCACTCTCTTTTCTGGCTGGCCCCATCAGCCCCTGCAGCCATCCCTCTGCCCTTGGCCACGTGCTCTGTGACATTCCTGTGAGGACCCCGAACCATCCGGCCTGGTGCATCACAGCCACAAGCAGAACACCCGCCCCGGCCTTCTGCGAGGAGGGAACAAGGTGGACCCAGAGCTGAGCAGGGTGAAGCCAGGGGCAGGAACGGGGAATGAAGCTCTGCCCGATGAAGTTGAAGGCCTCCCTGAACCTTGCCAAGTTGGGTCTCCATTACAAACACTGTTTCTGTGTTGTATTTATGGCCTTTAAAACTAAGTTTGGGGGGCCCCTAGATGACTCAGTCAGTTAAGGGTCTGCCTTTGGCTCAGGTCATGATCCCAGGGGTCCTGGATTGAGTCCCCTGCTCAGTGGGGAGTCTGCTTCTCCCTCTGCCTCTGTCCCTCCTCCCTGCCCCGCCGCCGGGCCCATGCTTGCTCTCTCTCTCACACTCTCTCTCCTCTCTCAAATAAATAAGTAAAATCTTTAAAAACAAAAAAACAAAAAACACCAAGTTTGCTTTCCATTCTCCCATTTCTATGTTATTGTCTTAAAATAAATACCGACGCATCATGGGTACGGATGTCTCCACAGGAGTCCGTGTTTCTGTGAGCACTGCTCCGTTCTAGGGACTTTCCAGGGGGCCAGTGCTCCAGGCTGGTAGGAGGGTGGACTTTGGAACAAACAGAAGATTTCAGCCTGGGCCTTGCTGTTCATGAGCTTCAGTCCTCACTTGACCTCACATTTCCTTAGCTGCGAAATAGGCAAATGAGTACCCGCCCCACTGCTGTGAGGAGTAACTGAGGTACTTCAGTAGTTGCCACCACAGGGTAAGTACCCTGAGTAGCACGTTGTTGCCTCACGGAGCCACTTGGAGGACTGATAATCACCGCGAAGCATTTTGTAACCTGTGAAGTCCTACAGCAACTTTATATCAGCTACTTAGTGGGCCTGCTGGGGCGTACGTGCCGTGGAAGAGTCTAGCACAGGTAAATTCTCTCTCAATCCCCAAGTGCCACGTCACTCCCAGAAAATGACTCCCTCTACCCAGTACAGGTTGTTAACCGGGGTGGTCAGCAGCGAGAGGAGCAGCTCTGGAGACAGTGGCCTAGGACGTGGGGTACTTTGCCTTCTTACCTGATGCTCTGAGGCTCGGTGTCTTCATCTCAAATTTAAAAAATGACAGAAGGCCCCGCAGTTGAGTGGGAGGAATGTGGAGCGCTTGGCATGCCTTGAGGCGAACCCCCAGAGCAGCTACTCAGAAGAGCTGACTTTGCTGCACTGGCTTCTGGTCCCGTGCAGATTCGAGTCCACCCGCCATCTCCTTGGGGGCTACAGAGAGGACTGCTCACGCCCAGGCTGCCCAAGAAACCACACCCCCCACCCCGGGAACACTGTACAGGGGAGACACATCCAGACAAACAACCATAAAGTTGAATGTATTTGCAGGCACAGTCCTTGAAAAGGCATAATTATATGGGACTTAATGACTTCCCTTTCCCATTGTGAAACAAAAATGGTAATCATCCAAATTTGCATTGTTGGCCAAGGAAAGTACTGGAAGAGGGCTCTTTTCTTAGGACCTGGCCAACTGCTCGAGCTGCTACCCTGGGATTTTAAGCTATGGAGGAGCTCTACCCAGCGGGAAAGCCAGCCCGGAGCTATCTCCCCTTCTTCTGGCTGACAAGGGCTGCCTGCTGCACTGTCCTTGGCGGGGGGTCGCCACCCCAACTGCTCGACTGTTCGCTGTCCAGGCCTCTTTCCTAGTGTCACCTTGGCCAGCTGCTGTCAGACTGAAATGTCACAGGTGAGATAGTACATAGCAATGGCTCTGAGCTGGAGGAAGGCCACGTTTCTAGTTCTACCTCAGAGTAGTGTTGAGGCTGGAATAGTCATCTTTTGTATTAATTTACACGTTTAGCCACTAACCCAGTAATCGAAAAGTGCCCTCAATGCCACAAAGCGTTACCCAAATACAAAGTGGTATTTTGATTGCTGGAGCAGCCGATTGGAGTTGGACAGAAGAGTTTTGTCTACCAGATTTCTCAATCTCTTTCTCTTCCCAAAGTGGGTGCGTTTAGAGAACGCAAGGGTGTGAGCTTGTTTTTAACTGCAGGGACTTCGAATCACTTTATTTTTAGTATTTCACAATCGCCCTTGAAATAGACACCTGGAGGTGTCCTCCAACCAGGGCTGGGAATCATGGATTTAACCACTTGGAAAGTAGCTTAACTAGGGCTGGGTCCAGGTGGACTTGAAAATCTTGTTTGAATTTGTGTTCATCACTCCCTCTGTAAGCTAACCACGTTGTCACTCCGGTGTTGTTTTTGCTTTGGGCACCTGAGCAAGGTAGGGGTGGAGAGGAATAAAGGAAAGGACTCTGGAGGTTTGATACGCGTAATCCCCCCTTCAGTCAGGGTCTCTGTAGGCAGGGTTTTTTCCTAGTCCATTGTCAGCTTGACAAGGAGGACCCTGCTTTCTTCTCCTTTCCCTTTGAGCTTCTTTATTTATTTTAACCCTCAGACTGTGATTGCCCAACTCCACAAGGAAAAAAGCCTAAATTCCCCAACACAGCCATGGTGAGTAATCAACCAACAAAATGTGCAGGATCCAGGAACAAGGAACATAATCTGGTTATACTCAAGTCTCAGCATACTTCTTTTAAACTGTCTCAGGAAAAAAAAAAAAAACTCTTTATTGATTTCAAATAGGGGTCACACTGGGCACCACTTGGTGGGTCTTCCTTGCTGCAGGTTTTCCCTCTTGGTGGGCAGTTCGGTAAAGGACATGACTCGGGCTCCCCAGTCTCGGTCCCTCCATGGTGGGTGATAGTGGGAGGCAAGGAGCCCATGTCTCTCCAGAGCCTCTCTGGCTGTGTGCATTCACGGAGTCCAGGTCTGGCTGAAAGAGCTTCCTAAATCCGGTGTCTGGGCTTCTGGCCACAGCCCAGTACCCACTCTGTGCTGGGTCCAAGGCAGTGGGGCAGAGATGCTCCCGGACTGTCTCTCCTCCCTGCTTATTTCTTTCTCCACAAAGTGCTTTTCATCATTTGCAACAATGTTTCCTCTATGGGGGCAGGTTTCCCCAATGTTCATCTGTGTCCAGAAGTGCCTTTCAACAGGTAAAACGGGGTGCACATGAAAGGCAAACTTGCCAACAATTCAATTTGAATACAAGAGTAACTGTGTGAGGTGGTGGATAATAGCGAAACTTATTGTGGGGATCGTTTCACAATATGTACAAACATCAAATCATGGTGTTGCACACCCAAAATGAATGCAATGTTATACATCAATCATAGCTCATTAAAACCGGGGGAAAAACACCTTAACTAAACATGAAGTTGCTTAATAAGGTCCTCCATTCTCCTGCAGATTTCAGGAAAAGCATTTCTGGAGCTCCTCCTGACTTCTCCTCTCTGTTCCACAGTCTCTGCGGTATGGGAGCTGGTATGGGAGCCAGCCATGTGAGGACACCTATGGCGGCTGCCCGTGGCCAGTTGTCCCCTGTGTGTCCATCTCTGCAGGCCACACAGAGCATCAGGGTGACTCTGTCTCTGCGATTTCTATGACCAAGGCGCCTCTCTTCCCACCCCACTTCCATTCCTTTGTGCTAAGGCTTCACTCATCAGAGGTTCCTACACCGTTGTGTTTGGCTGAGCTTTAGGACTGGGCTGGTTGTAGTCTGGTTTAGCTCCAGCTGCTATAAATACACCCCTTAGCATGTGCAACTTGTTCCTTCTTCCACGGGCAGCTGTCCCTGGCAGGGCTCTCCGCTATCTGTCTGAGACAGTGCAATTCTTAATGACTGCTGCTAGGACTAGCAAGCTTCAAATGTCGACATAGACCTGCCTGTTAAGGGGTCTGGAGAAGCAGGGAGTCTCCAGAGAAGAAGGCACTAGCTTTCCTAGTGTCTTTTTTTCCTGAGTAAAGACAGTCATTTCCCGCCCTTGACTTCCCTTGAGCCAGCAAGATGGCTGCCCCGAATCCCTTCAAATAAAGGAGCAAGATGAAAACCAAACCTTCAGGTAATTTTCCACCTGCCTCCCATGAAAACGCCAGCTCATCCTTTAAAACAAAAGGACTTGACAATGCTAGAAGTCCTCTATTTAAGGATCACAAAGGCTTTTTTTTTTTTTAATTCTTTTTATTTTCATCAGAGCAATATGTATACTTGGCTTCAAAACATAACATTTTTTGAACAGTTCCATGTCGTGTAAACCTGCCTTCCCAGGCTGTTTACACCTTGAGGGTGCGTGAGGTGGCTTCTGCCTGTCACCTGGGCCCTTCCATACCTTTGATTTGGAAATGAGCGAGTGGGGAAAGCGGGAGGGCACGGGGATGCATTTTGCCAGTGAGGCTGTGGCGAGGAGGCTCGACCTGCTGCTCACAGCTGGGGCCTTGGGCATCAGGGTGGCGGCCCCTGTGCGTGGTAGAGGCCGTGGCTCCCTCTGGGGCTGCTTCAGCAGTTCGGCTCTGCCAGCCACAGCAGAAACACAGCCTAGAGTCTCTGTCTTCAGTCTTCCCATGGTTCTTGGAGCTACTTGGAGCTGCTTGCTCTCTTCTTGAGAAAAAATGCTCCAGTGGGTTCCGCTGTCTCGACCAAGGACCCCGACAGTAATGGATTACCGGCTTCCAGCGAAAACCAGCAGCCCTTCCCCATCTTAGCTGATACTTCTGATATATGTTAACTTCGGATCCAATGTTTTGACAGGATTTTGTGCATTTAACACAACCACCTATTCCTTTTTCCCCTTTCATTCTCATTAACAGTCTATTTTATAGACTCATATATTTCATTCTCATTAACAGTCTATTTTATACTAACTATGTAAATGTTTACCGTTGAGTTAAGCAGTGCACTGTATGTTTCCTTTCTCGTATAACTTTTATTACCTAATTGTTTTTCTGTTGCTTAGTTGTCTAAGAAAAAAAGGAAGGAAAAAAGAGAGAGAGAGAGATATCTACTGTTCTGATTCCCAGTGTCCCAACAGATCCAAAAATGCCTACCCAGGACGAGGATGTTTATGCAGTTTGCACAAGATGTCACAAAGAACAGTTGGCAAAAGCTGCAATCAGAACAGAGTTTCAGCATTCCAAAGGGGCTTGCCATCCTTTTTGTATTCATATTTATAAAATTCACCCCAAAAAGTCATGAGCTGAGCAATCATATACATGAGACAAAATCTAACTAAGTTAATACCAGACTCTTAATGTCCACTGATTTACAAGAGCACTTGCAACTATTCTCAAAAATTTGTAGAAGAATTCTAAAGGCCGATGACATAGAGGACTGTGGTTTTGCTGAGCCTCCATTTCTTTAATTTTCTTTTAGGCTTCAAATCTCTATTTTTATTGATCGATTGACTTTTATATCTTATCGCTTCTTAAAAATTACCAAGGTAATAAACTGGTACTGGATCAAAGTCAAATAAAAACATGAGCAAATAAAGTAAAAAATGTGTCTTCTTAACTCACCACTGCCACCACCAACCTTCCCCACAAAAGAGTGTGCTCTCTCCGAGATCTTCCCGGGTGGTTAGATGCATGGTAGGTGGTCATCTGGCCAGAAGGTGGGGGAGCACACCTGTGGAAATATTAAACTTTGATGTGAAAAAGAACTGAGTTCAAAGTCTGGCTTTGCTATCCTGTAGCTGAGTGACCTTGGGCAAGCTCCTTGGGCTCAGAGCTCTGGCCTTCCCACCTCCAGCACGTGGATGATTGTGATGTCTACCTCGTGGTGTCACCTGAGTGCATCTGGCCACATCATAAACCCAGAACTTTGGGACTCCCAGAAACTCTGCCCTGCTGGCCAGCCAGCAGCCGAAACTCAGCGTGTCTTCTCATTCCAACTCTCTCATGAAGGGATTATAACTTCGAGTTTGTGTAGGTATTATACTTAAATTTATTTGAAAAAGATGAGTAGCTTTATAGAAAATAGCCCTAAAAAAGCCAAATGTTGTGTGTCAGTAGTGGAAGTTCAAAAAAAAATTTTAAGAAGGTGATGGTTCTTAACCAGGAAAAGAAAAATTTTGAGTAAACGAAGGAGTAGAGTTTTAGCTACCATGTTGCCTTTGGTGCAAGGATGAGCACACTCCGCTCTATCAACAGAAAAATAAACACAGACGGCGGTTTGTGGAACTCTTCTCAGCAAAGGCTCTAAGTAGTACAAAAATTGCACATGTGAGAAATATTACTGAAAATTAGAACTCTAATTAACTTGCAGGGTGAGGAGAGACACAGAAACCATGTGGAACCAGATGGAAATATGCATAGCCAGGAATCGCAACAAACACTTCCTTAGCCAAAACTTGTATAGATTATCAAAGTGTCCAAAAATATCCTTCAAAGATCCTTTTCTCATGTCTGAGGAAATTGCCTGAGAAATAGGAAATCCTTCAGGAGCTGGACCTCTAGTGGTGCAGAGGTCCGGAAGGAGTGAGGACAGCTGACTCGAGGGTCGGGACCGCTGCCCAGTGCCACAGAGGAAAAGAGTCTGAGGTGCAGCTCCGCATGTGAAAACGCCCGGCCCCAAACCGGCTTTAGTGCCTGCCGCTCAGCCCTTCCTCAGCCTCCCCATATGTCCTCCCAGAGCCTGTTTCTTCCGGCCTTTATCTGTGCTTCTTCTTGGGAAAGGACATGGAAAACCCATTTGCACTCGTGTATGACAAGTCTGTCACCTGCTCTCCAACAAAGCCTATGGTGTGGTCTTAATTACAAAGGCCTACAGAAGTCCAGATTTTTGTGTCGGCTTTTCCAATTTTTATTTATTAGCAACCAACGAATTTATGTTAAAATCGGTGTCCACAGACAGCCTTTGGCTGACAGGAACAGGGGGAAGGCGACGCACAGATGGAAGATTGGAGTGATAAGTCTGAAACCAAGGAAGATGGCCGGCAATCTGCCAGAAGTCAGAGAAAGGCACGGAAGGATCCCTCCCTACAGTTTCAGAAGTTTTCTGGCTTCCATCTTCTAGAACTGTGAGTCAGTAAATTTGTGGTACCTCATTACAGCAGTCCTAGCAATCCAACATAGATTCTGATATTTCATGTCCTCTGAAGCGCAATGTTCGGTAGACATCACTAAGACCCAGGGGGCATCTTTGCACAGCATGTTGGTGACCACCAGCTGGTAAGATGGCCCTAATCACGTGGCCGCTCATTGAAAAGGAGCACAAGGGGCGCCTGGGTGGCTCAGTCCTTTGACTTGGGTCATGATCCCAGGGTCCTGGGATTGAGCCCCGAATCCACCTCCTGCTCTGCAGGAAGCCTGCTTCTCCCTCTCCCGCTCCCCCTGCTTGTGTTCCCTCTCTTGCTGTGTCTCTCTCTGTCAAATAAATAAAATCTCTAAAAAAGAGAAAGAAAGGGAGCACAGGACCATGTCAAAGCAAATTCCTCCCTGAGCTGGATCCAGGGAGACTCCTCTTAAAAGGGCGGGACAAATCTGGTGAGAGCCCAAGTCAAAGGACCTGGAGCCAGAGCGGGTTCTCAGAGCTGCTGTGAATCAGGCCGAACCATTCCTCAGTGTCGACACAGAATATATTTGCGCAGACATGTGAGTCTTTGGCTGAAGAGAGAGTAAGGCCACCCAGGGGAGCTGTATGGGACTGTGACAAGGTCTAGGCAAAGCAAGAGCCTATAGGAGAAAATGGGCAAAGGCAGGAACCAGGGGAGCAGATATTACTCTGAAAGCAGGATACAGGACAGGGTGCTCAAGAGAGAAGGTGTAGCAAAGCAAGCATGCTGGGGTCTTGGCCCTTTTGGGTTCTGATCTTGTGGCCCAGGGGTGGAGGACTGGTTTCAAGAAAGAGGACCAGGCCAGACGGCAAGAGAAATGGGCCTCTTGTCTCCTCTGCAGAGCTAACGAGAATTCTCCCTGTGTCCTTCACAAGCAAGGACGCCAGATAAAATAGAGAACACTCAGTTAAAGCTGAACTTTAAATCCACATGGAATGATTTTCAGTGTAAGTATGCAGATATAGCATGGGACTTAGGCTGAAGATATGTTCATTATTTATCTGGAATTTTGACTTAACTGGTATCTTGTATTTCTATTTTGCCAAATCTGGTAACCCTATCCCAGGCAACAAAGAAAGTACTCCCTGTGGCATCACAAGTCTCATCGATACTCAATAAATATCCACATCCAGAAGAAAAAAAAATCCACGGGGCTGCTGAGAAAAGCAGGGCTCTTTCAACAGGCAGAAACATGATAAGTTATGTTCCTCTTCCTGCCTCCAGCAGCTTGAAGGTCACGGTGCTGACAGCCCTTTAGAAACTCAACCCAAACAGTCCTTTCTTTCCAGACCGATTCCTAGTCAGTTGCAGGAGATTTCAATGTCTTTTATGACTACTAACCGAAGACACCATCTTGAACGTAGCTTGCGAAGCCAGGAACGTGGTTTGGGTCCCAGCCCAGTGCAGTTTTTCCCAGAGCTATTATAAGGAAGTAGTCAAGAAACTAAATGAATCTATGGTTGAAAACTGCAGTGCTGACCCAAAATATTTCTAATGTGTGGAACTCGCTGGCAGGCTGAGAGCCTAAGAGAACAAAAAGCGCTGTTCGCTGCTTTGAAATGCCCCGATCCTCAGAGTGTGGCTTTGCCTTCATGTTATTAGCTGGGTTCCAATGGGCCGAGGGCCAAGTTAGGCACTTCTATTGGCGGGGCAGTGGGGGTGGTGGGGATGTTGGCAGACACAGGGCTTGGCCTTGACAGCTTCATTTGGAGGACGAGAAGGGGTGAACCGTCGGAAGGAGGCATGGAATGAGAAGGCGCGGCCTGGCCTGGTCTGGGTGGAGTGCCTCGAAGCTTCCCGGCCCTGGCCACACTCCCTCGCCTGCCACTCCTTGCAACAACCCTGTGACGTCCACATATTTTCTCCATTTTCCAGGTAGGGAAAAGGAGGTTTCCGAAGTTATCTGGTGGGGTAGACGTTAAGCTCAGCTGTTTTCAATTTACACTTCTTTTTTAAAAATTAAATTAAATTAAATTTATTTATTTGACAGAGAGAGAGAGATCACAACCAGGCAGAGAGAGAGGGGAGGAAACAGGCTCCCCACTGAGCAGAGAGCCCAATGTGGGGCTCCATCCCAGGACCCTGAGATCATGACCTGAGCCGAAGGCAGAGGCTTAACCAACTGAGCCACCCAGGTGCCCCAACACTTCTTCTTCTTATTCTTTTTTTTTTTTTTTTTTTGGTATAGATAATACAGTCATGTGGTTCAAAATCCAAAATATGCTTGGGGATGGAGTGAAAATTCTATCTTCCCAGGTCCCAGGCTTCCAGCTCCCCTCCAAGGAGGTGGCTGGTACTGTCCGTTTCTTATATGGCCTCCTAGAGGCTTTTATAAATATGTCTTTTGCTTTTCTTTTTTAGACAGATGATAGTTTACTGTATACATTATTCTGTTTTTCTGACTGAAACCAAGCTCTTTCAGTCCCCATCTACTGATATTTCTTGCTAAAAAAAAAAAAAAAATCCCCTTATAAAATACACTACATTTAATAAACTGAAGCTAAATGGAAAGAATACGATACCGACTCTTGTCCTACTTCCCAGAGGCCACTGCTGCTAGTGGTCTGGTACCTTAGTCCAGGCTTTCCCATAGCTGTTGGACCATGGCAGTCACCTCTTTGGACAGATTTAGGGGCAGGAAGACAATGGGAAGAAGAAACGGGAGCACATAACTCTTCCAGAGTGTGTGGGGGCTCTGGGGGCCAGGAGACGTCAGTCCAGAGAGGAAGTGAACACTTACTCTTCCCTTTGAGGAAACTTTTTCCGTTTTGAGTTCCAAGTACCTACTGTGTGGGAACACAGATCCTATAATAAAACAGAGAGTTGGGGGGAAATAAATCAACAGACTATTTCAACACTGTGTGCTAAGAGTTAAAACAACAGGAAGCCTGGGGAGCTAAAGAAGCCAGAGGATAGGATGGGTGTCAGAGCCGGCTCCCCAGGAGGTAACACCTGAGCCAAACCTTGACCCACCACCTGTAGGGTCAGGCCAGGTGAAGAGCAAAAGGGGCATTCTCACGGAGAAAGGGATTGCAGAATTAGAGATTGCGACAGGAATGGCAAGAGACAGGAAGGGACAGGTGTGGAATATGAAAGGAATTTTGGCTTCATCTTGAGGGTAACATGAAGCTCTTGAAAGTCTCAAAACAGGAAACTGACAAAATTGGATTTGTGCTCTGACAGAAGCCAAGTCTGGCTGCTGGTGGGGAGTCACTCAGGAGCAGCCACAACAGTGGGGAGTCTGGAGAATGGAAAACCAGTTAGGGCACCACGGCACACACCCAGGCAAGAGAAGGTGGTGGCATGAACAAGGACCTTGGTGACCCTAAGGATGGAGAGACTTGATGCCAGAGGCTACGGATGTAGATTCGGTGACTGACTGGGGATTAAATGGCCCACAGACTGAGATTTGGGCATTCCTTTCTCTCTTTCTTTTTCTCTCTCTCCCTTTCTTTCTTTTTTAAAAAAAATATTTTAATTATTTACTTGAGAGAGAGAGAAAGAGGAGGAACACCAGCAGGGGAAGGGAGAGGGAGAAGCAGACTCCTTGCTGAGTAAGGAGCCCAGTGGCGGGCTCAATCCCAGGACCCCAGGATCATGACCTGAGCCGAAGGCAGATGCTTAACCGACTAAGCCACCCAGGTGCCCCAAGACTTGGACATTTCTTAACTCAAAATTTTGCTCTGGCTCAACACTTTTATACAAAAAATATTTAGGCTTCTGAGCTTGGCATGCAGACCCTCAGTGACATCATTTCAACCTTCTTTTCTAATTCTTTCTCTGTCATTCTCTCAACTTGTACCTGAGCCGTAGCAGAATGATGGCTCCATCCCAGGCCCCTGGGATCATGACCTGAGTTGAAGGCAGATACTTAATGGATTGAGCCACCCAGGTGCTCCCAAAGTTAAAAGCATCTTGAAGGCAGGGACCACAACCCTCTTGGAAGCTTAAGGAATGTCTGTTCAACTGAAGTGAATACTCACTGGGAAAGTTCACAGTGAAGACTTGCAAAATAAAGGAGAATCATTCAGGCACAGGGGATCCATTTGGGTAAATAGAGTCAAATGTATAAGAAGGCCCAGACACAGGCAGAAGAGGCAAGAGCATAGTTAATGTGAAGGCCTTGACCTCAGGCCCTGGACAGAGGTTGATGGCCTGGTTTCAGTTTTCCTCATTCCATCAAGAAGCAGAAACTCACAAATGTTAGTAGACTCTGAATAGGACCAGGGGACAAGGTCTTTGGGAGGGGGTTGGAGTCAGACCCCAGCCCTGTGGTTTCATGAAACGTTCTTCTGTCATTCCATACCCTGCCATCCCCTTCTCAGAATAAGAACATGTTTTTTTCTTTTACTTCCCTTGAGACCTTACTGTCAACTTCTATGACTTAGGGGAGCCTGCAGAGACCGTAGACCAGACTGCCGCGGCCAGGTTCTCCCATAACTCAGCCTCAAAGCAACTCTTCCAGTTCATCATTTCTTTTTAAAAATCAGGGTTGAGGTTGGGGGAGAGGAAGTGTCCTGAGGACATTCCTGGCTTGAGCAAGACGCTTTGAATGCATAAGACGGCTTTGAATGCCGCCTTATGTGCGAGTCCTCAGAGACCAATGTGTATGTAAGTTCTCCCCAGACTGCAGCTTCTGACTGAAACAATAAAGGATCAAACAGGAGAAAAAAGAAGTTCCACAAGATTATCTCTAAAATCCAAGAGGAGAAGGCAGGTTCGGGAGCCCCATTCTTAAGACTAAGTGCATTCTAGATAAGAAGTCTCATTGGTTCCAGGAACTCCACCTCTGGAGGTCTAAGGAACCATAGACCAGCTAGAGAATTTTGGAACCTTCCATCCAGAGGCTCCCTGGCTGGAACCCCTCACTCTATGTGTGCTGTGCTGGGCTGTGAGAAGAACAGGAGAGGAAAGGAGGGGAGTGGTTAATAGAAAACTTGAGAGAAAGAAGCAAAGCGCAGGAAGGGTCTTCAGTGCAGTTTGGAGTTGCTCAGGAGTGGAGAAGAGGAAGCAAGACCACTGAGAGAATGACCAGTTCTTTAGTCTCTCATTTATTCACCTACTCAAGCACTAAGCGAGGGACAGGCATCGGAGGGCATGCAGACAACACTGGAGCTTCCTGTCAGCTCTGTGGGAAAGGAGAAACCCCTGGAGCTATAAGATAAACCCCATCCCAAAGGTGGGAAAGTCCACGTCAGGATTTCCCGTCAAGAGCTTTTAAACTCGGGTAGAAGAGATCAGAGAAGACCGCGTCATGGCTGAGCTTTGAAGAAGGAGCAAACTTTTGATCTGAAGAGTCTGGGAGGCCAATATGAAGAGATCGGAAGGAAGCCATAGCAACCATCTACAAAAGAGGTTACAGCATTAAAGCAGGAAGAGTAGAAAGGAGGGGACACAGAGTTTGTTTTGGGAAAACTTCAGCCTTTTCTAAACCAAGACATCCAAGCAAGACTCAAGAGATGGGTGCTGCCTGTCGTAGAACTTGAGGAGACAGTGGCAGTGGACCCCAAGAGTCAGAGGACGGGGATTTTGTGGTGTCTGATACACTGCAGGGGTGTCTTGTAAGCAGCATATCGCACCTGTCCAGTGGGGGCGGTTCGGGGGTTGGGAAACAACCAGAAACCTGCGGACTCTATTCTCTGCTCCTGGGGTTTTCTGTGCAGGCAAGATCCTCCCTCGTTCTGTTCCCTCTCAGACTGGGAGACAGGACAGGGCAGAGGGCAGAGCTGAAACACACCTGAACCCCCAGCCCTGGGAAACCTGCCCCCGGACTTAGTCCACAGCCCCACCTCCCCAACGCCGTGTGAATACCCAGCCAGGTTGGCCCAGAGATTTTTGTTTAGCTGCTCAAGGCCGCACAGCTTGTAGGAAGTAGAAGTCAGTTTCGAACTCAAGCTAGACTCTGATGACCTAGTTGATAGTCTTTCCACATATCCTTCATCTTCTGATCAGACTAGGAGAGGCAAACAGGGGGAGCGGAAGGACAGCAACTCTGCCCTCACTCGATTCTAGGGTCTGCCAACGTGCTGGTCACCTTATGCAAATTACTCACCAGTCCTAAACCTCAGTTCAAGCACTTGCAGAAAAGGGATAATGACATCCACCTCAAAAGGTTGTTTTGAGGACACCTGTATGGCTCAGTGGGTTAAAGCCTCTGACTTCTGCTCAGGTCATGATCTCAGGGTCCTGGGATCGAGCCCCACATCGGGCTCTCTGCTTGACAAGGAGCCCGCTTCCTCCTCTCTCTCTCTCTGCCTACTTGTGATCTCTCTTTGTCAAATAAATAAATAAAATCTTTAAAAAAAAAAAGGTTGTTTTGAGATTTACATTATTATTTTTTTAATTCAGGAGAAAAAAACACAGGTAGCCTATCACAGATCCTGGTGCATAGTAGATACTCAGTTAAATTGAGCTTGCTCCCTCCCTCCTGAAGAAAGGAGGTACTTAGCATTCTGGGTAGTATGCACCGGGGCCAGTCCCAGAGACCAGAGAATCCTGGAATCCTGGAAGGGAGAGCTCCTTCACCGGTGAAGAGATGGGAACCCGGGAAAGAGTAAGATCCTTACTAAGTGCCGCATTGCCTCGAGGCAGAGTGGGCCTGTGCATCAAGCAAATGGCTGTGGTCATTGAACCTTTTCCAAGTGCTGAGCCCTCTGAAGCTCTGGCCATGCAGGATGGTCCCGACAGATGGGCTTTCTGCCTCGAAGGATCTCACACTTTGGCAAGGAGACTTAACTGCAAACAAATAACTGCGGTGCTAAGTAACGCTGGGAGAGAAGCGGGCTCCCATCCAGAAAGTGAGTTGAAGATTCAGAATTGAGAGGGGATCCAGAGCGTAGGACAGATGTGAAAAGGAACGTGGTCTTCACTGCAAGATAGTGAAGCAGTAGCCAATGTGGCAGCACTGAGGTGCGGGTTGGGGCCCCAGGGACTGAGGGCGCCCCCATCAGCTGGCTTCTCTGCTCCCAGTGGTCACCTTTCTCCAGCTCAGGCGAAGTTCCTCTTCGTCACTTGGTTGCTACTGGAGCCCATTCATCCACGTTGCTGCATACAGTGACCATCGTGGGATCACTGATTGCTTTCCGTGAATACAACTCCCACCGCATTCCTTCCACAAATATACCACTCACCCATTCTGTGTCCATGGACATGTGGGTTCCTTCTAGTCTTGGGTGATTTCAAATAATGCTATGTATGTTCATATACATCTTTTTCATCTGTATGAGCATTTTTCAGGGCAGGGTATATATCTTGAAGTAGAATTGCTGAGTCACAGAATATGAGGATTTTCAATTTTAGGAGACTATGCCACAGTTTCCCAAAGTGATTGTTGCAATTTATTCCCACCAATAATGCATAACATTGTCATCCTGGACTAGTCGGTTTCTAAAATTTTAGCCATTCTGGTGAGTGAGTAGTGGTATATCGTTGTCATTTAAGTTTTCATTTTCCTAATTACTAATGAGGTTGGACATCATCTCAAATGTTTATTGACCATCTGGATTTCTGCTTTTGTAAAGTTCAATCTCTTGCCAATTTTTCTGCTGGGTTATCTGTCCTTTTCTTTTCTTTCTTTCTTCCTTTTTTTTTTTTTTTAAGATTTTATGTATTTATTTGACAGACAAAGATCACAAGCAGGCAGAGAGGCAGGCAGAGAGATGGGGGGAGGCAGGCTCCCCACTGAGCAGAGAACCCAATGCGGGGCTCGATCCCAGGACCCTGAGATCAATATCCCAGCCAAAGGCAGAGGCTTAACCCACTGAGCCACCCAGGTGCCCGTATCTGTCCTTTTCTTATTGACTCAGTACTTCTTTAAATATTCTAGATTTAAGCCCCTTTGTCAGATGCAAGTGTAGTCCTCCTGGTCTGCGGCTAGCCTTTTGTACTTTCCTTATAGTATATTTTCATGAACAGAAGTTCTGAATTTTAAGGTACACAGATGTATCAATATTTTAAAAGAATTTTAGTGTTAAGGCAAGGTCATGAAGATATTCTACTATGTTTTATTCTAAAAGTTTCATTGCTTTGCTTTTCACATTTAGCTGACAACCTCAATGGGATGGACTTTCATGTGCAGTTTGGGGTAAGAGTTGAGTTCCATTTTTTCCTTACGGGTGACCAGTTGTCCTGGGATCATTTATCTGTAAGTGAATCTTTTCCCACTGTTTTGTATTGACATTTGGTCAAAACCTGTGTTTGTGTGTATTCCAGGATCTGTTTCTGGGATCTCTAGTCTATTCTACTACTAAATATCTATACAACATTGACTTAATGTATAATTTTATAATAAGTCTTAATAGTTGGAAGAGCAAACCTTCCCCACATGTTATTCTTCAGGGCAGAGTGTTGATTATTGTGGGTCCTTTGTATTTCCATATCAATTTTAAGACCAGATTGTCAAAAATATCTCTTGAGAGGGAATCAAACTGAATCTACATATCAGTTTAGGGAGATGTGATAGCTTTATGATAGCTGGGTTTTCTAATTCATTTAATATGGCACATCTCTCCATTTATTTAGCTCTTTTTAGTTACTTGTAATACAATTTTATAGTTTCTATTTAGAGATCTTACATATCTTCTGTAATATTTAAATTAAATTAAAATTTAATTTTCAATCTTTGAATGCTGACTTTACATTCACGAATTTACCAATTCTAGTAGTTTATAAATTCTCTTTGATTTTCTAAGTACGTAATAATGTGGCCTCCAAAAGTGACCCCTTGGCCTTCCTTCTAGTTCTTATATTTCTGATTTCCTTTTCTTGATTTACGGCACTGGCCAAGAAATGTCACCTAGAAGTAGTGGGAACAGTCATTCCTGCCTTGTTCCTTACATCAAAGGGAAAGCTTTCAAGTCTTTACCATTAAGGCTTTGGTTTTCTTAAAGATTTTCTTGGTCTGAGTAAGGGGTTTCCTTTTTACTTACCCTGATTATGATTTGTTGACCTTCTAAAACCTGTGGCTTGATGTCTATTTTTCGTTTTGGAAATTATTCAGCCAACCCTCCTCAAATATAGTTTCTGCTCCATTTTTCTCCTATATGAGGTTTTAATTAAGACAATATTTAATCCAGCACTAATAAAACCTGCTGCAATAATGGTACTTTTCTATATCTGTGCTGGAGCTCGTGGGCATTTGAAGTGTGGCTATTGTGATAGAGGAAATGAATTTTAGATTTTTGTTTACTTGTAATCCATTTCAATTTAAACATCCATGTTTGGCTATTGGCCATCATATTGGACGGCATGTATTTAGAACCCTTCAACTCTATCATAAATGTCTCTTACTGTCTGTATATTACATGTTTCTGATCTGTCCTCCAGTTCCCTAATTCTTTCTTCAGTTGTACTTAATGCACTATTACACACATCTATTTTCTTAGCTTTGGATATTTTCTTTTCCAGTTATAAAATTTCTTCTTGTTTCTTACTCTGGTTATTGATTTCATTACTACTCAACTCCAGATTTATTCTTTTGGGCTGCTCTGTGAAAATAGATCTTGTCCCTTTAACTTTTTTTTTTTTTTTCCATGTCAGTTGGCGCTGAGCTTTTCTTAGTGGAGGGTGCTAGAGAGACACTGCAGGGAAAGGATTTTTCTTCCTGCCTCCAGTGTACTAGGCTAATAAGCAAGCTCTGGTAGAGCACACAGCTTTTCCAGTTCTAGGATTCTACCATGACTGTAGCTTCCCTAGCACTTGGCTCCTGCAGTGTGTCCAGTCCTCCCCATCCTGGCAGTTTTGTAATAGAGCATCTCTAGTGGGACCCTTTCCTGAGGACGGCTTTCCCCAACACCCTAAAGAGCAGATTTCTGGCAAGTTTCAGAGGGCATAATTCCAACAAGTCCCACCAATGCAACACCACAGGGATTTCTTCGCCAATGCCTCTCAAAAAGTTCAGAATCTCAGTCTTGGAGCAGGAGAAGACCCTTCTTTGGGTGTTCTATCTCAGCCCTAGGGTTAGTGATTTCTCCTTAATCTGCTATTTCAATATTATTAGAGTTCTTATTATTTCTTATAAGCCAATCTCTCATTACTCTGATCCTTTGTTATAGTACATAATTCTTTATATTGGATTCTTCATTGTTTAAATTACTGTGTGGTGGGGCACCTGAGTGGCTCAATGGGTTAAGCCTCTGCCTTCAGCTCAGGTCATGGTCTCATGGTCTCAGGGTCCTGGGATCGAGTCCCGCATCGGGCTCTCTGCTCAGCAGGGAGCCTGCTTGTCCTTCTCTCTCTGCCTGCCTCTCTGCCTACTTGTGATCTCTGTCTGTTAAATAAATGAAGAAAATTAAAAAAAAAAAAAGAAAGAAAGAAATTACTGTGTGGTTTCTTTCTCCTATTTGGAGCCTGACAGATACAACTCATTTCAATCAGGCAATGTCACTTCTTATAATTATAGTTTATTGCTGAAGTTCCCCCCGCCCCCGCCTTGCTGAAAATGTTAAGTTTGGCTTTTATCTCCATGAACATAACAGGCACGGTTATTTCATAGTTTGCATCTAGTAACCGCCTCTGGAGCATCTGTGAGTCTCTTCCTAGTGTCTGTTTTTTTGTGCTGATTTTTGTTTATTTGCCTCATCCCCTCATTATATTTGATTTTGTGTTGATGATTACAATTTTACAACTATTTATAGGAATAAGTTGTGACAAAGCAAAGATGTTACTTTCCTTCAGGCATGTTTTATTTAAGTTTCTGCCAGGGTTTTAAACATACTGACAAAATTACCTGAATATAATAACAACTGACATTTTCTAGACAATCCAAAGGACGTAAGAGCAGACTGCAGGTAATATCAGGGTTAGTTTCGATTTTCCTTTACTCTAAAGATGCAGCTTTTAAAAGCCCAGTGCTAAGTACAGGGAGTTACATGAAGTCCTCACTGTTGATCATCAATTAAGTCTGGTGTTTGTTCTTCCAGCCCTGGAAGGCTGCTGCAATGCTGTTCAGATACCCAGCCACCTCTTCGGGCCCAGCAAATGTCTCCTCAGCAAAAACAGTCCCAAATGCTAGACTTAATTCTCTGGATTCCTATCTCATCTTGGATCTTATCTTTGTAACTTTCCACTATTTTTTTAGTTCCTTTTTTTAGTTGCATCTTCAGGCTTAGTTCACACTCAAATCATCATTTCCCTAGAGGAAATCCCCCCCCTTCACCTTCCATAACAACCTGTGCATTCTTAATTACCCATTTAATCCTATCAGGCTACAAGTTATTTGAAGGCAAGAACAGTTTCATATTTATTCTTCATATCCTTGGTGTCTATCATGATACCTTGCGCATGGGAGGCGCTCAGCAACTGTTACGGGAGTGAAAGAATGATTAATAATGGCTTTGTTCTGATTTCTTAAGTTTTTGACATTTCCTCCAAAGTGCTGATCTTATCCTTGGGAGCAAGAGTTCAATCTGTTCTCCAACAACTGAATATTAAAGAAGAGCTAAGAAACTTGCTCAGGCTTGCTGTAGACTCCTGTCTTTCTTCCTTTTTCTCATAGAGCTAATCTCTGCTCCACCGAGAGCTTTTCTTTCCAGGTATTCATGTTTGAGCAAGTCAGAAAGCAAATGATTAGACATTAACTTGGCGTCAAAAAGAAAGCAGCCTGGGATCCCGAAGTGGATTTTTTAAAAAATTCACACACAGAGAATGAATTTTCTTTAAAATGTCATAATCTTCTTTAAGGTATTTTGGCAAGGACAATATGTAAATGTGTGTGAGTCGTGGGTGGGGTTTAAGACACACGTAAACAGAAGTCAGTTTCTTTAATCAGGAAACTTGCTCTTCAAAAGTGGTCAATTGGGACGCCTGGGTGGCTCAGTTGGTTAAGCAGCTGCCTTGGGCTCCGGTCATGATCCCAGCGTCCTGGGATCGAGTCCCACATCGGGCTCCTTGCTCAGCAGGGAGCCCGCTTCTCCCTCTGCCTCTGCCTGCCATTCCCATTCTCGCTTTCTCCCTCTCTCTCTGATAAATAAATAAAAATCTTTAAAAAAAAAAAAAACAAAAAGTGGTCAATTAACATTTAACCTCAGAGCCACACAACACAGTCAACTACTACAAAACCTTCACCACACATATATGCATTCTCTCTGTAGTTTTTTCTGTGTGTGTGTCTGTGTGTATATATCTTGATCAATAAGAGAGTCTTTTTTTACTACAAAAATGAATGTCATAAATAGGTATTCATTTGTAAAATTGTAAAAAGATGATGGGAGTGTGTGGCTGGCTCAGTCAGTAGACCATGTGACTCTTGATTTTGGATCATGAATTCAAGCCTCATGTTGGCATAGAGCTTACTTTAACAAATAATAATAATAATAAAACAAAATAAATAGTAAGATGGATGTCAGAAGTGGGTTCTTTCCCCACAAAGAAAATTTCAAGCTCAGTTTGTTCTATAGGCAAGTCTGCGTATTTGAAGAATAGATCATTCTAATTTATAAAGACTTTTTTAGAGAACAAAGAAGAAAGCTTACTCTCCAACTCACTTCATAAGACAAGCAGAGCTTTGAATTAAAAAAAAAAAAATAGTAGGAATAGTATCCTTTAAGGTCAGAAAGGAGACAAAGATGCCCATGATCACCAGGTCTATTCAACATGTCCCAGCCAGCACAATAAAGAAATTCAAGTCATAAGCACTGAAAGGGAGGAAAGAAAATTAGAATATTTTATGGTGATATCATTGTCTTTATAGAAAACTGAAAGCAATTAACAAATTACTAGAATAAACAGGAGAAGGTTCGGCAAGCTGACCGATAACTGCGCGCACACTGTCGTCCCATTTTATTCACTGGCAACGGCCAATTAGAAAATTGCACTTTTAAGAAGCCGCCGTTTCATAGTAACAAAAACCTAGAAATAAGTCTAATGAAAGATATGCGAACCCTATCCAGAGTAAATTGTACAACTTTATTGAAATATTTAAAAAAGACCCAAATAAGGAGAATGGTAGCATCTTTATGGGCAGGAAAGTTTAACCTGAAAAAGTCATACTTCACACACTGATCCATGGATTTAACTCAACTCCAATCAAAATCCAAAACAGAGTTTACGTGTTTGCTTTTATAAAACATGACAACTATGTGAGGAAGCGCAAATGTATATTCTACAATGTATAGGGAAGAATATCCATGACACTTCTGAAAAGAAGAGGAAAGAGAAGAGCTTAGCTCTGCCAATATAAAGACTTACGAAAAAGCTGCAGTAATTAAGACCAGGATGTCATTGGCACAGAGACAAAACAACCAAGAGAATGAAATAGAGCTCAAAACCAGATCTGTACATGTGAGGGATATTAACATATGACCAGGAGGTCATGGAAAATCCTCAGGGGAAAGGAAAATGACTCAGTGACAGAAAACAGGTTATCCATCTGGAAAAAAAAAAAGAAACACGGATCTCTACCATAAAAATAAATCCTGAATAGATTAAGAACGTGAATGTCAATAGAAAAAAAAAATGTAACATTTAGAAGAAACCATAGGTGACTTTTCTGAACCTCAGAGTAAAGGATAATTTTAAAGTAAGCCCTACTCTATGAAATACTTGACCAGTATTCCTCACAACTGTCAGGGTGTGAAAAGCAAAGACAGACTTAAAACACTGTCCTATACCACAGACTAGGGAGACATGACAACTAAATGCATTGTGGTTTCCTGTCTAAGATCCTGGAATAGGAAAAGGGCATTAATGGGAAAACTGGCAAAATCTATATAAAGTCTGGAGCTTAGTTAATAGTAACATTCCTGTGTTGGTTTCTCCGAGTTAAACATGGTAATATCGTAATGTATGATCATGGTAGGGAAAATGGACATTGGTGAGGGGTATACGGGAAATCACTACTCATTATCCCTGAAACTTTTCTATAAATCTAAAATTATCAAAAAAGAAAAATTCTATTTTAAAAATAAAGAAGACCCCAAAATCTCTAACGATAAAACAAAATATTGGCCAACTTGATGTCAATAAACATAATGCCTTTTTTTTTTTTTTATCCAAAATACTTCAAATCACTCATTGATGACTGTTAACAAGTGGAGTATTATTAAACATTGGGTATCTGGGGAGTCCATTATATTATACTTTAGACTTTCATGTGTTTAAATTTTTCATAATAAAAAAATAAAATCACACAATTAAAAAACAAAAAAGATCTCCTTAAGAAAGTGAAAAATCTCCTTAAGAAAATAAAAACATGACAAATTACAAACTGGAAGAACGTATTTGCAGTATACATCACTGACAAAAGATTACTACCAAATATACATAAAGATCTCCTAAAAACCAACAAGTAAAGAAAACCCAACCCAATAGGCAAAGGGTAAGAACAGGCATTCCAGAGAGAAGGAAACACGTGGGAGTCATCATGAACAAGGAACTGGCATTCCTAGTGCAGGCCTGGGAAAACATTCTAGACTCTCAGGAGGAAGAGCTTCCTTGTCAAAACGAAATCCCTAGCCCCAATTTCTAAAACAGGTCCCTGAAATAGGACATATTAAAATATATGGTTTCGTAGACATATTAAAATATAAAAATCTGTTTGAGATGGAACATTTTAGTATAGCTTCCCGGGCCAGGCTTCCTGGAAGGGGGTGGATCTTCAGGCAGAGGCTCTGCTCCCACAGGACACTGACTTGTGACCGAGGAGACAGTCTTAGAGGCAACAACTTCTGCAAAGCAGGTCTTGTTCCTGTGGCTTCCAGGATGCTGCAGCCGATGCCTGAGAGCGCTCCAGGGTGGTGTCTGCTATTTTCCCCTGCCCAGGAGCCTGTCTCCTTGGGGCCAGATTACACCAGTTTTCTCAGTAGAAGGATGGTCTGGTCCAAGAATGACCAAACTGACTCTAGGGTCCCTCTAGTCCAAGGTTCAGGCCCAGGAGAGCTCTTGGACGTATTGGCGTATTCCACTGGTTGTTGAAAAGTCACCCCAAGCCAAATTATCTTCTAAAATTAAATCAAAGCCTCTTAGATCGGCCAGCTTGTGTATTCCACACATTAGGAAGGTGCCTACAGGATGATTCTGAGTCGTTTATGGATCTGTTGACTCAGCTCTTTCTCTACAGCTGTGTCTTAACACTACCTCCACTTGGGCGTATCAGACTAGGCTTTACCCTCGGCTTTCTCTTTGTTCTCTTCAAATAGAACTGGAAACCTCAAAGCCAGCATGAGAGTTTAAGGCCCAGTGTAATGATTAGGAAAAAGTACAGCTGAGATTGAAATGTCTTCTTGTCCCAGAAAATAAAGAAGTGCTCTAAAAATGATGGGAACACGTCAAAAAGACACAGAGACCAGTTTGGAGGAATTCACTCTGGCCAAATCTGGGACAATTTGAGCATCCAAATAAACGCTAAGAGTGAATTATAATTCTTTGAATGGAATAGGAAACCACAAGTCCATGCTGATATAAGTAAGGGAATAAATAGAAGTTTAGTGAGAAACAGGATATTCACGTAGTTTCAAAATACTTTCCCATAACATGCTTTTTAATTCCAAAGGGAAAGAAGTAAATGGCCACTCTCAGCTCAGGCTGCCAGGACAAAACACCATAAACAAGGTGCCTTATAAACAACAGAAACTCATTTGTCACGGTTCTGGAGGCTGGAGGTCTAAGATCAAGGTGCTAGTACAGTCAGGTTCTGATGAGAAACCTCTTCTGGGTTGCAGGCTGCCAACTTCTCATTGTTTCCTTACTTAGAGGAGAGCAAAGAGATGAAGTAAAGTCTCTTGAGACTCTCATGAAGGCACCAGTACCATTCATGAGGGCTCCACCTTCATGACCTCATTTAATCCCAATAAACTCCCAAAGGCCCCAACTCCTAATACTATCACATTGGAAGTAGGGTTCAACATAATCCTGGGGAGCCAGGCAGGGTATTCAATCCATAACACCATGCTAACATAGTGACCAAAGGCCACGTCCCCTGCTAAAAACCAGAATCATGGTCCACCTGATGGGTTGCCATGAAGAAAACATGGCGTCACTTGTGCAACGTTCCTGCCAAAGATACATAGTAACCAAAGATACAACAAATGAGGAGACATCAGACACACCCAGTCTGAAGAGCATTCAGGAACTGAATAGCTGGTCTATTAATCTTCAAAAGTGTCAAGGTTTTAAAAGGCAAGGAAAGACTGAGAAGCTATTTCATACTGAAAGACGCTATAAAGACGTGGCAACTACATGCCCCAGGTGATCCCAGGTAGATCTTTCCGCTGTGAAGGACGTACTGGAGCAGCAGGTCATGCTTACATGGAGGCTGAGGATTAGATGGTAGGAATATGTAATGTCAATTTCCTATTTTCCAGGGGATTATTGAGGTTATGTAGGGAAATATCTCCCTTCGTTAGAAACGCATGTTAACGTGTTTAGAGATAATGGAGTATCAGGTCAGCAACACAAATTATTGAGGAAAAAAAAAAGAGGTTTCTGTACTGTTTTCAGCTTTCCCGTAAATTTGAGATTGTTTCAAATAAATGAAAAAGAAAAAAAGAAAGGAAGGAAGAAAGAAAGCCAGACAGATGACAATGCTCTGCCCCCGTGAAGGGAACGAGGAACAAAAAGGAAAACATGTCCACACAGCACGCCTAGCATATAATTTGTAATCACCGTGTTTTGACTCACATTTTAAGCCAAGGTGTGACATTAACTAAAGGGACCACTGAGGGTCAGTCCCCTCCTTATTCTGTTCATCTTCTAGCAGTCACCACAGGAGTAAAAGCAGAGGGCTAACAGCTCCAGATGACTGACAGATGAGAATGGAGGAAGAAATGTTCCTAATTCCTGGGACCCCACCTGGGAATTGATGGGACTTACAGCAAAGAGCGACAAGTTCTTCCAGTAGCGGGGTCAAGGGTCGCTGGGCTTGGACTGGGGCAGCTGGGGCTGGGGGAGGGTTCCTAAGCCTGCATGGGTGGGGGCTGCTGGCTCTGCCCAGGCCCAGCTGTCCCCTGGAATGGCTCTTCCCTGCACTTTCCAGCAGTTCCCAGCTGTCAGCTGTGGGAGTCTAGCAGTTCCTGCCTAGCTGGAAAGAGGGGGGACAAAAGAATCGCCAGTTGAGATCTGCACCACCTCCCCCTTCTCATCAGCTGCCTTTGCAAACAAGGGCTTGGAGGGCTGAGTGAAGCAACAGACCGACCAGCCGGGAAACCTGATGCTGGGCCTGGGGAGACCCTCTGCTTTGGGCCCACCCCAAGTGATATACCCATCCTGGTAAAACTCATTTCTTGAAACTTCCCCTTACTCAGGGTGGGGCACTGGGTGGATCTCCGTGCCCGGCTGTCTAGGAACCTTTGCCGGGCAGTGCACACCGTTTTCTTCTCCTGCTAAAGGGAAGAAGATTCGAGAAGAGGTTTCTTTCAGACTCTCGAGTCCCTGAAAACACAATCTACACCAAATACTCTCTTTAAGATGAGTTTCATCCTGACTGGAAACTGCACACACAAGTCTGGGGCTCCTGGGCCTAAGACCACACAGTTCCTTTCAGAAGTCAGACCTTACACCTTTATAAGAATCCAAAATTTGAATCAATCACCGCACCGGGGACAGCAATATTGCTGCGACAGAGAAACTCAGCAGATAACGCTATGCGTTCGGCGGAGCCTGCACCCAGGGTCTCGACTGCGAGGAATCAAGCCTACCCGTGGACGACAGTTTAATGAGTAACAGGGTATTTGACATGGTCTCAGAGTAGATCCCCACAAACTGCTTCTTAATTCATTACAAAGGGAAAAATAATAACTAGAGTAGAGAAGCCTGGCAGACCCCACTTGAACCTGAATCCAATCATGAGGAAACATCAACCAAGCCCCAGTCAAGCAGTTGAGGGGGGGCGGTCAATGCCCTGCATCAGAGATTGACAGGAGCACGTCTGTGATGGAATGAGCTGGCTTTCCTCATAGTCTGGTCGACAGAGAACACACACCCTGGGATGCGGGGATCTCAGTCAGGGGGTGTCAGAGAGGGCTTCTGGGATTTGAACCTCCTAGGGAAGCTTGGAGGAGGGCTCAAGGAAGCAAGGCCTTGCTTTGGATTGCGCACTGTCAAGAAGCAGGGGTGAGTTATAACTGGGCATCTCAACAATCTTCTCTCGAAGGAGGGCAGGCTAACGCTGTAATGGGCCAGGCAGCAGTCCTTCATGCTGGCCGGAGAATGAAGTGCTTGGTGCTTTGTGGTTTTGGCAATGGTCATGTTTTGTCTGTGTTTGGACATGATTATAGGCTGGTTTTGTTTTTGTCGTAATCCAGCACGGTCACAGAGTGGCCTCGGGGCTGCGGGTGTTTTGGGAGGTTGCTGGTGTTCGACAGGAGAACACCAAGACCTTCCTGTGAGCGTGCTGCTGGCTCCGAACAGCACCCGGGTCTCACAGAGAGTCACCAGCCGGCCCCTGGCTAGCACGGGCTCCATTTCTCCTTCTCAGAGACCCCCTCCAAACTGTCAAGAAAGACAAAGGAAGATTGAGACAGGTGTCCAGATTAAAATAGACTCAACAGAAAAGATAGTACATGACCTGGGCTTTGATTCTGGGTAAGAAAAGTATGAAATTCGAATATGGGTTTTTTTGATTAGATAGTAGTATATAAATGTTACATTTCTGGCTTCTGATTATTGTTCCTTGAGAGAGAACACACTGAAGTATTTAGGGAGGGGGGATAACGTCAGCAACTTATTCTCAATCTGTTTAGGAGGAAAATGTTTACATAGGGAAAATAATAAAGGAAATTGGGCAAAATGTAAATAATTGGCGTATCTGAGAGAGGGGCATCACGATGTTCCCTATGCTACGCTCACAACATTTTTGTATGTTTGAAATTACGAGAAGATGAAAATTCACTGAAAAAGGATAAACTTGAACAAATGATCTTCTTCTTTTTTTTTTTTTTTCCAATTTTCTTCCTTCAAAGGGAGTTAGATCACAACAAAAATATAACTCAGCAGTTAGAGCCCCAGAGTCTTTTCTTCCCTGGAATGAGGAGGATTCAGGGTGATGGTTTCTCTGCCGGATTCAAGGAAGAGAAAAGAGCTGGAATCTTTGACCAAGTTTCCGTGTTGCCCTGCTGCTTGCCAGCTTGGTAATTCAGCCAGAAGTGGGACCTTAATCACTGTGTGGGTCTGCGGGGATCTCAGAGACCACATTCTTTTCACAAACATGAACACTAAGGAGCAGCATAGTTGAAGTTTGTGCTTCAACTGGCTTCACGGAGATATGAGAACAAAGCGAGATGTTTTGGAAAGAGTTTTGAAAAGAATGTAGGACCACAAAAGTATAAGGTATCAATAATAGAAATAGACTTTTTGTTAGGTTTTGTTTTGATTTTTGTTTTTAGCTCAGATAAATTTGGTATCATTACATTCAAGTAGTTTCTTTCATTCTATTCGTATTTTATTTAGAGTTTTTAAAACAATAAATACTGATTATTATCAAATGACTGTCAACAACTACTGACATGATTATAGAGATTTTTTATTCTTTACTTGTGATTGGATTTTATCAATAGAGATTCTGATATTGAATCAAACTTGCATTACTAGGCAGAATTTATTATTTTTGATATGCTTTTTTTTTTTCTTATTTATGTATTAGAGGGAGAGAGAAAGGAAGAAACAGACTCCACTGAGCTGGGAGCCAGATGTGGGACTCAATCCCAGGACCCTGGGATCATGACCTGAGTTGAAGGCAGACACTTAACCGACTGAGCCACCCAGGTGTCCCTTGATATGCTTTTTGAATGAATTTGCTAATATTTTACTCAGTAATTTTTGCATCTGTATTGCTAAAGGAGACTGATCTGTAATTTCATTCTTTGATTTGTCTACCAGGCTTTGATATGAATTATGCAAGATTCATAAATAAGTGGATGAACTAGCTTTTATGGCCTGGAATAATTTAAATAACATTGGAATGGACTCTTCTTTAAAGATTAGATAGAACTCAACTCTGAAATCATGTTGTGTGACTGGCAGATTGTCAATTGCCTCTCTGATTTTTTCTATAGTAATTGTTCCATTATTCGTGTGTCAATTTTGACAATTGTATTTTTCCTAAGAAAACAGCCATTACCTCTAAGTTTTCAATTTTTGTCAAAGAATTGCAAGCAACAGTTTCTTCAAATTATTTTAATATCTGTGTATATGTGGTTATGTCTTTTTCCTTTCTCAGCTTGTAGTCAGGCTTGTGAAGGATTTCTCCATATTGAGCTATTCAAATAGCCCTAGGATTTAGTTGTCTTTGTAAAAAAAAATTTGGTTTTCTATTTTATTGATTTAAGCTTTAATGCTTTTAATTCCTTCCTTGTACTTTCTTTTAATTTTATTGTTCTCATTTAACTTATAAGAATGAGTGTTAAGTTATTTCTTTGTTTTTTATTCTTCAATAATGAAGGCATTTAAGGTTATAATCTTTCTTTGGGATACAAAAAAAAGTTTTAACTCTGTCCTATGTATTTTGGCACAAAGTGTTCTAGAATCTTTAATTTTGATTTTTATTTCTTTTTGATCCAAGGGTTATTTTGGAGGATGTTTCTCTTCATTTTTTAATTTACCTAGTAAAATTCACTCTTTTTCATATACACTCTTTTTCTATGCATTTTGACAAGTGCCACTAATAATCACCATAATGCAGATACAGAACAGCTCATCGCACTACCCGGTCTCCCCAGGTAATTCCCTTGTGTTACCACTTTGTAGTCAAACCCCGCCCCCCAAGTCTTAAACCCTTGCAATCACTGATCTGTTCTCCATCCCTGTAGTTTTGCCTTTTCCAGAATGTCATTTAAATGGAATCATACAGTATGTGGCCTTTGAGTTTGGCTTCTTTCACTTTACATAATACATTCCAGATTCATCCACATTGCCGCTTGCTTGTATCAATAGTTCATTTATTTTTGTTGCTGAATAGTATTCTGTTGCATGGATGTACCACAGTTTGTTTATTCACTCAGCAGTTGGTGGACATTTGGGTTGTTTCCAGGTTTTGGCAATTAATTTTTTTCCAGGTTTTGGCAATTATTAATAAAGCAGTCAGAAATATTCCCATAGCGGTCTCTGTGAACATAGGTTTTCATTTCACTTAGGTAAATATCCAGAAGTAGCTCATGTGGCCAGTATTTGTTCAACTTTATAAGAAACTGCCAAAAATTTTTCCATAATGTCTGTGCCGGCTGATGTTCCCACCAGCAATGTAGGAGAGTTCCAGCAGCTCTGCATGTTCGCCAGCATTTAGTACTGTTTGATCACTATGGTGGAAAGTGTTTCTTAGTTTCCAAGTTTTTAAGGTGCCTTTAGACATCTTTGTATTATCTATTTTTATTATTATCTAAATTGAATTGTTATGGTTAGATAACATAGCCAGGAAACTTTCTATTAAAAAATTCTTTTATGGGGCACCTGGGTGGCTCAGTGGGTTAAGCCTCTGCCTTCGGCTCAGGTCATGATCCCAGGATCCTGGGATCGAAGCCCCACATCAGGCTCTCTGCTCAGCAGGAAGCCTGCTTCCTCCCTCTCTCTCTGCCTGTTTCTCTGCCTACTTGTGATCTCTGTCAAAAAAATAAATAAAATCTTTAAAAAAAATTCTTTTATTTGAATATAGTTCACATACACTGTTACCTTAGTTTCAGATGTACAACATCACAATTCAACAGGTTCTGTGCTACGCTGTGCTCACCATGGGTGTAGCTGTCATCTGTCACCATACAATGCTATAAACGGTGATATTTTTAGTTAAGCCTTTCTCTATTATTGATCTTTCTCATATATACATATTTAACTTTTTATTGAGATATGTTTCCTATACCATAAAGTATATAATTAAATGGTTTTTAATATATTCATAATGTTGTGCAACTATCACCCTTACCTATGAAGTGAAGTCTTTACCTCTCAAAAAAAATACCTCCAAACCCATTAGCAATTGCCCCACATTCCCCCTTCGTCTAGCCCATGATCTAATCTACTTTCTACTAATCTACTTTCTACTAATCTACTTTCTGTCACAATGGATGTGTTTATTATGGACATTTCACTTAATGTGTTTTTTTGTGACTGTTTTCACTTAGCATAATGTTTTCAAGTTTTATCCACATGGTACCTTGTGCTAGAATTTCATTCCTTTGTGTGACTGAATAACACTCTATGGTATAGATATATTACATTTTATTTATCTGTTTTTCAGTTAGTGGATGTTTGGGTTGTTCTTTTATGAAGTGTTAATTCACAATACTGCTGCTATGCACATTTGTGTACAAGTTATTGTATGAATATAAGCTTTCAGTTCTCTTGAGTATATGCCTAGAAGGGAATTGCTGGATCACATGGGGATTCCATCTTTAAACTATTGTGGACCTGATAAATATTCCAGAGCAGCCACACCAGTTTACATTTCATCATGTGAAGGGTTCCTGTTTCTCCACATCTTCACTAACATTGGTTATCATAGCCATCCTAGTGAGTAGAGGATGTCTCCCATCTCACTGATTTGCATTTACCTACTGACTAATGATATTGAGCATCTTCTCATGTACTTATTGGCCATTTGTATATTTTCTTTGGAGAAATGTCTGTTCAAATATTGTGCCCTTTTTAAATTGGGCTAGTAGACTTTTAATTATTGAGTTGTAAGAGTTCTTTACATATAATATATATATATATTTTTTTATAGTAGACTCTTATCTGATGTATGAGTCCACAAGTATTTTTTCTCATTCTGTGATAAAACCCTACACTTTTTAACTAAGTTTTAAAATTTTAATCCCCGTATTGTTAACATATAGTGTTATATTAATTTCAAGTGTACAATGTAGTGATTCAACAATTCTATACATTACTCAGCACTCATCATGCTAAGTGTACTCTCAGTCTCCTTCACCCACTTCACCCACTTCACCCCCATCTTCACCTCTCCTCGGTAACCATCCGTTTGTTCTCTATTTTATTTTCCTTTGCTCATTTGTTTTGTTTCTTAAATTCCACATATGAGTGAAATCATACAGTAGTTGTCTTTCTCTGACTGACTTATTTTGCTTACCATTATACTCTTTAGCTCCATTCATGTTGTTGCCAATAGCAAGATTTTATTCTTTTTTATGACTGAATAATATTTTGTATATATTTATCACTTCTTTTTTTTATATATACCACTTCTTTATCTATTCATCTATCGATGGACACTTGGGCTGCTTCCATAATTTGGCTATTGTAAATAGTGCTACAATAAGCATAGGGGTGCATATACCCATCTGAATTAGTGTTTTTGTATTTTGGGGTAAATACCCAGTGGTGCAATTACTGGATCATATGGTAGTTCTATTTTTAACTTTTTAAGGAAACTCCATGCTGTTTTCCACAGAGGCTGCACCCACCAACCACACATGAAGGTTCCTTTTTTTCCCTCCATATCCTTGCCAACACTTGCTGTGTTTTTTTAAATTTTATTTTACTTATAAATTTATTTTAGCCATTCTGGCAGGTGTGAGATGGTATCTCCTTATACTTTAATTTGCATTCTGTGATGTTGAATGATGTGGAATATCTTTTCATGTGTCTGTTGGCCATCTGAATGTCTTCTTTGAAGAGATGTCTGTTCATGTCTTCTACTCATATTTAGTTGTATTATTAGTTTTTTGAGTATTGTGTAAGTTCTTTCTATATTTTGGACACTAGCCCTTTACTGTATATGTCCTTTGTAATTATCATCTCCCATTCCATAGGTTGCCTTTTAGTTCTGTTGATGGTTTCCTTCACTGTGCAGAAACTTTTTATTTTGATGTCGTCCCAATAGTTTACTTTTGCTTTTATTTGCCTTGCCTCAGGAGACACATCTAGAAAAAAGGTTGCTACGACCAATGTCAGAGACATTACTGCCTGTGCTATCTTCAAGGATTTTTATGATTTTCAGGTCTTACATTTAGGTCTTCAATCCACTTTTTAGTTTATTTTTGGGTACAGTGGAAGAAAGTGGTTCAATTTCATTCTTTTACATGTAGCCGTCCAGTTTTCCCAGCACCAGTTGTTGAAAAGAATTTTTCTCATTGTATGTTCTTTATTCTTTTGTCAAAGATTAATTGACCATACAACTGTGAGTTTATATTCTATTCTGGATTTTCTACTCTGTTCAATTGATCTAGGTGTCTGTCTTTAATGCCAGGACCATACTGTTTTTTGTTTTGTTTTGTTTTGTTTAATTTTTTATTTTTTATAAACATATATTTTTATCCCCAGGGGTACAGGTCTGTGAATCGCCAGGTTTACACACTTCACAGCACTCACCAAAGCACATACCCTCCCCAATGTCCATAATCCCACCCCCTTCTCCCAACCCCCCTCCCCCCAGCAACCCTCAGTTTGTTTTGTGAGATTAAGAGTCACTTATGGTTTGTCTCCCTCCCAATTCCATCTTGTTTCATTGATTCTTCTTCTACCCACTTAAGCCCCCATGTTGCATCACCACTTCCTCATATCAGGGAGCAAAACAAGTCAAGCAGAGAAAGACAACTATCATATGATCTCCCTGATATGAGGACCATACTGTTTTGATTACTACAGCTTTGTTATATAACTTGAAGCCTGAAATTATGATAGCTCCAATTTTGTTTTTATTTTTCAAAATTGCTTTGGGTATTTGGGGTCTTTTGATAGGGATAGGGATTGCATTAAATTGGTAAGATACTGAGTTTCATAGACTTTTAAAAAATATTTATTCTTCCAATCCATGAGCATGGAATGTCTATTTCTTGGTATCATCTTCAATTTCTTTCATCAGTGTTTTCTAGTTTTCAGAGTAAAACAGGTCTTTCACCTCTTTGGTTAAGTTTATTCCTAGGCATCTTTTTTGGTACAATTATAAGTGGGATTGTTTTCTTAACTTTGCTTTCTGCTTCTTCATTTTTAGTGTATAGGAATGCAACAGATTTCTGTGCATTGAATTTGTATCCTGTGACTTTACTGAATTGATTTATTAGTTCTATTAGTTTTTGGTGGAGAGGTTAGGGTTCTCTATATAAAGTATCATGTTATTTGCACACAGTGAAAATTTTACTTCTTCCTTACCAATGTGGATACCTTTTATTTCTTTTTGTTGTCTAATTGCTATGGCTGGGATTTCCAATATTATGTTGGATAAAAGTGGTGGGAGTGGACATCCTTGTCTTGTTCCTGACCTCAGGGGAAAAGCTCTCAGCTCTCTCAATGGTTATTTTCTCCAATGAGCATGAGGTTCACTGTGGGTTTTTCACATGAGGCCTTTATTGTGTTGAGGTACTTTCCCTCTAGCACTACTTTGTTGCAGGTTTTTAATCATGAATAGACATTGTATTTTGTCAAATGCTTTTTCTGCTTCCATTGAAATGATAATATGTTTTTAATCTTTTCTCTTATTAATGGTATGTATTGTGTTGATTGATTTGTGAATGATGAACACCCTTACATCCCAGGAATAAGTCCTAGTTAATTGTGGTGGATGATTTTTCAATGTGTTTTTGGGTTCGGTTTGCTGGTATGTTGTTGAGGATTTTTGCATCTGTGTTCAGCAGAGATACCGTCCTTAGTTTTCCTTTTGTGTGTGTCTTTCCTGGTTTGGTATCAGGATACCAAGTTCATAGAATGAATTTGGAATTTTTCTTTCTATTTTTTTGACAACTTTGAAAAGAATGGGCATTAATTATTCTTTAAATGTTTGGTAGAATTCACCTGAGAAGCCATCCTGTCTTGGACTTTTGTTTTTTTTTTATTACTGATTTAATTTCTTTGCTGGTTATTGGTCTGTTCAAATTTCCTATTTCTTCCTGCTTCAGTTTTGGTAGTTTATATGTTTCTAGGAATTTATCCATTTCTTCTAGGTTGTCCAACTTGCTGGCATATAATTTTTCATTTATAGTTTCTTACAATTATTTGTATTTCTGTGGTGTTGGTTGTTATTTCTCCTCTTTCATTAGTGATTTTGTTTATTTGGATCCTCTCTCTCCCTTTCTTTTTATGAGTCTGGCTAGAAGTTGATCTTTTGAAAGAAACAGCTCCTGGTTTCATCAATTTTTCATTCCTTGTTTTTTAGTTTCTATATTATTTATTTCTGTTCCAATCTTTATTATTTCCTTCCTTCTCCCTTAGGTGTAACCTTCAGTTGTTTATTGGAGATTTTTCTCACTTCTTGAGGTGGGTCTGTGTTGCTATAAAATTCCCCCTTAGAACAATGTCTGCAGACACCTGCAGATTGATGGTTCTTGTTTTTGTATCTGTCACCTTAAGTCTTTTTTTTTTAAGATTTTATTTATTTGACAGAGAGAGAGAGTGAGCACACAAGTAGGGGGAGGAGCAGACAGAGCTGAGCAAGGGGCCCGGTGAGGGACTTGATCCCATGCCCCTGGGATCATGACTGCACCAAAGGCAGACATTTAACTGACTGAGCAACCCAAGCATCTCCTTTATGCCTTTTGATTGAAGCATTTAGTCCATTCACATTCACAGTAATTACTGGTATGTACTTATTGCCATTTTGTTACTTGTTTTGCAGTTGTTTTTGTAGTTTTTCTCTGATCTTTTTTTCTCACTCTCTTTCATGGTTTGCTGGCTTTTTTTAAGTGGTATAGTTGGATTCCTTTCACTTTATTCTTTGCATATCTATTACTGGCTTTTGATTTGTAGTTACTTTTCAGTTTGTATATAATATCTTCTGCATACAGCAGTCTATATTAAGTTAATGGTCACTTAAATTTGAACCCATTCTTTACTCCCCACTCTAATGTTTTAGTTATATGGTGTTCTATATTATGTCTTTTATTTTAAGAATCCCTTGACTTTTTTTTTTTAACAGAAATACTATTACTGCTTTTGTGGTTTTTACTTTTCATACTCTCATTTATAGTCTTTCCTTTCCACTCAAAGAGTTACTTTTAATATTTCTTGTAGGACTAGTTTAGTGGTCATGAACTTAAACTTTTGTTTGGGAAACTCTTTCTCTTTCCTTCTATTCTGAATGATATCCATGCTGGATAGTTTTTTGGGCTGCAGACTTTTCCCTTTCAGCACTTTGACTAGATCATGCCCCTCCCTTCTGACCTGCAAAGTTTCTATTGAAAAATTGCTGATAGCCTTATGGAGTTTCCCTTTTATGTAACTGACTTCTTTTCTCTTGTTGCTTTTATTTTTATTTTTTCTTTATCACTTCTTTTTGCCATTTTAGTTAATGTGTGTTTTGGTGTGGACCTCCTTGGGTTGATTTTTTGGGGGATCTCTGTGCCTCCTGGGTCTGGATATCTGTTCCCTTTTTCAGATTAGGACATTTTTCAACTATTAACTCATCAAATAATTTTTCCCCTCCCTTTTCTCTCCTTCTTCTTCTTTGCCCCTTATCATGCAAATGTTCTTATGCTTGATGAAGTCACTGAGTTCCCTAAGTCTATTCTCATTTTCTGTAATTCTTTCTCCCATTTGTTCTGCTTGATTAATTTCCATTACTCATTCTTCCAGGTCATTAATTCATTATTTCTCTAAGTTGTTATTTATTCCATCAAGTGTATTTTTAATTTCATTTATTGTGTTCTTAATTTCTGATTGGTTTCTTTTTATCTCTTTGCTGAGGGTATCACTGATGTCCTCTACTCTTCTCAAGTCTGGTATCTTTATGATCATTACTTTGAATTTCTATCATGTGTATTACTTATATTCATTTCACTTAGGTCTCTTGTTATGGTGTGGTCCTGTTCTTTCATTTGGAACATATTCCTCTGTCTCCTCATTTTGTCCAACACTCTGTGTCCATTTCTGTGTGTTAGAAATGTCAGCTAAGCCTCCAGCTCTTGAATGTCCTTATGAAGATGTCCTGTAGTACTCTGCAGTGCAGTGTCCCATTCCCTAGGACCTGGCACTTCAGGAAGTGTCTCCTATGTGTGTTGTATGTGCCTTGCTGTTGAGTTCTGGCTGATTTTTCCTTCAGTCCATTCATCTGCAGAAGCTCTTTCTGCCTATTTTGGGCAGTGTTTGGTACCCAGCTGAGTGGGAGAAATTTTAACAAATTTTAACTGGTCTGTTTGCTAAGTAAGACCTGATGCCACCACTGCTGGAACTGAGGTCCCACAAAAGTTATGGATCAGGACACTTATTGCTGGTGAGGTTTGCATCAGTCTTCTATGAGAAGGGCCCCAGGGTACCACAGCAGAGGTGAGCATGACTGGGAAGGGAGAACTCAGTGAAGCATAGGGGCATGGGACTTGGTGTAAGCAAGTTAGGTAGCAGTGTGGGCAGTGCAGTGATTCTTGCAGGTGGCCATATGTTTATGCCGTAGGGGGTGGGGAATGATACCTGTCAGATCCTTTGTTCCTGGAGAGGCAGTCTCATGGTCCGGTCTCTCTGGGACATCCCCTGAGATAAGAAAATCACTCTCTCTCCTGTGTGACCCAGGCGTTTTTCAAATTGCTGCTTCTACACTGCATCTCTTTATCTCTGCTGACTCTGTATCATGCTGTCTTTTTTAAGGGCAGGACTCCACTTCTTAATGCCCTCCAGACTCTCCTAGATTGAGTACACACATTTTTTAAAATTCCAGGCTTTAAGTCCTGCTCATTGTAAGAACTCACAAAATTCAGCCCTTCTCACTATCAAAGCTAAATGTTATGGGGATTCATCTTCCCCATGTGGCTCCCCAGTGTGACAGTCTGTTTCTTGCCCTTCACTGCGACCCTAGTTCCCTCCTGCCACAGATGCCCATAATTCATTTTGCTCCCAAACAGCATTTCTGGGAAACATTTGTTTCCCCAATTCCTGCTTTCTCCCAGTGTCCCTGCCTTTTTCTGACAGTCTCTTGACAGTCTCCCCCCACCTCTAGAATGCTTCAGATGGTCTACTTCCACCAGAGCTCAAGATTTGTGACCGGACTCCTTTACGCAGACAGAAATATAGCTTGCTGTGTTCATCTGGTGGAAAAGCAGAGGCATTCTGAAATACATGAGCCCTCCCTGAAAACCAGTTTGTACAATAACCAGGAATTTTTACTCAAATTCAAAGGAGACTTGAATAGAGAAATTTTAGACACTGAAGTGAGGGTGATGTTTTGAAGTGTTTTTGGCCAGAGATTTTTCCAGACCCCTCAATTCAGTGGCATAGAAACTGTAACACTTCTTTAGTTCTAGAAAAACAGATTTTTGGTTGTCCAAGCAACCAAATTTCAGCCTGGTGTCAAGAAAAAGATGCTCTCCATCTTTTTCCTTCTAGGAAAAATAAACCAAACTAGGCAGACCTTGTTGTCTCTCATGTTACCAATTCTTCTAGAGATTCTGGAGGTTCCTTTCATTTGGCTTACAAAAGGAACATCTAGAATGTTTACAGTCTAACCTGGAGAACTGGAGGTGTCTCCTTGGGTATTTCTTCTGCACATAAGAGACAAAGCTATTTCATTTAAGCCAAAAACGTATGGAAGGGGATTTTTCAGTATGAGCTTTAACTATTTTACTGTTAAGGCCAATCTAACTGTGCATTAAGCCTACTAAGGCTCACACGATATAAGCCTGGGAACTACTATCTCGAGGTCCTCAGTACATACACTCAAATATCTGTCCTCCTTGTTTGGAATCAGAGCATATCAGACACAAATTTCCTTGGTGATCTTGTTAGAATGTGTTAGACCAGCTTTACTATCACCCCACTATCTGTCTCTCCAAACTGGGGCCTCTTGACTTTCTTTGCAGATGTAGCCCCATTCCAGCCTCCAAACCAAATCCCTGTGGTAGAAAAGATCTATAGTCCAGCACTGCTAGTTCAGGCTGGTGCCCATATCTGATGAGTGAATTTCTTCCTATTTCTGAGACTTTTAGGCTGGCTCCATTTGGGTTAACTGAGGTTTTCTCTTGCTTCCTGTACACAATCTCTGTTATAAAAATGCTAGGACTTGGGGTGCCTGGGTGGCTTAGTGGGTTAAGCCTCTGCCTTCGGCTCAGGTCATGATCTCAGGGTCCTGGGATTGAGCCCCACATTGGGCTCTCTGTTCAGCAGGGAGCCTGCTTCCTCCTCCCTCTCTGCCTGTCTCTCTGCCTACTTGTGATCTCTGTCAAATAAATAAATAAAACCTTAAAAAAAAAAAAAAAAAGCTAGGACTTGGCTTGCACATTCCAGTCTCCATAGCTGGGCCCTGATATCTGCTGACTCCTTTGCTGATGCAGGTTCTGCTTTCCATACTGCTGAGTGTCCCTTGCCTCCAGCCATGCTGATACGCAGCCTACTCCTTGATACATATACCTGCTGCTCTGCTGGCATACTGTCAGTCTCTAGTGCAACCCATCTGCCAGATTCGGAGTAGGCTCTGAACGTAGAGACAAACAAGTGGGACATGAGAGAAAGAGTAAAGAAAACTCTAAGGTTTGGCCTGAGAAACTAGAAGGAGGGAGTTACCATCAGTGGAGACGGGAAGGGCTGTAAGTAGAACATGCATGGCGTTGCAGGAGGAAGACCAGAAGAAGTTCAGTTTTGGATATGCTGACACAGAGATGTTCATTGGCTATCCAGCTACAGAGACTGAGTTGGTCACTGGACATACATTTCTGGAATGTGGGAGAGAGGCCTGGACTGGAGGTTATTATTTTGGATGTCACTAGTATGTAGCCAGCATTTAAGCCATTGCACTGGGTGAGATCACCTAAAAAGGTTGATGTAGATAGAAAGTCCAAGAACTGAACCAAAAGACACTCCTACATTAGAAATTGAGAAGAGGAAGAATCAAAAAAGACTGCTTTCTGGAAAACTGGTTGCTCTTTTCCAGCAAATAATTAATAAACATGACCATAGATGCATGCTGGGATCTAACCAGAGTTCTTCCTCTGTTTCTTCACAGAATGTGCCTCACTTTACACACAAATAGGATGCTACATACCACTGGTGGAGGCCTTTTTTATATAGTTCTTACCATGGACTTGGATTTGCTCCAAGTCCTCTTTATTTTCTCCTGGTATGTGTGGGATCAGTACTGTGATTTCCATGAACATGCAGCAGCAGAAGAAGTGAAGCTCTGTCTAGAGAGCAGTGCAGTTTTATAGGGTCCCATCCGATGGAATAAAAGGTTTAAGAACAACTTTCTACCCAAATATGCTAATCAATCATATCTGCAGGTGAGCATTTGGCTTTTTGTGTATATAGATTCATCACCTGGTAAATGGTGATTCTTTGGGAACTATTTTCTCTCTTTTTAAGGAAAAATTGAAAAAAATTGTGTTTAGTTAGCTTTTATAAGTATCATCTCCTAGCTAAAATGTAAACTATTTAAAATATTAAAAGCCCAGAAAACAATCTTAAACAAACCCATTTGAAAAAATGTATAAAAGGGAATCAGAGCACCATAAACTTGGTGGCTTAAAACAACAAAATTTATTCACTCACAATTCTAGAGGCAGGAAGTCCAAACCAAGGTGTTGGTGCGCTCTTCCTTGTCTTTTCAGTTTCTGGTGGTCCCCAGCAATCCCTGATGTTCTTGGCTTGTTGCTTTACCTTCCAATCTCTGCCTCTGTCTTCACGTGGTCTTATTTCCTGTGTGTCTGTGTCCAGATTTCCATTTACTTAGAAGGACACCAGTCAAAATATTAGGGCCCACACTAACCCAGGATGGCCTCATCTTAACTTGATTACAACTGCAAAGCCCTACTGCCAAAAAGGGTCACATTCACAGATTCTGGATTCTGGGGAGATAGGAATTGGCGGGGGGGCGGGGGCGGACACTATCCAACCCAGTAGAGTAAGAGTGAATTGAATTTACTCAATATGTAGCCAAAATACAATATATCATTCTCATAAAGATGAGCACATATGCCCACAGCAGAACAGTTAACAAAGTAAACACACAAGAGGATTTACCCTAATTCCCAGTTCATATCACACTTCACTGTATTTCTCTAGTGTATTTTCAGAAACTATAGCACTCTTCTACTGTGCTCCACTGTGTTTCATAGATTCCTTAGTTGGCCACTTGCTTGCCCTTTTGTAAGTCATCCCTGATAGGTTTGATAGTCTACTAGGGCCAAAAATGAATCAGGTAGCTTTCTGTTTCTTCCTTTATCTCTGCTTCACACAGAATCCCAGATTAGTTGCCTCAAGCTCTTCCCCTGGTCTCTGAACTTTTGGATCTAATCAGCTTGGATAGCAGTGAGCCTAACTTCTTCAGAGCTATGCTTGGCCTCCTAAAGGGACAATCTCCTATGGAATGCAAACTGGCTCCCTCCATTCAAACATGGGTCAATGCAAGTGAAAGCACAAAAAGTTGGGTGTTAGGTCATGGATACCTCTTCCTTACTCTGAGTGCCACTCTTCCCTGTTATGTGGAGCAGTGGGCAGGGTGCCCCCAACCAGGATCAAGCACATAGTTTACAAGTGGGAGAGCATGCTCCTTTCTGATGTCTTCTTATACCCTGTATTTCCAGTTTACCAAGTGGCTGGAGATCTTCATCTTGGCTGTCAACATGTAGACATGGTTATTTTGAAATACACAATCCAAACAAGGAATCCCAGATATTTACCTCATAGCATAGATTTGAATTCTGTCACTTCAGCACTATATAAACTAAAATACTAAAACAGCTTTTTTTTTTTTTCTTTTCAGCATCAACTTTTCCTTTAATGTCAGAATACTTCTGCTGCATCAGTTGCCTCCTTGGGCCAAATATTAGGTACAATTTATGCTAACCCAGTTTATTTCTACTGAAAGAAGATCTTTGCCTATCATGTCTGTCCTTTCCTCCCTAAGAGACAAACGAATAGGTAAAACCTGCCTACTTGAAGAAGTTGAGGTTCTCAACAGATGGCTGAGTGCAGTGCTAGGGAGAGTCTCATGAGCTAGTTGATAAAACCAGACATTATTCATCTCTTCCCTATAACACCAAAATTCTTCCAAGGAAAATATCAATCTGGTTAACCTGCTAACTTTACCTGCTCCCAGGACTGCTAACTTCAACACAACCTCTAATTCCTCAACTATTGTAACTATAAATAGTAAGTCACTAACAATGGAGAAAAAGAAAATAAATAAAAATGGAAAAACCCTTCCTTTCATGCTCAAGTTCTTTTCTACAAATTCGTTCCCATAGGTTCCTAATTCTTGCTGAAAAATTGTATCATTAAGCTTGTCAGGAGAATGCAAAACACTGATATATTTCTTCCTAAAGGGAAGTGTGTAACTAGTAGCTGACAAAGATTTGTGAATATAAGAAATAATCATACAGATTCACTTCTGGCTCCGTTACCCTACTTCCATAAATGTGCCCTTGCCTCAAAGTGGGTAACAAAGATCACCCACCAAAGTATAGAAAGACAAACCCTAGAATGGGTATAAACTACTAAATATTCTCATCTCTTTTCATTCTTGTTTTTATGACTCAAAATGTATGTATACATTCGTGTGGTAATAAATGTTTACCTCTAATCACATTTAACCTGGACACTGTTAATTCATGGCAAAAGAGTCAATGAAATGAGAATGCATCAAAAAACCTCTAGGGAATAGTTTCTAAGATTCAGGGCAGGAGCCTCTACAAAGCGGTTTCAGACAGTAGAACCAACTACCTGTTCCATTTGGTTATCTCAAAAGCACATCGAATGCAAGGTGTTATAACCAAGTTCATCATGTTCCTCCTCCATCCTCATCCTGTTCCAGGCTTCCTCTAACTCACTAAATGGTGTTAGTTGTGAAAGCCAAAAATCTACAAGCCATCTTTGACTCACCCCTTTCCTCATTCATCCTAGCCCAACCCATTATCAAGTCATATCAGTTTTATCTACTTCATTACTCTGGAGATGGCCACTGCCACCAAAACAACTGCTAACCTCACCATAGTCTCCTAAGTATCCACACTAACCATCAACAGTCCTCTAGAGTCTATTCTTCACATTAATGCAGGTTATTCACTTTCCACTCAAATTTGCAAACAGTACTTTGAAATAGTTCGTAAACACCCAAGAAAAAAAATAAATGCATACACTATAAAGCATAATAAAATGAGTATTTCCATTTTACTCATGCACCTACATTTTGAGGGCGGGGAGAGCAAATGTAACTCCCCTGCATAAAATCCAAGTAATTCATCCACAGAGGTATTTTGGTTCTTAGGTTATGGCTGCCACTTCTTACCTGAAGATCTTCGATGTTACTACTTAAATATGCTCTACTGCTTTCATTTTCTGCCCTCCTAACTTCTCTAACACAACTCTCCCCAGGGTACCCAGGGTTTTCCTTCACAAGCACTTACACTAGAAATGGCATATTTATGACTGATTGTTACAAGTCTAAAGCTCTGTGTTGGCACAGACTGAATCTTTTTTGTCATTGCAACGATTGTACCCACGTAATACACTGGCACCAGTAAATGTTTGTTAGACGATGAAAGGTGAATTGGTTGAACTATGGGCGGAGAACAGGGAAAGGAAAAATCCTTAGAATTTCCTGTGTGGTAGAGTCATTTCATGTGAAAGGGGCTTCTCCCCATCAGTGAATCCTACTTTTAATGAATTCTAGCCCACGGGGTAGTATATGTATCATAAGAATTGCCTAATTTGATTGCATCAGCTTTAGACATGCTTCATGAACTTCAACCAGTGGGCCTCTCCGTATTATCTCTATTCATTTAGCTATAGTCTATGCACAACTGCCCTTAGGACTAGCGCTTTAAAAGTTCACATCTTTACTTTGACCTCGCTCAACCAAGAAGGTGTACTGGGAACCAAAATTAAGAGCTCAATAAATTATCTGTTGCTACTATATAGTTGGAGAAATTTTAACTGAACACAGGTTTGTATTAAGTATATATACTTTAAGTAAATATTCTATAGCTGTAAATTTGAATGTAAAATATTGAATTTACAAGTATCCTTTGCCATGGATCAGCTATAAGCCGAGTTTTTAACAATGTATATATACTTCTTAAATAAGTATCTTAAGAAACTAAAACATGAAGCACTGATTCTCACAATCACCTAGAAACAAATTTTTATTCTTTAAAGCCAGGAGAAACTATTCTTTATGTAAAAACTGAAGTTACTTCTATCTTACAGGCTATTATATATATATATAGAGAGAGAGAGAGAGAGAGATAAAGAGAGAGAGACACTGTATTTATTAGGCCCACAATTTTGACTGGGATTTAAATTCAGGTTCTGCAGTTTCTGGCAATGACCTCTAGAAAACTCATTTAGTTTCCTCATCTAGGAGAGAGGAGCATTGCCTGGTTAACAGGACTATCTGAATTTCAAACAAAGTAACATATAAGGAAGCACCAGTCACAGTCTGTACTTGGTAAAGGTTAAAAAAATTAACAGAAACTTTATAGCATTGTAGCATATACGGGTTATAAAATTCTATAAAGGTAGTTAAGTTATAAATAAAACACAAATCCTAGAGTATCTCTTGTTTATATTAAAGCAAACTGTCATAAAATCTTGGCCCAAACCCTAGAATAAACCTACAGCAGGAAGTAAAATAATCTGGCTTCAAGGAGGATGAGTGCGCACAAAAGCTGCATGCTCTCTGGCTGAAAAGGTTATCACGGACTCATCTGTGTTAACTATCTCAGTGTTAATACTAATTTTTTAAAAGCTCCTGAAAGTTTTGCTCACATTATTTTTGTTTTCCAAGATCAAGCACAGAGAAGCTTTTCCTCTCTTTCCTCCTCTTTCCCTTTTGTAGCTCTGACCCTCTCTGCCTATGAGAGCACTAGGGACCACACACAGGGTCTGCCAGGTTAGTGCTCTGGGCTGTGTGCAAGGGTCTTCAGCAGTAATGACTTCAAATACTTGACCTAACTTGACCAAACTGCAACCTTCCCTTCATTCTCCTCAGCGGAAGTTGTGTGCTATAATTGATTTGAAACACTGCCCCTTTCAGATGATGACTTGGTCAAATGTATCTGGCCTCTTCCGCCTCATGCACAAGTATACCTTTACTGTTTCTTTCAAGTAAAATGAGCAAAAGATGTGAAGAAAGCTCTTGTCAGTCATTTCTGTAGACCTCAGCACAACTATTTTGTCAATTTTTCAATATAATATATTTTCTTGACAATTTAGATACCAAGATAAGACTTAAATTTAACATTTATAAATATTTAAGGAAAAAAAGAATCAATTTGGAAACTTTACCAACAAGTTATCAAAACAAAGGTTTGTTTTTTGACATTGCATGTACAATATTCTATGGTTTGCCATTACTTCCTCTCTAGGAAGAAAGATAAAATGAGAAATACAGTATAGAAGTAAGTCGTTGGAAGTTGGTAGTTTTTTTCAACACTTAAAGAGACACGAGTCAGAAAAAGTGCAATCCAACAAACCAACTGCAGAAGCCATTTTGCAACAAATTTGAATATGGACCACATATTAGATGATATTAAGTAATTATTATTTTTGTTAGGTATAAAAACGCCATTATAGTTGTGTTTTTGTTGTTTTTAAAAAAGATCTTATTGGTCAGAGACACAAACTTAAGTATTATAAGTAAAATGATTCATGTGGAAATGCATTAAAATATTTCAGCTTAAAAAAATCACATTATGTGTGTCGTAGTGGTGTGGGGTAGAGAGGTAATAAATATAATAGACCAGAGTATTCTAATACTGCTGTTAATATATATATAATAAACAAAATAGTGGAATTTCATGTCTCTATATAAGTGGCACCTGGTGTAATGCACCATACAGACCAAAAAACAAAAACAAAAACAAAAACAACCCCCCCCCCAAACAGCACTTAGGTTATGCACTGCTAAGCACACCTGTGACTTGTGAGAGTCAATCTAGTGTCAAAATGTTAGGGTTGTATGGGTAATATATAGATAGGAAAATGGAAAGAATACACCGGTATCCCAGGATCTCCTACAACTCAGAGAAAGATAGGGAGGTAAGAGAGCTGTGGTATTTGCTTATATTAAAATTAAGGTATTATGAAAACAGAAGACAAATTTTGAGCGAGAAACTCTTTCTATGCCAGACCTGAGGCCACCACATATTCTCCTCATCCTTTATTTCTGTGGTGTTAGCGCATCACCAGAAACTCTCGATAGAATAAAATCTTCAACATCCAAAACACTCATATCCAACGTAGTTCCAATCCATGAAAATAAAACATTCTTTATGTTGAATGCATTTTTATGCATTCAAGTACAACAATCTAGACATTTTTCATGTAGGACTCAAGTAGGAGTAAAAGTGAATTAAACCATTCAGATAAAAATGCAACTAAAGCTGTATTAGCTGCTTCGATGACTCATGAGAACATTTATACATATACTATTATATGTGATACTCCATCCACATAAAAAAGGCATTCTATTTCTTTATTTTTTTTATTTGACAAGCAGCAATATCATGTTTGTCATTTTAATGTAGATACAATTATTATGTTATCTGTCATATTACAATATTTAAGTTTTTTATTTTATGTTCTTTAAGATACATTAAAAAAAAACACATCAACTGCAAACGTGAAGGGGAGAAAAAGCATGGTACCCAACCAAATTCCCACATTTCAGCAATACTTCACTCATTCTTTTAATAAAGTTTTAAGAAATGTCATAATGACATGAGCTTGAAATATCTCTAGGCATTTTCTCTGACGCTCATGACGTGGCACTGGTGATGTTGTAAACAGCAGAAAAACAGGGGCTGCCAAATGACCAAATTATGGAGGCACAGGCCTGCTTTTTCCCACAGGAACACACCAAATGGTGATGGCAATGATCTTCTCACACTCACACTAGAGGAGAGCGACATCACGCTACGTAACTGTATTCATCTGCTGATGCTTGACTGCGCTCGATGTACTGTTTGTCTATCAGAACTTCAATACATTTCTTAATCATGCTGATGCTAGGATTAAACCTAGCTCTTGACTGGCTAATCACCTGTGTAAGAGAGACATGGATGTCAAAGTACTGCTAATTAGTAAGCTATAAATAATTACTTTTAACCAATCAGCTGTGAAAGTGCCTCAGATGTACTGAGGTCCCATCAAACAGACCTAACCCATATGGGAAAAATGTACTTAAAGTAGTTATGAAATCATACTGATTAAAATGAATAAAATCATCCTAAATGGATGGATGTGATACATCAAGCAAATGAATCCCATGAACAGTCCTGAATTTTTTAAGCTCGGATGGCAGTGCACAAGGAGAGAGGAAACAATGAGCTCAAGGTTTGATGACAAAAAAATTTAATGCAAAATAAGAAAAAAGTCTAATGTTTCTGTTGTGAAGGAATTACAAAGCAGAACACAGAGCAAAATCCAGTAATATTCATCCATAACTAAATTAAACTATAAATTACTTCATCTATCTAAATACACACCCACACGCTCCAGCTCCTACTTAACCTCACTTACCTTCCAGGTCCTAGCTGAACTAAACACTTTCTCAAGAAAGCTTTCCCCAACATCCCCTGAGTCAATACTTTTGTATACATTCTTATACTACTGTAGCTCTTTTTCAGTGCATGTTAATGTAATTTTTTATTTTGCTTGCATACTATTTCAATAATGTAGTTCTTTCCTATTAGAAGGTGAACTTCAAAAAGGCAGGAACCACATCTTGGGTTACTCTGCATCACATTCCTAATGACTAGCACAGCACTATATCACATGTAGACACTCATATATTTATGGAATGAATGATTATTTGAAATCATCAATTTCCTCCAATAACTGGACAAAAGGCTCAAAATATTGGTGAACTTCAGGCCTCTATATCTGAGCCAAAGCAAACTTGAACTTAATACTGAAATTATAAGTAAGTACTGTTTTCATTAAGTGATGAGGCATTTCTTTATGCTCTTTTGGAATCCTATTATTTATGTACCATTTGACAAAGAAGCATTCCTAATCCATTCATTGATAATACTGGTTATCTCAAAAAGCCTTGAGGGCTTCCCCTCCTTTTACCTCTTGAATAAGGGCATTATGCCGAAGTACTTTTCGTGCTTTCATGATACGAACTATAGCAGCCTGGAGATACATTTTCCGGTCCTCATCTACAGCACTTCTAGTCTGCTCCATTTCCTGTTTCACAGGGGTGGGGGAGGGAGCAAATGAGACATTAAGTCACTGAATCTTTCATAATTCATTTTATCAGTGAGTTTACATAAACTTCCCATCAATACTGAGCATCAAATTAATACAGTTATCATATGCCCATTATCACATAACCATTACCAAATGAGTATCTACAGTGAGTTATTTATAATTTCTTGGGTTAAAGTTGGAAGGTTATAAAAAAAAATTAACACTCTTGTAAAATGTATTTCAAGTAAACAAGCAATAAAGTAGAACCTAAATGACATAGAACAGTTAATTTTCAAGATTTCTCCTTGAGGGGCACCTGGGTGGCTCAGTGGGTTAAAGCCTCTGCCTTCGGCTCAGGTCATGATCCCAGGGTCCTGAGATCGAGCCCCACATCAGGCTCTCTGCTCGGCAGGGAGCCTGCTTCTCTGTCTCTCTCTGCCTACCTCTCTGCCTACTTGTGATCTCTGTCTGTCAAATAAAAAGATAAAATCTTTAAAAAAAAAAAAAAAGATTTCTCCTTGAGATTCTCTCTCAATCTTCCTCTGCTGCTCTCCCCTCAAATAAGTAAATAAATAAATAAAATCTTTTTAAAAAATAAAAGATAAAATACAATCCACAAATTACAAATTAGTATTCACTAGTGTAGAGAATAATGGGATTCCAAACATTTTAGGGTTCAAATTTAATTAACGATTAGTTGACACTGGTCTCCCCGTGAGGGAGTAAGCTCCTGAAGAGTGACTGACATCTTATGTAACTTTACATCCTGACCAAGGATAGGGTGGCACATAGAAGGGAATCGAGAAACTTAAGTGACATTACCAGGCTATCCCATAACAAAGCAATAATCATTACTGAGTTAAAAAAGAGGGGCGCCTGGGTGGCTCAGTGGGTTAAAGCCTCTGCCTTCGGCTCGGGTCATGATCCCAGGGTCCTGGGATCGAGCCCCGCATCGGGCTCTCTGCTCAGCGGGGTGCCTGCTTCCTCCTCTCGCTCTGCCTGCCTCTCTGCCTACTTGTCATCTCTATCTGTCAAATAAATAAATAAAATCTTAAAAAAAAAAAAAAAGATCAACAGTAGATGTTCACCTTGCAAACCAGCTCATCTGGTAGTTTGAACCCTACTCTGGACATTACTAGATCACACTCAGCATTAACAAGATCCCAAGTGGTTCATTTGCACATGAATTCTGAGAAACACTTCTAAAGACTTCTTTGAAAAACTGTGATAAAGCTTTCCCTTATTTTACAAATAAAAGATATGCGACATTATATTACTACTCAAGGTAAAAATTTTTGTGAAGAATCCAAGCAACACTCCACATTTTAATATAGTCTGAAAGTAAGTATGCGTATAGTGTAATACCTTTTTCCTTAGATACCCATTATATTACTGTTTTTATAATCTAAGATACTGGCAGCAGTTTTGTTTGCAAAATTAGTAAATTCAGAGAATAAACCAGAAAAATGCATTGCATTATTAATTTTGATGTGCAAAGTTTTGCATTATTTCAGTTACCACTTGTGAAGTCCAATGCTCAAATCTTTCCAAAAGAAATGACATTAAAAAATCACTTACCTGTGGTGTGTCTTTTTGCATTGATGTAGTAATTTTAAATTTTGTTCTTTTACTGCTAAAGTTCATATTTAATGAAAATGAAGATTCTGCATCAATGTCTTCCTACAATTAAAAATAATTCATTTATATTTATAAAAATTAAAATAATTAGAGTTGCTGTAAATAATGTGCTATAAACTTAAATGACTAAAAAAGACTAATTTCACATTATAAAGAATTATTTAAGAGAATAGTAGCTTTCTTCTGTCAAGGAAAGAAAAGAGGCTAAAATCAATTCTAATTTTATACTTGAATTTTAATCTGTTTAGATTTAGAAATAAGCTATTTCTTGGCCCGACTATTATAAATAAGCATTGGATAAACAGTCATAGCTCATTGGTTTAAACAGAATTTAACATTTTAATTCTTATGAACTACTAGGCTCATAGTTTTTCTATCACCCCATTTTGAAAAAGTGAGCAACCAAATGTCTTTTAAAGTATTGTAATAACAAAATACAGATTATAAATAACCAGACGACAGAAGAAAGTAGTTTCCAGTGGCACACGTGACCCTGTGTGGTTCTGATGAAAGCTTACCCTTGAACTCATGTTTTATTCAATCTACCTGAAGCAAGTGGCCTTTTCTCAAGTTAAAGTTGTTAAGCTAATTTTTATAATCACAACTCTGATCACCACTCTGATCATACAGTGAGTTTTCTTATCAGCAGGATCAAAAAGCACCTGGCAAATGAACTCACGCTCAATAATAAGCTACAAGTTCTGTTAAGGAATGGCAGATTCATAATTAAAATTTAATGTGCAAACAAGAATCTATATTTTGTACATTTCTGGGCAGCTAAAGTAATACATTTTAGAAAACTATACAGCTTCTTAGATACTTAATTTAGCTTACAAATTTAACAAACTTCAGGTTTTAAAAAAATCATGCTTAACTTATAATTACTTGACTTAATTAAAATATTAGGAATTTAGTATTTTGTTAGGATTCTGAAGTCAGAAAAATCATTTCTCAGTATTAAGAAAAGCTTGATTTGAATTTCAGAATATACGCCATTTAAAGCTGTTCAGTTATAGGCTACAAAATACCATCAATTAAGAGCACCTGGATGAAGCAGTTAAGTGTCTGACTCTTGGTTTCACTCAGGTCATGATCTCAGAGTCATGAGACTGAGCCCCAAGTTGGGCTTTATACTCAGCAGGGAGTCTGCTTAGGATTCTCTTCTCTCTCTGCCCCTCCCACCCCCTTCAAATAAATCAATCTTAAAAAAATATATCATCAATTAAATGAACTGAGGACAGAAATAGTAGGCTATTAACTTCACCAAAATAAAAATGACACCTCATTTACAAGAATTTTTTCTTATAGGCATAATTTGGTTTAGAAGATTTAACTCACATCTGTTGCTTCTGAACCACTTAAATATCCAAGATATACTATAACAATAACAAAAACTTGTTATCAGGAAAAAAAGCTAAAAAGAAAAGAAGTATATTACTAGCTTGCTATTCTTGTGACAGGCAGTACAAATATATGGTGGTTATTAGTTAAATCCTGGAATGAAGGGACAGGAGAGTGAGAGCATTTAGGATGGTCACACAAGCTAGCTATGCATACAAATATCAATAGTGGTCATTCCCTATTACAGAAGTATGTAATTAAATATCAATTAAATACATGAAAAAGTGAAACACTACAGTTTTTAACATCAGTTAATCAGAATCCACCTGATAGCAATTCTTTCACAATTTTCAGTACACTGTCACAGTATAGGACAAATGAAATCAAACTATAAAGTGCACACAGGCACCAACTTCTCTGTGATTCCAGAAACTCATAGCTATAAGGAGCCTGCAGCATTGTTAGCTGACTCAAGCGCTTTCCAAAGTACAAAGGGCATTACCAATTATAACCTCACTTTAAAAACTCAGAACATCTCGTGAAAAAGATATAATGTTAATAATGCTTAAATTCCTTGAAATACCACCCCATACCTTTTCCGAATCATGGTTAATCATTTTCACATCAAGTAATGATTTGATTGTTTTTGTCAGTTCTTTTTCATTCATCTGAGTGCTGTCCTGAAGCTCTTTATAGCTGACAGTTTCACTGTTGTTAAAGGCAAGAAGAACTGCCATTTGGTATGTAGTAACCATGGCTACATATGGTTTGCCCAAATAGTTCATTTTAACTTCACCTACAATTAAAACAAAATTGTAACAATAAACTGATCATTCAAAGAAACAGAATTCTAAGTAATCAGTCCAGAAACAGAGCCAAAGGATTAAAGGAGCCCTGGAACCTTATGATAAATGTGAAGACACCAGAACAAGAAGCTTAAAGGTGGACGGTGAGAAACAAAACTAAATAACTAAACTAGATACACTAAATAACTGATGAATATACAAGGCTAACATCTCTCTTGCAAAGGAATAAACTCTTTGGCTTTAATTAAGACACACATACACAACAGTAAAGTAAAACCCAAAAAAGGAACAAACGACAAGTTCCAAAAATCTGGTTATTATGGACCAGCTTAGGAATTTAGTACTATTCAAAAACAGGAAAAGAATGTTGATTTCTTTCCTATTTAGGTGTTAATGGTAATACTCTTCAGGTCAAATTCCAATGGCAAAAACTATATACATAGTCTTTTCTTTATTTCTATATACAATTAATTGCTGAACACCAAAAAGTGAGCCCCTCACAAAATACTTTAGGAGACAGGCTGATTATTGCTGAGATAATTAGAGAAAAAAGGAGAGTTTAAACTCCGCAAGACATTCAGGGGAAGTAAAACTAAATTAAATACAAATACATTAATTAAATACAAATACATTAAGATGTATGAGAAATTCTTTTAGTTATCTAAAACACAGGGTGAGTGAGGTGCTTGGGTGGTGCAGTCAGTTAAGCGTCCAATTCTTGGTTTCAGATCAGATCGTGACCTCAGGGCTGTGAGATTGAACCCTGTATTGGGCTTCCTGCTTATCAGGGAATCTGCTTGAGATTCTCTCTTCCTCTCTCCTTCCCACTTGTGCACTCTCCCTCTCTCTAAAATAAACAGATCTTTAAAAATAAATAAATACAAATAAAACTGGTTGAGCAATTTTTTTCCTTAAAACCAATTATGTTTAATAAATGAGAGTAGAAAAAATTCACAACAGATGTAAAATGAAAGGTCAAGTACAAACTGACCCGCTTATTAAGAATATATCTCTCTATTTCACAAACTGCTGAAAAAAGGTAAAAGCCCAACTTGCTTAATACAGATAAACTTGTATAAGTATGTATTACCACGTACCAATTATGTACTAATACGTATTACCAACATAATGACACATTATATTACAAATATAAATTGGTCAAATAAATGGCACTTAAAAGAAATTAAGTTTCTCGTAATGAAATTTCTCTTATGTAAGTGAACAGAATTTCCTAATAAAGGTTAATGGCACTTGACTGATCAAATTTTCTTACATCATTTCTAAGAGATACACATACCCTCCTTTCCTTATACAAAAGGTAAGTTGATTCAATGCATTTTCAAAGCATAGTTTTAACAAAAGGAAAGAGAATTTGAGGGTTTGCTTTGGTTAACATCTTCAGGCAACTCAGAGCAACTGCACACAGTCTACAATCATTCAGGTAGTAATCCTACTATCACATAAGTGTACAACGGTTCCAGAAAGAAGCAAAGGACTGGATTATGGTTCCAGAAAGAAGCAAAGGACTGGATTCTAACTAAACTTTTCTAAAATTAGAAACTACTGGAAATTAATTGTGACATTTTGGGAAAAGCATTTGCTATTGCAGTGCACAACAGTACCACAAATAAAAATCAAATGGTTAGATATCCTTACAATGCTATAATGGTTACAGAAATTTCCCTGGTGCTGCCACACTGAAAAATAGTATGGAGGTTCTTCAAAAAGTTGAAAATAGAGCTACCCTATTGACCCAGCAATTGCATTACAGGGTATTTACCTTAAAGATACAAATGTAGTGATCTGAAGAGGCACGTATACCCCAATGTTTATAACAGCAAAGTCCACAATAGTCAAACTATGGAAAGAGCCTAGATATCCATCAACATTTGAACGGATAAAAAAGATGGGATATATATATATAATATAATGGAATACTATGCAGCCATCAAAAGAAATAAAATCTTGCCATTTGCAACGACATGGATGGAACTAGAAGGTGTTATGCTTAGTGAAATAAGTCAATTATCGTATCTCTCTGATATGAGGAATTTGAGAAACAAGACAGAGGATCACAGGGGAAGGTAATGCAAAATGAAACAAGGCAAAACCAGAGAGGGAGACAAACCATAAGAGACTCTTAATCTCAGGAAACAAACCGAGGGTTGTTGGAAGGGAGGGAGGTGGAAGGATGGGGTGGCTGGGTGATGGACATTGGGGAGGGTATGTGCTATGGTGAGGAAAAAAAAAGTGAATGGAAAAATGTACACTATTTTGAGGGTAAAAAATCTGAGCCAAGAATAAAGGTGATTAATGATGACAAAAAATTTTTTTTTCTGAGGTTTTCTGACATATTTAGGGAAACGTTTTTTTTAGGAGTATCTGACTTGTCAAGTCTTGGTTTCTAGATAAAATTTCTAATGTCTAGATAAACTGGTGTGTTACAGAAATGTAACAAACTATTATAAAATTCAGAAACTTTCTTAATAAGCAGTAATAAAATATAAGCAGCATAAATTTATAAGGCACTACTAAAAAGTGCTTCACTTGGGGTGCCTGGGTGACTCAGTCATTTAAGCATCTGCCTTCAACTTGGGTCATGATCCTGGAGTCCTGGGATTGAGCCTTGCTTTGGGCATCCTGCTCTGTGGGGAGTCTGCTTCTCCCTCTCCCTCTGCCCCTCCCCCTGCTTATGCTCTCTCTCAAATAAATAAATAAAAATCTTAAAAAAAAAAAAAAGTGCTGAACTTAAACTTCATTAATAGTTGCTTTAATGATAACCAGCAGGGTAGACAGAGGAAAAGAGATGAAAAGCCATCATTAGGGAAAAAAACTATCATTAGGCTATAAGAAATCCTTTCCTATATTATTAAGATATTTATATCAGTAAATTTCACTAGATATAATGAAATGTGTATTACCTGTACAGAGATAATGTAACCACGTAAGTTTCCTTCCACTGAAATGCTGGCTGTAAAATAATTCAAACTGTAAAAAAGAAAAAAAATTAATTATTTTCAGCTACTGTAACATAACTTATTTAGCTATTACTACACAAAAAAGTTGATGTTAGAAAAGATATTATAACCCATCTGGTGTACTTACTCATTTTATAGATGAGAAAACTATCCATGCAAGTCCCTGACCAAGATCACACAAATATTAGTGCAGCTCTTTTCACTTACAATTTTGTCCAGGGTACTCTCCCTTAAACTACAACCCTCCACATTTGACTTTATGTATAAATTCAGAAAGGACAGTCAATGCTTAATTATCAGTTTCAAATGACAGCAATTTGGACTTTATAAATACTAATTACTGACCCAAAACACCATCATATAAATTTCAATATGAAAATGCAAATCATACCTTCATTTTTATTTTCCTATTTGCCAACATATGCCCTTGCTGAAGTGACAGGTTAATATTTCTGTGATTACCTATAAGGTGATAACTACAATTTAATTTCCACATCCAGCCAAACACTAATACAAAAAAAGCTTCAAAGTACTCATCTTTGTATCATCTTCTGTTGATATTACTGTAAAAAAATTTAACATTCTATTAATGTTGCTTTGAAATTAAAAAACTCCTTCCTTGAATTGAATGTGTAATTGTAGGACATCAATTCAAAACATATCTTTCAAAGAGTCAGTACATAAATATATAGTGAGAAAATGATACTGAAATGTAAAATAACAACAACAACAAACAAAAAACCGAAACACTCAATATCATTGTAAAGCCGAAAAATAAGCAAACACATCATGTCACAATTCAAAATTGTGGGCATACTTTCAGAATGATGTGCCTCATATAATATTTACAACTAAAGCTTTTAATTGTATATCAAACCTAACCTCCTGTACTCCCATAACAAAATTTCAATCAGCAATGTTTGACCTGCCAGCCAAAATAATTAGTGAATTTTTTCAGCAGTCCATTCCACATTTGCTTAGTCCTCATAAGCTGAAACTTGCTGAGCATGCTTTCCCTCCAGTGGTGCAAATCCACCAACCCCCTTGCATGATAAACAGGAAATGACTGACACCTGAAATACTTAGGATTTTATGCATGGTTCTAATCTAGACAAATGAAAGCCAAAATTATGTCATAAAAGTAACCCAGAAGTTGGCTCTAATTAACAACCTCCACAGGTGTCAATAAAATTCAATTACTACTATGCAACTCTTAATTTATTTATATATATATATATATACACACACACACACACATATATATTTAAAGATTTTATTTATTTATTTATTTATTTATTTATTTGACAGATAGAGATCACAAGTAGGCAGAGAGGCAGGCAGAGAGAGAGGAGGAAGCAGGCTCCCTGCTGAGCAGAGAGCCCGATGAGGGACTCGATCTCAGGACTCTAGAATCATGACCTGAGCTGAAGGCAGGGGCTTTAACCCACTGAGCCACCCAGGCGCCCCACAACTCCTAATTTAATTATGGACAAAAGCAAATAAAACATTTTGAAATTGAGAAAACCAAATTTTCTAAATTATTTAAGCGCAAGGATGTATATTTCACGGATCAAGCCCTGCGGCGCGATGTATATTCCAAGCTCTGAAAGCAATGTTTTGCCTCTTTCTACTCCTAGCAACTAGTACTATCAATAAAGTTTTAATGATAATGACATAGATAAGCCAGCAGAAAACATTCCTTTACCATTAAATTTTAAATCTGATTACAAAGATTTTCATGTCTATAACGACCCAAGAACAAAAGACTGAGCACCAAATGGAAACATAAATTCATCTGGTATTCAAAGACAAACGCTATAAAACCTTGCTTCATTCTATCATTAAACAATTATGTTACCAAAGTTTATTAGTAAAATATATACCTTGCCTAAACTTCTCATTTTAAAATAAATAATTGTCAGGCTAGGACACCATCCTTTAAATACCATGTGAGGGTATTAATTAGAACTCAAAAGGCCTTGGGGGCACCTGGGTGGCTCAGTGGTTAAGCATCTGCCTTCAGCTCAGATCATGATCCCAGGGTACTGGGATCGAGCCCCACATTGGGCTCCCTGCTTGGCAGGAAGCCTGCTTCTCCCTCTCCCACTCCCCCTGCTTGTGTTCCCTCTCTTGCTGTCTCTCTCTCTGTCAAATAAACAAACAAAATCTAAAAAAAAAAAAAAACAAACTCAAACGGCCTTAAAAAGTAAAGAATTCATATTCACTTCTAATAAAGAGCTGCATTAATACATAATACTTTATAATTCTTCGATATTATTCAGATTTGTAGACCAGGTACAAAGGAAATACAACAATGAAGATTAATTGGTCTAATATGTAAAATAAATTACTTTTAATTAAAGCTTAATTTCCACAGTTTTAAGATTCATATGTGTAAAATGAAGTAATTTTTAATACACAGCTATATTTAAGATACAAGATATACAAATGATCATTAAGGCAAGATGAATTAATTTATGTGTGGAAATGTACTCTGTTAAGTACACCAATGGATTCTGAGTCCTAGGTAACTAAACACTTGGATTTAGTAGGAAAAAATAGAAGGACAAACTCCCTCTACTGGTAATTAGAGAAAATCCAGATGGAGAGGATAATACTCTTAGAATCATAATTTCATAGTCAGAAAAGAACCCACTATTTGTTTGCAAATGAGGAAACTGAATCCTGATGAAGGTTTATACATTAATAAAAGTTGAAGGGGTTAATAAAAGTGTTATTGGAAATGATTATTTCAAGGGGGGAGAGAACAACAACATAAAGTCAGAAGGAAACTATTTCTGACAGCAACTATTCTCTGCCTTAATTGCAATTCTTACTTCTTAAGAAGTAAGTTTTAGTACTGTTAAAGGTGAGTACATCAAAATGCCTTACCTGGCTACCCCATCTCCTACCACTAGCTTGCATCTATTCTTTTTGCAAAACCCATAATAACCTGCCCACTTAACAGAGTGCTTTTCTTCATATAGTTTTTAAGATGGTCACGCTATTATGCCTTTCTAAAGAAGACCCAATAAGTCCTTAAGTTAGACTCTCTGGTCTGAAAGTCTAATGCTTGGTATCTTGATATCTACCTGGTTGTTATACTTCTCTACTCTCCTATTACCACTACTACTATAACTATTACTTCCTCTCTATCAGCTACCATTTATTGAGTACTTACTATATACCAGGCTAAGTGCTTTACATTATTTCATTTTATTTTTGTATCAACACTGAGTAGTCCTATCATCAGAAATATCAGAAAGGTATTTGCCCAAAGTCACAGAGCATAGAAAATGGCAGAATAGACACAGGAAACCAGAAATGATGACTCAGAGTCTACACTGTGTTATTTTCTTTATAATCCTTATTTTAAAAGGAACAAAAAACACACTTTAAAAAAACGACTCAAATAACTGCAAACATCTCTAGGGAACAGAATAATGAAATACCATTTTCATTTTAAACTTCATAATGTATGCATAATTCACTGGATCACAACCTCAAGTTACTGCCCAAAAACGATAATGAAGATTTCTCTAGAAAAACTGCTATTCAAACTTCCATCGAGTCAAGAAATAAGAAACCTCTTTTGGTGAGTTAGAAAATCAAGGGTCAGTTTCAAGAGAAATGAAAAATGTCCACTCAAAAACCTGTACATGAATGTTCATAGTAGCATTTTCATATACCAAAAAGGTGGAAACAACCCAAATGTCCATCAACCAATGAATGGACAAATAAAATGTGGTACATCTATGCACTGGAACTACTGATACATGCGACAACATGGGATGAACCTTGACATTATGCTAAGTGAATTAAGTTAGTTACAAATGTTAAGACTCTATGTGAGGTGTCCAGAATAGGCAAATCTACAGAGAAAGAAAGTAGATTGCCTAGGACTGAGAGGGGTGGGGAAGGGTGTTGGGGGAAAACAGAGAATGACTATTAATGGGTAGGGGTTTTGGAGGGGCAATTCTGGGGCAATAAGAATGTTCTGATATTGCGTGTGTGTCTCGTGGTTGTACAACTGTGAATATACTAAAAAACTACTGAAACTATACTTTAAATGAATTAGTTATATAATGCTATGGTTTGAACGTTTGTGTCCCTCCCAAATTCATATGCTAAAATCCTAATGCCCAATATGTTAGTAGTAGGAGGTGAGGCCTTTGGGAGGTCTCAGATTATGAGGGTGGAGCCCTCATAAATGAGATTAGTGCTTACTATAAAAGAGACCCCACAGCCCCTTCTACCATGTGAGGACACAAGAAGTCTGTGACGTGGAGAGGGCCTTCTCCTCACCATGCTAGCATCCTGATCTCAGGTTTCCAGCTCCAGAACTGTGAGAAATAGATTTCTGTTGTTTATAAGCTGCCCAGTCTGTGGTATTTTATTAGAGCAACCCGAACAGACTAGGACATCTGATACCTTAATCATATCCCAATAAAACTGTAAAGATACAGTCTCTTTAAAAGTTTTATAGTAGGCATTGTAAGGCTTATATTCAGTTGCACTTTAAAGCGTTTTTTCTAGATTATTTCACATTCCATATATACTTACCTAAATTACAGGCCAGAAATAAAAATAACTATTATAAGGGATAAATGTGGAGGCATAAAAATGTCTCCAAATTCAAATGAAAAATTAGAAAATGACTGTTTTAAGTACTGAGTTCTAAACTTTCTTCTAATAATTTCTGTAGTTTAAAACTGCTTAAGAGCAGATTTAATAAAAATAAGAGACACACTTTGACAAAGAACTGTATGACACCCTTAGCATTGTAGTTTTAGTATTAAATAACTACAATATACATTCTTCCTACAAGCAGACAAACTATCATTTGTGCATATACTTTAATATAATATGAGCCCTTAAGACTTTGGAACTATACTTAAAGTAATATAACATGAAGACTATTATTAAAGTTTCTTTGGTCTTCTAACATATTTCCTGCAAACTTACCATCTGTACACTTTTTTCCAATTCTTGGGGAATTGCAAATGTAGACGAAGGAGCCTGAGTAAGAGGCCATGCACCAGCCTAGAAGGAAAAAAGTTCAACAGATAAATATCTAAATTAAAAGTAAAAATTTGTAAAATTATTTAAGTGACTAAAGCACCTTTTTTTTTAACCTTCCTCGAAATGTTGATAAAACCCATCAATATTTCTAACATGACACATTTCATTCCAATTCAATATAACACTTAACTTTAGAAGCTACCATCCACTGATTGAAAGAAATGTAATCAGTCATCTATTCATTAATTCTCTGCATCAGAGTATTTGAAATGGTTAATAAATGCCCAGAATGGAACACATACTCATACCTGTAGAACATATATTTGAAAACTAATTCCCAAATCTATTACTGTGTCTTGATTTTTGATAAAATTGTTGAACTTATTGTTGAGATCAGCACTGACACTCATATCTGTATACATCCGATGTAGCTTGCTGGTAAACTCATAACCACAGGCTTGCTGTAAAAGAAAAAAGTTTTCAAAAATATATGATTAAAAAATAAAAATAAAAAATCATATCGATTATTAAGAATGTGTTTCTACTGATAGGCCTATGGTCAAAGGTCCTGCTTATGTACTTACTCCAAAAGCCTATATTATTCATAATCCAAAGCAGCTATTCAAAACAAAATCTTACAAAGATTTTTTTCTTCTTCAATGCAGACTAAATGAAAACACAGATTTATAAAACAGTAAATTTCCCTTTAAAACAAAAACTTTTCTATAAATTCATGTTTCTTATTTCAACACTACAAAATGCTCCATTTACTCTAAGTAAGATACCTTATGAAGTATTATAGTATCAAATACCTAGAAAGATGACTAGGCATATTTGAATCACTAGTCAGTTTCAGGAGGGTACTTAGGCATATTTTTAATACCATCTACTGAATAATGAAGAAATCCACTTCCTTGAAATTTTTCAAAACTGTATCATCAGCAGGTCAGAAAATCTGGATCTTTAATCTTGGGATAGAAAATGTTTTGTGTTTAGATTATTTTTTAAAAATCAAAAGGTAACTACTGAATGGTATATTTAAAAAGGGCCACATAGTATATTCAATGACTACTATGTAGGAATTATCAACTACTAAGTAACTCAGGATAAATATGAATCGATTACTATTTCTCTCATCAGTGTGTACACTAAAATGATGTAAAAATGACCTGAAATTCAACTGCACTCTAAAACTTGTGAACGGAATAATATAGGTGTATTCATTCATTAAGTAAATACAAGTCTCTTATAAAGTTAACAGGTTTGTATCTTGTGGATGATTCTAAATCAATATATAGAGAGAGATTTTGTCTTTTCAATTCAGTATTTGCAATCCCACCATGCAAATATACATTCTGTATTTTTTAACCAGTCACCTAGTAATGAAATATTTCTTTACTACATATAATGCTGCAATAAATATCTTTATGTGCTCATGGAATAATTTCTAGGACATGATCAGATCAAAGGCTTAAATTACCTTTAATTTATTGATCATGGCTTCTTCAGAATCCATAGACATAGATAACCCGTGAATTAAACGTTTTGCCAGCATTCTTGCGTAGAACTGCATTAAAAAATTTTGTTCAAGATTACTTTCTTTCTGATGATTTAAAGTTCAAAAGTAAGTCAAAGCTGATTAAAACACAATTAAAGCTTTCTATTAACAACTTACCTTTTGAAAAACATCTTTATCGTCAATATACTTGAAAACAGTAATGAAGCTCGTGAGTTTGTCCTCCACTTCATTCTCAGTCATCCCCTTCGCTGACTTCTTTAATAAGTTGTCACAGTACTTAGCAAGCTCAAGTAGAAATTGACAGTGAATTTTAGAAAAGGCCCTTCTGTACATATCATGCCTCAAAGGAGGCAAAGTGGCAACAATACAGAGTAAGATCAATGGATAGGTTCTTTGCCATCCTAAAGCTGTTTTAAAAATTATGAACATGCCCCAAAGAACTTAAAATATATTTTATAAGGTAAAAACAAAACAAAACTAAACAAAACAAAAAACTAGAAATAAGTAAAAAAAACTAATCAACGTGTAAAGCCCAATAAAGCACTGATATAATAAAAGTTTCAAAAGAACACCCAGATGAGTTTTGAGAGGCTCTGATAGTTTCTTATATTAAATAAGTACTTTTTTAAAATCTTACAAAAACCTTGGTATGTCAGTTTCCTGTAAAGGCTATCAAAAATTTACTGCACAATTTCCTTTAGATTTCAGATAAAATCAGTAAAATCCCTAGGAGAAGTAATGCAAATTATTCCAAAGCACACATATTTTAAATGCCAAACACTGTGAAATGAAGTATTTTCCTTGTCAGTTATTCCTTTAGTACACGGTCGATTGCATTCCTTAAATAAATGCCAAATTATACACAAGGTACACAATCATTTTTATTTTTAATAATTTAATTTCATCTATTTTTCTGAAAGATACACAAAGCCAAATTAATTTGATGCTCTCCTCAGTTTTCTTTTTCTAATACTGATTTTCCATAAAATTACTTTTAAGCAACCATCAAAACTTACCAGTTCAGGTGCTTTGCAAACAGACTTGGGTTCTCTGTAATTTACAACTGATGTGAGGGCCTAAATAAGAAAACAGACCAGTAATTAGCCCCCAGTAATGGGGTAAAAGTGCAGCTGGTTCAATACAGTATGCTATAATCTGTATATCTAAAAAAGTTACTGTCTTACACAAAACACAGCATTCTGATGGTAGTGTGCTCCTGTTTTCATATTTAATACAGGTTAAATTTCTAACTGTATCCCTCATAATAATTATATATAAAAAACTGTATATATTTTTCCTACCGAAAGACAGTCTCTATAATTCATTACTGGTATCTGAACACAGATAAAATAAGACTACATTTTTAAAAATCTTACAATAACTATGTAAAAACTTTATTTTAAAGTATACCAAAATCCAAAAATTTAGAAAACATACTTATTTTTTTTCAAATATTATTCAGTATAATACCTTAGTATTATATTTAAAAAAGGAAAAACCAGCACTAAGGAATATTAAAATTATACAAGCATTTTTTTAGAAGATACTAATTTATTAGCAATGTCCCCCTACGTAGCATACTCATGGGAAATTCAATTCCCATATAATTCAAGCATTCAATTTAATCACTCAGTTTTTAATCTAAAAGTTGTATTTCTATTTTGACTTTGTCTAGATTAGAAATCATATACACAATTAGGAGCTCTCATTCTGAAACTGCCTAAAGAAAATTGTATGTATTTATGTATTAAAAATTACCTTATCCAATGCACTCATAAAGTGCTGATCACCATTTAAAACAGTGTTGATAAGTTGAACAAATTTACCATGTACTTCCAAAACTGACTCCACAAATAGTGTTGGCATCTAAAAATATGAAATACAGAGTATAAGATCACCTTTTAAGAAGTTCAAGGATAAAATGAGGCTTACTAAGAAATTGTTTATGTGTAAAGTTTTCCCCAAATTAATGTTACACACACACACAAACCCTCAAAAATGTTTTTAGCTAAGATGACCTGAAAAGTCTAAAACTTTGATATTGAAATTAACCTGTCATTCAACATGAGAAATGTAGGACTAGAGTTCTGCCAGAAGAACCCACTAAAAGCACTCCTCTCTACTGGAACACCGTATCTTCAGGGTAACAAGATACAGCCTCTGAACGAACTACCAGGCCTACCACTTTCATAGAGGATTATATAAACCAAAACTGCCTTCAAAGCTACTGAAGGCTGAGAGTGAAAGAAGAGTTAAAAGGCCGGAGTCTGAGAAAACAGAGAGAGATCCCTGACCTAAGCAGTACAATTCTCCCACACCTCAGAGGTAAGAAGTATCTAGCAGTGCAAAAGTGAGTTTTTGAACTTAATGGAGAGAACTATGTCATAAAATTATTTGAATCTATTACAGATGTATTCTCTTACACATCCACCCCGTCCTTGACACCACGCCCTATGCCTCTTTGCTCAGTATCATTCAGCACCCTAAACCTAAAAGACTAATAACATAAACTAATGGTTTTATTTATGCATTACTGGCAGAACATAAAATCACTGAAGTGATCAGCATTTAATAAATGCTCCTGAACAATGATGTCCATATAGAAATTACTGAAATGAAGAGCCAAAGCTCTACTTCAGGAAGAGAAGTAACATTTCACATCATGTCTATCTTACTGGTTAAGCCATCACTAAAGTATTAACAAAGAAGGTGATACAGCAAGACTTGACAATAGTTAACACAATTCGAGAGGAAAGACACTTTGCTGTAAACAGTCATTTAAGTGGTAGGGCACTCTTCAGAAAGATAAGTAAGAGGGACATGAGGATCACTGCTGGAAATTTTGGGTAGCAAGCATATATTTAGGGAAGATTGTTTTAATCTAAATTGTTTCCTGGGCTACCAAATTTGGAGCATATATAAAGAAAGCAAATTGTAACTTGCCTGTATTGCCCCTGATTAATACCATTACCACTACAATTATTAATGCCAATTACATAGAAACACAATCACTTAGAAGCAGCAAACATATTTTTCTGTGAGAAGTTACTTAACAACTGCCCAATGAACACATCAATATGACTAAGAGAAAACCTATTTCATTCAATGATTTCCTAATAATGTGGTAATTCCAGAATGAAGCCAACTACAGGCTTAATTTTTTTTTTCAACTACAGGTTTAAAACATTTTAATAAAGATACTTCATTTGCTGGGGTGCCTGGGTAGCTCAGTGAGTTAAAGCCTCTGCCTTTGGCTCAGGTCATGATCCCAGGATTGTGGGATCAAGCCCCACATCAACTCTCTGCTCAGCTGGGAGCCTGCTTCCCTCTCTCTCTGTCTCTGCCTGCCTCTCTGCCTACTTGTGATCTCTGTCTGTCAAATAAATAAACAAAACCTTAAAACAAACAAACAAACAAAAAAGATGTTTCATTTGCTATCATGGTAGGATTTTTCTCTGGCATTGTTGAAAACAGTAAAGTCAAGAAAAAGTCCATTATAATCTGATTAAGAGAAAAATATCCAGTTCCTTATATCACTCACATTTTCCTGAGTAAGATTACTGGTTGCTCTAAGGCCCTCATCATGGATATGATTTTGCAGCTCCTGAATCATATGAGGTAAACCAGTGGACACAGCACGAAGTAACACATACATATTTGCCATGTCTGAAGAGAAAAAGAAGTTTGATTATCAAATTTCCAAAGAGTTCAAAAAATATTTTAATGTATTTGGTAATATTTGGTTCAAAATGCAGAATTACAAGAGAATGCAAAGAAAGGGCTCTACACCCATCTCCTGACCATCAACAGGAAAGCAATATTACAGTTAACATTTCAAAGATGTTTCACACACATTCAAACAAATAGTCTTCCCTCTGCCTTTTTACACAAATAGTGTAGCATATTTTATGTATTATTTGCAACTGCAGAACAGAACATTTACAGATCTTTTTATGTCATCATATAAAGGTAATTTTCCAACTGCATTAGCACCCCCATTATATGGCTATATTAAAATTTCTTTAAAATTGATGCAAATTTGCTTTTTTCCAATCCTTGGTAATACAATATTACAATTAATAATCCTGTATATGGACAAAGATATCTGTGGTATAAATTCCTGGAAGTGGGAGTATTGTGTCAAGAGCTTCATCTTATAGACAGATCCTTATAAAACAGCTCCCAATAATAGGAAGTTCTCTTGCCAACAACATGTAATCAAACATTTTGCTCTTTCCCATTGAGAAATGAAAATGATGTCTCAGTGCAATGCTTTTTAAACTTTTTATTGAAATATAACACATACACAAAAAGTGTACAAACTATAAGTATATATCTCAATGAATTATCACAAGTGAACACATACATACCCACGTCATCACCACACAGAGTAAGAAAGAGACAATTCCCACACCTAAATGCTCCTTTCATACCTCCTCCCAATCCCTATTCCTCTTGCTCTTCTACACAGGTAATCACTATAATGATTACCAACCCACAGATTAGTTTTGCCTGTTTTGAACTACTTATAAAAATGGAATCAATTGTACAATTCCTTCATGTTTGGTTTCTTTCGTTGAACATGTTTATAAGGCTCACCTGCATTCTGTATGTCGCTGTAATTGTTCATTTTCAATTCTCTAATTGTATTCCATTATAGAAGTATACTGTACTTTATTCTACTGTTATTGGATATTTGAGTTCTTTCTGGTTTGGAACTAATACAAATAATACTGCTATAAACACTCTTGTACCTTTTTGTATATATTTGCATGTAGTTTGGGCAGGGCATTATGTATCGGGATTGGAATGGCTAGATCAGAAGATATGTATACATTCAACCTTAAGAGTTAATGTCAGTTTTCAAAGTAGTTGCATTAATTTATACTCTGAGTCCACAGTATATAACAACTTCTTACTAGTCTACACACTTCACAACACTAATTATTTTTGGTCTTTTAAATTTTATATCAAAATGTGAGTACTGGTATCTTAGTGCGGCTTTTAATTCACATTCTCCTATTTTAATAAGATTGAGGGCCTTTGTATATGTTTACTGGCCACTTGGATATCCTCTTCTCTGCAGTACCTATTCAAATTTCTTGACCATTTTGTATTTTGGACATAAATCTTTTTCAGTGATTGCAAATATATTACCCTATGATTGTCTTCTGATGGTCTCAATGGTCTTTTAATGATCCAAAAGTTGTGTTTTTTTTTGTTTTTTTTTGTTTTTTAATGCAGTCCACTTGATCAATCTTTCCCTTTGTGGCCAGTGCTTTTTGTGTCTCATTTAAAATATCTTTCCTTACTTCAAGGTCATGAAGTTACTCTCCTATATTATCTTCTCAAAGTGTTACTATTTTACATGTAGGTAAAAAGCCAACAATGTATTGATTGATTCTGTATATGGTGTCTGAGGTAGAGATCAGATTTTATTTTCTCCCCAGAGAACATCCAATAGACTCAGCATTATACTAAAAAGACTTATCTTTCACCCACTGCTCTACTGTGTCACCTTGGTCTCAAATCAAGTACCTATTATGCACGGATTATTTCTAGGCTATTTTATTCCATTGGTCTGTTTGTTTACCCTGCACCAATGTCTCATTGTCCTAATTACTGTGGTTTTATCGTAAGTCATGCCATCCTGCAAGGTCTTCCCATGATAGTCTTCAAGACTGTCTTGATTTTTCTTAGTCTAAGAGTTTAACTTTCAGAATTAAAACAAATGAAAAATCATTTAGTTTTGAGTAGATTCTCCTGGATCTATATATCAATGCTACCTTCAATTCAACAATGTTTCATTTTCTGTGTAGGTCTTGCAAGTATCTTGTTACATTTATTCCCTGTTATTTGAAAACTTTTAGTGCTATTTTCTCCTTAAAAAAAAAAAAAAAAAAAAAAAATTTCAGGCGCCTGGTTGGTTCAGTGGGTTAAACCTCTGCTTTCGGTGCATGTCATGGTCTCAGGGTCCTGGGATTGAGTCCCACCTTGGGCTCTCTGCTCGGCAGGGAGCCTACTACCCCCCTTGTCCCCCCCCCCCCGCCAATCTCTCTCTGCCTACTTGTGATCGATCTCTCTGTGTCAAATAAATAAATAAATAAAATCTTAAAAAAAAAATCCACTTTGGAAAGCTGGGTGGCTCAGCAGGTTAAGTGTCTACCTTAGGCTCAGGCCATGATCCCAGGTAGAGCCCCGCATCCGGCTCCTTGCTCAGCAGGGAGACTGCTTCTCCTTCTGCCTGCTGCACCACCACCTATGCTCTCTCTGACAAATAAATAAAATCTTTAAAAAAACAAGCTCCATTCTTTTACTACTTATAACTAGTATCTCACTTGTATTTTCTTCTATTCTGAATGAGATTGAGTATCTGCACATATTTAAAATGTTTATTTCCTTTTCAAGGGTGCCTGGGTGGCTCAGCTGGTTAAAATGTATTATTTCCTTTTCATCTTTGTTTTCCTGCTATTTAGTAGAAACTCTTAATATATTAAGGAAATTAGGCCTTGTGATATGTAAAAATGTACAAACACTTTTTCCTAGTTTTTCTTTTGACTTTGGAATACACTTTGAAAACATACCTTTCCAAAACAGTCTTTTAAAACAGATTATTAAGAATTGATAAAAGGCATATTGAATATTTTAGACTAGACTATTTTTGAAATCTAAGAAAGCTTGGAGATGTGTAGAAAGTGGATTTATAATTTAGTTTCTATTCATACTCACTGTTTCATATCACTTACCATTTTTTTTCTCTTGTCGGATGATATTATGACATTCTGCATGTAAGAACTGTAAGTGGTCTGCTACCATTCGTTGCTGACATTCATGAATCACTTTAGTATATGAACTTGGATGCAAGTATTTTCGACATCGAATTTCTTCATCTTTTAATCTACCTAGAACCTTTAGAAATATATTTTTACAGTCATGAACTACTATGAGGAAAAACCTGTAATACCAGTAAGATAGCCTAATTTTAATGGTTCAATTAAAGATGGCCAGGTAACAAATATGGATTATATAACCAATTTAAACTCACATTCCATAAATCATTTTAAATTTTATTTAGGCATTAGTTATCACCTACATTTTACCAAAATCTCATGAACATGAACTCAAGTTAAGTGGCCTGCATTTTGTCTTCATTTAATAACCCTGATCATGCTATTATATAGGTAACCTAACATGCAACAGGAAAAGTGGGTAAAAGTTATTAAAAAACCAGAACAGGTGGTCACTTTATGAATATTTAACTATCAAACTAAAAAACAGTTTACATCAACTGGATTAAGTAGATTGATCTAATTATTTTATGTTGGTTCCTTGTCTCATAAAATGTAAATGTAAATAGTATATACATGATAATTATCAAATTAAAGATTTCATTAACATTTTTTAAAGTCATATTTAGTCATATTTAAATATGTCAATTAAGAGCTTTAGTAAAGCTTATCCTACATAAGAAACACTGGGCTACCAATAATACACTGATTAATATTAACAAGAACGCGCTAATGAAGATAAGAGCTAGAGAATCTGGCTAATTTCTACCTCAAAACAAAACAACATTCACAATAAAAACCAGCTAGTATAGCACATATACATACAAATGTTTAGACTTGGAAAACGTTCTGCAACTTGAAGCTATGTAACTAGACTTTCTGAACTCAAATGGTCCCAGAGAACTATGCACAGTTAAGCCTTGGAGAATACTGCTGAGTTTGCGAGGGCCTGAGAAGGTAATACTGGAAAGGAAGGTGATGTTGAAAGGGGAAATAATACATCATTCCTGGTTACCTCTCAGATACCTTTTGATGAAAATGAGGCAAAGACTGAAGAGAGACTCACCATCCTATCTTTCCTACTACGCTCCCCTGTGGAGCCAGTAGTCTAGGACAAAGTCACAAAAACCAAAGGCAGGCAAGAAAGCTATCTGGACTAAAATATGTTCAGTGCATATTTAATCAACTAAGAAAGTAATTTTTGTCAAAAACTTTTGCTTTTAAAAGAAAAACATCCCTTAAAAGGATTATGCCTATTAGTCATTTACAGATTTAATGTTTATGGATTAACTAAATGCAACAGGAATTAGAGTGGGAAGGTGATGGAGGATGAGAAAAGGAAAAAAATTAATGATAATGGAAGGGGATGGATGCATATCAAAAGAAAGGTAGACAAGAGTGGAGTGTCTCAATGTGGGGCTTCAAAGGGCTATAAAAGCACTTACAGCTGGGGAGAAAAGGCCGAAACTACAGGTATAATAGAGAAACAGAAGTAGGAAGACTACATTAGTCTGTTAATTAAATGAACTACGCTTACAAATGCTACTTCCCAAACACAATTTCCAGTGGCCTTCATTTTAACAGTTTGAGATATAATTTATTTATTGTAGAATTTACCCCCTTAAAAATATAATTCAATGGTTTGGGGTATATTACATTATTAGTGTTTTTAAAATTACGATAAAATATATGTAACATAAAATATACCATATTAACCATTTTTGAGTGTGTGAGTCAATTGCATTAATTATACTCATAATGTTGTGCAACTGTCTATTTCTAAAACTTTTTCACCACACCCAACAAGAACTCTGTAACCATTACACAATAATTCCTCATTCTCTCCTCCCAATAACTTCTTGTCTTTACCTATTCTAGATATTCCATATTCTAGAGAGAAATTCCATGTAAGTGGAATATATAATACTTTTGTCAAGGGCCTCTTTTTGAGAGCCAAATATAACAAGGAGTGTGTGTGTGTGTGTGTGTATAACTGATAATCCATGTGCACTTTTCAGGACTGGATCTAGAACCTTTAATGAGAGTCTAAGAAGCAAAAAGGCTTAAAGCTAAGAGTCACTGACCTGGTGTAACCTGTACTTAGTAGATGGAGAAAAATGTCCTAGAAGGCTTAACTTGAGGTCCTAGAGCTAATCAGTGACAATAGCAGAAAAGAATTAAAACAACTCAGACTTCTAGATCTGGGTTTTGTGGAATATGTAACAACGTACTGTTATCTCTTGACCTGTCATCTATGGAGGCCACTCTACAGCTATTCCACTTGAAACACATTTATCTTCTTGGCTAAACAAAGTAACAAAAATCATTGTATAATAAAATGCCTGGAATTCAATATTGTAAATTTAAAAACTTGGCTAAAAATTTAATACATCTTTACGATGACTGACTTTATAACACAATTATTTCTTTACTAAAAAAAGTATACATGGAATTTTTAAATAGTAATCAATATGTGTTGGTTTAAGGAGTAATTAAAATATCTTGTGGAGTTTTTCTCAGTCTTCCAAAAACTGAACAGACCAAAACAGTAACCTACCAAGTATTCAGAATTATTAAATTTTTCCTTCCATTTTAAAGAAGGAAAGAGGGGCACCTGGGTGGCTCAGTGGGTTAAAGCCTCTGCCTTCGGCTCAGGTCATGGTCTCAGGGTCCTGGGATTGAGCCCCGCATTGGGCTCTCTGCTCAGTGGGGAGCCTGCTTCCTCCTCTCTCTCTGCCTGCCTCTCTGCCTACTTGTGATCTGTCTGTCAAATAAATAAAAATCTTGGCGGGGGGGGGGGGAGGGAGAAAAGGTAAAAACCCAAACACCTAGCCTCTATGCTAAACACAGATATAATTTATTCTTTTGCCAAGAATGTGAGTATTAATTTTAAAGACAAGCTAATCAAGTAATCAGGATTTATCAAGAAGCATCAACCATTTTCAAAATTGGATAGAACTTTTTCCCATGGAGAATGCCATAGCAAGAACAATGACTTATCAATAGGTATTGCATATTAACTATAATTCAGAATAATGATCAAATAAAAGAAACCTTTTCCACCAAATAAATGTATTACCTAAGAAAATAAATGTTAAATAAAATACATGTCTTATATATGAGATGATACAGTTAGCATAATGTGTTCTTTACCTTTTCCATATACTGTGAACAGTTTGATTCTTGTAATAAATTTGAAGCTTCTTGTTTGTAATACTCTCCTGTTTCAGTCAGAAAGGGAGACTCAAAGATTTCCTGATAAAACTAAATAAATCAATTAAAATCACATTTAAAAAATTAGAACAGATAGTTTAAGAAATTAAAGGTCTGATTATGTTTTTAAAGGAGGCTTTTTACCTTTAAGGGGAATTTTTTCTTATACTGTTCAACATGAACAAAGGAGTTAATAACCCCATGGATTACTTTCTGGTTTGGGTCTTCTCCACCACGATCACTAGAACAAGATATAACAAAAAAAATATTGAGAATACAAATTATCTATGGAAAAATACCAAAGTATGCCAAAATACGGCTGCTTATTCTACTAATCTAATCAAATTACAAAGCATTTTAAAGATCAATGCATGCTTGATGCTTAAAAATAATTTTTCATATCAGAGCTGAATTAATACTTATGATAGTTAACATACTCATTATATGTCTTTTCAATAAATAATAGCTTTGATTGTTACACTGATATATTTGGTTATATTGACACTAGAATGATACCTACTTGATTTTAGAGTAGACACGAGTCCAGTAAGTTAAGAATATCTGAATTTCATTTACCAAAACTCTATTATTAGATGATTTGGTCTGAGAATTCAGTCTGAACCAGTTCACTATAATCTAACAGTACATATTCCTCAAAGGTACACTTTATATATTACCACTCACTGAAGGGACTAATACCGTGTTCTTTGAGAGATCTACTAGAGCCACTGAGCTGCTTCCCACTCACACTGAAGGTATTTTTCTTTTTAGAAATTTAATGATATGTTTCTGTATTGCAAAGGAACCTAAAGTCATCTCAGTTATTCATGTGACATTTGGTAAGTCCTACTTAGCAAAGGCACTATGAGTAACACAAGTTTTAATCACTATAAGAAATGTATCTGAGTATCAGGCTTTCTAATTACAGAAAGAGGAAAATGAAATAGAGAAAAAGTTTGCCTAAAGCTACTGTCTGGCCCCAAGCTGGGAATTTCTGACTCCAGTACTAATACTCTAATCAAACCACTATGCAGTTGTTAACCTTCCTACTGGCAATCTTTCATCTCACTTTAAAATGTTTTTTTCCTCTGAATTAATGATTATTTTACAAAGAGAGCAACAAGAAGTATATTATCACTATTTCATAGTAAAAACTTCTTGTTCTTTATAGGTAGGCTATAGACTTTCTAACATTGTCCCTCCTTGCTTCCAGATCATTCCTCAATTATCTGGATAGCCTGGAGAAAGTTTTTTGTACATGAATTAATATGGGTATAGTAATTCTGTACACAGAATCTCAGATACAAAGTCTACATTATATTACTAATAAAAACAATGAGTTTCCCTAAGGCCACATAGAGTAAACTCATTTCCTCTACTCATCTTCGGTTAGTACCTTCCTAAACCCAAATTAAATCTGGTGAAATAATGATCTAACCGATCTTATCTATTTGAAACACACTGGGTTTTTTTTTCCCCTTTCAACTTTGCAGGATCAATAAATATCAGTCAAGAATGAGAAAAGTGAATATTTGGAAAGTCAGATTACCTAGAATTCTTTTTTCTTTTTTTTTTTAATTTTATTTACTTGACAGAGAGAGACACGGCGAAAGAGGGAACACAAAGAGGGGGAGTAGGCCCCCCACCAAAGAGGGAGCCCGACACAGGGCTCAACCCCAGGACCCCAGGACCATGAACTGACCCGAAGGCAGTGAGCCACCCAGGTACCCCTAGAATTCGTTTCATTAACAAATCCTATTCTTCTTGCTCAGCACCAGGATAACTTCCATTCCTGATATTCTCAACACACCTGCCATTTGCTTCTGATCCCAAAAGGCCCAGATAAGCTGGAATCAGGGAACATACTGTCTAAAAGAAACAATGATATTCCCAGTGTTTAATAACTAAGCTGTCCTCCCTAAAAAGTTAACAACTGCAGAAGTTCTGCGGCATAATTATTCAATCACTACATATTTTTATAACTGCATAAAAGCATTATAAATATACAGGGTTTCTACTGGACTGACTGATAATGAAAATAAACCGTCAAATGATGTTGTTAGAAATATACAAAAGCACTGACTAAATTGGTCATCTGAATAAACTCTAATATCATCTAAGAACAGAGGTCCCAAGAGATAAACCTTGAGAAAAGAATATAAAGAATTTTTAGAAATATGGTTTATTATTTGATCCTAATAGGACTGTGTGGAAAATGCCTAGAGCAATCATAATGAAATTGCCAATATAATGAAATCACTCAGCTGGGATGATGGGGACTAACAGGAATATTTAGCATAGACCTTAAGGCCAGGATTTTGGAGTCAGACTGCGTGGGTCTGAGCTCTGGCTGCATTAATATGTCACCTTGGTACTCAGATTTCCTCTTCTGTAAAATGGGGATAACAAAAGTACCTAAACCTCATGGTTGCAAGGATGTAGTGAAGACTAAGCATAATCCAAGAAAGCATGTAACACAGTCCCAGGTACCTGAGTAAACAATAAACAGCACCTATTATTTTAAGTACCGACAGGAGAAAAATGGAACCACTTTTAATATATTACAGAGGAGAATAAAGCAAGAGACCAAAAGAGACCACAATCACTGATTGGGACTTTAAAATCAAGGCTTTTAAAGAAAACTAAATGAGCTGTTAATTCAAATAGCAGACTGGATTTGTGATAGTCATCAAAAGTTAGGCTGGAAAAAAAAAAAAAAAAAAAAAAGTTAGGCTGGAACTCTGAAAAGTCCTGATACTGGTATATGACAATGGGCAACTTAACCTTTTAGTGAAACCTTCCTTTCCCCTTATGTTTAAAATGAGACTAGGGTTCCAGCAAACTAAATGCAGTCTCCTGCTCCCACTCTAAATCTGAGAAATGACAAGAAGGATACTTTTTAACACCCCAATGTTGGCAGTAGCCCTTGGACTTCAAGAAACTGAAAAAGATAGAAAAAAGACTGAATAATGTAGGAAAATAAAACGACACACCAAAATACACAAGAGTATGTGACAAGGAGAGGGTGGGAAGAGAGTGGAGGCAGACAGGCAGAGAAGTGGCAGAGCTGACAAGCTGGATGGCACACAACGGATGATCAAACCCACTAGGTCATCAGGAGCACCAGCCAGGCTGTGAAGTGAGGCACCCAGCAGCAGCTGTGTCTGCATCCCCACTGGAGCAGTAAGTGGCGCGCCTGAGAGATAGTGAAGCCCAAGAGAAGGGAGACCTCTGCTACCAGACCACTTGCAGCAGTCCTCACTGGAGAATACCTCCTACTCATTCCTGTTCCCATGCCAGGAAGGCACTGGGAAATCAAGGGAATGGTTTCCCTTTAGACTGGCAAGACTGCATAAGAGCAAGATTGCTGAGTGGTAGAGAAACAGGCGTTCTCAGACTCTGTTTGTGGAAGAACGAGCACTTCAGAGGGCAAATTGGCAAAATTCTAAATGCACATACTTTATAACTCCAAACAAACATCTGCATTTTGTGCACAAAAAAAGCAAGAGTTATATTAGTGGTAAAACTGTAAACAAACAAATATACTCTGAGAAGAGCTTAATCAAATGAGGTGGAACCATATCAAATATTAAGTAACAATTTAAAAAGAATGTACTATGTACTAACAGAAAAATTATCAAGATACATAATTGAATAAACAAAGAAGTAAGTGTAAGTATCATTTATGATTGTCTGAAGTTACAAAAAAGTCACATGAAAAAAGAATATGATATCTGTATTGTACTTATATCTGTATGTAAACATAAAAATTCATAGGAAAGGGTTTGTAAAGACAGCTAACAGGGATTACCTCTGGATAGAGAAGGACTGAGGAAAGAATCTGGTTCATTCAAAGTTTTTCAAGAAAGCATTTACGTGTCACTTGTGTATTTAAAACTAAGTTTTTCATTAAGTAGCTAATAATAAGGTCTGGGGAAGAAAATGTACAAGATAAGTCTGGAACATCCTGATACACTAGACAGCAAGGAAGATAGCAAGTATGACTAAAGTCATATGAAAAAAGACCATGAGCCAACTAAACAAAGAAAGGCGATTTAAACTTTGATAAAACAATGAATAGAAATGAATCTAATGTATTTAAATCTCTAAGTTCATCAGAATGTAATGGAGAAAAAAAGCTAGTTAGTCATTTTCTGAGGATAACAGCAAACCAACTCGTTACCTTAACAAGTAAGTAAAGGAAAGAAACAAGTAGTTATTTTATCCTTCCTATATAACCAATGGGTCACCAAATAGTAGATGAGAGGGAAGCATGTCTTTATAAGATTATTCCAGGTAAAAGTGAAAATTAAATGGCAAAATTAAAATGATAGTACAAACCAAAATAAACAAAAAGATCTTGGTATTCAACATCAGCGACTGCTTACATCCAAAAAAGTGAAAAAACAGATAATATGGAAGAATATCTACAGCTTTGCCAGAGGGAACCAATGAGTCTGAGTAAGCCTCTGGGCTACCAATTTGCAGGAAATAGAGAGGACAAAGGAACATATTTAAATTTGTCTCATGCAAATCAGCAAAATCCAGAGGATGGGAAAGTCCAAAAGATCAAAGGGCCAGGGTTCACCAACAAAGTAAAAGGAGGGAAAAAGGACAGAAAAGCAACCTGTTGATTAAAAGACTTATAACCTGTTGATTAAAAGACATATAAAGTTCTTTTGGATAGACAAGACTAAAAACTCGTACAGAATCTGGGAATATACACATACGTGATAAAACCCTAAGAAAAAGAAAAAAGGTATGGCCTTAAAAGTCAGGATAGTGGTAAACTTTTGGAGAAAGGAAAGGGATGGGACACAGGCAAAGATTTCAGGGGTGGCTGACATGGTTCTATTACTTGACTTGGGTGTAAGATCAAGAATATTTACCTTATAATAATTCATTGGGTTGTACAATTGTGTTGTACAACTATGCTGTATCGTTTTTCTCTATTTTATATTTTACACTAAAAAGTTAAACACATACACCAAAATCTCCAAAAGTACAAAGAAAACTGATATAACAATATTAGTATGTGCTACAATTAAAAAAAAAAAGTACAAGATGGACAAAAATACTAAAATGCAGTAAAAATAACTATGGAAATGCCAATCTTGATATTTATTCAACAACAGAGATGTGACACAAAAAACAAAAACTGCAAAGAAAAAAGTTAATAAATCTAAAAATAAGCTGGGAAATTTTAAAACATCTCTCTCAGGAAATGAGAGATAGAAGAGCAAAGACTACGAAACTAGACTTAATCTAAGACTGTAGAATGAAATGAAATCTCATGAAATCTCCAACATCTATACAATTTAGAAACAGAATAACAAACACATGGATATGTCAGAGAAAACACAAATCAGCCACAGCAGCCTATGTTACGGAGTGTTCCAAATTCAAAGAGGAAGAAATAATTTCAATTTAATTTCTCTTTTTGGTCAAAGAGTACTCAAACTAGAAAGTTAACTACAGAATTACTGGAAAGCATAATTTTGAATCCTTTTAACATTAAAAATGCAGTGTTTTCAATAGTATCCTTAAGTATCTAATCAATGCCTTTTACCAGCATTTAAAAATATATCTATTTTGTTCATTTTTATAATTTCATATATCCAGTTTTAATTTTAAGATTTATTTTATTTGAGAGAGGGAGGGGGACTATGAGCAGGTGAGGTACGGGAGGGGAGAGAAAGTGGGAAAGGGACTCTCAGGCAGACTTCACGCTGAGCACAGAGCCCCACATCGGGCTTGAGCCCACGACCCTGAGATCATGACTTGAGCCGAAATCAAGAGTTGGAAACCGGATGGACTGAGCCACCCAGGTGCCCCTCCAATTTTAATTTTAAGTAAAATTAAAGTTCTTGCACAAAATTTATACCACAATATTTATGTTTCCAATTATTTGGTTATGCTTGCCTTTTTATATACCACTGAAAATACTCAAATCTTACATTGTGACATTTAGATACATGAAGTTACAATTTTTATTTATTAAAATTATAAACAACTTTAGATTGTTACTGCACCAAAAGTCCCAGTTGGCAATTCTACTATATTAATGTAAGTTAGCATATGAATAAAATTATTTTATCTTCTTTTTTTAATTTTTATTTTATTTTCTTAAAGATTTTATTTATTTATTTGACAGAGCGAGATCACAAGTAGGCAGAGAGGCAGGCAGAGAGAGAGGAGGAAGCAGGCTTCCCACCAAGCAGAGAGCCCGATGTGGGACTCGATCCCAGGGCCCTGGGATCATGACCTGAGCCGAAGGCAGCGGCTTAACCCACTGAGCCACCCAGGCCCCAAAATTACTTTTATCTCTCCAAGTGAAATAAACATTGAAAAATACGCAGATAGACAATCTATGGTTACATCAGGTGTTTTCTTCCTTATATAAGAGCCTTTTACTTAAGGAATATCAATTATATTTTGTGTGTACAGATTTTGTGTTACCATGAAAAAAATTAACCACTGTTACACTGAACCTCTTAACAAAAACAACAAAAAAATTACAACATACATTCTACTTGTAAATCTATTATTTCTCTAAAACACTTTTTTCCAAAATGCATGAAACTGGGATTATTTCTATAGTGTTTATATCTTTCAAGAGAAGCCATCTTTTACAAGAACATAATTAAGCAAAAAGAGACCAGTCCTAGTTTATAGCTTAAAAGCAGATGATCCATGATCTTTAAGCTAACAATGACCTCCTCCTTTTCTCCCTTTACATCATTTTACATTGCTGTTTCTTCTGTGTTCTTTTAGGACTTCTTCTTGTCTTTCCTGCAGAAATCCCACTGCACCCAATTACAACTTTTCTCCAAAAGACATGAAATCCTAACTGTAGTTTACTAAGTATTTCAGCATTCATGTTCCACAAGAATTATCACTTAGTGGAATGTCGTTCTTGCGGGCCGAGAACGATAAATGGTGCCGGCACCCGGGAACTAAATAAAGGAATCTTGCAAGGTAATCCGCAGGGAAGCGGGGAGTAAAGCTCCGCAGGAAAAGGAGGCTCCAATTTGGATCCCAGAGCGGCTGGTGCGTGCAGCCTTGCCTCCAAACACCAGTCATGATGCTGAAGATGCTGATGATAACTCTGGGGATGCTACACCTCCTGCGGCAGACTCAAGCCAGAGAGCTGTGGGCAGTGGTTAAAGCATGGCCATATCCTTTACCAGTGACTAACTCTTCTCTCATATTCCCTCCTCTCCCTTTGATGCATGGCAGGTCTGTAACTTGCTAGGAGCATGTACTGATATCTCAGCAGTGTCCATGTTAAATGGTGGCAAATTACTCAACTGTTCTTATAAACAAAATGACTCTAGTACCTTTGAGACAACAGTTAATGTGTCTTGTCCCAATAATATTACTTATCAGCCCACTCCCATATGCATCTGGCCACCGTTCCTTTTCCTCGTAACAAATGCTAGGGAGCTGAATGATACGTTGAATTGCACTAAGAACTGCTATCTTTCCCAGTGCTGGAATGTTACGGCCTTCAAGCTGGCTGTGATTATGCGTATCCCTACCCATGTTCCTATCCCAGTTTCCATTCCAGAGGACAAGTTACCGGGGGTGCTATCCAGAAAGAAGAGAGATTTTGGTATCACAGCCACCGTTGTGACAGCATTGGCTATATCTGCAGCAGCTGCCACGGCAGCAGCAGTCTCGCTTGCTGCAACTATACCCACTGCGGAAGCTGTGAACACCCTTGCAGAAGGAACGGCGGCTGCCCTTCAAACACAGACTCAGATCAATACACATCTGCAAGCAGGAATCCTGATAGTCAACCAGAGAGTGGATTTGGTTCAAGAACAAGTGGACATATGGGGGGCCCTGTGGGACTGGGATGTATAGCACCCTTCCCGGCAATTTGTGTAACTCCCATAGCCTATACTAATATGAGTGACTTACAGAATGTCTCCCGACAGCTCTCCCAATACTTGCGGGGGGGGGGAATTAGTCCGCAGAATTCCAAAACTGTACTCAGCACCTGCTACTAGGCATAACAAGGATAAATAACACCAGAGTTGAGCTTGCAACCCTCCCAGAGAAATTCAAAACATTGCAAGATGTGTTAACCTTTACGAAACAGTGGGCTAGCATAATTGGTCTGATGATAATCCTCGTAGTGGGCTTGATTCTGCTAGTAAGGAAACTGCAAATTTGGAGGCGACAGCAACATAGGCAACAGCAAGCCATGGTGCAGGCCTTGTTAGCCATCGAGGCTGGAACATCCCCCCCAAGTGTGGCTAAGTATGCTGGATCGGTAGTCAATGATGGGTAAGATTGGTGGGGGAAATATACCAACCTAAGACAGGACGCAGATCATTGATATCTGCCGTCTGATGACAGGTAAGGATATTCCCCGCCACTGACAACCTAAGACAGGCACGATCCCTGCCATAAAAGAAAAAAGGGGGAGATGTTGGAGGCAGGCCCCTGGCCAGGGCGGCCTCCGCCATTAAAAGATGGCGCCTGGCTAGTTGCCAGGTTAAGATTGCCTCATGAGACTAAGCGGAACGCCCAAAGGAAGTAAACAGCATTGGTTGCTAGCGAAGTTGTTCGTTTAGGTGCAGAGCCTGATTCGCTCCCTCCTGTACCCTGCTCGCTGATTGGTCATGTAAGCGTATATAAGTGTGTAGACTTGTGGAAATAAAGAGAGAGAAGATGCTTCCGAACTGGGGCTTCTTGTCATTCTTGCGGGTCGAGGGCGATAGTGGAAGATACTGATTTCAAAAGGAAAAATCCTCCATTAGCCTGACAGGTAACTTTAATTCTTTAAAGGCTGAAATAGGGGCGCCTGGGTGGCTCAGTGGGTTGGGCCGCTGCCTTTGGCTCAGGTCATGATCTCAGGGTCCTGGGATTGAGTCCCGCATTGGGCTCTCCACTCAGCAGGGAGCCTGCTTCCCTCTCTCTCTCTCTCTGCCTACTTGTTATCTTTCTCTGTCAAATAAATAAACAAAATCTTAAAAAAAAAAAAAGTACCCCTCTTCAACCTCCATACTATATACTCATATCTCAACTAAATGAATACTACAGATTACAAGGTAAAAAAAATACTCTGGTAAAAGACTTTGAAGTCACGTCCATTTCAGACCAATCTAAAAACACTCTTGTCTCCCAGAAGAGAAAAGAAAAAAATATAAGAACGGAATAGTAAAAGAGAAAAAAAGATACAACAGGGAAGATCAATAAGATACAATTGATTCTCTGAAAAAAATGCAAGAAAATACACAAACCTCTCACAAAAGTCATCAAGAAAAGATGCACATAAGTAATATTATGAAAGAAACTATTCCAGATGGGGATTAAAAAGAAAATAATACATTAACCAAGTTATTAAAGTTTACCACAATTTAAAAAGTATTATAGATATTCTCTACTCTTTGATATTATATGATGACAAGGGCATATATATCACCATGTGGAATCCCTCCCCTAAGCCGTAATTTCAGTATAATCATGACAAAGTATCAGAGAAATCAAAGTTGACATATTGCAGAATACTTGATCACTAATTTTTTAAAAAAGTGTCAACTTATGAGAGACAAAAACAATGAAAAAAATTCTCCAGCAAGTAGAGGAGACCAAGTGCAATGCTGTGGTTTTTGACTGAATCTTGGGACAGAATGAACACATCAGTGAAAAAACTGGGGAAATGCAAATACAATCTGTAGTTTAGTTAACAGTTCTGTACTAATGTTGATAAATACACCATGGGTTATCAGATGATAACAGTAGGAAAACAGGAGTATAATACAGGAACTTTCTGTACTAGTTTTGCAACTCTTCTGTAAACTTAAAGTTCTTTCAAACACGTTTTTAAAAGAAAATACTGTCAGTAGCTACTTCCAATAATTTTGAAAAAATAATCCACAACTGATTTAGAAGAAATAAATATCTTACCAAAAAAACTACTGGCAGTGTAAAAATCTTATTTAAAAAACTCTGAGACAGGGCGCCTGGGTGGCTCAGTGGGTTAAGCCGCTGCCTTCAGCTCAGGTCATGATCTCAGGGTCCTGGGATCGAGTCCCGTAACGGGCTCTCTGCTCAGCAGGGAGCCTGCTTCACTCTCTCTCTCTCTCTCTCTGCCTGTCTCTCTGCCTACTTGTGATTTCTCTCTGTCAAATAAATAAATAAAATCTTTAATAAAAAAAAAAACCTCTGAGACAAAAGATTCTGCTTTGGAATCTAGCGCTCTAAAATATGGCAAAAGGTTAGAGACTGGAAAGATGGCAGAGTAGGAGGATCATGAGCTCACCTCATCCCATGGACAGACACACCAAGGAAACAACTACATCTACACAACTAACTCTGAAAATAATCTGAAGACTGGCAGAATAAATCTTCCACACCTAGTTGTAGAGGAAACCCCAACAAAAAATGTGGGAGGGACATAACAAGCAAAGAGGAGTGAGGGGATGAGACCTTATTAGGAACTCCCGGCGCTGGGGACTCACACTAGGAAGATGGGTCCCCATAATGTATGGCTTTGAAAATTACCCAACTTAACTTCCAGAGCATTAAAAATCACCAGAGCTTAATCCCTGGAGCGCTGGAAGGCAATAAGAAACTGAGTCCCTGCCCTTAAAGAACCAGCACACTAAATAACTTGGTAGACACATAGCAGAGAAGCAGCAGTTTGAAAAGCACTTGGGGTGTACATGAAGATTTACTGACTAATCTTAGAGGGGGTCTGGAGCTATAGGAGATTTCTTAAGGAACTATACTGTTGGTAGGTGCCATTTCTTTCCCACTCTCTGGTCTAGATAACTGGATACAGTTCTAACATTCTCCCATCTACACTGCTACCCTCCCCAGTGTTCCCCAATCAGGCTGCCCCTGCCAAAACTGGTACCACTCCAAAGTAACTCCTGCCCTGAGAAGTTGGGGAGACAACACCATACATCAACCCACCCACAGTTTCTACAGCCAGGCCTCTTAGCTGGCTGCACACATAGCAAGCCCCTGCCCTTCAGTGCACTTGCAGCGGTGGCAGAGGCTAACTGTAGGCAACTAGGCTGAGTGCTAGCCCCAACAACCACCAGTTGCAGCTGGGCCTCTCAACAGTGTAGGGAGTAAATTCTGCCCAGTATCCCAACAACAGCCAGCTGGGCTGAAAGTCAACTCCACCCACCATCAAGCCCAAAGCAACTGTGGCTGAGCCACAACAGGAAGGCACATGCAGCTCACACAGGGACCACCAATGAAGTACATGGTTCTGGTTACCAGGGGAGACTGTGCTACAGGGTAACACATGACTTCTACACAAGGCTACCACTTTCAAGACCACGATACAGCTAACCTAACTAAGACAAAGAAACAAAGAGAGTTAAACAAAATGAAAAAGCAGAGGAATACAACCCAAATGAAAGAACAAGACAAGAAAAAGAGCCAAGTAAAAATGGAGATCAACAATATTTCTCATAGAGTTCTAAGTAACGGTCATAATGATATGGCCATAAAGATACTTGAGAGAAGAGTGAATGAATTCAGTGAAAACATCAACAAAGAGATACAAAATAATTTTAAAAGTGTTGAAGAACACAATAACTGAAATGAAAAAAAATACTAGAATGAATCAACAGCAGATTAGAAACCACAGAAGAATGGATCAGTGATCTGGAAGACAGGGTAATGGAAAGTAACCAAGCTGAACAGAAAAAAAAAAAAAAAGGAACAAAAAGAAAAACAAAAAATAATAGGTTAAAAGAACTCTGCAACATCATCAATAGTTAACAACATTCATATGATAGGGATCCCTGAAAAAGGAGAGAGAAGGGGCTGGAAAATTTATTTGAAAAATCAGTAGATGAATATTCCCCTTATCTGAGAAAGCAAGCATACATATAGGTCTAGGAAGCACAGACAACCCTTAACAAGATGAATCTAAGGAGATCCACACACCAAGATACATAACTAAAATGGCAAAAGTAATAATAGAGAATTTTTTAAAAAGTAAGAGTAACAGCACCTGGATTGCTCAGTCAGTTAACTGTCTGACTACTGGTTTTGGCTCAGGTCACAATCTCATGAGTCATGAAATCAAGTCCTGGGTCAGGTTCTGTATTCAGTGGAGAGTCTGCTTGAATATTCTCTCCCTCTCCCCCTCTCCTCAACTCACACATTCTCTCTCTCAAATACATCTTAAAAAATAAATAAATAAAAGCAGCAAGAGGAAATACCTATATACAAGGGAAATACTTCAAGACTATGAGCTGATTCTTCAGTAGAAACTTTGCAAGCCAGAAGAAAGTGGCACAGCATGTTCAAAGTACTGACAGGGAAAAAACTACAACCAACAATATCCTACCTGACAAGGTTATCATTCGGAACTAAAGGAGAGAGAGATTCCTAGACAAAAGTTAAAGGAGTTTATCACCACTAACCCAGCCTTATAAGAAATGTTAAAGGAAATTAGTTAAATGGAAAGAACAGGCATAACTAGAAGAAAATAATAAAAGGTATCTAATTACATAAATAAAAACAAACATATAGTAAACATAATAGATTAATTACTTAAAAAACACAACGAGGTTAAAACACAAAAAAGTAGTAAAATCAGTTATATCTATAAAAATCAGTCAAGAGATAGACAATTAAAAAGATGTAAAATGTGACATCATATATGTAAAATGTGGAGGGAGTAGAAATTTAATGCTTTCAGAATGTACCTGAACTTGAGCAACCATCAATTTAATATAGCCTGCTATACATGTTGGATGTTATATATGAGCCCAATGGCAACCACAAATCAAACACCTACACTAGATACACAAAAAATAAAGACAAAAGAATCTAAGCATAACACTAAAGAAGGCCATAAAACCATAAGGAAAGAGAACAAAAAAGAACAGAGAGCTACAAAAGCAACCAGAAAACAATGAACAAAATAATATGTAATAAGTATATACTTATCAGTAATTACTTTAAATTTTCAAAGACTAAATGCAAAAGACATAGGGTGATGTGGATAAAAAAACAAGACCAATCTATATGCTGCTTACAAGTGACTCGCCTCAGACCAAAAGACCCATACCAACTATAAGCGAAGGGACAGAAAAAAATATTCCACGCAAATGGAAGTGAAAATAAAACCTGGAATAGAAATATAAACATCAGATAAAACAGACTTTAAAAGACTGTAGCAAGAGACAAAGATCATTACAAAATAATAAAAGGGTCAATCCAAAAGGAGAATAGAACAATTATAAGTATCTATGCACCCAACATAGGAGCACTTAAATATATAAAGCAAAAATTAACAGATATAAAGTGAGATATTCACAGTAATACATTAGTAATAAGGAATTTTAATACCCCACTTATATCAGCGGATAAACAGATAATCCAAACAGAAAATCAATAAGGAAACAATGGCTTTGAACAACACATTAGACCAGATGGACCTAACAGATATATATAGAACATTCCATCCACAAATAGAACACACATTCTTTTCACATGCCTATGGAACATTTTATCAGAAAGATCACATGTAAGGCTACAAAGCAAGTCTCAATAAATTTAAGATTGAAGTCATACCAAGCATCTTTTTAAATCTCAACAGTAAGAAACTAGAAATCAATTACAAGGAAAAAAAAAAAACGAGAAAAAAACCCCACAAACACATGGAGGCTAAAAAACAGCTATTAAACAACCAATAGGTGAACAAAGAAATCAAAGAAGAACTAAAAAAAATAAGTGGAGACAAATGAAAATGAAAATATGAAACAGTCCAAAATCTTTGGCACACAGAAAAAAGCAGTTCGAAGAGAGAAGTAGATATTGATACCTACCTCAAAAAAACAAGAAAAATCAGAAATGATTAAACCTTACCAAAAACAAAAACAAAACCTTACACCAAAAGGAACTAGAAAAATAGGAACAAACAAAACCTAATGTTAACAGAAGAAAATAATAATGATTACAGCAGAAACAAATGAACTAAAGACTTAAAAAAGGAAAGAAAGAAAACAATGAAACCAAGAGCTGGTTCTTTCAAAGATAAAACTGACTAACATTTAGACAAACTTACCCAAAACAAGAAACAAACAAAAAAAGGAACTCAAATAAATAAAATCAGAAATGAAGGAGGAGAAATAACAACCCACCTCACAGAAATACAAAGGATGAGAAACTATTAATAATAATTACATGCTCACAAACTGGACAACCTAGAAGAAATAGATAAATTTCCAGAAACATGTAATCTTCTAAAATTGAATCAGGAAGAAATAGAGTATTTGAACACACTGCTTACTAGTATTGAAAATGAACAGGTAATCAAAAATTCCCAACAAAAAAAAGCCCAGGATTAGATGGCTTCATAGGTGAATTCTATCAAACATGTAAAGAAGATTTAATATTGACCCTTCTCAAACTATTCCAAGAAACTTAGAAGAGGAGGGAAACTTCCAAATTCATTCTACAAAGCCAGCATTACCCTGATATCAAACCAAGACACACACAAGCACGCACGCATGCACGCAAACAAAACCACAGGCCAATATCCCTGATGAACACAGATGCAAATTTCATCAACAAAAATATTATCAAACCACATCCAACAATGCATTAAAAGGATCATTCACCACAATCACCACAATCAAGTGGGATTTACTTCAGGGATGCATGAGCGGTTCAGTATTCACAAATCAATGATACCTTGCAATAACAAGAGAAAAGAAAAAACCAACTGATCATCTCAATAGATGCAGAAAAAGCATCCAACAAAATACAGCATCCATTCATGATAAAAACTCCCAACAAAGTGGGTTTAGAGAAACATACCTCAGTATAATAAAGGCCATATATGAAAAACCAACAGCTAATACCATATTCAGTGATGAAAAACTGAAAGCGTTTCCTCTAAGATCAGGAACAAGACAAAAATGTCCACTCTTACAACTTTCATTCAGCATAGTACTGGAAGTCCTAGCTGTAGCAATCAAACATAATAAAGAAAGAAAAGGCATCCAAATTGGTAAGAAGTAAAACTATCACTATTGTATATGACATGATACTATATATAGAAAAAAAACTAAAGACTCCACCACAAACTATTAGAATAAATGAATTCAGTAAGCTTGCTGGATACAAAGTTAATATACAGAAATGTAATGTTTCTATATACTAATAATAAAGGAACAGAAAGAGAAATTTTTTAAAAATCCCACTTACAACTGTACCAAAAAGAATAAAATGCCTAGGAATAATGTAAACAAGGAGGAGAAAGACCTTCTACACTCTGAAAACTATAAAACATTGATGAACTGAAAATGACACAAAAAATGCTTGTGGATTAGAAACATCACTATCGTTAAAATGTCCATATTGCCCAAAGGAATCTACCAATTCAATTTAATGGCAAAATACCAATAGCATTTTTCACAGAACAAATAATCCTAAAATTTGTATGGAACCACAAAAGACCTTGAATAGCCAAAGCAATCTTGAGAAAGAACAAAGCTGAAGGTATCACAGTCCCAGATTTCAAGATAAACGAAAAAGTTCCAGTATTCAAGGTGCCTGGGTGGCTCAGTCAGTTAAGCGTCCAACTCTTGATTTCAACTCAGGTCATGATCTCAGGGTCCTAGGATTGAGCCCCACATCAGGTCCCCCACTCAACAGGGAGTCTGGTTATTTCCCTTTCCCTCTACCCTTTCCCCCACTTGCACATACTGTCTCTCTAAAATAAATAAATAAAATTTTTTTAAAAAGCAGTAGAAACCAAAACAGTATGGTACCGGCACAAAACAAACACATAGATCTACAGAACACAATAAAGAGCCCACACTTCTATGGTCAATTAATCTATGTCAAAGGAAGCTAGAAGACACAATGGGGAAAAGACAGTCTCTTCAATAAATGGTGCTGGGAAAACTCGACAGCTATATGCAAATTAATGAAACTGGATCAGTTTCTTACACCATATACAAAAATAAACTCAGACTGGATTAAAGATCTAAATGTGAGACCCAAAACCACAAAACACCTAGAAGAAAATACTGGCAGGATCAGCCTTAGCAACAGATTTATGGATATGTCCTCAGGCAAGGGAAACAAAAGCAATAATAAACTACTGGGACTGTACCAAAATAAAAAGCTTTTACACAGCAAAGGAGACCATAAATAAAACAAAAAAGGCAACCCAGTGAATGGGAGTATTTGCAAATGATATATCCAATAAAGGGGCTAATATCCAGAATACATAAAGAATTTATACAATCAGGGCGCCTGGGTGGCTCAGTGGGTTAAGCCGCTGCCTTCGGCTCAGGTCATGATCTCAGGGTCCTGGGATCGAGTCCCGCATAGGGCTCTCTGCTCAGCAGGGAGCCTGCTTCACTCTCTCTCTCTCTCTCTCTCTGCCTGTCTCTCTGCCTACTTGTGATTTCTCTCTGTCAAATAAATAAATAAAATCTTAAAAAAAAAAAAAGAATTTATACAATCAACATAAAAGAAAATACCCAAACAATTTAATTAAGAAATGGACTGAGGACCTGAATAGACATTTTTCCAAAGAGATACAAATGGCCAACAGACACATAAAGAGATGTTCAAATCACTAATCATCAGGGAGAAGCAAATCAAAACCACAATGAGGTATCACCTCACACTAGTCAGAATGGCTAGTATCCAAAAGACAAGAAAATAGTAACCATTGGTCAGGATGTGGAAGTCCTATGGGCTGTTGATGGGAATGCAAATTGATGGCAGCCACTGCAGAAAACAGAATGGATGTTACTTAGAAAATGAAAAAGAGAAATATCCTATAATCCAGTAATTTCACTACTGGATACTTATCTAGAGAAAATGCAAAGATGAATTCACAAAGATATATGCACCTCTGTATTTACTGCAACATTATTTACTATAGCCCAAAGAGGGAACGAACCAAAGCATCTACTGATAGAATGAATGGATAAAGATGCAGTAAACATACACAATAGATACTACTCAGCCATAAAAAAGAATGAAATCTTGTCATCTGCAACAACACGGATGGACCTAGAGGGTATTATGCTAAGTGAAATAAGTCAAACAGAAAAAGACAAATGCCACATGATTTCACTTAGACGTATAATCTATAAAACAAAGCAAATAACAACAACAACAAAAAAAAACAGACTCAGACTCAACAAAAAAACAGAACAAACCGGTGGCTACTGGCAGGGATGTGGTTGGGGGGCATAGGTGAAGGGTATTAAGAGCTATAAACTTCCAGTTGTAAAATAAATAAGTCACAGAGATGAAAAGTACAGCATAGGAAATATAGTCTATAATATTAATAACATATGATGGTGTTAAAGATGGTGACTATACTTGTGGTGAGCAGATGTATAATATTGCCAGATCACTGTTGTACACCAGAAACAAATATAACAAAGTATGTCACCTATACTTCAGTAAGAGAAAACAAAGACAAAGGTTAATCTGTAAATGTGAAAAAAAAAAATTCTTCTTACAAAGAAACTCTAGACCCAGATGGTTTTGCAGGGAGTTTACTAAACACCAAAAAATGATCACCCCATGGTCATTAAAGAGGGCACGTGATGTAATGAGCGCTGGGTGTTATATATAAGACTGATGAGTCACTGAACCCTACCTCTGAAACTAATAATACACTGTATGTTAATTAACGAATTTAAAGAAAATTTTTAAAAAAGATTACCCCAGTTACAACTCTTTTTTTTTTTTTTAAGATTTTATTTATTTATTTGTCAGAGAGAGAGAGGGAGAGAGCGCGAGCACAGGCAGACAGAATGGCAGGCAGAGGCAGAGGGAGAAGCAGGCTCCCTGCTGAGCAAGGAGCCCGATGTGGGACTCGATCCCAGGACGCTGAAATCCTGACCTGAGCCGGAAGGCAGCTGCTTAACCAACTGAGCCACCAGGCGTCCCCCCAGTTACAACTCTTAAAACACTCTTTTCCTCAAAAGAAAAAGAGGAACAGCCCCAATCCATCCTACAAGGATGAGCCTGATACCAAACCCAAAGACATATGAGAAAGAATAGTTATAGGCTCATTCCATTCATGGATATACATTCAAAATTCTAAATAAAATATTATTTAGCAAATCAAATGCAAAAATGTTATAAAAGTTATTATAAACAACCACCAACCTGGGTTTTATTCTAGTTATATGAGGATAGTTTAATATTAAAAAATCCATAAATGTAACCCACCACTCTAACAGATTAATAGAAAAAAACATGACTGCTCAATACAAATAGAAATCATTTTATAAAACTCAATACCAAATTCAAATTAATTTAATCATTCTGATAAAGAGTATCTAATAAAAAAAATCAGAGGAAGCATCATTTTAAAAGAGGAAATGTTACATGTGTAATCTTTAAAATTAGGAATGAGACAAAGATGCTCATTACCCATCACCCCTCTTCAACACTGCTGTGGAGGTCCTGGTCATTGGGGGTGTGTGTATGTGCACAGGAAGCATGTGCACGCACACACACACACATGCACACACACACACACAAGAAATATAACTATCATTAACAGATTATGACTGCTTACATGGAAAGCACAAAAATAAGCACAAATTATTAGAAATGACACTTTTTTTTTCTTGGAAATGAAGCTAGAAACAATGGAATTTAACAAGGTGGCTGACTATAAGATTTATATATTGAGTGTTGTATTTCAAAACACTAGCAGAAAACAAATAGAATGGCTAATTATACAGATAAACTTTTTGTAACAGTATCAGAGAATATGAAGTATCTTGAAATCAAACAAAAAGCATGAAGAATCTTTACAAATATATAAAAACTATTTAGGGGGTGCTAAATAGTTTTTAGCTCAGTGGCTAAAACTGAGTAGGTGGGTGGCTCAGTGGGGTAAAGCCTCTGCCTTCAGCTCAGGTCCCAGGGTCCTGGGATCAAGCCCCATATTGGGCTCTCTGCTCAGTAGGGAGCCTGCTTCCTCCTCTCTGTCTGCCTCTCTGCCTACTTGTAATCTCTGTCAAATAAATAAATAAAATCTTTTTAAAAAAGCTATTTAGGAGGTAATAGGAAGATTTAATAGGGATAACTTAATAGGAAGATTTAATGAAGATGTAAATTCTCGGGGCACCTCAGTGGCTCAGTGGGTTAAGCCTCTGCCTTTGGCTCGGGTCATGATCCCAGGGTCCTGGGATCAAGCCCCGCATAGAGCTCTCTGCTCAGCGGGGAGCCTGCTTCCTCCTCTCTGCCTGTCAAATAAATAACTAAAATCTTAAAAAAAAAAAAAAGATGTAAATTCTCTCCAAACTAACTTATATCTTCAACTGAATTTCAATCCTACAGAAAATTTCTTCTAGGTAACTTATAATCACCTTTAAAAAAAGATGATTACAACCTATATATGAAAGAGTAAAGGACCAACTAACAGCAAGAACACTTCTGGCTTATGGAGGGCAAATTTGTCTTACCAGATATCAAGATTTATTATGCTGTAATAATAAACACAGTGAGGTGTGGGCCCAAGGACAGACAAACAAACAAGTGGAATAGAGAAGAACCATGATAGGGAGCCACACTTGTAGGAAACTTTGGTATCTAATAGGGCATGATGTTAGAATAATGGTTAAAGTAGGAAGAATTTAAAAAACAAAAAACCAGGAGCTATGAAGTTAAAAAAATTTTTTTCCATTTGTCACTTGTCTTTGTTTATGATTATACAACAGAGAGTGGATGCTAAAAAGTCATGACTGCTTTGCTGCTGAGTTGTAATTTCAGAATAAATAAAAACTTTTCCGATTCAACAAATACTAAGCATAGAAACTTATTTCAGATTATAATTTGCTAAATGGTTTTCTTGGGGATAAAGGAGTCTACCATATAAATGCTAAAGCAGCTCTTCTGATCCTAGGAATCCATAAACCTTCTAAAAAGTATGTAAAGGGTGCCTGGGTGGCTCAGCTGGTTGAGCATCTGCCTTCGACTCAGATCATAATCCCAAGGTCCTGGGATTGAGCCCCACATCGGGCTCCCTGCTTGGCGGGGAGTCTGCTTCTCTCTCTCCCTCTACTGTTCCCCCTGCCTGTGCTCTTGCTCTGTCAAATAAATAAAATCTTTACAAAAATACAAATAAAAGTACAAAAAGAATGTAAAGTTCTGAGTGCATATACATATTAAGTATTTTTATGTGGGGAGGCTCCAGAGTTTGCATTATCTTCCTAAAGGACCATAAAGATTCCACACACACGCACACACAAATAAATAAAAACCACTATAGTTAAGTAAAAAAATATTTAGGTATAATAAATTATCATCAGTAGATACTTGGGAAGAGAAAAAAGTTTCAGCTAAAAGGAAGAAAACGGATATTCACATTTTATGTGCCAATTAAACTTTAAAAATATATTTTTAAATTCTGAAATAATTATAGATTCATAGGAAGTTGCCAACATAATACAGAGTGGTCCTGAAAACATTCATCCAGTTTTCTCCAGTGGTAACATCCTTCATGATTATGATACATCAATCACAGGAAATCAACATGGATACAACCTATAGACCTTACTCAGATTTTTTACCTTATTTAGTTTTTATACACAATCATTTGTTTTTTTTATACACAGTCATTTGTTTGTATATATGTAATTCTATGCAATTTTATCACATACCTAATACTGCCACTATATTCAAGATACACAACTACTTTATAACCATAACACAACTCCCTCATACTACCACATTATAGTCTCACACCAACCACTAATCTGTTCTAGTTTTTAAGAAAAACATATTTTTAAGTATTCTTAATATTTACATAAACTCCCTAAGTGCATGTACATATGTGTATATTATATGTAATATATGTGTATATACATACACACATCCATATAAATATATGTACACACATATATATGTGCATATATACAATCTTAAATGCACAGATAATTTCTATTAGAAAATACTTTAAATCCTTAATAGGGATTTGCTTCAAATAACAGAACTGAAGGCATCAAGGGAAAAGTAAAAGTCTTTTAATTCCTCTTTTTAACCTTCTATACATTTTTAATTGTATACAATCAACACATTTTACTTTTATAATTTTTTTTTTGTAGAAAGAGAATGCTTTTTTTTTTTTTTAAGATTTTATTTATTTATTTGACGGAGAGAGATCACAAGTGGACAGAGAGGCAGGCAGAGAGAGAGGGAAGCAGGCTCCCTGCTGAGCAGAGAGCCCGATGTGGGCCTCGATCCCAGGACCCTGAGATCATGACCTGAGCTGAAGGCAGCGGCTTAACCCACTGAGTCACCCAGGCGCCCGAAAGATAATGCTTTTAAACATCCTTTGTGTAAGCTTGATTTTCAGTGGCCAGATTTGAGAAACCACAAGTTCACAGTAATGCCCTTTAGACACTTGTAGAGAATATCTAGCAACCTAGGGATGAAAGCAGGGAAAGGAAATTGTGAATGAACTGACAGGAAATCAAATTTGTAATATGCTCTGCTAGATCCCAGATTTTATTCTGTAAGTTTGGTGGACCTCTTTCCACAAAGACGTTATAGGTACACATAGTAAAATACTTCTCTGTTAGCAGCAGTGGCAATGAGATGCAACTTCAACAAACCACTGCTAAGAATATGTAATATATGGGTAAGACCACAACTCAAGGATCAGAATTACCGGTCTTCTGATTCTCATTAAGCCATATACTAGATATGTGACCTGAGTAAGCTGACTATTTTCTTCAAGCCTCAATTTCCCCATTTGTAAAATGAGCCTATGACAATATTCACCATCATTACAAGGGTCAGCCAGTTTTACCAATGGGGAATACCTACCAGAACCACTTGTCCGTGTAATGGAAGTTATAAGCCTTATTATCTTTAACGATAATGGATAAATAGATACTAAAGCAATGCAGTGAAAATACCCAAATTGGAAGTTTGTAGACATGGAATCTAATCTTTTTCCTTAGGTATTTCAAATTCAGCAAGTCATTTCTACTTATTGAAGTTCAATTTATTTACTTATAAATAAAACTTGCCCTGCTTTCTTATGATCAAATAAAGAACTATGTGTGAAATTACTAGAATATTCAAAGCATTATAAAACTAAAATGTATATAAAAGCCAAAGTACTAGAACTAGGAATGGAAGAAATGTTCTGTGAATTTAAAAGACAGGCATAGGGGTGCGTGGTGGCTCAGTCATTAAGCATCTGCCTTCAACTCAGGTCATGGATCCAGATTCCTAGGATCAAGCCCCACATCAAGCTCCCTGCTCAAGGAGAAGCCTGCTTCTCCCTCTCCCAGTCCCCCTGCTTGTGTTCCCTCTCTTGCTGTCTCTCTCTGTCAAATAAATAAATAAAATCTTTAAGAAATAAAAAAAAAAGGGGCGCCTGGGTGGCTCAGTCAGTTAAGCGGCTGCCTTTGGCTCAGGTCATGATCCCAGGGTCCTGTGATGGACCCTCATATTGGTCTCCCTGCTCGGTGGAGAGTCTGCTTCTCCCCCTCCTTCTGCCTGCTGCTCTGCATACTTGTACTCTCTCTCTGTGTCAAATAAATAAAATCTTTTAAAAAATAAATAAATAAAAAATAATTTAAAAATTTAAGAAAGAAAAAACTAACAGACACTTTAGAATTAGCTGAAGCCATATTTGAATCCCTGGAAGTAAGAAGATGGGGCTGGAGTCAAATTAGCTTTGTTAGGGCACCACCGACATCTTCATTTGTAAAATGGTAATGGAAGTAGCACCAACATCCCAGAGTTGTAAGGATCAAATAGGATAATGCAGGTAAAGCTTTTAGAACACTTCTTGACACATAGCTCCCATATTTTATTATTATTGTTGTTATTGTTATGCCTTAGTTTCCTTAGCTGTAAAATGTGGGGTAATACCTACTTAATAGAGTATACAAGAAAAATAAATAAAATATTAGTAGGGCATTCAAATAATACTTTCATGGAAGCTGACTATAACAACAAAATTAAGACACGTTGTCCTAATATCTCTAATCAAATAATCTGTCTTTTCCAGAACATCCTGTATTGTTGTATTATTTTTAACTTTAATTTTATTATTATTTTATTAATCTTCTATTATTTTTCATACACAGATTTTCTTTCATTTTTCATCAAATTCATTTTTAACAAACTAACAATCACACTTCAGAAAATTTACTAGGTTGGGCAAATTTACTAGGTTTTCTATGGGAGGAGCCCATAGAAAAAACAATGATTTCCTTGTTTTCCCTCACATAAAAAACTCGTATTAAGGAAAGCATTTTCAGATGGAGTGGCCATTATCATACATATCAAACATATTAAAAGAAGACATTTCAAAAAACTGCATTTAGAAAATTTTAACAGTATTTTCAATAAACTTAATGTAAAATAGCTGAATTCCAAGTCAAGAAACAAGTTACTACTTCACAGCAAAATAAATACATTAGAACCTACAAATATTACTGGGAGTGTTCTTTCAGTTAATTATGGTTTAGTAAAGAAAAGAGAAAAATAAAAAATGTCCCATCCTACTGCTTCACTATCCTTTTTTCTCCATCTCCCTATTTTTAGATAAAATGGAATCATTAAAAGGACAAGTAACAGTTTTTTAAAACCAAGTTACTAATTGCTATCATCTACTTTCTACTATTTAGTATTAACATTAAATTTTAAAATATTCCCCTATCCTCTTTGGTGGCTTGTTTTTTTGTTTCTGTTTGTTTGGTTTTTTTAATGTCCTATGAGGAGCCCATAGAAAAAACAATGATTTCCTTGTTTTCCCTCACATAAAAAACTCGTATTAAGGAAAGCATTTTCAGATGGAGTGGCCATTATCATACTGCAATTCACTGGTCTAGATAACTCCTATAACATCAGTTCCAGTAAAATGACATTTATTTTACACACACCTGTATGACTGACTTTTAGTTCTTCTAATTACCCAAAAGTGAAGTCCAGTAAGAATTTTTTAGGATGTTCTACTCTGGACTCTGCAGGAAAACTTACTCTCTTAAATTCTATTCACACAGAAATTAGGTAAAGAGTCCACCATGCTGGGCCATGAATAGAATGCAAAGCCATTTTCCCACAAACAAACCTCACATATAGGCAAGTTACTAATTTAACACTGGAACTAAGAGGTAATCTGTTTTCCCAAATAGGTTATCCTTATTAAGAGTTAAACTGAAAGAATATGTCAAAACAATTCAGCTATGCCCTAGAAGATCTAAGAGGTAGATCAACAACAAAGGACTTTCTTCAACAACAAATAACATGTCACTTTCTTTCAGGGACTTACTTATTTACTAAGCATTTTGGGCTAATGACCAAAGACCTGTCAAAAAAAAAGATTATAAAACAATTTTAAAATATTGGCATTAAGATGGAAAATGAGGCTTCTTTAAGTAAACCAAGGCCTGCGTCTAGTTAACTGCCATGCAAGTGTACACTATATAAAACCGTTTCAAATAGGAAAATAGAATTGACTCAAGAAGACAAATGTCAGTACTCACTTTTTTATTTCTCGGAGCAACATTCGGATAAGGATGGTCTGAAGTGGTTCAACCATCAATTTTCTCCACATATCCAATGCTAGCTGCCAGGAAAAATAATCAAGGATGAATTACCTATCATTTGTTTTTAACATTTACTAAAATGTTGAAAGACTTTTTTTTTTTTTTTTTTTTTTTTTTACAGATGTAACAATGACTGGTTTTATATTTCAAAGAAAAACTAGTTTTATAAACTCCTAAATAGGTCTTATATTTGGATGACAAAGACTGAACAGATCTTAGCATGGGACATCATACCCAATACATATGTGCATTGCAAAGTTCATTAATTGTAAATAATCTTTGAAGTCATAACTCTTCTTAAGTTTTCACTTCTAGATACATACTTTTAGGGGATATTTCTTTCCCCCCCACCCCTTTATTTTTCAGATTGTTTATTATATTACAAAAGGGATCTCCTCCTGAATTCATTCTTGTAGTTATGCATATCACAGACTCTTTCAGTTGTATTACATTCCAGGCATTTTGCTAGTTGTGGGACTTTTTAAAGCAAAAAGACACATCAAGTATTTAAAACTAATATTTCAAAACTCAAATGAAAATTGAATATACATAAAAAACAAATTTCTAATTTAAACTAAAAATGAGTATCAAACTTGTACAAAAAACAGAATTAAGGTTTGAACTAACTGAATCTGAATTGAATTTAACTGAATTAACTGAAAATCTTAAAGAAATACTTGATTTGATTTTTATAAATCATAATTTATTGATTGTTAAATGCCTGATATTATGGAAAGGTTGTAAAAATGCTAAGATTAAGAGAAACAAAGGAATTATGTTAAAGTAATTTGGCTGTTGGCTGATTTTTTTTTTTTTTTTGGTCAGGGATAGAGGGAGAGAGCAAGAGCGAGCACAGGCAGACAGAGAGGCAGGCAGAGGCAGAGGGAGAAGCAGGCTCCCTGCCGAGCAAGGAGCCCAACGTGGGACTTGATCCCAGGACGCTGGGATCATGATGACCTGAGCCGAAGGCAGCTGCCTAACCAACTGAGCCACCCAGGCGTCCCATGTTGGCTGATTTTTAAAATTATAAAACCTCTCATACAAACATAAAGGGTAAGTCAATTAAAAGAATAATAAAATACATTCCTGTACTCACAACCCAGTTTAAGAAACACAACTTCCCTATTACCAGTGCTCTGAATGTCCTCCTACCTTCCCCTCAGAGGTTCCCACAACCCAGAATATTATGTAAAATCATTCCCTTGCCTATAATTCTACCAAATGTGTACATATCCCCACAATTTTTTAAAATTTTAAGTCCCGTATAGTTAACACACAGCACTAATTTCAGGTGTACAACATTGTGATTCAACAATTCTAAATATTACTCAGTGCTCATCAAGATAAATGTATTTTTAATACCCTTAACCTATTTCACCCATCCCCTCACCCACTTCCCCTCTGGGGAGTGAATGAACATTAGTTCATTCCCTATAATTAAATCTGGTTTTTTTTTGCTTTTGTTTTTTTTCTCTGACTTAACATGGCATTATATACTCTAGATCCATGTTGTTGCAAATGACAAGATTCGTTTCTTCTATGGCTGAGTAATATCCCTTTGTAGATATAGACTACATCCTCTTTATTCATACATCTATCAATGGACACCTGGGCTACCTGCATAATTTATATTGTAAATTATGTAAATAATTTGGTACAATATACACAGGGGTGCATATGTTTTTACAAATTCATGTTTTCATTTTCTTTGAGTAAATACCCAGTAGTAGAATTACTGCATTATAGGATATTTCTATTTTTCATTTTTTGAGTAATATCCATTCTGTTTTCCATAGTAGTGGCCATCAATTTACATTCCCACCAACAGCCCATGAGGGTTCCCTTCCACATCCTCATCAAAACTTGCTATTTCTTGTCTTTTGGCTACTAGCCATTCTGACTAGTGTGAGGTGATATCTCATTGTGGTTTTGACTTGCATTTCCCTGATTATTAGTGATTTGAGCATCTCTTCATGTGTCTGTTGGTCATTTGTATCTCTTCTTTGGAAAAAGAAAAATGTCTATTCGGGTCCTCGGCTCATTTCTTAATCCAATCATTTGGGTTTTTTAATGTTGATTGTATAAATTCTTTACATATTCTGGATACTAACCCCTTATTTGATGCCATTTGCAAATATTTTCTCCCATTCACTGGGTTGCCTTGTTTTATTGATGGTCTCCATTGCTGAGGAAAGGCTTTTTTTTTTTTTTTTTTTTTAAAGATTTTATTTATTTATTTGACAGAGAGAAATCACAAGTAGGCAGAGAGGCAGGCAGAGAGAGAGAGAGAGGAGGAAGCAGGCTCCCTGCTGAGCAGAGAGCCCGATGCGGGACTCGATCCCAGGACGCTGAGATCATGACCTGAGCCGAAGGCAGCGGCTTAACCACTGAGCCACCCAGGCGCCCCTGAGGAAAGGCTTTTTAATGTTGGCGTAGTCCCAATAGTTTAATATTGCTTTTGCTTCCCTTGTCTGAGGAAATACATTCATATGTTGCTAAGGATGATGTCCAAAAGAATACTACCTACATTTTCTTTTAGACATTTTATGGTTTCATGTCTCACTTTTAGATCTTTAACCCACTTTAAGTTGATTTTTGTGTATGATATAAGAAAGGAGTTGTTCCATTCATTTGCATGTAGTTGCACAGTTTTCCCAACCCCATTTGCTGAATAGATTGTTCTGCATTGCATATTCTAGCCTCCTTTCTCATACATTAACTGACCATAAAAGCATGGGTTTGTATGCATGGTACTTTATCTTGTTCCACTGATCTATGTGTCTATTTCTGTGTTAGTAACATTCTGTTTTGATTACTACAGCTTGTGAGGTAGTTTGACATCCAGAATTGTAATACCTTCAGTTTTGTTCTTCTTTCTCAGGACAGATTAGGCTATTTCAGGTCTTCAGTGGTTCCATACAAATTCAAGGTCTGTGAAAAATGCTATTTGTATTTTGATAGGGATTACAATGAATTTATAGATTGTTTTGGTATATCCTTGTGTTTTTAACTGGCATCTTCTTGTTTGAGGCTGGGTATCTTTTCATACGTTTATTGTATATCTTAGTTTTTTTCTGTGAAATGCCAATTCATCTCTTTTGCCCATCATTCAGTTGTATTTATCTTGTTCTTAATAAAAACTAGGAGTTCTTCATCTATTATAGAAATTAAACCCTTGACAGTTTTATATATTACAGACATAGTTTGTGACTTGATTTGAGTTCCTTTACAGTGTTTTTTTGAGTAAAAATAAATTATATTTTAATGTCTCAAAGTTATCAATCTTTTCCTTTATTGTCTGTATTTTTCTTGTCTTTTAAGAACCTCCTTACCCTAATGTCAGGGATGTGTGTGCTCTTATATTTCCTTCCAAAAGCTTTTATGTTTTGCCTTTCATATTTGAACTTCAATATATTTTTCCCATAAAGAGTATAAATTATTCCTGTATCAAAAATTGATTGCTCCTCTGTTTCCAACATAATTGCATCTATACAGCTATTAGTCTGGTTTTAGCCTCTTTATTCTATTTCCCTGGGGTAACCTTATTCTGATCAATTGGTAATTCCATTTCAAATAAGTAAAAGCATCTGCCATCCCACAGGGTCCATTCTTCAAGTTTTCCCTTATTTTTTGTTTTTTAAATTGCACAAACAGGGAAAAAGGTGATACAAAAGAAAATGAGATGTTATAGCTACAGTAGGAGAACAAACTAAGAAACCTTTTGAAAGCAAACTGAGGGGCTATCAAAATTCAGTGTGTGCTTGGACCCAGAAAATCCACTTTGGGTACTCACTCTAAGAAAATTTCTGCTCATGTACAAAGATTTATATATAAATGTTAACTCCTTAAGCATGAAGATTTGTGTCTACTTTGTTCACTACTGTATTCTCAGCATACAGAAAAGTGCCTAGGACACAGAGGGATTAAAAATATATTTAATAAATGAATAAATGAACAATGATATTCACAGCAGTATTGTTTATTACAACAAAGAACTGAACACTAAGAAAAATAGTTTAATAAATGATTAAGAAATTATTCTATATCCCTACTATAGAATACTGAACTCTCAGAAAAATAAACTTATGTGCAAAGAACTAGACACATTAACCAAAAAACAAAACAAAACAGGCAAGAAATACAAGTTGCAAGATATATGGTATGCTATCATTAGGGTACATAGGATATGACATAGTATAAGTTTTTATATATAAATGCACAAGCAAAATTCAGGGAAGACATTGTTTATGGTGATTTCCTCTGAAGAGTGAGCTTGATAGTGTTGGTGATAAGGGACAATTATTAAAATATTCACTTATAATCCTACAAACTAAAGCAATTATTATTTCCCACTGAACTGTTACTCTACATCCTTTTTCCCTTATAGTTTTATTCCTATTAATGTACTGTGTCCAAATTTTTTCATTAAATATTTTCGCCTTTATTAAGTTCCTATGAACTATTTTTTGCCTTCATAACAAAATTGTACTGTACGTATTCATCTATGTATGGTTTTTACTATTGGATATTAGACATTTAGACTGCCTATCCTTTAGTCACCCTTATTATTAACAATGATCGCAAGGAATACTTTTTTTTAAAAGATTTTATTTATTTATTTATTTGACAGAGAGAGAAAGTGTGTGAGCATAAGCAGGGGGAGCAGCAGGTAGAGGGAGAGGGAGAAGCAGGCTCCCTGAGAGCAGATGCAGGGCTCGATCCCAGAACCTTGGGATCATGACCTGACCTGAAGGCAGATGCTTAACCAACTGAGCCATCCAGGTGCCCCACAAGGAATACTCCTAAGTATTTAAACTTTTTCCCCCATTATTTATTATTTTCACAGTACAGATTACCAGATATGGGACTATCTGGTTAACAGTACTGCACATTTTAAAGTCTACTGAAAGACAATGACAGGGGTGCATGGGTGGCTCAGTCGTTAAGGGTCTGCCTTCAACTCAGGTCATGATCCCAAGGTTCTGGGATCGAGCCCCACATTGGGTTCCCTGCTCAGCAAGAAGTTTTCTCCTTCTTCTCCCACTCCCCTTGCTTGTGTTCCCTCTCTCACTGTGTCTCCCTCCCTCTCTCTCTCTCTCTCTCTCTGTCAAATAAACAAACAAATAAATAAATAAATAAAATCTTTTAAAAAAAGATAATGACGAATTTCTTTCCAACATGATTATTCTAAGTAAAATTTGTACTAATGCCACATCTTAGCTGTTTATTTCTTTCATTAACTCACCACAATTTCACATTAATTTCTGTACTTATCTGGCATGATAAGTACATGAGGACAGAGACCTTCTGCCTGTTCACCACTGCATCATCAGTGTGTGACTACTCAATAAATACATCTTTATTGATTGATGATGATTTACTGACTGATGAATAAACAAATACTGTACTGGAGTATTTCTTTTACAACCAATGTATGTTTTCTGTAACTTTCCACATTTAAATTTACATTTTACCTCAAGAATCTGAAAGAAATACCTGACCTCCACGCTTCATTGTTTTATTCTGAACTTCTTTAATTACTTTTTAAATTAAAATAAATATGTTATATCCATAAATCTGTATTTCTTCTCTTTTAGGATCTCTTTTAAGCCTAGGACCTTTGCACTTTTTATTTATTTATTTATTTATTTATTTAAAAGATTTATTTATTTATTTATTTGAGAGAGAGACAGTGAGAGAGCATGAGCGAGGAGAAGGTCAGAGAGAGAAGCAGACTCCCCGTGGAGCTGGGAGCCCGATGTGGGACTCGATCCCGGGACTCCAGGATCATGACCTGAGCTGAAGGCAGTCGTCCAACCAACTGAGCCACCCAGGCGTCCCTTCACTTTTTTTTTAAAGAGAGGGAGCATGCAGGACATGAAATGGGGGGAGGGCCAAAAGAAGAGGGGGAGAGAGAGAGAAAATCCTATGCAGGCTCCACATCCGGCATGGAGCCTGACACAGGGCTCAACTCCACAACCCTGAGATCATGACCTGAGCTAAAATCAAGAGTCAGATGCTCAACCAACTAAACCATCCAGACACCTTGACCTTCACACTTTTTAACTACAACAATCTCAAGAGTATGTTCTAAATACTCTTGGAAAATATTTTCTTAAAGACTTTTTATGAATTTTTCACATAGTGGAACTATTAAACTGTCATTTATTCATCTATTTTTAATTTTTAAAATAGTACTAATTATATCTCTTCCGTTCTCATCCATGTAAAGATTCTTAGGAAATCGTTGCAGTATTTTATTAACATTTATGATGTTTTAAATCTTGACAATTTTAAGACAGTCAACATTGTATCCTTAAAATAAAGGAAAATCAAATTCCCGCAATATATATATTAAAACACTCTCACATCTGCCATTCAGGTAAAGAATTTCCTACCTCTCCTATTTCCATAAGTGGTTCATTCATATCTACACCACCATAGCCATACTGAAGGTCAGCTTCTGTCAATTTATTCTTTTTAATAAACTGTGTGTTGAGATACCTGAAAAACAAATATAGTACCATGGACATTATATTAAAATCAGGAGGAAAACAATTAACTTGCAACTTGAAAATAGCAATTTTAGGGTTATATAAATCAACTATAGAAGAGTGTGGTAACATATCCAAAGAAATTATGCAGAAGTAAGAAATACAATTTAAAAGGATCAAAAGTATCAGCCAAAGGCTAAGAGCAAAAGAATAACCTCTAGAGTAGTAGAGGAAAAGCCTATTAATCAGTCTCACTTTTAAAAACTCAAGGGTTTTGCTCTAAAAATTTCCAGTACTCATATAACCCAACAGCTAGTACCCAAGGTGCTTCTACAATCCTTCTGCATATAATTTTCACATTCCCAGATTCTTCTTGGTAAGTCAGGATAGTTCACTTCGCAAGGAATTAAACAAAGAAATAGTTAAAGGTAAAACTCAAGTCCGTTCTTCAATTTATATCTATCACCAGGAAAAGATGTAACTTTTCATTTTTAAACAACAACAAAAAGAGATCACAATTAGTAGGTAAGAAAATAAAATAGACTGTTATATACAGTAAGAAGTATGGGCAAAGCTGACAAATGTAAAATCACTTCGTCCACCCAGAGGAAAACAGCTTTATAATGTCTCAACACATTCTAAGACTAATAGCTGTATTGAACTCCACAAATTATTGAGTTGAATATAGAGTTCTTTATAGGAAATAAAATGTGTAGAAAGGGCTCAAAATGTTATTGCACTCCCTTTTCGCAATCTTAGATTTCACTATAATGCCTATAATGCTCACCACCTAAAAATACTGATTTGAAAGGTTCTGCCATGTGTAAATAGCTATAGACAACACAAATAGGCAATAACCACAAACTCTCTAAAGTGAAACACTTTCTAGCTTTCACTGCATCAAAATGAGAAGTCTACTTCATGTCTGCAGACAAATGAAACTGGAAACAAAGACAACAAAAGTTTCAACTGCATAACTTCACAAACAATTCTAGGAGACAATGAAAAACACAATTCCTGGAATTAACGCCAAAGCTGTATAGATACAACCACTTACACAAGTTGCATTCCGACACCAACGGACTACAAGCCTCTAAACTCCAAGGCTTAAAACCCTGGTAACTCCCTTGGACATCTTAGTCTCTTCTACCCATGTTACAATGTCCTATTACATTTTTCCTCCAAAATGCCAATTCATCCTTCCTCCCATCCTCTCCAGTAGTACATCCTCCTAATTTCATGTTGGGTTTTCAACCATGCCTTTCATCTGAAGAAAGGGAACAGGAATGAGACAGAAATAAGAGCTAAAGAGAGAACATCTGGGCTACCTGGCCTCAAACAGGAATATATAAATTGAAGAGATATTTTAACCTCTGGCCTCTGTCATTCAGGTCTCAGCTCAGACACACTTCTCTCAGGCCTGACCTGAAACCAAGCCAAATGAACTTTAACTTCTACTCCGATTTAAGTAACTATATATAACTGTTTTATATTCTTCACGGTACTTACTACTTTGTGAAATAAATCCAATTCTTTCATTTGCTTACTTGCTCTGTACATCTGTCGCCTCTCCAGAATATAAGAACTACAAAGCAAAGACCTTGCTTACACAGCATCCAGAACCAGTGGCAGGTAAATATGAAGTCCTCAAAAAATACTTCCTTGATGAATTACTGAATACATAAATGGACAAAATTCCAGACAGCAGGGATAATAAAAGCTAATATTAGAATACAAACTTAGAAAAGCAGCCTGGAGCCAGATCATAAAAACACAAATGCCAGGAAATAAAAGTAATCACTAACATTTACTGAGCTCGTGTCACATGTCAGGCATACCCATAAGCATTTTATATGGCTGCATACTATGAGCTAGATAAAGTGTGGTATTATCGTAAGATCCTCCTTTTATATGTAAGAAAACTGCAGCTTAGAAAGCTTAAAGAACTTGCCGATGGTAAATCTGCTAGCAAGTGGCAGAGCTGGCACAGAAATTTCACAAGTTCTCCCTCACTCATTCAACAAGTAATGACCAAGCATGAATTCTAAATCAGGTAGTGTGCCAGGCCCCAGGGACAGAAAGATGAAAAACAAAAATGTGGGCTTCCCGCACAGAGTTTACACATCTGGTAGAATATACAAACGTAAACAAATATAATATTTCAACAGTGACATGTGTTCCCTGAGTAGTGGGACTTTGTCATATCTTTACCATTTATATGTACCTTTCTTTATGCATCCTTCGCACCAAACCAAGTTTGTCGCACCAAACCAACACCAAAAAAGTTTCTTTTTTGGTCTGTGGTACCATGCCATTCCAGTAATCTCACTAAGAGATTAGAAACATTTACCTCTCTTCCTTCCATTTCACTCCTTTAATCAGCTGCTTTTCATGTCCTCTGAAACTGCTACTCACACTCTCCCATTACTTTCCTTCTCTCTTCCAATGCCTCTCTGCTTGGATCATGTGCAACACTCCCATGACTGGTCTCTACTTCCTGTTTCTGCCATCTCCAATTCATCTAAAAATTACTCACCTATTCAGAATCCTGAGTAGCTCCTTTATACCTACAGAGTAAGTATAAACTTCTTAGGATAGCGGTTTGTTAATGCTGAACGACCAGCTGCTAGATCTGCAGAGGTCAGGAATCACTATTCCGTTTCAAAGATCTGTATGCATATTCTTGAGCCAGCATACTGCTTTAGTGGAGCTTTATGTCTGATATCTGACAGGATAAGTCACTATTCTCTTTACCTCATGGAATAAAACAAACTTACAATTAACTCTATCTTTCTCATTCCAGATTTCTACTCTTGATGTTAAGTTTAAGCTTGATAGATAAGCTTTTAAAATAATTTAAAGATTTAACTTAAAATGTAAACAGCACAATTTTTTCATTTTGATGTGTGGATACAATTCTTAATTTCTGTCATTGGAGTATTTTACAGTCAATTTTACTCATCACACATCTGTTTTTAAATTAAGACATACATTCTAGGAAATCATAAAAGAAATCAGGTTCCAATAATTTCTTAAAATATTTTATACTCTACCACACAGGCAATATCTTGCTGTTCTGCTCACATATAATGCAGTAGTTTTTATAATTTTTATAAATGTTTTTATAATTTATTTCATCAACAAAGTATTTAGTAAGTATCCTTTGCTTTCCTGGAACATTAGCACTGACAAAATTAAATAGTACTTGATAATAAGGAATAGCCAAAAGTAACTTTGAAGCCTCAGAGAAACCAAGCATTTCAATCTGTCTTAGGAAATTCCATTACAAAATTGTTCTCATGCTAATACCTACTGGATTTCAAGAGTTGTTAGTTCTCCAGTTAATATCTTATGTACTCCACTTCAAGAGCCAGCAGGATCTAAAGAGGTATGGAGTACTGGGAAACGTTGAGGCAGGAATATCATTATTTTCTTTAAAGTCAGAATCCTTAAACTACCTATGCTAATGCATATCCATTTTATAAATCAGTCAGAATAACGAAGAGGCTAGAAATTACTTGATAAAAAAATTTAAAAATACTTTTGAAACAAAAATGAATTTTTCCTTTTTATTTCTTGATTTATTTTTTATTTATTTCCTTACAGAGTATGATTAAAAATGATAGCTAGCCTTGATAACCTCAGTACCCCACAATTAAAAACTATCATTAAGCAGTTTTCATCTAATTACTGCCAACTATATCCTCTATGAAAAGGATCTTACCATCTATACTACCAATATAATTAAATAAATGATGATCAGCCACAGTGGTCAAATAAAATTCTCTATAAGTGAACCCCAGGAGCCATTAGTTCTAAGTCTTTGATAAAGACAATGGAAGGTTACTAGGTGATTTCAGAGTGATCCGATCTGCATGTTAAAAAAAATAACATGAGTTCAGTAAACAGAAAAAATTTGAAATCAAAGGCTGGAAGACTGCTTATAGGGACTTATCATTAACAAGAGAAACAACAAAATGCTTACAATGCAAAGGAAATAATGAATTTAAGAGACATTTGGAGGACCTGACCAATAGGTAGAGAGGATAATCATAATGAATCATAAATGAAGAAAGGATAACTGAGGCTTCCAGCATCTACGTCTGGATATACAGTACATATAATAATATACAGTATTATTTCCAATTAAAGTTAGTAATACTGGGACACCTGAGTGGCTCAATTGGTTAAATGTCTTAACTCCTGATCTCAGCTCAGGTACTGATCTCAGGGTCATGAGTTCAAGCCTTGTATTGGGCTCCACGCTGGGCATGGAGCCTACTTAAAAAGTAATAATAATAAATAATAAAATTAATAATACTGGGAACAGTGTGGATGTAAAAGATAATAAGCTCAGTTTTGAAATCTGCAGTTCTACAACGTACCCATGGAATACCCTAAAGGAACAGGCAGGCTAGGTAAAAAATACTCTGAAACTTGGGCCACCTGGGATAAGCCCATATTTTGGTGGTTAGCAGTATATAGGTCATAGCTAAAACCAGGAGAAATTGAAATCATTCTAGAAAGAATGCATAGTTTAAGCTAAGTTATGAGAACAGAATCTACCTAAATGACTGAAAGAGTGTATTTAGAATGAGACTAAAGTAAAATGAAGAAGTTAAATAGGCTTAATTGGACTGATCTGGGTTTAAATTGTGATTTTTTTTTTTTTTTTTTTGGTAGCTGAGTAACGCTGAGCAAAGTCATTTAACCTCTTTGAGCCTAGTTTGCTCCGCTGCAAATCTGGTGACACCAACTACCTCATATGGTTTATATACATACATACATTTGTGTATATATCATATGTATTTAATAAAAGCTCAGTAACAGTACCAATTTATTATTAATATTAGTATTGATTTAAATAGTACCAAGTTATTGATTTTGGCAAATAAGAGATACAGACAGATGCAAGGAGAACCTAGGAAACAAAATGAAACAAGAAAAACAATTTAAATCTTTATGAAAATGTCTCAGCTCAAGAGGGAACACACTGCACATAGCATACTGCACTGGCATACAGTGTAACTACTCTCTTAGACATCTATATACCAGTGGCCCAAGCTTCTCAGCAATGCCAAAGGCATGCATGTGTTCTCACTCTTATCCTTAAGATTCCTCTAATTCTCCTCCACAATTTATCTAGGGTAGTCCTAAAAGTTCTATTTATGACTATCTTACTTTGATGGATGAAAAGGGGGGAAAAAAAAAACCATGAAATGTCAATATGTTTAATGTATGGTAAACACTGTTTTATAAAAGCCAAAGCCACAGTAAACCTTGTGCTTGTCAGAAACTTCTAGCTTCTGATTTTATTACATTTGGCTCTTCTAAGAAGAAAAAAAAAGCTAATGGCGGTTGAAATAAACTCCAGTTTTCAACAGAGGCAACTTTAAGTAAACTTCGGTGTTGTTATAAAAACCTACAGGAACAGGAACCACTGAAAAAGGACAAACATTTACCTCTCTTCCTTCCATTTCACGCCAAGAGAACCAAGCCCTAGCCTCAGTGTGGTACTCCAGCAATGCATGGAGTAACTATACAGAAAATGCTCTGCCAGCCAGCTTCATTCCTGAGTTTCTCACTGGGGAGAACTGAGGAGTTTCTCCCCAGTGAGAAACTGAGGCAGGGGTCCATCTCTGCCCAGGCCACAATGCATAGGCCAAAATTATCGCCTTCATCATAAGCCACAACCATTTCAAGAGTAGTCACTCGCATTCCAAAGGGAAAAAGCCCAGGTGACTTAACAATACTATTCCTGGGCGCCTGGGTGGCTCAGTGGGTTAAGCCGCTGCCTTCGGCTCAGGTCATGATCTCAAGGTCCTGGGATCGAGTCCCACATCGGGCTCTCTGCTCAGCAGGGAGCCTGCTTCCTTCTCTCTCTCTCTGCCTGCCTCTCAGTGTACTTGTAATTTCTCTCTGTCAAATAAATAAATAAATAATCTTTAAAAAAAAAAAACAAAAAAAAATACTATTCCTTATTTATCCACTTTTCTTCAATAAACAGGTTTCTTCCTTATGTACCCAGGAAATTATTTCCATTGTCTCTGTGAACGGGTTAGAGAGGATTAGCACAGAGCACCACAGAAATATGCCAGAGCAACAGTTAACACAAAAGATCTAAGTAGAAGACTGGGTAGAACAAGGAAGAGGGAAGTTCAGAGACAGGAATGGCAGAAAAACACATCAGAATTAGTCACTTAGAGAAAGGAAGACAAGCAATTCAGACAAGCAATCCAGACAGATACAGGAGTACAAGGAGAGACAGGAAAATGTGAGAGAAGGCATTAGGACACTGTAGGTAATTTAATACAATGCCTAAAGGATAAGGTAGAACTTCAAGAGAACAACGGCTGAATGCTTTAACTACCAGTCTTTCCATGAAACATAAAATACTGGATCTTACAGTCAAATAAGAACATACTGGAGAGGAACATGGGCTTGGATTTATTTCACCAAGTTTCATCCAAGCTGAAGTTGCACTTTGGAACTCTGTCAAGATTTAACATGTACTATATAGAGAGAGAAAAAGAGTCCCAGACAATATGAAAAAAAGAAAAATAGAACTATGAAATTAAATATAGTTTTAGTTTTCAGAGAGTAACTTTCCATACCCTGCCTGGCTTCCAAAGACCCACATGACCCAGACTACAGACCTTTCTCCATAGCAGACAAAGCCCATTGAGCAGAGAATGCTTTAGTTTTGTTCATTTATTTAAAAACTTAAAAACAAAAAGCCAAAACCCAAAAGTCCTTCAATTACTGAATACCCGCAACACTGCTTGGGTTGTCAAGAGTTTAAAGGTGTACTTACCTATACAAGCAGTCCATATAGTCTGCACCTTTGCTATATTCCTCCCAATACCTATGATACATAACAAGTACTTGCTCTTCAGACTCCAGAACTCTCTATATAAAGAAGAAATACATTTTTACTTGGAAAGCGCTAATCATTTTCATTTGTAAGCTATGAAATTTATCAAAAATTATTTTTAAATATATTTAAAATTATATTTACAGTTACATTCTAATTTAACTACTTTTAGTAAAACTTAAATGACCAGGAAAAAATGTGTCTTAGATATGAAAATAAAGCATCCATACTAGAGAGTTAACAGTTCCATTCTCTAAAAAGATAAAATGTAATAGTGTGAGGTATCTTTAGGCTACAATATTATACTAAGATCAATTTAAAAGAGGATATAATTCTACTGCCATGTATCTGTGTGCTTCCTCAAATCCCTCACTTTTGGTCATCCTGCTAGTTATATAAATATATCACTCTGAATTACTCACTTATGCTAATAAGGCTATTCATGAAAATTTACACCTTTTCTATATTCCCCAAATAAGTTGTTTTATATTTACTTAACAGAAATCTATTACTTTTTGAAAAATAAAAATATCAAACTTAAACCTGAGATCTAATTTTTTAAAAGTTATTTTTGAAGGAAATCTAGTCTCAGTAAAAATACACTGGACTGACATTCAAAAGATACCAGGTTCTTTTATCTCAGTTCTTTCATAAACTGTACCTAGGACTTTAAGCAACCCATGACCTTAATTTCCATCTAATTAATTCTCTGCTGAAATGCAATGCTTTTAAATGTGGAATTTTAATAATTAAGGCTCAGGAGAAAAAAATAACTTATAAATAGTATTTTTTTGCCTGTCATTTTAATAAATTAATTAAAAATAGCAACTATTATTAATAACACTGGGGGGAAAAGCACACTTAGAAACTGCTGCTGCTGGGTGAATAAATATGAGAACAATTTGTTACTGTTTGTCAAAACAATAAAAAAATGTTCATGACCTATGACTTAATTCTATGTCCACGAATTTATCCTATAAAAAACTCGGCTACACAAAAATAATTTAGCTACCAAGATATTCACAGAAGTACTGCTTATAAAAACAAATTATATATATTGCAAATAATCCACATGCCCAGCAGTATGAGAATATTTAAACAAATTGTATTATCTCTACACAATGAAAAATTTTACAATCATTGCCAGAATTATAAAAGTCCATTTAATGACAAAGAGTATTATAATAATATTAAAATCAAAAAGATTATAAAGTGTATAATATGATTCCATTTTCTAATAAAAATGGAAGTCTACACAAAGCAAAAATAGGCAAAGGACAAATATCAAATTATATATATTATCAACATATGCCAAAACAGATGTATTTAAGTATAGATATTCAAAAATATTCACAGTAGTTAATTCTGAAAACGGCAATGCAATACGTTAGTAATTTAAAAAGTTCCCTCCCCCAATCAAACAAAATTTTCTTCTCACAGGTGAAACTGCTTCAAATCTGTTGGCTATGTTAATAGTTTACTTTGTCATCAACTATTAGCCAACTTCTTTTTTGTCACAGGATCTGAGAAAACATATGGTATACAATTATGTAAGTATTCTAAACTTTCATAAAACTATTTCACATTACTTTAAAATGTAATTACACCAATGTTAATTTCCTAGTGTTAATAACTGTACCACTGTTATATGAGATGTTAACCTTAAAAAGCTGGTAAAAAGGATATAGGAAATTTGTATTACTTTTACAACTTTCCTGTAAGTCTGAAAGTATTTCAAAATAAAACATTTTTTAAAAAAACACAACCCATGCTAAAATATAAAACTTGAATAATTTGTAAGTGCCTTTACACAGGTAACAATTATGGGATAGCCAAAGTTCACTAGATTATCATAACAGAACTTTAAATTATGAAACATTGTAAGAACAATTTCAAGTATCTATTATCAAAAGTGCTTTCATGAGCTGATAAATTATAGCACATATTAGAACACTAAAATGTATCCGCCATGTATAATAAAAAGTAGAGCATTTCCTTCTAAAGTTTTAAAAGGGAAACATCACATGATCAATTGTGCTCTGGGGTTATCACTACTTTAAAATTTATCTGCACCTAGCCAAATTCAAGGTTAGACACAATATTATACAGTGTTAATGTATCTCCATTTAATTTTTATTTTATTTTACTTAAATTCAATTAATTAACATTATTAGTTTTAGAGGTAGAGTTCAGGGATTTATCAGTTGCATACAATACCCAGTGCACATTACATGAAGTACCCTTCTTAATGATCACCCAGTTACCCCATTCCCCCACCCTTCCCCCCAACGACCCTGTTTCCTAGAGTTAGAACAGCCTCTTATTGTTTACCTACCTCTCTAATTTCATCTTATTTTTCCCTCCCTTCCCCTATGATCCTCTATTTTGTTTCATAAATTCCACATGTGAGTGAAGCCATATGATAACTATCTTTCTGACTTATTTTGCTTAGCATAATATCCTCTAGTGTGTCTCCATTTTAAAGATAAAGAAACTTAAATTTCAATCCATAGGAAGATTGAGTTGCCCATGGTCACACAGCTAATGAAGGTTAGAGTCGTTTCTAACCCAGACAATAAGTGATCTCTTCCTGATCAGACCAGTAGTCCAAAATAAGAAATACTGTCTATAGCCAAATGCCACAAATTCTTTGTTCATACACAGATCAAGCCCATGATGTTGCCCTTGTACATATGGCATACTAACTAAAATAAGGGGTCACAGGAACAGTTTCTATCATGCTTTTTATTTCTTTTTTTCATTTTTTAAAATTTTTTATAAACATATAATGTATTTTTATCCCCAGGGGTACAGGTCTGTGAATCGCCAGGTTTACACACTTCACAGCACTCACCACACCACACCCAATGTCCATAACCCCACCCCCCTCTTCCGACACCCCTCCTCCCAGCAACCCTCAGTTTGTTTTGTGAGATTAAGAGTCACTTATGGTTTGTCTCACTCCCAATCCCATCTTGTTTCATTCATTCTTCTCTATCAGGCTTTTTAATTTACCATTTCCCTTTTTCATTTTAGGTTTTTGTAAGACTTTATGTAGGATATATAGAGGCAGCTAAATGGCTGAAAATAATAAAGACAGAGATTTACCAAGAGGTGGGAAGCAAGAGTAAAAGAAAACAGTTCTAATAAACACCATCCAGAGGACATATAAGCAAATTTTAAAGTTGAACAAACCTTGATTTGAAACTCCACTATTTCAGTTACTAGTTATATGATCCTGAATAACTAAACTGATTTCCCTTGAAGAATCTAATATAATGCTTAACTCACAAACCTTAAATCTATATAATCAAAAAAAATTCTATTTAGGAAACAAAGCAAATAACCTTAACCTGATATAAGTTATGCACTGGAAAACAGTAAACTAGCCTAATAGTAACTACCCAGCTACAAACACATTTATGTCATGTATGTACTACTTCTTACCTTGTGCAAATGCCGTACGTGATTTTCCAAAAAAATCTTAGTTTCTGTATAAAGTCTTTCTCCAAGGGGTTCAGGATAGGCCACACATAAAGCATAGATATCTCTAGTTAAATTGTTAAGGTTTTCATATTCTATATTGGAGATACTACTTTAAAACAAGAGATTTAACTCGTTTGCAATTTAAGGTTTTTCAGGCAATTTAAGATTATACAGATATAGAAAAAGTAAAATATATATAGCCAAGCTTACTTTAAAAAGCCCTGTGTTATTCACATACTCATTCAGCAAATATTACTTGAGAATTAGGCAGCATTGTAAGGAAAATGGTTCTTCTCAAAGAGCTTAAAATTCAGGGCAGCATTCTGTAAAATCAAATTACCCAGAAACCTACAAAATAAGGCTTATGTAAGAATGGACATAAGCATAATATCAACAAAGGGCTCTGGGATATCACAAGCAGGTATGTCTATGCAATTGTGAGAAACAAAACAATTACAGAAATTACTTATTTGACACAGTTTCCCACACCACAGCACTCATCAGAACATCCTATAACCCACACACTATCCTTTGGTATTTACTCCGTAAGAAGAATTATTCTATGAATAGAAATATCAATTAATCAATTAAGTTTTTGAGTACCACCTTGCTAAGTATCACAAGTGGGAGATGTGCTGTAGCAGACAGTCCTTAAACAGACGTCAAAGGAAATGGGATCTGATTGAGACTTGAGTTTCACTAGCCAGTGATCTTGACCAAGCCTCTGAACCCTTCTGCGTTGCCATTTCCTCATCTCTAAGTTAAAGATAATAAATCCTCTTTTGATATCTCTACAGAATCCTTTAAGACCCAAATTAAGTTCATGAATGTTAAAGTGCATAAACTGTGCATCACTGACCAGATGTTGAAGATGAAGCATACATGAAGCAATATGAGAACAGCTTAATTAGAGATGCAGATAAAAACTGAAAATAAGGTTGATTATTTGGGATGGAGTCAAGTATTTAATATACCTAATATATTTTTATTTATATTATAAATATATTCAGCATACTTAATATAAGAATTGGGATGTATTTCAAAATAAAAATTTTGCTTAAAAATATGGAGATGCGGGGGCGCCAGGCTGGCTCAGTTGGAAGAGCATATGACTCTCGATCTCAGAGTTGTGAGTTCAAACCCCACCTTGGGTGTAGAGATTACTAAAAATAATAATAGTGGGGTGCCTGAGTGGCTCAGTGGGTTAAAGTCTCTGCCTTCAGCTCAGGTCATGATCCCAGAGTCTTGGGATCGAGCCCCATGTCCGTCTCTCTGCTCAGCGGGGAGCCTGCTTCCTCCTCTCCCTCTGCCTGCCTCTCTGCCTACTTGTGATCTCTGTCTGTCAAGTAAGTAAGTAAAAATCTTAAAAGAAAATAGTAAATAAAAAATTTTAAGAACCAAACTTTCATTATAAAAAGATATAGAGGTAGGATGAAGACTGTTCCTCTTCTGTATCTCCATAACATTTTATATATTCTTTTTCTATAGTTCTTTTATACAATAGAAATTATTAATAACAAAGGTATTAATAATAAGAACACTAGCCTGTTCTTAAATCATCTTTAGATTCATAGATCCAAGGCACAATTCCTAACACATAAGAGGCACTTATTAAACACTTGGTGATGAGGTAGGGAATCAACATCATGTGCTCTATTTACCTAGTATTTACCTAGAATTTACTCCAGAAAGAACAAGCAGCCCTCTCCATTATGAGGTCATGGATGGGTAGATTTTAGCCAGACTTTTCCAGGTTCCTTCTAAATCCTTTTATTTGTTTTCATTATACATAATTAGTAAGTAATAAAATCTTAATGTATATATGTATACATTCTTCAATATACTACTGCTAAATATAAACAAAAAAACTTTTTACAGTTAAAAAACACAAAGAAGCAAAAATATCCATAAAGTACAATGTTGCTGTGCCAGGTTTTTTGTTTTTTGAAGATTTATTTATTTATTTGAGAGACAGAGACAGAGAGTATGAAGTGGGGGACAGAAGGGAGGGAGAAACAGACTCCCAGTTCAACAGGGAGCCTGACTTGGGGCTCAACCCCAGGGCCATGACACCATGACCTGAGCTGAAGGCAGATGCTTAACCAACTAAGCCACCCACGTGCTCCTGTGCCAGGTATTTTTGTAGAAAAAAATATATAGTAAAGAAACACACTATTACGATTACTTTAAATCAGTCAAGATATCATGAACCTCTATAAAACAGATTAAGTAAAATAGTACATAAGAACTATTTACTAATAATAACATAAAAACATTAACCTATATTACAAAGAAAATAGAATTTTTTAACATACATCTAAGAAAAAATTTAGAAATTTATCCGGACAGAAATTCTGTAGAGAACTGACAATAGTTTGGGGAGAGGAGAAGGAGCAAGGTATGAATAAAAAAAGGTGCTCCAAAATAATGTACTAAATGAGCTCCTGGATCCAGCTTGGAGGTTTTAGCTATAAAGTCCTCAGGGGGGGAAAAAGGCCTAATGCACCACATAAGAGTTTTATCATACATTTATACTCAATGTCAATTACTCATCATAATCTTACCTTAGTGAAAATAGATATAAAAGTGCTGTCAGAATTAAACATATTAGAAGAGAGTAGTTACCCCTAGTGACTGAGGGGGAATGTGGAGTACTTCTGGGATGCTAAGAGTGCTATTTATTGGGTACATGGGTATGTTCATGTTATGAAAATCCACCTATATGTTACTGTGTCAGTGTGTATACTACACTTAAATGTTTTTTTTTTTTCAATAAAGACTAAACTTAGACAGGATCTAGATCAATTCCTTTGGCAAAGGTGTGATGCACTTAAGATATTTAAGTTTTGGGCGCCTGGGTGGCTCAGTGGGTTAAAGCCTCTGCCCTTGGCTCAGGTCATGATCCTGCGGTTCTGGGATCGAGCCCCGCATCGGGCTCTCTGCTCAGCGGGGAGCCTGCTTCCCTCTCTCTCACTGACTACCTCTCTGCCTACTTGTGGTCTCTCTCTGTCAAATGAATAAATAAAATCTTTAAAAAAAAAAAAAGATATTTAAGTTCTGAATACCTACTTCAAGTTTTCATCTATCATATTTGCTCTACCTTTTTTTTTCCCCTAAAGCCACAATACACTTTTCTAAAATACACAACTTGATTTTGAAAAATAACATGATTCAGTACCATAATTTCAGTATGATATGCTAAATTATGTGCCCAAAAGTTCTGTATCACCAAACCTAGTATCTCAAAATATCCACTGCATGCACATGTAAACAAAATTGGCTAAAAGGACTCAGGCTACAGGACTTACCTTCCTTCCACCTAGGGAAAATGGATCTGTGCAGGGCAGGGAATACAAGGAGACTTCCCCATTTCAATCCATATACAGGATTTATATACTGTTTGACATCCTCAATGAGGATGTACTTGTGTCTTTTTTAATAGAGTGTGCCTTAATAAATCTTTCAATTTTTTAATTCACCATAGTTTGGGGTCTCAGTTAACCACTGTATAATGTCATTTAACTATCTAAAACATATTCCTAAATGTGCTATTTTTCTCTAATCTATTCAAATATCTAACCACCTTGGAAATACTTAAGCCTTGAGAAGAGCACCCAACCCTCTACGATCCAATTATGATTTGGTTTTAGAGAAGGCACTTTAAAAAACAAAAAATGGGAAATAACTGGAGAAGGCCAGTTTTAGATTTAAACGCTCTCTTTTCCAAAGTCCTCTTTTCCTTATGTTACTCTTTAGGGAGCCAGGATATAAAAATTCCTCTATTATGAACTTTCCACTTATAAAAACTCTCACAGCCAAAAAACAAAACTGTTCCAGAGCAAAAGTTTTCTACTTTGTTACAACCAAAAGACAGTGTTGGCCAGAAGAAAAATCATTTACTTTATTTTCTCTATTAAAGGTGTTACCTAGGGGTGCCTGGGTGGCTCAGTGGGTTGAGGTCTCTGCCTTTGGCTCGGGTCATGATCCCAGGGTCCTGGGATGGAGCCCCACATCAGGCTCTCTGCAACAGCCCGGAGCCTGCTTCCTCCTCACTCCCTGCCTGCTTCTCTGCCTACTTGTGATCTCCTTCTGTCAAAATCTTTTTTAAAAATAAATAAAGGTGTTACCTATGCTTGGGTTTAATTTTGAATATTAACACTATCAATTTTATTGTATAGTGGTTCTAAAACAATGAGTTCTACAATGGGGATGTAAAGATTATTCACAGCAGCGGGACACACACCATCAACCATTTTCTAAGAAATCTCCCCCTTCAGAAATGAGAAGTAACGTAGTATTATTATTTTGGGTGTCTTGACACCAGGCTGCAAAATCCACCTTCTTTTCTTCTGTCTCTGCTGTCCCTCAACTCTTCCTGTCTAGTCTTTTTCTGTCTGGGCTCTCATCTTCCCCTCCACTACCCGAGGCCTTCATCCTGTGTGTACTGGTCCTGCTGAGGGTCACTGCAGATGCCTCTCATTAGAAACAAGAAAAAGAGGGGGACCTGGCTGGCTCAGTCAGTGGAATATGAGACTCCTGATCTCAGGGTTGTGCGTTCAAGCCCAATGTTGGGTGTAGAAATTTCCTAAAAATAAAATCTTTACAAGCAAAAAGGAAAAAAAAGGTGGGGGGGGGGGACAGGGGCAGAAAACCAAGCCATGGGAAAAGAAGTATACATTGTATGTTTATGGGTTCTTATTATGAAGGTATAGCTTGCAGGAGATTTATATGGATGTGCTTTTAAGTTATGTATATTACATCTAAGAGGAAACAAATTTTAAACAGTGCTGGTAAGTTTAAAAAAAAAAAAGAAAAGGAAAGCTTATCTTAAAATTGAAAATGGTACAATGTCCAAAAAAGTATCGACAATAAAAAAATACAGATCTTTATTGACATTTCTGAAGAAAAAGAATAAACATGCAACATGTAAAAGATGCAGAATCTATGAAATCATCAACTAGTAAGCAAGGGTACAAATTATTGGTTAGATGGAAAAACTTTAAAGCGTATAGCTACAGAATTACAATAATCAAATATTTGTCTGATTTAATTTGGAGCAGAGTGAAAATGTTACTGATGCTTCAAGCAGAGAAAACTACAGATAAAGCCTTTCTCAATCTATACAATCAAAGAAAAAATGATGGGCTACTAATGCAGGCGCCAAGGTTAATAAGTTCTACTAACATCTGTGAGGATCGTCAGGGATGGAGATGACTTACTTCAATATTTTTCAATGTAGTCAAAACTGGTCTATGTTTGAAAAGATGCCTAACAGAATATATATTAGAAGTGAGGACAATGGTACAACTGGTTTTAAAACCTGGTTTTACATTCATGAAGGCATTTTAGATTTCCCCTCACTTAATCACTTTGGACTTGCATAAAACTATTAAGAATCTAACTTGCCCTTAAGTAGGAGAGCATCTATATTATACTGCAGGGTTTGGGAATTATCCTAACAGCCACCAAAAAGCAGAAAACCATGAATAAAAGTAAACCAAAACAGCCAAAAAACTCCAACCCAGAAAAAAAAAAACAACAGTAAATCTAGATCTACACCAAACCTCATGGCACTTGATAGAAATCCTTAGTAAAGGGCAAATCCCAAACCATGCTAAGCTGTTGTAAAGCTTTTGTTAGAAATATTATTACCTGTGTTAGGCAGAATTCTAAAAATGGCCTGCTAAGATTTTCCACCCTAATACCTGCAACTGCTACTTTATGTGACAAAAGGAACTCAGAGCAAAAAGTCAGAATTATGATTACTCATCAGCTGACCGCAAGAGGGAAAGTAGCCTGGACTTTCCAGGTGGGCCTAATTCAATCGAATGAGCCTCTTAAAGCAGATCCCCATCTGCTTCTGTGGCTAATCGCAGAGGGGGAGGTCTGAGATAACACAGGATGATTTGCCATGCCACAGCTGGCACTGAAGATGGAAGGGAGTCACATGCAACACATGAGGTGTATCAAGTCACCAAGAGAGAGACAAGAAAATGGAGACCTAAGACCTGTAACTGCAATGAATTAAATTTTCCCAATTAACAGCAACGGGCTTTGAAGAGGACCCTGAGCTCTAGATGAGTTAGCCAGCCAACTCCTTAATTTCAGCTTTATGAGATCCTGAAGAGAGAATGCAGTCATATCATGGACCTCTGATCCATAGAACTGTGAGATAATAAAAGGATATCTCTCAAAAATTTGTGGTAATTTTTTATGTATTAAAAAACTGATGTCTTTTATTTACATTACCTATCAACCAGAATGCCCTGCATTGTACCTGGATGCAGTACATTTATGAAGGATCAGTGTTAAGAAACCTGCTTATCAACACAAGAGAACTAGCTAAATATTAATGTTATTTATTCCATCTGTACAATATGCTTAATGACATTTAGTTGATAGTAGCTATTCACTCCCCAAGTATTTGCTGAATACCTACATGTGCTAGATGCTAGAATACAGCAGTGAACAAAATGGGTAAGAAGTCTTGCCCCTTACGGAGTTTATATTTAGTAAAAAATGTTGCAGACAGGGTTCCATAAATTCTGTACTTACACACGTTAAACACTTCAAATGATAGAACAAGCTTTCTTAATGTCCACTTCAAGAGTATAAGCAGACTTGAGCATTTTACTTCAGCATTCAGTCCTACTAGGGTAAGTCATCTTATACCATCAATAAGCCATGACATCCTCAGCTATAAAATGGGACTAGTAATACATATTTTACAGTCACTAGTTATAATCACATATATATGTTGAAAGAAAAAATTACGACAGAAATATATACACAGCATGATTCAATTGATATAAAGTTCCAAAAACAGAAAGAACCAGTAATTGCGTATACATAAGCAGTTATACTATTAAAGAAAAAAAAACATACAAGGAAATAATAGATGCAAAAGTCACAATAGTAGGGGCACCTGGTGGCTCAGTGGGTTAAGCCGCTGCCTTCGGCTCAGGTCATAATCTCAGGGTCCTGGGATCAAGTCCCGCATCGGGCTCTCTGCGCAGCAGGGAGCCTGCTTCCCTCTCACTCTCTGCCTGCCTCTCTCCCTACTTGTGATCTCTGTCAAATAAATAAATAAAATCTTAAAAAAAAAAAAGTCACAATAGTAGCTCCTTCCCAAGATAAGGAGTGGGCTTGTGAACTGAGAAGGACATGTAGTGAGGGGAGAGTTGGTGGATCCTCGCAGTGTTCTGGTTCTCAACCTGTGCTGATTATACAGGTGTCTGCTTTATAATTATCTGTTTAGATGAATGGATAAAGAAGATGTGGTATATATATACAATGGAATACTATGCAACCATCAAAAGAAATGAAATCTTGCCATTTGCGACGTGGATGGAACTAAAGGGTATTATGCTTAGCGAAATAAGTCAATTGGAGAAAGACAATTATCATATGATCTCCCTGATATGAGGAAGTGGAGATGCAATGGGGGGTTTTGGGGGGTAGGAAAAGAATAAATGAAACAAGATGAAATTGGGAGGGAGACAAACCATATGTGACTCTTAATCTCACAAAACAAACTGAGGGTTGCTGGGAGGAGGGGTGTTGGGAGAGGGGGATGGGGTTATAGACATTGGGGAGGGTATGTGCTATGGTGAGTGCTGTGAAGTGTACAAACCTGGCGATTCACAGACCTGTACCCCTGGGGATAAAAATACATTATGTGTTTATAAAAAAATTTAAAAATTAAAAAAATAATAATAATAATTATCTGTTTAACCCCATATGTACACCTCACCAACTTTTCCACATATGTACCAGTTAACCCTTGAACAACAAAGGAGTGAGGGGTGCCAAACCCCCAGCAGAAGGAAATCCACGTATAACTTGACTATTCTAAAACTGAACTACTAATAGCCTAGGGTTGACTTTACCTTACCTGAAACATAAATAGTTAACACATTTCTGTATATTATATTAGATAATGTATTCTTACAATAAAGTAAGCTAGAGAAAAGACAATCTTATTAAAGTCATCAGAAAGAGAAAATATATTTTCAGTACTGAATTTATGAAAAAAAGGGTGCCTGGGTGGCTCAGTTGGTCAGACATCTGGCTCTTCATTTTGGTTCTGTTCATGATCTCATGGGTCCTGATATAGCGCCCCATGTCAGGATCCATGTTCAGTGGGGAATCGGCTTGAGATTCTCTACTCTCCTTCTGCCTCTGTCCCTCCCCACCCCAGTTCTCACTCCCTAAAATGTCTAAAATAGATAAAATAAATCTTTCCAAACAAAACCTTTTTTAAAAAAAGATTTTATTTATTTATTTGACAGAGCGAGAGCTCACAAGTAGGCAGAGAGGCACGCGGGGGAGGGGGGCAGGCTCCCTGCCAAGCAGAAAACCCAGGAACCTGAGATCATGACCTGAGCCGAAGGCAGAGGCTTAACCCCGAGTCACCCAGGCACTCCCAAAACACCTTTTTTATATACACATAGTTCACAACTGTGTTCAAGGGTCAACCACATTCATTACATTTCACACACCCAAAAAAAAAAATGCTTTATAAAAGATCAATTACTGGGGTGCCTGGGTGGCTCAGTGCTTTAAGTTTCTGCCTTCAGCCCAGGTCATGATCTCAGAATCCTGGGATCCAGCCTGGCAAGGGGCTCTCTGCTCAGCAGGGAGCCTGCTTCCCCCTCTCTCTGCCTGCCTCTCTGCCTACTTGTGATTTCTGTCAAATAAATAAATAAAATCTTTAAAAAAAAAAAATCAATGACTCTCACATACGGTGATACACAATGGGAGGGGCTTCTTTTCATTTTCAAAAGATTAAAGTTTTGGGGCGCCTGAGTGGCTCAGGGGTTAAAGCCTCTGCCTTCGTCTCAGGTCATGATCCCAGGTCCTGGGATCGAGCCCCGCATCGGGCTCTCTGCTCAGCCGGAGGCCTGCTTCCTCCTCTCTCTCTGCCTGCCTCTCTGCCTATTTGTGATCTCTGTCTGTCAAATAAACAAATAAAATCTTTAAAAAAAAAAAAAGATTAAAGTTTTGTAGCCTCTAAAATTTCTATCTACGATACCTAAGGCTCAGAAGTCAACCTCATATTCTTGGACAAATTAACATGGAAAAAAATTTTACTTCAGAATAATTAGTAACCAGTACTTTATTTTTCACCCAAAATAGAATTTAAAGTAAGAAATTCCATTCTTAATTTTACTGTTTTTGCAGATATTCTTTATTTTAAAGGGAAGAAAAAATACGTGAGCAGGTATTATACTGGACCATCTCAGACAAATCAAACAATAAACATCTTAGAAATAACAGTGACTGAAGCAACACTTTCCAAGGAAGGTATTTCTACGACCGACTCCTTTCTCTGTTCATATTTCAGTTGAAATAGCCTTAAAACTACCTATGTACTTGTTTAGTGAAACCTCATTAACACACAAGTAAACTTAACATTTTCCATTTTATCGAGATTACTATGCAAAAAAGAAAAAGAGTCCTTTGCAAAAATAATCAATGATGCTCTATAAAAAAGAATTAGACTAACTCAATAATAAGTTCTTCAAAGGCAGAATCTATATCAATTATCCTCTAGATACACTGGCAAGTATTGGGAATTAGATGTTAGAAATCTCATATTCAAGTCTGTGCTACTTCAATTACTACCTGCATGGTGTGGGTATCAATTTCCTCCTTTGTTAAATAAAGACAATTGTATCTGCCCCACCAATCTTATAGGCTTATTTGAGGTACTAAACAATATAAAAAAATATAAAACACCCTTGCAAACTATGAAGGCTTCCAGAAATGTTACTATCATTTTATCTTTAGTGGCTAGAACATAGGTAGCCTAATATGTTTCTTAGTAATGACTGCAAATGTAATGAATGAGACGGTTTGCTGTTGGTCTAAAAGAACCTCACCATTCTTACATCAACAGTCAGCTTAATATTAAAAACTGAATTAGGCAGGGTGCCTGGGTGGCTCAGTGGGTTAAAGCCTCCGCCTTCAGCTCAGGTCATGATCCCAGCATCCTGGGATTGAGCCCTGCATGGGGCTCTCTGCTCAGCAGGGAGCCTCCTTCCCCTTCTCTCTCTGCCTGCCTCTTTGCCTACTTGTGATCTCTCTGTCAAATAAATAAATAAAATCTTAAAAAAAAAAAAAAAAAGCCTGAATTAGGCATTAAGAACAAGTTGGGTCACTTACAAGTGACCAATGCCAAAATCCAAGCTTTTATGCCCACATGATGAGGGTAGCCATCCCTTAATCCCAGAAGACTGCTAGAGGGCAGCACAGAGTTGGAAAAAACTGAATCTCCACACACATTTTGGTTAATACCTTCACATCTTAACTTCCCTTTCTGGAGAAAGAATTTCTGGTTCCTACACTGTCCAGCTAGTACTGAAGGCCTCCTGCAAGGCCCTGGCACTACCTTGCCATTTGGACCCAGAGATACCAGGCCTCAATCCTATCCCCTTTATTTACCCTAAGAAAGGACATGTATGGTGTGTCCTGTGGCAGACTGAGACAGTTCAGAAGTCTGCCAGTGAACATGTGCCAATGTACCTATACTGTCCCCATGCCCACCCAGCCTTGGTCCCTGGAATACAATGGCAGAATTGGTAAGACTGCCATCCATGAATTTGCCCCAGGTACCTATGGTCGAGGGTTCCTAGAAATCCCCTTTAACTTCCCAAATACTAAGAAGCAGAAGTATTTTAATATTGGGGGGCTTTTTCTTGGTGCCAGAGTTTATATCCATAATGCCCTGGTTACAGTGTTTTTTATATGTAATTAATATATACAGTATGTATATATTTTAAAAAGGGTTGCTGTCATGTGGGAATGCAGAACACCATGATTCAGATTGTTCTAGAGAAACCACAAATGTATTTTCATATAAAACTGCTAATTCACAAATATAGAAAACTTAACTAAAAAACACATTTCTAGCTGTCAAGTCATTAAACTTGCCACTCACTCTCTACCTGAAACATTCTTCCCCCAGATATTTGTAGGATTTGCTCCCTCGCTTTGGTCCAGTCTCTGTTCAAATATCACCACCTTCCTCAGAAAAATCTTCCATGACCATCCCACCTAAGAGAGTTGCATACATACATACTCTAACCATTCTCCATGCCCTTACCTGCTTTATTTTTCCCTGGAGAGTCCATCGCTACCTGCTAGTAGAAGCACTGGCATTAGATTTTTTTAAAATACCTGTTTATTGTCTGTTTCCCTTAGTAGAATGAAAGAAAAGTAGTTTTGTATACACTGTATTCCCAAAGCCTCACGTAGTACCTGACATATACATTAAGTGCTCAATTAGTACGGTCAAATGAAAGGTTCTCAGATTGTTGACTGACACATATAGGTGAACTTGGAAATGTAAACAATATATGTGAAAGCAGTCACAGGGCATTCTCTTCCATTTACATAAGCATAAACCTGTTTTCACTTTTCAACAAGTGAAAACTTTTTATCAGTTTTAGGGCATTTACCAATGTTCACTGACAGAGTTACTAATACAATATCACTATCAATACAAGAACATTTATCAGTGCCACTAAAAGGATACGAGAAGCGATCGTTCCATGTTGCTCTTTCCACGTATTCCAACATGACAACAGCTTTGATTGTCGTTAAAAGTTTGTTCCATGTTTCATCAAAATCTACTACTCTTGGTTTCAAAGACATTGTGCAAGTTTAGTGTTGAAATCTGTTAATTAAAACAACAGTAACGTTAGCAAGAATTCTACAAACAAGTTACTTGTTTTTAAAGCATCACAAAATTCTCCAGCACAATAGACAAAAGGGGTGAGAACAGAACCTGGCGCACAGTAAAAACACAATAGACACTGGCCACTATCTTCTCATGACTATCCAGACAAGGAACTACACAGAATATTTACATTCATTACAAACTCTAGGAAATGGAAAGTTTTTACTACAAGTTATTTAAAATCAAGAGTGTTGTTCCACGGATTTAGAAGACTCAGTGTGTTGAGGGAAAAAAGCTGAGGCCCCATTAGCCAAAACACAACTTCCATCATAAGAAATATGCAAGAGACACTCAATAAAAAGGTTTTGGCTCCAAATCCTTGTATGTACTCTTAAAACTAGGGAATGAGATAGGTGGGAATATGAAAAGACATAAGAAAGTAAAAGGGTTTATCTTCCCAGAGCCTTAGTTAAGTAAAAGATTAGGGAGAAAATTTACATTTCTATCAAAACAAATGAACCACAGAATAGAACACAAAATCCACAGGAACCTAAAAAGGTTTTAAAAATGTACAGATTTCAAAGACCATCAGGGTTGCAGCAGAGAGCTAAGGCTCCACCTTAGATTCTCAGAGTATCCAGTCCCACACACCTAATGAAAGCATGGCTCTAGCATGAAACCTCTGATTCTGGTGACCTTGACTAGCCCAGAAGTGAGCTAAAAGATTTCTTTGCCTAGCAGACAAGCTATATTCTAGAAGTCAGCCAGTTTCTGAAACAAAAGGGTAGAGAAACTTGGCTTAAGTCTAGATTCCAAATGCTTCGCAATATCACATCAGAAAAACAGATTAAAAGAGAACTCTTTTAAAGTTAAATTTAATTGAAGAAGGGAGTACTTTTCTGACATGTGTTTTAACATTCTCCCCAAAGCTTTCCATAATTACCAGAACTGTGAACACCAAGCTAGCCTTGTAGGCAAAGCCAAGTAAGGAGGAAATCCTTTCTCTTGTCTCCTACTGTGTAGGAAAATAACATACCATAGACTAACCACCAGGATTTATTTAAACTTCCAGTACTAACTAGAATGGGTGAGCAGTTACCTGTGAGTGGGTGAGTTTGAGTGCATGTATGTTGTGAGTAGTGTAGGGGAGAAACAGGGAGGACCTAAAGCACTAGCTCTACAAAGAATCAATGTTAACCACTTCACACCCTTATTTACTACATCCTATCCAACTGTGTTCCTGAATTACTTCTTAAATTTATCTATTCCTATAATATTTATGTAGTGCTATGAGCCAAGCATCAGTCTAAGTACTTTATACAAACTCATTTAATTCTCAGAACTATCTGATTAGGTAGGTCCAACTATTCTCTCCATTTTCCAGGTAAGAAAACTGAGTCACAGGGTGATTAAGGAACCTGCTTAAGGTCACAGCACTATTTAATGGTGGCCTCAAAAGGATTTATTTACACCTGTGCTGGATCCCTTCCTCTTAATTGCTATCTGCAACTATAGTGCCTTACTAGCATCTTTGGTGAATCTTAAATACTTGCAAGGCACTATTCTAGCCTCTGAGGATACAGCGGTCAATAAATAAAATTCGTGACCTTCAAAGTTATAATCTCAGAACAGACACTCAAAGACAAAAATAACCTACCTAAACCAAAAAGTTAACCGGTCACTCATACTTAAAAGCCATTTGGTATTTTCCACTACAGATAGCACAAAGTTTAAACTCACTGACAACCTGGCATACTAAGCTTCTATGATTTGACCTTATTAGTATAAGCATCTTTTCAGCTTCCTCTTCTCATGGGACTCCTTTCCTTGACATCATAAACCAGTAACTTCTCTCTGCTTTGAGGTTAGTGAACTCGGCAGGCTGATTCACACACCCAGCCTTTACTCTTTGTTTTCTTTACCTAAAATTCTTCTTTTTCTTCCTCCCTCTTTCTACCCATTCACCTAACTTACTGATATCACAGCCTTGGTGTAGTATACCTGCCGTTAAAAAACTTTCCCTGGGGGGGCACGTGGGTGGCTCAGTAGGTTAGGCATCTGCCTTCAGCTCAGGTCATGATCTCAGGATCCTGGGATCGAGCCCCATATCAGCACTCCGCTTGGCTGCTTCTCGTTCTCACTCTCCCTCTGTGCTCAACTCTCTATCACTCTCTTAAATATATAAATAAATAAATAAAAACTTCCCCTAGGCCCAGTTAAACCAGGCTAGGTGCCCTATTTTATGTAGTACTTGAGAAAATTCTGATTTACCACACTCCTAGAGCATTACCCAACCTGAACTGTAATTGTTTAAGTGTTTTTATTTTTTATTTTTATTTTTTAAAGATTTTATTTATTGACAGAGAGAGAGAACACGTAGGCGGGGGGGGGGGGGAGCAGGCTCCCCGCTGAGCAGAGAGCCCAATGCAGGCTCAATCCCAGGACACTGAGATCATGACCTGAGCCGAAGGCAGAGGCTTTAACCCACTGAGCCACCCAGGTACCCCTACTGGAGTGTTTCTTAAAGATAAGGCCTATTTTGTTACTGTATACTAAAAAGTTGTCAATGTCCCCTTTATAATAGTTTTTTCCCTTTATAAAAATGGTATTATGCCCACTACCTGTAAATTATTTTAATGGCTACATGATTACCTTTTACCTTTATTTAAATTTTGGTTTGGTAGAGGTTTATAGTAGAGTGGGTATATATGCAGTGATAATCCATTTTTAGATGGATGGAAAATATGGAAGTCAAGGTGAGAAAAACACTAGCTTAGTGAAACATACTAGAATTTAATGAACCAATAGCTAAAAGTATGTTGAAACTGTCTCCTCAATTCTCTGCTTACACAATAGAAAGCCCATATAATTAAAAATCTAAGTTTTTGTCTTATTAAAATTGTTTACATGTAATTATTCATGAGGAATTTATATAAAAATGATACAGAGCAAGTAAAGAAATAGGACCATGATCACCTCACTATTCTACATCTCCCAAGCTGACGGGTAATTCGTAAAAATAAATGAGTCTTCTTCTTCCCTGTGCTTTACTAAAGACCCCATCATGGTCCTATGCCTGACATTCTGCCAAGACAATTTCCATTCCCACTTAGATTACATCCCTGTGAGTGTCCACAAAGTTCTCATATTACCACCTTAGCTTTTTCCTGAGTTTCACCCAGGCAACATTAGGGATCTGGGGTTTTGTTTTGTTTTAAAGATTTTGTTTATCTATTTGAGAGATAAAGGAGAGAGAACACAAGCAGGGTAAGTGGCAGGCAGAGGGAGAAGAAGGTCCCCACTAAGCAAAGAGCCTGATGTGGGACTCGATCCCAGAACTGAGATCATGACCTGAGTTGAAGGCAGATGTCTTAACGAGTAAGCTCCCCAGGCACCCCAATGTTAGGACTTTTAACACTTAGGCAGTACACAAGTACTATGCCTAAGGCGCATGAGTGTTATGAACCCTAAAAACAAATCACAGGCTCTAAATACTAAAAAGAAAGAAAGAAAGAAAAAAAGGAAGAAAGAAAGAAAGAAAAGCAAGCATTGCAAAAATATTCATGTGTCATTACATTTCCAAAAAACATTATGTCAACATTAATTTTAATACCTACAAAATTTTCATTATATATGAAAACAATTTAGACTAGATTTTCTCAGAACCATTTGTAAATATGTATGATTATCAACAGTAAATTAAATAATTACAAAAGTAACTTACATAAAAAGAGTTATCATTTGACCCAGAAATTCCACTCCCACATATATACCCAAGAGAAAACATGGTCACACAAAAACTTGTACACAAATGTCCACAGCAACATTATTCATAAAGGCCAAAAAGAAGAAATTAACTCAAATGTCTATCAACAGATAAATGGATAAATAAAGTATATCCACACAATGGATTATTATTCCACAATGTTAGAGAATGAAGTACTAATAGATGTTACAAATGGATGAACATAAAAACCAGACTTAGTGAATGAAGTTGCTCAAAAAAAAAAGAGGTCATCTGAATGCATTCTATGCTGTATATATTATATATTCAAGCATTATTCAATCTACAAGTCAGCAAAATCCAGACTGTAGGAAACTACTGGATAATCAGATTTCATCAATAAATATGCACACATGTAAGAAAGAAAAGAAATGAAGAGAGGGAAAGAGATATAGAGGAGGAATTTAAATCAGACTAAAAAGCACATTAATCAATTAACAAATGAATGAACTTGTTTGGATGCAGACGATCTTTTGTATTAAATTATGACACCCCTGGACACTTGGGACAATGATGGGGTATTTGATAACCTTAAATAAGTAATTTTTAACTTTTTATAATGATAATTATAAAATGAGGTTTTTTAAATTGAGAGTCCTGTCTATTAGGTCATATTCCAAAATATTTATGAATATAATGAAATGCTATCTGAGATAGGCTTCAAAATTAACAGCTTGTGGGACACTTGGGTGGCTTGCCTGATTGAGCATTTGCCTTCAGCTCATGTCATGATCCCAGGGTCCTGGGATGGAGTTCCACATCAGGATACTTGCTCAAAGGGGAGTCTGCTTCTTCCTCTGCCTGCCACTTGCCCTGCTTATGCAGGTACCCTCTGACAAGAAATAAAATCTTTAAACAAACAAAAAAAATTTTTAAATAAAAAATTAAAAAATTAACAGCTTGGTTATGAATATTTAGGATGAGTGACAAGTACAAGCAAGTTTATTATACTATTCATTTTTCTGTATATATTTGCAATTTTCCAAAGGAATGGGATAAAAATCCTTCTCCTCCTCATCATAAACATGGGGTGAGGGGAGTACATAAAAGAATTAAGAAAACTCAGTTTCTGAGAGATACTAATCTAAGAGATCCAACATGCAATCAATATGCATCCTAAGAAAATCAGCACAAGCGGCGCCTGGGTGGCTTAGTGGCTTAGTGCCTTCAGCTCAGGTCATGATCCCAGGGTCCTGGGATCGAGCCCCACATCGGGCTCTCTGCTCAGCGGGGAGGGAGCCTGCTTCCACTGTCTCTCTCTCTGTCTGCCTCTCTGCCCACTTGTGGTCTCTCTCTGTCAAATAAATAAATAAAAATCCTGTACTAAAAAATCAATTAAATAACTAAATAAATAAAGGCGCCTCTTTTTGCCATATTAAAACATTGAGGAAAAAGAAAAGATTCCAAAAGTTTCAAGAAAAGAAGAACAGGTTACAGCAAACCCTAAGTTGGAAATCTTTAGATTTATCAAGAGCAACACTGGAAGGTGGAAGGTAATATAAAGCTATGCCTTCAAAATTCTCAAGGAAACCGACTAACCACCTAGAATTCTCTATTAAGAGTGATATCAATTTACTTCCCATGCAGCCTTTTTAAACAGGGAAATAGAAGATATATTCTATCAGGAGGGAATGAAACAAATTAAGAAAGACTTGGGATCCTAGAAACAGAAGGATCTAACAAAGGAGAAATAGGAATTTTTCAGAATAGCTACTATACAGAGCTAAAAACAATTTGTCCAGAAAGACACTTAAGAATAAAGGGCTGCAGTAGAGTTGCCCCAAGAAAAGGGGAAGGAGGAACTAATAGATTGTCTCCGGTGGCAATCAACTTTTCTTGTAAAGGAGTAGATAATATATACTTTTGGCTTTGAAAGCCATTCAGCCTCTGTTACAACTAACTCAATTCTGCCATTGGAACACAAGAGCAGCCACAGACAATAGCAAATGAATGAGCATGGTTGTGTTCCAATAAAACTTTACTTACAAAAACAGGGAGAGGAAAGGATTTGGCCCCTGGGCCATATTTTGCCTGGACTCCTTCCTTTCTCACCCCTCCTCTCACTGCATAATATATTTGGACACTGCAAGGAATTAGCAGCTCTGGTGGAGAATCAGGGGATAACTTAGGTAGATTAAATTAAAAACTAAGAAAAGTTTAAGAAAATATTTCCTAGTTATAACACAAAAAGCCTGAATCATAAAAGAAAAAACTGGACTTCCTCAAAATTAACATCTGGTCTTGGAATAATGCTGGCAAGAAAATGGTAAATATATAATAAATATATATAAACCTAGTTATAAAGGGTAGAAAACAAAAGTAGTAAAAATAACTATAAATATAATAATTAGTTAAGCAATACACAAAAGGATGTAAAACATGACTTCAAAAATATAAAATGTGAGGGAGAGTAAAAATATAAAGCTTTTTAGAATGCACTCAACCTTAAGCTGTTATCAACTTAAACAGTTACAAATACAGTTGTTATATGTAAGCCTCATGGTAACCACAAAGCAAAAAAAAGATACACAAATGGTAAAGATACACAAAGATAAAGAAAAAGGAATTTAAGTGCACCAGTAAATAAATTCTCAAGCCACAAATGGAGAGAGCAAAGAAAGAAAGGAACAAAGAGGAGCTGCGAACAGCCAGAATAACAATTTACCAAAAAAATGGCAGTTAAATGTATACCTATCAACGTAAATGGACACAACTCTCCAACCAAAAGACAAAGAGTGACAAAATGGATTTAAAAACAAAACCCATCTATATGCTACCTTCAAGAGTCTCACTTCAGATTTAAGGATATACACAAACTGACGGTGAAGGGATGGAAGGTACTCCTTGCAAATGGAAACAGAAAGAAAGCTAGGATAGTTAAATTTAGAAAAAAATCAATAAGCAAATATCAACCTTAAACATGTTGGGCCAGGTGGACTTAATAGATATATACGTAACATTCCACCCAAACACAACAGAACCCATTCTTCTGAAGTGCACATGGAACATTCTCCAGGACAGATCATATAGTAGGCCAAAAAATAAATCTTAATAAATTTAAGAAGACTGAAATCCTATCAAGCATTATTTCTGACCACAATGGCATAAAACTAGAGATCAATAACAGGAAGAAAACTGGAAAATTCACAAATTTAACAACATGCTATTGAACAACCAGAGTCAAAGAAGAAATCAAAAGAGAAATAAAAAGAGACTGAAAAGTATGGAAAACAGAACATACAACAAACCAGAACTTGTGGGATACAGCAAAAGCAATTCTAAGATGGAAGTCTGCAACAAATGCCTACCCCAAGAGACAAGAAAAATCTCAAACACTAGCTTCACACCTCAAGCAACTAAGAAAAAAAGAGCAAAGGAAGCCCAAAGTTAGTGGAAGAAAGGGAACAGCAAAAATCAGAGTGGAAAAAAGTGAAATAAAGACTAAAAGGATAATAGAAAAGATCAATGAAACTAAGACCTGATTCTTGGAAAAAATAAACTAAAGTGACAAATCTTTAGCTAGATTCACCAAGAAGAAAAAAAGAACTCAAAATCAGAAATGAAAGAGAAGACATTACAACTGATACCATGGACACACAAAGGATTTTAAAGAAATGATTATGAATAAATAACATATAAACAAATTTAACATATAAAAAAATGGATAAATTCCTAGAAACATAAAACTTACCCAAACTGCATTATGAGGAAATAGAAAATTTAACCAGACTGATTACTAGTTAAGAGGTAGCACGAGTAATCAAAAACCTCCCAGCAAACAAATGTCCAGGACCAAACAGCTTCACTGGTGAATTCTACTAAACATTCAAATAATGAATACCAATTGTTCTCAAACTCTTTCAAAAAACAAAAGAGGAAGGAAACCTTCCAAACTCATTTTATATGACCATTATTATTCTGATACCAAAATGAGACAAGGATGCCACAAGAAGAGAAAATTATAACTGATATCCCTGATGAACATAGATGCAAAAATCCTCAACAGAATATTAGCAAGCCAAATTCAACAATACAAAAGGATCATACAGCAAGATCAAGTGAAATTTATTCAACATCCTCAACTCAGTGTGATAAACCACATTAACAAAATCAAAGATAAATATTATATGATCATCAAAATAGATGCAGAAAAAGCATGACAAAATTTAACATCCATTTATGATTAAAAAAAAACTCTCAACAAAGTGGCTTAAAGGGAATGTACCTCAGCACAATAAAAGCCATATACTAAAAGCCTATGGCTAATATTGTAACCAATAGTGAAAAGCTAAAAGCTTTAAGACAAGGATATCTACTCTTATTACTTTTATTCAACATACTATTGAAAATTTGAGCTACAGCAATTAAGCAAGAAAAATAAGTAAAAAGCAACCAAATTAGAAAAGAAGAAAAACTGTCAGTATTTGCAGGTAACAATATTATATGCAGAAAATCTTAAAGGCTCCACCAAAAACCTATTTGAAGGAATAAACTAATTCAGTAGTGTTGTAGGACACAAAATCAGTATACAAAAATCTGTTTTATTTCTATACACTAATAACTAACTACCAGAAATCGAAATTAAGAAAACAATCCCGGGCGCCTGGGTGGCTCAGTGGGTTAGGCCGCTGCCTTCGGCTCAGGTCATGATCTCAGGGTCCTGGGATCGAGTCCCGCATCGGGCTCTCTGCTCAGCGGGGAGCCTGCTTCCCTCTCTCTCTCTCTCTCTGCCTGCCTCTCCATCTACTTGTGATTTCTCTCTGTCAAATAAATAAATAAAATCTTTAAAAAAAAAAAAAAAAAAAAAAAAAAAAAAAAAAAAAAAACAATCCCATTTACAACTGAATTAAAAAGAACACCTAGGAATAAGGGTGACTGGGTGGTTCAGTCCTTAAGTGTCTGCCTTCAGATAGGATCATGATCCCAGGGTCCTGGGATGGAGCCCTGCAACAGGGTGCTGGGATGGAGACCTGCAACAGGCTCCCTGCTCAGTGGGAAGCCTGCTTTTTCCTCTCCCACTTCCCCCTGCTTGTATTCCCTCTCTCTCCATCGCTCTCAGTCAAATTAAAAAAAAAAAAAATTAAAAAAAACAAAAAACAAAAATCCAAACCTAGAAATAAATAACCACAAAGTTGGGAGAACCTGTACTTTAAGACAGTGATTGAAGAAAACACAAATGAAAAGATATTCCGTGCTAAAGATATTCTGTGTTGGGCACCTGGGTGGCTTAGTCATTAAGCATCTGCCTTTGGCCTGGGTCATGATCCCAGCGTCCCTGGATCCAGCCCCGCATAGCCCCGCATGGCACCGCACCATGCCCCCTGCTCAGCGGGAAGCCTGCTCTTCCCTCCCACTCCCCTTACTAACCTCTCACACTGTGTCTCTCTCTGTCAAATAAATAAAATCTTAAAAAAATAAAAAATTGTATTAAAATGTCCATACTACCTAACGCACTCTACTGAGTTGATGTAATCCCTATCAAAATTCCAACAGCATTTATTTTCCTACAGAAATAGGAAAAACAGGGGCACCTGGGTGGCTCAGTGGGTTAAGCCGCTGCCTTCGGCTCAGGTCATGATCTCAGGGTCCTGGGATCGAGTCCCGCATTGGACTCTGCTCAGCAGGGAGCCTGCTTCCTCCTCTCTCTCTCTCTGCCTGCCTCTCTGCCTATTTGTGATCTCTCTCTGTCAAATAAATAAATAAAATCTTTAAAAAAAAAAAAGAAATAGGAAAAACAATGCTAAAATCTGTATGGAACAAAATAACACAAACTCATAGATACAGAAAAAGCCTGGGGGCTACTAGAAATGGGGAGTAAAGAGTGACCAAATGAGTGACAGGGGTCAAAACGTACAACCTTCCAGTTACAATATAAATAAGTCCTGGGGATGTGATGTGTAGCATGAGGACCACAGTTAATAATACTAAATGTTATGTATTTGAAAGTTGCTAAGAGAGTAAATCTTAAAGTTCTCATCACAAGAAAACAAATTTTTCTGATTACATAACAGATGTTAACTATACATACTGTGATAGTCACTTGGCACTATGGTGTATGATATAGGACATTGATATAGGACAGATACACAATACACACACAGAGGATTACTACCCAGAACTCTCAAAGAACTCTATCAAGAATGCTCAAAGCTCACTAATAATAAAACACGCAATCCAAATAAAAAGCCGAAAGACCCAAAGAGTTGAGAAATACTGATAGCAAATGAGTACATAAAAGATGTTCAACTGGGGCGCCTGGGTGGCTCGGTGGGTTAAGCCGCTGCCTTCAGGTGATGATCTCAGGGTCCTGGGATTGAGCCCCACATCGGGCTCTCTGCTCAGCAGGGAGCCTGCTTCCCTTCCTCTCTCTCTGCCTGCCCTCTCTGACTACTTGTGATCTCTCTCTCTCAAATAAATAAATAAAATCTTTAAAAAAAAAAAAAGATGTTAAACTTCATTAGTCATTAGAAAAATGCATATTAAAACTTCAACAAGATACCACTACACACCTATTGGAATGGATCAAAAATCCGACAGAATCAAATGCTGATGAGGACGTGGAGCAACAAAAACTCTCATTTGTGCAAATGGAAATTTAAAATAAAATAACGACTTAGGCAGTTTCTTTTAAATATACACCTTTCGTTTAACCAGTAATCCCCTTTCTGAGTATTTATACATTAGAAATAAAGATACAGATTTTCAAAAAAAAAAAAAAAAAAACTAAACACAAATTTTTATAGCACCTTAGTAACTGCGCAAAACTGTAAACAACCCAACTGCCCATCAACTGGTGAATGGTACCTCCACGCTGTGATGTACTATTCACCAATAAAATGGTATAAATTACTTTTATATGGACAATAGATGATTCTCAAAAGCTTTAGCTAAGTGAAAGGAGGATTCATTTGACTAAATATATTTGATTCAATTTACATTACATTCTGGGAAAGGCAAAAACACATGGACATACATCAGATCACCGATTGTCAGAGGCTCAGGAAAGACTATGGAAGAGCAACAGAAAACTTCTGGGGTGATATTAATTGTGGTGGTACTTACAGGACCATAAAAATTTGTCAAAATTCAAAGAACACACACAAAAAATTCAAAGAACATTTTTCCATGTCTGTTATTCTTCCATAAACCCAAACCCTCAAACTCAAGATGTTCATCCTTCCGCAGTATCCCACATCTCAGCAAATATCAACATCCAGAGTTCCTCAAGCCAGAAATTTTATTCTTTCTTGATATCTGACTCTCCTCTACAAATCAATCCAATCAATAAGTCCTGTCTTTATCTTCTAGCCAATTCTTGAATTCACTGACATCACCCTAATCCAACCCACCACCTCTTACCTGATCACTGCCATAGCTTCCTAAGTGACTGCCTGTATCCTCCTTTGACCCCTTGATACATGTCACATACCACGACCAATGTAAACTTTCCAAAACACAAATCTGATTATTTCATACACTCGGCTTAAAATCCTTCAAAGACTCTAACTTACAATCTTTAGCAGGTATCTTATATTTTATTGTTTAATAAAAAAAAATTCTCTAATTTATCACTCTGACATCTTTCCCATAAAAGTTGGTAAATATTTTAATAATATTCTGGTGACAAAGATTTTAAAACAAGTTATCAGTTTTAAGAGAAAAGCTAAGTAGCCTACGGTAAAGATGAGAATAAAAAAGTAATCAGGAAAATCAAACTGTTAATCTATTTAGATTTCCAATAGAAATGTTCTAAAATCTTGGGGCACCTGGGTGGCTCAGTCAGTTAAGTGTCTGCCTTCGGCTTGGGTCATGATCCCAGGATCCTGGGATGGAGCCCCGCATCGGGCTCCCTGCTCAGCGGAGAGCCTGTTTCTCCCTCTCCCGGCCTCTGTGCCTACTTGTGCTCACTCTCCATCTCTCTGTCAGATAAATAAAATCTTTTTTTTTTTAAAGATTTTTATTTATTTATTTGACAGACAAAGATCACAAGTAGGCAGAGAGGCAGGCAGAGAGAGAGGAGGAAGCAGGCTCTCCGCTGAGCAGAGAGCCCGATGCGGGACTCGATCCCAGGACCCTGGGATCACGACCTGAGCCGAAGGCAGAGGCTTTAACCCACTGAGCCACCCAGGCGTCCCAGATAAATAAACTCTTAAAAGTAAAAACAATGTTCTAAAATCTCTTTTAAGTTTTTCTCCTCACTACACGTACCTCATTCCTCAGAACACTAAAAGCTGACCTGTCACTTAACTTTCCAGTGAGTTTTAGGTTTCTGAGGCTGAAAGAGAGCTCCAAAAGAACATGTTACTACCAAAAGTACGATGTGTTAACACAGCCTGACGGAACTGTTTTAAAAACAAATTTACAAATAATAGCAGAAATAAAAAACATAACTTTGCCAAGATGGGTGGATCTTAATTTGAAGCAATATTGTTCTTCATTTGGATATTTTTCTTTCTTTTTTTTTTTTTTAAAGATTTTACTTATTTATTTGATGAGAGAGAACACAAGTAGACAGAGCGTCAGGCAGAGGAAGAGAGAGAAGTAAGCTCCCCACTGAGCAGAAAGCCTGATGTGGGGCTTGATGCCAAGACTCTGGGATCATGACCTGAGCCAAACAGACACTTAACCAAGCCACTCAGGCACCCATGAACATTTTTCATATAAAGAACTGATTTGGATAATTACATTTCAGCAGATAAAGCAGTAAAAGATTCTCAAAACTTTCCATTTTAGGTAGAGAACTGATATACACAATTGGATAAATATTTTACCTGAAGTATAAACTATTTTAGTAAAACATATAACCATGTTTAACATGTTGATGAAAGTGACTACACTTTAATTACTGATAAATGCTTTAGTATGCCACAGTTCAGTTGACTTCCAAAAGTATGATTTACGAACAATGTAAAAGACTAGAAACTTAATATTGTGATTCTTTTTTAAAGATATATTTGAGAGAGAGTCCACATGTGCATGCACACATACATGGTGGGAAAGGGGCAGAGGGAGAGGTAGAGAGTCTCAAGCAGACTCTGCACTGAGAGTAGAGCTCCATGCAGGACTCGAGCTCACCATCTTCAGATCATGACCTGAATGAAAAGCAACAGTTGATGCTTAACCAACTAAGTCACGAAGGCACTCTGTAACTCTCTTTTCAGCAAAAAAAAAAAAAAAAAAAAGAGATAGAGAGAGAAAAACAAAACTACCAAATAATGACTTTTTACTTCAGTATTAATCACTACTGCCAAAAATTTGGCCAGTCCAAAAATTACAATACTGGGACCTCAATTAATTTCAGGTACTCAATATACCATAATTAGCTTTTCAAATGATATTTAGTGGGCTTAGAGCAGGTTATATTCTAATTAATATCATTATAATTAATATAATTTGAAAGCAAATACTTGAGGCCCCATACAGGACATTATTAACTTGCAGTATTTTTCATTTGCATAGAAAATGCTACCTCTACTACACACTGACTAAAAATGCTTCTGTCGTTTCATATTAAAATAAGCTCCGGGGCTCCATGAGGCTGCCTGGGTGGCTCAGGGGGTTAGCCTCTGCCTTCAGCCCAGGTCATGATCTCAGGGTCCTGGGATTGAGTCCCGCATCGCACGCTCTGCTAGGCAGGGACCCTGCTTCCTCTTCCCTCTCTCTCTGCTCACCTGCCTACTTGTGATCTCTCTCTCTGTCAAATAAATAAAATCTTTAAAAAAAAAAAAAGCTCCAAGGTTGCATCTAAACAATTTCATCTTACTGTATTCAAATGAGTGAGCCAATAGAGTCAAAAGATATCTTTGTTATCTGATGAGGCATGGGGTACAATGCTTTTTGTTGCAACAAGATTTGATCCATGGAGCTATTAGTACTCCACAAATGTCATTTCCATCATCTGTTTAAAAAAAAAAAAGACAAGACAGAAGTAGGGGAAAAAGAGTAAAGAGAAATACAGTAGACTCTCATCAACCTCAGTTGGCAAAAAGTATATTGCAGGAAGAAAACCCTTAAGTCTCAAAGAAAAAGAAGGATAATGGGGAGTAAGTAATGTATTTATACTACAATATGTAAGTTGTAGAAGGCAAATGCTTCCAAAATAAACCCATCTGACCAGAATTAAAGTCCATTTTCTCTTCAAACTTGAGATTCTCTCCCAAGTCTCTACAGACTGTACTTCTCAAGTTTTCACACTGCTCTCATTAGTATGCAGTTTAATGTCCCTTTTACTTGCTTTCTCTTTTTTTCCTAATATTTAGGCAAAGAATTTAAGACACCAACCAGCCTTTAAAAAAGAAAAGAAAAGAAAACCATTCTCATATACCTATCTCAAATAAGTTATAAAACTTAAGTTTGTCTAATTCCCTCAAAGGCAGGCAAGCTCACACACTGCCATGCATGCTAGACAAAGCTGTGACCAACAAGCCTTTTCACAAATAATTACATGATCCAGGGCACAATTTTTCCTAGGCCTGATCTTCTACCCAAACATTAAAAAGGGTTACCCTAATCATTCTGTCTTTGCACTACCCAAAGAATTGCAGTATTTGTTATCCTATTCTTTGAGAGCTAAATTAAATCACATATATTTAAAAATCTTGGATTTAAATCTTTTCTCACAAATATAGGCTAAGATGTTAAGATTAATAGTAATTTGCTTTTCTGAGTTGTTTGTTATGAGTTACATAGTTTTTATGGATGATGGAATCACATACTAATCAGCTTCTACTGGTTTATTATTGGCTGTAATAAAATTCAGATTCCTTGCTTCTCTTCCAATTCCTACCAACTTTATCACTATTTCTCAACTGGTCCTTTTTTCCATTCAAATTAATATACCTGGGAGCTGCTATATATTAATTCCCACTTAAATCCTGACAAAGCTCTAGAAGACACAGACATGAGAGAATAAGAAAAGGGGATATGGCTACAGTGGGTATACAACAACTTTGCTGACTACCTCCTGTTTAAAATTCCAAAAACAGCATGGACAACACAACCTCTTACAATCCCATTCTTTCACTTAAGTGTCCATTAAGGTAAAGAATAAAGGCAATCCCTCTCCCACTGCCCCTCCCCCTGCTCATGCTTGCACGCGCACTCTCTCTCTCTCTCAAATAAATAAATATTTTAAAAAAAATAAAGACAATCCAACACACAAGTTATAAAAAAGAAATAAAAATGATACCAATTCTCCTACAGGAGAGACCTGAAACAGGATGTACTTTGCCCATGACTTATAATCATCATAACAGCATCTAACTACAGAGTTGTTAATAATAATAATAGCAAATTTTTATTGGCTTGCATATATTCCAGAAACCATGCTAAACACATTTTATACATTATCTCATCAATTCCATAGAATAACTCTAAAATAACTATTTTAAAGATAATAATGTTTTAAAGATGAAGAGACAGAGATTTAGAAAATTTGGGTAAAATACATACATAACTGTTAACTAGCAACCCTTGAATCTGAATCCAGATCCATCTGGCTTTAAGATGAAGCTCTTACCCCTGTTCTCTACTGCATTTATTATTTGCCATTGTAAAAACTAGAGTTGGCTCAGAGGAAGTGGATGAGATGACAGTTCAGCCTTCTAGAAGCAGACAAGTCCCACCTAAAAGGCTGAATATCTTAAGATGGTGGAGGAAGTTTCTGCCAGATGTCAAAACATTAAGAAAGAGGGGCACCTGGGTGGCTCAGTCAGTAGAGCATGTGATTCTTGATCTCAGAGTGAACTCATGATCTCAGGTTGAGAGTTTAAGCCCCACATTGGGAATAGAGTTTACTTAAAAAACAAAACAAAACAAACACGCCATCCATGAGAAAGAAAGAGAGGAAAGAAGGAAGGAAAACACTGGTCTCAAAAATGAAAAAGTGTGAATCAAGAAACTAGTATGCTAAACTGGCTCTGTCAATGACAGTGTGATCCCAGGCTAGTTGCTATTTCATTTTCTCCATCTGCACAACATAAAAAGGCAATGTTTATAAATACTTTCCAAGTTTGCTGGGTAATGCTAAGTTTAGGTAGTATTATTCTCTACCATTTTCTGTAATTTAAGTTTTCCATCCATGTTTTTGACTCTAATGAAGACCAAAACTGTACCATTACTGAAATCTTTATGCCTTTACTCTTTCTCATACTTTATTCCCATATATCAATTAAACAGGCTTTCTTTCATTCCATTTTTCTTATAAGCAGTTCATTTTAATGTTTACCTATTTCAGATAGGAAAAAATGCAATTCCTTTCATCATAATGCCACACCATTTCCTTAATCCTTGATTACCTTCTTTATAACTAGTTTTTAGCCCTCTAAAATTTAACTTCCAAACTAGCCAAAGTTTGGGCATATCTAAGTGCCAACATAAAGCCATCTATTGATAATCCACACAAAATACACTGTCCTTACTTACATGCAAACCTTAACTCAAAATGGAAGAAAGGCCTATACTTAAGATCTAAACATATAAAAATAGAAAATTCATAGAAGAAAACACAGCAGGAAAGCTTTGGCATCGGATTTGGGAATGATTTCTTGGATATGATACCAAAAACACAAACAAAAGAAAACACAGATAATTGGTCTTCATCAAAATTTAACTTTCATGCATCAGAGGACACTATCAAGAGTGAGAAAATCCACAGAATGAGAGAAAACATTTACATTTTTTTAATATGTATAAATATCCTATATAAAGAATACCTTAACAACAACAATAACAAATTTTGAAATGGGCAAAGATCCTGAATAGACACCCCCCCAAAGATACACAAATAGCCAACTAGCACATAAAAAGATCTTTAACGTCACAAGTCATTTGTAAATCCAAAATACAATGAGATGCCACTTCACACCTAGTAAGATGTCTATTATCACAGCACTCAAACAAGCCAAAAATGGAAAGTAACTAATGTTGGTGAGGATGTGGAGAAATTGGAATCCTCGTGTAATGCTGGTAGGAAATGTAAAATGGTGCAGCCACCATAGAAAACATTTCAGTATGCTCTCAAAAAACCAACTACAGAATTACCATATGAGAGCACCAATCGCTCTTCCAGGTATTTACCCAAAGGAAACGAAAAGCAGGGAATGGGAAAGATACTTCTGTTACAACATTCGCGGCAGCATTATTCACAATAGTCAAAGGTGGACAGGACTCAAATGCCCATTAACAGACGAATGGATAAGCAAAATGCAATACACATAAAAGGAATACTAATAATTCATAATAAAGGAGTAAATTCTGATACAAGGTACAGCATGGATAAACCCCAAAAACAGTATGTCAAATAAGATAAACCAAACAAAAAAGAACAAATATAATATGATCTTCCTTTTATATGGTAACAAAGGAGACAAATTCATAAAGACAAAAAGTAGACAACAGATTACTAGGTGCTGGCAGGAGAGACAATGGTGAGTTATTGCTCAATGGTTGCAGTTTCTATTTGGGATAATAAAAAAGTTTTGGAAACAGATAGTGGTGATCATTGTGAAGACACTGTAAGTAAAATTACTGCTAGTGAACTGTACACTTAAAAATGGTTAAAATGGGAAATTTTCTTATGTATATCTTACCACAATTAAAAAAATAAATAAATACAAAAAAAGGTACTGTCCTGGGGCCCCTGGGTGGCTCAGTGGGTTAAGCCTCTGCCTTTGGGCTTTCTGCTCAGCGGGGAGCCTGCTTCCCCCACTCTCTCTGGCTGCCTCTCTGCCTACTTGGGATCTCTCTCTCTGTCAAATAAAGAAATAAAATCTTAAAAAAAAAAAAAAAGGTACTGTCCTTCTCAGTGTTTAAAATCCAGATCATACGGACAACAAAGTTCTGATGCAAAAGAAATATCTAAATCTCAGTGCAAAGTGATTTCTAAAAATTTTTTAAATGTAATTAAACAATACTTAGAACAACAAAGATAAAATATGATTAATTTTGGTTTATACAGACTTTTACCAAATAAAAGAAGTATTCTGAAAGCTAGCTTAGCATGTTTTTTAAGGTTCAGGACTATTTGGGGATCTTCCTGAACATCACTATAATTCATTATTCTAGTAACTTCATACCAAAGTATGCTCTATTTCTCAATGTCAGAAAATAGTAATTATAAACAAAAGGGGACAGCTAGCATAAACTCTATAGTGTTTGGAATCAGAGTTATCGGTATGAACTCATAGTTTTTAACAAATGCACACATGGATTAAAAAGATACACAAATAAACATGGATGTTTGTGTATGTGTGAGTTAATGTGTATATATACACATATATTTCTAGCTCTGTCTGCTAAGAAGGCCTAATAGGGAGCAATGACACCTCAGTAGCAATATATGCACACATCACATCCAGATCTTGGTTTCTAAATATCATCTCCAATAGCAAGAACCAGAGCTCCTAGGACTAATGACTGATTCTAGGTCTCAGCAGAAAAATGGAAGATAAACCTAGAAAATGTTATCATGTCAGGAAAAAAAAAAAAAAAAAAGCTTTCCTAAAGAAAAGAGAATGGGGGCACAGTGAAAAAACAAAGAGTCAATCTGAAGACCATACCTGGAACCATCTGACAACAAAATAATGACAGCATTAAATTATAAACCATAGAATAAAACAAGTATCCATGACTCAATACTAACATAAACAAATTACTAAATAAACAAGAAGGGGCAGGTCTTCCCTACAGAAAAATTCCAATTAATAAATGGAGAAGGAAATGAGAAAAACAAGATCACTATCAGGTGAACACCATTATAGTAATTGTTACAGGCAAGATCTACCAAAGAATACTGAAAACAAATGGGCAAAGGTTTGAGGAGAAAAGGGATAAACGCACAGTTTCAAAGAATCTCCCCAAGATTCCTTGTAATTACAAAGACAAAAATGGTGACTTTACAAGTAGAGAAATCTGACAGACATGGCATCCACCATATGAGAATTAACATCACCTCAAACAGGATATACTGACATCCTGCACTCAACATCAATAATGTTGAATGTAAGACTCAACATTACACTGCACATTACTTCTATAGCATTTTTGTCAAAAATGCAAAACTTCAATAAATCAGGAAAACATCAGACAAAACCAAACTGAGAGACATTCTACAAAATAAACAACCATACACTCATCACAAGTGTGAAGGTCATAGAAGAAAAAAAGACTATTATAGATAAGACTAAGGAGACACAATAACTAAATGCAATGTAAGATTTTGGACTGAATCCTGAAACAGAAAAAGGACATTATTGGAAAAACTAGTAAAATTCAAATAAGGTCTGTAGTTTAGTTAACAGTATTGTCCGAATGTTAATTTCCAGTTTTAATCACTGTACTCTGGTTGCATAAGTTATTAACATTAGGGAAAGCTGGGTGAAAAGTACCTGGGTGAAGGTACAGATTTCAAAATCTTTAAAAAAAATTGTTGAAGTATCCTATACATTTTCTCCCTCAAGTGAGTTAAAACAAAGTTGAGAAACTCAATAAGTATTTACATAGAGTAAGTAAATCCAACATTTCAATATATGAAAAGCAACCTATGTTGAAACAAGACTTTAGTCATTAAGAGATACTTATGTATTTATAGGTGCTAGAGATGCTATCTTCAAGAAACTTATAGCTGGTAAGAGAAACAAAAACAATAAATTGTCAACTTCGTTGATAAAAAAATTCTGACACACAATCAGGCTACAATCCAATGATTAAATAACAAGAGTAACATCATTTATGATATTAAAGTATATAAATGAAAATCATTTAGATAACTAAAATCTTCAAATAAAACATTAACACCTATACATTTACAGAATTTAAGTTAGCCTAACACTCACTACACATATTTCAAATGGTAGTCTTATAAGTAATTAGTGTCTAATGCTTCAAAAAGTACTATTAAATATTTTCCATTAAAGATTCTATTTCTTCAACCTAAAAAGCTAGTAGCTTACTTTAATCTCCAGCAAAAAAGAAAAAAAAAAGAGAGAGAAGTAAGGATAACAAAAATGACCTCAAAAATCAAACTGAACGAAACAATTCTTAAATCAAGTACAATCTCAGGGGCGCCTGGGTGACTCAGTCAGCTAAGCACCTGCCTTTGACTCAGGTCATAATCCCAGGGTCCTGGGATCAAGCCCTGCATGAACAGGTCCCTGCTCAAAGGGGAGCCTGCTTCTCCCTCCCTCTCTGTGCTCTTTCTCTCTCAAGTAAATAAAGAAAATCTTTAAAAAAAAACAATCTCAGAAAAAAACAGATATATTTATATACCAAGTGACTGGCTAATAAAGACAGCTAACTGAAAATAAAAATGTCAACGAACATATAAAGCATTATAATTATATATTCATTAAAAAATATTCCCTCTCTCCTCCTCTGGGTAGGTCAATCAACAGGGTTCAACTGCACCCCAAAAGTTATAGCAGATGCTAATGATCTTAACCCTACTCAGTCTCAAAACTTCTAAGGATCAAAAGACCTACACTGTTCTAGTCTCTCCAATAAGCCTTCCCAAACACAAAGTGGTAACAGAGGATGACTCTAAATATTCTTAAAGATAATAATACAAGGATTATGCTAACATCTGCAATATAATAGAAACATTACTGTTAAGATTCAAACCCAGGCAAAGAGCCAGATCACTCTGAACAGATACACTGATTAGCTGATTACTGAGCAAGGATTCAGTCACACATCTCAAGTATCAATAACTTGTTATAAATCTCTAACATTCTAAATTTCTGCCTGTTTTTCCTAAACATAACAACAACCAGTTAAAAGTCTTTATAATATTAAGATTCCAGGGCTGATCCTGTCATCAATTTTCTTGAATTTACTTGACAGTAGATACATGAAAACACTGCCTTCAATTATAATCAGACATTTTCCGATATATAAAGAGAACAGGCCGCTAAGAAAGGTGAAACACAAAAGAAACAGTGCAAACTTTTGTAAAAAGTCTCATAAAAAGTAACAGCTCTTTAAACAACACCACATCTGTAGGTCCAAAACTCAGCAGGGACCAACTGAGAAAATGCTGCAGTATTCCAGGGCTTTCTCCACTTCTCTCTATATTCTTTCCTTAGTTGGTCTCAACCTGTTTCATAACTTAAACACCATTTCATACTCTAAAAAAAATACAAGGAGTCAAGGCAGGTGAAGTATGCTACCATTTTGACAAAGTGGGGAGAATATATACATATTTTCTTTATATGTGCATAAAATATATCTTTGGAAAGGTATGTAAGAAATCATGAACCCTTTTTAGCACCACAAAAATTGGGTGTTACAGGATACAAGAAATAGGGGAGATTTTCACTCTGTACCTCATCAAACATTTTAAGTCTTGAATCATGTGAATGTAGTTTTTATTCAAAACATAAATAAACCAACAGATAAATGCTGATGATGCCCGATCTCTTTTTTCTTTCCTCACCAGAATTTAAGTCCCATGAAGACAGAGATTTTATCTATGTTTTCACTACTACATTCCCACTGCCAGGTCCACTGCTGGTGCTTGAAAAACATTTGTTGAATGAATGACTTCTTAATCACTTCAGTAAACTCCAGATGGTATATCCAACTGCCTACTTCTTAACTCCACTTGAACATCTAACATGTCCTACTTAACATGTCTTATCTAACCTTTTCCCCATATAACATGCTTCCCTCACCACTTTCTCATCTCCATACCAGCATCACCACCCTCTAGCTGAAGTCCAAACACCAGGAATCACCCCTGTCCCAACCAACTACACTTTCATGCAAGCCTCAAGTTCAATCAATGTCGTTAGCTCCAAAATGAAGCTCAAAAATCTTTAACCTGATCTAACATGCTAGTCACTAAGCTACCATAGCCTTCTAACTGGTCTCTCTGCTTCTTTTCTCCTCTTATCCAGTCTTCCCTGCAGTCAGATTGTCAATCTGACCAGAGCAATTTCAGTTTCACAAAAATTCCAATAGCTTTTCCATGTACTTTAAGAATAAAATCCAAACTTCTTTGGACAAAAAGACCTCACCAGATCTGGCCCTTGGCTATAACCTAACTTCTTATCCCCCACTAGGGTCCACATGCACTGAGCTTCTTCAGTTTACTGACCCCAAGCTTGACAACACCTCTGAGAACTTCCCTGTGCTGTTCTCTCAGAAAGGAATACTCTCCCCTCAGACTTCAAAAGGCTAAACCCTTCTGACTTACTTGTCAGGTATTAGGTCAAAGCTCACCTCAGAGAGGTCTTTTTCCCAACCACAGCATCTGAAGTAGTCTTCTCTCAGTCACTACCACAACTTTCCATTTTATTTCCTTTATTGCACTTAATAATTCTCTGAAATTATTTTTATTCCTTATGTCTTATCAGTCTCTCCTCCCCCACCAGAACTGAAGCTCTAGAAGGACAGAAACTTCACCTGTCTGGCTTATTGTTGTATCCCTAATGCCCACAATAATACTTGATATATGAACCAGGTACTTAAATATTTAACTGATAGAGAAGGCAAACTGACTTTAAAGAAGGTCCACAATATTTAATTTAATAACAAACTGGTGAGGATAAAAGACATGGATAAACCATCTTAACTTCCATAAAATACCGAAAATCAACAGAGGCTGGAGAGTGAAATAAGATTATTTCAGATGCTTCTGAACATTCAAATACATAGAAAAGGTATTTTTCACACACTATGTGCATGCACACTGTGACACTGCTACAGGGAAACTACATTATACACAGCATCTGAAAAGAAAAAAAGGGTAACTCAAAACACTGTGTACATCTGTAATTTCACCTCTGAGTCTTTTGGAAGGGTCTTTCAAACACCGTATTTGGGTAAGAGAGGCAAAGTATAATCAATCTGTCTGCCTTGGAAAGGAATCTGAGATTCTAAAGGATAGGGTATAGCCTTTTGAGTGTTTTAAATACCTATTAGGCAGTCAGTAGTCAATGAGAACAAAGTGATTATTTCCCATATTTTACTCTGAATGTACATTTGGGAAAGATGTAGTTCAAAGAATTTTATACTGTCAAGTCAAAGCTCCTACAGTGAATGTTAATATCTTCAAATCTTATCTATTCTAGTTACTAATCTAATTATGTTCAAAATGTAAACTTACACGGTACCACCCATCAACTGGCAATAGTAATCCCTGAAGGAAAGGGAGATGATTTGACAATAACAGTGTGCAATTCACGGATGTTTTATTTACATGCACATATCGGTGGGGTTGTAGGGAATGGTCCAGACTCCCTAGTGTGTAAGTGCTCTGAGAAGTCTAAGGATCTTATTTCACTAGACCCTAAGTGTAGAGACAGGTCTGGAGTGCACGTAGGTTACTCCTCCCCATAGCTATCAATCTTCGCTGTCTGCGGAAACAAAAGTGAAAATACTCGTGGCAAGGATGTAAGAGACTGATGCCCCCACACACACCCCCAAACACAGAGTTGTGTATGCGTGTGAGCTCGTAAACAAGCAGAAGAGTACACGCACTCTCACCTTCCCTCCTTCGGAAGAAAATGGGGCCGAGGGAGGGGCGGCCAAGGCCGGGTAGGGGAGGCCCGGGATCCAGTCCAGGGGGTGCCGGGCTTACGGGTCAGCGCTCCGGGGAGCCGGGGTCACTTACGGGACACCATCTTCCCCCGCCGCCCCCCTTCCATCCCTCTCCCCTCCCCCCCTCTTCGCCCCCAACTCCTTTCCTCCGCCCCATCCCCGCCACCCATTAACCGGGAAGGGAAGTTTCCCGGAGCCTGCAGCCCGGCTCCCCGACCCTCAGCGGGGTTACCTTCTGCAGAAGCGGGACAAGGGACAGGGGATAAGGGGAGGGGGAGGCAGCCCGAAGGAGTGAAGGACGAAGCCCCCGGCGAGGAAGGTGGGCGGCGGCGGCGGCGGCTGTCAGCTCGCGTTCCCCTGCTCACAGCGCTGCCATTACTGTGCGCCGAGGCCGCCTCCCCGGCCGGCCGCCGCCACCGGCCCAGGAGACACGGGGGGTGGGGAGCGAAGCCTGGGGAGCCCGCGCGCCGGGCGCTCACCTGCCACAGCGGGAACACAGCAAAGCTCAAGGCCGCCGCCGCTCCCGGACGGGACAGGGGCGGCGGGGAGAGGGAAAAGGGGAGTAGGACGCGCTGGTTACGGGATCCGTAAAACAACCGGCCTCTGGACCCGGCTTTCCCCCCCCAACACACCCTTCGGGCTCCTTCTTCCGCTACCTCCAAATCCCCCCTCAGAAAGCAATGGTAGAGTCCGCGTTACGGCAAGCGCTGGGGCCCCATTTCGTGCAATTGCGAAGGGCCGCGGAAATCAGTATTCAAAGTGACTTCTTGCGGTATTCCCGGTTAAGGAGACAATCACGGTTCGCTGAGCCCTAGAGACTCAATACCTACCAAGTTTTGGCACTACTAGTAACCATATACCAGAAAGGTGTTTTCAACAAAAGCGCGTTCCCTTTGAGTTGTTTGAAATCCATGTGAATATTCTGAGATCTACAACCTCCTAGCCAACACTACCATGGGCTTTTCAAATTGTCAAAAATATGTTAGCAAAACTATGTTCCCCTCTGATATACATCTTTTCTAGTGGGTCTGTCTATAGATATTGTTTCTGGCCAACCAATGGTTGGTCTTTACCCTCAAACCTAACTCAAACCCTAGTTCATCTGTGAATCCTTTCTCTGTTTTAATTTTTAACAGAAATTACATATACCACTAAAAATGTGTTTTGGCTTTGTAAAATGTTTGTTGATTTCATTTATTTTTTTCTTGATTTCAAAAAATTTTTAGAAAATGTTTAAAAAGAGAGAGAGAAAGGAAAAAGCCCTACCAATACTGCAGAAATAGAGTACCATATTTAAGCTGACAAATACTCTTCAAAATGCTTTCCATGAATATAATTAAAAATGTTTATGCAAATCAGATCATATTATAGATGTGCTATTTTGTAGGCAGTTATTTCACTTCAAAATCTTTCTGATTTTGGTCTGAGAACATTAAATAATTCTTAGATAAAGTGATTTATAAATTAGTATTTAAAGAGGAAAATCAATGAATAATATTTTAGGTAGAATATCTTAAAATGTCATTGCATAAATCAGGTTTTTAAAAAAAAAGTATGTCTATTTCAATTCCCAATTGTGAGTGCACATAATTTTTTCTTTCAAAATTTCCCAAGTTCTGGGACATCTGGGTGGCCCAGTCGGTTAAGCTGCTGCCTTAGGCTCAGGTCATGATCCCAGGGTCCTGGGATCAAATCCACATTGGGCTCTCTGCTTGGTGAAGAGACTGAGTCTCCCTCTCCCTCTGCCTACTGCTCTACCTGCTTGTGCTCTCCCTCTCTCTCTAATAAATAAATAAAATCTTTAAAAAAATTTTTTCCAAGTTCATCTCCTAATCCCTCTGCACCTAATATTTGAGGAGCCCAACCAGAATCATCTTCTATCTTTATAAGCTTCCTTTATAACATAAAACCCGAAGAGGCCTTATTATTCCTGGACATTTATTATTTCAAACAATTTGTCTCATTTTTACATTCTATATACTCAATCTGAATCATCCCTCCTTAAATCTTTACTGGGAATATGCATTTCCTGGTTATATAATTTATTAAATATTTTTACACCTTTTGTTTTTAGCAAATAAGAAAACATGAGATCTTGGAGAACAGTTTTCATGTTTGGAGTGGCTGATTAAGGAGCTACTTTGTGCTTACAAAGTGCAAAGCTCTTCTTTGGAGAAATATCTGACTGGAGGACTGGGGCAGAAAATGCACAAGATGAGCCTGGAGCACCTTGTCATGTCAGAAAGGAAGGAAGTACTCAAAAATAAAACATCCACATTGACTGGAGTATGTCAAAGGCACAAGAGCCAAGTGAAAGAATTTCCAATGGCCAAAGCCTGAACAATTTGAGAAAGAAAGTAAAGTATTAGTGGATTATAACACAAAGTATAAAATAAATATCCATGGATTCATACTAATATAAAAAATTATGGAATAAAGTAATAAATGCGGGAGAAGAAATTATCTTACTTCATGCAGGAATTCCAAATAAATTTTGCAGATACTCCACCTAAAAGAAAGAGAGCATGACTCCCCACTTTTTGGCTGTGTACCATAAAAGTGACTTCCTTCCAAAAAATAAAGAATGACTTCACAGTAGAGAAACCTGACAAATGTCACATAGCCACATGATTAAAGTCAACATTAACAAGATAACTCATTGTGGGTAGTATGTTCCCTTGGAGTGAAGTAATGAGAATGGCACTACACTTCTGTGATTTTCTTTCACAAAATGCACAGTTCTAGTCTAATCATGAAAAAATTATCAGAAATTTCATTAGAGGGGCACTCTGCAAGATACCTGACCAGTACTCCTCAAAACTGTTAAGGTTATCAAAAAAAGTTAAGGCTGAGAAATTGTCAGCCGAGAGTTGACATGACCACTGAAGGTAATGTGGTATCGTGCAGAGGATCCTCAAACAGAAGAATACATTAGGGAAAATCTAAGGAAATCAGAATCATGTGGATTTTTAGTTAATTACAGTCTATCAGAATAGATCCATTAATTGTCACAAACATACCATACCAATGTAAAATGTTCACAGAGAACACTGAAGGGGGGTGGTGTGGGAAAGAGGTTATATAGGCATTCTCTATTATCTGCTCAGTTTCTCTGTAAATCTAAAACTATTCTTAAAAAAGAAAAAAAGCCCATGGGGTGCTGAGGTGGCTCAGTTGGTTGAGCCACTGTCTTCGGCTCCGGTTGAAGGAGCAGGAGGCTGGCTGGTGGTCTTTTAAGGTGGGGGTAATATTCAATTGGCATTTCACGGTTGTGATCCCAGAGTCCTGGGATCATATCGGGCTTCTCCTGCTTTGCGGGGAGCCTGGTTCTTTCTCTCCCTCTGCCTCTCCCCCTGCTTGTGCGCTCTCACTCTGTTAAATAAATAAAATCTTTTTTTTAAAAAGCCTATCAAGGGGCGCCTGGGTGGCTCAGTGGGTTAAAGCCTCTGCCTTCGGCTCAGGTCATGATCCCAGGGTCCTGGGATGGAGCCCCCGCATCAGGCTCTCTGCTCAGCAGGGAGCCTGCTTCCTCCTCCTCCTCTCTCTCTCTCTCTCTCTCTGCCTGCCTCTCTGCCTAGTTGTGATCTGTCAAATAAATAAATAAAATATTTTAAAAAAATAAAAATAAAAATAAATAAAAAGCCTATCAATTGGAAAAAAAAAACTCTCACAACTGTACACTAAAAAAAAAAGGTACGGGGTTTCTAATCAGAAAATCTAGGAGCCTGTAAGATCCCTGTATGGGAGGATGGATCCAGATGAACAGGTTATATCTTTGTCTCTCTTAGACAATTGTGGTTGAAAGCTATCAAAAGAAAAAGCATTCTCTTTTAAATGTAAAAAGAAAATGCCTGTAAATCCTTTATATTTTCTTTGCAGTCACATTAGGACAAGTAATTTAACAGGAACAAAGCTGTGTTAAAAGAGAGCTCATTTTACAGAAATACTCAATTTCATGATTTGAGATAGTATATTTAAGAAGGTGATTTCTCGGGGCGCCTGGGTGGCTCAGTGGGTTAAGCCGTTGCCTTCGGCTCAGGTCATGATCTCAGGGTCCTGGGATCGAGTCCAGCATCGGGCTCTCTGCTCAGCAGGGAGCTTGCTTCTTCCTCTCTCTCTCTGCCTGCCTCTCTGCCTACTTGTGATCTCTCTCTGTCAAATAAATAAATAAAATCTTAAAAAAAAAAAAAAGAAGGTGATTTCTCAGAATCGGAGAGTGAATCTGAGTAATGGATTACGATAAATAATATGTGATAGGTGAAAGAAGGAGAGGTGACATTTTCCTCAAGTGTTAGCTCATATCAAAAATACATATGTCACTAAGAGTAGAACATGAATCATGATCTGCCCCAAAAAGGTGTGATGGAGATGAGAGAACTTGCAACGTAATAAAAATAAGTAATGTAGGCCATCCCATTTGAGGACAAAGGGACAAAGAAAGCAGAGAACATCAAATGTGGCAAGTCTGGAAGCAAGCTAATTTAGAGAAAGCGTAGATGGGCTAAACGACACAGCCTTCAGGCAAAGGAAGGTGGTCTATCAGTAGTGTTAATTTGTGCAAGTGGGTCCTAAATGTTTAAGCATGCTCAGCATCAATGTCGGAAAAAGGAACTATGCAAGATTATGCAACCAGATTTCTAAAATAGAGTATTGAGGTACGGCAAGATTAAGAGCCTTAGCTGGGCATCAATGCCTTTTCCAATAAATAGCATACATGAGTCAAGTAAGCAAAGAAACAAACAAACAAAAAAACACCCTTATTAACATATGATTTACTTGGCCAGATCTCTGTGGAAAGCAAATAAGACTAACACTATAATAAGAATTGCAAAATAGTTTACTATTTAATAAAACATACTGTAAAAACAATTCATATATCACACCAAACTAAAAAAAAGTTACCAACCTCTCTCTACCAAAAAGATGTACTTTGGGTACAAAAAGATATAGTATAAAAAGAAAAAGACAAAGTGAAACAGGGCGCCTGGGTGGCTCAGTTGGTGAAGCAATTGCCTTTGGCTCAGGTCATGATCCCGGAGTTCTGGGATCCAGTCCCACTTCCGACTCCCTGCTCAGCAGGGAGTCTGCTTCTCCCTCTGACCTTCTTCTCTCCCATGCTCTCTCTCTGTCACTCTGCCAAATAAATAAATAAAATTTTAAAAAAAAGTGAAACATTCACAATATATAGTCTTAGAAATCAGCATATGTGTAAACTTAGTAGATCTTGTAACCTATACTATTTATAATTAGTTACTCATCTTGTAGCCTAGATCCTCATCACATTTCCTTTATGACTATTTAGGAAGATAGGAAAGACTGAAGGCACGGCCTCTATGCACTGCTTGACACTTTGTTTCCTTTTCTTTTTTGTTTTTAGAGAGAGAGTTGGGTAGGGGGAGAGGAAGAGGGAGAGAGAGAATCTTAAGCAGGTTCCATCTTATGAAAACAAGAGACCGATGCTTAACCAACTGAGCAACCCAGGTGCCCCAACACTTTGTTTTCTGATTTCATTTATTTATTTTTATCTTAAATTACCACAGTAAAACTGGGGGAGGGATATATAGTTCTAATAATTTTAGCACCTGTAGTATCTGTGTAGCCACAACACAATTGGAACTCAGAAGAGTTTCATCACCCCCAACAAGCTCTTTCATGTTATTCCTTTGTATCACTTTGTTTTCTTTCCATGTCATCTTGGGTTCTCATCCAAGTCTTTTCTCAATTAAGTTTTTCTCTCATCTGTGTTTTCTGACCAGTTGACCTTAGCAAAGAAAATGGTAAAGGACAATGTCTTTATCTGGGGATGTGTATCTGGCAGTAAAAAGAAAGAAAAAGAGGGTTGGAGAGGAAGCCCTCTGGGTAGTGGAAAAGCAGGAAACATATTCAGAACACAGTTTACAGGCTTCCATCTGGACAAGTTCCATAACCAAGGAAGTCTCAGCCTCCCTACCCATGAAATTAAGGAGTTGAGAGCTAAAACTTATGTAAGAGACACAGCACCTGGAATTCAAGATGTTCCTACCATACACCATAAAAGAATTCTTTTATAATTTTAAGTTAATATGTAATTTTATTCTAATTCAGATGTTCTCTTATCTAGATTCTATTTTTTAAAATAGGAAGCACAAATTGTGTAAACATTTGGAGGAAGAAAAATATAAAATTGAAAGATGATGACTACTAGCTTAAAGCTTTTTATTATGACAATTATTTTTTACCTTTAGTGGTAGAATACTTAAGTCCAGGTAGCAGAAGAATACTAAACTAGAAGAGTCCTAAGTTTACTTCCAGATTTCACATTTTACAATTCTACGCACAGGCTTTACCTGTCTGTCCAGGACGAGAATATATGAACTGTTGAATCCATGAATGAGGAGCAACACTGAAGCTGACCTATCACTACCACCCCTCACTACACTATGAAATGTGAATCTGCCCCTGAGATAAAGGGTGGAATCGGGGCACCTAGGTGGCTCAGTCAGTTAGATAACTGCCTTCGGCTCAGGTCATGATCCTAGGGTTCTGGAATTGAGCCCCACCTCGGGCTCCCTGCTCAGCAGAGAGCCTGCTTCTCCCTCTCCCTCCGCCTGCTGCTCTGCCTGCTTGTGCTCTGTCAAATAAATAAAAATAAAACATTAAAAAAAAAAGGTGGCATCAATGTCCCCTATGCAAACACAATGAGTGTGGCCAGGGAGCCATGAACTATTGACCAAGGTTATCATGAGTGTTAAAATGTGTTTGCTATTCTTTTTTTTTTTTTTTTAAGATTTTATTTATTTATTTGACAGAGAGAAATCACAAGTAGATGGAGAGGCAGGCAGAGAGAGAGAGAGGGAAGCAGGCTCTCTGCCGAGCAGAGACCCGATGCGGGACCCGATCCCAGGACCCTGAGATCATGACCTGAGCCGAAGGCAGCGGCTTAAACCACTGAGCCACCCAGGTGCCCCGTGTTTGCTATTCCTTACGTATCTGTTTTGTGATCCAAGAGCATACAAATGATTAATTCCATTATAAATCCAAATCAATAATAATGTATGAATCACAGTAAAGAATAAAGCACCTAATGGTGTATGGTAACTGTCTAGATCACTCAAGATTCTTTCAACTGCAAATGGTAGAAACAAGTTTAAGAACAAAAGAAATGTATTGGCTTATGTAACTGGAAGTCCAGGGAGCAAATGTCCAAACAAATGACCTAGAGATCTTTTAAAATACAGATTTTGATTTATAGATGTGAGAAGGGCCAGATATTCTACATTTCCAACAGTCCCCTCATTTCTAACAAGCCCCTGATGTTGACACTACTGGTCCAGCTTGAGCAAGCTCCTCAAGAAAAGGTGCTAGAGGGCGCCTGGGTGGCTCAGTGGGTTAAGCCGCTGCCTTCGGCTCAGGTCATGATCTCAGGGTCCTGGGATCGAGTCCCGCATCGGGCTCTCTGCTCAGCGCGGAGCCTGCTTCCTCCTCTCTCTCTGTCTGCCTCTCTGCTTACTTGTAATTTCTCTCTGTCAAATAAATAAATAAAATCTTAAAAAAAAAAAAAGAAAAAGAAAAGGTGCTAGAGGAGTGGTGGGGTAGCTCAGTCGGTTAACGGCAGCCTCTGGCTTGGGTCATGATACTACAGTCCTGGGATTGAGCCCCATGTCAAGCTCCCTTCTCAGCAGGGGAGTCTGTTTCTCCCTCACCCTCTCCCCCTGCTTGTGCTCACTCACACTCTCTCTCTCCAATAAATAAATAAAGTCTTTATTTAAAAAAAAAAAAAAAAAGGTGTGGGGCCCTTGGGTGGCTCAGTACTTTGGGCATCTGCCTTTGGGCTCAGGTCATGAGTTCAGGGTCGTGGTACTGGTCCCCATATCCGGCTTCCTGCTCAATGGGAAGCCTGCTTCTCCTTCTCCCTCTACCATTTTCCCCTTTGTGCTCTCTGGTTCTATCTCTCGGTCAAATAAATAGATAAAACCTTAAAAAAAAAAAAGGTGCTGGAAAGGGTGCTGGGCAGCTCAGTCAGTTAAGCATCTGACTCTTGATTTTGGCTCAGGTCGTGACTGGAGGGTCAGATGATGGAGCCCCGTGTTGGACTCCTGCCCAGTGCGGGTTCCAGAGAAGGCTGGTTGAGATTCTCCCTCTCCCTTTGCACCTCTGGCTCAAGCATGTACCCTCTCTCTCAAACAAACAAGATAGGAAAGGAAAGGAAAGAAAAGGAAAGGTCCTGGGAAAGTCACGAAGAAAGTAAATCTTTGAAATCCTCTCATCACAAGAAAAAAAAAATCAAATCATTCTGAAACTGATATAATGTTATATGTCAGTTATACCTCAAAAAATGCAACAAAAAAGAAAAGGGGGCTAGGCAACCATCATATATGCAATATATTGCTCTCGAGGAGTTTTCAATCTGGTCACTTATTAATATATAGGAAGAGCACCTAAGTTGATAAAAATATAATAGAACATACTCTTTGCATTTTTTTTATCCACCACTCTTCAAATCTGCACTAATTATTGCATTCAAAGGTATTCTAATTGGTCTCTTTGTTTACTGAGTGCTATGAAGAAAATAAAAAAGGAGGCATCTAAGCCAGTCTCAGAGATCAGAGATATAAAGTCAGTCAGCATCCATTCCAAATCTCTTCCCCCTTTGCCTTCTTCTAGCAGCTTGGGAAGACCATGTGACACATTTCTGGCCAATGAGGAGGCAGACAAAAGTCCCAAGGGAAACATGATCTTTCCTGAATAAAAAAGACAAAAGTCTCACAAGAGGCTTTTGTTCTTTGCCCTTTGTCTCTTATCATTTTCTTTCTGCCTGAAGTGGGGCACAATGCTTTTAGACACCCGTTGCAGCTTCGACTAGTGATTTTAAGGACAAAAGGCACACCCTAAGGATGGCAGAGCAGAAAGATAGAAGAACCCAGGGTCCTTATAAATATCTTTAAGTAACTATACCATCCCTGTATTTGTTATTTTGTGAGACAAATAAAACAATTACATCTTAAGTTCCTGTTGATTTTATTTTACTCCCAGCCAAATGCATTTCTAACCAACACAGATGCTTTCCTTATGGAAAAATACATAACCTGAAAGCAAAAAATTAAATAGACATTAACCAGGCAAAGGGAGAAGACAATATGCTATTTGTGTTTAACTTCATATTCTAATTTCATTTACTAACCTTGAAATCAATAGCAGACTTTGTCAGAGGCTTTATGCTCAACTTACAAATTTTAGTTCATTTATAAATCAAGTATACTTTGTATTAAAATTTAAAAAATACCCACCCTCACTTCTTGTTATTAATGCTCAATTAGTTGATAATTTTGACAGACTAAAGTTCTCTAAATCTTTCCCAAACACATACAAGTTGTTTTTTTTTTTTTAAGATTATTTTTATTTATTTATTTGACAGACAGAGATCACAAGTAGGCAGAGAGGCAGGCAGAGAGAGAGGAAGGGAAGCAGGCTCCCTGCTGAGGAGAGAGCCCGATGTGGGGCTTGATCCCAGGACCCTGAGATCATGACCTGAGCCGAAGGCAGCGGCTTAACCCACTGAGCCAGCCAGGCGCCCCCAAACACATACAAGTTTTATTAAGTAACTTCTCTTAATAAATAATTTATTTCTCTTAAAAATAATTATTTATAATAAACAATTTCTCTTAATAGTTTATTAACTTTTTAAGCCATCATCACAAATTCCATATATCAAAATTGTTCAGGCATTTCACACAGTAACGAAAGCAATGCCAACTTTACAGCAATAATGACAGATCTTCATTAGGACATGAATACTTTTACAAACCTATTCTAAACATAGCAGTTAACTAAATCAGAGCCTCATACTCACATTCTCTTCAATATGTCAAATTAAAACTATATTCCCTCAGTTTTAAATATTTTAAAGTACAAAAATTACACAGACAAGTTACAATTGTAATAAAGCTTATTCTTAAACCAAGCAATAAAATATTAACACCATGGCATTAATTTACTTTTACTTTTTCTACATTTCTATCTTTATTTCTACCTCTTCCTGGGCTTCCAAAGTCACTTTCTCAGCTTAGAAGAGTAGCAGCATTGTCAGTCTTGCTAAGGTCACCCTGTCTGTGATTCAGAATTGTACCACAGGTGGAGAGTTAGTTTATAGTCAGTAGACTCTGGATTCATGGGTTCAGAAGGCTACTTCCAGGATGATTCTGCTTTAGTTCACAGTAACACACCAGCCCTTCTTGTTTTTATCATCTACCTGCTTTGGTAACAAAGGATCCCACCCAAGCCCCTGACTCCCAGTGAGGATTTTAGGGTAGGTTTGGATTTTGTATAACTTTTGTGTGTCCTCTGGGTATATCTAAAGTTTCAACCTTACTCATTTTCTTACTTCAGTTTACTATACAATTTCATTTGACATGATTAAATTGGATCAGATTAGCATTCTTATCTGAATTACAATATGTATCTGCATTCCTGATTTATGTTGAAGACACATTGTGACTTCTTTACATGTTCCCTAGAGATCTCATCAACCATCATTTCATCACTATTTTATTGATAATTCTGCTCCTATTGTCCTTTGATTTCAAATTTGGACTTTTAAAGCAAAAATTAACATAATAATCAGTATTGTTCATCTATAATAAGCATAAAGCAGCAAAACAAACACTAATACTAATCAATAAAAACAAGGTAGATAACAAGATTTAATGTTACTGTTGTGGACATTGATCTCATTGTGGTTTTGATTTGTATTTCCCTGATGCCGAGTGATGTGGAGCACTTTTTCATGTGTCTGTTGGTCATCTGGATGTCTTCTTTACAGAAATGTCTGTTCATGTCTGCCCATTTCTTGATTGGATTATTTGTTCTTTGGATGTTGAGTTTGATAAGTTCTTTATAGATTTTGGATACTAGCCCTTTATCTGATAGGTCATTTGTGAATATCTTCTCCCATTCTGTCAGTTGTCTGTTTCCTTTGCTACGCAAAAGCTTTTGATCTTTATGAGTCCCAGTAGTTCATTTTTGCTCTTGCTTCCCTTGCCTTTGGCAATGTTTCTAGGAAGAATTTGCTGTGGCTAGGTTGAAGAGGTTGCTGCCATGTTCTCCTCAAGGATTTTGATAGATTCCTGTCTCACATTGAGGTCTTTGATTCATTTGGAGTCAATTTTTGTGTGTGGTGTAAGGAAATGGTCCAATTTCATTCTTCTGCATGTAGCTGTCCTATTTTCCCAACACCATTTGTAGAAGACACTGTGTCTTTTTTCCCATTGGACATTCTTTCCTGCTTTGTTGAAGATTAGTTGACCATGGAGTTGAGGGTATATTTCTGGGCTCTCTATTCTGTTCCATTGATCCATGTGTCTGATTTAGTGCCAGTACCATACTGTCTTGATGATGACAGCTTTGTTATAGAGCTTGAAGTCTAGAATTGGGATGCCACCAACTTGGGCTTTCCTTTTCAATTCCTCTGGATATTTGGGGGCTTTCCTGGTTCCATATAAATTTTAGGATTAATTTTTTAAAAAGATTTAATGTTACTATATCCTAACAGAGTCACTTTCTTTGTGTTCTAATTTTACAACTACATTTTGGCACATTGATTTTCGGGGTGGGGGTTGGAGAGGATTTTATTTACTTACTTATTCCTTTCTTTTTCTAGCTTTCTTGTCATTGTGTGAGTTTAAGGCGTACAGTGTAGTAACTTGCTACATGTATGTGCTGTGCAATGTTTCCCACAATAAGGTTAGTTAACACGTCATTCACCTAACATAATTACTGATGTGGGAAACAAAGGTAGAAGGAAATGTAGATAAAATTAAATGTCTTTATAACTTGCAGCCCTTTGATAAATACTTGAGATAGGCAAATTATGACATTTCTTCAGGATCCTAAACCTTCTTTAACATATGAAAGTCCTTTGGCAGGGCCAGTCAGGTGTCTGCTCCGCTCAGATCATGACCCCAGAGTCCCCCACCAGCCACACATGGGTCTCCTTCTCCCTCTCCCACTCTCCTTGCCTGTGTTCTCTTTCTTGCTGTCTCTCTGTCAAATAAATAAATAAAATTTTTAAAAAATGAGAGTTCTTTTGGAAATTCCCTTATCTTTACTTCTCCCAGTCCCAAGGAATATAATCACTCGCTTCTCACAGTCTTGGGGCAGCAGGAGACAGCAGGCAGCTGTGGCAGTAGTTCCTTCTGCCCCGGGTCCTGTCTCCCAGATTTAATAAAACCACCATTTTGCACCAAAGACATCTCAAGAATTCTTTCTTTGCCATCGGCTCCAGACCCCACCAACCAAACTTTCCAAAAACTACATCAATTATCATTTTGTTTTTGTTGTTATAATGAGAACATTAAAGCTCTACTCTCCTTGCAGCTTCCAAGTACACAGTACAGTATTGTTAACTATAGTTACCAAGCTGTATGATACAGCCCCAGAACTTACTCATCCTAACACCAGAGGTTTGTCCCAATATTCAGCCACTGACAACCACCGTTCTACTCTGTTTCTAGGATTTCAATATTTTTGGATTTCACATATAACTGAAATCACACAATATTTGTCTTTAAGGTTATTTCACTCAGCATAATGCCCTCAAGGTCCATTTATCCATTTTGCTATAGTGGGAGGATTTCCTTCTTTCTCATAGCTGAATAATATTCTGTTGTATGTATGTATCAAGATTTATTTATCTATTCATCCATTGGTGAACATTTAGGTTGTTTCCATGTCTTGGGTATTGTGTATAATGATGCAATGAACATGGGGGTACAGATACCTCTTTAAGACAGTGATTTTATTTCCTCCAGATACATAATTAGAGCTGGGGTTGCTGAGTCATATGGTAGTTTTAATTTTTTTTTAAGATTTTATTTATTTATTTGACAGACAGAGATTACAAGTAGGCAGAGAGGCAGGCAGAGAGAGAGGGGGAAGCAGGCTCCCCATGGAGCAGAGAGCCTGATGTGGGGCTTGATCCCGGGACTTTGACCCACTGAGCCACCGGAGCACCCCCTGGTTTCCAGTTTTTAATTAAGTACTTAATCCTTTTTAAGGTAACGTTTGTGAGTGCTATAAGACAGAGGTCCATTTAAATTCTTTTGCATGCATGAACTCCTGGTTCTCTTATCAAATATTAATTGATCATATATGCACGGTTTATTTCTGGGCTCTTGATTCTGTTCCATTGTCTCTCTGCTTGTTTTTACGCAAGTACTATGCTGTGTTGATTACTATAGTTTTGTAACATAGTTTGGAATCAGGAAGTGTGATACCTCTAGCCTTGTTCTTTCTCAAGAATGCTCTGGTTAGGGTGCCTGGGTGGCTCAGTGGGTTAAGCCGCTGCCTTCGGCTCAGGTCATGATCTCAGGGTCCTGGGATCGAGTCCCACATCAGGCTCTCTGCTCTGCAGGTAGCCTGCTTCCTCCTCTCCCTCTCTCTGCCTGACTGTCTGCCTGCTTGTGATCTCTGTCTGTCAAATAAATAAATAAAATCTTTAAAAAATTAAAAAAAATAAAAAATTAAAAAAAAAAGAATGCTCTGGTTATACATGGTCTTTTGTGATTCCACATAGATTTGAGGATTGCTCTTTCTATTTCTGTAAAGAAATGCCATTAGAATTTTGATAGGGATTTTTGAATCTGTAGATGTCTTTGAAAAGTATGGACATTTTAATAATATTAACTCTTCTGATCGATGAACATGGAACACTTTTCCATTTATGTGCCTTCAGTGTGTTTCAGAAATGTCTTATAGTTTAAAATGTCTAAATCCTTCCTTCCTTGATTTATTATTCCCAAGTATTCGGTAGTTTTTGATGCTATTGTAAAAGGGATGATTGGGTTTGTTGTTATTGTTGTTGTTGTTTGTTTGTTTCTTTTTCAGATATTTATTGCTAATGTAAAAAAATGCAGCTGGGGTGCTTGGGTGCCTCAGTCAGTTGAGCACCCAACTCTTGGTTTTGGCTCAGGTCATGACCTCAGGGTTGTGGGTTGAGCCTGGTCCAGCTCTGTACTCAGCAGGGAGTCTGCCGGAGACTTTCTCCCTTTTCTGTTCATTCTGCCTCTCCCCATGTTTGTGCTCTCTCTCTCTCTCCCTCTCAAATAAATAAATCTTTTAAAAAATGCAATTGATTTCTGTATATTGATTTTGTATCCTGAAACTTGACTAGTTCATTTATTAGTTCTAATGGGTTTTTGCTATAGTTCTTTCAGGATTTTGTATACATATATATATACATATGTATATATATATATCATATCAGCTAAGCGACACAATTTTACTGCTTCCTTTCTTATTTGGGTGCCTTTTTTCTTCTTCTGCCTAATTGCTCTGGTCAGGACCTCCAGTACCATGTTGAAAAGGACTCATGAGACTGAGAGTGTCTTGTTTCTGATCCTTAGAGAGAAAACTTCTGACCTTTCACCAGCGAGTACAATATAGCTGTGGCTTTGTGATATATGGCACTTATTAAATTGTAGCACATTCCTTTTATTCCCAATTTGTTCAGAGTTTTTATCATAAATGCATGTTGAATTTTGTTAAGTGCTTTTTCTGCAACTGTTGAGATGTCATAGGGTATTTGTCTTTCATTCTATTAATGTGGTGCATCACTGTTATTGATTTCCATATGTGGAACCATCTTTGCCTCCTTGGAGTAAATCCATTTGATTATGGTGTGTGAGCCTTTTAATGTACTGTTGAGCTCAGTTTGCTAGTATTTTCTTGAGGTTTTTTGCCTCTATATTCATCTGGGAAGTTGGCCTGTAATTTCTTTTTCTTACATGGTCCTTGTCTGGCTGGCCTCATAAAATGAGGTTGAAAGTGCTCCTGTTTCTTCAATTTTTTTGGAAGTGTTTGGGTATTAGTTCTTCATTTAGTGTGTGGTATAATCACCCATAAAGCCATCTGGTCCTGGGGGTTTCTTTTGTGGGAGATTGTTGGTTACTAGTCAATCCCCTTATTTGTTATTGGTCTATTCTGATTTTCTATTAATTAATGATTGAGCATTGGTAGCTGTAGGTGTCTGTGAAGTGGCAAGAGCCAGTTGCAGATACAAATGTAGTTGTAGGGCAAGCAGCAAAGGCTGGAGCCAACTGTGGGGACACTGGTAGCTAGAGGGGTGCTGGCTGTCATCGTGTATTTCCATGGCTGCTGGGCCTTGCCACAGACGCACAGCAAAGGAGGACTGTGCTGGGAGTCAGGTTGGAGTCATGCAGGTATACAGCTGGAAGAGCTGGCTACTGCACAGGCCAGTGGCAGGAGACAGCGCCAGTCTGCAACCACAAGAAGCTGTGGGGCCCCTGGCTGTGGGCATGCACTCCTATGGCTTCATAGTCTCTCCACAGGTGTGTGGAAATGGAGGCCAGTGATGTGTCAAAGCAGGAACGTTCAGGTGCACAGCAGGGCTGGGTTGGCTATAGGTGAGCCCAGTAGTGTGCCAGCCAGTAATAGGAGAAAGGGCTGAATCAAGACCCATAAACTGCTATGAGGGTCTTGGCTGCCAGCATGCACTTCCTTGGCCACAGTATCTTGCCATGTGCTCGTACACCTCAGCGGCGGCCAGTGACAGGCATTCGGCCACTGGCATGCAGCGTACACCTGGAAGGACTAACCTCAAGGGCGCACACATTGGTGGGAGACAGCTGTGGGGGTCTTGGCTGACATTGTGCATTTGTTAGCTGTAGAGGCCTACACTACAGCAGGCACAGGGTAGTCGGTAGTGTAGGGGTAGGGAGAATGTTTAGGGAGCTAGGAGAGACTCAGGTATCTTGTATCTGGGAATGGGAATACCTCCAAGATGGAAAGCTGGTAAAATCTGCAGGAGGTCTATGGCAGCTGCTCTGGTCATTGGTTTCTTTTGTGGTGAGCCTACTAGAATACCCTGTAGTACTGGTTGCTGGGAACCAAGGTTGATCCCACTGAGAACCTGATGTTGGTAGTTCCTGTTTTTATTCCTTGTTCCTAGAAATCTCTATACATCTCAGCTTTGCCTGTCTCTGCATGGGATGAAACCAAAGCAGGTCCTTCGTGGGCAGTAGGGGGCACATGCCTTGAAAGGATGGGGAAGCTGTTCGCTCTGCTCTCCCTTTCTCAATGAAGGGAACTACTTCTAGCTTGGGAGTTCCCAGTGGGCACTAAGTAATGCCCACTTGGAAAATGGAATGATGCAGGAAAATGAAGCTGTTTTCCTTCTCTTTTTGTGTAGTAATTCTTGAGCTTCTTGTTCCACTGTGTTGCTAGAATTTTTAAGTGAACTCCACATCTCTCCCAGAGCTGTTTTTGGTCATAGATAACTATTTAACTGTTGATCATTATAGGGGGACAGAGGCAAGGATCTGCTATGCTGCCATTTTAGTCTGGCACATTGTTCTTAATGCTTTTCCTTTGGAGTAACTTTATGTACTCATAGCTTTTTATAGATTAAAATTATTCCAATAAAGCATAATTATCATTCTTTGAATGTTCAAATTATCATGGTTGGGCCAGAGAGATCTTAGTTGTTCTTATGCCTGTTCACTAGTACTCCAGAATTTTGATTCTGGTAATAAGATCTTCTTTGCCCATTTAAAAGTTCCCTGTATGGAGATAAGAAATCAAAAAACTTTACAAGGAATACTGGTTCCCTATAGGACTGAATAGTATTAGAGACTAAAATTTGAGTATTAGGGATATATGTGAGACTGTTCTAGTCAAACACGGGTGGAACACAGGATAACACCACTGCAAAGACACTTCAGTGACAAAACTAGAAACATAGTATTTCCCACGTGAGAAATACTATGCAGCTGTTAAAAACAATAAGGTAAAAGACACTTCGTGAAGCGCATATTCTTGGGAACTAAATAGACCTTCCTTCCCCTGCATTTCCAACTGCAGCCTATTTTCTTCTCCCACGCCAAATAGTTCCTGGGATCAAAAGCAGCTGGGTGAGCTGTTCATCTTTATTGGGAGTGATGACTCATGTTAAGAGCTCAGAACTCCCTGGTGAATACCAATATTAGTGTGCTAAAAAAAAGCTACTATTTCAGTAGACATTTTATTCCCCCATCTCAGAGGCTAGAAAAACCCAGGGGATATGGGGAAAAGTGAAACTTCTCTCGGGTATCCTAGCAAGGAACTGCTAGCCTGCCTGGGCACTACCACAGGCTAAACACTTCTTTGTCTTTCACCTCCTCGACCCTTTCTCCTCATTCGTATATCTAGATAAGCAGACCTGAAGCTCAATGATAAAATAAAGAGAAACGATAGTCATTCTAGCTCCCAGGGTGAGAAAGGGCCAGGCAGCCCAAGGAGTTTTCAATAATGATTAAACTAAAATGCTGGAAAGGACAGATAAAAATCTGATTTTAAAAAAATGGAAAAACAACAAAAGTACCTAAAGGGATTCAAGTGCAACACTTAAAAATAATTTTTTTTAGATTTATTTATTTATTTGACAGACAGAGATCACAAGTAGGCAGAGAGGCAGGCAGAGAGAGAAGAAGAAGCGGGCTCCCTGCTGAGCCGAGAGCCTAATGCAGGGCTTGATCCCAGACCCCTGGGATCATGACCTGAGCTGAAGGGAGAGGCTTTAACCCACTGAGCCACCCAGGTGCCCCTATAAATAATTTTTTAATTAAAAAGTTCAGCAGAGCACCCGGGTGACTCAGTCAGTTAAGCGACTGCCTGGAGTCCCAGAATCAAGCCCTGCATCGGGCTTCCTGCTTAGTGGGGAGTCTGCTTCTTGACCCTCCCCTTCTCGTGGTCTCTCCCAATCTCTCTCTCTCTCAAATAATTAAAATATAATCTTAAAAAAAAAATTTCAGCCAACCAAGGGCACCAGGGTGGCTCAGTCAATTGAACTTTGGACTCTTGATTTTGGCTCAGGTCATGATCTCAGGGTGGTGGAATTGAGCCCCATGTTGAGCCCCGTTTTCAGTGTGAAACCTGCTTGTTCTTCTCCCTCTGCACCTCCCCCCACTTGCCTGCTCTCCCTTTCCATCCCTCTCAAATAAATACTTAAAAAAAAAAAAAAGAAGAAGTGCAGCAGACCATTTTCCATAATGGTGCTGAAGCAACTGGACATCTATAGACAAAAGAAAAAAAAAGATTCTTAATATAAGTCTCATACATTATATAAAAACTAACACAAAAATGAGTAACAGACTTAAATATGGAACTTTTAGAAAGAAACTAAGGAGAAAGTCTTCAAGATCTATGTTTAATCAAGGAGTTCTTAAACTTGACAATGAAAACATGACCTATGAAAGGAAAAAATTGATAAATGTGTCTCATCAAACTTAAAAACTTATTCTGCATAAGATTCTGTAAAGAGGATGAAAAGACAAGCTACAGTGTGGGATCTTGCATACCATACATATGACAAGGGGCTTGCTATGGTCTGAATGTTTGTGGCCTCTCAAAATTCGTATGTTCAAACCCTAATCCCCAGAAATGGTATTAGTAGGTGGGAGCATTGGGAGGTGATAAAGTCATGAACTTTCCATCATCATGATTGGGATGAGTTCCTTATAAAAAGGCTCCATGGAGGCCCCTAGAGTGCCCCCCCCCCCCCCCACCATAACGTGATAATACAATGAGAAATCTGCAACACAAAAGGGGGCCTTCATCCAAATATGTTGGCATCCTGATCGCAGACTTCCAGCTTCCAGGACTGTGAGAGGTAAGCTAAATTTCTCTTATATTTAAGATACCCAGTCTGTGGTACTTTGTTATTGCAGTCTGAATAAACCGAGACAGCATTCATACCTAGAATATACAAAGAGTTCTCAAAACTCAATAGTAGAAAACCAAAAAATCTCAATAGGAAGCAGACAAAGATGTGAAGAAACATTTCACTGAAGAGGATATACATATGAAAAATAAACACTCAAAAGAGTTGTTCAGCTGCATTAGCTCTCAGGAAAATGCAAATTAAAACCAGAATATGCTATCACTATACATCTTTTGGAATGACTAAAATAAAAAATAGTGATAAACCAACTGCTGGTGAGAATGCAGAAAAACTTGATCAATTATTCATACATCACTGGTTGGTTGGAATAAAAAATGGAATCAGTCACTCTGGAAAACAATTTGGAGGTTTCTTTAAAAACTGAACATACAACTACTCTACAACCTAACAGTCAGTGATTGGATTACATGACTTGAAATATAGAATGAAAAGGAAAAATAGAAAGAGCAGTGGGCAGAGGGAAAAATAGTACATGGGGGAATGAAGGTACTCTATGGACTTCATTTTATTGGGGTAAAGGAGACTCCTCCATGGGTGAAATAGTGCATCTTACTGGATAAAATAATGGGTATATAAAACACTAGCAAGATAAAGACCAAATTATACAATGATAAAGGGTACAATTTTATATAAATATATTACACATAGAGCACAAATAATATGCAGGGAGAGATAAATATAAATTTAAATATAAATACAACACATAGATGGTTTTTAGATTTGGACACACATACTGAATAAAAATAAGTAAATGCACAATTAAGCAATTTTAAAAGGCCTATATGGTAAAATAACATGTAAACTATACCTATACAATCAGGCCAAAACTAATAAAACTGGCCTTATTTTGTGATAAACAATAATTTTTATTTTAAGATTGTTTTGATCACAAGATGAGCAATTACAGGGAAAAATCTTGTTTCAAAGGAAAACCAGTCATTATTTATAGCACATTTTTCTTATTTATCTGCTTTGTGGGGGGAAGTCTCTGCTTTTCATTGTCCTTGAATATTTTATACCCTCCAATTTGTGAATGTCTTCTAGCAACTGAAATATACCATAGAGCTGCCATTTTCACTCTTCCCTCTCTCTTCCTTACATCAGTAGAAAAAAAAACAACACAGTTTTTTCAAGTCTGAACAAATGCAAAAAGTTTGAAATAATATCATGCATCTTTTGCAACCACAAGAAAAAAATCTGGAAAGACACATGGAGATTAAATAAAATGTCATGTCACTAGATAATAAATGGGTCAACCAAGAAATCAATGAAGAAATAAAAAAATACATGGAGGGGCGCCTGGGTGGCTCAGTGGGTTAAGGCCTCTGCCTTGGGCTCAGGTTGAGATCCCAGGGTCCTGGGATCGAGCCCTGCATCAGGCTCTCTGCTCAACAGGGAGCCTGCTTTCCCTTCCTCTCTCTCTGCCTGCCTCTGCCTGCTTGTGATCTCTGTCTGTCAAATAAAATAAATAAAATCTTAAAAAAAAAGAAATATATGGAGACAAATAAAAATGAAGACACAATTCGCCAAAATCTTTGAGATGCTGCAAAGCCATTCTAAGAGGGAAGATTATAGCTATACAAGCCAACATCAAGAAGTCAGAAAAATCTCCAATAAGTAACTTAACCAATAAATATACCTAAAGGAACTATTGAAAGAACAAACAAACAAAGCCCAAAACCAGTAGAAGGAAGAAAATAAAGACTACAGCAGAAATAAATGAACTAGAAAAAAACAATAGAACAGATCAATGAAACCAGGAGCTGATTATTTGAAAAGATAACAAAATTGGTAAACCTTTAAATAGATTCATCCAAACAAAAAACAAAAACACAAAACAAAAGAAAGGAAAGAAAAGAGAGGACTCAACTAAATAAAATCAGAAATAAAAGAAGAGAAATAATTGCCAACATCATAGAAATATAAAGGGAAGATTATATGCCAACAAATTGGACAACCTAGACAAAAAGGTTAAATTCCTAAAAACATACAGTCTCCCCACACTGGGAAGAAATAGAAATCAGGAAAAAATAGAAAATTTGAACAGACCAAGTAATAGCTACGAATTAGAATCAGTAATTTTAAAAAATCCAAAAACAAAAATCTAGGACCAGTTAGCTTCACAGGTGAATTCTACCAAAAATTTAAAGAAGAGTTAATACCTATGATTCTCCAACTACTCCAAAAAATAGAAGAGGAAGGAAAGGTTCCAAATTCATTCTATGAGGCCAGCATTACCCTGATACCAAAACCATATAAAGATACCACAAAAAAAGAAAACTATGGGTCTCTGATGAAGGCAGATGCACAAATCACCAACAAATATTACCAAACCAGATCCAAAAATATATTTAAAAGGTCATTCACCACGATCAAGTGGCATTTATTCCTGATGCAAGGTGGTTCAATACTCACAAATCAATCAATGTGATACATCAATAAAAGAAAATAAAAACCATATGATCATTTCAATTGATACAGAAAAAGCATTTGACAAAGTACAATATCCACTGATGATAAAAACCCTCAATAAAGTAGGTTTATAGGAAACATATCTTCACGTAATAAAAACTGTATTAAAACAACTCACAGCCCACATCGTACTCAATGGTGAAAAACTGAGTGAAATGGTGAAAAAATGAAAAAATTACTTCAAATATCAAAAATATGGAACAAGACAAAGATGTCCACTCTCACCATTTTGATTCAACATGGTAGTAGAAGTCTTAGCCAAAGCAATTACATAAGAAAAATAAATAAAAGGCATCCAAGTTAATAAGGAAGAAGTGAAACTGTCACTATTAGCAGATGACAAGATACTATATATAGAAAACACTAAAGACTCCACCAAAAAACTACTCAAACTTATACAAATTCAGTAAAGTTGCAAGATACAAAATCAATGTACAGAAACCTTTTGCATTTCTATATACTAATAATGAAGTAGCAGAAAGAGAAATTAAGAAAACAATCCCATTTTAAATTACACAAAAGAGAATAAAATATCTAGGAATAAACTTAGCCAAAGAGGTAAAAGACCTGAAGAGTAAAAGACTCTGAAAACTATAAAACACTGATGAAAGAAATTGAAGATGACACAAATGGAATGTTTATGCTCATAAACTGGAAAAAAATTCTTAAAATGTCCATACTATCCAAAACAATCTACAGATTTAATGCAATCCCTATTGAAATACCAATAACATTTTTCATAGAACTAGATAAACAATTCCAAAATTTGTATGGAGTCACAAAAAAACTTTGAATAGCCAAAGCAAAGTTGAGAACAAACAAAGCTGGAGGTATCACAATCCCAGATTTTAAACTATACTACAAAACTATAGTAATCAAAACAGTAAGCTACTGACACAAAAATAGACACATCGATTAATAGACCAGAATAAAGAGCCCAGAAATGAACTCACACTCATATGGTCAATTAATCTACAACAAAGGAGACAAGAATATACAACAGGAAAAAAGAGAATCTCTATAATAAATGGTTTTGGAAAAAATCATACCGCTTCCTGTAAAAAACAAACCTGGACCACATTCTTATACCATAAATAAAAACATACTCAAAATGGATTAAGGACCTAAATGTAACATCTGAAACCACTAAACCCCTAAAAGAAAACATAGGCTGGGGCATCTGAGTAGTTCAGTCAATTAAGCATCTACTTCCAATCAGGTAGTGATCCCAGGGTCCTGGGATGGAGCCGTCCATTGGGCTCCCTATTCAGCAGGGAGTCTGCTTCTCCCTGTTCCTCTGACCCTCCCTCTTGCTCATGCTGTTGCTCACTCTCTTTCTCTCAAATGAATAAATAAGACATCTTAAAAAAAAAAAAAAGAAAGAAAGAAAAGAAAACATAGGCTTCCTTGAACATCAGTGTTAGCAATATTTTTTTGGATCTGTCTCCTTAGGCAAGGTCATGAAAGCAAAAATAAACAATTGGAGCTATATCAAACTAAACAGCTTTGCACAGCAAAGTAAACCATTAACAAATGAAAAGGCAACCTACTGAATGCAAGAAGATATTTCCAAATAATATATCTGATAAGAGGTTAATATCTAAAATATATGAAGAATTCAAACAACTCAACACCAAAAAACCAAACAAACCAGTTTAAAAAAATGGGCAGATGACCTGAAAAGACATTTTGCTGAAGAAGACATACAGATGGCCAATATGAACAGATGCTAAACATCGTGAATCATCAGGAAAATGAAAATCAAAACCACAATGAAGTATCACCTCACAATAGTGATACTTCTGACTAGTGATACTAGTCAGAATGGCTAGTATCAAAAAGCCAAAAAATAACATATGTTGGTAAGGATGTAGAGAAAGGAAATCCTCAAGTACTGTTGGTGGGAACGTAAATTGGTGCAGACACTATGGAACACAGTATAGACACTCCTCAAAAACTCAAAAATAGATAATATCATATGATCCAGCAATGGGTATTTATATAAAGAAAACAAAAACACTAATTCTAAAAGATATATGCATCCCTGTGTTCATTGCTATTTACAATGACCAAGACAGGGGAGTGACATAAGTGTCCATAAATAGAAGAATCAAAAAAGAAGATGTGGGGACACCTGGGTGGCTCAGTTGGTTAAGCAGCTGCCTTCGGCTCAGGTCATGATCCCAGCATCCTGGGATCGAGTCCCACATTGGGCTCCTTGCTCAGCAGGGAGCCTGCTTCTCCCTCTGTCTCTGTCTGCCATTCTGTCTGCCTGTGCTCGCTCTCTCCCTCTCTCTCTGATAAATAAATAAAATCTTTAAAAAAAAAAAAAAAGAAGATGTGGTGTGTGTGTATATACATACACACATATAGTGTATGTATGTGCTATATACATACATACATATATATATATATAATACACACACACACAGGAAATAGAATATTACTCATCCATAAAAAGTAATGAAATCTTGCCATTTGCAACAACATGAATGTACCGAGAGTGCATTATGATAAGTGAAATAACACAGAGAAAGGCAAATATCATATGATTTCATTTATATGTGGAATCTAAAAAATATAAAACAAAACAGAAACAGACCCAAAAACAAAGAACAAACTGGTAGTTGCCTGTTAGATAGGAGAGGGGTGGAGGGATGGGTGAAATAGGTGAGGGGGATTAATAGGTACAAACTGACAGTCATAAAATAAATAAGTCACAGGATCGTAAATCATAGCATAGGAAATATGATCAATAGTACTGTTATAACTTGTATGGTGACAAATGGTAAGTATAGTAATCATAGTGATCGTTTCATCATGTAAATACATATTAAGCACTGTTATACACCTGAAACTAATGTAATTTTGTATGCCAATGATACTTCCATTTAAACAAATAAACAAAATAAAAAATAAAGAAACTGAAGATCATACAAATAAATGGAAAGATATTCCATGTTCATGGAATGAAAGAATTAATAATTATTGTTGAATGTGCAGACTACCCAAAGCGACCTATATATTCAATACAAGTTCCTGTCAGAATTCTAGTGGCACTAAAGCCCCCCAAATAGCCAAAGAAATCTGGAGAAGGACAAAGCTGGAGTGATCATACTTCCTGATTTCTAACTATTTTACAAAGGTGTGGCAATCAAAACAGTATGATAACTGGCATAAAAACATACAGAGAACAGCAGAAGAGTATAGAGAGTCCATTCATATATGGTCAACTAATTTTTGACAAGGACACCAAGAATACAAAATGAGGAAAGGATGGTCTTTAAATAAATGGTGCTGGGAAGACTGGATATCCACATACCAAAGAGTGAAACTGGACTCGTATCTTATACCACAAACAAAAACAACTCAAAATAGATTGAAGACCTAAACCATAAAAATTTTAGAAGAAAACATAAGGGGAAAATCATAACATTGGTCTTAGCAATGAATTTTTTAGATATGACCCCAAAAGCCCATGCAGGAAAAGCAAAAATAAACAAATGAGAGTACATTAAACTAAAAAACTTCTACAAATAAAAAGAAACAGCCAACAAAATGAAAAAGGAACCTATAGAATATGAGAAAGTACTTGAAAACCATATATCAGATAAAGGGTTAATAACCAATATATATAAGGAATTTGTACAATTCAACAGTAAAAAAGAATGCAATTTAAAAATGGTCAGAAGACTTGAATAGCCATTTTTTCCAAATAAAAAGCAAATGGCCAATAAGTACTGGAAAAGGTCTTGTCACTGATCATCAGGGAAATGCAAATCAAAACCACAAGGAGATATCACCCACACCTGTTAGGATGCACATTACCAAAAAATCAGAAAATAACAAGCATTGGTGAGAATGTGGAGGAAAGGAACCCCTGGCACATTGTTGGTGGGAATGCAAATTGGGATAGCCACTAAGGAAACTAATATGGACATACCTCTAAAAATAAACAATTGAGCTACCATATGATACAGAAATCCCACTTCTGGATATTTATCCAAATGAATTGAAATCAGGATTTTGAAGACTCCCACGTTCATTACCATATTATTCATAATGGGCAAGATATGGAAACAACCTAAATGTTCACTGATGGATGAACAGGTAAAGAAAGCATTTTATATGCATACAATGGAATATTATTCAGACTCTAAAAAGAAAGAACTCCTGCCATCTGTGACAATGTGATCCAGGCTTGATCCCAGGACCCTGAGGTCCTGACCTGAGCAGAAATCAAGAATTGGAGGCTCTAGCACCTGCCACCCAGGCACCCCCCCCGCCCCCACTTTTTTGAAGTAGGCTCCATACCCAGCATGGAGCCCAACACAGGGTTCAGTTTCACAACCCTGAGATCAAGACCTGAACAGAGATCAAAACTCAAGACACTTAACCAACTGTGCCATCCAGGTGCCCCTTATAGTGTCTCCATCTTTTTAAGTTTTTATTTAAAGTCCAGTTATTTAGCATGCAGTGTAGTATTAGTTTCAGGTGTATACCGATTCAACACCTCCATATATCACCCAGCGCTCACCACAAGTGCACTCCTTAATCCCCACCACCTATTTCACCCATCCCCCATCCACATCTCCTCTGGTAACCATCAGTTTGTTCTCTAGATAATAGTCTAGGGGCACCTGGGGGGCTCAGTGGATTAAAGCCTTTGGCTCAGGTCATGATCTCAGGGTCCTGGAATCGAGCCCCCCATCGGGCTCTCTGCTCAGCAGGGAGCCTATTTCCCCGCGGCCCCCACCTACTTGTGATCTCTTTCTGTCAAAAAAAAAAGAAAAAATCTTTTAAAAAAAGAGTCTATTTCTTGGAAGATAGTCTTTTCAACAAATGGTAGAGGTTCATAAACGATTGTGCTAATAAAATGGGATTCTTTAGATTTCCAGATTTTTGGGGGGTATTGCTGGACTGTATATACATAGAAGAAGCTGATGCTTATCAGTTTATAAGCTTAGCAGTCAGTTCGTCAACACTCTGATCCCATAGTTTGCAGGCACTTGAGCAGTATCTCAACAGCCACCTGTCACTTCCAGGCTTAGACACCTTCTGGACTTGGGAGACTTTCCTCGTCCACATTTTCCTAATAGGGAGTATCACAAATTTTAAATATTCTTCTATAGCTTCCCATGGCCATTAACTCTAACCCCCACCCTCTTTTACTCTCTCCTCCTAAATTTCTGTTTTCTTTCATTTCCCTGATAAAATTCCTGATCACCTTCTGGGAAATCAAACCCAAATCACCAGCACACACACAAAAAGGTATTTTTATTCTATTCAGAAAAATGTTCCCTTCCAATTTTACTCCAGTTCCCTCCAATGAAGGGCTGAAGACCTCCGAAAGCAGGGAAAGAAAATAAGAAAAAAAAAAAAAAAGAAAAGAAGGAGCCATGCTAATTATTTTTCAATGTTAATCTTCCCTACCCTGCTACAAAGAACAAAGAAGTATGAGTTAATATGTAAAGAAAAAGTATGAGTTCATGTTTTCCAGTTTTGTTGCTCAGCCCTCTGAAGTAGGCAGGACAAGTATTATTATCCCATTTTTAAAAAGAGAAAATTGAGTCTAGGGAGACTAAAAGACTTAACTTCATCAGAGATGAGAACCTTGGTACTAACCTAGAATCTTAAATTCTCTACCTCACCATCTTTCAAAAGTCTGTTCCTGGGTCACTATTACAATATCAAAAAAGCATTTTTGGATGACTAATTAATTGGGCATGTACTGTGACCTTTCTTTTTTCCCAGTAAAGATGAGAGGTATGGTGTGCCTGGGTGGCTCAGTGGGTTAAGTCTCTGCCTTCGGCTCAGGTCATGATCTCAAGGTCCTGGGATAGATAGAGCTCCGCATCGGACTCTGTGAGCAGGGAGCCTGCTTCTTCCTTTCTCTGCCTGCCTCTCTGCCTACTTGTGATCTCTGTCCGTCAAATAAAAATAAAATCTTTAAAAAAAAAAAAAAAGATCAGAGGTATCAAGCCATCAACAGATATTCCTTCATCTCATCTCTCTTGGCAATGGTGGCTTAAAATTGTGGGAAAGACAGCCCAGTGCTCTAGAACCAGTTGCTCACAGCATGGAGCTAACTGGTGTAAACAAAGATCAAATTTTGACCTCCTTAGTACCATGTCTAGCCATACGTGAGAAATTGGTGTGGTTTTTTTTTTTTTTTAAGATTTTATTTATTTATTTGACAGACAGAGATCACAGGCAGAGAGAGAAGAAGGGAAGCAGGCTCCCTGCCAAGCAGAGAGCTTGACGTGGGGCTTGATCCTAGGACCCTGGGATCATGACCTGAGCTGAAGGCAGAGGCTTTAACCCACTGAGCCACCCAGGCGCCCCAAGAAATTGTTTTAAATATTATTAGATTAACTCAGTCAAAGTCACTGATTTGATTTTTAGGGCCGGTAATGATTGCTGCTATTCTGCAGGTTAGAATGAAGAGTTAAGTGATGGAAACATCAACAATAGATTCGTGCCAACTAATTCCCAGTGTAGAAACTCTGAGACCAAGATTTCAGCCCCTCAGGTAAAAGCATGCAGGATCTTCTTACAGCCCAGTCATCACTACTCTCAGAAACACTCCTGTTTCCTCTGAATCAACTCCTACTTACCCTATAATACCTCGACTCCAAACCAATCTTTTGCGTAACTCAGTTCTACTCTGGTGACAGAAGCATGATTGGAAGATGTTGTAAGTCCAGACATAGAGCAGCTGCTTTTGACATTGGTAGTAGCATGGCTTGTGCTCAGCTCACTGCGCTAATTCTGGCACAGCAGAGGGGAATGGTGTCTAATTAGAGGGAGTAGTAATAACAGACCACGAGAAACAGGAGATCTATGTTGTAGCTCTGACATCACACAAGTCATTTAAAGGTCTGTGCCTTGGTAATAAGAAACTTGAACTAGTATTTTCAGTGTTAGTTCCAACCCAAACTGTTGAAATTCTATAAAATCTAAGTTTAATAACACTATCTATTATGGGGAAAATATAGCTATAAAATCAGTATGAAAAGCTCTATAATATATTTTTTTTCATTTGGTGTCTAAGCTGCTGGCTCTTTGTACATAACCTAAGCCAGAAACCAAGATTTCCAGGTATTCAACCCCAACTCTACTTGCCCCAAAATATATGTATCAGTGCATGGTTTTCTCCAGCCTGTTTATACTAATATTCTCATATTCTGCCCCTTATTCACCATTCCCTGACTGTGTTTAAAGTTTCACAATGAAATGAAATTCCACCAAATCCAGGACTTGAAAATTCCTCTTTAAGAAAAAGAATACAAAATCACAGATAATAACATTAGGGCAAGAAGGAGGGTCTTGGAAGGAAATTTAGGCTTCATTAGCTTCATAGTAAACCACTTCTGTCCCTAACATTTAGAAGAGCTTAAGTACAGTCCATTAGCTGTGAGAAAACAATGTTTCTATGAGACACACACACTCCCATGGATATACAAATCCAGAAGATGGCGCCAGATATTTCTTTACTTTTTTTTTTTTTTTTTTTTTTTTTTTTGGGTAAACTATTCGGAGTGTAGGACACAAACTCAAAATCTTAAGATTAAGAATCATATACTCTACCGAATGAGCCAGCCGGCAACCCCCACCCCTACTCTGATTTCTTTACTTTTCCCACCAAGTTTTACCACTTGATTTTCTGGTCTCCTTCTCTTTTCTCTCCTCCCTCTTCACCAAATCAGGCTTTTCTTCTCTTTATTGTGCTTCCTAGAAACTAGATGTGGTGGGAGGGAAGAGATTGCTGGCTCTCTTTTCTGGTTCTTGTGTTAAAGATAGGTGAAATTTTAGGAAAGGCAAACACTAGGCACTCAATAAATCAACGTCAAATTAATTCAATTTATAGGTCAACACAGAATCAAGATTCTTAAAGATATACTCAGGCTCCAGAAATGGGTTGAAACAAACAGTATGACATTTAGGAAAGATTAAAAGTAATTAAGAGAGGGCGCCTGGGTGGCTCAGTGGGTTAAGCCGCTGCCTTCGGCTCAGGTCATGATCTCAGAGTCCTGGGATCGAGTCCCGCATCGGGCTCTCTGCTGAGCAGAGAGCCTGCTTCCCTCTCTCTCTCTGCCTGCCTCTCCATCTACTTGTGATTTCTCTCTGTCAAACAAATAAATAAATAATCTTAAAAAAAAAAAGTAATTAAGAGATTAAAGATTAAAAAGTTCAAAAAAATTAAATAATTGCACACAACAGAGAGAATACAATTAATGTTAGTCACAAGCTTTATTTTTATTTATTTATTTATTTGACAGAGAGAGCGAGAACAAGTTGGCATAGAGGCAGACAGAGAGAGAGAGGGGTAGGCTCCCTGCTGAGCAGAGAGACTGATGTGGGGCTCAATGCCAGGACCCTGAGACCATGACCTGAGCTGAAGGCAGAGCCTTAACCCACTGAGCCACCAAGGCGCCCCAAGCTTTTTTTTTTTTTTTTAAGATTTTATTTATTATACATGGAGAGAGGGAGGGAGGGATCACAAGCAGACAGAGCTGCAGGCAGAGGGGAGAACCAGACTCCCTACTGAGCAGAGAGCCTGGTGCCGGATTCAATCATGGCCCAAGCCAAAAGGAGATGCCCAGCCAACTGAGCCACCCAGCCATCCCTAGTCACAAGCTTTTTTTTTGCCCCCCCCCCTTTTTAAAAGATTATTTATTTATTTATTTGACAGAGAGAGAGATTACAAGTAGGCAGAGAGGAGGCAGAGAGAGAAAGGGAAGCAGGCTCCTTGCTGAGCAGAGAGCTCGAGGGTCTTGATCTCAGGACCCTGAGACCATGACCTAAGCCAAAGGCAGAGGCTTCACCCACTGAGCCACCCAGGCATCCCCCTAGCCACAAGCTTTAATAAAAACCACAAACCTCCATCCAGAAAGAGGCAGCCTCCTTAAAAAAAAAAAAAATCTGCGAAAAGGTCAACAAATGTCAATAAACACTGTAAGAAAAAAACTTCACCTACAAAAAATGAGCTATTGGCACAGGACAATGTATTGTGCATGTAGATAGCTATGAAAGATGACACTTCCTGAAACAAAGGATTAATGGGTTAGAGAGTTGGAGGCTAAATCAAAATGTGTAGATCTTGTGTTATCATTAAAACTCCTTTGGCAACAACAACAAAAAAGATAAATTGTGTCTGCATCGACCTTATCTGGTTTTGAAAGCAGAGTGGTTAAAAGGGGATTATAGGCAGTGTGTCTGAAAGCAGGGTGGAGGCCAAGATTTTAGAGACAAGGGTAGATTTAACTTTAAGCACTTCCCATAATTGCCAATAAACCAGTATGTATAGAGTCTATTTAGAAAAGCTGCCTAAGTGCTGCCTTTGGAGAGACCTAGGCACACAGAAATAGGAGAGAGTTATATCTTCACTGTGTACTCTTTCGTGGGATCTGAATTTTGTCCCAAAGTTATGTGTTATCTAGTAAAAAAAAATTTTTTTTTAAGATTTTTATTTATTTATTTGATAGAGAGAGACACAGCAAGAGAGGGAACATTAAGCAAGGAGGAGTGGGAGAGGGAGAAGCAAAGTTCCTGATGAGAAGGGAGCCCTGTGTGGGGCTCGATCCTATGACCCTGGGATCAAGACCTGAGCCGAAGGCAGACGCTTAATGATTGAGCCCCCCAGGTGCCCCATCTACTAAAAACTGTTCATAAAACAGGTAGAAGAATTTGTTCCTACTCTTAATAAGTTTGTTGCTCCTTTTCTGTTGACTTATAGTCTCTGAGATTATCTCTACCTTAGAATTTTTCATAGTTCATTGTAATTTATTTAGAGGAAATGAGGAATTCTTGAGATTTATGTGTTTGGCAAAGAACATGTTAGCCTCAGAGTGGAGAACAGATTAAAGGGAAGCCAAAATGGATGCAGGCTGACCAGGTAAGAGATTATTGCATTTGCCTAATGAAGAACTGACAGCAGTTTGGAATGGGAGAGTGGTGGGAAAGACAGGGAGAAATGGAAGATTTGGGAGGTACTGAGATGGCTTCAATATTGGAATTGAGGGAGAAGAAAGCTGTCAAGGATGAATCCTAGTTTCCAGATCTGTGAGCATATTAGTTAGCTATTGCTGGGCAACAAATTATCCCCACGCCCAAATTATCCCCATTTATTTTCTACAGATTCTGTGGGTTGGGAATTTCAGAATGGCTTAGCTAAATTGTTCTTCATCAGGGTTTCTCACCAGGTTTCAGTCAAGATATTGGCCTGCAGGAGTTATCTAACGGACTAACCGTAGCTGAAGGATGTGCTTCCAAGCTCACTTGCATTGGTGCTGGCAGAGCACAACAATTTCTCAGAGACTGTTGGGAGGAGGCCTCAGTTCCATGTGGTCCATGCAGTACTCTCCAAAGGACTGCCTGAGTCTTCTCATAACATGTCTGCTGTCATACAGGTATTCAGTGTTTACTGAACTAACATTAAAAAATAACCAAACATTTCAAGCAGGTAAAATTATAAATCTATGTACCCATTTTTTTCATTCATTGGTTCACTGAATCATTATAGTATGTCTATTATGTGCCATGCAATGTTCTAGGTGTTGAGCACAGCATTCACAGGGTCCTGGCCTCAATTACTGTACATTCTAATGGGAAGAGACATAAAAACTCGGTAAACAGATGAAAAAGATAATTCAATCTAGTAATTCATACTCTAAAGAAAATATTAAACATAGTAATAGACTATGGTGAGAAAGAGGTGATAGCTTAGCTAAGGCAATTAGTAAAGGCCACTTTGAGGTGGTGACATTTGAACTTCAATGGCAAGAAGTGGCCACACAATGATGTGCAGAACATGACTGCAGAGGGAGCAGCAAGTGAAAAAAGCCGGAAGAATAGATAAGTTTGGTACATTTGTGGAATAGAAAGATTCCCAGTATGACCAGAACATAGCAAAGAGGAGAGTATTGCAGCATGAAACTGAAAAGTGAGACAAATATCAGATCTTCTAGGAATTTATAAACCATAGTAAAAGGTTAAATTTCATTTTAACCACTTGGGAAGTCACTGGAAGTTTTTAAGTATGGGCAATCAGGTGATCTGGTTTACCATATTTAAAAAATTCCCTAGAGCTAAGGGGCATGTCTTCTAGGGCTGCCACAACAAAAATACAATAGGTTGAGTTGGCTTAAATAAGAGAAACTTATTTCCCCCCAGTTCTGGAGACTGGAATTCAGGATGGATGTGCTAGCAGGATTGGTTTCCTCTGAGGGCCATAAGAGAAGAATCTTTCCCAGGCTTCTCTCCTTGGCTTGCAGATAGCTTGCTGTCTCTTCAAATGATCTTTCCTCTATGCACACACCCCTGGTATCTCTCCCTCTACTTATAAGAACATAAGTTTATTGGATTAGGGCCTCACCTTAATTGCCTCACTTTAATTCAAAGACCCTATCTCCAAATATGATTACAGACTGGGGGTTGGGACTTCAACCTATGAATTTGAGAGGAACACAATTCTGTCCGTAATGGGGAGCAAGAATGGAAACAGACTGGTTGTGATACTATTGCGATGTTTTAGTTAAAGATGCTAGTGGCTTGGATTAGGGTTTTTAGCATAGGAAATAGTGAGGAGGTGTTGGATTGGGAAATTATTTTAGAAGTAGCATAAATGAGTTTGCTACCTCTAAGTAAGAGAAAGAAATTATCCAAAATTATTACCAGGTTTTTGGCCCAAGGAGCCAGGTTGCCATTTGCTGAGATAAAGAAGACTGAGGAAGGAACAAATCTGCTGGGAAAACAAGAATCAAGAATTCTATTTCGAACATGTTACATGGCAATCTCTATTAGGCATTTGAATAGAGATGTTAAATAGAAAGCTATACAGGTGTGCCTGAAGCCCAGGAACTAAAGCTATATATTGATTCATTTGGGAATCATCAGTGTTTCAGATACTATACTGTTCCCCCCAATTTTTTTAAATTTTCAGATTCACTTTCAGCAGAGTACAAACTTCATCTCCTATCTAGAAGTTGAACTTACAGTAAGAGGGGATCCATTCACTCAAATGCATAAGGATGTCTGTGTGAAGAGGAATCCAAAGGCATACTTCATCCTACAAATTCTCAACTGAATCCTACTTTCAGATCCCATCTTCTGAAGTACCTGGTACCTAGTTATTCTGAGACTCTTTGAAATTCCTCAAATTGTTTCTTATTAGTATTCCTCCCTGCAGCCTCTAGCTACTTTTAGCCATCATTGTTCCATACTTTCTTTTTAAGGTTTTATTTAAATTGTAGTTAGTTAACAGATAATGTAGTATTGGTTTCAGGAGTAGAATTTAGTGATTCATCACTTATATATAACACCCAGTGCTCATCACAAGGGCCCTCCATAACACTCTCCATAACATCACCCATTTAGCCCATCCCCTGCCCACCTCTCTCCGTCAACACTCTATTTGCTCTCCATGGTTAAGAGTCTCTTATGGTTTGCCTCCTTCTATTTTTTTCCTTTCCCCTGTGTTCATCTGTTTTGTTTCTTCAATTCCACATATGAGTAAAATCATATGGTATTTGTCTTTCTCTGGCTGATTTATTTTGCTTAGCATAATACATTTTAGTTCCATCCACACTGTTGCAAATGGCAAGATTTCATTCTTTTTGGTGGCTATCCATTGTAGATATAGAGAAAATCTTAAAGAGACTCCATGCCCAGCACATAGCCCAAAATGGTGCTCAATCTCACAACCCTGAGATCATGACCTGAGCCAAAATCAAGAGTTGGACACTTAACTGACTGAGCCACCCAGGCACCCCTATCCCACATCTTTTTTACCCATTCATCAGTCAATGGACATTTGGACTCTCTCCACAGCTTGCTGGGCTACTGTTGATAGTGCTGCTATAAACATCAGTGTGCATGTATCCCTTCGAATCTGTATTTTTGTATCCTTTGGTAAATACCTAGTAGTATAACTGCTGGGTCCTAGGGTAGTTCTATTTTTAACTTTTTCAGGAACCTCCATGCTGTTTTCCAGAGTGGCCGCACCAGTCTGCACTTCCACCAACAGTGTAAAAGTGTTCCCCTTTCTCCTCATCATCACCATCTGTTGTTTCTTTTGTTGTTACTTTTAGCCATTCTGATAGGTGTGAGGTGGTATCTCATCATAGTTTTGATTTGTATTTCCCTAATGATGAGTGATGTTAAGGATCTTTTCACTTGTCTGTTAGCCATTTGGATGTCTTCTTTAGAAAAATGTCTTCATATCTTCTGCCCATTTCTTAACTGGATTATTTAGTTTCGGGGTGTTGAGAACGTATCAAAATAAGTTCTTTATAGATTTTGGGTACTAACCCTTTATCAGATATGTCATTTGTAAATATCTGCTCCCATCCCATACGTTGCCTTTTAGTTTTGTTGATCGTTTCCTTTGTTGTGCGGAAGCTTTTTATCTTGATGAGGTCCCAATAGTTCTTTCTGCTTTTGTTTCCCTCACCTCCAGAGACATATCTAGTAAGAAGTGTCTGTGTCCAAGGTCAAAAAGGTTGCTGCCTGTGTTCTCCCCTAGGATTTTGATGGATTCCTGTCTCACACTGAGGTCTTTCATCCATTTTGAATTTATTTTTGAGTGTGGTATAAGAAAGTGGTCCAGTTTCACTCTTCTGCATGTTGCTGTCCAGTTTTCCCAACACCATTTGTTGAAGAGACTATTTTCCATTGGATATTCTCTCCAGTGGATAGCTTTGTCGAAGATTAGTTGACCATAGAGTTGAGTGTACATTTCTGAGTTCTCTATTCTGTTCCAGTGATTTATGTATTTGTTTTTGTGCCAATACCATACTGTCTTAATGACTAAGGTTTTGTAATATAGCTTGAAGTCTGGAATTGTGATGCCTTCAGCTTTGCTTTTCTTTTTCAGTGCTACTTTGGTTATTCAGGGTCTTGTGGTTCTACACAAATTTTAGAATTGTTGTTTTAGCTCTGTGAAAATGCTAGTGACATTTTGATAGGGATTGCATTATATGTATAGATTGTTTTGGATAGTATAGACATTTTAACAATATTTGATCTTCCAATCCATGAACATGGAATATTTTCCCATTTGTTTTTGTACTCTTAAATTTGTTTCATAATTGTTCTATAATTCTCAGAGTATAAATCTTTTACCACCTTGGTTAGGTTTATTCCTAGGAATATCTTATGGTTTTTGAGCAATCATAAATGGGATTGATTCCTTGATTTCTCTTTCTGCTACTTTATTATTGGTGTATAGAAATACAACAGATTTCTCTACATTGACTTCATATCCTGCAACTTTGCTGAATTGATGTATCAGTTCCAGCAATTTTTTTGGTGGAGTCTTTTGGGTTTTCTACATAGATTATCATGTCATCTGCGAGTAGTGAAAATTTGACCCCTTCCTTACCATTTTAGATGCTTTTTATTTGTTCATGTTGTCTGATTGTTGTGTCTAAGACTTTCAGTACTATATTAAGTAACAATGGTGAGAGTGGACATCTCTGTCTTGTTCCTGACCTTACAGGAACAATTCCCAATTTTTTTCCATTGATGATGGTATGAGTTGTGGGTCGCTCATGTCTGGCCTTTACCATGCAGAGGTATGTTCTCTCTATCCTTAACTTGTTGCGGGTTTTTATCAAGGATGGATATTGTACTTTGTCGAATGCTTTTGTCAAATGCTTTTTCTGCACCTATTGAAAGGATCATATGGTTCTTACCCTTTCTTTTATTAATGTGGTATATCACATTGGTTGATTTGTGAATATTGAACCACCCCTGTGGCCCAGGAATAAATCCAACTTGATTGTGGTGAATAATTCTTTTAATAAGGATACTGTTGTATCCTTTTAATTTTTTATTGAGGTTTTTGTCTGGTTTTGGAATCAAGGTAATGCTGGCTTCACAAAATGAGTTTGGAAGTTTTCTTTCCATTTCTATTTTTTGGAACAGTTTGGGAACAATAGGTACTAACTCTTCTTTAAATGTTTGGTAGATTTCTGCTGGGAAGCCATCTGGCCCTGGGCTTTTGTTTGTTGAGAGATTTTTGATTACTGATTCAGTTTCTTTGCTGGTTAGTTATGGGTCTATTAAAATTTCCTGTATCTTCCTCTTTCAGTTTGGTAGTTTTTATGTTTCTAAGAATTTATTCGTTTCTTCTAGATTTCCCGATTTGCTGGCATACAGTTTTTTATAATATTCTCTTATAATTCTTTGTATTTCTCTGGTGTTGGTTGTGACCTCTCCTCTTTCATTAATGAATTAACTTTCCTTAATTGCATCCTTTCTCTTTCTTTTTGATAAGTGTACCTAGGGGTTTATCAATTCTATTAATTCTTTCAAAGAACCAGCTCCTAGTTTCATTGATCTGTCCTACTGGTTTTTCATTATTGTTGTTTCTACATAATTCCTTTTTTTCTTTTCTTTTCTTTTTTTTTTTTTAAAGATTTCATTTATTAATTTGAGATAGAGAGAGTGAAAGAGAGAGAGCGAGCACAAGTGGGGGGCAGTAACAGAGGGAGAGGGAGAAGTAGGCTCTCCATTGAGCAGGAAACCAGATGTGGGGCTTGATCCCAGCACCCTGGGATCATAACATGAGCTAAAATCAAGAGTTGGACTTGACTGAGCCGCCCAGTCATCCCTCTCTTGGGAGGTTACTGAAGAGATAGAAATTGTTTATTCACTTTAATTTTAGCATATCTTTTCTATAAAATAAATCTAATATCTGATTTTTCCATTTCTTATGTTTTGTAGGAAGTGCAGAGAAAGCCTGGTAAAGCCAGTATTCAAAGTGTGACTTTAATTATTAACCACTCAGGGATAAATTTAAGGGGTGGGGAGCATATTCTTGCTTTGCAAACCATTTGCTTCAGTGGAAGATGGCTTTTTCTGCCAGGCCATGTATCTGAAGCGCCGTGCAAGCTCTGTGAGCACACTTGGCTGTGTGTAGAGCTCTCTTCTGCAGTAGGAGGGTTACTTGGTAATTCATGTTATGAAGCTGTTGGCAGCCCCTGGGCGTTTGGAAGTGAAGTACATGAAGAGAGGAGGTGAGGAGGAGCTGTGATAGCATTGTTAAGGTGGGACAAGTCAGGGGGCACCCAGATACAAGACAACATGGCATGCACTGCAACAGCCCAGCAAGGCCCTGAGTGGTAAAGAATAGGCCTCTGTAGTGGATTGGCTGCTTTTATATTGGGTGATGTCTGGGCACCTCTGCATCCCTGAGAACGATTTGGGGTGGATAGCAAGCATGGCAGTGACTTTCAGAGTTGATGGAGATGTTCTGCTGGGAGAGGTCCTGTGGAATTCTGACATGAAACCAGGAGACTGGCTATCCAGACAATATTTTCTTCTCTCATTTAAGTAGTGAGTATTCTGGGACGCCTGGGTGGCTCAGTCGGTGAAACTGTTGCCTTCGGCTTAGGTCATGATCCCAGGATCCTAGAATCGAGTCCCTCATCGGGCTCCTTGCTCGGCAGGGAGCCTGCTTCTCTCTCCGCCTCTGCCTGCCACTCTGCCTGCTTGTGCCTGCACTCGCTCGCTCGCTCTCTCTCTCTCTCTGACAAATAAATAAATAAATAAATAAATAAATAAAATCTTTAAGTAGTAAATATTCTGAGGACCATTTGTGGGGTTTTTTGACAATAAAATTTATTCTTGTTCCTGGATATTTCTAAGACAACACTGTGACAGGACTAGAAGGAAGGAATGAAGGGGATTGTGGGAAGGAGTGTTGGGCCGAAGTGAAAGTTTGAGAGCAAAGGGCTCATGTGGGTGAGTGTGGACATTAGTCTGCTAGATGGCAGCCAGCTACCTCCTTTTAAGCATGGCTTAGTGCAGCCTTGTCCTTGCTGCCCTAGTCTTCTGTGTCCTCAGACTAGATCTGTGCATTCACTTTGGACATGGGAGGTTGAAGTTCAAGGCATCAAATGAGTGTTTTCCCCTTGCTCTCTGTATCTGACTTTAACATGGTTTGAAATGTGATGTCAAACCACAATACTGAAGTCCTGTCAAGAAGAATAGTCTGTAAATTGCCTGTATAGTTTTTAGTTTTTTATTCCTCAAAGTAGCATTCATAAATGGGTTTTTGTCTTGTTTAGCCACATTCACGTGTGAAAGTATATTCACTTGAGCCTAACTTCTTAGCATAAAATTCTGGAACCTTTTCAGTAAAGCAGAGTTCTGAAGCTGTGCCAGGGTTTCACAACCTTGGCATTATTGATACTTTGGGTGGGATAATTCTTTGTTGATGGGGGGGGCTGCACTGTCCATGCAGGATGATTAGCAGTGTCCCTGACTCTGCCCAGTAGGTGCAGGTAGCGTCTTCCCACCCCCAGTCATGACACCACAAATGTAATTGCCAAGTATAATTTCCCCAAGGGGGCAACTCTCCTCCTACTCCTCTTCAGAATCACTGAGTGCAGGTTCCAGGATTCAGGGTGAAAAAGAAACAGTAGAGCAACTTCCTAATGGTCCTACTCTCTCTGTCACTTTGACACATTCAAGGCCTGGGTGTGGAACTTCATAGACTCTAGGCTGCACAGCTCCAGGGGCTGCCATTAACTTCAGACTTGATGGCAATGTCCTGCCCCTCCTCCACCAGTTTTGGTGCATTTTTATTTGAACTCATTAAAACTAGCATCATGTTCTAAGAAGTGCCTAATGGTATTTTTGATGGAAAAGACATTGCTTGCCATTCTGGCAACGGGTGGTAGGATAGCTCTCCGTGTGTACCAGGAAGGTGTGTAATTTCTTTACTTAAATTCAAAAATCACTTGATTTTCTTTCCTTAGAGCTACTCCTTTTCTGTTTTCGTTCTTCCTTCCTTTTTGGATGTAATATACTGAAAGTTGTGGTAAGTTTTTCTTCTTTTAGCCAAGCATTTTAATTTTATTTTTTACTCAGTTTTAAAAATCAGCTAGTCCTGGAGCGCCTGGGTGGCCCAGTGGGTTAAAGCCTCTGCCTTCGGCTCAGGTCATGATCCCAGGGTCCTGGGATGGAGCCCCACATCGGGCTCTCTGCTCAGTAGGGAGCCTGCTTCCTCCTCTCTCTGACTGCCTCTCTGCCTACTTGTAATCTCTGTCAAATAAATAAATAAAATCTTTAAAAAAAATCAGCTAGTCCTGTGTGTGGGTTTTTCATATTTTATAGTACTGACAGTGGACGCTCCTTTTGAGAGTCCATTTTGATGAGGAATATGAAAATGGAATGCCTATTAGAATCTGTAAATCTCTGATCTGTGTTTCCTGCAGTAGCTTTGGCTTGGTTTGACAAGTGTTCAGTGCAATTTAGTATTTTTGTGCATTTTTTTTTAAAAGATTTTATTTATTTATTTATTTATTTATTTGACAGGGAGAGAGAGAGCGTGAGCCCACAAGCAGAGAGAGAGAAGCAGACTCCACACTGAGTAGGGAGCCCAATGTGTGGCTGGATCCCAGGACTCTGGGATCATGACCTGAGCCCAGGGCAAATGTTTAACCAACTGAGCCACTCAGGTGCCCCTTTTGTGGACCTTTTGAAATCTCATCAGCCACAGCTTGACAACCTGGCGTCCTGAAGCAGGCAGTGAACAGAATGGGTGTTTGATTCAGCCATCTGATACTCAAGAACATCTTAGTAGAAACCTTCAGGGAAAAAAAGTCTCTCAGTTGCATCTGTGTTGCACTGTTATATTCTTCAGGAAAAAACATTTAAGGAGGTACTTATTTAAATTATTTGATTGCAAGAGTCAGTTTCTTTACCTGAGAACACTTCTGCTGGAATAAGGAAATGGTGGTGTTGGTTTCTTGAAATAGAGGTTAGAAATTCAAGTCTTGAATTGTAGCTTGTCTAGGTGAAGAATGCTCCAAAAAATGTGGTGATGTTGTATTCCTGACAAACATTTCCTCTAAAAATATTTGAACCAAAAATGTCAGTCCCTTAGTGTAAAGATACAAGTAGAAGTGATTCTTTATTTTTTAAATTTTTAAGAAAGATTTTATTTATTCATTTGAGAGAGAGACTACAGAAACTTGACGGGGGAGGGGAGAGAAGGAAGCAGACTCCCCAGCACAAGGCTCTATCCCAGGACCCTGGGATCAGGACCTGAGGTGAAGGCAAACGTTTAACCAACAGAGCCACCCAAACACCCTAGAAGTGATTCTTGAAGTTGAAGGTATTTTCCCAAAGCCTGAGGTTTGAAAATGTAGAGTCAACCCCTTCTATGCCATGTAGCACGTATTATTTGCAGGAAACATTATTATAAAAGTATAGCTATTCATTAGAGAGGTAGTTTTCAGCACCCTTTTTACAAGACACAGAGAAAAACGGAGTTGTTGGAGCCATTACTCAGAGTTGAAAAGGCTCCTGGTAGAGAGATGGGAAGACCAAGTCAGTGGTGCTGTGACTATTCCTGGGGCTGTCAGTGTCTGCAGAACCATGTCGTAGCATTATTTGGAGTCATAAGAAGGAGTCACTCCTTTTTCTTGTGGCCCATCTGGAAGGGACATGGAAGTTAAACTCATCAGAGCAAGTCAAGTCATGCAGAAACAGCTAGACCTTGGTTTTTTTCTCCCTCTTCTTTTTGTATTCTCCAAAGTTAAATTAAGTATTGTTTTGTTTGTTTGTTTAAAGATTTTATTTGTTTGAGAGAGAAAGTGAGCACAGAAGGACAGTGAGAGGGGGATGTGGACTCTCTGCTGAGAAGAGAGCCTATTGTGGGGCTTGATCCCAGGACCCGGACATCATGACCTGTCATGACCTGAGTCGAAGGGAGACACTTAACCAACTGAGCCATCCAGGTGCCCCCATTAAGTACTGTTTTAAGGGTGAATCTAAGGTTTGTTTGTCTGTTTAAGATTTTATTTATTGGGGCGCCTGGGTGGCTCAGTCGATTAAGCCCCTGCCTTCGGCTCAGGTCATGATCTCAGTGTCCTGGGATCGAGCCCCGCATCGGGCTCTCTGCTCAGCAGGGAGCCTGCTTCCCCCTCTGTCTCTGCCTGCCTCTCTGCCTACTTGTGATCTCTCCCTCTGTCAAATAAAATAAATAAAAATCTTTATTAAAAAAAAAGATTTTATTTATTAATTTGACAGAGAGAAGGAGAGAGCACAAGTAGGGGGAACAGTAAAGAGAGAGGGAAAAGCAGACTCCCTGACAAACAGGAAGCCAAAGGTAAATCTAAAGTTCAGCCAACCCAGTATATGCCTGTTTCCTTAAAATAAGGTCTCTCAAGGAAGGACTAGCCTTACCAACTCAAAGAACTTTGAGTTGTTTTTCAAATGCGAATGATATAAAAATTCTGTTTGCTCAAAATAAAAATATGACAAAAGATATTTTGTACTACTTACATAACAGTTCTTAGTGGTTTGTGGCGACCAGGGACATAATTCTGAAACAGAAAATTATGATCATAGAATATTTAAGATATTTTCATTTTAAGCATACAAAAGCATTGAAACAAGATGAACAAAAGTGCTTCTTATGAGGTGTCCTTACAGGACCTCTTTTGGGGAGCAGGTAACTAGCTCATTATTAGGGTATTGTATACAAAGGGCTATTTATAATGAATGGAAATCATATGCTCTTAATAAAGACCAATGTTGCTTCTGAGGGTCATTAGCCTAACAGTCTGTGGAGCCATTTCTCGTTGAACAGCTTGGTGGTTCAGTTCAGCCAGCCTGTGATGGGAGTGATCACCGGGATCGAAGTTAGCTGTGTTGTTAGTTTCTGATGGTGTAGATAATTCATCTGATTTTCCGGTGTTATGCTTGGTGTATGTTTTGGCCTTCATTTCACTTTTTTAATTCCACTGAGATTTATCTAAAATAAACGTGTCTTCTTATTGTTTTTTCTTTGAAAATAACCGTTAAAGCTGATGGTGGGATCAGTGTGGAAGGTGGCTGAAAACGGATCACAAAATTATTTTTTTTTCCCAGAGTTCAAAAGTAGTGACAGGTTTCCAGTTTGGAATTCTCACTATAGATGAAGAGACTATATTAAGCAGAATGCTAATACTGTAAGGAATTAGACAAGCAAGGAAGTTTTGGAGTGCCTTTCTTTTAAACTAACATTTTAGCAAGCGGTAAATCCCCCACATGGATGTGATTCTTGAATGTGTTCTCTTCAACTGCAGAGAAAAAGTTGGAGAGAAAATGGAATTCAATAGGCAAATTTTGGCTGAGAGATGCTTATTCTCCAACACTTTGGGGGGAATTTGGTACCTGCACTGACGAGGCTCAGGTCATGAATACTGTAGTCTGTCCATAGATATGCTGGCCCTAAGGAAGGGACATTTTTCTCTTTTTAAAAAAAAAAAAGATTGTATTTAGTTATTTGAGAGAGAGAGAGTATGAGCAGAGAGAGGGGGAGAAGCAGACTCCCCACAGAGCAGGGAGCCCAATGCAGGTCTCGATCCTGGGACTCCAGGATCATGACCTGAGCCAAGGCAGAAGCTTAACCAACTAAGCCACCCAGGCTTTTCCATAATTTTATCTTGTATGTCACTTATTCATTCCTCTGCTTCTTCCATCCTTGTGGTCAGTTTTGGCTTTTTTTTCATCCAGTCAGTTTTGCATCTCTGTTATAGCATTTTCCCCCCCCTAAATGTTAGGTCTTTTATCTCTGTGGGAAGTGACTCCCTGGTGTCTTGTATGATTTTCTCAAACCCTGTGAATATCCTTACGATTGTTGTTTTAAATTCTGGTTCAGAATAATAAATAAATATTATTTATTACATGTATTATTGATTAGATCCCTGGCCGTGACCTCTTCATGTTCTTTCCTTTCGGGTGAATTGCTCCATCTTGGCATTTTGTCTAGGTCTCTGTCTTTGGTGTGTTAAAAAAGCCTGTTATGTTTCCAGATCCCAAGAGTAATGGCTATATTAAGAAGAGGTTATATACTGTCCAGGGCCTGGCACTTCAGGAAGTGTTTCTGGTCTGTGCTGTGTATACTGTGCTGCTTTGGCTCTCTTTCCCTCAGATCAGTCCTCTGCAAAGTTTCTCCTTGCCTGCAAGTGAGAT